>NC_088169.1:76838300-78252466 GCF_028769735.1 Zonotrichia leucophrys gambelii
CTCTCTGTAGCAAAAAGAAGGGAAAAAAATATCCCCGTCATCAAGAGAATCCAGAGCCCAGTGAGATTTATGATTGATTTTCTCAAACACTCTTCTCTTTTCACATACTTTCCTTATCATTTCCTGCTCAGAATACCTGAGGTTTTGCAAATCACTATTAGTGCCTGAAAAATTCCACTGAAGTTAAGGCAGTCAGGGACAGCTGCTGAATGCTGATGCAAAGGGCTGCCTGTCTAGGTGAAAAAATACTCCACCCAGAAGATCAGGTAAAAGACAAAGAAAAGAAAAAAAACCTTCACCCACTCAGAAAAAGGTAGAAAAAGGAAAGAATTACAGTAACCACAGCAAACCTACTCGTGGCTGGAGTTTTCTATCTTTGGTAAGAACTAGCATTAATGCCAAAAAGCTCTCCAGTCCCTATTTTCCTTTCAATAAAATCCAGTCACATTTTCACATTTTCCAGTCATGATACTGATGTTTTGGCAGACTCAGAGATGAAGGCATGACCTGGTTAACAGCAGTCAGAATGCTTTCTGTCATTCTGCATCTCAAAATGGGGTTAAAATATAAGTGACTTGGACTGATTGGTATAAAAATAGGAAAGTGGGGATGGTGATTTGATTTCTATCTGTGCAATGCTCCATTAAGAAAGCAGAATGTTTCACTATATGCATGCTGCCTACCCTGTTCCAAAGCAGTCAGCATTGCTTTTACTTGCAAATATGTGCCTTGGAAACATTTATAACTTTATTTCCTATCTACCTGTCTTATTGAATCTCTCAGTTAGTGTTATCAGATCCAAAGGCTTTGGAACACAAAGTTGCCATCAAGAAGCTCTGAATACAGCCCCCCAAACACAGCAGCTGAACAAATACTCCATCTTTTGACCTAAGAAGTACCTCACACATTTCAGTGAAGGAAGGTTCACTAGAAAACATTAGCCTCCAGAGTTACAAAATATAGCCTACCAAGTGCTCTAAATCATGAACATAATGGTACCTGAACATTTAGTTTTTCCTCATATATGAATGAGACAAGGGCATATCATTTTTCTAGTTGGTAAAAATGAACAAGGGCACCATCCATACTTTGTGTGTGTGTCCATATTGTGTACAAGCATATGGAGGTATCACTACAGCTTGTGCAGGTGTAATAAAAATAGCCCTACCTATCCAAATCCAACTCATGTCAATAGCACTGAAGAGAAGACAGTGATGGCTGCCAAGACGGCCAAAGTTAGTTTTTCTATGATTAGGTTCTGTTGAGTATATCAGGACTTTATTTCAATATTTATAGGTTGTTTACACTGAAGAACACTAGATGAAGCCTGTTCTTTTAGAGTGTAGTACTGATTTGTGGGCTCACACATGGTCTGGCAGTGATCTGAAGAATTAAAACATTGAAGCAGACAGGCCAAAGCTTTTCCAGTTAATGCTGCTGACACCCAGGAGAGACAAGTGTCTACGTGTCCTGAAACCCTAAGCCCTATTCCCTTGGCTCTGTTAGTCTCTCATCTTTTCTTCTCAACTTTCTTCTCAAAACTATATGTAATTCCTGTGTGGGACCAGGCAAGTCCTGGGAGGGTTTATCACCTTGGTCTTCATGGTGATGGAGCTGTTGGCATTCCTGAAGAGCCAGGCTGCTCCCAGAGGCAGAGAATTGCATGTGCCTGGTGTTACACCCCTGTCCATGTCCATAAGTAACAAGTGAGCTGAGCATCCTGTCCTTAGATCTGGTGGATGCCTGTATAGTATTCCAGCTGCTGCTCACAGCCCACTGTACAATCTGCAAAGACTAATGACATATTTAAAAAGAAATCAAAAGCATAATATCAACCCTTAATAACTAATAGAAATTAATATTAAAAAAATACCAAAGCAAAGCCATATCATAAAGACTTTGTCTTTTGCATACTTGAATCTTACTTCTATAACAAATGAGAGATGTGGATAAGAACAGATATATTTGCTTTGCCACACAGCAGTTAATTTAACATTTGAGCCTGTGCAATTACAGACCTACAGCCAGGTCATGACACTTATCAGATGAGAGGATATGAGTCATCTGAGACTTATGGAAAAGATGCTGAAAGCAGAAGATCCTTAATTTGGTCAGATACACAAATGGAAAAAAAAAAATTTAATGACTCCAAATGTACCTTTCTCAGATTCGAAACCAGAAAATGTTACAGGTTCATTTTATCTTATCAATCTGTAAAACACCTTCATACTCTCATAATTACACACGCATGGACAGACTTCAAAACCAGACATAGCTAACATTTGTTGAGCTGAGGACTTCTGCTCTTTCTACAATGAGCATAATTTAATTTTTTGTTTTATGACTTTTTTCTACAGCTCTAACCAGGTTATTTTTCAAGGCCAACAAAAATAAGGGCAATAGCAGATTGCAAAAACATGTAATCTCTAGGCTTTGGAAGGTCTTCTGTGCACAAGGTATATATGTAAGTGAGGAATTTGGAAAGATGGTATGCATCAGTTGATTCTACACATTTTGAAAAATTGAAGAATTTGGCAAATTATTTTAGGGTGTATTTTGACCAAATCTCTAGCAAAAAGAGGTTTTCTTGGCTACGTGGAAACTGAGGCCCAGACAGCAGATCTCAGAACTAAGCTGTTTTATAGACTCAAGTGAAGTGAAGCAGTTTGCATAAAACTTAATACTGCCCTTATTTTCTCTTTACTGTCAGGAATAAAAGTCCTTACAGATAACTTGAGATTTTATAAAAGAGAAAACACATCCAGTTCTGTAATATATCTACCGACTTTCTACATGTGCTGTCTCAGTTGGTGAAAAAAAGAAAAAAATTCTCAGTGGCTTTTGTCATGTGCTGCTGAAAGCTGAAACAAGCTGAGTTCTCTAATGCAGAACTTGACTGACAAAGGGTGCAACAGCAAAACCAGATCATCGGTACAAAGAAGAAGCAAAAGAGGAAAAAAATTCCAACTATTTCCTTTGGCAAGAGAAGAGAAAGGAGAACTAAACTGCCTGTTAAGCCACAAAAAGCTCTCTAATATTAGCATTAAAAAGGCAAAAATTCATATAATACTTATTCACTTTGTGAGCAACTTATAAACATCAGACTTAAAGGGCAGCAATCATTTAAAATGTCTGAGAACCTATTTATGAAAAGTCTTATTTTTTAGCAATAATATTCAGTTCATTGCCCAAACATCTATTTCTTGATCAAATATTTCAATCTAATATTTAAGACGCCTTTTTAGTGGATCTCTCAGAATTGTTAGCATAACTTTTAACAAGAAAAACAGTAATTGAACACTAGGGAGGAAAAACACCCTGGATTATTTTTATAGTCATAAATAATTCTGTAAACTCCCAGATTTGTCAATGACAATTTTATTAACTAATTTGGTGGCTCAATTCTTCCCTTAATTACAGAATTTTAATTTGTAACTTTACCAGCAATTTTCCATCCCAGTACAGAAAAGAGGAGAGAACTTTCTTGCCACTCCTCTTGCCAGTCAAAGGCTCATCATCTTTTTCTCATTCAGAAAGGAAGGGAAACCAGCTCCATTAATATTATCAGTAGCCCTCATTCTCCAAGAAAAAATATGGATTGCTCACAAATTCTGGACACATGAGAGTGCAGCCAGAGCTTTTGAGTTCTCCCAAATACCCAGAGACACCCAGCAGAATTTAACTGAGCAGCATCCATTCTGATGTCAGAAAGAACAGGATCTTTCTGGTTTGCATTGATAGATCTGTTTCCCTTTGACATCTTGAGTTCCATCTTCCCTCCTCCATTAGATACACTTCCACTCTTGTGTAGAATTTCTTGACAGAAAATAGAATGCTGTTGTTTTTCTAGAAACCTAATATGACATGTATTATTGAAAATTTACTTATAATTTGATATTTTACTTGGAGATATTTTTTGAATGAAAAGAAGCACTCCGTATTTCTTACATTGTGTGGATGACAGAATCAAAAGAGGCAGTCGAAACCTCCTATAGCTACTGACTAATTTCAAAGACACAAAAGCAAACAAAAAATTAACATACTTACAAATATATGAATGAATATAAATGCTGCATGTTTGGAGACCTGTCACTGAGTGAGAATCATTGAGTACAGACTCAGTGAAGGAGGCAATAGACTAACTTGGGACATACAGAATGACAAATAATGAGGCTGAGTCAGCAGATACTAATGTGAAAATATCAGGAACAGATTTCTACATCAGAACATTGCCCCATTATTAAACCTATCATAATCACCCTGATAAAACTTTGAAGTGAAATAAAGTTTCTGCGGTTACATTGCAACTTTTTGCAATGTTCTTAAATCCCAAAACCATCAGGAAGCCTAGGCATGTGAATCATGGCACACAGAGAGTTTCATCCTGACATGGCCTCAGGGTGTATTTAGAGTGCACAAAACAGCCTAGAAGATTATTCTGGGCCCCACAGGTTAGGTGTATCTTGGCTGATCAGCTGATCAACTTTTCACAATAGCCTGATACGTTTCCCTCTATCTGATAATTTGGATGCTGCGGTCTGGGCTGTGGAGTTGGCATATAACATGTCAGCTGATGTAAGAGAAGTGTGCTGGCATTAAACAAGTTCTATATAGCAAAGAGTAACAAATTTTCCATCAGAGTGATCCTGTGACAATCGCATTTGTAGTGTATGCATTCTACTCATCCCACACCTTATAGCTGTATATGTAGCAAAAATAATTGTATAAAATAAAATATATTCTATATACTCATACAATACAATCCGTGCAAATAAAAGGATTTATAAAAAAATAAATAATTTATATTATGTATTAAATATATAATATATAATAATGATATAATAACTATTAATAAATATATTTATTAATAATTATTATATAATATTCATTATTTAATAATATTTATTCTCTAATAATATACTATATACAATATACAACATATAACATATAGTATATAATATAATTTATGTAAATTATATTATTATTTTAAGGATTTATAATAAAAAATTAACTTCAATTTATTTTCTTCCAAATGTATCTTATAGCCAACCCCTTGTAGGTTCCCTGCTCAGGCAGTTAGAGAACCACAGGATCACAGAATAATTTAGGATGTTCCCTAATCCAAGTTCCTCAAGTTGTCCAGTTGAATTTTGAACACCTCTAAGAAAGAACACACTGTGTCTCAGAGAAAATATTCTGGTATTTAAAAAATAAAATGTCTAACTGGAATTTTTTAGGATCATCTCTCCCTATTGTTGTGTACCTACCTCCAAGAGGAGTCCAACTACTTGATATCCTCTGATCAGGCAATCATAGACAGCAATGAGATTTGCCCCTTGGATTCTCTTTTCCGGGCTGAACAACCATGACTTGCTCAATCTCTGTTTGTAAGTTCAGTGCTCTGGCTCCCTGACCACTGGTGACCTCCACGAGTCTCATTCCAGCACATCCTTGTCCTGGGGAGGCCAGAACTGGGAACAGCATTCCAGATGTATCCCATAAGTGGAGGTACAAGGGAAGGGAAGTGGAAGAGTGATTTCCTGCACCCACTGGCTGCACTCATACAGCCCAAGGTGATGTTGGCTTTCCTTGCTCCAAGGGCAGTATATTCCATGAGGATCATAGCAGTCATAGTTTTGTTTTGTTTTGCTTTTTGTGAGAATTTGTTGTTTTGTTTTGTGTAGCTTTGGATTTGGTTTCAGTTAATCAAAGCATCTTCCTGGCTTTTTATCAAATATTTATCCCTGCCCAGGTAAACTGGAGCTGTACAGAGCTGTGATGGGTCTTTCATATGAAAAGATCAAAGAAATCTAGGAAGCTTTCTAGTTTGTCCAGGACAGACAGAGAGAGAGTACATTTCTGCTTATTACTTCAACAAATGGATGTTTCTTATTGAATATTCCTGGTTCTGTAATTTGAGCAGGAGTTTCCTGGATCTCAGTCTACACCCTCGACACTCAATATGTTCCACTAAAAGATTTCAGACCTGCTACCAAGGCTTTTTTTTCCCCTCCTTTTTTTTCTTTTTCCTTCTGAGAAATAAAGTATAGAGGAATTTTTAGGATTAGAATAATCCACTTGTACAATAATTCAAAAAGGAAAAAAAAAATTCCATTGCAGTACATCTATTTTTTCAACAAGTATTGTGACTCTGGCCACATTATCACTAATCTGTGAGTTATGTTTCCATAACCAGCAGGCTGTTTTGCCACCTTTCCTAATGGATGAGCTGTAACAAAGGCTTTACACTATGAAACACTTAAAATCAAAAGGCATGTACAGCCTCCAACCAAGGTTTGGCTGGTTTTGTTCAGATTAACTTTGAGATTATTGTCTTTGATAAGAAAGTTCACTTTCCAGTGAGATTAATTTCTTATCTTTCTCAAATGACATGTTCAGTCTAAGAATGTCACTTCACAATTGCCACAGAACATTGTAGGTTCAAAACTCAGACCATGGTCTACACTGAGCCATGGCTGGATTGGAAAAATAAGAAGGGAAAACTTAGTCTGCTTCCTTTGTTGCATTTCCTCATTGTTATGATAGGCTAAATTACATCTTGATTGCTTGCTCCTTGTCCTCATAATTCCTGCAGTTTTGATTGTACAAGGCCCCAGAGTGATAAATATGTAAAAAAAATCAACTGTCAGACTTAATATTTTTAATTTTTTCCTGAAAAATTACTTTTGATACTCCTGTTCAGGTCCCTCCTGCACAGTGTAGATATCTATTGAGTTCCTATGTCACATCTTTAACATCAGTAGTCATTTCAAAACAGATAACAAATGCTGCTTTTGTATGGGTCAGGGCAGCAGTTCTAGTGCTGTGACCTGGTTCTTATTTGGGTAACTGCATTCTGTTCTGTTTGAAAGCTTTTTAATATTCTGGTGAAATGGAACATTCTTTATATCCTTTCAGAACCACTGCTAATGCTTTGGAACATTTACTGGCTGAGGCTTAAACCAGAGACAGAAACCTTTTCTGGGGAGAGAAATCCTGCATTAGTAACAAAGAGCACAATGGATATATCAGTCTACCAGAGGCATCTAAACATGTCAGGGTCATTTTCTGGTTTAAGATGGAATTTGCATTTATGATTTGCTTACTCAAAAACTGTTTTTACTTTGATTTCATAATGATGCCTAAAACACAGAGCTGTGGCTCCAACTCAGATTTACTTTAGGATCAGACATGGTGGGGTTTTTTTGGTCATATTAATTTTTCCTATTTCTTTGTAGAAGAATGAATATAACAAAACACATGAAGCCCAGAGGCAAAAACCAAAGGAAAAGATGCCATGTACTGATTTTAAAAATATATCAATAAAAGAATAGATACAAAGTCAAATAAGGAAAGCTTGAGTTATAGTTTTAACCTTAAATGGTCCCTTAAATGGTGTTTTGCTAGTAGATTTTGAAAATCCATTTTGTTTATATCACTCATATTTTCTGTCCTTGGGCCAAAGAGGAAAGTTTTCTCTTAGCACTCAGAGGAATGTTACAGTTTGGACATCATTGGGTAGGGTCAGGATATTAAGAATATTCTTTAAATCCATGGTAATAATCTGGGGGACTTTAATACATGAATGTAATTTACATTAAAATGTATATAAACATTTATAATATATGTGTTTGCATGATATATGATTTATAAAACTAAATAAAATTCAAGAACATTTCTATATTTAAATAATTTATTTTCCTCCACTTTTTTGGCTGGTGACTTTCAGTAGCTCAGAACAAGTGTCCTATTCATTTGTTGATTGTATTCTATTAAAAACTGAACTTACACACTATTTCAGACCATATTTCTATCTAATCTCTCTGTTCAGATTTTTAGGCTGTTAGCAGATTTGTGGCAGTCTACCTGTCAGAAATATTGCAAAAGTCTTGAGGTTCTGGTTTAACATAGGTTTTGCTGGGAATAAGTCATGCAAAAGAACAGGATGAACAGCATTATGATAAAACAAGGCCAGCCAGGCTTCTGTCCCTGCAGCAGAAACTCCCACGAGTACCCAAAATGTAACCATGGCATGGTGTCACCACCATGTCTTCTCCTTCCTATCCATTGCCTCCTTCATCCCTCCTGCCACCAGCTGTCACCACTCTGATAACTTTGTTCCTACCTCACTTATCTATTTTTCCATGAGCAGTGATAGTATTTTTTTTTAATTTCATGGCAAGGAGAGACCCACAGTTAGCAGCACAGTATGCAAATTGTTTTGGTTTTAGATTTCCCGGTGTGTGCACTGGCCCTCTAAAGTGAAAAGTTCAGCTGTCATTTTTTAGCCTAAGGACAGCAGAAGACAAGAGAAACACACCCTAAAATATCCCTGTAAGATGTATTATGGCCAGAATTTCTAGGGCAGTTTATTTTGGGATTAATTTTAGGGGAGAGTGATTAACAGCTGTAACAGGCCTCTGTCTCCTTCTAGGGTTGTATTTAAGTGAACATCTCCCTGACATGTATCTCTGTTTCTAGAACAAACTGCACAATGATCTTAACATTTGTCTTTTGTTTAGATTACTCTAATTTGTGAGAGGTTTTAAGGACACCTTTTTCTGTTAAATACTTAACATAGAACTGGGACCTCTGATCCGTGACAGACACCTCTAAGGATGATCACAGCACCAGCAATTACCAATAATAACAGAACTAACAAGATTATCTGACAAAGGAATATTTTAGCCAGAGCTTGTCAAAATCAGCATGAGAAAGTCTGAGCCCTTCAATGACATGAATAAATTTGCTTCTTTGGAGTTAGCACAAAGCACAGGGAACCATGTCTCTACATCTTTCTATGTCTAGTTAAGGGACCCATCTGCAAATTGTCATTTCAGGTGAACATGAAAATAGCTTGTGTAACTTGGAAGTTTTACTCTGTGGCAAATCAGCGCAGGATTTATTCCAGTTTAGTTTAGAAAGCCTTCACAACTTATAGAAGATCCCATTTAATTAAAGTGGTGACATTTTTCATATTCCAGACAAGTTTCACTATTGATTGAATTTATAAATGGCATGTAGTAATGTTAAATTTCAGCAATGAAATTTAATTTTCTTTGATTCATTTAAGAAATGGAGCAATCATGAACCTGCAGGGGTATATCTTCCCTCCACTTCCTGCTGTTTAACATTTCACATCCAAATCAGTGCTTAGCAGGCTTATGGCTTAAACCCAGCTCTTTTTATTCAATAATAAGTAATAAAATAAAATCTGATGGTGTGTAAGTACAATGTTTGCCTGACAAATCTCCAGTTGTGAGTTCATTGACAATACTTTTCATCTCTCAATTCAGAATCATGCTTCCTTTCCCAAGAACAGGGAACAAGTTATCCAGATGTGAAGTACTGGTTTTGTCTGATACTGACAGTAGTTTACTCTTTAGACAAGTATCCAGACCCAAAAAAAGTGACAGTCCTCTAGGCTGCCTAGGAAGCAATGACCTTACATTTATTACCCTCCAGTAACACACTTTAAGGGAACTTTTGAACTGAGAGAATTAAAGAATATTGGTCCCTTGACAGTTTTTAAGCCAGTTCCTCCTCTGGATCTCATTTAGCTGTGCTGATTGATAGCATTTGAGTACTTGATGCAAAATTCAGAGTCTAATATTCCAGTTCTTTAATGACTGTCTAATTCACAAACTTGGCAATATTTTGAGTAGATTTTACTTTTATGCAGTTTCTGGGTAGAACTGAACATTTCAAAAGGTGAAGGTCTTCTGCCTCAGTCTTTGCTTAATTTTAACATCACAGGGCACCTTCCTTTGCATTTTAGCATTTCTCCCCAGAATTGCCAAACACATGGCCACCTTCACAGATAATCCTCATACATTGCATCCATTCTTCACCCCACAGTTACATTTTTCACAGAATAACAGAATGAGTCAAGTTGAAAGGGACCACATTGGGTCATCTGATCCAACCTCCTTGCTCAAGCAGTGCCATCCTTAAGCATGTGGCACAGGACTGTGTCCAGATGATTATCGATTATCTCCAGTGAGGGAGACTCTACAACCTCTCTGGTCAAACTCTTTGAGGGCTCGGTCACCTGCAGAGTACAGAAGTTCTTCCCTTTGTTCAGGTGGAACTTCTGTGCATCAGTTCCTGCCTGTTGCCTCTTGTCCTATTGTTCGGTACTACTGAGAAGAGCCTGGTCCATCTTCTTGGCATCCTCCCTCCAGATACTTGTATACATTGGTGAGGTCCCTTCTCAAGTGTCTCTTCTTGAGCCAGAACAGGCCCAGCTCCCTCAGTTTGTCCTTGGAATGGAGATGCTTTGGACCCCTCATCATTTTTTCACTGTCTGCTAGAGCTGCTCCAGGAGCTCCATGTACTGAGGGGCCCAGCCCTGGACACAGCACCCCAGATGTGCCTCACCAGGGCTGAGTAGAGGGGCAGGATCACTTCCCTTGACCTGCAGAACTGCTCCTCCTGATGCACTCCAGAATCTCACTGGCCTTCTCAGCCACGAGGACACTGCTGGCTCATGGACAGCTTGTTGTTCACCAGGCCCCCCAGGTCCCTCTCTGCAGAGCTGCTCTCCAGCAGGTCAGGTCCAGCCTGTGCTGGTGCTGGGGGTTATTCTCTCCAGGTTCAGAACCCCACATTTTTCCTTTGTTCTCTGCGAATTATGGAAAAATACTATGTTGCCACACCTTGCCTTTAACAAGTGGTTATGAAAAACTGGTAATTCAGAGCAGGTTGTGAGTACTTCAAGGCTGAAGGGTCAGCTTTGAAAATTCGTGGAACAACTAAGTTCCTGGTGGACAATTAGACTGTAAGCAGAACCAGGAAGAAAAGCTGGGGAATATAATAATTTGATGGAAGATTAATCCTTGTTGAGATACCTTAAATTTACATAGGAAGGATGTCTCTTATGAAATAAAGTTGGCAGCAAAGGCTGTACCAAAATAAAAGAAAATTATTCCTACTTCCACTTGTAGTGTGACTCAACTTCAAGATTGCTTCTATTTCAATCAGCTTTTGAACTCTTAAGAAAGTGCCATAGTTATGTTCAACCCTCTTTTATCCCTGTATTAAAAAGCATTTTCACATAAATTTGAATCACCAAACTGACTTGTGTATTTCCTAAGGCCCTACCCAATTGTTGGCTTCTTTTCTATGATTACTTAGGATGCACAATTCAATCAGGATATTGGTTCTAATACTTCTGAAGATCTACTGACTGCTTCTCTCTAAATTTTAGAGATGTTAACATCTGTTTAGTATCACTGGTTGCAACTTCCTACTCTCCAGCCAGCAAACAAGACTTGCTGCAACATCACAAACATTATACTGCTGGGAAGGGAGTAGTACAATGTCATCTTGTTCCACCCAGAAGCACTGGGTTCAATCATCATTATACGCCACTTAATATATTTATATAAAATATGTATTTAATATATAAAGATAATTGAATATAATATTTTACATAAAGCAATGTTTACTTCTTTTTCCTGAGGCTACACTGGAACAAAACCACTTTGAGGAAGATGGTGGGTTTGGGTAAAAGTTTGCCAGCTAGACCTTGAGGGAAGCATAGCATGTGCACTTTGACACCTCAAGGTGATGCATTCATCAACAAAATATTTGAGAAAGTTTTTTGAGGATGTCATCCAGCAAGCAAGGACATAAAAGCAGAAAGCGTCTTTTTCTCTTTTTCACTTTTTTTCTTTTTCCCCACTCCTCATGTTCCCACTTATTTTCTCAGCTACAAGTTTATTATATTCTGCATTTCAGTGAGCATTAGCCAAAACATAAACAAACAAAGAACAGTAAGTAAAATATACAACTCCTGCAGCAGAAAGAGCTACCACTTTCATGACTGTAACTCAATACCCATCTGTTTCCTCCCTTTAAACAATTCATAAAGATAAAGGTGTCTCACAGTCCACTGCATCTTCCATATTGCTATTATTCCTGTGGGAACTTTGCCACCTGAGAGCAAAAAATTATGTAACATGCACTGTGATTAGCTTCCTTTCCCTCACCTCCTTTTACAGCTCTATTGCTTACCTTCTTTGCCACATACCTCGCTGTTTGCCAATGCCTTTTGCACTTACAATATGTTTCAGTACACCCTTGCATTTAGTAAACCAATAGTTTTGATAGGTTTTAGTAAATCTGATGGTTTAGCTTAAGCTAACAAAACACCTGATAACAGACCACAGAGATTAATTACATTGTGACATGCCCTTGCTTAGAGGCAATGAAAGTATGCTTTCAGTGCAGTTTCTGAAACTATGATTTTAAACAGTACACATTGATGGCAGGGCACATTGATACTGCATTTTAAGGATTTAGGACTCCATTCATACCTCTTCATTAAGACATTGACGCTGCACTGCCAAAAATCATGGCTCTTTGAGTGCTTCAGATCAAAGAAGTCCTTTATGTGTTTAATAAGGCACAGTGTCTGAAGAGCTCCAGAAAAATGGTACCTACAGACATCTATGACTCTTACCTGACTATGGAAGCCTAATCAGCAGGTTCAGATGTGAACAGTTACCATCAAATCATATTCCTGATGCTGAGTGCTTCCATGACTTAGCTGCTACTCCAAAATCATGATCTCTGATGCTGGCACCCTAATGTAAGTGAAATTCAGCCTGCTAACTGGGGGTCTAAATTTTTACAGAATAGGGATGAAGCCATGGAAAGAAACGTCTCCAAAAATTGTAACATAAGAATGTGCTGTTATTCACATGACAGTATTATGCTTTTATTGTCTACACTACATGCTGAAATGTGAGGTTTTCATACAGTTATGGAGGTCTATATTTTTAAAATAAAAATGTTACTTCTGTGATAGAAGCAAAAGCCTCTATGTCTCTCCTTATGCAAGCTGCTTTTCAGTTTTGGCCATGAGCTCATAAGCTGCTTGAAGCAGTCTCTCCTTCTCTCTGTTTATAAGGAGTGAATCACATTTTTTTTGTATTACATCCTGAACAATGATAGTACAAAATTGTGATCCACTGATTAACTGAAGAAAAGGAAACCTGTATTTTAAACTTCTAAGGTCTGTTCTCCAACAGGCTGTGCAGAACAATGTTGTAAGAAAGGTCTGGATGGGCTAAGACACTAACTCAGTGTAATTAATCTGTCATTTTCCAGATCCAAACACGAGCTCACTCACTGTTTATATGGAGCAATCTTGACATACAAATGGAACACTTTAGTGTAAGAAAAGGAAATTCGATCTTTTTGACCTTCAGCCCATACTTCAAGATATTTTAAAGAAAAAGTATGTGATTTTGATATTTGTACTGTTTGAGGATGCTGTGTATTTGTCTAATTTCTCAAACAACACTGTCTTTTTGTTAAAGCCAAAACCATCAGTAATATTTCAAAGGGTCTGTCAAAAAATTTTGCTGTTTAAAAGTGTACAGTTGAATGGCTTAATGATCAGACACAGGAACTACTTAAAATACTCAGGAGCTACTTAAAAAAATTAAGTACAAATCTAGAGCATTAGAGTGGGAGTCATCAGTAAAATTCTATTGCTATTCTTGTTGACATTTTATACAAGAATCATGCTGAAAAGCAACACAGATGAGAAATTTTGTTCAGTGCAGCTTTTATTCATCCACACTTCTTGAACCGAGCAAGAAAATAGATAGAACTTATTCGAGCTCTCAGATATATTTTCACATTCTCACAGAATTTTTAAAAATGCAAGAGTATCAATCAAGCTCTTTAGTGCTTTACTTATGGGTTCAAAATAGGTCTGTACATAAATACTTTCATACAGTTTGCTCTTCAAAAACTTTGTATTCAGTAAAATATTTCTGAATATAAAAAAATGTCACTTTTAGGTCTGAGTTGAAAAGATCAGTTTCACTTTTAAGGGCTTGCAAATTAAAACTAGTCATAGATATGCCATATGTTTTTCTTTAATGTTGATTGACATACCAACAAAGTGAGTAAATGAAAACTAAGAAATGACAACAGTAGAGTGCTAAAAAAATTGAGGACATACTTTGAAATGTTCTTATTGAAAAACCTGTGGTACCATAGCAATAGCAGGGAAAGCTTCCAAATGATGTGAGAAAATCTGAGAGCAAAAGAAAAGAATCACAGAATACCTTGGGTTGGAAGGGACCTTAATGACCATCTAATTCCAAATCCTCTCTCAGGGGCAGGGACACCTTTCACTAGATCACATTGATCAATGCCCCACTATTAACCTTAAACACTTCCAGATATGGACACAAGGGTTATGGACAGAATAATGTAAAGAAAATAGCAAAAGTTTCCAGTGAAAGTTCATAGAAATCATGTGAAGCCAATATAAACTAAAGTCCATTCACTTAAGTCCAATGAATTTCTTAAGGATATAGAACCCCAAATATTTTCCTTAAGCAACGAAAACTCAGCACAATGCTGTTACCATTAAAGATTTGAGTACATTTGTCAGGTCATAAAAATAAAATTAGGAAGCACAGCAGAAAACCTGGACAATATTTAAATGCTAACATTTAGAAAAATAATGCAAGTAGTAAATATGCAGGTGTTTACAGTCTCATAGCCTTGTTAGTGTAGAATTTTAATGGCTAAGTCATGAGCAGCAGGGAGTGGAAACTGCTCAGTGCTGCTTTCCTTTCAGGACCCTCTATTCAGGTCATCTGTGGCTCTTTACCTCTCTTAGTCCAGAAGCAGTAGGAAGGGGGGAAGTCACTGTAAGGAAACATGTCTTTGGAGCACACTCGTAAAGATGTAAAAATGCAGGGCATGAATGCTGTGTGCATATGGGGAAGTGGAAATGAGAAAGCAAGGCAGTGGCAATAAAAAGGCATGACAACCACCTGACTAAGCATGCAACATCAGGGGAAAACCGAAACAAGTACGGAGATGAACAGTACTGGAGATGAACTTCTCTCTCCTCTGAGAAAAGGCAGGTTTGGGAGAAATTTTGTAGCATGTAGAACAGAAACGCATTAGTCATTGAAGCACTTCACATTATTTTAATGTCATGTCATTACCAAACTGGATAGCGCCTCTTAAATAATTCTTTTAACACTGGTTCCTCTGATAGATTTTGTGAAAACATCTTCAACTCCTGGTACTTGCTGGCCAAGCAGTTCTTTCCCATGCAACATCAAGAGAGTGAAACACTGCTGTTCAAGAAATATTCCTGTACTCAACAAGTGTACTTGAAAGTGCATCATTCTGTTGAGCCTCCTAAATGAGGTGCCCACAATAGCATCTGAGTTTTAAAATGCCACTAATTATCATATTGCCACAATTCTTTTGAATACCAAAAAAATAAAGATTTTCTCCTGTTTATTCTTAAAGGAATAAAAAAGCAGCATCCCAAAGCAGTCTATAAGCCAGTAGTGTTTTGACAAGAATAATGTAGAAAGTACACATCACATTGAATAACGTTTGTATGAAGCTGCTGCTTCTATAAACTTGCCTTATATGATTTAATAAAACTAAAATATTTTCCAACAGTTATGTTTATCTCCCTGAGAAGCTGTCCTTTTTGGTTGGAAGATGTTTGGAAAGTAAAACAACATAAGCAACTATTTTGTGGTGATCACAGGTTTTTGGGTTTTTTTTTGAAAGAAAGCTGTTCCCTTTCAAAAAAGCATGTTACACCTACAGGGTATAACCAAGGATTTAGCAGCACACTTTATTTATCCACAAACATACTGATTCTGCTTAAAGTCAGGAGGACTATTCCTGCACCAATTTATTCTCTGTATCTTTCAGCTCAAATTTCTTTCTTCAGATTTCTATACAATGAAAAGTATACTAAAGGTTGCATTGGTTTTTTTGGGATTTTTCCCCCCACATTAGTAGCTGTCTTATTGAGTCGAGTGGGTTCTGCCACAAAGCCAGCCTTTTTCACAAAATGCCAGCAATTAGCTGGTGACAGCTTCTTGGTGAGAACTAACCTGGGCTGAATTGCAACCTGCTACACGCAGGCTGGCCAGCCAGTCCTTTTAAAATGTCCTCTCATTTCCCTGACAAAGAAATAAAAATTTAGAAGCAATGAATGCCCCACTTTCCAAATCTTTCGCCGCAAAGACGTTGTGATTCTTGGTGTAAAGGATGCTTTGACGTCCTGTAATGGCACATAAAGAACTTTACAATGCTTTGGTTTTCTTGCTGCTGGAAAACGGATCTTGTATCAGGAGGGGTTTTGGAACAGAGCTTAATCACGAAAAACTACATTGAACGTCTGAAGGGGACAGTGAAAAAAAGGCAAAAGGGAGCCGTCGCTGCAAATACGTAAAGCTTGTCTTTTTGCTAACCAGAGGCTTGTGCCCTCTGCTCAAGGCAGAGCCGCACTTCTCGGGATGGTGGAGCGAGAGGACCGAGCAGCGGCACAAGACGTGCGGAGAAAGGAATGAGAAGACAGGGAGATAGTCAGGAGAAGCCAAAAAGCGCTGACCTAAGGCACAGGGCGCCGGATGCGATGGGAAAGGGATGCGGAGCGGAGGAGGAGCCGATGGCAGCGCCGCTGGAGGAGCAGCGGTTCCCAGGGGCGGCGCGGAGCGCTAGGACCGGGAGGCGGCAGCCCGCGCCCCGCCGCGCAGACCCTCGGTAAGGGACGGGGCTGCAGGCGACGAGGGGCGGGGAGGGAGGGGCGGGCGAGGGGCGTGGAGCCGGCGGCCAGCCCGCCCGGGCGGTGGGAAACACGCGGGGGACGAGTCAGCCTGTCCGCCGCCGCCGGAGCCTGGCAGGCACCCTCCTTTCCTGCGCGCCTCCCGCACACGCTCCCATCGTTTCCCCTCTCCAGGTTGCACCGCTCCCGGCTCCGAGTCAGCCCCGTCCCGGCGGCGGGGGCCGGGGCAGAGCCGTCCCCCCGAGAGCAGCGCCATGTGAGGGGGGAGCCGCGCCACCGCCGCACAGGGCACGGCACGTCCAGGATGTAAGGAGCCGCCCGCTGCTCGCACCCCGCCGCTGCCCGGCTGCCCGCGCTCTGTCGCTGCCGGACACTCGCCGGCGTCCATCGCTGCGGCGGGCCAGCATGACCGAGGTGAAAGCCAAGGAGCCCAGAGCGCCTCCGCCCGCCACAGACGGGGCGGTCCTGCTGCAGGGTCAGCCTGGCCGTGATCCCTTCCGCGAGGAAGCGGAGTCCGTCGACATCTCCCTGGACGGACTGCTTTACCCCAAGAGCAGCGACGAGGAGGAGGACGAAGAGGAGGAGGAGGAAGGGGAGGAGGAGGAGGAGGAAGAGGCGCAGCAGCAGCAGCATCTGGGGCGGGAAGACGGCCGGGACTCCCTCTGCTACCAGCCAGGGAGCGGCTCCCTCTCGGTCAAGGACTCCCTGGACACCGTCCTGGACACCTTCCTGGCTCCTGCGGCTCATGCCAGCTCCACCGTGGCCGCGGCGCCCTGGTCCTTCTTCGAGGCGGAGGAGGCGCCCGACGGCGCGATGAGCAGCGGCGCCTCGCAGAAGACGGCCGAAGCCGCCCCGGGGGCGCCGGGCCCCTCGCAGCCCCCGCCGCGGCCCGCCGCGCTCTGGCCGCCCGGCGACGCCCTGGTTCCCGCCGCTAAGCCGCGGCCGGCGGGGCCGGGCTCCGGCGCGGAGTGTCCCGCCGCGGAGCCCAAGGGCGACGTTCCTGGTGTCGGGGCGCTGCCCGGCGGGTCCCGGGCGGGGGACCCGGGGCAGGAATACCTGCACGTGCCGCTGCTGCCGCTCAATTCGGCCTTCCTGGCGTCGCGCACGCGGCAGCTGCTGGACGGGGCGGAGTACGAGGGCGGCGCGGTGCCGCGCTGCTCGCCCCCCGCCCCGGAGCTGCCGGCCTACGGCTTCCCGCCGCCCGACGCCAAGGACGGGCCCTTCGCCTACGGCGACGTCCAGCCCGTCATGAAGATCAAGGAGGAGGGTCTCGGCCTCGCCGCCCGCTACCCGGGCGGCAGGGCCACCCCCGCGGCGGGCTGCCACGACTACCCGCAGGCTCCGCGGGCCGGGCAGGAGCCCTCGCTGGAGTGCGTCCTCTACAAGGCGGAGCCCACCCTGCTGGCCGGCGCCTACGGGCCCGCGGCGCCGCCCGACAGCCTGCCCTCCACCTCGGCCGCGCCGCCGGGGCTCTACCCGGCCCTGGGGCTGAACGGGCACCAGCCGCTGGCATTCCCGGCCGCCGTGCTCAAGGAGGGCCTGCCCCAGCTCTGCCCGCCCTACCTGGGCTACGCGCGGTAAGCCGGCGGCGGCGGGGCGCTCGCTGAGGGACGGGACCGGGGGGTCGCGCTGCGCGGCGGGAGAGCTCCGCGCCTCCTCCTCCTCATCCTCATCCTCATCCTTCTCCGGAGGGGCGGGCGGGCGTGCCGGGCGGTGGGCGCCTCGGGGGGATGTTAAGGGGATGCTGAGGGAAGGACAAAGTTTCTCTCGGCCAGGGCCCTCTTGGGCTTTTAGGTAGTGGCCGCAGCCCCGTTGGCATTCCCCGCGCTGCCTGAGCACGCCGCCGTGTCCCGGCTCCGCAGCTGGCAATCGCGGCTGTGGGCACGGTGCGCCCCAGGGATGTTGGCTTCTTATCGCAGCGGGACTTCACGGACTCCCCATGGCCGAGCCACTGCCCGGCCCCGGGACACAGCGGGCAGGTTTCTAGCTTGTCCTCACTTTCAGCGATACCGTGTTCGTCAATACCTAAATATTTTCCAGAATAGTTCCCAATTTGAAAGAGAACCAAAACCAAAACAAACCCAAAGAAACCAAAAAGCTAAAAACAAAAACAACACCAAAACCAAAAATCCCAGCACCACAAAAAGCAGTTGATTTCACACGGAAAAGAAAACTGAAACACTTGTATATTGATTTGCTTGAATGAAATGGTGTACTATCCTGCTGAGATCTGTATTACCTACAAATAGATACAACAAAAGGTGCATGCAATGTTGCAGTTTCAGTGGGTATCCTTTCTTTTAGTAAATGCAGTGGTTACCTGGATTAGTCTGCTTTGGAGACAAATATCATTGATATCCCCATCAGACTTAGTTACTGCTGAGAATGCTGCAGCTGAATGGAGGGTGAAAAAGTGATTATTAAAGATTTTTTTAGTTGAAATGAAATTTCATGTTTCCCATGTGAAAGAGGCCTTTAAAATTCAATTGACATCTATGTGATTCTGTCTCTGTACAGGAGAAAAAATCATCAGTATGGCTCCACTCACAAGAGTTGTTGATCTGAGGAAGATGAACATTTTAACAGTGTCCTAGATGGTACCTTTTTTGCTAAATGGTTTAAAATATAAATCTGCTTTTTTTTTGCAATGCTTTCCTGTATTACCATAGTAGAGACAAACCATTAAGCAGAAAGGCAATCATACTTTAGTTTTTTCTGTATCTTGACTACAAATTTTAAAATGAAGTTTTTAGTATAGAACTCCTTAATACAGGTAAGTAGTTAACTGCACAAAGCTAGCTCTTTCATTTCTTTTTAATTCTCTTTCTTCTCAAGGCCAGATACGGAAGCCAGCCAAAGTTCTCAGTTCAGTTTCGAATCACTACCCCAGAAGATTTGTCTCATCTGCGGTGATGAGGCTTCAGGTTGCCACTATGGAGTACTTACCTGTGGAAGTTGTAAAGTCTTCTTTAAAAGGGCAATGGAAGGTACTATGAGATGCCATTGTTCCTAATTGTCTGAAATATGTCTTCTACACACCAGGGCATACTGTTTATTTATTGCTCATTTTTATAAATATTGCCACTGCAGTGAATTTTATTGTTGTTTTATCAACAGTGGATATTGACAAAGTTCTTCCTTAGTTGTTTTTTTTTTCCTAGTATTATTTATTTTACTTTACTCTTTTGCTATTTATTATTTACTGTTTATCAGTTAATCTTTCCAGGTAGGCAGAGTTAAATAAAAATTTTGTGCATTATACAACTTGTTTTAAAAAGTATAAATGGTGTTCAAAGGAAAACATTCTGGGTATGAATTCATGATAGGGAAATAAGAATTGTTTATGGCTGTGTTCTCTTTTTGAAAACACAAAATTTTTCTTGCTTTCAAGTTGCAAAGTTTTGGCTTCCTGGTAGTTATGGAAGTATTTAAAATTTCACTGAGCCTATTCAAGTCATAATAAGAATAAATGTATTTTACTTGTTCCAAATAGTTGTTAAATTGCAAAGTCAAAATGCAAGTTTTATGAAACAGTAGCAATATCTAGGTTTAATTTTTCATTTTGGATTCTTTTACATGCCTTGTCCACTGAGATTTTGAATACAAATACAAGCACAGAGTGTTTTATATGGTTCAACACATAAAGCAGTAAAACAAATCCTTCCACTTTTTAGGCTTTGTCTCCTGTTTTGATTTTTATCTGATCCTGCCAGAACTAGGATATTCAAATTTCTGTTCCATGTATTTAACAAAACCATTGTTCTAATGGATAGGATTCCTTAAAATTAAACCCTGCATCCTGTATTTTCTTGTTGTGATACGTAGTTTTTCCTGCTTTAAAGAGTTTATCTCTTTCCAAATGAGAAAGGGAATTTTGGAAAAGTAAAAGCTTAGCATAATAATATAATTAGATTTTTTGTTTCACTGTGCTGTTACTTTCTGCTTTAAGCATATGCTCATGTTCTTCCTCAACATTAAATATTCTTCCTTAACATTAAGTATTTGCAAAGTGGTCTTGGTGGTCTAAGTGAACTTTTGAGCCAGTGCCACATTTCTCTGATGCATTCAATGGGTTTCATGAGAAAATGACCAGAAATATTTGTGTTAGGCTGCAAAGCTCTTAAGTCACTTGCAGGAATACATTTAAGTTTCACTGCCTCTGCTAGCTGGTCTCCTGGTTTGCCTTTGCATTTTTTTGCTGTGTTTTTCTAAATCAGCCAAATATTTTTTTAAGAAGTCAGGGAGCTGAAGTTTTAATACTAAGTGTAGTGTCATTTATGAGTACTGTATTTTAAAAGAAATGTTTTTTTGCTTTTTACCTATAATGTTGTAATAATTTCTTTGAATTTTATTCTGTCAATTTTAGATTTCATCTCTTTTCTAATTTAGTTCCCAGTTCTGTTGCAGTAGATGAACCTGCTCAAAAACATAATATATTACATTATTGTTCAGCAGAATTATTTTAACAAACCATGTTAAGAAGGAATAACTTGATACAAGGAACATCTTAAAATTGTTTTCACAGGCTGTTCAAAGTCTATATTGGCAGAGTCTTACCAGGTTAAGAATATAGAGTTATTTAGAGACAAATGAGAGGTCAATGCAGTTATGTAAACAAAAGTCTTAGGTTTTACATAGCACCTTCATAATTTTAACTTTTAAATGAATCCACAGACGGGGAGTCTGTTGAGGAAGGCTGTTTGGGTTTTCTAGAAAGGATTTTCAAAGAATGTTCAAGAATGTGCATCAGAAACCTGACTGTAATCAGAAAAGATACATGTTATTGAGTTTGATGGGGAGCAATGTCAGACAATGAGCAGTGTAGGCAGTGGCAAAATGAACAAATACAGTTGTACCTGTTTTTGTGTAGAAAGTGCGAGACTACAGGGGGCTCCTTAGAGATGGACTGATGGACTTCTTATTTTCATTGCAGTATACTGTATAATTATCAGCACTAAACCAATCCTATTTATTGACAGATATTTGATTTTCTTTGGACTTTAAATACTTTAAAAAATTTAATATCAGAAATAATGGTGGGAAATTGCTCCTCTGTGAAAAGACACAAAGTATTTGTATTTTAAATGAAGTAGAAAATAGTGGTTAAAATTCTCACTGGCAATCACATGAATTTGAAACATATTTCATCCATGAAATGTCCCCCTGCCCATAATTTCTCTGAGCATATATGCGTTACTTATTTTTTAAAATTTTTAGTGCTACTACAGACGTGGGATTTTTAATAATAATTCACGAAAATAAAATGTTACATTTTGTGAGTAAAAATTCCTGGTCAAAACTCTACTCTTCATGTAATTTCCACACAGTACTGATCTTTATGAGAAATTAAAGCCTGATTGGAAATAGCTGGCTTTTGCTATTTCATGGATTTTCTCTATCTTGAGAGGTTTTTTTTGTATGTTATGAGGTTTTGTGCATAGGTAAAAAAGTACTTAATATGGTAGCTTTACATTTGTTGGAAAAAGCTTATTTTCTATTTTAATTATTTATGTAATATGAGACACATCTGCTGTTTCAAATCAAACAGCCTTTTTTTTTTTTTTTTGTAATTTTTTTCACAGAAACTGTTCTATTTATACACTATTTATTTTACCTTCCCTGGTGTGAGGACAATACTTTATTGGTTAAATACATCCATTTGAATAAAATGAACTGCTCTGTTATCCAGAAAACTCTTTTTTTTTTCCATATCAAGTTTTTTTGAGATAAAACCAGATTATTAAAATTATTATGACTTAACAATGATTTAAAACTGTATTTAATAATTACGATTTAGTAACACATTTGAATGTAACTAATACATCCCCGTACAACTTAATGAGGGGTCAGAGTTATGTGAGAATCACAAAGATTACTTAGAATGTTTCTTGGCACTGAGTTCTAAAATATGTGTGCATTTTAGATACTTTCTGTCTTTTGGGTTCCTGGTTCCCCATATGTTCCCCAAAAAAAGGCTGGAGTTAATGTAATAAACATATATTTCTTAAGGCAAAATCTTGAAGCAGGTTAAACAAAGATGCAAGTCCTTTCTTTGGGAACCTGTAGTATAGCAGATATGTAAAAAAGTTAGTACTGCAAGTGAGGAGGAGAAAGGGGACAAAGATACTGGGTTGGTTTTACTTAGGAAACATTTGTCTGCATTTAGAGGTTGTACATTTTCTACTGGACTCCTGCAAATGACTATTAGTCTGTAGATTCACTAAATGTACAAAGAAATGACAAGGCTTTTAAAAAGCTTTAGAACTTTAAAGATCTCCTTTGAGTACAATGAAAACAAAGAAAATTACAGCTGTTCATACTCAGTAAAGAAATTTGAAGAGACGAAATTGAATTCATTGTGCTGATGGGGTAGTGCTGTTCCTGTCAGTGGGATGAGTGTGATGAGGATTTTGGAGATAAAAATAAAAGAAAAAATAAAAAATAATATTCAAAATGCTTTCAAATATGTAGAATTACTGTATTTGTATGATAATTTGCTCTTGATAACCAGGTGTTACTTAACTGCTACCAATATATCTCATTCACGGTAATAAAAAGTAGAGGCAAATATTTCTAACAGGCATTAAGAGAATGAAGATTAAGAGACAAACTTTTACTTTTCGATGACTAAATTTCCAAACAGCCATTTGTGATGTCTTATAAAGATTCCATAATGTGAAATGATGCAGGGCAGCTATGATCAAAATGCTTGTGGAATACCACAATGAGATGTTTTTCCCTTGAGAGGAGCCCAGTGTTCAAAATTTTGGGATTCTGGAGCTGTTGCTAACAGAGAGTTTCTTGGTAGCCTGCCTTATTGCCTTCTTGTTGAAAGTGTCTCATAGTAAAATTTTCATTTTACTAATGAAAATTTGGAATTACCTAAATCCTGCAAAAAATTTCAAGTGCTGTTTTTCCTATGATAAAGCCTCTTCTTATTTTTCTTCTATATTTATATTTGCACTTTGCTTATATTGTTGATATCTGAGGAAAAGTAGTTGCCCAAACCTAGAGTCTGAGATTGACATGAATACATGATATTGCAGCAGATCTGTCAGAAACTGACTCTTGGGTTTGTTTAAATACCTGGAAATGTGTTACAAATTTGATCAAGTGATTGTAGAACATTTGTCTGGTTTTAATATGTGCTTTAAGGTCAGGGTAACTCTGACCTTAAACTCTGTTGCATCAATGGCATCAGGGAACAAGCTCAAGCACATGTAGCAGATAACATTTAACTGACCACGTGTGAACTTTCATTCTATCTGAGATCTGAATTTGGTAAACTGGCAGAAAGTAAGATTTCCATGAGAGTTTTCACTGTCTGTGTATGGAGAGGTTCTGTGGAGTGTCTGATGATGAGCTACACCTACACAGTAAGAAGGTTGATCATGACTTCAACCAAACTTTCTGATAAAGTTTATCTGACCTTCTCAGAGTTATGATAAGCAGTTTTGTCATGACAGTGTGATTCACTATATTCATAGTGCAACACTGTGCATAAGGAAAAGTGTTTGTCTGAACAGTTATGCTTTTCCATAGCTAAAGAATCTAAAATGGTACAGCATTCCAAGTATTAAAAAAATGCCAACCACTAGTAGAAAATCCTCTTTGAAAAGAGAGAAATAATAGTGTAGACACTCTTTTAGCTGTAAACTTGATGGAGCAGGTGTTAAAAGTTCCTTTTTCTCCCAGCTCTGAAGGGTTTTCTAATTCTTAATCTAACTTTCCAGTCTGGATCTTGGGATCAGAATTTGGTACAGCATATACCAGTATCACCTGATGGTGATAAAGTGTTCATGAAGTAGAAAACATGCAAACACACAAAGCATACACATGGTGAGTTGAGAAATCAAAATGGTTTTCACTCAATATAACACATTTGATGTTATTGGAGTATTCATGATGTACAAACTATCAGTGTTTTGATAGATATCTACATTTTAGAATCTAATTAATCCAATAGAATCAAATTAATCTAAGGTGTTTCAATCAAGAGACAGCAATATATGGGTGTTTTGCATATTTCTTTTTTCTTCCACCTTCATTTCTCATATAGTGGATGACCCTGTCCCACTGGTTAATTTGTAGGACAAGGCAAGGAATTTAAGAGAATATGCATGAAAAAATTTATCATGACAATGTGTTGTGAGAATTCCACTAAAATAAGAATGATAGGATGACTGAAATGCAAATATGGAGTCTTATCTTGATAGAAGAATATTACAGGGATCAAAAGGAGAACAACTGATACTTTAGTGCTGCATACCTCTGAAATGGTTGGTGTGTTTATAAAGTAGGTTTTGTGTTCAAATCCCATGTTTTGTATTTCTAAGAAACCAACCTCCAGTTGACAAATATGCTGACACTTCCATCATTTTACATATTTATATCCCTGATGTAGTTAATTACTTAAAAATTATGACCAAGGAACAATTGTGACACAATGCCATAAAAAGAACTGGAAATAGTGATTTGTAGATGCTGCCATATTCTCCTGAAAGAGTATTAGCTGTGGGAAGTTTTTACTGTTTTCAGTAAAAAATTTAGATTCCAAAACTTTATACATTTCAAGGTGTTGCAGTGGTAAACAGCCTAGGCAAACCAATTGTTTCATATTGAAAATCAATATTAAACAATATTCCTAATTTTGCAGTTTCATTATAGTTTCCATGAATTATGAGTTAATCTTGTTTCATTTTTTTTTCCTTGTTGGAAATGATGGAACAGACAGGGAAATGTAAAAAATATTAAAAAACAGGATTGTAGCATTTGACTCTATGGAAGTGAAAGAAAAGAAGATATCTACATTTAATTGTTCTTTTTTGTAGGTATTTAAAAATTTTACTCTCTTTGGAGGTTGCTCTTTGGAGAAGTGATTTTGGAAGGACAAACACATAGTACTGCAGGATTCACAGCAAGAAAGGCAGCAAGATTTTGAGATCAGTATACAAGAGGAGGAAAGAGTCAGTCAATGATGCTATAAACAATTATTTTTATTGCTTTCACTATGAAATATATTATTGTGAAGAAAGAAATTCTTCATTATTTCAATTAGATTCCAGGATGGAACGAATTCACAAGTTCCTCTGCTTTTCACTCTTTGTCCCCTTTGGCCTTAATTCTTTGCTGAGGAGCAGACTTGCATCAATAGCAGGTCTTTCTTTATACCAATACAGGCTACAGAGTGGAAGTTGAAACACCTACTTAAGAACTGGAAGTGAGAATTTTACTTCAGTGGGCCAAGAGGGAAATCAAATCTTTATCAAAAGATGGTGCATGGTAAAGTCTGTGATGGATGTGGGTTTTGGTTAAGTAGTTGGAGTCAGAAGTCTCACTTCAGAGACTTTTTCTATTTTTATAGAAAACACACAGAAATAAAATAATTTATAAATTAAA
Organism: Zonotrichia leucophrys gambelii; assembly: GCF_028769735.1. NCBI lineage: Eukaryota > Metazoa > Chordata > Aves > Passeriformes > Passerellidae > Zonotrichia > Zonotrichia leucophrys. The sequence goes on from NC_088169.1 coordinate 76,864,276, forward strand.
GCCCCAACAGCATTATCTGAAGTGTGTGGAATCTTGGAGACTAATAGCATGGGATGGCATACAAGGACATGGGGACTGTGTAGTGTAGATTCCTAGTTCTTCACAACTTAAAAAAAAACACATGGTGAGAGGTAAATTCAACTCACATTTGCTGTTTTGCACTTTGAAACAGTGCAAATAGTGTTATATTTAGATCCAGACTAAATTAAATATATTTTTACTTCCCATTTTACCAAGGATGAGCTAGGCCAGACTGCCTAGCTGTGGAAAACCATGTCTTGTCAGAGCATGTTCAGGGTAAGGATTACCCTGTATTTACTCTGACAAGTCAGGTTTTCCACAAGCTAGGGACTAGCCTGGTCTGTTGTCTTAGCTTCCAGAAGTCAGATTTTTACTCAAAAGCTACATCTGCATCATTGTCTTTTCTTTAGGTGCACAGATGAACTTATTTTCCATTCTTTAAATTTTAAACCCATGTTTTTTGTCAGCTCCCATGATTCTATTGTGGCTGTTGTTTTGTTTTGGTTTGGTTTTTTACTTATTGATTTAATTGGTACTTTTTCAAAAGTTTATAAGACATGAAACATACTTTTAGAAAATTATTGAGTAAAACCTTGAGGTGAGCCTTCAGGAAGCAAAGTTGATGTTTGGCAGTAAAGCAGAGGGAGACATTTGGCAGTAAAATAATTCACAAAGAGATGCAATAGATGTCTGCAAGCTTTAGACAGAAATCTAAAACTAGACTAAGTAAAACACCATGATGTGCTCTGGAAAGGTTGGTGGTTTTGTACAAAAGCATTGGCAGTTAATAGAGATACAGGGAGGCAAAGTCACGTTTGGGAGAGAGAAAAAACAAGGTGAGATAGTACTCTTCTTGCAGCTAAGAGGAACTGAGAGTTTGCAAGTGTTTTACTTCTGTGCAGGGTGGCAGCAGTTCAGCACAGATGCACTTACCCAAATAACTGATTGCTGTGTCTGATACTCCAGGTGCAGATAAAGCTTTATTTTTTCCATATTTTGTACATCTACAAAGTCTCTGCAACTCTTGAGTTTACTGGAGTGATTGTAAGTGACGTACAGCATGTCAGCGAGCTAAGTTAAGAGTGCAGTTTGTAAAGACACTGTATGTGCTACTTTCACCACTGGATTAAAAACCTCCCAGCATAGCAATAGTCATTACAGGACTAAAAATTGGGTTTGTCTGCTTACATTAGAACTTGCAGCTTTGCTAACAGTAATGGATCTCGGTGGAAGTTTAAAAAAATACTATTCTACAAGAATCAGGAACATTTAAGTGACAGACAAAATCATCTCTGTGTTTTCTTCATCAAGCTGGTAGCAGGCCAATACATTGAGAGTGACCCTCAATGTGCACTTTCAAAAAACAGTGCAAAGTAAACATGCAGAGGAAACTTAACATTAGGTGAAGTTTTTGAAGGTGTGGCAAATGCCATAAAGTTCCCAGGTTCATATTTTTGTGGGAAATGCTAATAGAAAGCTTTTCCTTCAAACTTGTGCACTAGTGACTATAGTACTGTCTTGGTTTTTTTCCGGAGTATTTTATTTGTTTGTTTGTTTTGTTTTTTGTTTTCCTGGTTATAGTGACAGTAGTCATAGACAAGATACTGACTATCAAGCTACCAATTGAATGGTGATTTTATCTTGATGGAGGTTTTGGGTACTTCATTAGTACATGCATTTTGTATAACTGCAATGCTCAAGTATGGAAGACAATTAGTTCAAGTCTAGATGATCCTGAAGACTGAACTGTTGCAAATACATTTTCAAATACATATTTTATCATTCCAGGAAAACCTTCCAAACATTGTGATCTAACTAAATATTGTCCAGTAATTTTGAAATTAGGCAAATATCTGGCATGTGTTAATTTCTTACACAATCTCTCCTTCAGATGGCTGCTGTCCCTAAAATATTAATGTCAAGCAAGTAACAGTTTCTCAGAACCCAGCTTTGCACAATGGTAGATGTGATTTCAAATGGGAACATTTACTCAGATTTATCTATTGAGATGAAAGCCACATAAATCACTGCAATTAAAAACAAAATTCTTTACTGATGAAACTGAAAACTGCCAAACAATTGAAACTTATATGTATTCCAGATAAGTTTTAGCTCAATCAGAAAGAGTGGAATACACTTTGGGACAGAAGGTGTCAGGGAGAGGTGGGGTAGAGATGAGTGGAATGGAAAACTCACATGAAGGTGTAAGTCAGGTACAGGATATGACTGGTTTCTTAAAAGTCCTGAAAACAAGGAAGATGTTAACAGTAAGCATGAAGAGGTGCCTGAGTTTTTGTCACCGTAATCCCCTGAGAAAGTTGGGTTGGCAGTGTTTTGACTTCTAAGCAAATTTTACTGTGCCTAAATTCTAGTAACAGATTTCATTTATGGCCTGGCATACACTGGGCAGAGACACTGTTTAATCCTGTCTAATCTGAAACTTCGGAACATATGAACATGGAAGTTTGATCCTGTCTAATCTGAAACTTCAGAACATATGAACATGGAACTGTACTTTTAATAACTGTGATTCAATTATGATTTGTTTTGTAAATGTGAAAAATGTTGTTCAGCCTTAGAATTATAATAAGCAGGGCAAGGTTTATATGGAGTCAGACCATCTTGTGAAGAATTAACAAATTCCCTAGAAAAGAGGTCCAGAAGAAATCTCTTTTCAGGGGACCAAAGAAAACCCCCAAAACAAGAAAAGCACAAAGAAAACTTTAACTATGCTTAAGCATTCCTTTGTAAATTAGCTGTGCATTAAAGCACTAGAATGCCATGGAGGTGAGATAATACTCATGGATTTTAATTAAACTAATGGAGTTTTAAAATTGTTGTTGCTTATCAAAAGACTGAATGCTTTTTGTAGCTTATAAAGGCAAAGAAATACCAGGGAAAACTGCAAGTAATCCCAAGTAAGTGTTTTGCTTACTGGTCTGCTGCCAATAGCAAGATGGATTTTTATTCATTTGTCTCCTTTTGGTAATGTTTCCTGTAAGGAGGAGTCCAGAATTAGAGTTAATGAGACAAAGTAGATGAGAATTTCTTCTGATTAAAACATTACTAAGCCACAGAGTTACAATCCCCTTCTGTTTGTCCTTTTTGGCTGTGTTGGCTGCACCTGGTCAGCTGGTATTTCAGCAGGTTTATTACAGAACTGCTTGCCCATCAGAGGTATTTGCTTTGCTTAAAAGGCTTTTTTTTTCACACTTCCCCAACTTCTTCATTCTGTTTGCTGTCAGAAACTCCACATCAATCCAAGCAAAATGTACTTAAGTTCTTTAAAAATAGGATTGATAACTTCACAGAAAAATAAGTTTTAAAGAAGCAATTGGTCTCTCTTTGTGCTTGATTTACTTAAGAAATACTGTTAGTACAATAATTTAAGCAGTTTTGACTGCTAATTATTTTGGAATTTCATAGATGAGGAGTTTTGCCCTTAAACAGACCAAATAAAGCATTATATTCAAATAGTAATATGATTGGTCAAAGGTTAGTATAAAATGAAGGAGTTCTTTAATGATTCAAGTACATGTTTTTGAATCTTCGGCTATTTTTGCAACATTTATACACAGAAATAATTTTTTCATGTTAGAAAACATGTTGTTCACACAGTTTTTCTCTTTCCTGCAGGGCAGCACAACTATTTGTGTGCTGGAAGAAATGACTGCATAGTCGATAAAATCCGTAGGAAGAACTGCCCAGCATGTCGCTTGAGGAAGTGCTGTCAGGCTGGTATGGTCCTGGGAGGTGAGCTGTTTTTCAAGTGGATTTATAAAAATAGGCAGTCAAGTACCCTACCTTCAGTCTGTTGAGGTTAAACAACAGTACTTTGATACTGTGAAAGAAAAACCACATTCAAATATTATTTTTGGAAGAATTACCTAATGCTTTATACTTAGAATTTTTCTTTAGTGAATCTGGAAACCTGGACAAAACACCTTTCTGTACTGTGTATCCTTACATTCATTTTCTTGAAGGAAAAGGAATTATGTCGTAGGTATATTTGTTAATAATTTTGGATCTCTAAGGTAGGTAGTTTGGTATAGGTAAAAAATATGTAGATTGAAATTGACACTAGAATCAGGAATCAGTACTGTGCTCTTCTAATTTGTGTTATACTCTTCATCATTGCTTTGAGTACATGTCAACAGAATTGTATCCTTCTGTTCCACCAGAGAGAGACAGGCAGTGGTTGCACCAATACTGCAGGCTTTGCATATTAGGTGCTGGGAAATCCCATCTTTGTATTAGTTTTTCTGTAACAGATTTGGTTTTTTGTTTTTTTTTTTTATGTATCATTAAATGAAATTGAGCACTGTGCCTTTGAAAACCTACAGGGAGAAAATGGTGTATGATTAGGTAGTCACATGGCAAGTTTTGATGTGCTTACAGGCAGGAATGATGCTTATTTTTGCTGGTTTTTTTTCCCCCTATTTTATATCAGCACAAAGCTTGGAAATATGTGGCTAAGAAAACGGACATATTAAAGTGATAGAAAGAATATGTTCCTAAAGGGAGTTAAAAAAAAGGGGGGGGAAGGACAAAAACCTGCTTTATTTCAAATTTAATCTGTTTTAGCCCATCAAAGCCCTCTGTCTGTCTCTCTCCCCTGCTCAACCTACATTCCCTCCCCCACATTCAAGTATTGTTTTTTATCTCTGAAGGAAGAACTGGCAGTATATCCTGTATAATTTCATTATCTTGCTGGTCAGCATTCCTTGATAATGTAGAACATGCATATAGTTTTCAGACTGATAGTTTGCACAGCTCTGTGTTTCCAGCTCCTGTAAGCTGAATGCCAGCCCCATGGAGCTGGGGTATTCTGCACACACAGCCCTTGTGTCTGTCTTACACGGTCAGTCAGTGCCACCTCTCAGTTAAGAAAAAAAATAAATGGAGCTGACAAGCACACTGGGCTGAGGGGAGAGGGACAAAAGGAGAGCATGTCCTTTGGATCCTTCTCAGATTGAAGTAATGTTTTAAAAGTAGAGTGGCAGTGCAGTAGGGAAACATTATTAATACAAAGGCCGAGCCTAAAGCCTTGTTTGCCCAACATTGGAAGAGGAGAAGGCAAGGGAGGCAGAAGTCCTGAGTAGGCTGTGGAAAATGCAGAGTAAGAAAGAAGACTCAGGAAGAGGAGTTGGCAAATGTAGTCCTTGCCTTTTAAAATTTGGGAGAACATGCAAGGTTTGATCAATTTGACCTCTTAAAATATATACCTGCCTAAGGCAGGTGTCTTAGACTAGATGATCTTCAGATGCTTTCCAATCCAAACCATTTTATGATTCGAATGGGTGTAAATTAATAGAGATAAAAATTCATTCTTTACTGTGAATTTTGCACAGCTAGGAGTTTGATGATGATCTAACCTAAATTTTCATTTATGATACCCTGGATAACACCAATAACTAAACTTTGTGTGTTTCAACATCACAGGTAGCAGTTTCAACAAGCAGAAGAGTGTGGGATGACTCACTATCATTGTCTAGTCCTTTTGCTTCAGCATTGTTCTGCATAGTAATAGGAAAAGTCGCCAGCAGGCTTGACTTCGTTCTGCACTTTGTGTGCAGTTATGGATGCTAGTTTCCCTAGTGTTTTTTTAATGTATGCATTTTTCTCTGGGTTTAGGTGCTAGGAACAGAAAAAGTTGGACACTTTTGCCAGCAATATTGATCAGATGGTATGTCCTCATTAGTGTGTTCTCATAGTAAGATGTTCCATCCTCCTACAAAACCTGAGGATAAAGATGCTCTGACTTTTATTTCATTGCTGTAACGTATGAAGAGAGTAAAATCTTCATCTTTCTCATCACCTTTTCGGATCACTTTTTTTTTTCTCAGCTATTACAAAGCAAGTGTAAATATTTTCTTTGTATTTAATACTAGATTTTTGTACCTGGCCAGTTTGTTGTGTTGCTTAGTCTTCTCCTAAGTATACCTAATCAAAACTGTCTCCCATTTTTTGAGAAGCCTGTGCAATCTAGTTTCACTGGTTCTTAGAGAGACATTGCATTTCATCAGATCTCTGCCCTGATATCCCCACCTACACCATCTTCTGGAAAGGAGTAATCTGGCAGCAAATAGAAAGCAAAAGAGAATAGTTGGGCAATGGAAAAAAGGAAATACTGAGTGGAGCTGTGACTGTGACACCTCTATTTTTTTGTCAGGTGCTCTTAGTGATGTCAACAGTTCTGGTGAAATTAGGAAGATAATTGTTCTATGCAGTCTGAAATGGAGTGCTTAGTACTGAAAGGAAGAAGAAAAGACAAATGTAGAGCAAAAATGAGGAAAACTGGAGTGAAATGATACTATTTGTAAATGAGGGTTTAAAATTCAAACTGCAAACAAAATCTCAAGACGGACTGTTAGCCTCAATACTCTTTCTATGGTTATATTGTCCCCCCTCTTCTTTTGCTTGTCTTCCATTTTTACAATGCCTTTGTTGTATCACATGAGCAAAATTTCCTACCCATGACTTGATGTGCTCATCAACACAATATGATTCATATATGGAGTGTTACAGGGCTTAGATAATTTTCCTAAAGACATCAGTGATCAAAGGGCTGGGAAGCCTGCCATACGAGAAAAGGGTAAACATGAACCAGCTCTGTGCCCAGGTGGCCAAGAAGGCCAATGGCACCCTGGCCTGTATCAAGAATGTGTTACAACCAGGATTAGGACAGTGATTGATTGTCCCTCTGTACTCTGCACTGCTGAGGCCACACCTCGAGTGCTGTGTCCTGCTCGGGGTCCCTCACTACAGGAAAGACATTGAGGAGTGTGTCCAGGCAAGGGCAACAGAGCTGTCGAAGGGTCTGGAGCATAAATCCTATGATGAGCAGCTGAGGGAGCCAGGGTTGTTTAGCCGGGAGAAAAGGAGGTTTGGGAGGGACCTTCTTACTCTACATCTGCCTGAAAGGAGGTTGTAGCAAGATGGGTGTCGGCGTCTTCTCCCAGGGATCATGTAGCAGTATGAGAGGGCATAGCCTCAAGCTGTGCCAAGGGACATTCAGCTTGGACATTAGGAGGAAATTCTTCACAGGTAGGGTTGTTAAACTTTGGAATGGGCTGCCCAGAGAGGTGGTGGTGTCACCATCCCTGGAGGTGTTTGAAGAAAGGCTGGACATGGCACTTAGTGCTGTAGTTGACAAGGTGGTGATGCATCAAAGTTTGGGCTTGGTGGTCTTGGAGGTCTTTTCCAAGCTAAAAGATTCCGTGATTCTCTGATTCTGTGAATCGGGTTTGTTCAGCTGTGAGAAAAGAAGGCCTAGGGGACACCTTATCACTGGTTTCCACTGTTTAAGGGTGACTGCAAAGAAGATGGAAACATGGAAAAGGCAAGGGATAATGAGTACAAGTTACTCCTAGGGAGATTCTGATTAGACACAAGAGAGAAATATTCTACAATGAGAAAAATCAGCCACTGGCATTATTGCCCAGATCACTGGTGGCCTCATCACTGTTGAACACTTTTAAGATTCATCTGGACATGGTGCTGGGTGATCTTGTCTAACTGTGCTTCTGCCAGGGAAGGTTGGACTGGATAGTCCATGAAGTTCTTCGCATCCTGGAATTCTGTGATTCTGTGATAAAAGCCTATACGCAAATTTCCAATTCTTGGAATAAAGTGCATGCTTAGAGACATCCTTGAGTATTTTAAATGAATTGGAATTGGCAATACTTTAAATATTTTTTTGTGTTTACAACCTGTATAGGTCAAGATTTTGTGCATTTTGTGATTTCTGCCGTTTAGAACTTACATAGAGATATTTTTGTTCTTTTACCTCTGATACTTAGTTTCTTAATGCTGGCCTTGAGTTAAATGCAGACTTGCTATATTACATAATTAACATGAGAAACACTGAAATTTTACAGGATATTAATGATAAGCTTCCAAAAATTACTATATTAATTAAATTAAACTTACTTCTTAGGGAAGTACACCTATCTTCCATTGAATGTCACTGAGTGGCAACCATATAGACAAAAGTGTAATATTTTATTATATGGACAAAAGTTCAATTTTTCAACCCTAAATTCCAAGCAATATCAAACCCCTGAAATTTTGAAAGAAATTTTAAATCAGTAGTAAGTAAATTATAGGATAGCAACCAACAGCTTCAATAATTTATTTCCATATATGGACTGTTTTGTCTTTCCTAATCTATAGAAGGAACATATCAATAAAAATATGCAATTCACAGTACTGTGTTTGTAATTTTCTTTGAAAGTGTTAATTGTCTTTGGGCTTTATAACCTCATAACTTGAGACATTAATCTATCCCCTTTCTAATCTTAAAACCTAATAGAATAGCAGGTAGCTGGATCAGGTCCTGGAATAAACAAGTACTCAACTCTTTTATTTATTATGAGTGAATGTGTAATTTTTTCAGGCTGATTATCACAGATTCCTTGTTCAGCTGTATTGCTGAATGACTGTGTCCTTCATTGTTTCAATCAGCTTTCAGTCCGCAGTGCAGTGATTACATGCAGAAAAAGGTGAATTAATTTTCCAGGTAATATTTTCTGAGGTAGGATCAAAGGGTTTATTAAAACCAAGATGTGTTCCTTCTGCTTTGCTGCTTTCTCTATGTTGTATACACCCTCCTAAGGTGTGCACGGCTTCTTTTTCTACACAAAAAGCAGGAGCAGAGTGACCTTAAAGTAAGGGCCATTGTGTTCTGTCAAGAATAATACATCATTGATGCTTTTCACCTCATTACAGGGTAAGGAGATGGGTAGTGAGATGTTAAACTTCTTCTAGAAACCCAGGTCTTTTATTATAAATTGTCTACCATCAATAATGTCTAATTGCCTGTATGATTCTGTATACCTAGTTAAAAAAAAATTAAAATACAGAATTAGGTAGTAAGGACAAAATCATAATATATTTGATAGTGGGATTAAACAGATTTTTTAAAATGTTTTCTAGGTACATGTAGAACACAAGCACTATAAACATGCTATTCATAATAATCAAGGGTAGGGGAACAGTGAGTATGAAGAAACTGCTTGAGTGGTTAGCTGTCTTAAAGTGAGGTAATGAAAATGTTATCAAAAATTTTGTGCTGCCTAAATATGCACAGACATATAGTATTAAGAAGTATATATTATAGTATTAAGAAAAATAGTTGTCAGTGTGGATTGGTATTGTTTACCAATATTAATAATTGGTATTATTATTGGTATTATTATTATTCTGGGACTAAGGGGAGACATTTACTTATCTTACAGCAAAACTTACCTGCTTTGTAAACAGCAAATGAAAAACTAAGATATTGTCCAATCTCCATTGTTTTCCTTATGTTCTTTAGAGTTTTTATTAATTTCATGTGGTCTCCTTTGTTGTAGATGGGAAAGTTTGCTGCGAGTTATTAATAGCCACCTCTCTTGTAGATAGGTAACAAGTGGATTTGTTTTACTGATAGCTGTTAAGCAACATAATTAGCAATAAACACACGAGCAGTTCTGCAAACCAGTGTGACATTAATTCTGATACATTTAATCACTTGGAAACATGGGTACTTATTAACTACTAACATTTCCATGTGATAACTATTCTGTTTGGTTTCTTTCTTTACTTGTTCTCTGAACTGTAAAAGTATCTGAAGCCATTATTTCTGAAAATACCTGAAATCATTATTTATGAACTATCAAATGCATTGTTACTTCTGTTTTTCCTTCATGCCTACACAATACTTAGTGGGAAATTCCCAGCGAGTTTATGACTATGTATAGGTTTGTTATGATAAAAATTGGCTCTAGGTCTTTCAGCATAATAAATTGTCTATTCTTTTGTGGGTTTTTGTTTTGCTTTTTTTTTCCTTGGTTCAGCTGTAACATAAGATGCAACTTTGTGTTTGGTTCTTTACTAAGAAATCTCGAATTAGAAATATTTTTATTCTTACCATAAGTGGTAAAATGAGCATATGATTGTTGTGGCACTTTATACTAATCTAATTAACCTGCAATTAAGTTAGTGGGAATATGAACCCTGAATGTCATTGCATGATGAGTGTTACTGTTTTTGCCATCACCCCTGTGTCTATTTCTATTCCCCTGTCATGTAAATCAGGCCATAAGTATTAGTATTTTTATTGCATTTTTTGACCTTTTTCCCTAAGACAAACTTGTTTGGCAGAACTAAAGATCTAGCAGGGTTTTCATCATCTTTGAGGATCTATTTAAAGCAAATAACCATACTAATGTATCTGTGCTTATTTTGGGAAGGCAGTTCAGCTATTAATTTGTTTCAATTAGTGTTGTTCATACCACTGTAGTATGGAAGTAACAATTAAAAATACCGAGACAGGGAAATTATCCTTTAGGAAATGAAATATCTTCTAAGAGTTTACAGTATTTGTCAGTCTTTCACTCATCCCTCTGGGCACCAAAATAAGATTCAACCATGACACTGAAATGCTCTTAGGGAACTGGAGGAGAGGAGTTTCTATGTGTAGTAATTAATTACTAACATTTTTGGTTTTGAATATTAGGGAGTAAAAGAAGCAGTATCTTTAATTGACATTGAATAGAAACTGAATTGTCGAGCCAGCTGGCTCAGCTGTTGGCATATGACAGAACAGTGGGAATTGAACCAGAAAACCCTTTACGAGGTTACTGTAACCTAGAATTCATGGCAATAATTTTAATGGGTGGGTGCTGTTCATCCCTTAGTGAAAGGAGCAGGATACAGAGGGAGAAGCTCTAAAGAATTTTCCATTATCATTTTTCAATTACATTAATAGTCAAAAAATAGAAAATTTATTCTGAAGACAGCTCTGGTTTCCTTGTATAGATTAAAAGTGTAATCCAACATTACTGGAAAATACTAATGTTCTTGGTTAACTCTTTCTAACAGATCAACAATTTTTTTTTTCAGGTCGAAAATTGAAAAAGTTTAACAAAATTAAGGTTGTGAGAACATTAGATGTTGCACTCCAACAGCCAGCAGCCCTTCAAGATGAAAGCCAGGCTCTAACCCAAAGGCTGTCCTTTTCTCCAAATCAAGAAATACAGTTTGTTCCCCCAATGATAAGTGTTTTACGAGGCATTGAGCCAGAAGTTGTCTATGCTGGTTATGACAATACAAAACCCGAAACACCAAGTTCCTTGCTCACCAGTCTGAATCATCTTTGTGAGAGGCAACTTCTTTGTGTAGTCAAGTGGTCTAAATTACTACCAGGTAATATAATTTCTTATATGTAGTGAATTGTATTTAAGCAAATATTTCATGAGAGGAGCAGTCTGAAGCTAATACTATTGACTACCTGTTAATTCTTTACAAATTCAGAAATTATTAAGCTTTCCCTTATCAGATAATTTAACTAATCAAATATATTTAAATAGGGAAGCACATTTGAAAGAATCCATCTAAATATTTAGATTCACTCCAAGTAAGCACAGGAGCTCCGACAGTTCCTGTATGTGATTGTTATTACAGCCTTTCTTCTATTTATTCATTTGATATAAAAAAGGTCGTATATCTGCTTATTCTTTATTCTTCTTATTACTAAAATGAATTTTTGAAAGCGCCAAAAAGTAAAATTTTTATAAATAATACCAATTAGAAGTAAGCTGCTCACAAACAGACTAGTAATAAGAAGTAATTGAATGAAGATCCAAAACTGAATTGAAAAAAAAGATCCATGTTGTATATTTATGTGTGCTGTATGGTGATAGGGATCATCATGGTCATGCTGGGATATATAGAAATCAATATATTGAGGACAAAGCCTGGAAAATAGTCTCATGTGAGCTCAGTTCGACACTGCTGCTGCAGAAAGCAGTAGTCTCAATCACTGCTCTTCCCATTGCATTTGGCACTTAACAGACCTCTTGAGTGAATTGATTCATCTCACTAAATGGGAGGAAAAGAAACCTTTTTTTAGCCCTCTGTGTTTCCTGTTGTCTTCATGAACTGAATCAGTTCACTGAGGAGGAGCATGAGTGCCAAAGCTTGCTTGAAGGAGGTAACAGGACCACACAATGAGGAACAGGAGTGCTCCTTTCAGTGGCAGGAAGCTATTAGTTTCACTCAGATAATTCGTCGCAATCTTTAAGTTTTTCAAACAGCAAAAGCGATCAAACACAAGCTCACAACTGAATATGGTTCTCTTAAGTTGAATGCAAGAAAGGTGCTCATATCGGATGTTTTTTTGTGACAGCTGCATCTTATGGTAAGAACACTGATGTTCAAGCTATTGGCATTCAATGAGAGTTGGCTACAGCGATGATGTTACAAACTGTCATATTTTTACCAAAGGAAAAAGACATACATTCCTATCCTCTGAAACAGTCAGTTTTGGTAAAATAAATTTTGGTGTGAACATTTCAAGATACTGGATGAGAACAAAAAGACAAGAGGTTAACTAAGACAGGCAGTTATTACCCAAGCATTGGAGAGCTACATCCCCAAAACTGCTTGTTTTTCTAGGTATTCTCAGTTTGATAGCTCAGATTTGTAATCTCAAAACACCTACTTAGCTGCTGTCTAAATGAGAATGATGAAATATTTTATCTTGAATTTCATTTCCAGGTTTTCGGAATTTGCATATCGACGATCAGATAACCCTCATCCAGTATTCCTGGATGAGTCTAATGGTTTTTGCCATGGGATGGAGATCATACAAACATGTCAGTGGTCAGATGTTGTATTTTGCACCAGATCTGATTCTAAATGAGTAAGTAGAATGCTCCCATGAATAACATGTTGAACTTTTATGTGCCAATGGGAATGTGACTCCATTGAGGCCAAGATTTCATTCATTACTTGTTCTGTTTCAAAATTAATGGCCAAGTCCTCTGACCATATCAAAGTTTAGTATCTTTGGGAGTGGTTTTGTGGGAACCTCAACTATTCTGTGTACATGGTCAAGCAAAAGCAGTTCAAACAGAATTTTAATTATCTAAGGAAAAAAAATCATGCTGTCAGAAGATTTACTTCAATTCGTATGAATAAGTCATGAGTTAATGTTTACTAAATGGGACTGAGTGTAGGTTTTTTTCGTTGTTTTTGTTTGGGTGCTTTTTGCAAATAGTTTGCCTAAAATCTAAATGCTCAGTAAAAAAACTACTTATCAAGTAGGAATTTTAATATAAAGGAAAAATTATATGAGACTGCTCTTTTCTGCTGGGGGATAGCAGAGGCTTTTTGGCTTGGATTTTCCTTCACTATGCTATTTAATTTAGATAATCATCATTTCAGTCTTTGTCAGTTTTCCAGATCCGCAAATCAATATTGTCAGACTTGTAATTTTATATTCTTTTGTTATAGTACATGGAAGGTTGCCAGGAACAGTAAAACATAATTTAATCCCTATATTTATTTTTCCTTAATAAATTCTTCTCCGTTTTTTTTTCTTAAAATACTGAAAGAACTGCTATGAAGCAAGCTGAAAGAAAAACAGGTATTTTGTAAGACATGATGTTTAAGGATTAAGGGGTGGTTTGCAGAAGACACCTGATTTTAAAATTTTTAGATGTGCAAGATCCTCCCTCCTTTGTAGAAGATATTCAGTAGAGCCAACCCTATAGCTTCTGACCTTTTTTTCTCTTTCAAATGACTGTAAATCACTGCGAGGTTGTTGAGTAATTAATTCTTTCCTGTCCCATTTTTATTAATTGTGCTGTACAAATTGAAATACTTAGAAGTGATGAGATTGAATTAATTTCTGGCTGTATTGTTGTCCCAGCATAGTTTTATATATCTTATGGTTACATTCAGAAGAAACACAGAGTGAGTTGATAGCTTTAAGCAGTAATGTCATGTCTTGGAGTATCACCCCGCTTGTGCACCACTGCTGACGTCTTGTGAAGAAGACTAAGTACTTTCTTTGGGAATGGTGTTAAGATTTATGAACCCTGATTGTAATCCACCAGAGACAGATTCTTACTATCAACTCAAGATCATCTATGCTGGGTGCTGACAACATATTCCTCTCTTGGTTGTAGAACATCTCATCAGGGTCATACTAGAGATGTTATAAACAAGGAGATATAAAAAGTGAATTATGCACTGAATCATATCTGCAACTATTTATTGGAAACAAGTTAGCTTTTAGATCAGTAAAATGTAAACAACTTTATCTATGATGATGTCAAAGTTTGTACTTTAATGTTCACCTTAAGCAAGGGTAACTGCTGAACATTGCCAAAAAAGTTAGCTGTCCTGGTCATGCATCCCCATGACTTTAGCTGAGCTGGACCAAACACTCTGTGGCTGCACTGTCAAACAGATGAGTTTATATGCCTGAGAGGTGCCCCAGAAAAAGCCATTCATTAGCGGATAGAGATGATCCCTGACATGACTCACCGTGTAGGAGTGCAGGCACTAATGCCAGAATCACAGGAGTGTGTGCCTAGAGGTAGAAGGAGATAATAGAAAGTCCTTTTGCAGGGGCAACACACACTGTAGCTGTTTCATAATTACCAGGAAACCACAATCCAGAGCTTGTGTCACAGCCATTCTATCGTTTAGTGAACTGAGTTGTAATGCTTCTAGGGAAGGATGTGTTTGGTAGCATCAATTTCAGACCAAGAAGGCCAGTAGTGCTAGTTTGACAAAGATTTCTTTGTGTTAACACCCTGCAAGGACTTACCGTTCTTGTATTTTGCAGTGTCTGAAAATTTGAGTAAGAACAACATTTAAGCTGCTAAACCCTAAAAGCTGCTATTGCTCTTCATAGATAGTAATTAAGAAGAGACGCTACCAAAAAGGAATAGAAAAGGAGATTTAAAGTAGATGAAGAAACAAGTCTATTCAGGTCTAAAAGATTAAATTTCTATGGTTATGTCATTTAAGAGCTGGTACAAGATATTAGATGTTGAACAACATTGAAATAATTTTCATTCAAGCTGACAGTAACACTTTGACAAGAAAAAAATTCAATGCATTGAAAAAGTCTTTTTTAAATGGAAAATATCCTGTTTTGTTTGCTGAGGTCACTACCTGCAGTCAGGTTGGAATGCTGATCTGAACTCACTAAGAGGTGTGCAAGCAAAATTTAATCTTCCGGTTATTGTACCTAATTCATCTGGATTGGGATGAATTTGGACTGATTTAAAAGGGATGCCACATTTTAAAATCAGTCCAAATTATTGGATCATCAGGTTAATATGCAATGAATTCAGTCTAGATTAGAAACTTTGTAATGCTACCATTGCAGTCATTTCAGTTGAAAATTTATCCTATTGAGTATATGCAATAATATATACTCAATATACCAAAATCACAAAGAGAAAAGTGGTATCAAAGTGCTGCAAAAAACCCCACAGTTTTATGTATTTCCTGTGTGATTTGTTCCAGTTACTTCTGTGGGAGTTTAGGAAAGGTTGTATTAATGTCTCCATTTACTTAGCATGTAACATTTTTAACTGTTTCTTTAATGGCATACCATGCTACAGAGTAATATCATTGCTGCTAGAAGTACCAGGCTAGAGTTGCTACAAAGTATCTTGATACAGATATTTTTGGAAATCCTAAGAATAAGTTTTTCTGTAGACTTTCAGATTTGTCTTCAGTTCTATGCTTTGAAACCTTTACGGAGATAGACGAATCTATTGACTTCTAAAATAAGATAGTACTTCACATTATTCATCAGGGTATTTTTAATTAGTAAACTCCCTTTATTTTTAGTGGTTAGAGTTCAGCTTTGATAATTTTTGGTTTCTTTTCTGGACAGCAGTAACAGATTTAACATCCAAAATAATAGCACATTCATTGCAATAAAAAACTAGCATAGGAACAAAAATAACCAGAAAATTGTTTACATGTATAAGCTTATCTTTAATTTTTGTAATGTGATAAACTGCTAATAAGACCTTTCTTTCAAGCAGTTAGTACTGGAGACATTCTTTGTCTTTGTTTACATGTTTTTTAATTTATTTTTTTAAACTTTTCTGGGTGTAAGACAGAGGATGAAAGAATCATCGTTCTATTCCCTGTGTCTATCCATGTGGCAACTCCCACAGGAATTTGTCAGACTTCAAGTAAGCCAAGAAGAGTTCCTGTGTATGAAAGCACTGTTACTTCTCAACACAAGTAGGTTCTTTTATTTCTTTTTAACACATCACTACTAAAAGGGTTTTGAACCATGTTGTTTAACTTGACAACTTGACAATCACTAAGCTCTATGGCTTAACAAATGGAACTATCCTAGATGGAATGTTAGTGTTGTAAGACTAAAAATATTTTTTCTAATGTTTATAAAGAACAAAGAATTTGTGATTCATTGTTGGTTTTATTGTACTGGGGAAATGTTGGATCCCTTTTGACATATGGCCATACTGTGTTACACATTTTCAAAACAACTGTGCAGTATTTCTGCGTGGAAACATCGGTTCAAGTGACTCTACACAAATTTAAAAATCTCCAACCAAATCAAAACAATCTTAAAAGTATTATAACACATTTAAAAATAAAATATTTAATAAATTATCAAGACTGAGGGCTTTATCTTGACCAAGATCTTAAAGCATGTTTGCTAAGAAGAATTAGGGAAGTGGCCATCACAAACAATACAAGCAGTTATTCAACTTTTTATAGTTATAAATAGGTGAAGTTTAGCACAGATATAAACAAATGGAAATGTTTTTCTTTGGTTTGTTGTTCTGGAAACAAAATCCGTGGTCACTTAATTATACGCATCTTTTAAAGAATGCAGCGTACAGCTGCATTCCCCATTACATAGGAAATGTGATTTCTCGTGAACTTATCTTCCAAAATCTTCTCTGAAATACTAAAATTTGCATTTGCTAAGGCCATAATTCTTAGTTATGAATCCCCAAATCCCCAAATAGAATTTTTTTAAAGTTATACAGGTGCTGTTAGACATGAGAATAAGCACGTTTGAAAAATATAGCGGAAAGAATGTAAAAGTTTGGTTCTCAACACACAAAGGGGTCAGAGAAGAGATGTGCAAATCCTGCATGACCTGCTTCTTGGTTTTACAAAGTTTAGTTAATTGATAAGGAATTAAAATTTAGTCCCTCTCAATCTGTTCATGGCTGGTATTTGCATAAACCCATTTGTAAAAAAAAAAAAACAAAAAAAACCTGGTCTCAGCAGAGAGTAAGTTTAAAAAGATATGAACATAGAAATTACTAAAAGAATAGCAAAATTCCATACACTCTGCTAAAGCAGTAAAGGTAATGTGGATAAAAATCTAAAAATCCTGATATAACTCCAGCTGCTTTGTTAGAATATTAACGTATTCCCTTTTTCAATGCTTTCCCCCTTGTTTTCATCCCAAATAAACTCTTTTCTATCTTCTAAAATTTCAGATAAATTTAGATAAATTTGTGACAAATTTGTGATAAATTTCAGCTATCTCTGCTCCAGAAAGTTTATATCAAATTCAAAAAAGCATAACAGTGTTGGTCCAATCCCTCTAATTTTTGAGTGCATCAATTTAATGGAATTCATCCAGTTACCTTTCTTTATCAACTGCATTGCATTCAGAAACTATTTTTTTAAGATGATATTTTTTGTATATGCAGGAAATCACTTAAAAAAAAAAAAGTATATCTACCTGTTCTGATGAGTTTTGCTTTTTGTTCTCTCCTGCATTTATTGTCTTATAGGAATAAACAATTTGTCAGATCTTTGGGAAAAGGAACACACCTAATAGTTGTTGCTGAGACATTTAGTAAACATTTGGTACTGTATAAATATAATTCCACAAAAGTATTTTCAAAAAGCCATATAACCTTGTTGTTGTTTTAAGGTGTTTCAAGATTACTTTTATTTTAGTCATGATGTTCATCTTAATCCACTTCAATTGTGAAAGTGCAGCCATTTCAATCTTTTGTGTACTAACAGTAAATCAAGTCTAATCCTTTAGTCTCTCATTGTGTCTTCTGTTCAATTTATTTAGATGAACTGTTTTTGACATTTTTAGATTATTCCAAAGCAGCAATAATTTGAAATAAACTGAGTGTCAGTCTCTATACATTTCTAATTTTGAATGGACCCCCAGCCTGAGTTTTAACATTATATTTGATTTTACAGTTTTTTCTTTGAGCCTCATTTGGCGGAAGCTTAAATGTAATGCTTTCCAGACTTCTGATTTAAAGGAATTTCTAAATCTTGTTACATAAGATTTTGGCTCGGTTCGTGCCACTGAATAAAAGTATCCTCATTCTTGACACATGTTCAGGGAAGGGTGCAGCTCAAATAGATAGCTACAAGGAACATTGGTCATTAGGTGGGAATGTGACTGTCTTTTTGCAGAATTCAGAGGAAAAATGCCATTCATTGATGGAAGATACCTTCAAAATTAATTTGCAGGGGAAATATAAAGACTTAATTGCTGGTTTAGGGATGTAAGTCAAGGGTAACTTCCATCCAACCCTAAACTCCATCAGAGCCACTTTATATGAAAACATTCCTTAGTTCTCTGTAAAAGAAATATCCAGAATCATCCAGGCTTTGAAAATTAAACTATTCTTTTTCCATGACACTTATCACTAGTAGCCACTAACAGGTTCTTTTCTCAGTGTTCTCTCCATGGCCTCATTTTTATTCTCACACCTGACCTTTAAGAGAAGAAGGAGTTCAACCAGTTTCTCCTCCTTGCTCATTCTTCTAAAAAGCTGTTCACCTTTAAGTCTCTGATCGGTTCTATTAAGTGAAAGAGGTTCAAACAGGAGGTCTGAGCCCTGGCAGCTTTACTGTCTGCACTGCATTAGAGCTGTTAGTTCATTCCTTGACTCCATTTTGAAGCACTCCAGCTAGATCTCTCTACCACAGATTTGCTGTGAAGAGGGCAGACCCTCAGCAGGATAAGCACAGATCAGTCCATAACGTGTTTCCCCAAAGACTGGAGTGGTTCTTTAAGCCATATTTTTTTTTTCCCCAGCTAACACATGTAACTGAAGCTTAGGGATATTTCTAGTCATAAGGCAGTTAGCAAAATGAACTGATTGCTCCTGGTATATCCTTTTGACTAATTGTATCACTGGTTTTGGAGTAACTCCTGAAGGGGAAGAAGTACCTGGCACATAATAATGAATTGCACTGTACAGCATGAAATACTGTAAATTTTTTCTGTACTTGAAATTTCACTGCCTTCAGAGTAAATTGTAGCCCAGCTGATTTGGTTTTTTTTTAGTTCCTTTGGAAGGTCTAAGAAGTCAAAGCCAATTTGATGAGATGAGAACAAGCTACATCAGAGAACTGGTGAAGGCAATTGGTTTGCGCCAGAAGGGCGTTGTGGCCAACTCACAGCGTTTCTATCAGCTTACTAAACTGATGGATTCCATGCATGATGTAAGTTGATTTGTTAATGCTTTCTGCTCTTTATGTAAGAAGGAATTTCCTAAAAGGAATTCTATGGAAGGGAGTCATCAGCATTGCTAAACAACAGAAGAACAAACAAAAAACTCCTTTATTGTGTATATTTGTGTGAATAGATAGCTCTATATTCAACATCAGTATTTGTGTTGTGCACATATTTTATGGTATACCACATCAAAGCATTTGTGAAGCATGCATTAGAGTGCTACCATTTTGTTTCATTTTTAGTGTATTATAACCAGTACAATTGTGGGCTTTGATAGGGGTGGTATATATGTGTGTGTGAGCACGTGTATACTTGTTCAGG
Organism: Zonotrichia leucophrys gambelii; assembly: GCF_028769735.1. Classification (NCBI taxonomy): domain Eukaryota; kingdom Metazoa; phylum Chordata; class Aves; order Passeriformes; family Passerellidae; genus Zonotrichia; species Zonotrichia leucophrys. The sequence goes on from NC_088169.1 coordinate 76,883,906, forward strand.
AAAATAGTGTGAGGTAAAGGCAATTCAAGTTGCAAAGTCAGACTGCTAAGAATTAGTGAAAGGCAACCAAGATTGGATTTCCAACCTTATTTCAACTGGTTTTATGTGGGTATTCTGTACCACTTTTTCAGTATCTGTCTAGGTTTAGAAATTGAGTAATCTTTGACAATTCTAGATACCATGCCCTGGACACTTGAACTCAATGTTGGTTGTGAGAAACTCCGAAGGAGTTCAAGGTGGACAGGACTTTTGCATCTTCGTATTCTTCAGAACTCAGCAAATCTGCATTTTATTTTAATTCAATCTCTTCCTTTTAAATGCATACAGTAAAATAACCTGTGAGGAAGAGAAAGAGGGAGAGAGGCTTGCTGCAAAGTAACAAAGTGGTATTTGATCCATGGAGTATTTTCATTCAAGTCCTGTTTCAGCTCAGGCTGATAAGGTGGTGGGAGATACAAGGAAAAGAAAAACCATCACACTGGAGAGATTGCGTGATGTTAAAGCCTAAGGTAGCAGAAATAGTCCAATATTTAACAACATAATGGTCACTGGTCTGAAATAAAAATTGGAATCTCTCAGGGAGGCTAGAAGAGATGTAATAATCATGTGTTGAGCAGTTGCTTTCAAGGGATTAGAGTCTGTAGAGTTCAGTGTTTGCAGCATACACTGATATGATTATAATGAAAACCATGTCAAAGCTCACAGGCAAGTAGTAAATGCTGCCTCTCAGAGCAGTGTTTAAATAGCAGGTAGTGACCAAAGCACACACATGAATGTGAGAATAAGATGTAAGGTTGAAAGCTTGTTAAGTAGTTGCCATTGTTTGTCACATGCATCTTGAGTGAGGGTGATACTACTTTGTAATATTAGTGAAGCAGTGGTTTTATATGCCTTGCCATAGCTGTATGTATGGTTTTTGCCATTAACAGGGTCTGAAAAGTACCCTCATTCCTGATTCAAGAAAGGACAGGGTAAGGGATAGAATGATGTGAGCTGATGAATGTGTAAGTGGTTGACAGCATGTTTATGTGGCTGCATTACTGTTAGCCTGATTGATCATGTTTGTATTTTATCAAATCCAGCTGGTGAAACAGCTCCATCTCTTCTGTTTGAACACATTTCTCCAGTCTCGTGCACTGAGCGTTGAATTCCCTGAGATGATGTCAGAAGTGATTGCTGCTCAGCTACCCAAGATTCTAGCAGGGATGGTGAAACCTCTTCTCTTTCATAAGAAGTGAAATGTCTTTTCTCTTATCACAGAGATGATACCTGGGTCATTTTTTGTTTGTTTATTTTGGTCAAGATTCTGCAATGTCAGGACTTCAGCATATTTGACATACTTACCCTGCCGACTGCTTTATACCTGTAACATACACAAGCCATTCAAGCTTGATGTACATATTGTGAGTTCCTGATTCCTTAACTGCAAAAATCACAACAGTCATAAGAAATGTTTTGTAAACTTGTCTAAGCTGCTTTTTAGATATGCATATGAATGACAGTGAATAGACTTTCCAGATCTCTAACAACAGTTATACATTTTTCTTACACATTGCACACTCTTGAATTTCTGGTATGACATGGTGCAAAATTTTTACTTTAGCACATTGTGTGCATGGGTACATGTGGGCATGTGCATAATGTAAGATTTTGGAGGAATTAAAATAAATATTGCCCACATTTTCTTACGGATATTTTACTTTTTATTACTGCAATGCCATCAGAAATAAATCATGTGCTAGGCACACAGTGTACATTCATACTCACATCTGTGGTCATGTTGCATTGAAACTCTTGATCCAGCATACTGTTTTCTGCATCATTCAGTGGAGCTCTTCTTCAAAAATCAGAAAGTTTAGGAAAATTTCAGTGTGTATTACACCAGAAGTAATGTGTATGCAAGCCCACTAAGCTTTGGTTTGTGTTATTTTTCCTTAAAAGTTCAGCACTTACTAAAGCTAAATCACTTAGCTGTAATCCTAAATTCATCAACTCTTACATTCTCTATTTCAGAAGCTTTAAATAGAGATGTTTTCACTGACTGCAACTCTTAATAATCTTAATGTTTTGAATTCCAATGCTGAACACTCAATCAGCCATTAGCATCAAATTATAGTGAGATCAGATGCAAAAAGAAATGGAAAATATGACTGCAAACATTTTGATACACATCAGACTCATTTCAGTATGATTTACTGGAGCTACATATTTTCTGTTTTAAAAGCACACCATTATAAATGGAGCAGCTGTAAAAAAGGAATTGGACTCAATTAACTTTATATTCATGTTTTACCATAGAAATGAATATTCAACTGAAAAATTATAATGTGGTGATTTTTGTTCCTTTGATACAGTTATGAAGCAACTCATGCATTTAAGGCAGTAAATTTTAGATATATTCAAAAAAACAGAGAAACAGATAAACCTTAAGTAGAATTTATGAGTGTATTAAAATATGACAGATTTTGCCAGACATTACAAATTATATGTAAACATAGGAAATTGTGAGTCTTGTTTGGATACTTCTGGCCTTATGCTTTTGCTTTTGCCCATGGCTCGTTAGATGTCCCCATTGTGTGCCTGTGTCCTGCTGGTGATGTGTAGCTTGGCCTGTACAGACATATCCTTGTCACATGAACAAAGGCCCCTGGAATACAAGTTCAGTATCCCCAGCTAAATCAGGGTACCCCTCATTAAAAGTATAAGTGATTTTGCTTGTTGGTAAAAATTACATCTTGGTTCTTGAAAAAACTGTGGACAACTGACAAATACAGGAATGTCTCTAGGTGTCCTTACTGGTCATATCATAATTTCCTAAAGTCAACAAAGAAGAATCTACATTACAACTGGGAATAAGAGCATTTTTGAGATCCCCACATACCAATACAAAACCCACTAGAGCTGGTGCAAATGTGTGACCCTAGATAAAGTGGTATAGACAGACTTCTGTGTTAGTTGACAAGGTTTGTCATTTCTAACTGCCCAGGAAAGCAATGTTCTTTGATATTCCATACAGTCTGACTTTTAACTGTGATCCTTAAAGCAATTATGTTTTAATAAATAGCACAAAATTCTTTATTTCTACATCCTGAAGTTTTTTTTCTTTATTTTGTGTTTGCATTCAGTAAATGTGATTTTCAGTAAAAAAATCCATTTCAGTCATTCCACTTTCATGTAACAACTGTATTTCCATGCATTCTTTTGGAATTGAAGTATTGCCACATGATTTACCACCGAGTAAGCAGATTGTCTATGTTACTGTTTAGATTAAACTGATAACAGAAACTTCCCACACTAAAAATTACTCCTCATCACACTAATTTTGAAATTAGATGACAGATCAGGCAGTATGTTTGCCTTAGGAATGCATGAATCTGCCTACATCTGCGTTTTACTCAATCCCTAAGTGGCTGACATGTCACCGTGTCCCATGAACTTGGCAGATTAGTCTGAAATGCACTATATTTGCCTCAAAGGCATAATCAAAAAGGAAAAAAAGATACCTTTAGGGAATAGATAACAAAGCTTAAAAACATTCTCAAATTGTATTTCTGAAAGACCTCTTACTCACAGAAAAAAATTCCCAAAAGTTTGTGGTCATGATGAATTCACTACACAAGATAGAATGATTGGGGAATTGTCTGAAATCATTATGTGATTGTGTGAAGTTTGGAAAAAAAATCCAGCAATGAGCCCCAATTATAAAATGGCCTTTAATGTTCATTTTGATATTGTCATTTGCTCTGGGTTATGTAGAGACTGTGTATAGTGGAAAGGGACCTGGGGGTGCTGGTTGACAGTGCCTGAACATGATCCAGGGTGTGCCCAGGTGGCCCAGAAGGCCGATGGCATCCTGGCCTGGCTCAGCCAGGTGTGGCCAGCAGGAGCAGGGCAGTGACCGTCCCCCTGTACCCAGCACTGCTGAGGCCACAGCTCCAATCCTGTGCTCAGTTCTGGGCCCCTCAGTGCCAGAGAGTCACTGAGGGGCTGGAGCGTGTCCAGGGAAGGGCAGCGGAGCTGGGGAAGGGTCTGGAGCACAAGTGCTGTGAGGGGCAGCTGAGGGAGCTGGGGGTGCTCAGCCTGGAGAAAAGGAGGCTCAGGGGGACCTCAGCACTCTCTGCAGCTGCCTGACAGGAGGGTGTAGCCTGGTGGGGTCATGTGTCAACGTCTTCTCCTGGGTAACAACTGACAGCAGGAGAGGTTGTGACCTCAGGCTGTTCTAGAGGAAGTTCAGGTTGGATATCAGGAAGAATTTCTTCATTGAAAGAATGGTTGGTTAAGTGTGGGAAGGGGCTGCCCAGGGAAGTGTTGAAGTCACCATCCCTGGAAGTGTTCAAGAGATGACTGAACTTACTTCTGTGGTTTAGTTGACAAGGTGGACGTCAGTCAAAGCTTGGACTCAATGATCTTGGCAGGTCTTTTCTAAACTAAATGATTCTGATTCTGTGAACATTGATCAATACACCTGATTTCTTCCTTCCCTACAGAAATCTTGCGTAGTATGACTTTTCAACCCTGCAGCAATGTTCAGAGAGGAATTAGTTGATTTTTTTTTCTGAGTACAAGGTTTTATAGTTGTATGTGCTTATGTCCTTTAATAGTTTTTTAAAGAGCAAAGCATTTTGGACCTGAGCTTTACAAATAGGTCCAAATAGACATCTTGTAGTGCTTCTCAATGTATTAAGCAAGGCAGAATGCTGGATCTTCTTATGGTGTGTTTATACACTAGGAATAACAGGTTTCAGCAGATGGACTTCTTTTCTGACATTTAGGATGTGCCTGACTACATTTTAAAAGTATGAAACCTGTTGTATCAGTTAGAAAGCTTGCCAGCCATCTTCTACAGGCTTTTGTTTCAAGCTATGACTAAAAGTTCTTCATGCACTGAATAATGCAGGCTGTGTCTGAAGCTAAGCCTCTCCTGTTTTGTGCAGTTGAGCATTTTTGACCAAAGCCCTTCAGCCTTACCTTCTGTTGGTGCTTGAGTGAAGCAAACAAACCAACCCATGAAGTCATCAGCTTCCTTTCAGCTCTGTGCAGGTATCATATTTATGGCTTTTAAACAATGTTTTGGGGGTTGAGGTGCCTGGCCATGGCAGCTCACCTGTGTTTGGAGAGGTGAGAACTCCAGCCCCTGCAAGCTGTTCTCTTTGTCTGTGAGTGCTCCGCAGTTGTGCTTGCTGTGGTCCAGGAAACACAAAAGATCAAACACTTGGCTCATGTTTTCAAAGATCTCAGCTGTATCCACAGTTGGGACCAGCCTTTAGGGGAGGAGGAATGTGGGTTCCTTAACACCTAGTCCATGACAGAAGGAAATGTGTTCTGAAAAGTTTTCAGTTGATTTCATGGCACTTTGAAATGGCCTGGTTATATGTTTGCATAATAAATATACATCGTAATTTCTGATCTGCAGCTGTTTCTTCAGCTGCACAGGGGCTATGCTTTCTCGTGCTATATGTGCAACATATAAACTTTCTCATTGAAAGTGAGACCTAAATTTGTGTTTTCTGACAGTCAATGCCTTGTTAGTACCTTAGCTGGGTTTTTTTCTTTCTTTTCAAGTAGTTCTCTCTCCATTACCTTTGCTGGGAAGGTGAGGTGCTTTCCTGTGTTCCTACAGACACCCAAATATTCATCTCAGTTACCAGTGATGTGCCAGGGGCATGAACAGCAGGGGTCCTACAGGAATCCTTCCTTCCTTCCTCTCCTCCCTGCCCAAAATTAAGGTTGGTTTATCTGCAGAGCAGGAGAGGATGGGGCTGCACTCCCCCCATGCAGTGCAGCTCTGAGCACACATTTCTTGCCTTACATGCTGTTTTGTGGCAGGCTGACCTTTCTTTCATTCCAAGAAGTCAGCTTGCAGCCACAGAGCTTAAATCCAAAGCCCTCCCAACTTTCCACGGCTCAGAAGCCTGTGAGCATACTGCCAGGCTGGACTGTCAGCATTGCTGGATTTATTGGTTTGTACTGCTTTGTGTCATGGTGACCTGACTTGAACAGAGATTTGCTTTTAGTTTAGCTCTCTTTTTCCCTTGGAAGATGAAAAGGAAAAAAACTCTAATATTTTAGGTATTTTTTGGTTTAAAATTTACTTTTTTTTTTTTTTTTTCAATGAACGCTATTAATTTATTAGATTGATGTTATTTGCATGCAGAATGGTACTGTAGCTTCTCAGATGCTTGGACAGGAACATGCAGTAAAAGGTGACTGCACAGATATTAATAACTAAGTTAAAATTTATCTGTGTGTTTACCTTTAAGAGAAAATAAATAACACACAGAAAATAGTCTTTAAGTGCTCTTGGAACTATGCAGCAGTTGCATAACTTCAAATACATGAGCAGTGCTGCTCCTTTGATGATTTTTTTGCTCACATTTAGGAATTGTTTTCCCTGGGTTGAGCCCACAGTGCTCTGTATGGGGCATTTAAGCATGTATAGAGGACATCAGATAGTGGTGAGCTTTCATGTAATTCTAGCATATCCTTTAAAACTGGCACCACTTCAATTTCTTACTGGTGTGGGGTGGGCTCATTATAAAAATACCATCACGAGCCTTTTAGTCATAGATCATGTTTTTCTGACCATGAAAACTATGTTACCTTTTCACCTCTATGGGTACAATAGTTCCACCAATTTAACATTCAGGCATATCAGTGAGGAAGTTCTCACAGTGTCATTTAAATAGTCTCACTCTATTGCATTTTCCCACACTCAATTCAAATACCTACCCAGCCAGTTCATGACTAAAATCTCATTTTCCTTTGTGGAGGACAAAAAAAGAAATAAATCATTGTCAGGAAATCAGAACACTGCATCAGTGAGCTTCAAACAAGGGGCTAGATTGAATGAGAAGCAGGTAGGGAGCATAATAATCACCTTTGACTTTGCATCAGAAATAACTGGGCAGAGAAATAGAGAGACCTTTGTGCTATACAGGTGAGATTTACGTGAGCATCACCATAAGCTGCTCATTCCAGGGATGTACAGTTCTCTCAGAGGCCTGTTTTCCATATGCTGGATGGGAATGTAGGAATGCTGTTACACTTCATACCCTGTATTGTTGGGTGATGTCCAGTGTGGGACTCTAATCTGTGATATCTCCAGTTGGGAACAATGTTCTCACTATGGTGCTGCTCAAAGAAATTGATTTATTCTGGCAGGCTGTCTTGGCTGTATGGAGCATGAATAGGGGAAGCACCAGACAAACATGTGCATGGCAGTATGAGCCCACAAAGGTGTGGGTGTGATCTTACTGAGAGTATTTGAAAAAGAAACACCTGGCCACCTGCAGTTAATATGTTCCCAACCATTTCCCTAGATTCCAGCAACATTCCTAAGAGTAAAACATGGATTTTGATGGAGGCATATTCTGTTGTGGACAAAGGACAACACACTTGACGAAAATTTACCACTGTTAAATAGAAAAAACAGTGACATGATGCTGTCAGGACAGGCTCTCAGCTCACCTATGGGGCATTACACACAATGGATGCGAATAATCATCTTTTGGGACTGTCATCACCACACACCAAGCAGTGGCAGCTGAGGATGTCAAGGCTTTTCATTTGAAAATTTAGATGTTTTGTATCCTAAGGCTCAGCTTACAGTACAGTCACACTGCACTTGCCAATTCATTTCTTACAGTAATTTTACACACTCACATCCCCAGTTGCTGTTAGAAGCAGTTCCTAGTGATGGCTACAGCCAGCTTAGGGTTTACTGGGAGACAGAAACTGCCTCCCTTTCTCAAGCTTCACAATACAGGTCATGTGTCTACTTGGCTGCCCAGAGCCAAAAGGTTCCGCAAATCTGACATTAAAAAAAAAAAAAACAAACAAGAAAACAAAAAGAACTCCGAACATCTGAAATTTTGAAAATACTACTTAATAAAGTTTTCCACTTAAAGTATCCTTAAAAGCATTCCCTGAAGACAGACATTAATTTTAAGAAAAACTACATGATAGAGAAAAGCACAAACCAAAGCTGGGCACTCCTGGAATGCATGATCTGTTGAAGTTTCTGAATTTCTTACAGCATCTAAATCCCAGTTTCAAATACTTGGGAAACATTTATTCTCCCCTCCTTCCTGTGCACAAACCAAAGAGCTGGGCACTCCTGGAATGCATGATCTGTTGAAGTTTCTGAATTTCTTACAGCATCTAAATCCCAGTTTCAAATACTTGGGAAACATTTATTCTCCCCTCCTTCCTGTGCCTTCAACACACCTGCTTTTCCCAATGGGTTTCTTGGATGTGTAATACATTAACACTTTGTAGAGTCTTTGTAATCCTTAATGATAAAAATCTGTAGAAAGACAAATAATCCTTAATTTTGGGACATCTTTGGACTGGTCTTCATATTTCTCTGTATTTAACATTCAGGATCATGATAGATACAATTTATGCTTTGCTGCTATTTTTATTTTTTTGGAAAAAAAGACTTGTATAAGATTTCTGTATTTTCCTCTTGAGGAGCTTTCATCTCTATATTTGTACAACTGAAATAATAGCTTCAAATATTTTTGCAAAAGTGTTGTCTTGCTACATTGTGTCATGTCCAATAAACTGAGGATGTGCTTGCTTTGTAGTAGTATGAGAAGTGTTTAACTCTTCAGTAGATGTGCAAAAATCCTCTTGATGGAGACACTTGTGCTGCAGTCCTGCAGGGCAGCTGCTGGGGGGCCGATTTTGGGGGAATACTTTGGCAGCTCCAGGTTAGAGACAATAAACATTGATTAGTCACTGAGTTCACACCTGTATGGCTGGGAAAGGGTAGGTGGGGCAGGGGGCAGAATTGTGTTCCACATTTATTGCCATTCAAACCCTCTACAAGACAGGACATAATTAAACCTCATTTAATTATTTAATTACTTATTTATATCTTTATTTATTCTTACATGGAAGGTTGTGACTTTAATCAAAACTGAAGCAGTCAAACTGCCAGCTGATAGAAGCATCAAAATAAATAAATTACAATGCATTCCCGATCTCCTAGCATAAACATATCCAAAGGGAAAATTTGTTAAAAAGCCTTCCCTGCAGTGCAGAAGGTCCAAGCACAGCAGCACTACAGGAGGTGCTGATGTGAGAGCACAGGCCGTGGCACTGTGGCGGAAGAGGTGCTGGCATGGCACTGCTGGTCCAGATCCTGAGCAAAACCACACCTGAGTAGAGACACCATTAGCACAGCAGCCTACACATTGAGTAATTTGTAACTATTTAAAAGCCAGGGTTTCAGAATAAATTGTCCCTGGACTTTACAGAGCCAGTCCACACCAAGAGCTGGGGCTTTGTGCTGCCAGAATTGGTCAGTGCCAGATCTGTCCTGAAGTGCAAGATGCAGCACACTGCAGGATGCATCCATCCACCATCCATCCATCCTGGGATCCTCAGTCATGGGGGAGAAGAGCTTTATTGTTACTGGTCACGGACCTGGACTGGTGCAGCCTTTCCTTGGCTGCACCAACAGGGCTGCACAACATCACCCCTGGCTTTTAAGGAACTGACTCCAGTGCTCAGGTGATCCTTCCCTCATCCTTAATGTGTTCTGCTTCCCACGCCCCTGCCTTGTGATGTGGTGTGCAACAGGCAAGGAGTGGGAGCTGCAGCCTGGAGAGAGGCACGGGCAGAATGGCTGGGAACTGCCAGGTGTTCTCCATCAACAGGAGAGACCACCCCCTCCTTTCCTGTTCTGAGGAAATACTGGCAAAAAACTGGACTGCTGGTTTAGATGCCACCTCTTGCTAAGGATGTGCTGCAGTGTTAGTGTGCCCTCAGAGAAGGATTAGCCATGCCAACAACGCCAATACTCATGGACATAATTTCCACATAACACAGAACATCTTGAAAGTGATGTTGCAGGTTCATTTCTGAATATCCTCATCCTTGTCAATTGGTATCTTGGATGTTACCAGTGCTCCATGTACACATCACAGTTTGACAGCACTGGGACTTACCACACAGATGATTCATTTTCCAAATTAATTTAGTTTTAAGCATTCCATGCAGTATAAAACAACTGGGGAAGGCATTTAGTCAGTACAAAAATACATTAATTTCTTTTACATGGAAGTCCTATTAACAGCTAGCACACAGAAGAAAATAATCTCTGAGACACTTGAACTTCAAGATGTCAAAGTGACAGAATGTGGTCCTACTGAAATATGCAGTGGAGCAGATCTTCATTGGTACCTTAATTTAGGCCCTTGTTATTTATTTACAAAATGGTGTTCCTCAGGATTGAGTGGAATAGCTTTGTGTGTGCATCTATCTATCCATCTATCTATCTATCTATCTATCTATCTATCTATCTATCTATCTATCTATCTATATCTATATATAGATAAATATCTCTGTATGTAATCTATAGATCTATATATCTATATCTGTGTATCTGCTCTGTCACAAATCAGCCTCAATGCATGCCTCTTTTGCTCAAGGATAGTTTGGGGTTTTATTCTTTTTAACAGACATGGTAATAGAAGGGTATAAAGAATAAAATAAGATTACTCATTATTTGACACAGTATGTCTAAACCCTTTGAGGTAGAAGGTTTTGCTTTAACCTTTGGCAGATGAGAGTCCCCCTAAATGAGATGGGATTTTTATTGTGACATCTCAGACTCCACAATGATGCAGGTGCTCTGGAGCCTGACTCATCTCTGCACAGCACAGTGAGCTTCCTCTTAAACATACTAACAAGTAAAGCAATAATCACTGCCTGCCTACAGGGAAGGCAGAGTGGGCATTTTGTGATTATCTAAATGAAAGAAATGAGCGGTGTCAGAGATGCTGCCCTGTGGGAATTCAGATGAAACCATCATTTGCTTTCCATGTGTCAGTAATGAAGGTGCTGCAGCACTGGAGAAGGCACCAAACTGAGCCAAGGCTGAGGTGATGCTCTGAGGATGTCCAGTATCCTCAACCACCCCCTGTGATTTGGTGTTACCACTGTGTCACTCAGATGTTCCTGCAGGGAAGGCTGACCTAAACGTGTGCCAGGGAAAGAGCCATGCTTGTTTCTTCTGCCTTCAGGTGAGGAGCTATTTGTGAGAGGTTCACACAAATAACACCATGATAAACACTCTGTCTTGATTGTCTCCCTCTGGATATAAACTATCCAGTCAAGCTAGTTAGCTAAAAAGCCACAATATTCACCTGAGTTTCTCATGCTGATGTGCTTACAGATATCATTATTATGATCATGCTTACATTTGGTTTCTCAGGTCATTTAGGAAATATTTCAAGGCATCATTTGAGCAAAGATGAGGAAAAAATATTAAGGCAAGGATTTGGCAGGGGCAGACTTGGTTCTGTGTTGCTCTGAGGGTAAAAGTAATTGTGCTGGTTTGTTTTGTATTGTCTGAACTTCAGGGGGATGGGGAGGGGAGGGCAGGGAGAAGGGCCCATCTGGAAATGTTACAAATCACAGCTGGAAGAGCGTGACACACTCCTATGGCATTCACTGCAGGTTTCTCAGGGAAGGTCTGGGGAGAAGGACATTGTGCAGAGTGGCCATATTTCCCATCAAAGGCAGGCAGTTTGTCCTAATTACAAAGAAAAGAAACAGCCCTTCACAGGACCAAACAAAAGCATTCCTCGAGCAACAGCAATAGCAGGAAATAACAAACTTAAAACGACAATTTAAGATGAGATTTTATGTGAGGATATATCTGCATCACAGCTGCCCAGCAGAAATTTATTTGTACCTAAATGTGTCTGAAGTCTCTGCCTGATTCCTTTAGATGCCCCTGAAGGGTGCATCAGGGCCCCCCAGTGTGGTTTTTGTCTTTTCTTCTTGTGGATTTTCCCTGCTGAGAGGCATCCTGCTTGTTTTGTGGTAATTCAGGGCTCACAGCTGTCACTGCTTACACAGTCTCTGTCTCCAGCACTTTGTGCTCAGCCTCCCAGCTCAGGTGCGCTGAAACCCTTGTTACCTTCTGGTGAGGCTCTTGCAAGCAGCACGTGCTCTATTCCAGGAACCAGTTGTGTCCTGCATGCCAGTTAATTTATTTGGAGGAACACTCCATGGACCAAGCTCAGGTTTCTTATCCCCCTTCTGCCTGGTTTGGGAATTGTCCTCTGAAAGGCTTCTCATGGGGCTTCCCAGTGTGTGGCTGTCTCAGCTGCTTGTGCACTGTGCGGGTGTTTCCCCGGGGCTGCCCTGAGTGTATGGCCATTTCTGGACCATGGAGACCCCAATGAGCTTGGCTAGAGGGCATTGCCCTGAGCTCTGCTGTGCTGTGACACTCTGGGCACCATCCACACCCCACCCTGCCCCAAGCCCACCCAGGGCTGAGCTCCCACCCTCTGAGCCCCCCCACCTGCTGCCATGGCCAGAGCACAGCACTGCAAACCTTGTTTTGAAAACACCCCAAACCCAGATGTGCTGCATGTTTCCCTTTGAATGTGTGGGGTTTTTTTGTAGGAATACAAAAGCAATGAGCGCCAACAAAACTAAATCGCTGATGTTTTTCGTTCAGATGGAACTGTGATCCCTTCTAAGGGCACCCAAGAACCATTAACAGTAATTTTAAATGAAATACACCCGTGCTGGGTCTAACTAATCAGTTCCTCAATTATACTGGCAGAGAGATGTATTCCAATTACCAAAGTACTTTCAAGTGAATTAAGACTCCTTTCTGTACCGGCTGTGGAGGTCACTCAATGTTCCCATGAATCCCTGCATGTTTACATTAAAAAAGCACACCATGATCTTTGGCAAAGGCACTTGCTCTTGGTTAGTTCAGCTTTTGAGCTTGTTGCCATAAATACAATAGAAAAGAAGCCAAGCATTGCAAAAGAAGCCAAGAATATCTTTCAATACTTTGTTTCTGTATCAGCGATAAATCCAAATGACACGGGAAAAGTTTTATAAACATGAAATAAAATTTTAAAAGATGAAAGTGCAGATACCTTATTTACCATGTTTAATGAGCAGTGTTTGTGTTAGAAAGGTTGGTTTTGAAGGAATGCATCATGCCAAACTAATGAGAAAATGTTCTGAACCAGGACCTGAACTGACTTTGCCACCTGCTCAGTTTATGTCTATGCTGTTTCCCTGGATCACTGAAGTTTCTCCTCCTCAGGCAGGAGGCTGTGGCCAGCCTGGCTCATCTCATCTATACCAAAGCAATTCCACACATCACTTTCTCCATAGCTGACATTGAAGCCTTATCAATAATAAAGCCAAAAATAAAATTTTTTTCCAAACACATGAGAATCATTCCCGGTAAGGTGCTTTAATACAACCAAGTAATGAGATGTGTCTTCATCCTTTCTGGTAAGAAGCATAGATGTCTCAACCCTTGACAGTTTTAAATTAGGTGTTAGTGTGGTAATTCAACACAGTTGTGTTGATTCAACAGCAGTTTAAGTCTTTTTACATTTGAATGTTCAATGAAATATCAAAATATAGCATGTCAGACAGAACACGGGCTTCCCAGAAATAAAAAAAAAAAAATATTGTAATTATTCCCTGATGTCAAGTAAAATGGGACACTGTGAAAATGAGAACTATTTTAGAGCTTAGACTAGACTGCAAAGTAGTGTTCATTCACTCACTCCTGCAGATCAGGGGCTCTGAAGCTGAGAAGCCTCCATTCCCGTGGAAAAGAGCAGAAAACTCTAACAGAAAACACAATCTTTTTTTTTTTCCCCCAGATTTTTAGCATAAAATGAACTGTCATTTTTAATGAACTATCAACATGCAGATACTCTCCGTTTCCTCTTGTGCCTATTCACAGTGCAGAGCTGTGCATCTGTGGCATTTCCAGCTCCCGACACTGCTGCTTCCATGGGCCCCAGCAGGAGTGGAGGGGAATCCAGTTCCAAGTGCTGGTCCCAGAGGGAGCTGTGGCAATGCAGATGGAGGCACAGGCACAGTCCGGCTCACCAGGCAAAAAGGGCAGCAGGGAAGGGCAGGTGCCTCAGGCCATCTGTCCTTGCTCTTCTCTTCTTCCCAAAAGCCCCCTTGGCACCCGGGAGTGTTGCAGGGAGTGATGGTGACAGCTTCCATTGCTATGGTTCCACAGGAATAGTTCACTCAGGGGGGGTTCTCTACACCTCAAGTCAGGGCACCAAGCTTCAGCTCAGCTCTAACCCCTCGCTGCAGCCCCTCTGCTTGTCAGGCTTTTCCAGCTGAACTAATACAGCCAGAAGGGGCTTTGCCAGCTTAACTGCATCCCCTGGTCCCAAGGGGAACCTTGCCTTCTCCCTGGCCCCATCTTCCTGGGACACCAGGACCTCAGCAAGATGCAAGGCAGTTTGGTGACTGCAGGCTGCAGGTGATGCTTTGATTCCTGAAAGCAGAGTGCACATTCTCAAATCCTAGAGCAAGGAGAGCTGTGAAATACAGGCTTCACCTCAGAGCAGTTGTTAGAAAGCATTGGAAGGGAAAGACTCTTTTTCCATCTGGTCCCTGCTGCTTGGCTTCTCCACAGTCTCAGTTTTACTTACAGCCAGGGTTTGTTTCTGTCTGTCTCTGCTGTGCCCCGGGGCAGAGCTGTGGGCACGGGAGGAGCTGGCAGGCAGGAGGCACAGCAGCCTGAGCGTGCCAGGGGCAGCAGCTGGCAGCTGGCAGCCATGGATGCAGGAGCAGCATCCATCCTCCCTGGCCTCCTGCAGTTTTCTCCACTGACCAAGCCCAAGCACAGTGAACAGGGAAAGAGTTTATCAGCTGGCTGGTTTGATCTTGTTTAAGAAGCCCAGGTTTTTTTAGTCTGTTCCATAGCAAAGCCCGATTGTTTCAGGGATATTAAAGTCTCCTGAGTTTCTGGTGAGTTCCTTCAGAGAAAAGGCAAAGCAGGCCCCCTCACAGCTCCTGTGCCTGGGCCACAGCTGTAACTCCAGCCCATGGGCTCTAAAAATTGAGGCAAAAAATCCTGGGGAGATGCTGGGGAGGGAATACAGGGGAACTTGCAGAGGCCACTGCACTCCCTTGCTTCCCCCACTGGCAGTGCTGTTGGAATGGAGCCGTGGAAGGCCCTCCCTTGACCCCATCCACCTGCTGAATTCCAGAGGCAAAGACCTCATCAGCGAGATGCTGCCTCCCAGGTCTCTGCTTCTTGCTACCTAGCATCCAAAGCTGTCATTTTCTTTTCCTCAAAAGCCACATCTTAGGAGACTTCCACATGATCAGGACAGCATATGACAGACTATTGTCTGGTATTCACATGCCCATCTACGTAAAGCATCCTCAGGGCTGAAATGTTAATCTAAAATGCAGGTATGGATAGAAGTAGAACCAAAGTGTTATTACTTGGAAAAAGAAAAAGCTGAACCAGAGCTCAAATTGAAAACAAATAAAAAATCAGTTTGTGTATAAAGGATTTTTATTTTGAAAAACATTTTTTCAAAGTTTTGAAATACAGTGTAAAGTACAACATAGAATTATGTCTGCGAAGTCAGCTTATGCATGTCATGCTGGTTATTTACATGTAGATATATACAGAGTGCAGATAATTATTGAAACCACACTACAAAATAAACAGAGAGTTCAATAACATAATTTAGTAGGACTTTATTAAATAGATATAGTTATTGATTGTATATATTTTCCTATTAAAATACCATATAGTATCTAAAGTAACTCTTATAAACTCTAATACCTCCAAAATTGCCATAAATATGATTGAAAATTGAAACTATCCATGTGCCCTGTTCAGCTGTTCTGCCCTTTGCTCCAACAGAAACTCTTGCAGAGATAATGGTGCTATCTTTAGTGCCAGAGCTTTGATGACAATTCCCAATAAAACACTTGCAGAGGCAAAACAGCTTTCAGCTGAGGCGTCCAAGGGTTGGAGCACTGTGCTCTACACTTAAAACAACAAGAATAATGTGATGGCTTATTAAACACTGCCACACACAGGACAATTAAAGAACAGATATGATCCTCAGTGACTGAATTCGGATGCCAAGCATGTTACTAAAACAAGACAAAGCAAACTCCCAAAGCCCATGCAAAATCTTAAGCAAAAAAAGAAGAGACCTCCCAATGGGTACAGACAAAGCCTGACTGACAGTGGACTTAATCAGGAGCAGGAGCTGGATGGGCTGGATGCTGCAGCAGCATCTTCAGGGCTCTGTGACCAGCCAGAGAGACCAAGGCTGCCCATGGCTTTCATCTCTGGCCACGGAACAATTCATCCAGGCCCCTCTGCTGAAGGAAAGGACAACACCAAGCTGGATCATAGATTATCACATTAGCAGAATATTCCACCTCCTTTTTAGGGGCTTCTGACCAGCAAACCTTCACTATCAATTGCCAAAGGTCTGTCTTTGACTTCACTAGAACTTTGAGAGTTTCCAGCAGTGGAGAAGATCCATCCCAGTCTGGAGGATGTGCTCCCCAACTGGGATTTCTCCTCTTGCTGCTCAAGCCAAAATTGCACAATCTTCTGCCTTAGGAAAAGAAATATCAAGAACAGTGTGCTTTTTAGTTTCATTATTTATTCTGATGCAATCTTATTAAGTAGAAAATAGGCCAGGGGAGAAAAGTTAACAACAAAATCCAATTTCTACCATACAGTGCTTTTTTTTGTTGTTGTAATTACTGTTTTGAACTGCAGAATTTTACAGCTTTGCCTCTCCTAACATGTCTTTCCTAAAGGCACATTACAATTCAATCCAATTACAGGCAAAGAATAGAGATTAGCACCAGAAAATATATAAAAGGAAAATAAGTTACTATTACTATCATAGAATAGTGCTGGTCAGCAAATCTGTGCATCTTTTTTTTTTCCAGAAATAATTGTACAATGAATATTATAGATTAGTTAGGGACATAAGTAATAATGATGGTTTAATTTAACAGTTTTGTTACATATAACTCTAAATGCCAAAATATGGCAAGGACATTTTAATACTGAACTCAAAGGAATTACACACTAAAACTGTAATCTTTATCATCATTAAGAAAAAGTGTGAATATAGACTATTAATAAACTTTACATATCTATCATACAATATATCCTTCACACTATTAATGTGATTCATGTTGTGCTGCAACATGCATCAAAAAGTTCAGCAAAGAAAAAACATGGCTAATTATATGTTGTGGGTACTGACATTATTTCTACAAGACAAACAACAACAACAATGTATCATCTACCTTGAGTTCTACAGTGATATTTGGAACAAACCTGCTGCATCCTTTTAGGAAGGATAGTAATAATAACAACAACAACAATAATAATAATTTTAAAAAGTGTTTAACCTTTGCTTGTAGAGTGAGTCTGATTTCCATGAAGAATTGTAAATCACTACTATGAGCTAATTTAATTCCAATTGCCTAATTTTCTGGTAAGGCATTATCAAAATACTTTATCTCCATTTCAATGTTATATGGATTTCTGATTCTTTGCTATTGTCATAAAAGATTTCTGGTCAGGCCTGAGAGTATCATCATTAGAGAAGCTTTGGTGCTGCCCCCTACCCCATTCAGTCTTTGCAGCCCTCCTTACTCAGCTTTCTGGTTCCCTGCTCAGCTTCTTGTAGAGACAAACTCCCTCTGCAAAGGCAGGGAAGGGCTGGGGCACCCACAACCCAGCACTGAGACCCTACAGAAAGTGCCACTACCTGCTGCACAGGAGAGTACAAGCAAAACCATAGAGTTCCAAAAATGAAAACCCCTGCTCCTGGAGAGTGAGTGGCTAACTGTAAGTAAGAATGGCGATAACATTTTTCAGATTGAAATGCCATTTTAAAGCTAAATGACTTAAAAGTCATTTATGGCTAGTTCAGGACAAGGGCCTGACAAAGCTACAGAGCACTGCAGAGGAAAACACAGATTTGTTCTGTGAGCAGCACATTAATGGAATCCAGTTTCTTATGAAGTTGTGTTCTCCAATCCTAATTTTGGTCTAATGTGAGATGAATGTGTGGGAACACATGAACACCTCTCCTCCACAGGGATTCTTCCAGGTCTTTCTACAACCTTCCCCTCAGCCCTCACAGGCTCTACTTGCTTAATCTGTAACTGAACTTGGAAGTTTTACAAAATTTTTAATGAACTTGGCATCTTTGACTTCTCTAGCTTGCACTCAGATCAGCTGCTTTGAAAACACAGTACTGGAGAATTGTGAGACACATGCAGGGAATGTGAAATTACCTAAGCTTAGGGGGTTTTCCCCACTTATTTTTAAATCAGGCTAGAATAAAGCAAATAAGAGCAAACATTTTTTACATTTTCTATTTCACAACTCCTCCAGAACTTCACAACAATTAAATTGCCCTTAAGAAGTATGAGGAGTCATCCAAGTATGTTCAATACAGGTTTTTTACTGACTCCATGCAAGAGACAGAAGCTGGGATCTTTCCCCCTGATCACTGCATTTTTCTGCCTGTGTGAGATGTGCTGGGCTCCCAGCCTCTGTTCCAAGTTCTGCTTCCCTTTCTGCTCCTTTTGGCCTGCAGCAGCACTTTTCCTGGGAAAGTCACCAGAGGCAAACCTTTTGGTATCCTACAGCTTTTGGATTGTGAAATACAGCAGAAACACAACAAAAACCATGTTGGTCTTCTCAGGGCAATGGCAGTCTCAGGCATAGCTTAGACTAAGAAAACTTGGCTTGCCTTAAAATGAAGAAAGATTCAACTGGCTGAGGAAAGACCTTCCCTTCCTTTCACATCTGCTCTGGGCAAATTAGGTGAGCACACACAAGTCTGCCTTCACTGCCAGTGCCATCTGGAACAACCCCTCATCACAATGCACTGGGCACAGTCTGGATTTAAGATGAAGTGAAATGTGTTTTGGGATTAATAAAACTGTTTAGGGTGAAGAACGAACCCAGGTCACTCAGTCACTAATGCCTGGGGTCTGTCCTCAACTGCCTGCAGCCAGCCTTGCTCAGACTCCCCATATGAAAAAACAATTTTTGGAAAGATGTTCTTTGAGCCTCTCTCTTTCTCTGATCATCACTCAATAATTGAATCAGAGAGGAGAAAGATCCTGCAGGGTTCTGCCACCAGCCTGAAATCCAGCAACTGCTCTGAAGAATTCATGCACTACATGTAAGTAAAGAAAGTTCTGATGTGCTACTTTGTGTTGGCAATGAATCTTACTTTTCAATTTAAATAAGAAAAAGGCTATGGAAAGAAAAAAACAGCAGGTCAAAAATTACTGATGTTTTTAGCCCTAAGAGCAGTTCTTTAAACTTTCTTCAAGCAGTGTACAACTTAGAAATCAACAGATGATTTGTATGTTGATTTCTGCTACTGAAGAAAGAACTGAACTTTGACATATGTATGAAACCAAGCCTAGATAGTTCTATGAACCAATGAATACTTTTGGAAGCACTGGTGTTGAAGTAATACTAAGATGGAGGTTAAATGTCATGGTTTTCAATCAGGAATGGTAAGTAGCCAAGCAAGCAGTGCATGTTTTCCCTCAAGGTGTACAAGAAAACTGCTCAGACTGAGAAAGCTACTTAGTGTTTCTGGGGGTTTCTTTGACTTGGTTTTATTTGCTTTTTTTTTGGTTTTCAGTCCTACCAGGAGTAATCAATAGGTCTTTTCAACATCTTTGAAAAGTAAGGATTTTTTTTTCTGTGGAGAGAATCTTTGTCAGATATTTTAGCAGAAGTCAGGAGAAATAACACTAAGTAGTTTTATTGCTACATGGAGCTTTTAGCATTCATAGCTTATAAAATTGGCTAGTTCACAGGTCATTTGTCTTATTTGCAATGAAAAAAGAATGAGTTACAATTTATCTCAGGTTTCAAAACATACTGCTGTTTTTCACTGCTCACTTCACATGACTCCCAATCAGTGCAGATTCAGCATCTCCTTGTTTTCTACAGATGTTCTGGGACACAGAGGGAATGTCTTCCAGATGATGGTTATCATTGAAATAAAAGTTGTTAATATTATCTATGCTGATACAGAAAGCAGGAAAGAAATCTACTAAGTATTTGAATGAAACATTCATAAAACATATCACATTTTGAATGAGCATTCACTGTGCAGGCAGTGTATAAACTGATATTATCAGCTGTATAAATTCTATACCATATTGTAACTCAATGACTAACAGAAGTCCCAACTTCTGATTTACAGTAAAGCAATTTTTTATGTGAAATGATTAGGATCAATTTTAGAATCAAGTTTTCTAAGGGAGAATTCAGATCACAATAGAAGTAGTACTTACATTATGAAAAAGTCCACGATTTTCCATATTAAAAACCATAGATTACAAGAAATGTCATAGAGTGCACTGCCTCTAAATTTCACATTTCTGTGAGCAACATCCTCGGACCTGAAAGTCTGCAGCTAAATAGCAAATTTTTTTTTATTTTATTGCTCTAGAGTTCCTTACCCATAAAGGAAGAACAGAACAACCCTTTTCAAACAATGGAAGTTATTTAAACAGAGTACCGTCCTCAGCACAGAGACTGTTAACTGTTTCATCACATTCTGTTCCGTTGGCAGGGAGCTCTGTAACCTGCAGCTGCAGCATCTGAAGGAAATCTACCACTCAGCTAAGGGGCTGATCCCATATCTGTGTCAGATAAAAATCATAGTGCTTATTATTTGTTACCATGGATACCATGAAGATATTGCTGTCCACTAAAGATTACTAGAGGAAGACAACATAATTCTCAGGAACTAGTCCTGTTTTGCCTTCATAAGTTGCCTTTAACCAGCCTGGTTCCACTGATGGATACACTGTAAAAAAACATATACACAACTTTTAACACTGTTAAAAATCCCATACATGCTACATATATTGTATTTATTCAAGAGCAATTGAAAAATCAGTGCAAAACCTGAGAGTTAAAAAAGGAATTATGCCCCCATTTTGTAATACAGTTCAGTTTTTTATAGGTTCTTTTTAATGTGTAAGGCAATGTGGAACAAATCTTACCGTTGGAAAATATTGCCCCCTGTGGGAAAGACAGCTCATGACTATGCTCAGCCTTACAGGAATACATGGCTTTTGCTTGTCTGAAAGAAAAAAGTACAGGTTTGCAATAAATGAGATATCAAGGAAAAAGGTATAAAGGAAATTAAAACCTGGGAAATATAGGAATAAGCAGATGCACAAATGCTATATGATAATAACTGGTTACACAGCAATTCAGAGGAGTAGAATTATAGTAGATAATAACTTCAAGCTTACTGGAGTTAACAAGCATGTTATTGCAGAAAAGAGCACTCCATCCCACTTAGATATTTAAAAAGCAATATAATTTGGAACTTCTAAAATAAAGTTGTTCATTCAAATAAGTACTGAAATGAGCATACTTTTTAAAGCAAGCCATGGATTGCCTGGAGACAAATTCAAAAGTGATCATCAAGTCATCAAAGGTCTAAAAAGTTGACCTGTGAGAAACTATTGTTAATAGGTCTAGAGAGGAAAATAATACTTAGAAAGTAAACAGAGACAAAAAGGAGTAATGATTCTGTGCCAGAGAAGGAGGACAGGAAAAGTCAGCACTTGGGATCTGGCACCATGATTCTGCAAAGTACAAAATGAAGGTTTGAACATGAAGATTGAAATTAGTTCTCTTTAGATTCCTGCACTACACCTAATACCGTGACTTCAACTTACACATTCAGAACAATTTTACATGAGCTACCAATTTTTCTGAATTTCTTTAAACCCACACTACATTAAGTGAAGATGAACTTGTTGATTATTTCACCTTTGTGTGATATGATGGGGAATTGCCAAGTGAGGTTTCCTTCTAGCCAGGATTTATCTCAGTGACCCAATATGTGACCCATGGCAAAGTTTAAAATTTTTTGCATACTTTTTGAGAGTGTGTATATGCAAATGGCATGTAATCTATCACGTCTTTCTTCCAAAATAGTGAGATAAGAGAGGTGCATGATAGATTAATTAACAGTGCCACATCATAGCATTATCATCATTCATTTGAACCTTTAAAAGGGTATGAGAGTGGATGGACATATTCTGAAGTTTTTATAAGAGAGATTTCCAGAGATGATTTGTCCCTCTGAATAAAAAACCTTGCTGCTGGTTCTCTGACTTATGACTGGACTAAATGGCATGTTTTGCTTTCATCTTAAGATAACTAATAGCCCGTCAAGGATTACATTTTCAGGATGAGATTTTCAGAGGAGATCAGGAATTTTGAATTGTACAATATTTACAGGGAATTATTTATTTTCAGGGAAACATTTCTGATTTTTAGTACTGTCATCCTGGTTACATCCCATCAGCTAACTACAACAAGATGAGCACTGGATCCCTGTTTGTTCACTTTGCTTAAATGTCAGCTTGCTCTCTGGCTGGTGTAGACTGCTCTGAGTAGAGTTTTCCTGAAAGAATTCCTTGGTGCCTCCGGTTGAGAAGAGTTTGCCACCTACACTTGACAAGATAGATGTCTTGATTCATTACTCTATTTAATCTGTACAAGTTTACACATAATAATGTATATACAGAGGCAGTTTAGATAACATTACCGAAGGTCATACATTAACTAAAATTATTTGATCTTCTTTTTCCTCAAAGCTATGGAGAGCACTACAGATGTTCTAATTATCCAGACCCAAATCAGTAACACTATGACAAAACAGCCTGTTGGGATGAGTTGACCCGTGCATGACTCCTTGTTATGCAAACCCAATACACCTGTGTGGCATAATCATGGATTTTACAAATCTGAAACAGTAGAGTAACTGTTACAGACTGCTGCAGTTGCAATGAACACAAAGTAGTAGGTAATGAATTTACTAAATCACAGGGATTATTTCAAATCTGAATAATTTTACTCTCAAGCCAGGTCCCCATGTTAATAACGGGACACCTGAGTAATACTGTGACAAAAGACATTTAAGGCAATATTTAAATGTGAGGCAGAATTTCTTAAAACATTCTTGAAATATGACATGTTGTTTTTATTGCCCTTAGAAAAAGTTAAGAAATTAATGCAATTTTCTCCTCTCTTCTCTAATGTCTAATAAGCTATTCTGTTTCAACCTCCAGTTTTATCTGATCAAAGGATGTTTACCTCAAAAATAAAAGAAGACAAGAAAACAGACTCTGTCTTAGAATTATACAATCACAGAACTTCTATGGTTGGAAAAGACCTCTAAAATCATCTCCTATAGAAAGAGAAAGGTTCTCAGCACTTGACATTTACACAGATAAAGAAACACAAGAAGTCAGTTTCTCAAAAGCTAATGAATGATAGGATTCTTCACACTACCCTGCTCCTGAGGCAGTGCAATTACACTCCAAAGTTATCTACAAATCATCTGTGATGGTATAATGAGAGACAGATTCAAGAATATTTACTCATAATTCTAGAGCAATTTTCAAGCACCTGGTTATTGCTTCCACACTTGCTTGATTTGATTATTTAGGTTCTCATATTTGTTATTACTCCCTTCAACCCTATCCATCTGGAGGCACTGCTCATGAAATGAGCTTGCAGGTTCTTGGGCATTTTGTTTGTGATTACAAAAATGGACATTGTTACTGATGGTGTTAATGCTGTTCTCCCTAGAAACAAGGCTGTTAAAAAGCACGTGATCACATCATCATCATCTATTACAGTTCTTTTAAGATGATGCTAATAACCTGAGAGGAGTGTGAGTCATGTTGTTTAGGGCGGAGGAAAAAAACCAGCATCTTCAGAAAATGTTATCCACATTTCCTAGAAATCCCTTCTTTCCATGACCTTATTGGGTAGATTCCAGATGAGAAAAATGCATCTTCCATTTCCTTACTTCCTATTATGGTTGTTTTGAGCCCATAATGATAAATATACTAGCAGTCACATCAGTATACACATCAGATCATAAATTTTTTTGCTTGACTACACACAGTCAACAATACCTGAGGCTCTAGTAATAATAATAGAAATAATAACTGTTTTGAAAGATAAACAAGCTTTAAAAGTATGCTCCTGCCCTAATGACTTTGCAGTCTAGCAAGACAAAGCCAGAAGAGGAATGAATGAGGAAAAACATATGAATCTCTCTCAGATGACTCACCAGTTAATATAATCCTACAGGAAGAAGAAAGGTTTATAGAGCCCTGGAGATGGAAGACTCAAAACCAAGCCTGAGTAAAACATACTGGTCTGGTCTGAGCAAGACATTCCTGGTGGTTTGGGATGCAAAATATAGCATGCAAATAAAAAAAGAAGAATGACTGGAAAAGAATATTTAATCATATAGTTGGGAAGGGACCATGGGTGTGGAGCGCTTTAAAACATCAGTCTGCTCCTACTGAAGTCCCAGCCTGGCACCTAGAGACCCTGAAAGGTTGAGCCTTTTGCTGTCACCTACTCCTTCCCATTTTTCTAATGAAAATTCTTCTTCTAATGCAGTTTCTCACTTCAGGAGACTTAACTTTCTGTGTACATCCAAATCAAAGTCAAGAAAGAGTCAGGGATTATGTGTCGGTGCATTTCTGTACAGAACCTGAAATAAACAGACCTCAGGCCTGACTGACTTATTTAACTGCAGCATTTGTGAAAGTAGGAAAAAAGCTCCTTCACCCTTTTCAAGTGCATGCTAGATTAGTGACAGAGACTGGTCTCACTGTACACAGTAGCTTAATACCACAGTAAGGGAGACTGATGAATAATAAACTTCAAATCAGGAAATCGGAAGACAGAAGTCAAAGTAACTCTGTAATTGGAAAAAGAGAGCACAGGCTGGACAGGGCATCAAATTTTTGTCTTCCTTGTTCAATCCTAACACACATACTGTGGTCTCTTGTTGTCTTTCTGACTAGAAAAGCCCCTTAGTGTTACTGGAGCATATACTCATGTATACAAGGAGAGAAAACAGGTCAAATAATGCATTAAAAAAGATGACATACAACTCATTAGAGACCTGTTGCATCATACAAAGTCAGAAAGCAGGGTTGCAAACACTGAATATAAGAAGAAACTAAGTAGGACTAGACCACTGTGGCAGTAAAATCTCAGGTGCAGCATTACCTGCTGCAATACAGAAAATAATGTGAGACTGCAAAACCATACAGGTATTTTTGATCTGCCATCTGTGCAAAAGACCACAGCAGGCAACAGGTGCCTCAAGCAGGGATGAAGTTACTTACATTCTATAATGCCTAGGTAAGCACTAGCTTGAAATTTATCTTAACAGGGTTAATTACCTATGCAGAGAGTCCAACACTATCTTGACTTGAGTATTTCTGGTATCAAACCAGGCAGCTTAAAAATAGTTTCTCTGCATTACACTTGGTCCTGCATACATTCATTAGTTAGCAGAGTTATGAACAGAGGAGGCATTTCTACTGCATGATCAAGTTGTAATTACCATGATTTCTACATTTCTACTTCAGAGCCAAAAACACCCCCAAAACAACAAAGTCTAATCTACAGTTTTAAATCAGCCTTCATGTTCATAAAATGCACCTAAATAATAGCTGGCTCTGAATTGAAAAATCACACTCAGACTTAAGCAGCACTATAAGAACAGCTAAGCTATTACTGATTTCTTCCTCATTCTGCCTGCTAACCTCCCATTTTCCATTTTCCTTGCTCCTGTTGCTCTTCTGCCCTCTCATGAAGGCTGAAGTAGAGGAGCTATTCAGCCTTTCAGTGTTTTCAGCTTTGTTATCCCCTCTCAACATCCATTACCAAACTGTTACTTTTTCCTTTGTCAGATTTTTGCTTCTTAGATGCTTTTTATATACAGATGGCCCAGGCTCTGAAGGAACAACAGGGGCGAGTTTGAAAGAAGGAAGTAATACAAAATAAGAAAAGGAACAATGTTGAAGATGAAATGAGGAAGGACTGGTGAAGCAGTCATGGCTTTCAACTTAGGGCACTGGCTTAAGAACATTCCAGACCCTTCTTCTATACTTTTTTCCTTAAATTATTGCCCTGATCTTTTCACACCCCTTCCGTCCCCTGCCATCCTCATTTTTGTTCATCTTACAGTTCATGGTACTACACAAAACAAAAGCCTTGAGTCCTCAGAGCTGCTTCTTCTCTCACAAAATCAGTAGGCCTTTGCAGGAGAGCTTTTTCATTCCCTCTCCTGCTAGATCTGCCAGAAAGGACAGACACATTCTGTGGCCAAACATTTCAGCATGTTGGCATCTTCCTTTACCTCTGTGCTACTTCAGGCTACTACTTCTGGATTCATGGATTGACATATTTTTTTCATTGCTTGACAGTTCTGGTAAGTTATGGGTTTATCATTGAGTAAAGCAGTGATCTGCTCTAAATCTCTGTTCTGTCTCAAAGAATTTTAAAAGTTGGGATAGTGAGAAGAGAGACAGATGTTTTCATACATCTATTTACTTATCTGCTTTGTCTATTAATTGTAAGGAAAGTAGGAATGTACAGAAGATACTGCTTCCTAGACAAACACTTACTAGAGAATTCTAAATTCATTTAATATAAAAATGAATCAAATTAATGAAGTAAATCTAAACAATTGTGAAGAAAATGCCAATACTTTCTGCTGCACACTACCAAGAAGAAAGGTCAACAGTTTCTTCAGACAGACAACAAGGCATGGAAGGTGTGATGGTAAAGACAGAAATCGTGATCAAGTTAATCTTGAACTTTCTAAAGCAGATGTTATTCCAGACCTGCCTATATGAGCAAATTACCATAAACCAGCAGGTTTGCTACTCTGCTGAAGCCATTCCATACAAACAGCTGGATGAAGAAAAGACAGCACCCTCATCTTAATTCAAATACTGGTGATTTTTTTCTTGTATCTGTGTCCTTAAGCAGACAGCTGACCTGAGCCTCTCACTATTCCCCCAGGTGAGAGAATAACCAGATTGGCTGCTATTCTCTGTGAAATTTAACCTTCACTTGAAGAAAGGATGAGCTTAGTAAACCAAAAAAATTCACATGCCACATGATGCCATCCAAAAGACAGAGAACAAAGCTCCAACACTTCTTTTTAATCTCTGAAGCCAGCAAAACAGAAAGGATTTTACAGGATGTCAAACAGTTTGTAGCACTTACCGTCCTGAAGAGACTTGTTTAAGTGAACCAGCACTTTCGAACAACTGTGCTCTTGCAGCCACTCTGAAAATAAATGCAAAGCCTTGCTTTACACTGCACACACTAGTTTCACTTCTAATCATCTATAGACATGAACA
This sequence comes from Zonotrichia leucophrys gambelii, assembly GCF_028769735.1. Taxonomy (NCBI): domain Eukaryota; kingdom Metazoa; phylum Chordata; class Aves; order Passeriformes; family Passerellidae; genus Zonotrichia; species Zonotrichia leucophrys. The sequence goes on from NC_088169.1 coordinate 76,910,972, forward strand.
CATTTGATTTTTTTTTAAATTATTCATTTACATCCCTATTTACCAGACTTTTTAAGGGTGTAACCTAACTGGGGCAACCGACTTCCACATGCTCCAGTGCCATGCTGAGTTACCAATGGAAACCTCAACCTCTTGTGCTTCAAACTGTATTCATGGATGGCCAATAGATATATTGGAAATGCTTTTACTGAAAGTCTATCACTATCATGCTGGAACTCTGAGCTGTGCAGAATTCTCTGTTTAAGTAAGACACAGGAGTCTGTGAAATGACTACGGTGATCCCTTCCAGATACAAAGTGGAGAGGCTGAATGATATCCTGCAGTATTTGAAAAACTTCTTGATGCTCTGCAGATCTGGAAATACTTGTTCATTGGGACAGAGATATTTTGGGTCAAAGTCAGATCAGGAGAGATCTTCTGACTTTACAGTCTTCTGAAAGCACTGAGAAACCAAATCTCAATAGGCTAAATCATAATCTCTATTGCTTAGAAATATCTTCCCTTCAGTATTAAAGAAATAAAATTAAACAAAAACAAACCAAATCAAACCCCAGTTTTTAAAAATCAACTATTTATCATGCAGCAACTGAAGACACTTCAGAGCTGAAGGTTTATTTTGTTTTCTTTTTCCTTCCTCCCATTTTTGACTTCCACAAATAAAATCTGATGATTTTTCCAAGACAACAGCATAGGCAGTAAATAGCATTTCTGCTATTTTCTGAAATATTAAATTCCAGAAGAACCAGAGATAGTAATACTAATCATTTTCCTAGGAAACATTTCTACCTTGTCTCCAGCCTAATAAAGTCAATGGTAGTCTTTCAACTGACTTAAACAGACTTTGTGCCATCTCCTTTGTTTACAATTTTAACAAAATTACATAAACAATTAACAAATGCAGAAATATTAAAATCAAGTATTCATGCACACTTTTTCAATTACTTATGAACGTTTCTGGAATCACTTTCTAATGCACAATACTGTAACAACACAAATCTCTAAAGGGCCTTAATGACTTACACAGATCCTGGTCTTTGATAGCCGTTACTGGATGCAGTATCTAATCTTAATCTCCTGCACATTTTGGGAGGCAAGTCAGGGTTTGGTGGAGCCTTTAGTGTATCTTTGGTATCTGTTGAAGATAAGCTCTGTATAGATCCACTGCAGCTTTTGTTACCTAAAGAAAACATCAAATTATAGGGAACATTAAAGCTGATTTGAAGTTGTTACAAAACATGTATAACTGTGCCAAGCAAAGGTTGTGCTGTTTTTTTTCTTTTTTTTAGGAGTTAAAACAGGTAGAGAAACTACTTAGTAAGAGCAAGAAGAAACCATCTTTCAGACAAAAAGGCAGGAGAATAGACTCAACAGAAAGAATGAGGAAATGACACTAAAATTGAGAAAGCTAAAAAATTACATAGCAATTACATGGCTAGATAGTACAATCACTAAAAAGTGACAATAAAAGCATTTATAAAGTAGTACTTTGGATAAAATTGAAAAAAATTCACAGGGAAAGGGTTCTCAGGAAGTCAACTGATCAAAGCAGTGTGAAATCAGACCACAATAATTTGTATGAATTAACATTTCGATATACACAAAAGCTTCATGCAGTTTAAAAAATATAGTTTGGAGTAAATGACCATGATTTGCCTTAAACGATTGCCACTGTAACTTGATAAAGGAAATCTGTATGTTCATAGACTGTATAGCACACGAAAGAAGTCCTTTTAATGAATATAAGCCATGTCCACATGTGTTCTTCCAGGGGACTTATCAGTGGATTGCTGCCTTGTTTCCATGGATGTTCTACAAGATGAAAACAGCATCTGCTTCTCTCCTTGTGCCAAAGACCAGCCAGTGCTTAATAATGCTTTACACACTGTCATAATACAGAGATTCAAAAATACAAGCATGATACGTCTAATATTGATATTTATAATCTATAGTATTATTCTGTATCAAATTATAGATGAATTGTAGGAGGAAAGAAAGTGATGTAAATTTGAAAAAACTTTTTTTTAAGCTTTGTGAACTGTGCAGGTTATAAGTAATGGAAATGTGTCAGAAACAGTTTGAAAACTGAAACAACATACCACAAAAATTAAAAACAAGCAAACAAACAAGACTAATGAGTATCATTAGCTTCCAGATCCAGCTCTTGTTTTCTGACACATAAGATATCACTGATGTGATAAAAGACCTTGGAAATTACCTTCAGCTGATGGAATTGATCTAAGGGAAGATGCTGAAGACCTTTTCAGCCCAGACAGACTGTAGGAACTCTTTTTGGTCAGGTCTGTTGGTGGGGAGGCATTTTCTGGTCCAGTGACGGAAGCTACACTTTGGCAGTCTGATTCCACATCTGTTTTGGTTGCATCCTCCTTCGATGAGGACTCTGGACTTGTAGTCCACAGGCCTGAACTTTTCTGGCCATTAGAAGAAGAGGGAGAGGCAATCCATGGAATCCCTCCTGATTTCTCCCTTGGCTGTGAGGGTGTGCACTTGGTGGTGCTGTTCTGCTCGGAGGAGTGAGAAGACAGAGATTCGATGCTGCCCATGGGAGTGCTGTCGGGGCTACTGCTGTACGAGTCACCTAGGGAGGAGGCAGGGGAAGGGAGAGAGAGAGAAAAACATAATCTGCATTTTCTAATCATGTACATTTCTTTCATGCCACTTTTAGCTCTTTTGTACCTTGTCATCAAATTCATTAATTTGTGGTTTCCTGCACGAAGAACACAACTCTTTTTTTTTTTTATTTACAACTTGAATACTCATCTTGCCTGTTTACAGAGCATTAGTCCCTTGAAAGTCACAAGATTGGCTAATGTATTTTTTGTCAGATGCATTTTCTGAAATTTTTTATCATTCCCTACCATATGAAACCTGTAGCTCTTTTCTCACCCCATACAGATTTCCTTTATTTCCTGCAATATAATTGTGTCCATGCTTCATTTAAATGATATCTTGTACTCTGAAAGTGTTATTGCCAGAAGCCTTGGCTCCCTCGTACCTGCCACACCTAGAGATATTTGGTAAGAAGAGTACTTCTGCTTCTACCTCAGTGTTTCAGGGCACAAGTGAGATACTAATTGGAACTTGTTTACACCAGTGCTGAGTTTCAGCTAATAAGCAAAACACAAATGGAGAGCTGTTGGATCAGAACTAGTGGCAATCAAACTGCCACCAAACGTAGCATCACAGAAGTCATACAATCATTTGCGTTGCAAAAGACCCCCAAGATCATTGAATCCAATCTTTCACTGAACACCCCAACATCAACTGAAGCATGGTACTAAATGTCATGTCATTTCTTGAATATTTTGAGGGGTGGAGACCCCACACCTTCCCGGTTAGTGGGTTTCAATGCTTGACAAGCCTTTCAGTAAGGAAATTCTTCCTGATGTCCAACCTGAATCTTTCCTGGCATGGCCTGAAGAAGCTTGTATGCACTCTGTGAAATACTTGCATAGAAATATCCTGTTTTTATACTGATATTCATTCATTGCAGCCACACAGTGAAAAACACCTGAAACTTGCCCAGTTTATCCTCTGGTGAGTGTAACTGACTTTTCCTTTCTAACGTCTTACTTGGGACCCCATGTCATTCACACTGGCAATCCATGTGCAGGGAGCTATTGTTATTTAGTATTTAAACACTGCCTGGCTGGAAACAAGTAACACAGGCCTATGGAAAGTGCAGCAGCAGTGCAAGAATATACTGAGGATAGATTTCTTAACATTACAGACTTCAGAATTACTACAGATGCTCAAGAACAGATGCACTTTAGCTGTGGATTAACTTACAGATCCAGTCTCATCTAAATCTTTTTGAGGATCCAAGGGACACAGAAATTCTTTAGGAAGTCTGTTGCAGTAGTGCAATTGTTAACGACTTAAGCTTTTAAAAAGTTTCAATACTCCTTAAAAGTCCAGCCAGTAAGTAAAAAAGTGGTGACCCAAATGGATGAGAATGAATGAAGTAAAAATTTTTAATTACATCTATAAAAAATTAAGTAAACATTCTAAACAAGAAGTTGATTATAGATAAAACTCCCTGCTGTTAAACAGTAAGCCATATGATGAGTATACTGCTTCTCCCAGGAATATTAGAGTTGGTTTCCATTCCAGAAAACCTAAGAAAGTTTCAGTGGTTTTGGCAGCTGAGGCAGGGCTGACTTTGAAGGAATGACCACAGTTTCATGCATGTGAAAAAAGCCAAGTGATGGTTTTGATCTCCTACCCTTTACTGAATTACATTTGTTATAGGAGGATATAATGTTTAAATTGAACACTGCATGCAACACAAGACTTGCCTATAACCAAACATCTTTCCTCACTCAGAAGTGAGGAATGCAGCCAGTCAGGAGCGCTGCTGTGACTCACGGAGGTTAAAAAGCTGATGATCATTGGAATGCAGTATCTATAGGATATTATTCAGGCAAGTTAAAAGATGACATAAAAAGCATGATAACCAGTATGGAATGACAAACTTACTGTCAGGATCTGCTAGACATGGTGTGTACCTTCCTTTGGGTTTACGTGAGCCTGTGGAGAGACAAATTGCTCTTGTCCTTCTTGAACTTGATCGGGACTGAGGCTGGGGAAGAGGAATATTGGGGTCTGGTGCAGTGTGAAATATCTGCATGATTAGAAAAAGAGAAAAAATGACATTAAACAACAGAGATACATTTACACTTTCATTATTAATCCATTTGTTTTCCTCCCCACTATGCTTGAAATTAACACTAACATAATTTCTCACATTACAAAAGAGTAAAGGCACAGAATATAAGCTTTGCTTTGATCTCATTTTACAACTCAAGAACCACAATACTGAGCTGTACTTAATATTTTTTGTATTAATTTGTTGAAAAAGATTTATTTTCTATCTCTTGTTAAGAAGGGCTTAACAGTTGAAATTGTAAAACAAAATAGGTGCCTACTAACGACTCTTCTCCAAGAAGCACCATATTTTTTAAATATTATGACAAAGTTGATTATTTTTCGCTCTGTGTTCCAGAGAAAGTTTTTATGCATCACAGAAATATGTCACAGTCGTAACTTATTACAATCAAATTTGGATTTCAGAAAGCTTTATTTGACCAAACAAGTCAAGTTTAATGAGGAACAACTTTACGTTTAAAGCATCTCCTGCTTCTTACCTCTTACATACCAGTGCTACCACTGGTCAATTTTGTGCTTCATTGCTGCAGAAAAAACTCAATTTTTTACCATGCTATGCCAGAAGGCATCTCTGAAAGGATTTCTGGGCCCTCTATCTATAGGGCATTCCCAAAGGAAGAAGAAGCAAACCATGAAAGGACACCTTTGTGCCATTCATAGAAGTGGAAGAAAGCAAATACACTTCTATAGTAGGAAATACTTGGATGGACATCTTGAGATGCTCTCGGAGTACATTAAAACTGTAGTAATCACTAGTGAGTAGCACATCAATATAAAAACATTTCTGTAGACAGTGAAATAGAGCAGGAGTGGCTTTGGTTGTGCAGCCAATAGTCTTTGTGCTGAATGAGCTCTGACTTTCTGGAGAAGAAATTCAGTATTGGAAAAATGCAATATATATGTTTTGCAATCAGAGCCAAGAAGTCTATCCGATTCATAGCCATTTTGAGGAGTCCCTATGAAATATGATACCCAGCTGTACTGTCAGCACCTACTGATCAACCAGTGCAGGAGATCCTGGTATTGACTGGGAATTGCCCCTTAGCTGATCAGTATGCGATGAAAGAAATTCAAATTTTTTTCACTTTGTTTTGTGAGTCATCAGAGGAGATGACACAGCTCAACTAAGATCCCCAGAACAAAATTCCTTTTGAGTAAGTAAACTAAGTAAAGGAGGTCTTGAATGTTCGGCTGAATTCTGAAATCCAATAGTTTAAAATTAAAACAAAATATCTGGGGAGCTTTCAGTGAAGCTGATACCAGCAATGGTAGTGACTGAAAGCAAGTGTGTAAGATTTCCTGCTCAACTCCTTCTCAACCCTTCTAGTTGGACTAATGGACTAATCACCACTATGCAGCTGACATGTCCCCTAAGGACAGCAATGGCCAGAAACACCCTGACCTGATGCACTCATCTCGTCCCTGCATTCACCCAGAGTGAACCTTCATACAATGGTAGCAAGAAAGAGCTGGAACAGCCAGGAGCAAAGTTATGACCTTCTGTTTCTAGACTCAGGAAGCAATCTTCAGAAAGCAACTGAAGATTCAGAGCAATGCCTTCAAAGCATGGAAAATTATGCCTTGGATCTGTACCTTGCCCAGCCATGAAAGACTTGCTAGGACTACAGACTCATAGCATGGAGTGGGAAGAAGCTATTATTTCTATTAATGACCTTCTACACATTTTGGACTCTATTCTTAAAGACTTAATGATGGTAATGAAAATGAGAACTTAGTTCCACTTCATAACAAAACAGATGATTTCTTTCTACCTTTTCATAATGTTCTATCAGAATTTCAACGACGATATTCTGAAACTTAATGTTCATCATAGCAGCCACGGTTTCTTCTTGTGCTCTCATCAGAGTTGGTCCAAAGATGACACCAAGGTTGGATACAGTCATTAGATTTTGTTGACTGTGCAATGATACCCTTGAAATGAACACAAACAATATGTGATTTAATTAGTGTGCTAAACTACAATTTTAACAGGCAAAAACTTGCTAACACTACTATTTTTACAAGATCCCAAGTTGATGTCTCTCTTTAAAATACATTTTTAAAACATCCACTTACGCTAGAATCAAAATACAATGTAGTACAACTACTATGTTTCCATTAAGGCTCCTATCATGCAATAATTTCATGGATAATGAGTCTGCCCTCCTAGAGTAGCATTTCAGTTCCTGATACACCTGACAGGGAGAGGCAAGTATATTTGGAGTTCTACACAGAGAGATTCAGAACACCTACAGTTTAGAGGTCTTAGGGCAAGCACTATCTCCAATGATTATACAGGTCCTTACATACTTTCAACTGGTGCTGTGTGGTAACAGAGATCTATCATATACCTTAGTGTTCATGTAAAGGAATGAAGCTTAGTTACTGAAAACACTTAATTTGCAATAGGATCTCTTTATCAATTTGATGAAAACATGGGATCAATAGATTAGGTGAAATTATTGTTTCTGTGTGATAGATAACATTAGATGATCATAATGACATCTGGCTTTTAAATATATTAACCTTTAACTTCTATATATTCTGTTATCACATACTTTACCTTTTCAGTTTTTTTTCTTTTAAATGTAAAATTTAAAGGCTTAGTTTTCCCAATAATTTATCAGATAGTTAAATCTCAATCAGTAATATTCAATGCCCCATTTGTCTACTCACTACTAAGATTTGCCAATTAAAATCTGTATCATCATAGATCCTTTGAAAAAACTGCCAGTGATTCCTCAGTCACAGTTGCCCTATTGCCTCATTTCTGAGGAATATTATGCCAAGTCAGGATTTTAAAATCACTTTAATGCCTAATCTTACTGAATCTGTTACCAAATGGAACTTTTTAATGAGGCACTGGGTCCCATTTTCCTCATCCCTCACACTGCCATCTGCTACTATGGTCAAGCTGAGCATTTTTAGCCATTTCCTACACAACTAAAATAACTCTTTCTACTTTTAAAATAAAGAAATAGTAAAATCTATAAAACATTCACTTCAATTTGGGGCAGGAAATTTTTAGCACCCCTTTTACATCAAAAAGTAGGAGAAATATGTGAAAGGGTTTTGTATAGGATGCAGCATGATTATAAACTGCAGGAAAACAAATGTCTATCTTCTTACATATTTCTTATATTGCTTCAATAAGTTACCTCAAAACTTTCCAAAATGTTACCTCAGACAAACACACTGGCAGAGATTGTTATTTGATAGCCATATAATGAAAATGATTCCACTGTTAAAGCACATTTTTAGCTTAATCTAACTTTCTCTGAAATAGATCTTATATTTATCTTAGATGACTAAGGGTCTTCTGGGAAGTCCACTAGTATTTCAATGAAACCGGAATGTTGAATAACTGAGCTCCAGATATGCTATAAAAAAACTTTAAAAACCCCTCCCTTTGCAATGTTACTCTGCTGTGTGCTGCACAGTAATTGTAGAGGTCTGTTACACAAATACTACAATCTTATAGCATAAGAGAGAAGGTAGTGTTTGTCTGGTGTTTGGGTTTCCTTGGTTACAAATTTGGGAGCTTGGTTAATACAAGAAATGGCGAATTCAATCACACTGCAGCAGGAAAGGGCTTTCTACAATGCATTTCAAAGGCTCAATTTCTTGCAAAAGAGAAAGAAGCCAGGGCTGTAAATGGATCATTTAGATAGCCACTTTCCCCTGACCTACTCCTACTGGTGCTGAGCTACAGCACAGACACAAGCTGAGGTAATCATGCATTTCAGGTAGCTGTAGGGCATTCATGGAAATGCCACTGCTTTCTCCTCAGAATCTCTTCATTTGATGTATCGCCAGCAAATCTGTGATACTGCCAGAATGCAGACTCCCAACTGCCTACCACAGAAAAGCATTATGTTGCTAAATCATACCAAAGAATGATTCATTCTTTACAGAAGACATATTTTGACTAGATAGGTTTAAAAACCAAAAAATGAACTACCCATGTGAAAGTAACCCCAAACTTGCAATGTTTGCCTAGCTACTGACTATGTATCCATGCAGTATCATGTCTCTCTGGGGTGCTTTTAGGATGCTTAGGTGCTTTTTTGCCAGTTTTGTTTGTTTGTTTCTAGTATGATCTACATCCCACATCTGATCCTATTTAAATTTGCATGGTAACACAAAAGTCAAGCTAGGCAAAGGTGCAAAGACTTAAACCAAGAAAAAAATAACATGATCCTTATTTTATAACCCAGAGTTACAGCATTTTAACTTTGCTGCAAAAGCATTTATAAAGGAACTGAACAGCTAAAAGAAATATAGGGAAGTAATTATGCACTTTGAAATTGGATTTTCAACAAAAGAATGATGAAAACAGGAGGTTGGATTTTTTTCCCCAAGTTTTCCCATTTCCATAAAATTAGACACCTAACCTGCCATTTATCTATTCTTTGAAAAATTTCCACACAGTGGTAGGAAAAAGATGAGGGAGGAAGACAGCTAATACACTCAAGAGACTAATTTTAAATTCAGTCTCATTAGAATTGCGAGCATAAACAACAAGTTGGCAAATTATATGGAAATTAGAAGGGGTGAATTTTATGTTGGAAAGAAAAGTACTGAAGGCATTCAGTGTAAAATTAAGATTACATCTCTATGAAATGAGAATCTCAACAAAGATGAGAAAAGTGAAAGAGAACAATTAAATAAGGGAATACTACAGGTGTACTTTTCTTTGGAATTGCATCTGAGATCACACTAAGAATAAAGAGAAAAGCAATGAAAAGAAGAAAGTAATCCTTGCCAAACAGTAATTGCACTGACAAATAAGTTTGTTCCTATGCTTATATATTCCTCTAATTTTGAAGCTTCCATTTTGTAAAAGCTACCAGCAGCTTTTACAAAATTGTTAATCCTTCATTAAACACTTTCACATTTTTGAGAGTTCTGAGGGAGTAGATATTGTATTTTTTATAATTAAACAATTCTGTGAGTAAAGAAACTTATGAAACTTTTTTCCATCTGGCTCTCTATGTCAGCCCAAGTATAACGAGAGGCAAGGTCGGCATAATCAGGTTTTGCAATGAATGCATTTACAGCAGCTTGCTATAATGCCCGCTCTCCAGGGGCCAATGACATAATGGGCTAAAACAATTTTTTTAGGGCTAAATGATTTCCTGTCAAAGAAATGTTCAAAGTTCTCATTTCTATAGCAGGAAGCAAAATTGCATTAGGTTCCACTGCAGACAGCCTGTAGCTTACTGCAGCCTGTAGCTCAAGCTGTGATCAAAAAAGCAAAACATCTGGGTTGTAGTGAATTGAATGCACACAACATAGACTCTTCTCATATCTTCTAAATGTCTGAGTCATGTGAGCCTTATCTGAACAAATTCTGTTTCACTATTCACATTCCCAGATGAATCATAAATGTACTGATACAGCATCCTAAATCAGAAAGAATACATATTCAAAAGTACTGACAAAATACCAGCAAAACCAAACCAAAGATGTACAGAAACTTAAGAGAATAAATACTCGTCTTTTTTTATCTCACATTACATGCCAAGTGTAATTCTGTGAAAACAAAAGGTCACCAATTTAAAGAAATGCAAAATGTTTTCTATCTGATAATTAAAAATGAAGGGAATATTAATGGAGATTCAAAAGTTAGACATCTATGTAGATATCAAAAATATAAATGAAAGTACTTCAAATTAGTGTTTTCAAGTAATACTACACTTCAGACTCGTTAGAGAGAAAAATGAGATCAAACATGAAGAACAGGAATTATCATATCATCTATCTCATTCTATCTCCTTTATAATCTATCTCATTTCTAAAACACTCTGGGACTTTGAGACAGGTTCAAACCAGTTTTCCACCAACCTCGGCATAGTGTTAGATGTTTCTTCTATTTAATTGGTTACAAGTCCTGTAGTAAAAGCATGAATGAAAACATTGACTAGGTTTATTTTATAAACATAGTTTGCCATCTTGGTAACACTTAGCATTTTTATTCTGTGTCTACAGAGAGTATTATTCCAGTTAAGTTGAGAACAGCATTTTAGAAATCAAATATAATTTTGAATGTCGTTGTTTCAACACAGATAACAGATTAAGCAACATTGACAAATTTAAAGCAGAAATTATAATATCTTACAATATTACCAAAGAGAAAAATAAAAAATAATTACTTGACCAAGTGCTTAATAAGGATGTCCAGCATCTCTCTGTTCTTCTCTGGTAATTTATGTACAAGTGCATGCACTGCCTCAACTCTGTAGTTCTGATCATCTGACTCTATTAAACAGAAAACAAAATTTTGATAAATCAGAACATGTGCTAAGAAGTGACTACAAATGGCATCAGTGCCTGCATGCTAACACAAACATGCATTAAGAGGAGCCAAACAAAATTAGCTTTCAAATGCTGAGGAAAATTTGATTATATTTATTACACTGTGAAATCTGTATTTCAAGGAACTCGCCTAAAGCAATTACTATCAATACTGGAACCAACAAATTAATGGCAACATTGACTTGATGTGCCATTTCAGTGAAGCCTAAGATTTAATCTAAGAAATACAGATTAAAATAGCTAAAATGATTTTTTGTCTTTTATTCTTATAAAGACAAGAGTAAATGGAGAAATATCTTCAAATTCTAAACTGAAGTAATTAGAAAAAATATCTCTGCTATCTCTGTATCCAATTACTCCATTTGTGAAAAGGAATTCACTTTTGCCCTTTCTAATTTCTCAAGGCAAGCTAGGAAAATAGAGGTCCCTAGACGAGAGGGATGAATGTTACAAAAGAATTATCAGTCGATATAAAACAAACAAACAAACATCTAAATGAGGGTTCAAAACTTCATGCAGAAGACAGTCACACAGAACCACTAAAAAGATAGAACAAACCACTGGACAGCTTCATCTAGTGTGACTTCTCTGTTTTGAGGGCTGGATCACTGAATATTAGAGCAAGAAGAAAAGTAAAGATAGTGACTGAGGAGATTAGGGGTTAGAAACAATACTACTTTCATGAAAGCATATTTATCATTTTACTTTTTACTTACTAACAGCAACAATAAAATCCTTGTGCAGCTTGAAAGTCATCAGTGGTTCTGAAAGACACCTGGTTGTGAAAAAAACCAAATTTTAAATTTAAAATTTAAAACTTAGACTCATAATCTAAGTTTTATGAGTGTGATTATGATAGCCCTCAACATCTGCACGAGGCTCTACTGGTCCTAGGAAATCCAATTCAGTGATGACGGATTACAAGCAGTATAACACTCAGTCATGTACACTGTCTGAAAATCAATTTGAATTGAATCTGGTGTCACCATGTAAGTTAATAAGGAAAATGTTACTTCATCACAGAGCCTCAATGTTTCCTGTCTTCCATATTGTAGGACAGGAATAAATACAGCTGCAGACAAGGTGTAACAGGCTGTAGAAGCAACCTTTTGCCCAAGAAAAGGCAAAAATATGATGAAATTTGGGACTGAAATTCTGATGTGAGAGATCTTAAAAGAGTCATCATTTGAAAGGCAGACTGTGAGTTCCCTTACAGACACACACAATTACTGCTTGCTCACCCGTGTCCAAATTTCACAAATATAGTAGCAACAATGACTTGGGCTTCTGAAGATGTATTATAAATTTCTTCAACCAAAGCCAATCTTTTCAATGAAATGTACATGACCATTCTGCTACAAATCATAGGCATGTTTTTCCAGGTTAATAGGGATTTTTGATGTTGCCCTTTGTTAGGTGACTTGTATAGGAAATGTAGATTTATAGAAGGCATAGTACACCCACCATATTCTGTCTCTTATCAGCAAAAATTATGGGAGGGGTATTTTATTTGTGAAGATATTAAGATAAAAAAACTATGCTTTTGCTGGGATTTTCATTCAACCATAATGTCATGAAATTTTATGGTACACAGCTTAAGGGATTTACAAAGAAAAGACTGAGCACAACATGCTTTGTGGTTAACATAAAAAAATTTTAATAAAAACACGCAATTGAATTTACGGCTATATAAGGCAGGATATCTTAAAAAGGTAGAAGGTGTGTATTATACATATTCATAGGAATATTAAGCAAGATAATAAAATACTCATTTATTACCATGGCAATGGATACAAGAAATGTATCCAAGAAATATTAACAAGCCAAAGATTAATGGGCCAGAAAAGAAATACTGAAACTGTGGCATCATACTTACCTGAGGTAGTTTTTTAGTCCACTTGTTATTGTTTTATTGTCCCAAATTTCCATATCAATATCCATATCAGGAGGTGATTTAGGGGCTGTTAGGAATTTGAATTAGGATTTTGTTACAGTTTCACTTACACATTAACTAGAAAGGTAGCAAAACAGAAGCTACTAGATCAGCCATTTAGCTCAACTAATTATTTATTAGCTACACTAACCACCAGTCTGATCAATTTAAATCTTTTCATCTCTGTCAAATTATAAATAAAAATAAATTCAGTGCTCATAGTTAGTAATCATAAACACTAGCTATGCACTATATCAAAGAGTTAAGTAAGCCCAAGTCCACAGAGAATTACTAAGTCAGTTGCCTTAAACATGCAAACACAAGCATCAGAGAGATAAATTAGCAAGAAAAGTGAAAGACTGGAACAAGTGTCTATTAAGGTGAGCCATGATGTGTTATGGAACTAAGCTTTGGAGAACTTGTGGAACAAGCCAAATATATATCAATAAATAGAACTTTAAAGCCAGAAGAAGAAAAGCATTTTTATTAGTAATTTGCTCATGTGCAACATGCAGAAGTGAATACTAATACACACAAGGAACTGCAGATGAATTACTCATTTTAAGAGTGCAAACTCTATTTAGTGGCAGCCAGTGCACATACAAAATTGTGAATATTGTGACACACTCTTCTGAGTGCAGCAGTTGAAGCAAAAAGGATCACAGCCCACACACACTGCACAATGACAAAAGTTCACTTCAGATACTTACAAAATACGGTATTCATCAGCTTTTGCACCTTGGAATTTACACCACCTATTCTGTACAGCCCAAGGATTGTAATACCTACATTGGGAAAACAAGTAGATGAAAAAAATTAAAATAATGAAAATATGGTGATTTCAATAGATGTTGATGCATTCTTGGTGTAGTTTTCAAAACATCTAAATGTATTAATGGCAAACTGTACCATTACATTCTTAAGTACTGCTTTACCCTACTGCAACCTCTTGTGGGATATTAACAAATTCATTCCACTGAGTCCACACCATAATATACACTAAGCATAATTTTACATTAACAAAACCCTTCTCCATGGAAATGACCCATATTAACAAACAACAAGGAAAATTGAAAAATAAGACCCAAAAGCAGTCTAAAAACACACTGCACATGAACAAGTTTATATTGTCTATATGTCAGTGGAATTACTGTGTAACTGTATTTGCTTAGACCACCATCCCTTTCAAATAAGATGTGATTGACATTTATATGAAAAAAAAAACATGTATATGTATACTGTTCTAACATACAAATTGAGAATTTATGTTGCCAGTTAAAATTGCCAGGCCTTTTTTAATAGCACAGTTAATAATAACAAATAATGTTAAAGAGTGATATTCAGAACAAAGTATTTAGAACATAGAATCTCTAGGCTGGAAGACACCTTAAAGATCATTGAGTCCAACCCATGCCCTAAAACCTCAACTAAAGCATGGCACTGAGTGCCACATCCAATCTTCTTTTAAACACATCCAGGGATGGTAACTCCACCATCTCCCCAGGCAGACCATTTCAACACTTTATCAATCTTTCTGCAAAAAACTTTTTCTTAATATCCACAGCTTAAGACTTACTTGATTATCTCAGTCATGATTATCTTATTATTTTTTAACTGCCTTTTAAAATCAGCAGGGTTAAAATGTCTTCCATTCTCCCCACTTCAAGCCTTAACATTTAAAAATTGCCTACTTTTCCTTTGAAAACGACATTCCTAAATCTGATCTTAGATAACCCAGGTGTTTTGTTTTGAAACCCTCTTTCACCCTCCCTGCTCCAGAAAATAACGCAAGCTCTGAGTCAGCAGTGACTCAACAATGATAACATGGCTGGCTGAGAAATTTTGAGCTTAAAGTTGCACAGAGAGATCACATTTGTATTAGAAGAGATCTGCACACTGACAGCTCAAGAAAAGGCCATCTCATTTTATAGGTGATGATACAGCCATAACTCTCCATTTAAAACTTACTGTGAGTTGTTAGATACCACCTCATTGGTAAAGTGATTATTACTTCCATTTTTTACATTCCCACTAACAAAAAGGAGTGTTGCTAAACAATAAATGCTGCCAAACATAAAAAAAAGAAAAAAAACAATGTACAACATTATTGAATAAAATTATAGGGGTTGTACTCTACAAAAAAACAGATGTACCAGCAGAGAATGTCAATGTCACTTTTAGGTCTTCTGATTTCACACCTGAAACCAAAGTTGGGAGCTGAGACTCCCTACAGGTATATCAAAAGAAAAGTCAAGTCAGTGCACACAAAGGAAAGACTATAGATGTATGCAGTTGTGTATTAAGCTGTCTAATCAACAAGAAGTTACAGAAAAAAGTTTAAAAATCTCAAATATGTTAAGAACTGTTGTTGGAACTGAAGACAAAAATTTGGAGTGCAAAGCACCCAGATATGAAAAGTCCAAACCAAATAATGGATACACTTCAAAGCACAGATGTAAAACATGTAGAATTAAAAAAAGCCAGATTTTAGAAAGTCACAACAATCCAACACCTTATTTGTGGTTTAATACACACCTCTTGTTTCTACAGCATGAATACATTTCCTCACGAAGTTGAAACCCGCTTCATTTAAGAACACTATAAAAAAAAGGGTAATTACTCTCCAATATCAATACACAAAATGTTCTGTTTAGCTACACTCCTGCACTAATCAAGGAGGGCTAATACACAGTTATCCATTACATTAAAAGACCTGTTCTGTAATAGGTTCTTTGTAGATACATCCATAGCATTCACAACCCATCTTTGTAGTCATTCTGTACCATTACAAGCTCAATATTCTACTGTCTCTCAGCAATCAGTAGCCTCTCTAAAGATACAGTTGAAAGCTGCTGAGCAAAATGCTTTTAAGAGTCCAGGATCTACATTATGAACAGAATATATTAATTGTTTTTAATACAGCAATGCTCTTTCTTCCTTGCATATGCACATAATCACTCATAAAATGGTAATGTAGGAGAACAATCCTTGTTACTGAGTTTAATTAGTCATCTTATTTCAATACCCACTGCTCTAACTATCTAAATAATGATCTTAAAACAGCATATTTGTCACCATTAAAATAAACACCATCATACAAAAAAAGAACAGATAGTGGCTTAAATTTCAGATTTTCTAAGTCTCAAATATACCTCCAATAAAGATGTATGTCCAAATTTTTCAAATTTCTTTCTCTGAGATATATTATTTGAATTAGTTTGATATCTTTGTGTTAATACACGATAATAACCAATGTGTTAATACAGTGTTAATACAATTATGCACACAAATCTCATAGTACCTTTAAATACACTAATTTTGTTACTCAGTGTATGTCTAACAGGTGCATATACATCTCAAACTAAAAAGATGTGATGGACCAAGGTGAGTTGTATGAGGTACAACAAGGCCAAGTGCTGGGTCCTGCAGTCAAGTCCCAAGAACCCCAGGCAGCTGTGGCTGGAAAGATGCCTAAAAGATAAGGACTGGGAGTGCTGGCAAGCAGTGCCTGAACATGATCCAGAGTGTGCCCAGGTGGCCCAGAAGGCCGATGGCATCCTGGCCTGGCTCAGCCAGGTGTGGCCAGCAGGAGCAGGGCAGGGACCGTCCCCCTGTACCCAGCACTGCTGAGGCCACAGCTCCAATCCTGTGCTCAGTTCTGGGCCCCTCAGTGCCAGAGAGACATTGAGGGGCTGGAGTGTGTCCAGGGAAGGGCAACGGAGCTGGGGAAGGGTCTGGAGCACAAGTGCTGTGAGGGGCAGCTGAGGGAGCTGGGGGTGTTCAGCCTGGAGAAAAGGAGGCTCAGGGGGACCTCAGCATCTCTGCAGCTGCCTGACAGGAGGGTGCAGCCAGGTGGGGTCAGCCTCTTCTCTTAAGTAACAAGTAACAGGACAAGAGCAAATGGCCTCCAGTTGTGCCAGGGAAAGTTTAGATAACCAACAAAGTTATTCCACAGCAATAGAACTAAAATAAAAAATAATCTTTCTCCCACACATATCAAGAAACTGTAACATTACAGAAATCTAGCAAGATATGGCAACTCAAAAAAGCTTACTTTCTTCCTTTTTGCTAATAATGGCTGGCAGTGTG
Organism: Zonotrichia leucophrys gambelii; assembly: GCF_028769735.1. Lineage (NCBI taxonomy): Eukaryota > Metazoa > Chordata > Aves > Passeriformes > Passerellidae > Zonotrichia > Zonotrichia leucophrys. The sequence continues at coordinate 76,927,998 of NC_088169.1, forward strand.
TAGATCTGTAAAAAAAACCCAAACAAAAAAAACAATCAAACAACAACAATGCAATAGAACAATATTTGTGCTTTAAATCCTTTATTGTCAGGTTTGTGAGGAGTTGCAACATGCTATGTACTAGATTACTGCTAAGGATATCCCAAGCTTCCCTTTCATGATCTCTTGACATTTACTGCTCAAGCACACAGCTGGGTTAACAGGTCTGTGCTACCATAATGCAACTAATGCATTGGAAATCAGATTTACTGAGACCAGATGAGTTAGATTTCAAACCAGCCTGTGATTATAATTCCTGTACTGGTTCAGGCCAACAAGAAGCATGTAAAAACACTCATCAAGTTCATAAAACGGATCAGCCGCACTTTTCCTATCAGATACAGGTCTGATATTAGCCTCAATCAGTGACTATAAGAGCATACAAATAGTGGGAAGAAAACGCAGACAAGTCTCTCAGTACTTTCAACATGTGTTTCTCCTCTCTGCAATGCCTTCTGAGATGGTACCAATTGTTTACTCTATGAAAATGTCCAAAGGATGGATGTTGTTCACCACTGTAATAACAACCATTTCACATATGTTATCTGAACCATGAATCTTATTACTTACTTACTTTGTATTACTTAAAATAGTATTAATTTAAATACCCTAACATAAAATAATGATATATATAAATGTAGTCTTAAACTAATAGATCTACTTTTCTACTTTGTAGCTATCCTCACTATGTACTTGCATTAGTGTTTCACAAAGAAAACAACTCTATTGGTATTGTGACAGAGTATCTGAAATGAATACTAGCTTCTTTCTGTAATATGCGATTTAGAAAATTGTAAAATGAAAATGAAAAAATATCCTTACTGGTTCCTTTCCATCCATAGCTTCAAGCCAAAGTTTTCGGTTGGATTCTGAAAAAGCTTGTAGTGTGATGATTCCAGGTCTGTCAAAAACACACATTCACTGAAGTTACTGTTTTTCTCAAACAGTATCCAAAGTCAGAATCCACATGCATAGTGATGTGAATATAGAAAAGACAGACAGAAGTTAGAGAAAGTTCTATCAGAGCTTCTGATATAACAGAATGCTTTTGAGCTAGGTATAAAACACATCTTTTTATTTTTAAAGTTTGCCAACAGTCATAAAACAATTTTTAGGAGAACTAATACAAAAGTCAGTCAATTTATCATAGTTTAACAAAAAAATTAATTCAAGATTTCTCTTTATTCCCAAGATTGGAAAAAATACTTCTAGAAATACCACATACCTGAATCTTAAATATAGGAAATCTATTCTCATGTATCTGATATAATTACAATATCCAGGAGTAAGTGGAAAAAATTGTGGACATAGTTTTCAAGTAAAAAGAAAGAATTACCATAAATTTCTGAAAGTAATAGAGATTTTTACAGATTATACTTATTAACAAGTATTTATAAAATATTTATAAAAAGATTTATGATCTGCTTCTAAAAGAGAATAGTCAGTTTTGCTATAAGTTCCATGCTGTATCTGCATACAAACGTCATGTAGTAAAGACAATACATATTCTGTGTAGTGAATTTAATTAGAAAACCAGGTCTGAACAAAGAAGTACTAAGTCTTGAAAGGCTAGTTTGTCTGTATACCAATATATTGGTAAACATGTGTTCCTACTACAGGAGTAATTATTATCTGTTGGTTGCAATTACTTTCAAATTGTTAACAAAACAGAGACAAACCTCTCAAATACTTCAATATCAAAACAGAAACGTTTGTCAATTGAATCTGTCTTTCTCCTGATGCAAGATTTTAGCTTGAACATTTCTGGTGAGCTTGTGACAAGGCCATTCTACAAAACAACAAAATGGAATTAGCATAGGCAATACACTTACACATCTTGGCTTCATCCTAAATTTAACTGCATGAGCAGTCCAAAAGAACATAGGTTTAACACAGGGATTAAACTTCTTTAGGAATATTTACAGTACATTAAGACTACATTTAATAGCTTTTTGTCTTATATTTTTTACTTAATAATTGTATTTCAGAAAATTCCCTAAATTTAAATCTTACAAACATCTGTGAATATAGCTTGATTACATGCATGTAAGGTTGAAAATGATGTAATTCTGCCAACTCTCACATGCAGATAAAAAGATTTCCGAAGAATAAAACTGACTAACCCCAATTCTGTACAGCATGATTGTGAGACCTCACTATAATGTTGGCAAGGCTGACACAACTGGGGATTCTGGGGAATGGTAGGAAGCAATTATCACTCCTGTCTTCAAATTGAGCAAAGAGAAGGATACAGAATCATAGAACCATTCAGGTTGGAAAAGGTCACAACTAAACCATCTACACACATTTTAAATACTTCCAGGGTTGGTGACTCAACTACTTCCCTGGCAAACTGTTTCAATGCTTGACAACCGTTTTGGTGAAGTAATTTTCTGTAATACCTACCTCCCCTAATGCAACCTGAGGCCTCACATCTTATGGGAACTATAGGGCAGTCTGCATCACCTTAATCCCTGGGAAGGTGATGAAGTGAATAATTATGGAAAGCACCTCCAAACATATTAAGGACAGAAAGGTGACTGGAAGCAGTCAGCATGAATTTAATACAGGAAAAATCATACAGGATCAACCTGATAGCCTTCTACAATGTGTTGGAAGGCTCAGTGTGTGATGGAAGAACAATGAATATTGTTTATCTCAACTTCAGCCATACTTTCAACACTACATCTTGGACTGAACACTGCCTGAACTGATGAGCTCACAACAGAAGTAGAGCTGCAGCCAGGCACTAGTGGTATGCCCATGGGGTCAGTTCTGTTCAGCATGAATAGCAATTAGCCCATGCACCAGGACAGGATGAGACTGACAGGATAGAGAGCAGCTTGGCAGAAAAGGAATTTCAGGTTCTGGTGTGCAACAAGGTGACCATGAGCCAGCAATGTGATATTGCTGCAAAGAAGGCCACCAACCTCCTGGGATGCATCAGACAGGCTACTGCCTGCAAGTGGAGGAAAGCGATCCTCACCTTCCATCCAGCACTGGCGAGGAACACCTGGAATGCTATGCCCAGTGCTGGGCTCCCTGGTAAAAGAGAGGCAGTGATGTGCTAGAACAAGTCCAGCTAAAGGCTACCAAGGTGATTAAGGACTTGGAACACAACTACCTGAAAGGAAGCTTTGCAAGGTGGGAGTCAGTCTCTTCTGCCATGTCTTCAGTGAAAGAACATGAGGGAGAAGTCTTAAGTTGTGCCAGGGGAGGTTCAGGTTAGATACTAAAAATAAAATTTTCACTGGAAGAGTGGTTTGGCACTGAAATAATTAACCAGGTGGAGTCACCATCTCTGAAAGTGTACAAGAAGAGCCTGGATGTGGCACATGGGGATATAGTTTCGGGGTGATTATGGTGGTGCTACATTGATGGTTGGACTAGATGACCTTGAAGGTCTCCTCCAACCTTAAAGATCCTGTGATTTGTCATATGAGAAGAAGCTGAGAGTCCTGGGACTGTTTGGTCTGGGGAAGAGGGATCACATCAGTGACTGATCTACAAATACTTCATGGGAGGGAAAGTAGGCTGAGTCAGATTCCTCTCAGTGGTGCCCAGTGGAAGGGTGAGAGGGCACGGGCACAAACTCAAATACAAGTAATGTGTATTTGAACTTAGAGAAAGTATTTGAACTTTAGAAAAAGTTTTTTATGGTGGTTGAACACTGGAACATGTTGCTCATAGAGGGCTCCATCCTTGGAGATATGTAAAACCTGACTGGACACAGACCTCACCAATCTGTTCAAGTTGACCCTGAATTGAGTTTATATTAGAGATCTCCAGAACCTCCTTCCAAACTTAATCTATTCAATAATTGTGTGCAAATGTGATAAATTTCATATGCACTTACAACAACCACATTAGAGAAGTTATTTAATAATTGATTTAAATATGTTTCTAATGAAATATTACTTGAATATTTATCCATGCTATATGATACATGCACTGCTTCATCTAGGAAAACAGCCTTATCTGTTTGCATTTTTTCTTTTAGCAGTTCCTTAATGCTTAATAAAAAAGATGGAATATACAGGTCATGTATGTGTTCATGCACAAGTAACTCACCACTTTTCCACCAGATTTTGTTTCAGCTATACTCATTGTAAAAGTTTTTGTTCCTTTGTCGTAAGTGCAATAATGTTTAACCCATGTAAATCCAAGGGGACCTAGAGTAAAGAGAGATAGTATCAAAAGTAATTGTCATTTTACCACTATTACACTTGGAATTAGAGTAGAAAAATGAAATAAAGTAGCATCCACGTGCAGCCTACTCCTTGTTTTTTAATCGGAAAATGTTGTTCCAGTATAATTTCCAAATACTGCAGCTTGATAATATTGCTCAATAAAGTTCCAGCAGACTGACTTTCTTTGGCAACTGGATAGGTAACAGCATTCTATTATAGTAACAAGGCAGGAAAAAGGCAAGAACAGACCTGAGGAGTTTCCAACAATATTAACAGCAAAGTGTACAAGAGGCAAATGATTCACATGTGAGTACTCACCACATAGAGACACCTGACAATACCTGAGTGTTCCCTCTGCCACATTTGGGACTCAGAAAGGATCCCTTCCCCTATCCCCAGAAAATGATGAGGTGGCATTGAGTAAGGACCCAGTCATGCCCAGCTCCTGGCTACTTGCAAAAATTAACCCTGTCCTGTCTAGAACGAAGACAAAAATAAATCTCGCCTTTAAAAACCGGTATTTTAAATTTTAATTGCCTTTTTTTTTGTGTGTGTTTTTCTTTCTTAATGTGAAGAATGAAATAAAAATGTTTGAATAAAACCCTAGTAGTTTTACTATAGATACACAGATTTTGCCTTCTCAGTGTACCCACAAAGGTGGTGGTTATATGACAGACTGAGTAAGTCATGTAAGTCAGATGTCTGTCAATCCAGAAACATAGCTGTGGAAATTTATATGGTCTGTTACGCTGACTTTGAGAAAGCTCTCCTATTGCCTCTGTTCTGGAAGAAACTTAAGTCATGAACAAAATCTGCAATTATTCAGCATCAGTTCTTCCTTTTGATGGCAATTCATTACCTCTTTTAGCACATTATAAGATGGATGAGCGCTCTCAAAGCAGTTTTAGATGAGTTAAGAAGTCACCTATTTTCATTAGAAAATTTAGCCAGACATTTGTGTAGCAACTTTAAACTTCTTACTCTTGGCCATCCAAGAAAACAATTTACGGCCAAGTGCCATTTTTTAAAAACACCTATATTTGCCACTATGCATATCAGTAATAAATATATACAAAATTTACTCTCAAGAAGAGCAAACATTTAACCCAGTTGATCACAATTAGCAAGGACCTATAGGATAAGGGTTATAGGCAAGTAAACTTGCATGACAAGGAATTATACAACTAGTACCTTTCCCAATATAAAGTGAGTACAGACCCTGTTACTCCAGAATAAACATTTCTTTTCAGTAAAAAGATGTCAAGCTGGCCTTTCACTATTTAATGAAGCACAGCATGTGCCTGGTACTTCACTCCTTTTATCCCTCTCCCGTTAGCACAGCTCAGTGTAATTTCCACTTAACACAGATTTCTTTTATGATTATTAATCAATTAAAAAATAGACAGTGTTCTTAAAATTTGCAGTGCTACTGAGGATAAAACTGGCTGTGGTTAACTGTGGTCAGATGGCACTTAGATGACCTTTTCTTACATCTTTGATTTCCATTAAGCACATGTTCATTTAAGATGGCTGGGTCAGTGAAGGTCTCTGGTACAAGGTGCTCCTGATGGCTGAACTAAAGGTCCTGTTCAGGCAGAGAAAGTACAGGAAACAGAAGAGATCCAAAGCAGGGTGCTGGGAGTTTGCAGCAAGGTGCAGGGCAGCCAGCCAGAGCAGAGCTCGCTACCAGTCAACCACTGGGCAAACAACAGCACGGACCTTCCTGGCTGTACTTACGTTTCTCCTGCACGTAGAGATAGCCTTCCATTGTCCACTGACTTGGTGGTCTGTAATCTTGGTTGGCTGATTTCATTCTCTGCATGAGTCTCTCCACTTCCTGCCTAGTGCTTTCGAAGTTATTGCGAGTCTAATACCCAGAAAAGCACAAACAAACAAAACCCCACATCACCTCATGCAAGTACTAAAATAACAATGAACAACTAATTACAAATAATGCCAAGGAGACTGTAGTGGAGACCCACAAAAGCATTTGCCAGAGACATAAAAGAGGGGGAAAGGAAAAAAATGCAATAAAGAATAATACTTTTCACTGCTAGAAGCCTGGGAATAACCTAGTAATGAAGAATTGAACTTAGGCACACAAATGTAAGGAAAACATAGCTGAGAACAGCACCACTGCTCTTTCTGCAGGTCACTAATCTCAGATAGGAGGTCATCTCATCTTTTCAAGTATGCTTACAGAGTACTTTGCAGACAGATACAGGCTTTCTCTCTGTACACTCTGGTATTCTCAGATAGGTATTTGGCTAAACTAGAAGCTGCTAACAGCTTAGCCCGAAACCTGAAGTAGTAAGATCCACTGAAGCACTTTAAGTACAGTGCAGAAAACACTAGTTTGGGTTAAAGCCAGGTTAATGAGCCCAGACAGCTGCAGTTTCTACATACAAGGAAGAGACGAATTGTTTGTGTATCCATATCTGCAGTGAAAACACAGGTGCTGCTGCTTAGAATAGTCAGGTTACTGGCACTGCCATGATCAAGTTCTGACTTGGCAAACACCACAGTTCAATATAAAAAAAATGGGAGGTAAGAAATACTCACAAGTGGCAGAACTATGCCAAAAGCATGGAAGAAGTGTGCCTGTCCTAAATATCGTGTGTGTAACCAGGCATGTAACAAAGCAAACAATTATGGTATTACGGTGGGTTGTTTCTATATTTTCTTATATCTATATGCATATAAATGGCTACTTGCTCTTAGTGAATTCAGTAAGACTAGGGTTTCCCTCCATGCACCTAGCATGGGATAACAGAAGAGAATTATTGAGAGATGCCAGAGCTTTGATTGATTAATATCAGATACTGAACACTCTGCTCCAATAGGTCAAAAAAAAAAAAGAATAAAGACTTTTGTAATGTTTCTACAGAGTCATCTATGGACTCAAATCCTCAGCAGTCAGAAAGATGCTCTCAGGACTTTATACACCAGTGAATACTTCCCCTTTTTCATGGGCCATTTGTGTAGTTAGTTGCACAATAGTACAAAAGTATACATGCTCAATCTTGGTTTTGAAGCCAAACACTGTTATTAGAGAGGGAGGTAAAATTCTAATTTTCTGAGCTTTTCTGATTATGTCCTTCACATGAAGTATCAGTTCAGATCAAATTTAAGAGAGGTCATTTTGAGGCCTTCAAGAAGAACAAGTCATTGAAGCATCATCCCTATTTTAAGAGCTTGTCTCCATCTATGAAGTTTTTAATTACTACTTTTAAGCAGCCAGGTCTTTGAATCAAATCACAGAAACCAAAGCCAAACAGACACACCAAGTACACCACTGGCCAGCTGAGATAGTTAAAGTGACAGCTGGTCCTGTTAGAACATGGTGACCTGTTAAGAGCTGCTGGTCTGCTACTACTCTTCTACAGCTGTTACTGCTCCTGCTCTAACCTGTAGAACATTTTTAAGAACAGCAACAGCAGTTCAGGTAAACTATTCTTCAAGACCTGAATACACAACACAATGGAGAGGAGTACTTTTGACAGCTACAGACAGGCTGAATGCACTTCTTCCTGTCCTCAGTTTGTCTTTACCCATATAAATCATTTCACTTCAATCTGATTTTGGGTGATACTCTCAATGACAAGTACGCAGAGAACCCAGCTGGCTGTGTGAAAGAGTGGATCTAGATCTGGAGCCAGAATTTATACTGCTGTGTAATTGGAGATATGTACTGATCCCCACTGTATCTTCATGTATATGTTTTCTGATATATAATTAAAAAAAAAATACATTGATCCTCCTGACTAACTTCAATCTCCCTCTACTTCTGTAATTTATTTACAACTTCAAGTTGTGCTGATATAATAGTTAGAAAACATTAAATCTAAGTATTTCTTAATTAATATCGAAATTGAAAAAAGTTCTTTAATAATTTTGCTTCTGTAGAGACACGTAGAGGAAATATATGACTACTTACAATGCCAGTTTTGGTCTGTGCTGTGACCTCATGCTCCTCTCAGACCTTGCCATATTAAAGTAAGTAAATCTCTGGACTGAAGCACATTTTTCACTCTTTCAGTGAAACTGCTGTGCAACAACACTGACCCCTTGTGTCTTTATCTGAAAGCATCTTAGTAGCAAACGATGTGAAAAACACAAAATTGGAAAGGAGAAGCGACTGGGATGCTCTACAGAGACCATTTGCATTTTGATCCAAAAGCAAAAGGTTAATAATCTAGGAAGTTTAGCCTTATTTCCTCAAGCAGCATTTAAAATGGGATCTATATAGATGAACAAGACATGCAAAAGGGCAGATGGAGCTACAAAAATTTGTGGTATGTGTCTTTTCTTGAAAGAATGAAGTAGACTTAAATTTAAAAGAAATTTTGTTCTGGATTTTGATGTTACTTTTCAGGAAATATGTGGGGCTTGTCCAGTACTGACATGTTGAAGTTCACTTTCTGCCTTAAAAGCAGGGTGTTTAAGCTTTGCTTAAAATCAAAGTGTGTACTTACTTATTTGTAAGTATATTTTGTACCTACTTATTTGTATATCCTTGGAACTGTAATATGTGAATTACACAGTGAAACAAGTATACACTTGTATAAAGCAGTTATGATGGAAAAGTGGAAAAGTATGTTGATTAAGTGTATTTTAGCTATCTCTGATAGCTTTGAATTTTTTGGGCAGTTTGTGCCCAAAATGGGATCATATATGGCTCTGACTACAAAATCCAGACTAATTTACAGCAAAAGATTAATCTGCTCTGTTGAGTGTAACTCTCTACACAAAAAGATTCTTTCTTCTGGTGAAAACTAATGCTCATGAGAGCTGCTCACCATGGAGGAGCGTCCCACCTATTCTGCAATGGTATAGAGAATGGCTTCCCAAGATTGCTTTATATACAGTGGGAAGTTAGCAGACAGCAGGACAAACTGTATCATTCCACACAAGCTGGTGCATTTTTGGTAACTCCACTTAGTCCAGAAGACAGGCCTCATTCTCAAGAAAGCTTTATACAAGTTTAAATCTATCTGGACTGCTATGTTTTCTAATAAAAACTTGGCTGCTGTCCTGTTTTTCTTGTTCTTGCTCCCAAAGTTTTGATCTGGAAATCACAAATTTACTATCCAAAGTCATTTGTTGTCAGGAATCTTAATTACATTGACCTTATAAAAACAATTTTACCTGTCTGTATATGAATTTGATTTCAGCTTACCAAAACATTGCAAGATTTAGAATTTCAATAAAGTGCTATAAATCTACTTTAATATCCTAAACTGAAGTTAGTAAATTAAAGTTAAATTATGTAAATACAAATCATCCTTACATTCTGCAAATTGAACTGCAGTTGCTGCTTGTATGGTGCAAACTCCTGAGCCAGTTCATATCCTTCATGGTAAAATGTAAATAATCCTTGAAGAAAGGCCAAGAGCTGAAAAGGTAAAATTGAGAAGCATTATACATTTTTAACTCCTGGAACACTGAGTGCTTTTACATGCAAAAGCAAAGTTTTGCTGAGAAGGAATACATGACGAGACCTTAACAAAAAGAAATGCTATACATGCTTTTTTGTCATGAAATTGTAATTTCCAAAATAATTTAATTCAGTATCTTAGTAATTTTATCCAGTATTTCAGCTAGAGTCTTTGCTGGTGTGCATTTTCCAAGTTTAAAATGTCAAAATTCAAGCGTTTTTACTTCAAAATATTCTTTCACTTTCTTCACAGTAGTTGCTTGGTCTACAACCTATTTTCCACAAACTAGACTCTAGAAAATATGTTTTGGATAGGTTAGCACAACACAAGAAACCCAGACTATTTCCTCCTGCTCTGAAAAAAATGCAAACTCTATTTGGTATGATTAACTCCAACAGAACCACCATAGCCTGCATATACCCAGCTGAAGAATTCTTTTAAAGTTTGCTTTGAAACAATGCTCAAGTAGTAAAAGGTGCCACTAGATTTCAGCTCTTGAATTAACTCATTCCTGCCATCTCTTAGTTTTAAAAGCCTTCTATGACTGATTCTGCTTTAAATTTTAAACGCGTTTTGATATTGCTATAAGTCACCCTACCTGCTGTTAAATAACAAGCATTTAATTTCTTATCATAGACTGCTTTCTTGGTCTATATAATTTAGCTTACTGAAGAAAGGTAAAGAAAACAAAAAAAAAAAAAGAGAGAAATTAATTTGGATTTACAATAACAGAAATTTTTAACAATAAAAAACAATTGCATTAGTATATTACGCCACTATCATCTGGGCTAACTAACTGGCTGTCCAGGCTGTCATCTGACTCAGTAAAGAACCACAGGTATTCCAGAGCATAATTCTTTTCCCTTTTTCAGACTTCTCTCTCAGGATGGAATGAACGATCCAATGGAAACATTTATCTCTCTTCATTGACTACTGAAGTGGTCTAGACTCAGGCAACAAAAATGCCATCGCTCATATTTAAAGCGCTTGCTTTGTGTTACCAGTACCATATATTACTCTAAGTGGAATAGTGTAAAGATGTAGTTTTTACTGTTATATTTTCTTTAAATTTACTCTCAGCCCTACTTGAAAAATTGTAGCAAAATTGTTCTGCCTCCTCTCTGCCATTACTCTCTAGGAGACAACTGAGAGCCCATTTACCTGCCTGCTCTTTGGCTGCATTAGTAAGTTAAAGCAGTTGGAGGTGAACAGACCATCAGTGCGGGCACAAATATAAGGTATGGCTGGGAGAAGGACTCTGCCCTTGGTTTTTATTGCTATTGCAGGAGCAGAGGAAAGCCTGGCCTCAGGCAGAGATGGTGCATGCCCATGGCTGCCCTGTATGCCAGTCATGGAGCCTGAAGAACTGAGATCATCTTTGGACAGAAAAAGCAAGTTTTTGTTGGGGCCTCTACAGTGGATGTGAATTCCTGAACCATATTCCACCATCAAACAATGAAGGCCATGCAATCTCAAGAAGAGGGCTCCATATCTTGTGTAAATCAATCTCACCTTAACATGATTCATCTGTCCAGCCAAAATTATTACCTCAGCTAAGGACTGGACCCTGAAATTATTATTATTAAACTGATTATTCAAGTGTTTCTGAGGAAGGTCCAAGTACAATAGTTTATATAAAAAACCTCCAATTGTGCAAACAGATAGAAAGAGCTCTATAATTTTCTGTAATTCTAGACTATAATTCTAATTCTGTAATTGTGGAAATAACTACTTATATGAAAAGAAAGAAAATTAATCTTACTTTTTATGAATAAAGTACAAAATATGCAAATTATAACTAAAGCTCTGCTTTGGCTCCAGTTATGTGAAGCCTGCTCTCACATTCTAGATTCAGTTACTCATCAGTGCCCCCAGCTACAACTCCTTCAGATGTCACAGCACAACTACTCCTGTACTTACTTTGACTTGGTCCAGTCAAAAGGATGTGTGGATTAACACAGCCTGCAAGCAGGAGCCGGCTGCTAAACCCACCCCTAGTGCAGGAGTAACACTTGGCAAAACTGCAGCCAAATCACCACACTAATGCACACCAAAATTACAACAAAGAAACTTTGTGGAACAAAGTTTCAGTATGTCAGCTTATGCCTGACTTTTAGAGCTCAGTTTAAAGAACATTTCAGGAGAATAAATTGTAGAAATTTCAGCTTCAATACTTCAAGGAAAACATTTTACATCACATGAAACTTTTACAGAGTACACTGAGAAATACTAAGGAAAATATTTAACACAAGATGGCAGCAAAGCTGAATTTATCTGAAAGCAAAAATACAACAGTAGCAAAAAAGAAATAAAAAAAAAAAACCAACCCAAAAAAAAAACCCAACCCAAAACCCTGACAAAAATCTGAATTGATTTTAGTTAAAGTACTTCACAGGTATTCTGCCAGTTGTGCATTGCAGAGGATCTGGCCTTGAGGCTTTCCTGGTTAAACACTCTTTGAGAACTCAGAAAAACAGGAATAAAAGAAAAGTATTATGCAAGTCCTAGATTAGCATTTTTAAGGTGTGTGCTGATATGTGACACTGAGGATGGCATTCACTTCAATGTACATGTCACTAGCAGTGGAAAAACAGGAATGCAGATTATGCCCTGTGCCCAATGGGCCTGTGCTGCTAGGGCATCTCCAGAATCACTTCCATTAGAACAGGTACAGCCATAGCATTGTATGGAAGAGATTTAAAAGCCAAGGTCTTTTGCCCTAGGCTCATACTCATAGCAGAGTTTTCTTTTTGCTGGCATTTGAAGAAGCATTGCTGCTAAAGGCAGGCTCATAACTTTACAGAAATTAATATTAAATAGAGCAAAAAAAATTTAAAAATAAGAATAGAAAATCAGCCCCCTTTCCTTCCTAAGAAAATTTTCAGAATGTATTTTGAGGTGGTAGTCACACACAAAGAGGTAGTTTATTTCATCAAACATCACAAACAATGTCTGATGCTTTTATATCAATAATTTTTCATTTTAATAAGTGTCTTATCGTTATCTCATTCTGAGTGCCTAATCATTCACATCAGTAAAGACTGAGGTCTGAACTCCATAACACAAAGCTACTCTTCACACCAGAGCCACGAGGATTTCAACAGAGAACCCGAAACAAAATCCAGCTACTTTTTGAGACTCTATTTATTTTTATGTAGAGCTGCTGACCTCAAGCCTGCCTGGTCGTTTCATTCTCACAGGAAGAAGATTGTACTTAGGTTTCGGATAGGGGAGGAATTTAACCTTTGGCCTGCAGCACATCAGCCAGAAGTCCCTGTCTCCCTGGTTTCATTTTATTTATAAGAATATAGCGTTTATTCTTCAGATTAAAGTGAACATAGTTAATAACGCAGAAAATGCAAGAAAGGGAAATTAAATTTAATGTCCACTGTGAAGTCTCATAGAAATGCATGCAATTACAAGCAGTGGTTTTCAGTTGGCTGTTCATTTTTTTTTTCTCTTTAAATAAACATTTAACTGACCGCCCCTCACATTTCAGATAGTTTACTGCTTATGAACTTTGTGCCCTGATTTCCACAGGACAAGGAAGTCCTGGCATCACCAAAGGACAAAGCAGAACTTTAGGAAGGTGTTTAACTGTTGGCTCGGACTAGCTTCCAAGGGATCACAAGAGAAAAGCCAGCAAGACAGATTATTGTCACTTAAGTTGCTTTATTGTTTATCCAGCTGTAAATATGAACACTAATTTGTCCTTCAGAAAAACGTTCAAATTCATTATCTGTATGAAAACCTGAGGGTTTTTTTTCTTGGAAAAATCTAGATTTAGGAGGATTGCAAATAGGAATATGCCAGTTACTCACTCTAGTACACATAAGCAACCACTTTGATCAAGATGCAGAGAACAAAGAGAAACCCAGGGCCTGAGAAGCAGCTGCAAAAATCTACTCTAAATATTATAATCTTCTACTCACTATATGAGTCAGTAGCATCTGTACCTTAAAATCTCCTGAGTCTCCTCCAGGAGAGAACACACTCCGCTTTACTGACTCTCAGAGTCCTAGCTGTAACCCACCTGGCAATTTTTGCTAGGTTACTTCTCCCACTCTGGTTTTCAGACTGTCTTTATCCTTTGGCATGGAAAAACTAAAGGTCTTGAAAGGATGTTCAACAGATCATTTGATTTTCAAGTTCTACTCCCACATCCCAAACTTATTCTTCTTTTGCATGGGCATCACAATTTCCTCCTTCATTGCACTAACAGATTTATTTTGTTAAACTTTCCTTCAGTGAGTCTGTTAGCAAGATGTCAGACTGAGAATTATTCGCAGACGTGACACTGTGCTGATAACTCAGAGGCACAGGCAGCATGTACATGAGAATGTCTCACGACCATCAGAGCTCCAGAGGAGGAATGTCCATATGGACACACCACCAGGCATCACCTGCCATATGCACATTCATAGAGCACACAGAGAAAATTAAAAATATGACAATTCTTTTGATACCTGATTTTAAAGTGTTAGGCTTTCTCCTTATCTAGACCTTTCATCTAGGAACACATACTCATATTTCCAACATCTCTTACATAAGCATGAATTTTAGAAAGCCTATATTTAAGTCTTTGGGTGTTTTTTGATTTGTTTAGCTGGTTTTTTTTTAATTTCATGGTATTACTGACTTGCATTTTAATTTACTTTTTCACATAAGGCACATGTCTTATAGGTTTTAGCAAATGTTCTTAATTCAGCACGTTGCATGCAACAGACTACAAACAAGAATTCAGTTTTGAAGATTCAAAATTTTATAACTAATGTTATGATGTAAGTTCCACCTATATCCAGATTGATTATAAATAAATTCACACACGAAGTCAGAAGACATTACCTGAAAGGCCTATCATTTCCCAGTTACCAGAGTATTTCCTGTATCCTGAACCTTCCGCCGGACAATCAAGTATGCCATACTGGCTGGAATGCCTACTGATCTGAGACAGTATGGAAACAGATACACTTAAAAGTAAATTTTACCTATTTTAAGTATTGTGCAGCTGCACAATATTTTCCAATGTACAAGGTCTTTTCAATACAGAAAGTTTCTATTACATTAAAGGAGCATAAAGTCTTCTACACTAGGGTCAGAGCTAGGTCAAGATTGCTAGATTTTTCCAGGATGTGAGAGTTTTGCAGAAGGAGACAGAGACACACACTCTGGATTAATCTGTGACAGGTAGAAAAATGTTCTTATTTAGGAGTCCGAGGAAAGTTTTAGCCTCTAAGATTTGGCAGCTGTATGCCATAAAGATAGGATTTCTGAAAGTACTGCTTGCTGAATCCAGGTTCATTAGTTTGCATCAATGTCAAACATTCAGTATACAATACACTCTCATCTCATGGAAAGAGGGCATCTGAGAAGCTCTCCTTGGTGACACAGGCTGTTAGAGATGTAATTCAACCCATTTCACAGTGAAGAGGGCTGCTTCAGTAGTTACAAGGAAGCTGGGAGATGGTGTGGAGACAAAGTTACACTTGTTAGGTTCCTCTCTGACAATCAGGACTCTGCTGTGCTCAGTGTGCTTAATGGGAAGGGACACATGGCACTGCAAGCTCTCTGTCAGGGGCTGGAGGTACAAACTACATCAGGCAACTGGCAGGCCTGTCTGCATGACATGAACAGTAGTAACACTGCTACCAGGCCACAGAAATATGCTAGCGTGTCATGAAGTTGCTTTTGGAACTGACTGACACAATAGAGAGTTAGGAGTGGGGGATGGAAACACCGTCCAGAAGGAAATCCCACACCTAGATATGGACACTGAAACACAACTTTATCTTACTTTTTAATGGCACATCAACATATGCATTCCTTTATGGGCAAAGTAAACTAAAGGCAAATGGCTCCACCAACAAAAAGATAAACTTACCTATGCCACCGAAAAATTGATTTTTCACTTTACTTCATGTGTAACTCAGAACCATGTCGGTGTATACTGCCTACCCAGAATATTTAAATTAAAAACTGGCTCAAAATTTAAGCCATTAAATCATGGTATTAGGAAACATCGATTATGTGTTGCACAGACACAACATTACATGATGTCCCATTAAAATGTTACACACACTTCAAGTCATCAGACATTTCACTTCACAGTAGATACTAAACTCTTACATAATCCTTCAATAAACATGGAAAGGGCCCAAGCCAAGATCTTAATGTCCGTCTATATACAAAGAACCTGCATTCAAAACTTGAAAAGGGAGCAAAACAATCGGTATTTTAAATTCAATTTTCAGCTTTATATGCATGCATTCTAAAAAAAAATAAAACTTACAGGTTCTACAAATTCAAATTTCTTTTTCTCTTGTACTTCTTGGATTTTAAAAACATATTCTAATGATGCTTCATAAAAGTTCTGATGTTCTCTGTCAATCTGTGTATCTGCCTAAAAGACAAAATTCAATACGGACAACATTAGTTTAGTCTTGTTATTGCTTTAAAAACAGGTTATGTCATTAACAAACAGATCTTCCATAGGATTATTTTTAAAGTTTCATAGAGTTCAGTTTTCTGTCTGGAAATTAGAATACCTACTTAAAAAAGCTAAACGCAAGTTTAAGAAGATAACATTACACATTTCAGCCTGTGCCTTTTACTCCTCTTTTTTGGCTTCTTCTTTCTTTTTGCTCTTTAATATTCTAGTTTTTAAGAGAGCCTGGAGGGAAAGAAAGGTGGCAGCAGGTACTTGGAATATGCAAATTTAGAAAAGGAAATAGAAAGGAGCACCGTAGAAATCAAGGACAGACAAAAAGACAATTATTTCTATTGAAATATTTAGGTATCATATGCACTGAAACTGTATCTACTTCTCAAGTTCAAATACCTTCACAAAAACATATTTTCTTTCTTAAATAGGCTGTCTTTAACAATGACATTTTGCAACTTATTATTTTATAGTATGAGTCATACGTTCTTGGAATGTAAACATATTTAAATCCCTAACCTCATAAATCAAATATATTTCAAGTTTTAATTTTCAAGTGACAGAACTACAAGGCAATACTTGTCAGAAATGCCTGACTAATACCACCCAACATGGAGATCCTGTATCAGAACAGTGTCTTCTGCCTAAACAGCTAAAGAATTAACTCTTATCAGCTGATAAAGAGTAATAGGCTTTTATCCACAATTTAAACAAGCCACAGGAGAGAGAACTAACAGACAAGCAGTGTAGCACACAGATAATGTTTAAAAAAGACATGCAGATTCCATTTTAATTCATTCTTCCTCATTACAAATCATTTTCTCATGCAAATCCCTTTTGGGCTGTAGTAGTTAGACTTTGCTCTTTGGTCAAAATACTACAGCAGATTAACAACATGAATAAGATCACCTATTTTTGATGTACAGAAGGATACTTCTGCATGTTCTCTAGTTTAATTCTGGCATTAAAATTAATAAATGCAGGGAAAGTGGGAAAGCATGATGTTGTCTTCCCTTGACAACAAACTATAAACCAGCAAACACATCATAAAAGAGCTTTAGTACTTTTAACAGTAAAAAAGCAAAAAGTCAGTGCTTTCCTTCAGGCAGGATTTAGCCATCAATAGCACCATATATAATTAAGATTGCTTCTCTACTCAAGGACAAGCTACTATTGTGATTTGGCTGCACAGGCTTTTAACAATATTGATTCACCTTCCTAGCCCAGTGTTCTAACTCTACTTCAACACATGGGCCTCAAGGATATGTTTCAAATCATTCAGTACCAGCATCTCCTTCCTATGTCTATTAAAAAAAAATCAGTAAACTAATAATATGAAGCTGAAATCAAGCACTCAAAATTCCAATAATGAACTGCTCTACCTTAAAATTAACTCTGCCATTTGCCATTCATATAGTGTGTTTGGCTAGTGTTTTCCCTGGTAGTCTGTAAATAGCTTTATTTCACAATAATTATCACAAAGACAGTGCTACATAACTGAACAGAAGCAGTGCCATCACTTTGGGATGCGATCCAGCAACGCCTTGCTCACACAAATGCCATCAAGAAGCACTTGAAACAGATCTCAGCTCTCTCATTTAATTGTACATAAATAATGAAACATAGTTTTAGAAACTGTTTCTTTTAGGCTTTGCCTCAGAAAAAGTATTTAAACACCTAATTAAATCCATCCCTATTCTGAACAGCATTTAAGCATGTTGCAGTTGTAATGATACAACCAAGTGCCATCTCAAATATGGTTTAGGGCCATAAGCACCACTAGGGAAAGGGACTAAATCAGATTTCCCCAAACATACATTCTGTAGAAGCTTATGAATTTGTGTTAACACCAAAGGATTCAGATTTGTAAGAATTGCTTTGAAAGTGATCTTAAAGTTTCAAAACCTGAAAGTTTAATGTATTTCTGTGAGTTTAAACTGCATGTAAAAAATAAGGAGAACTGATGGATATGATTTTGAGTCTCTACTTGTATGATGTATAGTTATAGTGAGTAATATTTTCATTGATGTAGGCTATCACCTCAATATATACACCAGAACTTCACACAAGCTTGGAGACTGAT
The DNA here is from genome assembly GCF_028769735.1 of Zonotrichia leucophrys gambelii. Lineage (NCBI taxonomy): Eukaryota > Metazoa > Chordata > Aves > Passeriformes > Passerellidae > Zonotrichia > Zonotrichia leucophrys. Next base: position 76,946,187 of record NC_088169.1, read on the forward strand.
TCTGGAACAGATTTCAGAGAAATAAAATCAGAAGTTCATTAGATTTCTCACATCACTCAATTCTGTCCATTTTCTCCTCCATTGTAGGCTTCTGTAGGCAGTGAAAAGATGCTACTTTGAAGTTGCTTTTTGATGCTAAAGGAAAAAAGCCAGTCAGCTGTGTAAACAGCATCAGCAGTCTTGCAGGCTTTTAAAATATTCAACATATTTCAGGTAGGTGAATATATGCAAACTACTCTCTACAGAATATGTTTCAACCATCAAACTTCAGGTACCGAATTAAGTGATCTCAATTGGACTCCAGTGAGATATGTAAAAGAACCCAACACAGTACAAGATCTTTGCTCACCCCAGTACTCTTTAACCCACATAATGTGATGAGGTATCAAGAAATCTCATCAATTCAAGGAGACAGTACTTTTCCCATGTAGCAGTCCAAAAATGGTATTTCCACCTCCCTGAATACATGATGTTGGCTTGAGGCATGGACTTCCCATCTCCTGCCAAGGGCACCAAAGCCCCAGCTGCCAGCACTGCTTGGTTCTTTGCTCGTGCCCTGCTCTGCTGTGGACTGCTCCAACAGACTCCATCCTGGACATCCGGGCTATAAATGGGGCTCACCCAAACCACTCGGGATGCAAATCAACAGCTGTCTTCAATTTCAGGTCAGGAATGGGGCTTGGCCTCCTTTTACTTCCAATAAGACAGAGGCCAAAAGCCCCCAGGTTGACAATTTTGGTAGTGATTTGCTATTGTACCTTCTCTTACGGAGGGTCTATGCTGCTGATTCAGCACATCCACAGCGGCAGAAAACGGCTAAAGACAGAAATGCCAAGTTATGCTCTTTATCCTTTACAAGGGAGGCATCTAGAAATCAGAAACCTCAGCCTCAGCTACAAGATTTTAAATCCAGATATGCCACTTAAGGACACACTGGAAAAAATTATTCTGCTTTTCCATTAGTTTATACTTGTGAGCCAAATCCACTGTTATTGTACCATAGTTTACTAGATTCACAGTTGTTACTTCGCACTTCAGTTGCTGCTTTTAGACTGTAATTATTCTCATGTCTCAAGAGTAAAATATTTTATTTATTTTATTTAGCTTCTATTCTAGAACAAATTAGTGTTTAAGCTCACTTTTCCCCAATTTGGTAAGAATTTCTCTTTTTTTAAGCTGGGGCTTAGCCTCTAACAGAATTGCTTCTTCATCAACACATAAGATATTTGGGAAAAGTGAAAGCCGTGACATACAAGTGGAACAATAAACCAGTCCTACATAACTATCTTCTTATATAGACTGGTTATTATACAGACAGCAACAGAAATTCAGCCATATAGACTGAATTATTAGAAATTTTTAATTTCTAAGCCTTATTTTATTTGAATTATAATATTATTGGTAAACATGAAAAAAAAATTCTACAACATATGATTGAGTGATGGTCACACCTTTGGTGAAAATTCCATCTGCAAACTAACCCCCATGATTTAAGATTCACCATGACAACAGTAATCTCATCAAAGTGATTTTTAACTACTTTTGGCACAATTCCCAAAGTGTCATTGATATAATATTGCTGGGTTTATTGTAATTTGCTTCAGAGACAAGTTATATTAATTTGTATCAGCATACTAAAAATCCCTGGAATCTTTCTGTTAAACCAGAAGTCTTCTTGTGTTCTTTTTTTGTTTGTTTGTTTGTTTTTGGTTTTGGTTTTTTTAACAGAAAAGAATCAGCCATACAGACTCTTCAAAACTGAAGTTATAGATACAATTTCAGGGAAATTTCAGGAGCCTCAATTTCAGAATAAGATGAAAAGTAAGAAAAAATGAAGCAGAAAAGAGCATTATTAAAGTGATCTCAGTTCAGTCTTCTGGATTAGAATTTATGTGAAATAGAAGTGCAGTTTCATCAGTTAATAGATTAACTAGCAAACCGACAAGAAATTAATTAATTGGCTTTCCAGTATTCCACATATAGCTTATAAAATTCACACTTTTATTGCACTAATATAATTCCATTGTTGCAACCAATAAACATTAGCTGTACTTGAAATACATGAAGTGGCAAACATAGAATATTGTTTTGTTCAAATATTTAACTCCTATTTGGGTCGTTTTCATCCCAGTCAAGAATTTATAGTCACAAGAAGCGTGACCAGAAACCGTCACAATTTCACATTAAATAAAGTACAGCATGTCTTGAAGAGAACCAGTTTGTTATCATGATTTCTATGCAAATGTGAAATTAGGTAAGAGTGCATTCAGTCCTTACATCTTGTAAATGAGATTCTTTCTTCTTGGCTGACAAATTTAGGTGCTTCTCTAAGATGGAATAATATTTCTCACTTTCCTTGTCAAACTTCTTCTTCCCATCCTGAAAAACAAAGCGTTCCCAAGTGAAATATTTGACTAAATATCACAGCTAACTTAAATTAAAAGAAATAACAGGTGCCAAGATATGCCAAACTATTAAATCACTTTTGTTGGTTCCAGTATTTTTAGGGTTGAATTCTTAAGTGGAACTAAAGATAGTAGGAGAACTGCTTCAATTATTAAAAGCAATAGTAAGCAGGATTTTTCCCATAAATAACAAATCTATACAACAGACTTGCATGGTTTCCCATAGCAGAGGTACATGAGATTTTATGTAAGTAGTATATTTTTAAGTAGACACTTATTACAAAATAATCTTCCCCAAGTTTTTTAAGTCTACCTAACTGCCACACTGTTTTAAAAAACAAGCAAACAAACAAAAAACCCCAACCAAAATCACAAAAAACCCCAAACAAACAAACAAACAAAAAACTCCAAACACCTCACCCACAACCAACAAGCAAAAAACCCTAAAAAAACCCCTTACTGTGGAGGACACAGACGAGTATAAAATATGTGATGAAGACATAGTCCTATTCTTTGCATTTAAGACTAATACGCTTATTTTCCACCCACTCTCCTAAAATACGAGGATGATGGAAAAGCATATGTGTGGTTGCAAAATGAAATTGGTCCAAAAGTCTGTTTCCAATAATATTTTGATGTGTCTGAATGCTTAAGCTTGTCTCATTTAAAAGTTATCCTGCCTTATTCTTTTCCCACTCCTCTTTGTTTTTCCCATCATGTGCAGTCAATCCTCACATTTCTACCGTAAAACTATTTTGATACATAATACAAAAGAGCTACTACTTGGAGTAAATTAAGAAACATCTTACTTTCTGCAAACAAATTCAGAATTCATACTTCAAATCTTTTAAAATCTGCTGTTCTGAAATTTAAATCTGAAATTTAAGAAAAAGACAGGTCTCTCAAAAGCTTTTCCGTTCTTCAAGGAGTGTCAAATTTCAAGAAATACGAGAACTGATTGAAGTTGATATCCCATCAGTGTATTATCAATGATAAATCTATAACTTTTTATTACACAATTATTTATTCCCTAAAAAAAGCAACTTCCTGCCAGTGATTTTTATAATCTTAGTTAAGTCCTAATGATTAATAATTTGAACATTTTGAGAAAACAAAAAAAGCTTCAAGACAAGCAGTCCTACTTGCCCATGTGCAAAAGCTATTAATGATAGAAAAACTAATTACTGGACATCATGCAGTAACATCAGGTCATTTTAAGAACCATAGTGGTTCTCTCCCTGACCTCTTTCTCTCTAGAAATTTTTTTATACAAAAAAAAATAACTGGCTCGCATTGAAGCACCACCTTGTTTTCCTTAGTCATATTATGGGAAAGTCAGGTCAGTCAGAGAAATAAGAAATAGGAGGAAGATTTTAACAACATGAATTAAAGCTTATCAACCAGTTGCAACAGCAAACCACTTAATGATTGGCTCCAGTGACTAAAGTTTACAACAGTAATTATAGTAGACTGCTAAACACATGTACTTTCTATCCTGCAAAAAGTTCAAATATAGTTAGCATGAAAAATACGCACAATTTAACATTCACAGTATTTCACAACAGAGATATCTTTAAAAGACACCAGAAGGAAAAGAAGGGACTTGACCCAACAAAAGATTAAATAACAATACAGAATAACTACTAATGCCTTTTATATTTAATTACAGATAAGCAGATACCAGGACAAAAAGGCAAAAAAGGAAAAAATAAAAGTTTGCATTTTGTTTAGCAAGTGAAAAAAACCTATAAGAATTATCTTCCAGAATCTTTCCCAAACACATTCTAAAAAGATAGAAGGAAGAAGGCCAGAGTTGTGGCAAATAACTTGCAACTAAAGAAATCAACTTCTGTGGGGCTGAAATCATAGGTCAGTTCCACAGCCACATAGGTCAGCCACAGTTTTAGTGTGGAATACTCAAGTGCCAGGTCTTCATGATGAAGCAAGAGCAACTTGTGTATGTCAACAGCATGATCAAAGGTGCTGTGTATCTCAACAGCATCTTTGGTCACAAACAGAAATTCAGTTCAGTTGATCACTGAATGAAAGGTGCAGTTAGTTACATACTGTCTTATCTTCTGAGATAATGATATGTGCTGGACTAGTAATATGAATCAGATTATTTTAAAATCCAAGTGACAAAGCTGTCAAAGTCATCAACTTCAGGAAATACTCAAGTTAAAGGCAAACTTGATGCAACGAAAAATGTCAAGAGAATTTTAGGTGTTTTTTTCCCCATGCAATTGTAAGGTGGAAAAGGAGTCTGCCTGATTGCAGTATTCAAGCCTTTGGTCACAAGCTACTGGAGCTCAGTGGTGGATAGCCTGTCCACTAGACCACCTACCTCAGAAGGTAACTTGACACAGCCTTTGACAATGAGGTCTGGGTGCTGAGAGTGTACATTTGGACTTGATATTGTGCTTGCTGCTGCTGCTGTCTCAGATGTCAGATCAAAGGAATGAGCCAAGCAGTCATGGGCAAAGCTCCTACAGGATTACTTATTTCAGACTGGGATCACCCAGCCCAGCCAGCTCTTCCATCCTTCCTTCCTCCCCTAACAGATTTATGGTATGAACCATAGGTATTCATCTTGCCTTGTGAACTATTTGTCTCAGAATCAAGGTGATCGATAAGTAATGAGTGACCCAAAGTCTGGCCAGCCACTTGAGCTCATAGTGACACTAACATAACTTTTACTACCAAGAGCTGGAAAAGAGTGTGAAGCTGTCCAGTGAGAGTCAAAGAAAAAGGGGTGAGAACGGGACTTTGCCATCTGAAATACAGTGCACCAAATACATCTCAGTGCCTAGAGGGGACTATTGATACACCTAATGTGGCTCCCATTGCTTCTATTTTCTGCTATGATCTATACCAAAACCTGTGAATTATGCATCACATCCTCTCTTTATACGTATAAAAGGAAAACAGAAAATTAAATTATCACATATAAACAGATTAGTCCCCCCTGCCTGCCAAGAACAAGAAAAAAACAAGTTCAAATAAACTAATTGTGATTTTAAGACATATTGTATCTCATGTGAAGCTTCATAAAGATCTCCATGGCACCATCCATAAGGAAACAAGGAATTTGAAGGCTCTCATGGTCTTCTGCCAGCTCTCTCCCAGATTGCACCTCTACACTGCCACAGATCTGCTCAGCCTCCACAGTTTTTTATACCAGTTATGTTAAACAGAAAACTACAAATTGGAGCTTGTCTGTCACCAGGACAACTTCTGGCCCAAGTGCAGTGTTTTCAGAGACAACACATCAGATCAACTTCTTCCTCCTTCTTCAGATTTTAACTTAAACAAGACCTTCTTCCTTCAAAGGTAGAAGTTGACAAAGTAAAAAGACTAACAGAAATAAAATGCAAGTAAAGATCTCTTGGCAATTTGGACTGCACTAGCATCTTTATCTGGCGGTACTCCTGGGAATAAGTTTGCAGCAGGATAGTGTTTCTGGCATTGCTGTGATTACTCAGACATGTTTCTGGGAAAAGTATAAAAAATACTGGCCCCAACAGGTGAGTGAGTTTCCTTTGCTTGGAAGGTCCTCCAACGTGCCAGTAAAACCCACATATTTGGATGTACTGAAGCCTCTGAAATCTGTTTACTTAATAAAAATTAGCAAAAAAAAGATACACTCAGAAGCAGGTGATTCATGTTCTGGATGAGAATAAACAGTTTATGCCAAAATAGCTCTTGTCTCACACACTCAGTCAGTGACTCACAGCACACAGGCTCATCCTAAGTGGAGTCACAGACTCAGCTTATTCCTGCTTTAGCCTGTTCTTTTGCAGCCCTCAAAACACTTTACACACAGCCCCTGCCCAAATAAACTATCTGAATCCTGGTCCCAGCAATCTGTGCCCATAAGACTGAGAAATATACTTTTCCACATACTAAGAGGCTTTCAAAGGAAGTTTCCACGCAAAAACATCTCTTCAAAGTTTAGGAGATGTGATTGCTTTTGCCTAGATTCCACATTGGATCAAACCCCAAGGAGAAGAAATGTGGTTGGATAAGAAAGCTTGTGCTGCACTGTTACCAGAACAGACTGTACCAGCCATGACACAAAGCTTAAGGCATGTGGCCATAAGGAAGATGCTAATTCCTGATCTCTGTACTGTCTCTTATTCCCCTCAGACTCCAGCTTTCTTTCATCCTTGCACATCTTTCCTGCAGTAAACTTCATCCTTTCTCTTTGCCCTGGAAAAGTATCAACCTTTTCTTTCAAAGTATCAGATAGAACATATGATAAAAACTCCTAAGTCCATGTGAGATAACTGGGAGGGTGCAATAAAAAAAATCTAAGCACAGAAAAAGAGAAATTACATCATATTAATCCTTGGTGTGATTTACACTGATATAAGTCAGTCATATAAGTCATCAACACCTTTTGTCTAGACTAAGTCCTGCAAATTCTAAACACTGTAAATGTCTCTGTATAGTTGTTTAACCATTCTCAGGTGTGTCAAGCCTTATATCAGTTCAAAAATATTTACAGTTTGGTTCAAATTTCTAGGAAGCCCATTAGGAAAGCCCTTAACCACACACTCGCCTTACAGCATTTAATGGAGCCTTACTAACTGCCAGCACCCTCTTGAGAGACTTAAGTCATGTAATACTGGATCCAGGTTTAATTCCTGGTTTTATTCTCTCTGCTCAGATTTCCTGCATAGTTTTATTTCAAAATTGATTAGAAAACCTCCAAAAAATTATCTTTTCAGAAATAAATTTTGCTTGAGATACTTCTAATTATAGGCATGCCAGTTAGAAGTTTAAGTCAAAGGGTGTTCTTGTATTCCTCTTATTTTACAAACATTTATGGCTGTGAGAAGTCCAGAGATCAATTGCTGAGAAGTATATTAAAAAGTTGACTTAAGTGAGTCAGATAGTTTTTCCCCTGCTCAGAAAGATTTTGACTACATGCCATAACTAACCATATACATGCTACAAATCATTGGCATGATTCCTACAAATTTTATCCACTAGCTGTATTTTTAGATATAAAGCATAAATTGTTGTTGTATTTTAAAGCTGACTTTCCTTTTCCACAGGAAATATCAAGAAATCTAGTATTTTTATAATGGTCTACCACTACTTCATGGGCAGTATTTAATGTCAAAACTGTTATATGTATCTTCAGAATAATTACATAAATTATTCCTCTTTATTTTTCCAGAAAAGAGCCTCTGCTGTCCTTCTCGTTCTCTTCCCTTTTTTTAGTCCCGTATCTACTAATATAACTAATATAATTTTGGTGTTATATTTATCTATTAGCTATATCTTGTATCTGTCCATAAAGAAATTTTTTAACTCTTTGTTTGCTTCAAAATTAATACTTAACACTTTAAGAAGCTAATTCGTAAAAAATCCCACAAAAACATTATCCTTGTTGAAACCATAAAATAAACATGTTTTCCAAGAAATTATTTTAAAAGGATCATGAAAGGAAATTAAACCAGAAATCATTGCAAAGAAGCTACTTGGGGAAAAAAGAAGTCAATACCTTGAAAAGAGGAGAATACCTTAATTAGAAAGCAAATAAACATTGTGAAACATGGCCATGACGATTTTTTTCTTCCCCTCACCCAGAATTAGTACATATTTTTTCACCAACTCAAACTGAGGTTCAGAAACTGTAGAAACTGGCACATAAATACAACAGTAAGACTTGAATATAGATCAAGTCAGACACATTTGTCAGTTGAAGAACTGGAAGGTAACAGTGAACTCTGTGGAGATCAATAAAGCCACATCCCTTTTCTTTCTCTTTGACAATAACTGGAAAAATGTTGATTTTTGCAACAACAGACTGGAGAGGTTCATTGCTAGAATGTTAGACTTCAAATATATTTTCTCAAAGCTATCTTTTTCATTACCTCCCAAACAAAAAAATTAAATTTTATTTTTACGAAGTTAGTGGGATTTTGTTTGGAGATGTGAGCTTGGGGACCATGTCTTACTAAGTAGCAGGACAAACAAAAATAGAACAGTAGTCTAGAAAATAAACTAAACTTAGTTTTGGAAAGATTGATTTGAGCTAAGATCCTATGCACTTCTTGGAAAATTTAAAATCTCAGAGTCTCACAACTGCTCCTCTGAGGAGAAAATAGTGAATTCACCTTCCATTTTATGTTGCCTAAGGTTTTGTCGAGCATTCTCACGGAAGTAGTTGGTGAGTTGCTGGGTTTTGGTTGCTTTGATAGTATTGGAATTATCACTGGCATCTGAGACCACAGCATGCATTTTAAGATATGTCTGGATAGGAAGAACTTCTTTTTGGTAGAAATTTTGATTTGCTATGTGAATGCAAAGGGTTCAAGAACAGGTTGAAAGATGTGACAAGTCTTTTTTTCCAGAAGAAAAAGTGAAAAGGTGATATAAAAGTCCTTCCTTCCTCTTACCCCTCCAAAACAGAATTTAATGTACTGTTAGACTATGGGGTTTCCCCAAATCCAGAAGAAAGTCAGAAAAGTTAAAGGACATGGTTTATGTATCATTAGCAAGTGATATGAAGTGAAGCAAATTTGTAACATAGTTCATAAAAAAATCCTTGTTGATTGACATAAAATAGGGTTAATATATTCATAAATTATGTCTTATGTTCCTCATAACTGCTAGTGAAAACACTTCCAAATTGAAGCAGAATGCATCATGTAGAAAATTAAATGTCCAAATGACTATAAATCTTAAAACCATTTCTTTACCAGAAAAGAACAACCATATGCAAACCATGATGATCCAGAAAACAATATAGTATAAGACACAAATAATTATAATAAAAAGAACATATTGCAACTATGAAGTATAACAAGGCAATAAACTGGGAATACAAGACTGTTTAGCAGCATTAAAGCTATGAAGACAGATATTAGAAACTGGCAGTTAAAAAAATAACCTCAATTAAAATCAGGTAAGGAATACATAAAACTGAAATATACTTGAAACAAGCCAAAACTAATTTAAGTTTAACTGGAGTTTACATCTGTGTAAAATACTGAATAACCTTGCCAGAGATAATTTACTTTCAGGCTCATAAACTTCTGAAGAAAATGTTCTTTTCCCCCTGTAATGCCTTTACAGATCCGAGTATCAGGTACTTTCAAAAATGTATCCTGGAAGAGGAGAATCAATTTCCTAATAATTCTCTATGTAATTCCATCAGATGTTTTCAAATTAAAAAGCAGATACTATTAGGTGAGAAAATGTGTTTGTAGGATGTCACTTGTTTTTCTCTAAAAAATTCTCTCTTGAGATGGAAACAAAAATATTAGAAGTTCCCAGCATTGCTGTGAAAATGCATGCAAACCTGCCAGTACTGTCAGGTCACAAAGCAGGACATATTAGACTCCCTGTTATTCAACTGCAAAGCTGTCTTGAGTTTATTTGGCATTTGCTGATTCCAGGAGTAGCTGCTCTGTGTCTGGGAATCTTCTAAATCCCTGCCCAAGAAGCAGGACTGGTAAGTCTACACACGTAATCTCATTTTATTGCTTTACTGTCTACTAAATATGAAGTATTTTTGCTGGAATAGCTTACTTTGGATATTATCAAGTTACTGCTTAAATAATATGGAGAAGCCCCCTAGAACATCAGAAACTGACTTTCTTTTATCTGCATCAAGTTTCGGATAGCTTTCTGAAGTTTAAAATATTTTATCGTAACAGGAAGAGGTATGTTCCTGTACAAAACCTTGTGACTTAAAATGATTTCAAAAACAAAGTTAGCCATGCTCTTTAGGAGCTCTTGAAGAGGTCACTTCATCTGCGTAGTTAGCAACATCTTTGCTTTGTTGCAAAGATAAAGAAAAAAGTTACATCTTGTTACATCTTTGCACTGAGAGCAAAGATAAAGAAAAAACTGCAAAGAACAAAATGTCATTCAAATAAAGCAATTCCAACAGAACAGCTTAGAACTTCACATACTCACTGCTTTATTTCAAAAGCTGCAGATAAAAATATCCCTTTCTTAACTAGTAATTTCTTTTTTTAAACCCTCTTTGGGAATCTCCCATCTATGCCAGCCAATCAGCCAACATCACTGATCCCAGAGTGCCAGCAGCACATTCAGCACCGCTCGTGGTCCCAGGGCAGCTCCGACGTCATCGCGACAGGACTGCAGCGCTGACCTGAGGAAGAACTTGAGGCGTGCTTTGAGAAATATTTTAGATTAATACACGCAACTGGAAACTGCTGTTTACAGATATTTTTGGGGGAAAAAAAAGGAAACAGTCTGAGGTCAATGTCAGAATTGATTTTGTTTTGCTTTGTTTTGAAAGCATCTATTTTCAGAGTCTCTTTTACAACACTGATAAAAGAACACAAACTATCACTTTGGGGTGAAAAGTTAAGCCTCCCCAGTGGCGTTGTTAAGCTCACCGAGTGCTCTCAGATTACTTCTTGGGGGTGGGTATTTAATCTTCTCATCAAGACAAGGATCTGAGACCACCCCTTCTTGGCAAGCTCCACAGGAACAAACAGTTCTGTGGTAGCTACTATAACCTGACAGGTCCTGAAATAACAAAACTGCTTTATTTGGTGGAGAGATGGATCTCTTGATGCTCCCATATCTACCAAGAAACAATAAAGTTTAAAGTAATGATGTCCATTTTTGTTTCAGCACAGAAAGGATAGTTCCCAGATACAATCATCCACTTCACTTTGGAAGACAGCTATTTCAGAGTTTGCTTCACCAAAAGCAAAGTTGCTATATTAGTAGGAGATTCAAATTTGTATATTCCCAGGCCCCTGCAGAATCTGCTGCATAGATAGAACAAGATACTGGATGAAGGGAAATCTATGGCAATACAGCTGATCAAATGATTTTCTATTTAGAATGGAAAAAGGCAACTCCACCATTCATATGGAATAAAGACCCACAGACCCCACATCATCTGAGAAATGTCCAAACAATGCCCAAATTGTAACTAACTATCTATCTAACTCTGTATCTATTTTTATGCTGTTAACTTAACGACACCACAAAACAAAGGAAAGCAATGCAGAAAGAGACCTTAATCTTCCTCCAAATTGCTAAAGAAAAACCCCAACATGTAACAGAGTAAGATTAACAGATGAATTCATACCCATGTATAAGACCTCATGACTTAAGCATTTCAGTACAGCTGTGGCACTACACAAAACCCACAAGCACAATTCTGAAGTAATCCCTGTAGGCTAAGAGAAGGCCTTTTTCAAAACATAATGAATTTGGTTTGATAAAGGATGCTAAAACTCAGGATAGAGTCTAATTTTGAACAAGGGGAGGAAGAGCAGGGGACTAGGTGCCTTTGAACTGCTCCTTGTGCAAGGAGCAGAATACCAAACTCTGCTTTTTTAAGTCCTGTCCTGCTCTGTGCCTGGGCAATTGGCCACTTCCTGTATTTCTCATAATCCTTCTTGAGACTTGCTTTTCAGGTGTGGGAACATGATCCTGTCCACACTGCGGCCAAGAGCAAGGCTAGAAAGAATTTAACAGGTGAGTAGAGCTACTGCACTCTGTTTGCCAAATCCTCCATGCCCTCAAACATCCACTAAGAAGTTTAGTTCCCCTGTGAGCTGGAAATTAAGTTTGAAGGTCAATGTCTTTGCTCATACTTTTGATCACAGCTCAGGAGTCCAGCAGGATTCTAGCATCTGCGCAGGGTCAGGATGCAACCTTCCTGAGTCCTTCCTGTGACACACACCACAGTAGGCTGCAGCAGATTAGCAAGAAAAAAAGCCTTTATTCAATTAGAAGATGTCAAAGTTTTCTTGCATTTTTATATTCTTTTGTCCTTTTTCAGTAAAAAGGCTAACATTACCTAAGTTTTTAATATTTTTTGCTTTACTAGCTGTAGATTTTAAAAAATTAATGGTTCTTTTTGCTAAGAAAGGTACACTGCATGCTCACTTAAACAATTCCACCAATTTACACATTTATTCTAAGCCTTAATTCTTAAATGTTGTGGTAGAATAGTAAATTATTTTCCAATTTACTACAGGGGACTAATTTATTTATCCTTAATTTATATCTGTTTTCTTTATGATGCAAATTAGAATCTTATTAAACTGCAGAAAAAACGAAGCTTCAAAACCTGGTTTTAGTCAGTGAGCCAGATAATCACACTCACTTATAACAGAGAGGCTGCATTTAACAGAATTTATTAAAACTGATTATGCACATAACATTAACTGTTTTCCTCCCAAACACCTGCAGTTAACACACCGAACCAACAGTTTTTAATCACTGTGTCCACAATCTTATGAGATTTGGGTTTTCACTCTCATCTTTTAAAAGAATACACTAAAATTGAAATAAGCTTTTAGGATTGTTGTCTTTCTTTCCTTTGTTTATTCTGTTAACTTCCTAAAAACTTGTCAACTTTGAATGAAACAGAAATTGAATTGAAGCAAATTGCAGTGAGAAAATAATTTTGTTTCATTTGCCTGAGCTGACCCAAGAAGACCAGCCACTTCAAAAAGACTCTGGGTCAGCCAGTTTGTCTTCCAGTTTAATGGTTTGGCTCTGCACAGGAGAAAGTAAGACTTGCTTAGATGAAATGTATGCACAAAGGGCTCATCATCAATGTTTTCAAAACTTCCCAAATATTTCACATACACAAGTGTAGAAGAAGCAATGGCTAATCATACTGGCATTACAATTATTTTATTCATGGCAAAAAATAGGTCTTTCACTGTTTGATATTTCCCTACATTTATTCGAATAAATACAGGAAAATACATTTGATCAATTTAAAAAATAATTTAATATTATACATTTTCATTAAATGCAAGTTCTGATTTCTCATTTCTTGCATTTGATAATGCTAGTTTAAGTAAAATATCAGATTAGACAACCTATATTGGATTATTTCTCAAATGAAAGTGTTCTAGGACCAAAATCTTGGAATGAAATGTATTTACTAGGTGCAATTCACAGCTTTCACAGTTCAGAAACTTTAACCAAAACTTGAGGATTTATGTAAGTAAACAAAAAGCTAGAGAAAATTTGTGCTTCTTTATCTACCAGAGATAGATGCCTATTAACCTATAATACCTAAAGAGATTGCCATGAGTTATTCATCAGTATAGCAGATCTTTTGGTATGCAGCTGTCTCATGACCATGGAGAACAATCAGTTCCTCATGCTCAATTATTTATTCTTACCCTTTATACCAAATCCTCCAGCCCTCCTCCTCTATCTCAGCAACCTATGGCAATACCATCAGTTTTTTTTTTACCGGGTCATTACCAAAAATAAAACAACAGACTGATCTCAAATTGCCCCATGGGATCTTCTAACTGGTGACTTCTCTCTAACCACAGTCCCTCCCATAAACAAAACTCACTGCCCTTTTGCATTGAGCTAGTTCCTCTGACAGACTGGGTTTCTCATACTAAGCCCCATCTAAACTACATTACAATGACTCATGTAGAGTGTTATAAAAGACTGGCTGAAATAGAAATAGGTTTGATCCCCTGTATTTCCTTGCCTACAGAATAAGTTATCAAGGAAGACATCAGGTAACTGGTACTAAGCCTTTTTGAGAAACTGTTGCATTTTAACTCAAAACATTTGGCCATCAATAATACCCCTTGCCTGTCCTCTCATTGTGCTTCCTTCTCCTGGCCCCCTCCCTCCATGGTTCAGACTGACATTAAAACACACCAAATCTAGTGGATGCAAATACTAAACTCTGAGTGACAGACACCACTTGTAATGAAACACCTCCTGCCGTACCTACTACAGCAAGGCCACTCATTTTTCTCAGTTAAAGGACAACAAGTGCTATGACTTCATCGGATACCAAGGAAATTGATTCACCAAAATGGGCATCCTGGTATTTCTAACCATCTCAGATACTTATCTAAAATGCTGCTCTGACAGCTTTCTGACAGACCTTAAAAAATGTGAGTTTTGTTTGTTTCATGCTCCTCAATTTCTAGACAATCCAAATTAAACACAGAGAGAACGTGCTACCTCCTGCATGCCTACATGTGAAGATAGATATGAGCAAAGATGTGCGAAAATTAATCCCAGCAGTGAATATGGATTTGTTTCCCAAGAAGAAAGGAATTCACTGCTTTGAATAAATGAATGAAATTAAATAATGATAAAAACTAATCCTCCTGGCCAAAACAAATTATTTTATGAAACAAACAGATGGAATTGTAAGGAGGACACAAAACTCTCCTTTTAAGTCTTAAAACCAAAATTGCTTCTGTTGTCTTTGATCTGATTTAAGTTGTATTAAAGGTCAATGAACATTGGAACAAATATTGCCAAATACTGTACTCAATGGATAAAAAGAAAGAGGAAGGTTTGGCTTTATTGTCCATAACACATCACACAATGAGCTCACCAGAATTACCAGCTGGGGCCTCGCAAACCACATTGACCAAATAAGGCAAAAGGCTTCGTGCCTGGAATCCTTTCCCAGTTACCTCACCCGGCTTCTGCTCGCCTTGCTACAATAATTGGAGAGGTCATTTTTTTAAACTCAGATGGAGTAAATCAACAGGCTGTCCAATGCAAAGCTGGGTTTGTGTAGTCTCTGGAGAGAACTCAGCTTTATTTAAACTGAGTGTGTACAGAAAAGGAATAACTGAAATATGTGCAATAAAAACAGAAGAGCGAGTAGTATAGATCAAGAAGAGCAAGTGATGTAGATTTGTATATTGCTGGTTAGATTACAAACACTAATGTTTTATGGGGAATGTTTCTCAAATTTGTTGGGTACCTTCAGGTTTTTGAAGTGCATGTGAAGAAGTGGTCTTTAATGTTATTCTTGTGTTATTCCAAAAACACTTGAACTTTGCACTCTTGGGTTTATATGGTCCTTGTATTTAAAATATAGCTTTGTAACGTCAGCAGGATATATTTTATTTTCCATATTCTTTTTGATTTCTGAGACCATATTTTTGCCTAAACTTATTATAGTTTTGAAGAAAAAATTAAATATTTGCATTCTCTATATTAAAAAAAATTCTAGAATATTCATCATGGTAGCAAAAAATCTTGTGAACTTATTTATGTAATAAATAAGTTCACAAGATTTTATTTTTAAAATAAAATTTTTAATGTTTAAAGATTTTATTTTTAAAATAAAATGGTGATTCTCATAATTTATAACATTTTCCCCCTTTTTCCCTTGGGAGGCTGGGGTTTGGTTGTATTTACCTGCAACTGAATTTTATCTGGTGTTTCATTAAAAAAAAAAGAAAAAAAAAACCCTAGAAATAACTTTTAAGTGCTCTCTCACATAATTTTTACCCCCAGCAAAATCTGACAGTAGTACCTAATATAATTTCCTGTTTTGTATGTTGGTAACACAACTACCTAACAATATTTTTCTTCCACAAAATTTGGAAACACAGCTTAATAGGGTACTAAAATGTATAAAGTCCAATTAGAAGACAGAGTCCAACACCCAACAGCTGCTTGGATCTCTAGCTACTGCTAACATTGCCAATACTAAAGGCATAACATTGCCAATACTAAAGGCATACCAATCTTGTGCTTCTCTACCAATCCCTTTAAACGTTTGTCCATAAGATATTATGATGCAAATTAATTGTGAAGTGACAACTCTACAAATATGACATTACTATCAGCTATCCTGTGGAGTTTGCACCATCCACTGAATCACAATATCACAGAATATGCTGAGTTGGAAGGGACTCAAATGGATCATCAAGTCCAGTTCCTGCTCTGCTCAAGACCGTCCCGAAGAGTCACACCATGTGCCCGAGAGCATTGTCCAAACGCTTCTTGATCTTAGATAGGCTGGTGTGTGACCTCTTCCCTGGGGAGCCTGTTCCAGTGCCCAACCACCCTCTAGTAAAACCTTTTGTAAATAGCCAGTCTAAACCTCCCCTGATTCAGCTTCAGACCACTCCCTCAGGTCCTGTCACTGGTCACTACAGAGAAGAGATCAGTGCCTGCCCCTCTGCTTCCCCTAATGAGGACGCTGCAGACTGCAATGAAGTTTTCCCTGTTTCCTCTTCTCCAGGCCAAACAGAGCAAGCAATCTCAGTGTCTCCTTGTATGGCTTCCTTTCCAGACCCTTCACCACATTCAGAGCCCCTCTTTGGACACTCTCTAATAGCTTCCTGTCTTATGTTGTGGCACCCAGAACTGCCCCCAGTAATGGAGGTGAGGCTGCCCCAGAGCAGAGCAGAGCAGGACAATCCCCTCCCTTGCCCAGCTGGCCATGCTGTGCCTGATGCCCCCAGGACAGGCTTGGCCCTCCTGGCTGCCAGGGCACTGCTGGCTCATGTTCAACTTGCCACAGACCAGGACCCCCAGGTCCCTCTCTGCAGCATCTCATTCCTCAGTCTGTCTGTACATCCAGGGTTGAACCATCCCAGGTACATAATCCAGCAGTTTTTCCCATTGAATTTCATCTGGTTGGTGAGGGCAGCACAATCCTCTAATCTGTCAAGGTCCCTCTGCAGGGGCCCCTATCTTTGAGGGAGTCAACAGCTGCTCCCAGTTTTGCTTCATCTGCAAACTTGCCTAGTGTCCCTTCCAGTCCTGTGTCCAAGTCATTTATGAAGATGTTGAAGAGCACAGGGCAGAGGATGGAACCCTGTGGAACCCTACTAGTGACAGGTCAGCGGTCTGATGCCACCCACTCACTAAAACCCTTTGTGCCTCACCCACAGCATGATGTGTTTATTCAGCTGAATGCTGGACATTTTGTCCAGAAGGATCCTGTGACACCATAGAAAGATTACATCAGCTGGCTTCTCTTGATCAGCTAGGTAGGTTAGCTTGTCATGAAAGGAAATCGGATTTGACAAGCAGGAGTTTCCCCTCATGAAGCCATGCTGGCTGTCACCAAAGACTGCACTGTCTTTCAGGTGTTTTTCGATACCTCCCAGAATAATCTTCTCCATAACTGTACCAGGCACTGAAGTCAGACTAACAGGCCTGTGTTTTCTAGGGTCCTCCTTTTTGCACTTCTTGAAAACTGGGACAGCTTTCTCCAGCTTCTAGTCAGCTGGGACATCTCCAGTTTCTCTTCAGAGAGCAACATGTACACAGAAATGTTTTGGGGTAGGAGAGGGATGACAGAAAAACAGAAGCAAGTTTGGATTTGATACAAATAACGTTCTACACACTGTTTTAGACTAAAACGACAGGGAAAAAAAAGCAGCTCACATATGCTGTGGACCTGGTAAGGTCCACTCAACTGATGTGTCTAGAAAACACCACAAATAAAAAGTGACATTCTCAGTGTTCTGTGAAACTTGCTCCTAAAATCCGAATGAGAAAATATCTATATCTTCTGTTTGACTATCAGCACAGATCATCCCAGAGGAGTTCTAAGAGCCAAGTATCTGTGCAAACCTTCCTTAACTGCAAATAAATAACCAGCAAGCTCAACTCATTCTATATTTATAAGAGCTCATAAATGCTCAAGGGCTGATCCCAGTGAACAGAAGTAAACAATCTGACCATGTTTTCCACTTTACCAATAATGGGTTTCACAAAGCCCAAATTTCAACTCTACTTCATATGGGTCTCATTATTCCTAGATCATACGCTGCTATTTTGTAATTACTAGAAAAACAATACTGAATGTAATTAAGCTCTGACTTGTTTGTGTTGATACCATTCAATTAAAGGCTAACTATAATTGCTTCCACTGATAAAAATCAACTCAAAGGCAAATGTATCACACTTGGTTATGACGGCTTTCTGAATCTCTCATTTCTGAATTTGGCAGTTGAACTCCATGTGCAGTGCTAGAAAATATGTTTGTTTGACATTTTATAAAACAATGACCTGGGAGAGCTCTCTTTAGGGTATCCATGTGTCAAGCCAAGTATCCTGAACTCTCCAAAACACACAGCACTGCATAATAAAGTGCATTAGACACTGGAGTAAGAGTTAGCTGAGCCAGGCTCCCTCCTGAACTCATTCTGTACAGTATAGTATGATCACAGACAAGTCAAAACAACTCTAAGAGGAGTAGATGCTCATATTTTACATGGAAGAGATATGGAAAAGAAACCAACCATTGTGATATACCAAACAGAGAGGACTCAACCTGTCCTGTAGTGCCCTTCCTTAAATATTCTTGGTGATACAAAAAACAAAGGAGTCATCTTCAATTAGATCATTATGCATGTGTTGACATCTACTGAGTGATATAATTATTCAAAGGAAACCTGAGTGTCATAGAGAGTTCTGCAGAGTCCTGTGAACCACTTATGGATTGTCTCTGTCATGCAGCAAGACTGTCAGTAGAATGGTGGGTTAAGCTTTCAAATAGGGTGCTCCGAAGAATGATATCCCTGTAACTATAAGAATAGGAAATGAAACACTACTACAAAGAACTGGATGATGCTATTAAAACCTACTGAATACTAAAAATAATTTTGTGCTGGGATTAAGTTCTGATTCATGCAGCATAGTAAATAATCTCCCAGTCCGGCATCTCACAGCAGCACAGGGGTGGGACAAGAGAAGAATGTTGTTGTACACAAAAACATATCAAGTGAAAGGGTAAAGAACACCCACTTCAGAGAAATCTGACCTCAAGTTCACAGTACACATTCTTCACAAACATCTACTTAGTTCCTGTGCGGAAGCAGCCCCATGTGTTTGATACACATTCACAATAGCAGTACAAGAAGTATAAACCTTTGGTGTCTCTTTCCAATAGCTCTGTTCTTCTTCTGAGTTTCTTTGAGTACAGCACAAGCAAAACCTCACCTGCAACATCAGAGAGCTTTTTTTTTTTGTACTCATTTAACCTTACAAATGAATGTTTCCCAAAAATTTTTATGAGCACTAATATGAGATGCAAAATGCTTTAGAACTAGTGTATTCATGCAGACGGAAGAACAATAACCTCTAATTGACTACCACAGCATCATCTATGCATAGCCCAGAGACTGTAATGAAAGCAGACACTGACAACCACTCAAAAATTCAGCTATTCTAGACTAACAGTTAATTCCAACATACTTTTCCCCAATATATCTGATTTCCTGAGCTGACTAGTGAACCCTGGTATAGACAACCTGCATTGTCTCTCTCACACAGATATAATACTTAACAGAAAAGAATCAGATAAAATTACTAACTGGAGCACTTCCACCATGGGAAAATCCCTGAAGAATATTAAGATGAATACTCTGGCAAAACGAACATGAACCATTGCACTGCATCAGCCATGTAAAGAGGAGAGGGAAAGCAGAGGTAGAGATCGTGCTGAAACTGTCTTCTGTCTTTATACAATGCCTGTTTGAGGGACTCATAGCAGCTGTTTGAATCCTCCCTGTGGTTCTGGGTTAACCCAAGACACAGCATAATGTAAATGCAGACATCAGAAGATGAACACAATGCCAGATGGTAGGAATGTGCAACAGTAGCAAGAACTATCTTCTATGCAGATTATCAGTCTTTAAGCTCCATTTCTAAATTGTCTCCTCCTCTGAAGCAAAGAATTAAGTATAATTTGCTAACATATTAATGAGGATGGCATCAAGTATGTTTGAATACAAAATGCTTGTTTTCAGTCCAGCTTTCAAAACACACTGATAAACTCAAATAAACATGAAATGAAAAACAACCCCAGCCACTTACTTTTGCTGCTCCTATTTGCTCTTTTCGAAACTTCTCCAGCGGTGCTATTAGCACATCATTAGCATTCTGGATCTGCAATATTAAACATAAAGGATGTTTTCTTAATACAGAGTATTTGCAGAAAGTGGAGTCACTGTAACTCTGCCAATGTGCAAGACTGAAAAATGCATGTCCGAAACATTCTGGTAAGAGCAGAAGGCAAGTGATTAGGTTTTCTTTACACAAAGCATACAAAACACATGTAGACTAGTCTACCACAGAACATTTTTATGAATAACTAAAGGAATTTCAATGGAAGATGCAGTAATTTTCTCTCCAATATGCAGAAGGTTTTCTGGTGTTTTACTTCTATTTCTTGTATCTTGTCTAAAACCAGAATAGAAAACAAAAACTTTCAGGAATATATTTTGGCAGAACAAAGAAGACAAACATGTGAATACTGACAGCACTGACTAAAAAAAGTCTATGTTTACAGAATCTGAAACATTGACAGCTGAATTTTTTCAGCTATCCCTTTGGATTATAGACCTAGGTACACAGAGCAGAAGACAGTGAGGCAGAGAACTCTAAAAAGATATGTGGGTACTTAAAAGAAATACTCTAGATTGGGTTCCTTCACTTTTCTAGTTTTTAAACTAATTTGAGATGTCCTGCAGCTATTTTTATCCTTTTAACCTAAACCAGAGTTCTTAATGAAACACAGTTTTCCCCTCTGGCCTCTGTTTATTTAGTGTAAATCCAGTCCTGGGAACTCCTCCCTGAAACCCATTCCCAGCAGCAATCACCCAAAGCATCTGTAGTCATTTGGGACTGGAAACACACAAGCAGCAGAATACAAATGGCAGCCAAGCCATCATGCCATTCTCCAAGGAAAGGAAGCATAATTTCCCCACGTGCCTTTTAGGTACAGGAAGAATAACCAATTAAATTGACTTTGCTGATGAAAATCAGAGAAACTAAAACCTGTCAACATATCAGAAATAAAGTACAATAAAGCACATTACAATATTCTATTATACTGACTACAGGCAAAACTCTGGGTTTTCTGCACAAACAGCTTTTTTCTCCTCACCAGTACAGTCTTTACCAACACTCATAATTTGGGCTTTGGCAGGTTTAGTGGTCTGGGCAAAGCTAACATGTACCTAAGCCAAATGTGAATGAATACAGTTCTTGTGGTTCTTCCATAACAGTAATTGATAAGTTACATTGTCAGTTGAGCACAAAAACTTCTCAAAAGGCTGTAAACAAAACCATATAGAATAAACCTATTAAAATAAAAACACACTTTCTTTCTTCCCAAACCTAACATTACAATTCAAAAGAACACAGAATCACCACATCTCTTAGCAGGGCAAAGTTTTAGGAGAAGCTGAGACTCTCTTGGCCACTCTTATGAAGTGAAGTCCAAGACTGCAATGGCAACACTGGAATGCTCAGTGATACCATGATCAAAATGTGCTACATTTAAAAACAAAAAAAGGCACAGAGGATGAGGAGAAATGTTTTCATTGCATTCAACATCTTCCATCAGTTCCACTGGACCAGACTACAACACTACCTTACTCTCCAAGTGGATGCTTCCCAATAATATATAGATTTTTAGCGATTATCCAGCAATCTAACTGGGACTCAACACCTTTTACAAGGTAAAGTGCATGCACTTAGCAAAAGATAATTTTAATCCCAAGGATCACTAAAGGAGATTACCAGCAGTGCAAATCTTAAATGACTTGCCTACTATACGCAAAATTTGCCTGGAAGTAGCAGCTGGAAATTTTGATAGCTTACAGAGCATGTACATGGCTTTTAGCAACACATACAGAAACCACAAATGATTGCTGGAGTCACTGATATGGAAATGCGGATGCAATTTTTTGGTTTTTTCCACATCCCAAGCTAAGTTCTTCTCTGCCCTTTAGATTCAGTGCTAAATATATTCAATTAAGAGAGACAGATATATATTATCAAGTAGTTACTTCTGATACCAGCAATCACTACTAGTCTTGTTGCTAGTCAAACTAACCAGTTTGACTAGTCTCTCACTGACAGTCAAACTAACCCCATGTGGAGCTGAATGACCCCTCCCTTGACTCAATGCTGCCATGGTCATGCAGCCTCCATGCCACAGCAGGAGACCTCACTCCTATACACTGTCCTCTCGGCAGTGTTAAAGTGACTGAAACACGACTCCTACCCATCTCATTCAAAGATGCTGCAAAGCAAATGAGAAGATACTTGGAAAGAGACTCCTGCTTCAAACACCATGGAAGAATACACAGGAAGAACTGAGAGGATTTGGCTGAGAAGCAAGTGGCTTTGCTGAGCTGAACCACAATGTTATACACCCACAGTTATTCATGAAATGGGAACGGACAGCAGGCATTGCTAGGCTTTCATCCAGACAGGGTCTGTGCCTCTGAACAGATCTGCTAAACCACAACAGCAGAACACACTGCAAGATCATCCCTGGGCTGAAAGGTTCTATTGGCAAGAACCCTATTGTGACAATTCATCTCCCAGCAAAATTAGGAGCTAGACAAGAAATAGGCTTTGGGTTTGGGGAGGGAGAATGTGGCAGCAAAGGAATTAAGAAAAATCCCAGCAGATGCATTTCAACAGCCACTATTACAAGATGCAGAATGCTCCACTGTGTAAAGACTTCCATCAATTTCTACCAGGTTGGGCCTAGCTTTTGGAATCTGAAAATTATAGAGAAAGAACTTTTGCCTTACATATTCACTTATTAATTTCCTTTCTTTGCAAATTACTATCACTGCAACTACCACACAGTTTCATTCTTAAGGGTTATAAATCTGCATACAGCCCTTCCCCCCTGCCCAAGTCTTCTTTTAAAGCAGCAATCCAATACTCCCAAAACCATTTCTGTGGAAATCTGACTGCTTTAGATAATCTGAAATTTTCACTGTGTGGTCCTAATAGAGTATCTTTTTTCCTGCCAAGATGATAATCCCTCTCCTACTCAGTTATTGTGTTTGGTTGAAATCAGGGACATTGGGAACAGGAAAACAATGTCAAAAAGACTGTTACAGTTTTTGTAAACAGCAACTTCAGATATCCATGTTGTGTCTAAAATTTGGATCTTACCCTTCCATGCTTATTCAGATTAGTCACACCTTTAGAGAAGTTACATTTTGTTGATCTAACAGTTATTGAATGTGACACAGTTCCAGTGTTCAGCATGGTTAATATGTGGCAGTCAATCAAATTACGTGATTGTTTCTCTTGTTTGGCAAAAGCAATGATCTTTCTCCAGAAAAAGAATACCACAACTAAATTTACTGACAGTTCATCAGTCTTTTTTTAATTAACATGCTAGACAAGTATTAGCAGACATAACAGAAGAATATTATTTTGACATTTGAGAGAGCTATATTAGATACAATAATAAAGAAACTGATTTTTCCAGACTAAAAAGCTTGTTCAGATTTTTATCTTTGGTATATTTAATTCCACTTAGTTCTAGTTAATTCTACTTGTTGGTAAAAGCATCATTGAAATAAGTACCCCTAAAACCACACAGAAGTTTAAAATATATTTGAAAAAGAAGCACTTAAAAATTCAAAGTACTTTTTCTAAGGCAGTTTGACAACTTATGAGTTTGGTCATTGGTTGCATAGCTGCAACATTTCAATATACCCTGGCAGCCTTTGAGAGAACATGGTGAAACCACTTAAGTTTTCTTTTCTAATCAGTTTTCTGATTTTACTGAATTTAGGAGAGCGAATGATATGCAGCCTGTACATGCAGCATTCTTCTTCTTTTACTTAAAATAAAAGAGGGTAGATAAAGATTTACATGGAAAGAGGGCAGATTTAGGTTAGATATAAGAAGGAAATCCTTTACTGGGACAGGTTGCCCAGAGAAGCTGTGGATGTTCCATCCCTGGAAATGTTCAAGGCCAGGCTGGATGGGGCTTTGAGCAGCTTGGTCTAGTGGAAGGTGCTCCTGCCCATGGTAGAGAGTTGGAGTTGGATGACCTTCAAGGTCCCTTCCAACCCAAGGTAATCTGTAATTCCACTTTGGTAGAACCAGTGGATATAAACACAAATTCACCTAAAAAACATCAGTGTGGCTGCTAATTAATTTTTACATACTAACAATACAGAAATTTTAAGCCCTGAATTGTTTTATAGGCTTTTATCATCACCTGAGTGTCTACAGGGCTGAACTGCAGTAATGAGGACAGTCAATACCTTTTGAGCTTGGTATTTTCATTTGTAGGGATAAGGACTAGGTAAGTCACAGAAAGAACTGAGTTAACAAATTTACCAATTACCAGAAGAACACAGCAACAATTCAAGTGAGGAATATTTGCAGAAACAGAATTATATTAAACCTACCTGAATGACAGCAAAACAATTTAACTACGAAAAACTGTGGAGTTTATATAGTGTATCTTTGAAAAACATTTTTTTGCTCCAAAATCTGCTCTGACTACTTTTCATGGCAACACAGAATGACCACACTAGCACATGGTATATAGAACTCATTTCCCTGAAATACTGAGTGGCTCTCAAATTCTGAATGCTGACAAATATTAACTTTCTTCATGTCAGGATAAGACTTTTAGAAAACACAAATTAAATTCATTCAAAGGGGGCAACAAATCTCATAGCTAATATATACACAGTAATGCGTTTCTAATTTAGAAAAATATTTCTCCAGTAGACAAAAAGACATAATTTAATTTTAAATATTTTCCCCAATAACTAACAATTCCTAACATCTGATCAAAATATCTCCTCTTTCAGTCTGAGGACAGCATCAGCAGCTCCTAATCAATACATCTTCAAATACAGCACTTCAGACCAAATACAGACAACAGGCTTTTGTATAACTTATGTATACAACTGAACGCTACAAATAATATAAACATGCCATAATAAAATACTGGTCATGTATTTAAGTGCACAATTTCTGTTTTAGAAGTTAAAAAATGTAAATATTACACAAAGTTAATATTGTGAATTTCAATGCCTGTAACTACTTGACCTTAGCAAGACAAATATTTTTACAGCTTTGTACAGAAAACTCTACACAGACAAATCACATACTTAAAAACAAATAATATTCTCAAAGTTCATCTTAATACCTCTCACCTTTACAAAAAAAAAAAAAAAAAAGATTACATCAAACACTATCTAAGCTTATGTTAATTTCCTAAAAGTATCACTACCACTGCCACTTATTTAAAGTAAAGCTGATGATAAAGGAGATTGAGAAGACTACGAAGTTTTAACTACAGACAATTAATAACATAGGCTGGACACTTCCATATGCAATGTGTAATGCAACATTCAGCTTCTTACCAAAACCTAAAGCTGCATCAAGTGTTATTAATATACTGCCACAAGGGGATGCTTATAAATCACATACTAGCCAAGGCTGGGAGTAGTTATACACATGAATCAAAGAATGATTTGGGCTGGAAGGGACCTTAAAGACCATCAGGTTCCACCCCGTCACAGGCAGCAATACTTTCCCCTAGATCAGATTTTTTCTCAATGTTTTCAAGTGAACTTCGATTTCCTATATTGCACAGTTTAAGTTTAAAAATACATTACTGTAGTGTCAAACCTGAAGTGATTGTTTGTTAATACAATAAAAAATTAGACATGCAAAAGGCTGCCTTTAGCACTGAAAGGCCAGTCTCCTTATGGACTCCTCAAAACATTAGAGGAGGAACAGAACTCATCTGAAGAACAACTGAAGAATTTCAGATGTTAGGTGTCCTCAGAAGCTTTTTCCTTTTGACTGATTACAGACCAAGCAGATAAAAAAGCAGCCAACTTTCAAAAAAATCAGTCTTCATGAAGAATCTGACTCAGATCTACCATCTTCTTTTTGCACATATCATTGATATTCTAAAAAGTACACATTGATATGCAGTGAAAATATACATAGAAAAATGTTATATATAGATATAATATTTTAGAATTAACATTGCAAACATAATTTCAGATCACTGATATTCTGAGTCAGAAGGGAGTCACAATGACTATCAAGTCGAAATCTTAAGAGCATGGCCCATCCAGGGACTGAATCCACAACCTTGGAGGCATAAGCACCAAGCTCTGACCAGCTCAGTCAATCTGCAGGGTCTTGTGTATCTTGACTTAGCAATTACTTGGTAGAGGTCTTGGTAAATGAAGGCCTCCTGATACATTTTTCTATCAGAACATCTAATTATGGGTCAGTGGACAAACTATATTTGGAAATACTAGTGAGTACTGTCACTATCTTTGTGATCATTGACCAGATGCAACTTTGTCTTGTAAGTTGGGGAGAATATCAAATACCAGGAAGTCCTCTCAGGGTCTTTCTCTGTCCCAACAGTTTCCTCTGCTCTTTCCAAATATCAGCCAAGGAAGAAAATAGCTACAGTTTGTAAGCAATATATTTTGGGAGCTCATTGGCAGAAATGAGTGAGTTGACATTATTTTAGAAATACTCCCTTGTACTATCTTCTTTTTCTTTCCTATTTTTAACTACCCACTATCCTACTAAGCACAGTATGTAATTAAAAAGAATTAAGTTTAAAATGCTTTCATTACATCAGCACATGAATGAAGTGTTTATATAAGCCACATTTCATTAATTTTATATCCCAGCAGTCTCATAGCTGAGGCATATGTTTTCTGGGCTGTTTCCACATGTTCCTAAACAGGGTTATGACGACCTCTGCTATCTTAGATGAGGGTACAACATAGCAAGTACCTACAGCAATCACCCTCAAGCATCTTACCTTTTTTTAGTAGCTCAATCTTTAAGGCAAAAGACAATATCTATGGTACTTTAACACTCCGAGATCCCAAGGTCCAGTACAACCTTTCATTAAAACAGTAACTTGATTCTCTTGGAAGGAGGCACCAAAATTCTTCGTGTCTGAAATGGCTGTGGAGCCGAAGTTCCCTTCTTCCTCCCAGGAAGCCAAGCCTTATGAATGACCCTGAAAGCCTGGGTTTTTAAGACCATGCTAACTAACTGGTTAACTTGCTTTAGGGCCAAGGAACAACAGAGAAGTATTAACTCTAAGGCTTAGCATTAAGAAAATAGAGAAAGAGAAAATGTATTTTTGAGTTTAAGTAACAGCTATCACACAAAATCTGGAACTTCAGGTGTTGCCTAATAAATCAGTTCATGCACTGCCAACAGCAAGATCTGACAGAGGACATTAACAACACCAACACAAAGAGGCTCAAGGACTTACTGAGCAATTAACTCAGTCACTCAACATTACATACGCATTGTCTCTGTGCATACAGCCACATAAGCTTCTCTTCCCAAACAATGAGGAGAAATAAGTATAGGATGCCTGTGATCCATTCAGACAAGATATATCACATCATGAAATTGTGAGGCTGTTTGCAATCAAATTCAAGTTTGCTAATCTGCTTACATAAAGGTAATTCTGTGTAGATATATAAAAACTTAATACAACAGTATTTAAGTTTCCAAAAGAAAGCAAATGAACATCTGGGCTACTGGGCTTGAAGTCTGCTTTCCCTCAGAGATATTGCAAACCCATTTAAAGTTTTCTGTGATAAATCGAAGAAATATGGGACTGGGCAAGACTTGCTTTTCATTCAGCAGAAGCAGCTAGATTCAACAAGACAGCAAAAAACATTACAGACATTCCAGGATTCAGTAAAGGTTACTGTCACATTAACTTCACAGTCTGAATTACACTTACAAAGGTATATGGCACTTCTAATATAAGCAAACAGATGAAGTACAAGTGTAGCCACACACCCAAATGGATAAAGAATAAATTAACTAAGCGACCAATGAAATAGTGTAACAAACCACTTGCTTCAGAGTTAAAAGAAAAAATAGTCAAATTTTAACTCTATCATCATGCTAAATAGGGATCACATGAGTTAGATTTTATTATATTAGGTCATACAAAATATGGCTTAGTCTAATTCCAACATGAAGCAGTATTTTTACGCCTCCTGATTTCCTTTTATTTAATTAATTTCTAGCATAGTTATTACATTTATCACCAACTGATTACATGTGCAATGATGGAACAGGTACATAATCAGAACTTCACACCTGATCTAGGCTAATTTTTTTCTGCCAAAATTCAAATTGGCCATTGCATATCACCTCTCTTAGAGATGGGACATCATTCAGCCTCTGAAATAACCATTCTGCCCTCCATCCTCTGGCAGGGTGCTGCCTCCACTACTCACATTTTCTGTCATTCACAGAATTCACAGGGTATTAAGATGCCAGATTCACCAGCTGGCTCCGGAATGTGGCAGCTAATTGGAGTCTGACCAAGACAGGGCTCACATAGGGAGCTCACTAAAGCTGAGCATGGAAATCAACAGAAAAAATTGGATCATCAGAACCCAAAAGTTCCTACCATCTGACTCTAGTCACTCAGTGCTGCTCCAGAACCATTTTATGCTACCCACTGACAATATCTCATAGAAGCACACCAGAAATTCCCAAGGGAGCAAATATGTAACAGAAGTTTACAAGATGAAACATGTCATCCAAATGACTTCAAGCATCTTACAATTATTTTTCTTAGTGGTTTGTTCATATCTTCATGAACGACATAAGAAACAATTCTCAATGACTGCAAGACTGGACTCTGCAGATATTGCTCATTGAGTGACAAGACACAGAAAGAAGGGTAAAAACGAACTTAGATGAGAATACTTGCACCATGAATTTATAGCAGCAAGTTTGAAATGCATCTCAATAGTTCCTGTTTTGCATAATAAGGTAGGTTGTCTATGACTGAACTTATCACTGCAGGCAAAAGAAAGTAAAGGTTGCAACAAGATTTCCATACATTAAAAGTTTTTAAAGATACAAAAATGGTGCTTGGTATGTTTAGATAAAGTATATTACCAACACATTCATTTAATACTTCTTTTAAATGTGACTTCCTTTTAATTATCTTGTTCACCTAATTTATTCATTGTTTGTGATTTCTCTGGAGGGAAAAGCTAAATATTCATTCCATCTGTTTTAAATTCACCATTTGAGAATTTGCAGTAAGCTTAATACATCTTTCTAGCCTTATGAAGAGAAAATATCATTATATTTAAACTCCCAGAACTGTTGTTATTTTACAGCAGTTAAGTTTTAATGTTTGTATGCTAATTTGTTTTGGTCATAAACACAAGATTCTTGGGCACTGTTGGACCACAAATACTTCAAGCATGACTTTAAACAGCACCAAGAAGAAGCTACTCAATTCCTACCATTTGTATGTGGACAGACATTGCATTTATAATCATCCTCCACTAAATGTTTTACTTTGGCAAACCAAATCTACTTCACATTTTAAAAGCTGATACTCAAATTTTCCTTCTGAGTTAAGAGAGTGCAGAAGACCTATATTATCAATCACTCCATGTAGGAGTAAAGTCAGAGGCTACAAACCTGTCACATGCCCAGTGAGCAAACTGCCTCTGATAACACACAGAGGCAATGAGATGTCTAATACTTTTTATGGACAGCCTTAAAAATTATTTACAGCATATAGTACAATGTCATCTGCCTACAGAAAGCTGATTTGTTTGAGGGGGAATATTAGATGCCTTTCAAGCATTGGGAACTGCTGAAGTGAAATTGCTACATATACCTTTATGTTAATTCTGGTTTATATCTTCAAGATGCACAAAACAAAGTCTTAAGCAAACATGGATTAATGAAAACAGTCACATTCCACATATATGTTCCGTGTAAAAAGTCAGATATTCTCTTTTCTCATAATTCTTTATTTTACTTCAAATCTCAAAAGACTGCTAGATTTAATTTTCTTTAGGTAGGTGAATGAAGAGACAAGTTAAATACCTCAATTATTTGACACAAATAAGACCAAACTGGATCTTTTCCTGTTACCATCATATTTAACAGACTCATATACTTAGATAACAATAGGAAAACCATGTGATGGTAACCTTCAAAAATGTCTTTAAATTTTTACCAGACACTTAAAATTTATTCATTTCTTAATAAAATAATCATACAAAAAGTTTACATTTATAGCATCTTTTAAAATAAAAGATTAAATAAAAATTGCATAAATAATTTTAGACGCTATGATCCACAAATAATATCAATGTAAAGGCAAACAGCCTTCTGGAAAAGCAACACAAAGTATTCAGAAGACAAACATGGAAATGGACAAATGAATAACAGCAGTTGATAAGAGAAATAAAAAGGAGAGTGCGCTAGTATTTCATAATAATCTCAAGAAATTGGATGCCAAAGGTCAGTATCAAGACAAAAAAATCCACCTGAATTATTAAAGGGCTTGGCTAGTTTTATGACCATTAATAAACACACACTACTTGCATGTTTTAAATTTAAGGAAATCAGATTTTAAAGCATTCAGAGCAAGCCCGTAACTTGTCTGTCATCTCCCTCTCACGGCACACAAAATGGCAAAGGAGTCCTGTGTTTGTTGGAACATTGGATAGTCCCCAGAAGAAACATATGTGTACAAAAGGGGCCCAAACAAACTCAGAAAAGTTACTCTTTATAATGTAGTTGAAGTGGTAAGGGTAAAAATTCAAACATTAATATCATACAAAAATTATTGATTTTAAATTTTAATTTCTGTCCTTCCCTTTGCTAGCCTGAATAAAATAACAAAAGCAATTCCACAGCTCTTCTCATGTGTCAAGACTATTCCAAATGTCAAACTCTGTATCAAGTATTACAAGTACTGAATAAAGATGTAAATACTGGCATGTTGTAAATTAGGCTTCATGGGGAAATTAAGATGCAAAGAACGATACCAAGGGAATTGTCCAGACATGGGTTTAACAATACTGCTGTTACCCTCCCACAGAAACTTTTAACAAAATTGACTTCATTCCTCTCACAATGTACCTTGCCAAGAAATGGATTTGAATAAAGGGCCCTCATTAGCAATAAAAGTTTGGAGGGAAGTGCTGCTTGAAATTTGCTTTGCTGAAGTGCATGCAAGGAAAAGTACTGTGCTAGCAGAGTCTGCACAAGGCAGTCCCAGCCTGCTGGTCCTACTGTCTCAGCTGCTGCTCAACAGCAGGACACTTCAGCAGCAACAGAGGAATAAACTTGTAGCATCCATGCATGTATCATCCTGATAGTGAAGCCTAGGATGTCCTTCTCTACCAACTGTGGACCTCGCAGACCTTCTCAGCTCCTAGCAAGGTTCTGCAATGTGCTCTGGGAGATAGTATGTGAAAGCTGACAGAATTATGCAAGGAGTATTAATGCTCAAATCCTTTTTACACTGTTAGCTTCTGAGCAAAATTTAAGGTGCTGGTGATTCTTAAATGTAGTGGTTATGCGCAGGAAAGTATCAGAATTATTTAGGGGTGCTCAGAAAACTCTGCAGGTATTGAGAGGATTACTACCTTAGTGAAAGCATAAAATATTTAAGTTTTACTACTGATAGCACCACTGAACCAATCTGAAAACAAAGAATGTCATATCTCAAGCAACTTATAGATCAACAGAGTTGTAAACTAAATTCCTGTAACGTTGCCTTTATTAAGCGATCCTTAATTCATGTTTCAGGCCACAGTTGCACATCTAAAATACGGTACCTAGATCAATTTTAATAGCACAGTTGTAAACACCGAGTTTTGAACAAGCATGACAAGCTACAGTCCTAGCCCCATGATTTAGTGATCTTATACAGCTGGAGGGTTCATACAGCATGGGCTGCCCTTCTTGTAAATAACATAGCTCCTGCTGTATGCTAAAGGCAAAAAGCAGAATTCAAGATTCCTAGCATTCAAAACTAATACCAAAACTGGGACACCTGAATTCATTATGAAAATACCAAATGTGCCCAAGCAGTGCCTACTGAAGGACTGACTTGCCATCATTCATTCAGCTCAGCTACAAGGAGTCAGTGTCAAAAATTTGAAGGGCAAGATGTTTATATTTGATCAGTTGTTACATTAAATACACAGAAGAAAGAGATGACTTGAAAACAGAAAAAACTTGGCCAATCTGAAGGTAAAACACATTTATAATCAGACTGTAAGATGTTTTGATCTACTAGAAAACTCTCATGAATATATTAAGAAAATTATATTTTCTTAATATATTCTCACATGAATATATTAAGAAAAATTCCTGTTCTAGGTATTGACTATAAAAGTCCTAAGACAATGTCATAAGAAGTGCCTCATCTTCAGTATGTTCAGAAATTAGAAGCCAAATGGCTTCAATCACTCATTTCCTCAATGTGTGGGTTTAACCAGACGGACTTACTCTAATGCAATGTTAGCCACAACCAAACACATTTTCCTGAGCAGGCACCAAGCACAATGACACCCAGCAACTTCCCAAAGAGCAGGAGCAGTGGTAGATGCTACAGAGAACTTGGTTACCTACCAGTACCCACACACTACATGCATTGACCACTTTAAGGTAAAATTCAAATGCGGAAGCATTGTACATCAAGGCATGTGCTCCAGTATTTTTCATTTATGTGAAAAATGCATCTTGCCCCTACAGGAGTTTTTGATGGATTAAGAGAAAACAGTGGCCAGTAAGTTAAAAAGGAAAGGGGAAAGACCCTACTGACTTCTATACCTTGCAATTTATTGCAAAAGCCCAGTAGAAGATAATATTTGGGATAAATTTGCTGTACCTCGGTTCCATTTTTTATCTCCTCCTGTGCCTTCATTTCTTTCTTTTGCCTCAAAATCCTTTCACATAACAAAGACCATGTATGCCACCTACTCTTCCATTGTACAAGGACACACTTCAAAGACTTGATTTCTCTGTGTACCATCATCTTGTTTTTTCCTTCAGTGGGCAAGAGCTCAGTGGGGTTTCTGTCACTACTGGCACTAACATTCATTTAAACTAACAACTTGAGCTGGAAATTGTAATGTACCCATTCTGCCTCCTCTCACTTGCAGCCTCTCCTGTCTCTTAGACTTACTGCTCAGTTGCAACAGCAAAATAATTTTCTACATAGATAGGAACATTTTATAAAGTGTTAAAGAATGCATTTAACTTTTTCTGATATAGGCACAATTACAAAGATGACTGAAGCTAGAGGTTTCCTCCTTTTGGAGGAAAAATCTACCTGGTGATAAATGAAAGGGGAAAAAAACTCAAAATAACCAACCAACCAACCAACCAAGAATAAATAAAAAAAAAACCCACAAAAACACACCAAAACAACAGTTGGGCTTGTTTGTCCCTTTTTTCTTTAGCAATCCCCTGAAAATATTTAGAAGACATAAATCAGCAGCGGATATGGTCATGGTAGGTAGCTAATCATCCAGTAAGAGATACCATTTCTTTTTACAGCTTACTCCATGGACTGTAACTCAGCAAAAACTGAGTAAAAGAGAAAGCAGCCACAAACACCACTACACTGAAGGAAAAACAATTTGGTAGTGTACTTGCAAGTCTAGGCATTTATTTTTTTATCACTACCATTAATACAAACAGTGCATGTCTCTTGACTAGGCTGAGAGTTCAAATCATACAGAAAGGAAAAGAGCTTGAGAATGTAGCTTCAGATAGGCCGGAGAAGAAAATTTTTCTGATTTTACCCCCCTTTTTGGCTGTCCAAACAAACAAAAAAATTTCTCAGCTTGAACGTTTACATTACATATTATCAAGTGGGAAATGGCTACATAAACACAGGAAACAGCATAATTGGAGCACAGAACTAATTAAGAAAAAAACTGATCCAGAATTTAAGTATAGCACATTTCACAACATTTTTAACAGTATGTTATTCTAGTGAGTACTCTGTTAAATATAGATATTTTAGGATATTACAAGTAACCTTACGTTCTTAAACATTTATCACATGGAACAATTTTTCCCATAAACAATGAGTAAACAAAACAAAACCAAATATTTTTCTATAGGGGAAAAACTTCAACTTAAGAAGTGCAGAAGTGAAGGAAGCTCTGCTTTTGTGGAGAGTTGTGTGTGGCTTTTTAAACTTTTTTGTTCAATACATTAACATTTAGAGAAATTATCTGATTAAAATAAATCCTAGCAAATAAGCAAAAAGCTTTACTCTACAAAAAGCTTATTTTAAATTTTCCAAGACATTTTTAATCTGACTGTAGACCTATTTAACAGTTACCCCAAATCAGTTCCGTATGTTTATTATTTTGTCTCTTTGCTTTTCCAAATCCTGATCTGTAAATTTTGCAGCCAGGCCTGTTTCCCTCACTGTGCAGATGTCAACAAAACCTCTCCAGAGTGGAGTGAATGTACCCTGAACAGGCCTCCTTGTGAGGTCCATTAGGATGTGAAGGGAAAGTTGGAAATCAATAATAAACATTTCACTTATCAAAGTAAGAACTTCCTAACTTGCCATGAAAAGTAAAACCAATGTTATTTAATTAGTGCAGATTATTCCTTAAGGGATGTTGAGCAGCCATCATTCCAACACTTATTTTGACAAGCTTTATTTGTCAGAATTCCTGAAACTGCCTTTAAATATTCTTTCCTTAAAAAAACAGAGTCAGAGTGCAGGTTCCTTCTTCCTAGACCGAAGCTGGACATATTAAAGCACATAGACAAGATGTTCTTTAGCAACAGACTTAAGAGATCAAGAGTTTGATTGCCTGGATGTCATAAGCAACAGCTTCTGAGTCCAAAGTAAGAACAAACACCTCAACATTTAAAGTTTGAAACAAATAAATAAATAAACAAAATGGAAGTTTAGCAGACATAAAAATAACCAAATGGCTAACCCAACATGGAAGCCAAGATGTTGACAGGAATGTTGACCGCAACTAGGATTTTCTTTTAAATTTTTCATCATGCAGAATCTGTCAGAGAATATCAATAAAATTTTCAAATTGCCAGTAATGGTTATATTTGGCACAGTGGCTCTAATTTTCTTCAAACAAACAAGCAATACAATTGGCCAGCTACAGAACTCTCCATAGAAATTTAGGCTCCAAAATACCGAAATCAACTGATTTAGAGCCTCGTGCAAAATGCTCTTGGGACAAACGTCACGGGTGAGGATGTTACTCTTAAATTCAACTAGAAAATCAGATTTGTTAGATGTTGTCGAACTTTTGCCTGTTTCCCATTTTGCCCATAACCCTTGCCTCAAAAAAGAGTATGGAAGTCTTTTTAAGAAATACACTATACTCTTAGCCCATTACCATGATGGGCACCTTTGAAATAACTTACTGAAAGGTACTTGATGACAATCTGATTAATGATGCTCCAGGCTGAGGGATGCATGGTCACTGAGCAATATAAAATACTTTGTTTCTACATTACATTTTCCAACACTTGGCCTAATCTCAGTTTGTGCCTTAGACACTTTCCATGGCAAAGTCTATTTTTTTTGGTAAAGTATTTCACAATGCAGCTCATCGTGAGGAAGTTTTCCTGTCACTCAGCCTAACTTCTCTCCCAAATTCTTCCTGTCAGATGACTGTCTCTTCTTAGCTAGATGATGTAAGCAGCATTCACACTTCCCAGATAAAGAAATAAAAATTTAAAATCAGAGTGAGAGCTTGAGAAGATGAACAGTTCAAACTGAAAGGGGTCTTATGTATAGATCTACCTACTTACTCTTTTAGCAATCAATGCAATCATTTTTACATGAAGAAAAAATGCCTTATCTGTGACTAAGTGATGGCTACGGAGACTAAGCAGCTATGTAAGCAGTCACATAATACCTGTCTGCTGCTCTTAGTGAAGGTGAGAATTCAAGAGCCAGGCGAAGTTGTGCTGGTTTACAGCAGGCCCTGCACTATTTGTGATCATCATGTGCTGCCTTCCAGCATGAAAATTAATTTGCACACTGTAGGTCTTCACAGGTCAATGCCACTAACTGCACAAGTGGGGTTAATAGGTCTACAATCTGTTACTATTGGAATCACTTTGCATTATATTGCACAGCTGCTGTGAAATAAAACACTGAGAAAGGTGGTCTGAAAGTTCAATGCTTTGCTTCTGTGACACATTCTTCATAGTTTGGATATTGCCATGGTTCTTCTATCTACTATTTGTTATCTCTTCAGTACCAACAAAACCAAACCCCAAAAAGCATTGTTAAAAATAAAACAAACGAAAAAAAAAACAAGAAGAAGAAGTTGGTGCTGAGGAAATTAGCTACTCAGAGATTAATGTAATTAGAAGTTGTATTTTGCTTTAACAACTACTTTGTGAATGGACACAGCCAGGCATAAAGCCAAAATCAGCTTAGCTGTTTGTAATGGTACTATGCCCAGGAACTGTTAATGTTGAAACTGGAAGTATGTATCCTTTCAGGAAACAAAAGCACGTGCATGAAAATTTAAGATATATTCTGAAAAACTGTAGGTTGGCCACAGCTACAAACTACTAAGAGGTAAGGGAGCTTTAGATATAGGATCCATAGAAAACCTTTCCATTTCTCCTTGCTATTGGCATACTAAGTTTTACTGGTAGCTGACACACTGAAGAATGTTCATATGTTATTTAAGGCTCAAATGCTGAATAATTATAAATTAGAAGGTTCTGGCAGTTGTCAGTGGTGAAAATTCAAAATGAGTATGTCGGGAACAGCCGACAATTAAAAAAGGAGCACAGGACATGTTATGACACATGCCATGACAAGATATTTAGAGCAAAAGATCTAAAAATAGTATCAGATTCAGATTTCTTAGCCTTTTTTTCTGCTCTCATGCAAAAACAACTAACAAAATAAGTCAACTTAGAAAGCTCTCATCTAGCTTGTAGAAAGGTCTCAATAAGAGGCATCCTAGGAGAGACAAAGGGCTAGTCTGGTTTCTGCAAACTGTGACTCTACTAAGATTGTGTATTGCTATGTGGGCTCAGCTGCAGAGGCCGTACTTCCCTGTGGTCCTGCTGGATGCCCATCAGGGAAACTGAGTCACCCTTTTCCTCAGTATGGGAATTATGGATGGTCTCGCCCTATCAAGCAGCTCCCCTGCCCCCTCAGTAGTATCCCTGGTGAAAAATGGCCTTTAGCCACGGGGAGGGATGCTGGGGCAGTCTGGCAGCAGCTGCAGGGCAGTGCTGGCAGGACTGACGGGACGTGCCCAGGAGCGGAGCCGGACGGGCCGGCCTGGGCTGGCCCTGCCTGCAGCCACCTCACAGCTCCGCGCTGGCCCCAGCCCAGGGCCCTGGCACAGGGGGAGGCTCAGGGCAATGCCAGACCCCCCTGCAGGCTTTGGCTCGCCATAACCCACTCCTGCAGCCCACAGTACTGACTGTGACACTGGACTCCAGGGGGAATTTCACATCAACTCCATGACAACAAACTGGGCCAAAATTTTAATGATTTTGGCCAAGGTGGATGGGCTACCTCCACTTAACCCAGAAAGGAAACATAACTCAATATTGTTTGAAAAGTAACTTTTACTAAAGAACAGCTATCCAAAGAAGTAACTCTCACAATATTTTAATCCTTAAGGCTACCAGACTCTGTGGCCCCATACTTCAAAACTTCCCTCAGGACCATGTGACCATGGCTTCCAGATTTCAACGCTAATTTCCTTTAAACACTGGAAAAATAATTTCTTTCTCTGACTACAACTACTTGTAATAGCAGGGCTGCAACAAATATTGCACCATGAAGTAGATATGTAGTCATTTATTTGGGTGGTCACGCTAGCTTAAGCAGTTTGCTGATCTTGAAATGCTCCTTCGTCCAATTTTTGACGACTTCTTCTGCCCTCTGTGGCTGTTACACTGAAACAGTCTGTTGCAACATGGTTGAAAAATAACCAGTAAATATCTTGTTTGTTTTGCTTTTAGCCAGGTCAGTTTTGTGAAGTGGGTACATAATAAACTGGCATGGCTGCCAAAAAACAGACAAAACTGTTAATCTGTTTCAGTCTTAGCACAAAGCAAAAGCACTTGCTCTGGGAGATACATCTAAGGAAGCTTCTCAAGATAACTGTAACTGAAGCCTCTGCAGACATTTGAAAAGTATAATAAAGGCAACCGAAGTACTCTGCAAATATTAACACAACATCCTAAAAGAGAATACTTATATAAAACACCTTTGTATGTAACACAGCTACGAGCCCATGCAGATTACACAGAGTGCTCAAGGGGGAATATTTTGCTTCCTTATGAAAAGGTGGGGGCTTTGTTTGGCTGGTGTTTGTTTGGTTTAAATAAGGCATATTTGTTTCTACACACCCTTTGGTACATAAAGTGCTTGTGCTGTTTTCTGTTTTTAATCACATTTCCCAGGACATTACATAAGAACAACAAATACAGCAGTTTCATTCCAGAGATCAGAATAAATGAAGGAAAATTCAAAATTAAGTTTGTAGGAATGAAGCACCTTTTTCATACCTCCAGGAGAACTGCAAATAAATTTATAATTCATTAAAAAATTAAGAAAATAGCATGTCAGATAGCAGCATCAAAATTATTACAAGCTAGTAATAGGTACAGCATATATCCTCTTCTATGACCAGCTCCATTCCCTCCCTCTGTAGTCAGAAAATAAATGCAAAAACTTAAAGGCTATAAGGTTGGTTGATCTAGAACTCATGCTTCCTTAAAATAGTCATTTAAAAGTGCAAACATCTTTCTTCCTTTTTTCTCTGTCAACAGTCATCTGAAAAGACACTTAGTGACTGTGGTGGAAGCAAAAGAATCTACAAACTAAAATTGCAACTACCACATTTCTGTGAAGACTAAAATGTCATTAAAATAAATTCCTTCCAGCCATGCTACTCACAGAATGCTTCTCAAAACCTTGGGAAGTGCTGTTATGCAATGCAATATCACATGCAGTGAAATGCTTGCATGGAGTAAATATATGAATTGAGAACAAATTAGGATTTATAAAACGACAAGTAGCAAGAAGCTTTCCAACTAACCTTTCATTCTGCACTTTTAATGAAGACAGCATTTCATATCTCTCTCCATGATATTTTTCAAAACTGGAAATAGCAAGCAATCTCATTTTTTGAATGTTCTCACTGAAAAATGCTGCAAGGTAAAGCTGGAGAGAGACCTTTTATAAGGACAGGTAGTGACAGCACAAGGGGGAATGTCTTTAAACTGAAAGAGGGTAGGCTTAGATTACATATAGGGAAGAAATTCTTTAATTTGAGGGTGGTGAGACATTGGCATAGGTTGCCCAGAGAAATTGTGGATGCCCTACCCCCAGAAGTGTCAAAAGCTGGATGGGGCTTTGAGCAACCTGGTCTAGTGGGTGGCCTCCCTGCCATAGCAGAGGGAGTCGGAGTATGGTCTTCAAGATCCCTTCCAACCCAAACCATTCTCTAATTGTATATCCATATGGAGGCAAAAACAAATACACACACCTTGAATGTAGAAAGCAGGAGAAATTGTAATTGCTAACAACTAATTACACTAATCTCCTGCAACACACTTTGTTTCTTAAAAAGATTTTCTAAAAAAGATTATCTTAATTTGCATTCTCTGCAGAAGACTGAAAAGCAAATAGTATATGCACACCGAATTACCAGAGCCTTCTTACTAAGGCTTGGAACACTGTTTACGTAAGATGGTAAAGAATGTACACGAATCTTATAAATCCCCTTATCTCTGTTGCCCTTTCAGTTCCCCTTGAACAATTATCCTATTCCCACTCTCCTGTCTTACTCACAGCCTCTTAGCCCTATCAAGACAGACAAGTGATCACTCTTTGTTGCCAACTATCCAGTCAAAACAACAACAGAGATCAACATGGGAGATCTATGTTTTCACACCTTTTACAAAGTTGTTTACTACAAGAAATTAACTTTTTGTCACAAATCAACTCTATGACAACTATCTCGGAAAACAGCAAAGACTGTCTCTAAAACCAGTCAATTTGCTTTCCTCCTCAACAGGTAGGTTTAAAGGCAATGAAATTATCTAGGCCCAAGATGAGGAGCACAGGGTGCAAAAGGCACCGCAGATGATTTGGTTGTGCACTCTGGACACTCATATCAACAGGAAATAACTCACATTTTCAAGAGAAAAAGAAAAATGTAGAGAGAAAGCTGCTAAGAAATAGAGTGCAAAACATGAACAGTAGGTTCTCTGTTGACTTCATGATCATAAAATTCTGAACATATTCTGAATTAATAGTACGGTTCCGTCACAATGTAGTGATTCTGGAAGTACCTTCTGCAAAATTAATGAAAATACGGACCTGTATTTTCAGTTCCTGAGGATGGAGTTACAGGGATGTGAGAGGGACTGGTTGCAATCTTTTTCTATGAGACCAGCTTGATCTTTTAAAAATTATCATATTCGAATGTCCCAGGATGACTGTTTTTTCTTCATTTCCACAAAAAAAAAGGGAGAAATCATTTTAAATCATGAATGTTACTGGAGAAATTAGAACTGGATTTAAACAAATTAGGAACGTACAAAGTGTACAATTATGGAAGATGATGCAGTGCTATCTGGATAAGCCAGCTAATGCTCTCTACTAATAACACCCATAATTTTATCTCCAGATTGTCTGGCCTAGTATGTATTCTTTATCTGAGAAAAGTTTAGAAATACATACAGATCTTATATGTTAAACTGCCTTAATGATAACAGAACATGAACTGTTTACTTTTATTACTGTTTTTTTAATGGTTTTTTTTAACTAAGCACAAATGCTAAGAAACATCCACTGAACATGTGTATTTTCATACTTAAGTGGCGCAGAGAAAGACAGCAAACAGAATTCCTTCAAGCCCAAGACAGGGCAAGGGGGAAAGTTGCATTGAGAGTTCTTGCCCAACAAGAACCCACCAAAGAATCATGCTCTCTAGGAAGTCTGCGTGACACAAATATGCCTATCACTTCCTGATTTCATATAGGAGTTATAATGATCAGAGATAACATCTGCAGGGAAATGAAGGTACAGTTCTGGTATATTTTTGATAGCAATTATATTGAAGTAATTACTATCTTCTGGATAGAAGGTCTTCATTTTCCCTGTGTGCACTGCAGTTATGGGAAGGAAGTAATAGAAAGTTAGTGTGAGAGAAATTATTTTTCCAGCTGGATCACTTCTCCAATTATGATCACCACACAGACACACAAACATTTGTACCAGCACAACAGGAAGACCTTTTCTCAAAAGGTCTATACTTGACAGACACGCAATTAATATGAAGAGGTAACACAAGGTTGACTGAAATTTAGGCAAAGCTGGTTCTGCAAACTGCTAATTAGATAAAATTCTGTGTAGCACATTTCCTCCAGAGTTAAAACACAGCAGAAAACCACGCAATGCTACTGAGCACACTCTTGCTTCTGCAAGAGTCTCCAAGTAATTTTGCAATGTTTTTTCTTGTTTATCCTTACAAAGTAAGACTGACAATGGTATCAGCAAGGAAAAAAAAAGGGAAGAAAAATCTGATGTCAAGGGCTGAAGTGTTAACTTGTTGCTGAGGACTAGTCAAGTGTGCTGAAAGGTGTAATTTCAATTAATGAATCACAGGACTCCAAATAACGTTGATCTAATTTGTTTTAATTAACGCTAATCAAAGAGACCTCCTTGCAGTCTCTTGTCATTCTCACCTTCTGGGTGTTAAGCTTTCCTTGTTGCCTTCCCCTGTATCTTTTGTAGTCTACATCATACTTTCTGGCCAGAAGTGCATATAGCAAGTATTCAAAATGGGGGCTCCCCAAAAAGGTTTGTGAAAGCATGCCATTTGTTTCCAGTAATTTTCCTAATGATTTCTAAAACTTAGCCTGTCAAAGGACAGTAAGCTGATAGTTAAAAAAAAAAACCCAAACAAACAAAAAAAACCAACCTCAAAACCATTGAAACCAGTATTTTCCTATCTTGCAGAACTTCCCTTACCTTAAAGACATGGATTTTTCTGTAATGAATATCAAGTATGTTCTCTGCTATATCTGGGATGAAACAGGAGGAAGAAAAGGTGAAAAAACAAATAGATAAATGTAGGTAAAAATTATGTTTATAAGAAATTTGAAAATTCACTACTGATTTACTGATCCTTCTTCAAGAGAAACCTCAAAGGGGTACTTCTAAATTAGTAATTTGATACAGAAATTCAGAAAGTCTTTCCAAAGAAGCTCGTTAACAAAACAGTCCATGCTACCTTAATGACTCAATAGGATGTACAGCCATCTTCAGTATAAGGAAAAAACTGAAACTCTCTAAGCCCAGGTGCATTTAATTAATTTTTTAACAGCAAACATGGTGGGAGGAGAGGGAGTAGAAGGAACAACAAAAATAAAGAACAAAAAAACCAGTCGCAACTTCAAAGAAGTCCTTTTATTTGTGGCATTTTCTTTCACTTACAGTAATATGCTTTCAGTGTTCTTCCCAGCAGACTCCTACCAAGGAGATTAATTTAAATGCCAAATCTTGCATGAGAGGTGAAAAACACTGAAATCAGTTACCAAGTATATCCAAACACCATCAAACACTATTTTTTTGAAATTTGAGAGACACTATGCAAAAAAAGTGCCAGGTGTTTGTTCTGCAGTCTCAGGGTGCTAGTACATGCAATGCTATTTTTCCCCAGTATAAACTGAGAAATAAGCTGCCCCTGTGGATAGGAGACTGCTTACTCTTCTGATGGAATCTGTAATGCACGTCACATTATAGGGAAAAGGTTAATTCTGTTCAATAACATGCTGTGCCCTTCAGTATCTGATTTTATGTACCATTCCATGGATAGCTGGTTTTAACAACTCATTTATTTTTCTTCAAGTGCAGCTTTTGAAACTGAATATTTTGATGCTTTCCCTGAAAGCAGATAGCATCAGACCCCTTGTGTGAGGGCAAATACAGAACCACAATGAGAACATCCAGTTAATACAAAAAAAGTCCACAAAAAAGAGATACTGTCTGAAGCATGAAGATTATTAGATACAAAAAAAGCAGACTTTACAAAGAAAAATATTCATCGAGCATAGTACAAAACTATCCACTTCAGAATTTTTATATATTCCCTGGAGTATTTAATATTGGTCAGGAATCTCACTGATTCATGATGCCAGAGAGAAAAAGCTCTGGGGCCATTCATCACCTGCCAACAACAAAAAAAAAACCCCAAAACTTGGATAAATAGCAAGGAATTTAAGAATTAAGAGCCTATTTCAGTCTTGGACTCAGTAAGCTCTCAGAAATAATCAGGGAGTTCCAGCAAGATAATGTTGACACTCAAGAGAACTCATTCAATGCTTCAAACTCATAGGGGTTCTCTAGGACCAGTAGCATGAACCAGTTCATCTATAGTGATGACAACACAGAATAATCCTCCAAGAGGAAAAGGAAGTAGCATTTTATTTTACTCCAAGATAATTTCTGTTACTAATTTTAATAACAATATAAAATTAATAGGAAGCAAAAATAAAATATGAATCTGTAAAATAAAATATATCACTTATTTAGCAGAAGGAATGCAAATTCAGTGAAAGAGGAAGGAAATTATTTTAAGTAAGTTCCCTTGATAAAGATTCAAACATCCACATGGGATTAAATTACAGCATCTCTATTGTTCCCTAATAAACACTAGGAAATAGAGGTCATTATTCTACATCCCTGATGGCTTGCTGCTGAAGTCATTGGAAATGCAGTGGGGATGAATCTGACTTTTTATCCAATTTACAGTACATGTGAAGCCCAAGAGTAGTGCTGTTTAGTTGGGATTTTTTTAATGCACCATTTACCAACAGCATCACTAAATTAACAAAATGACAGACCTCATCAAAACTTAAGGCTGTACATCATAAAAGAAGCTATCTTATGAGTTATTTTTCCTTTATTTTCTTTTTAAGGAGAAATGTGAGGTGCATGGCCTCTGTTTTTTCTGACTACTCTTCAATTTTCCAGCATCAAGAAATAAAAGACAAGGATAAAAGAAGCTGACTTGCAATGATCACCATATTATTACTGCTGCCAGTAATAATGGCCACAAGGCCTTACAAAACAATATTTATTGTGACATGAAGTTTCATTTGACTTTATACTTCAGTGTTTTTCCTAATAATATCATTCATAATGTCGTGTTTCATTAGCTTCTTCTGAATAAAAAAAACTTCTGGTTCTTCTGGGTCTTTATGCAGGAAGGAGAGAAGATTTGCTAAACCCCTTCTCAAACTATTTCCGTGACTGCTGGAAACACTTCATTTATACAATCAGCGGACAAGCACTCCAACAGTGTGTTCCATAAGACAAAAATATAATTTGACTTATGAAGAATTTATTAGGCATCAGATTGGAAATAAATTGGTCACATGAATATTTGTGACCAATTTCATATCCTAAACTGATTAATGCACTTATATGTATGCTCATAATTTAACAAAATAAAGTTCAAGGCATGAAAACAAGGCCATTAGCTGGTATGCAAAATTACTATCTGTCACTGCATATTCTCATACATCCTGCATTCACTGAGACAATAGTGTCTTTTACTATCACATGCTACAAGAATCAAAAGAAAGTTGAAAGTAGTATGATGAAGTATATCCAAAAATAGCCACAACATTGCCTAGATGTTTTTCTCCAAGCCTTCTACAAAGTGTCTGAAAGAACAAGCTTTTTAAAAATAACTTTTGCATGTTTTCTCTCTTTACGCAGAAGAAAATTAAATTCTTAAAGACCTGCATGCCGTGTCTCAAGCTTTCCCATCAGCTGAGAACCTTGTTTAGTATTGTCACTAGGCTGCAAATTGGCTGACTTTAAGTGCTTCCAGCAGAGAAATCTTAGTGTATGCATAATGCTCCAAACTTCCTCAGAAGCAAGCAAAAGTGCTTTCAAGATTCCACAGTTAAATTACAAGTTTCTCAAGGAAAAACCTTATACTAGGAATCTATTTGGCACACTGATCCTCACAGGGACCTCTGAATTCTATGATGACATGTAGAAAACT
Source organism: Zonotrichia leucophrys gambelii (assembly GCF_028769735.1). Classification (NCBI taxonomy): domain Eukaryota; kingdom Metazoa; phylum Chordata; class Aves; order Passeriformes; family Passerellidae; genus Zonotrichia; species Zonotrichia leucophrys. The sequence continues at coordinate 76,991,017 of NC_088169.1, forward strand.
GCAGTAAGAAACTAGGGAATAAAAAATCCACATCTTTGACAAAGGTGATACTTTTACACCAGTAATAATTTAAAAAATTCCACTAACAGGCAGCTCAAACATTTTAAACGTAGAGAAATCCTAAGTCTGATAAATTTTCTTATGCAAATATAACTACCATGAAAACTGTGTCCTCAATGTTCTCATTCTGGACAGAGAATCGGAAGCGAATGACGTTATTTCAACCTAAGCAAAAAGGTGGATACAAATAATTTCCTCTCCAGAGCAGCTTCTCCTTAGCTGAAGACCCACACTGGAGAAGCCTGTTCCTGGAGGACTCAATCCTATGGAAAGGACCCACACTGGAGCAGCTCATGAAGAACTGCAGCCATGGGAAAGACTCATATTGGAGAAGTTTGTGGAGACTCTCCCCCAAGGGAGGGACCAATACTGGATCAAGAGAAGAGTGTGAGGAGTCCTCCCCACGGGGAGGAAGGAGGTGCAGCCCTCATCCCCTGCCCTTCTCTGCCACTGGCAGGGAGGAGGTAGAGAACTGGGATTAAAGTAAAACCTCAAAAGAAGGACAGGGCAGAAGAAGTTTCTTGAAGATTTGGGTTTTGCTTCTTATTACCCTACTCTGATTTGCCATTAAATTAAACAGATTCCCCCAAGTTGAGTCTGTTTTGCTCATGACAGTGATTGCCAAGTGATCATCTCCCTCTGCCCTTATCTCAGCCCATGAACCTTCCCTTAAATTATCTCTTCCCTGCCCAGATAAGGAGGGCAGTGACACAGCAGCTTTGGTGGGCACTGCTAATCCAACCAGGGTCAACCTACCACACTCAGCTACACAATCCATGCATTCCCACGGAAATCATATTGATACTGAACAAAACATATTATTCCATCTGACTAGTCTTTTTTCACTTAATAATATTAATTTTTTTTCCTTCTTTTATGCTAAAGGCCTTCCTACATCTTTTACAAAAACATTATGTGACAAGATCAAATTATAAACTAAGAGACGCCATAAACTTCTAAAACTGAAAACGGTAGTGACTCCTCTGAGGGGAAAAAAAAAAGAGGGGAAAGAAATGAGAGAAAATAATAGGAATTTTTTTTTACATAGTATGAAAGACTAATGAGTTTGAAAAATAAAACCCTCATCTATTCATTGCTTTTTTTTTCCCTAATAGTTAGCTCATAACAGTCTTTAACTTAAACTGGAAAGCTGTCAATTTTGAAACATTGTTTAACTAAGGAACTAATAAGTGTTCTGCTAGCCTACTTTTAAGGTAGTTAAGTACAGAACAGTCACCTCACTATCCCAGCTACCCAGGAAAAAATGTTTTGCATGAAGTAAAAAAATAATTACACTTTTATACATTTAAGTAATATTAGCTATGCAATTGTACTAAATAAATCTTATGACTTTGCTAATTTAAAATATTTATATAAACAGAAATAGTGGGAGAGCAATTCTATGGCTATTTACTTCTAGGTTAAGGCAAATTTATATAAGCTTTTTTTCTGAATTAGTAAATTGATTCCGAACTGAGTCACAAAAGCCTTACCTCAATGTTCTAAGTAGCCACAAGAGAAAGGAAAACCGGCACAGACATAATCTTTGGATGCATTAGAGTGAGTTAAACTTTCACAACATTTAAAAATCCCCCTACTGATCATAATTCTTAGCTCACTCCTTTATTCATGACTTACTCCCAAGGAAGAACAAAAATAGCTTCATTACTCACCTGGATTTTTTTTTAAATAGTTCCATAAAAATACACTTAAAACTTCTTTAACAAAGCTATACTTGAATAGAAATACAAAAATTAAAGCAAACAACAGATTCAAATGGCATAAGGACACCGTATCAATGGATGACTCTAACTAGACCGATCTGTAGTGTATTCTACAGGAGTTTCTCTCAGGTAATGAATTTACTTTCTTTTCTAATCACTTACTTCTCAAATTCTTGCATTACTAGCATACATTCACTGCACAACACTCAAGATTATTTCATTAAATACAAATACAGATCTCCATCTCCAGTATAAGCTTTTTGCAGGAAGGGAAAGGTACACCAGGATTCAAAGCTTATTTTGGGTCAGGGAGCAGGAAGGTAGGAAACAGAGAGAAAACAATTTTTAAATTGATGCAAACATCTTTGGTTGAACTGTTTAACAAAAATTGCTGTAGTTTGTGCTAGTACATTTCTGCCTTTGTGTAAGAATTCCAAATAATTCTTATGATGCACTTAACCTCTACTACAGAAATAAAATTTTTAAAAAATCACTTCAGGGAGAATAGAAAAAAGTGTACTATTTTACTCAAGGAGAGGTCCAATGGAAGCAAACTTACCAGTCGTCTTCTCTCCTCTTCAACAGCAATCAGGAGCCGAGCAAACTCCTTCAATGACTGGGCTGAAAGGAAAACAAAGAAAAAGAATGTTCTGCTTAAAATGAGTTTTTAAGACCAGGTGAGCCCATTATCTGGATTGAAGCTACATTGATAAAATATTTCTCTTACATTGTAATGTAATCAGTAGCCTTAAATGAGACAGACTGAAGCAGGCAGCAGGTCAAGAGCAAAGAAAAAGAACCTGAGTCTTAAGAGTCATCTGTATTTTAAACATGGTTTTTTAATGGAATATGGCAAACTGAATTTCCTGAAACATGGAAAGATCATTCTCAAAACAGAAGAATTCTGCTTTCAGCCACAAAATTCACTTTAGCATACCAGGAGCAGAAAGAAAATAATTGAGTTTCTCCCACTAAGGTGGGAGAACAAGTATTTGAAGGAATTATTAAAAATAATTGGGTAAATATTTGACACTCAACATTTTAGAAGAAATGCCAAGCGTTTAGATTTAACTGCTCTTCGGCTTTATGTTTTACAAGGACAAGGTTTCAGGTGACTCAAACATATGATTGATTTATAAGCTTAGAATTCTGTTACAACTGTGACAGACTCTTTGCTGAAAATTGTTTTTAAATAGAAGTCAAAGAGCTGAAGCAGAGTCAATGGAAACATAATACAGGAATTAACCCTAAAAGAGGGCAAGAAAGAGGAAAACATTCTGAAAACTCTTAAGACTTCATTCTCATGTAAGCAAACCTGTCTAGAAAAATATTTATTTCCATTTGTATTACTTTTTCAAGGGCAGAGGGGTTACTTAGATTTGGCATCACAATCCCATCAGTGACAATCCCAGAGAACAATCATGTGAAGAGAGCTAAGGATCTGTTTTCACTTTCTCCTGATGCAACTAGCAGTAATTGCTACCAGTGACAGGATGCTACATGTTGTGGTTTAAAGCTCTGAACTCAGAATACAAATTGCTAAATACAGTTTCTCACAATAAACTTGGGGCAATCACAATCATTTTGAAAGAGGTAAAAAAAACAATGGAAACAAAACTCAGATTTTCTCAAAAGAACAGGATTGAAAAATTCTTCGCAGTTAACGAACATATAGCGCTGACAGTATTTAATGGAACTCCACCTCGTAGTTATTTTTTCATCTTTTTAAATGTTATTTGTGTTAGTCTCCAATAATATGGTTTTATCCCTTCTCAACATCTCTAAAATATTCAAGGAAATAAGCACATTTTCTAGAAAGTACTGTAATAGATCCTTTAAGAAGGAACTATTATCTGGCTTGCCTTAGCTGCCTTGTCTGCATTCATGAACTGTTACTTAGTTTTTGGACCATTCCAAAATAATTTATATTCTTTATACCATCTGGACCTTGGATTCTCCTTTCTCTCTCCTAACTTTTACAGTTGGAGAACACTTTGCTGTTTGCTCCAATTTCTTCTGCAAGAAATTACATAGCTAATTTTTTTTGTAACTATGATGCTACACTTGCATATCTTGGCCTCTAAGTCAATGTTTGCTGACAAATTCTTTTTTCCCTGTTATGAGTTCTTGGTTTAGTCCAAATACACCTGTAAGTGAACCGTCCTTCTACTTGGAACTTGAGTCCTTTCCTTTAATATTTTTCCCTGAGAACACAAGTGTCAGAAGATTTTGTCAGTTATGTTGATATCAAGATTTTCAGTTTGATATCCACTGAATTAACGCAATCTCTTAGTCAGCTCATAATATCCCATGGAAAAAAAAACCAAAACAAAACAAAAAAAAAAAAACAACAGGTAAAGAAATAGGATTATAAACTGGTTGGTTATACCTGACTAGGAATATGTAGAGTGTTACACTCAAGAACATCTAAGTACCCAATATGAAATGCTAAAATCTAAACAAACAATTAGCCAGACAGACATGGCTAAACTATGAGGATGTGTAGGAGTTATGGGGGGAGGAAGAAGGGGAGTGTAAAAGAAACCCGAAACAAAAACTAGCAAGAGAAGCCTTTGATTACCTGACTAGGAATATGTAGAGTCTTACACTCAAGAATATCTATGTAGTCAATATGAAATGCTAAAATCTAAACAAAAAATTAGACATGGCTAAACTATGAGGATGTGGAGGAGTGGGGGGGAGGAAAAAGGGGAGTGTAAAAGAAACTCGAAACAAAACTGGTATGAGAAGCTTTTGATTCATCTTTTGTATTTCAAGGCTGAACCAGAGAGATTTTTAGTTTAAGAGTTGAAACATTTGATTAGGATTTAAATAAATTCAGGTTGGCCACAGAAAAAAAGCATATAAAATATGTTCTGTAAATGTGCAAATCAATATTTTCCTCAATATTTAACACTAATACAAAGGTACTAGTCTGTCACCTGTACAGTGCCTCAGCTAAGGACTGAGAAACTGTCTCCATCTTTTCCTCCCCATTGGCTCACCTTTGGGGGAATTACAAAGGTCAGTTTCACTAAGAACAAAGAACCTACACTCTTCAGCAGCTCTGAGACAAACCATCCCTCTGATCTTATGAGACTTTGATTGCAGAGACACCTTTGCATCAAAACTGACTACACCTCTGATGCCCGCTGCCCAACATCCACATCCATCCCTACATTCAGCCATGGAATGTCCATCCCCAGCTCAGGAGTTGCACAGGGAGAACTTGGGCATTGTGTTGTTCAGAGCATAGTGAAGGATGCACAGCCAGCAGAGAGTTCTGCAACATGGACATCTCTGGTGACCCCCATGGTTCTTCTGTTCTTGTAATGCCACCAAATTCATTCAGAAAAGCTTTACCCATGCCAGCTCTCCTACAATAGCCCTGACTACTGTAGCACTGATCTTTCATGTTATTACACATGCAGCCCCCACTCAGTGTGGCCTCATTAAAATCCAGGGTCTATCCCTAGAGAACTTTGCCTGTGCTGGAAGCTGCACTGGAAGGGGAAAGGGAAGAGAGCCCTTGTGTGGGATCTCAGCACCTCAGGACTGAGGTGCCGAGTCACCGAGACCACACTTGGGGGGCTCGGGAGTCCTGGAATGTTGCCAGAAGTGTCTGGTGGCTGGACTTTGATCCTACACAGGAGACGACACCTGTATGAGGATAGGAGGATTTCACCGGGGTGAATGGTGAAGGGATTAGTTAATTAGAGGGTGAAACACAGGGTTTAGGATTTCTGTACAGGGGGGTTTAGAGAAGTAAGATGGAGGAATTGGGGCGTGTCCTGTCCTCCTTCTTCTTCTTCTTCTCCTCCATCTTCTGTGGTGATGGTGGCACTTTGGGATTGGTCATTACTAAAAGTGCACCGGGCAATAAGGGTGAAAGGTATTGGGGAAAAATGATAAATATTGTACACGCAACTTTGGGTATAAAGATAGGTGACTGTCCGGAGGGTGAGACAGTGTGCTCATGGCTGGCTGCTGAGCAGACCTCTGTCGGGCCGAAAGAAAATCTTTTAGATAAACAATTAATAAACACAGAGACCGAAAGAAGAACTGAAGCCTCTTCTCATCCTTTGATACGCGGGCTGCCCCAAGGCCACCCCGGGCCTTTCCAGGCCCTTCAAACAGCCAAAAACCGGACACCCTTGCTCCTCTTTTCTCAGTGTACCCTTTTCCTTCTTTCTCCCCTGTTCTCCCACAGAGCCCTCTGGTTGCTGAGAGGCAGCAGCCCTGCCTCACCTCAGTTTGGGGCTGAGTAGACACAGGGATGCTGAGGGCAGAGGTCACTGAGGGGTGTGAGGCCTCCCAGACAATTCACCCACGTGGAGATCTACACCTGGAAATCTGGGCAGGGGCGTCCTTCCCTTCCACAACTACTACCCTCATCAGGATCTCAGCACAAGGCACAGACACCTAACTCTGGATTCACACCTCTCAACAGGAAACAAACAGATATTTCAACAATAATAATTTGAGGTCCTTTTGTGCAGTTGAAAACCAGAAGATTTAGAAATCAGACTCATCTGTGTCAGATGCAGCCCACTGTCTGTCAGGACACTCAGACATTACACACCAGATTCACAATCTTTTCTTAGTAATGCTAAAACATTTTTTAAAATCTACTTCTTTTTAATCAGAATAGACACAGAAGAATTGAAGTGAACTTTGTAAATATAAAACGGGGTGGGAGAAAGAAGAGTCAAGTATTTTGCAAGAGGAAATGTCATGGAATGTGCTGATAAGAAATAAATTCTGAAACCACCAATAATATGAAGTACAATATGCAGCCTAGCATATTAAATATAAAGACATTTTTAGTTATTTTCATAAATAATTATTGTTACTGGTGAACCATTTAAAGGAAAATGAAGTGCTTACTCAACATTTTATTCTAAGTTATTAGGCGATATTAAAAATCCCAACAGTTTGCTTTTTCTTTGAGGGCTACTCAAAGGTAGCCCTTAAAGAAAAATGGTATCATGAGGGAAATGATGCCTGTGAAAAGCAACGCCCAATAAGTAGAAACAACTGAATATATACCCATATATACCTGTGGTCTCATTCATCACAAACACAACAGGTTGCCAGCTGCTCTCTCTGGAGTGTTCCCAGCTCAACAACAATGAGCTGCAAAATTTCCCTTGTTCAGGAGAAAGTGCTCCCATTATTTTATTTACCAAAAAAAGAAAAAAAGCTAATCTCTTTACTTTTAATTGAAAAGTCTTTTAATTAATTTGCTTCATAAAGAAACAAACTAACAGTATCAGCAGCTTAAACATTAATGGTGCAGATCAACAAATCAATAATGTTCTTTTTTTTTTCCAATATCCCTATCATTTCAAACACATGGTACAGCTCTACAAAGAACTACATTCACATAATTAAAAAGAAACTGAAGTTTGATATAGAATCTGATTTACTGCATTGAAATCAACCCAGTTGTTCAGAGGAAAAAAACACACATAAAAATCTTATGAAGTTTTTTCTATGTACTTGTGTAGAGAATGTATCACCTTAAAATAGCATATCTGTGGAAATTACTGAAGCTACTCTACCAAACTTAGCTTAATATTTAAGAGTACAGTGCTACACTGTACACTAAATGTCACATGCAATAGATATGGCATCATCTACACTTAATGACAAAAGGTTGACAAAGTGTATGACACATATAATAGCTTTGCATGACCAATACTGAACTGAAAGACATAAAGCCAAGCTTGGAAGGTAATGCTCAACCCAAGACAGAAATTAAAAGCTACTCTGGAAGACAATACAACAGAATGTTTTGTGGACTGTGGCTTTAATTTCCATTTATACATTCAGTCTTAAATGATGCATAGACAATTTTTAATTACCCTAAAGTACACAAAACAAGAATTTTTTGCATTATGAGCAGATATCATCACCATCTTCAGATATGTGAATGCGAGCATGGAAAAAATAATACGTACAGATATATGTCACATGTTCTTATGACACCTTGCTGTATGAAAGGCAAAAATGAGCAAGACTGTCAGAGATTTCCTTATGTCCTCCTGATCTGAATGAGGAACTGCTGGGACTGTGCTGCACATTGCTCCCAATACTCTTTGGCAGGAAGGTCAGTCAAGTACATCCTCCAGAACCGGTCACACCTAGCACAGACTTGCTACAGCTGGCCTGAATTCATGCTTGAGCACAAACTGTAGCTAAAGTCTACAGGGGAGTTTGTTCCTGTAAATAATACATCACTGAAACAGAATTCAAGATAGACCAATGGCCCATAAGGAAATTTTCTAACGATTAACACTTGTTTACTAGACTTCCGTGAGTAAGCAGAATAAATATAAGATCCATGAAGGCTGAGAGAAGTTTTCTTTTCCAAATCTAAAATTACAGTAAATACATTACTAAATAGTTATTAATTAACAATTGTATTTCCAGAGTTTTTAATGATTAGCATTAACTGCAGCCATGACAAGTAGTTTTTCAACAAATCACAACAGCAAATAAAATTTCCATCCTTCTTTCTATGGCTTTAAGGCATATTGAAAATATGTGAGGTGGTGGTGATGGGGAGGTTACAGTAGGTAGGACAAGAGTGGCCACAGAAGGCTTCCTTTCAGACAGAAAAAACCAAACATTTCAGAGTAACACTGACAGGCTACAACAGGTATGAAGAGACAATCATATGCTTTCTCAGAAATTTCTACTTAAGAAGAGTTGTGGATGTTGTTAAAGCTACAGAGGATCTGTAATGTCTATCAGTAGATAACTAAATTGGATTTCTCAAAATATGACCACTATGGCAAGTTTTCACATTACAAAATGGAATGCAGACTCCCAGAAAGACTCCCAAAGCCTGAAATTATCTTGGTCTTTCAGTATCTTGGCTATGAATTTAAATGGAGCCTTATTTTACACAACAGAGGTTTCCTTTACCACTGTCATGACCTGGACTGATTTGTTAATGATCCTTTCTTCCCCCTGTTTTTCCTACTGAATTCAACCTATAAAACATAAAAAGTGTAGAATTACTTAGAGCTTTAAAGGGAATTACAGCTGAGCCCAATGGGAACAAGCTGAAGGATCAACACCTAAGACTACAAACAGAAATAATGAATAATTTATGCAAAATGCAAAAAACATTAAATGTTTTTGAACTTTAAGCAGAGTACTGGTGTCAAAGCATTTTATAACTAATGTTGACTGGCCTGGAGCACCTTTGTAACATAATTTAAAAAACAGTAGTGCAGGATGACTGCAACATTTTCCTACAGAAAGCAGCTGTTGGCTTTATTTTTAAAACACATTTTCAGAAAAGCTATATTTGGATAATAAGACATATGTCTGATATGTCTGATTCCCAATTATTGCTCAGGTTTTCTATTTTCTTTACCTACTGTTATTTCTTCCGCTATTTCTACCCTAGGTCGTCTTCCCTCACTTTCCAAATGGCAACATTTGTGAAGAAACTTGAGCTTGGAAGACTGAGCTCTGCACTGTAAATAATATTTACTGGGAAAGCAGAAAAGACCACAAAATAGGAGACGAGTGCAGAATTTGAAATCAATGTTTATCTTAGTTATTTTGTCCCCTTCTGAGTACCATTCCCAAGATAACAGAGGAGATGCAGCAACTGCTTTCTTTTGCTAAGGTTTAAGAAAAATCATTAAAGTATTTATGTAAATTCCAGTTTGCAAGCTTGCAGCACGTCAGATACACTTTAAGCTGAGTATTGGTGTCAAGAGATGAATTATGTTAGAAGATTCCATTGTGAAAAAAGAAGTTAGAATATCAAGATAATGGTTCATTTCTTCAGGGGGTTTCAATCTCACTTTAAATTTGGGGAATTATTATTGTATGCGCTGTCTTATCCTCTCCGTTTGGTTCCTCTTACCTTCCTAATCTAGGTATCAGGTTTTATGGATCTGTAATAAGGACCTTATGCATTCCTGTTGTCTGTGTTTACATTTACCACAGCCTCCACAAGAACAGTAAAAAAAGCTATTTGAACCTTCCTATAACACAATGAAATGCACTTCTAGTAGTAAAAGACACAGGATGAAACAAAAATTCAAGTGTAGAGGTTTAAAGATTACATCAACATACTGTAGTATGGAAATACACTCTCAAAGTGACAATGATTTCTGCCAGAAGACAGTGGTTTAAACTTACAATCCAAATAACTACAAATTTCCTTGAAGAGTTCCATCATGGCAAGGCACACTAAGGTACAGACAACCCTGTCTGGTCTGTACTGTTCTTGTGACAGAATCAAGACTTTCTTAGAGCAGACAATGTGAAGCTATTTCAGACGCAATAAGTGAACATTCTTACTATTTTCTCCATAACTAGTCTGCAAGGACTTAATCCAATGCTTTTTAATCAAATACTTCCATGATCTTTCAGATTTTGAAGCATCTCCCAGGGAGCACAAGTTTGAGTGGTAACTTTATTTCCTGTGGAAATTCCATCCTTGAACTGTGAGGAAAGGTATTTTGTCAAATTTTTTAAATTATTGAAAATAAGTGTGCTACCTCAAATAAGGAAATCCAAATTTGCCAGAAAATTAATTATAGATCAGCAACAAAAAGTATGATAACAGCAAAGAGACAGAGATGAAAAATGCTTGTTTTAAAGCTTCTGCACAGAAATTACACAAATGAATAAACAAGAAAAATTACAAAATTAAGCCTTTTATGCCCAAATTTATGCTTCAAGGTCTATGTATTGTTCTCCAAATATGATCACATGTTCCACTACATGCTGGCAAGCAGAGAATTTCATCAGGGCACAGCTACTCAAATACATGTAACTAAAAGTAAAGAAACCCCAAGGGTTCTCTCTATTTCATTTGAGTTAAGGCATTGCAAGGCCAAGAGTAAATTCAGTGGTAATTTTTTCTCCACATCATATTTAGGAGCATTTTGGCTCTTCACAGTATTAGAACAGAGAGATAATAATAAGTGCTGCAAATTACCCATGAAAACAAAACCAACAATGAAGCTATCAGATATTCAGCAACAGCTTCCTATTTGATCTCCCCTGGTTTATAGCATTTGATCCCTGTATGTTTCTAGGCAGTGTTCCCCACAAAGTTTCAAAGCCCTTCAATTGCAGGCCATATACCATATGCAGGCACATGCATTTGGGTTTTGTCACACTTTAAAGGTGAGACAAACCAGCAGAAGAGGCCAGTGATTCCACAGCAAGAATGGAACCTCCTGCCTGAGCATCACACACACGTGCCTCACACTGCAGGCCAATATGAAAACCATAAAAGGCACCAAATCAAGATCTGAGCTTAACTGAAGCCCAAAGCTCCGCAAGATGTGTTTGGCAGGACAGTATAACATGTACATACCATATAAGGCAATTTTACCTCAAGAGTATTTTCACTTTTCAAAACTTAATGAGCAAATATAGCAAGGTATTTTCTGAAGTTTTTTCCTAAACACATGTAAAGCATAAAGGGCTGCTATTAGAAGTAAAAATCCTTTCCCCTTTACAGAAACAAACCTCCATCAGGGTAACCATCTAAATCCACTAACAAACAGTGTCATATCTGAGAATTCTTTGCTATAAAAAGTAGCTATCATCTCACAAATATTTAAACATACAAATACAAGCCTTGTACAAAAGTTAAAACAGTTCTTTGTGCCAATACATTTACACTTTCCACTCCACTACTTTTCAACAGAGGCCTATGCAGAAAGCTACATGTTCATATACGAACTAAAAAGATTTGCAAGAAAGTCAGGTTATCTAGAATTCCCAGATTTACTATCAGCACTTGACAAACACAATACTTGGAGAGACAATCTGAAGACATGCAATGTTACACATTTTAAATAAATCCAATTACTTGACTTAATATTAGTAAATTGCCATGCCCTACTCATGCAGAAGATCACAAAACAAATACAAGTAGAAAATTCGAAATACATCAAACAAGGTCAAAGCACTTCAGAGAGTCCTGAAATTTTTTTAAAGCTCATAATGGCCGTCTATACCTCAGCATGTTTGTAAAAACAAAACAAAAACAAACCCACACCAAAGAGTAATTCCACTACCACCATTTCACTGTTAACACTTTATTAAAAATACAGCTGCATATCTACCCTGTGTTAGTGTTCTACTCTATTTATAAAAGCACTACAGTTATTGAAAATACATAATTCAATTTGGAAAATTTACCTATCTTGTGTAGCATGAATTCTTCAACATGGTAGAGATGTGGTAAAAAAACTTCATTCCTTCATTCTATACTAATCTACAGCACATGGCATCTTGGAGTGCCAGCAAAAACATTTTAAATCATCTAAATAATTTCTTCCATTTTCTTAGCAACATGAGAAGGATCTCTCAAGCAGTCATATGCTCACACAGAGCACTATATCAAAACCTGTCTAAAAATGACTAACTCTTTTCTTGTCTCTTCCCTTCTACAGTTCTGTGAAGAGGTGGAGGCTTTTGGGACGAATCACAACAGATACACATTTTCTGCCATGTTCTTATAAAATAAATAGATAAGGGTTTAGATAAGTAATCATTAAAAAACACTGCATCTCTATGCCACACTACAAAATGGGGTTTTACATTATTGTATCTGTCAAAGAGAAATCAGCCTCTCTTTTCACCTGATGGAGCCACAGGCACAGCAGTGGGGCTGAGCCCTACAGCTGCCAAACTCAGCAGGGTGTGGGGAACAATATTCAATACTTCAAATTCTGTCTAACAGGTACAAAGTGATCTTAAAGTGCTGCTGGGGACCCACTTTGAAAAACAGCAGCTTGAATTGGCCCCTATTGAAAACTAACAGCATTCCAGAGAAGTTCACTTCATTCAATTAATCTTTACCTCAACTAAATTGACCATTAACCTTTGACTTGAACAGATCTGGCTTCATCTGAGTTGACTGATATTCTATCACATGTCAGAGGAAGAACAGCTCTAAAAACATGGAATATTCAGAAATAGTTAAGTTCAAAGATGGATTCTGATGCAATCAGACTACAGTCCTCTCTTGCTCTCCTTCCCCCATCCCAGTAGAAAGAGTTGTAATACAAATGTACCGAGTACAAATTTTCCATTCCAAGATAAAAATTGCTGCTTCAACCCCAAGTTTTTTTCAACAGCTGAATAACAAGACAACATAGGAAACAGCCACTGTGCAATGTACAACCCTGTGTGCAGCAATGTTAAGCTGCAAAAGTAATATTAAATCATAGCATTCCATAAATAAAGGAATTAGAAGTAATTATGACTATATTTCAGGCTTGCCAATCCCCAGTTCTTCAGAGGCCCATCCATACTTTAGGTGAAGAAAAAAATCCTGATATTTTAGTCTTCACAGCTGTACACACACACAAACCTTACTTGTGTGTGGCTCTTTATCAGTGCTGAAATAGGGGAAGTAAAAGCAAAAGCAATATATTCAGAATGCAACTGAGAATCATTAACAGTGTTTTTCTGTTTTTTAAAGTTTTTGCATTTATTGCTTGAATAGTGGAAGAGTTTAGAAAAAATATCACCAAATACTTTAACAGATGTTATGCTTGCTATAATCACTTAATTGAATTTACGCCTATAAAGAATCAAAAAGTTCCTGTGCTTAAAACTCTAAATTCTGCTAAGCATTTTGATTTCAGAAAGTACAAATCTTTTATGTTACTTACTCAAACCCGAAGATGAATATTTCAAAGCTGAGCTGATCAAACCACTATCTGTTTTGAAAATGAGTTCCTATTTTTCAAGAGGTATTCTAGCCTGACAACGCTACATGTTATGCCATTTTACTAGAAGTGCATTATATGCATCAACAGTACATACTCATTATTTTCAAAACAACTCTATAACACTCTAGTCCTCACATTGTCTCCCTATGGGCATTCATGCTTCCACTGGGACGTCCAAATCTAGAAATAACAAAGTTAAGTGACAAAGGAGAGGAAAAGAGGTATGTTGAAGGCATGGAATGAGGACAATAAAGTAGAATACACCTTCAAGCATCCAGAAGATTGAAATATCAGAGAGACACAAAAGCTATTCCATATTGCTCTGTGAGTGGCATGGACTTGTCCATTCATCTACTCAGCTGTTCAGATCAAATTTTGGCTCATCTTAACTCCTTAGCAGAATGCACCAGGACAACAAAGCTGTTGTTGTCCATTGCCTGCCTCAACCTCTTTCTGTGCACAGTGAGAGCTGCATCTGAGACACCACAGTCTGCAGTCCAGTACAGTAAAATGAACTAACATGAATTTTAGCTTCTGTTAGTACACCAGGATGCTAGTACACCAGTACTACAGGGACTCGGGAGAGCTCCTACTGTCAGCTACTGCTGACACAGAAAAAAGGTAGCACAAACAGAAATGGCAGTAACTGCATCAGCCACCCCAATTCAGTTTTTTCACTTGAACACCCATCTTAAGGTCAACAGAGAATGGAGCATGCAAATTCCAACAATCTTCTGATAGGTATCCAAGAAAAAAAGAAATAACAAGGACTCTGTTGTTGATCTTATATTACCTTTTCCTCCCGAATAGATAAAAATGTACTGTACCATTATTTTGTTTCCTGATTTGTCAGCCTCATTTGCCCTTCCAAAGCAAGGACAAGAGCTCTGAGCTCGACCAACAGAACCAACTTCTGGGTTCTGTTGCAACCTTCACTTTCTGGGACAGATGTTGTTTTGAAACCTTGATAGAATCCCAGCACTATCATAAAATCATTCATTTCTTGAAGTCAAGAAACAATAGAGTTCCGGAAACAGATGGCATTTGTTTAAATTGTCAAATATGGAACAGGGATTTAAAAAAATAATGGTAGGAACAGAATCAACAGATTTGAAACAAACACTTTAGTCATTCCACACCCCAATTGTGCTGAGTTCCTCCCACAAATTGTACCATTGAAATTCTCTAGATAAAAATAATCCTATACAAGTACCAAAGACCCTCGTCTTGTGATCTTACAAGTACCTTAAACAAAGTTGCTTTGAAAGTAATCTAAAAAGTTAAATCTTAAAATTCATTCCTTCTACCAGAGGGAAAGAGCTGGCAAATCCAAGCAGATAATTACTGTGGAAAAGCAGCATACAATCTTTCTATGCAAATTCATTCTCCATTGTAAATAGCTTTCTAGTCTAATTCAGGACTCAACCCTTCCCCACCCATCTAAAATAAAACCACCTTTTGTAAATACACTTGTCCCTAATGTATTCTACAGGGTCAACAAACTCAAGCACTAGAAAAGTTGTTGGGATGATGCCTACACTAAAAAACATCCATCCCCAGAACTCTGCCCTCAAGGTGGTGGCAAGATCCTGTCCTTTCTTTGCTTTGGATAAGGCAGTAGTAGACTGGAGATGTGGAAGCAATTTTAAACTCATTTGGAATTTGGTAATTCCATTCAGAAGCTTGGCTGCGAATGGGAATTCTGTGCAAAGCAGGTTGAATATTAACCCCAAAAAGAACAGTCTTGAACATGAAAGCTTAACCTCAAGTAATTAAGGAGATGACCTGTAAGATATCCAAGTGATTCAGACTGTAGGTGGCTCAACTGAATTTAATAAATAATTCAAGAAGAGCCAAGCAAATTCAAGAAGGCATTACACACCAAAAGCCACAGTGGCTTGAAATTATGAGTAACCCGACATTTACCTTCTCAGATTCCTGATGAACCTCCAAAAGGCAGTGTCCTAACCTGGAGACTGCCAAGTTCACAGATTGATTGTCAAGATTTCTCTCTACACGCTGTAGGCATGTATAAAGCTCCTATGCAATTTTTTGTTGTTGTTTTAAATTTATTTATTTGAACAGAATATTGTATCCACAGCATGCACCATTAAAAATGTAATTTGGTACCTCTTAAAGTCAAATACACTTTTACACTGTTACAAAAGATGGGGGGAAAAGGAAACATCACTATTTTTTTCCTTTTTTTTTTTTTCTGTAGTTTTCTATAGAAATTTCCTGGTACAGATTTATTTGCTGCTTTGAATTACAGGATGCTTTTCCTCTGATGAGCTCTCCAAGAGGGTAGAGCAAATTCTAAATGAAAAGCATTGTATACCTGGATGCCCAGTATGAGAAAAAAAGAAGACTGAGCTTCTGGCATCACTGCTCAACTAAAACAAGAAAGGAAAACACAGTAGTGGACTCTAACAAACAACTACTATTAGCATTCTGAATTTGTTTGGTTTTGAGTTCTTTCTCTCCAGTACATTTGAGTCGATTTTTCAAAGTTCAACTTGAAACTAACTGCTGTAAACAACATAACTGCCAGGTATGAGCTAACAGTTCTGTAGATGGTTAGTTGCAAGCAATTTAATAATCCATGAATGACTTGAGGTGTGAGTCAGCAAAGATCACGAGCCCCAGCCACTAGAGGCAAGAGAAGAATTCAGCGCCCACAAGAAAAGATACCACATTTTAGAACTTCTGACCTATTCTTTGTGGCTCAATTAATAATGATTTCATAAATCATCATAATCCTATTACATTCTTAAATTAAGCATCTGATGCTACCTGAAACATCTGTCATAATATAATTCTCTGCAGGGAAGAAAGCCCCAGACTTCAAAACCAGCAGTCACGGAGTGAAAGGCTTATGCTTTTCAGTGCACTTTCCTAAACAGCACTTGATAATAAAACACAGATACTAAAATAAAATGCTAGAATATCAGAATGTATTCCTTTGCTGTGTTTTTTTGTTTTTTTTTTTTTTTTTTTTTACATTCTGAAGAGCATGGTCTTATACTGCAGATATTAGATCTCACAGATATATAATTAGCCGTAATACAAAATAGATACAAACTCATTAAAGGCACACGACAGAATTCCATTGAGTTAATAATGTTTATTGTTTTCCTCTCTAGCAGCCATAAATCAGATAACACAAACAAAATAAAAGAGGATCAAAACAGGGATATTCCTAGGGAGAGATCCAGGTGACCAAGTTGGATAATACTAGGAGGAGCTCAGCAAACCTACTTCTTGGAAAATTTATGCCTGCAGTGTACACTGAGGAAAAAGATAGATGATCATTAAAAACATTGTTTTTGCAGCTGTCCCATCCATGTAAAGTTCTATGTTACCTATAAGGTTTGAAATGTAAAAATCATGCACCCATTTTACACAAAACTCCCACTGGGCAAGACAAATGACTGACCTCCTTTGCTGTCAATCTTAAGTCTTTAATTTTTGTGCAAAATATTTACAAAGAGGGCTGGGAACAGGGTGATATGTCTAAAAAGCAAATGGCAAAGTGTTATCAACTGTTGTTATTTCTCAGGAAAACACAGTTGTTAGATTAGGAAAGCCACACCCTCTTCTCAGAGTAAGGGCAAGTCACACAAAGCTTTCGTTACTATGGCTTTTTAGTGCTATTAATTCGCTGTCACTCATCTTGTTATTTTTGCATTGAAAATGCCATCTTCTGCAAAACTTTTCAGTTGCACAAGACACAGTTATAGCTTCACTAAATCACATGCAACTGGAGCTAATAACCATGTTCTGCCATCAAATAGTCATGCATTGCTGCATATCACATGCTTCCACAAGCATTCCAAACCAAAGGAAGAGACAAAACCAGCAATTGTTGCTGGCTTGTTTTATTTTTTTATGAGAAAAACTAGTAAAGATGGGGACCACTGTTTCTCAAACCAAATTTTCTGGCAAAAAGATTAAAAACTGAAAAAGGTTTTATAGCTTGAGTCCTTTGATGTTCACAGTTAGGAAACTAACCAAAATCATAAGCACTGTAGCTGATTTGAGGAACAAGGCAGTCTACTTATCCAAGACAGTCACAGAAATTCCTTACAACTCATGCATAACATGAGTCTAAACTAGGCATGGTATATGTGAAAGTGACTATGAAGATAAAGTTGCCTAACTTCCAGCAACATGAAAAAAACTACCTAAAATGCATTATACAGACACAGATAAGATTTTTTTGTCAAAGAAGAACAGCTCTTCTATGCAAAAATTAAATCCCTGTAAATAAAAGACAATAAATCATCAAAATTAGAAATCAAAAACAGGAATTTAAAAAAACAAAGCAACCCAAACAAATAAATCACTGGATTAAATAGAAGATGGATTAAAATAAGTATGAAGAACACCACCATAATTCTGTTTATGTGGAGTGTGTCATAAAGCCTAACTAAAATTACTTCTTACGTGTTTAATGTAATGGGCTTACTGGAATAAATAAGTTATATTAAAAGAACAACTAAAATGCACAGTTTATAGGCAATGCAAATAGAACTGCTCTTATTGGATCTCAGACTGGAAAGCAGAAAGAAGCCAAAACAAAGTTACTAAAGACAGACCTTCAACTTCAGTATCACCTCAAAAATGATAACGGAGCTATCAATTCAATTCCAAATATTTTTTAATTGGTAAAAGAAAAAATCACCTAAATCACTTATATTCAATGCAGAAAGAATCTGAACCTTTAAAAAACCACTCAAATACATGCTGACAGAACAAGTCAGAGGTGAATTCCCAGTGCTAAGGTACATTAGGGTAGATTTTCAATGCTAAGCATGAAATAGAAATGCAGTCCTTACAATAAGCCCCTGTGCATATATCCATAGGGTTTTACAGATGTTATCAAGTCAGAACATCATTGCAGACTGAAGTAGAACTCCCTGGCCTGCACAGCTGTAGACATTTTTAGAAAAAGGAGGTGAAGGCAGAAGGAGGTACAGAGCAGGATTCATCTATACAAAGCTGTCTTTGATGATAAGCAAACATATATCTTGTTGGGGCATGTTAAAGATATGGATAAATTCTAGGTCACTGCTCTAGGGAGATCAAAAATTGAGCCTTACCCCATAAAAGCACACAGTATCATTCAAGCTCTGTTAGACTTGAATTTGATTCCTGTCAGTTTACCTTTTACTCTTACAAGCTTCTTTGATGTACATGACAATCCATCAGGCAATTGGTCCTTTGCAAGCTAGAAATCCCTTCTTTGAAGCTTCGAGTGAAATAAATCAGCTGTCAAGCATCATGAACTGTGTTTTTTTCCTGAACAGTTTTAAATGCCTGTTTAATGTCCAAACAATAAAATGTCTTTTCTCTGCTATGTTTAGGTTACAAGTAACATGAATGTTGTCTTTGTTCTCAGTCACCTGATTTTAAATGCAAAACCGTATGTCTTTAAAAAAGACATATTGACCCAATCTAAGACATTTATTGACCCAATCTAAGACATATAGCTGAGATACTGCAGATTTAGTTTAAAAATATACATATACAGCATAATTTTAACAGCCAAGAAATAATATGCAGCATGACAAAAAGTACATGCACACCATTTCTCTTTCCATGGTGGACACACCTAAAGAATGCCTGCAGTTTTACACCTGAGTAGCAGCAGCTCAGTGATGTCACTCCCCTACTTTTAGTTGCCAGTAAAATTAAACCTCCCCTCCCACGCCCTGCTAAGAGTTAGTGGAAGACCGTGACCAAATACCAGTCCTCTTTGATGACAGTCTTCTGACTACCACAATGTTGTAGGGTGAGGATGAGGCAAACCTTGCAAGTGAAAACAAGAAGTTCAGACCTTCTGTCCAATGACTCAGTCAGGAAAATAAAAAAATTGAAGGGAGAGGAGACTTGAAAATAGACCATACTAATAGATACACTTGGAAAAGACTAAATCTGAGTTTCCCTTCTGTGTTACATAGAACTTCTTCAAAAAATACCAACAAGTCCTATGTTCCCTCTTGTACTGCCCAATTATTTATCTTTAGAAGCCACTAGTCTTTAAGAACCATCTTACTTCCTCTCAGATGTTTTAGGAGACGTATGGGGGCCATGTGGTTTGTAAGACTCATGATACTGAATTTAGCCTTTCTGAAGATGGATTGTAATCCAAATTTCTTACCAGTGGGGGTTAGCACTCCAGCTGCTGTGCTACTGTGTAAAAGCATCACTACAACTGCAGCAATGCCTTGCAGTAAAGAGTGGCTGAATTTCTGAACCTTGGAAACATTTCCAGGATTAGTCTGCTGAGGGAGGAGTATTTTGATGACATTAAAGAGGCTTACATTCAAGACATGTTGAGCTGTTCAGTTCTGCAAATGCAGAAATTCTGGTGTGTACAGAGACAGAACAATAAGCAGCTAGCAAATTATCCTGGCAAAAGTTCAGATAACCATATACTTAGCAATGCACAAGTAGTAATGAATATATTCCTCTTTTTAGACCTTTAAATACTTCCTGTGTATCAGTACACACTTTGCTGGTTTTTTACAGACTTATGTTACATCATAGAAAACTTATGTACCTTTTAGTAACCCACTGAAAATTGACTGAAACATAAAAGTAGCAGCAGAATTTAGAAGATTCCCAGTTGACTCAGTTGACAAAAGTGCTCTTGAATACCTTCTGCTATAATAAATCAAGCTATGCCATGAAGATGTAGTTTTTTGACGTGTATTTTTAAAGTCTTGTATGGTTGCTATTTATTGAAATTTTTCTATTTTTGTGACATGAACCATTAAAAAACAACTGTGAGTTCCCCCACCGTATTTCTGATAACATGATATAATAAACTATAAAAATGTTCAGACAGCAAAGAAAAGAGAATACTTACCAATATTAATTTCATCATCAGTTTCAGCATCTCCAATACACTCAAACTGAAAATCTTGTAAAGATTGTGAAAATTTTTGTACTGCCATGGATAAATCTAGAATTCAAGGAAAAAAAAAACAAATCAGAATTACTCCACTAGAACTTCACTGGAGCAAGGCATCATGCATTTCTGCACTAAGTATTTTTTCTGCTTACAAAGTTTTCTTTCTAGTATATTTTTGGACATTAAAATAATTTTAAAATCACCATCACATTTTCAAAATCAAATATCTGAGATATCCTAGACACCTATGAAACAGGCTGATGCAAGATTTCAAACATTGATACATGTATCACATTGACAACTAAAGAACTTTTATACATCTTGAAAAGCAATAAATTATTATAAGAAATTGATGTATAGTGATAAATTGCATATGTAAGTATACGACTCTTTAAAGTATTCCAATATTACTTCACAGATTAAAATAAAGCTCATGACAGTTTTTTTCATTAACATTATCAAAATAATTACATTATAATTATTCTTATACACCACACTGTAAAGTGTTTTAGTGAAAAACCTTTGTAAAAAGAAATTGAAGAGGAAAAAAAAAAAAACAGTGCTTGCCAATCAACATGGTAATCCACAGATTATGAGCACTATTTTCAGTGAATTTCACAAAGCAATCCAAACTTTATAGTGCAGAATTTCATAATAATTTTACAAAAAACCCCCACAGAATATCAACCACATAAATCTGTTATCTTTTTTTCTTTTCTTAGAAATACTAATGGCAAAGGGAGAGAAAAATGTGATAATGAATAGATTTGGTCAAGACTTAAAAACAACACCAGTCCAGATGAGCCCAGAAAACCAACAACAATTTTCTGCATCCTGAAGGCTGTATCTATGGCATCTGTTCTGATGCTAGGAAAATTGACAATTAAGAATCTGCCATCTATTAAATCTAAGGGAAATTAATGGTAGGGGTAAGCTATGAATGAAAGTCAAGTCATAAATTCTGTTTCAAAAGCATCAAAGCTGTCTAGACATGGTCCTGGGTACCTGGCCCTGCTTGAGCAAGACGGCTGGATGAGATGACTGCCATGGGTCCCTTCCAGCCTCAGTCATTTCGTGATTCTGTGATTTCTTTATGCTCTGTTACTGTAAAGCCATAAATACTCATTCAATCAGTGCTGGACACAAAATCAAGAGGGCTAACCTTTGTCCAGGCAGGAATAAAACCTAACATATAAATATACAAACTGGCCTAATATCCTAGATCAACATACAAACAACTCCCATACACACAAAGTATGATTAAATTTGAATGATCTCCAATAGTAAGAACCATTTCACTATCCTAAATGAAATAAGAATTCAAAAATGATTGAAATAAAGATTTTAAACACCTCCAAACATCAATCCACAAAATAAGATGACTGGTGTTTTTTTTTTATTTCAGTTTAATTAAAGGTAATCACTATCAAGCAAGAAAATCCCTTCCTGGATTTTGCACTGGCCAGAATTTACTCAATGACTGTTCCTCTTGTATTTTTATAGGTAGCTATAGAATACATCAGTCCAAAAAGAGACCCATCATCTTTAGACAATACAGACATGAACAGATCTTTTTTTCTTCTATTAGTAGGGAATTCTGTAGGCATATCTGATAAATAACGAAGATGTGAAGAGCTGGGTAAACAAATTCTGTATCTTTTGATAAAGCAGCACATGGGAAACAGGAAAGAATGCTACCCAGATTTATTGCATCCTTACTGTACATTTCCTACTGTGCTGTACATGAAGATGATGTTAATAAGTGCATTAACAAATTGAATGCTAAACAAAAACTGCTTCCTACTGTTTGTATACATGAAAACAAAATAATCTTTATAAGATGAATGACTGCGTTTTATGCAAATACAGCTTCTTTCATAGCTAAGTATACGATTGTTTTACATTTGTAAGAAAGATCTAAACTTGAAATTGTCACAGTAGTATATTTTAAGTTTTAAGGAAGAAACACAGTTTTATTATTCACTCTTTCACCAGGTTACTATACTGAGTATATCCCAAACCCTCCTATAAAATCGCTGTAGGGCAACTGATGCCAAAAGGAATTACATGGCCGTAATGCAATTGAATGGAAACATTTCTATATTTCAAGTGTACTGGAATGCAAAATTAACTCTTGCTAATAGGAGTGGAGGTTTATTTCCTCTGGACAATCAAATACTGCCCATGATGAACAGCATCTCTGTGAATGTGAAGGGAAATGAGAGAGCATCGGCTCTCCCCTAATCATTCTTCCACATATGCAGGATTTGGTGGAACAAATGTCAAAGTAAAGGAAAATAAATGTTAAAAATACCAAAGATGGAGTATCTACTTCATATCCTGGATTATTGATATATGATGCCAATTGCTCTTTCACTGTATCAGCAAATCAGACACAGCTTATACATTTTGAACCTGAAGGAGGTATGTTTAACCTAGTTCAGAATAGGATTATTCTAGTTAAGAATAGTTAAGAATGAAGAATTAAGGAGCTCACGAGATAACTTGATAAACTCATGCAGCAAGATACCATTTGGTGATATCTGTCTCTATATGAGGCCTTTCCTCATACCTTGAGAGTATTAGACAATACCATAATGAGATTAAAGCTGTTCAATGTAGCAAAGAATAAAACGAAGTTCCAAGGTCAGATGTTTCCTGTAACACTCATTTTCAAGTTCTGCACAAAGTTAATCTAACCTTAAAAGATAAAAAAGTATTATTCTACAGAAAATTCCAGCTGACTTGGACAGCTTCCTAAAGGCTGAGATAAGAGTTACTTTCTAAGACTGACATTGCAGTTGAATCACCAACTGGACCAAGCAGTGCTACTTTGTCGTACTTATCACTTTCTTAGGAGTATCACCACTTTAAATGATTATAAAATTATAAACCCAGTCACAGAAAGGAGCAGCTGTGCAGTAGGCATATCTTTTCTAAAAGATACCAAGATTCAAAACTGAATTAAACAATATTTAAGAGCAACTGTCTCCAATCAAGAAGAGGCAAATGATGGATAAAAAAAAAAAAAGAGCAGATAGAGCAGAGACCTCGCCCAGGTTTACAAGATGTCATTTATCCCTGCATATCCCAAAGTCTTAATGTCACTGAGTGTCCTCAATGCATGCTGCTGCTTCCAGAAGGAAGGTAATCACCACACAAATCACCTTTTTAGAGTCTGTGGCATTATTCAGAGTTGCTCTTACTCAGCATTGTAAAGTCCTGTCCCTCCTTTCATTGAATTCACATGAACTAGAACATTAATTTAGCTCAGGGCAGAAATTTTCCTTCAAGGAGAGACAACTGATCTTCTAAGTTACTATGAAAAGCTCACCAGCTTTACTGACTGGCAGTACAAGTCTATCAACCAGGGAAGGATGGCTGCTCTAAAGTCTCAACGAGCTCACGAAGGCTGCTGCCCCTGCTCCTCTGCAGGCACTTGAAGTAATCTCTCTGGGCGTCAGCAAAAGAAGGAAAATGCAACCTGGTAACCCTCATTTTCAGAGGGGCAGTTCTGTTAATATGTATTTTCTGAGAGTACTCATTCACCTCTACCACTTGTTCCCTGCTTTCTCTGATTCCAAAGAAGAATTCAGCTCCATTTTGTAGTGAGGAACAAGAGTAGCCATCTACACACTACATACTGTCAGTGCAAGGAGGTAACTGTGACAGAGTTGACTGTTTTAGTCAGGGCTTCAGCAAATCAATGGGCCAACAAGATTTTTTTTTTTGTGGGGCTGAAAGAGGAAGTACTAAAGAAGTTACCACACTGTGACCGGAAATAATAAAAGGATAACTACAACAAAGCTTAACCACAACAAAGTAATATAACAGCAGTATTGCATATGGATACATACAATACCAATCATCAGTACCATAACGCCAATGAAAGAATAATAAAAGTCATCATCCATTCTGGAGAGTCACTGAGGAATCATGAAATGCACTACTCTATTGTACTTCTCCCTGAAGTTTTATATATTTGATTAATCTATTTAACACATATTTTTCAATTAAAAAAACCCCACATATAAATCTTCTGGATTATTCTGGAAGGCAGGTTTATTTAAGACTCACTTTCTTTGAAATTGCCAAAGAGAAGTATGTAATATGAACTGTAATACATTAATTTATTTTAGGTATCAGAGCCTTACAGATGAATATGGGACAATAAAACTGGGACGATCCAGACCCTTTGCATCACAAGAACTGTTCTTCCACTTTCTTGTCCTAGATTTGTTAAACAGATTGTAAAATAATTTCTTACTTAGAGTCTTGAAGAGGAGGAGAGAACAATACATTGCAACAATGTGATGAAATGACGGATGCTATTTCCTGAAGAATGAAAAAACAAGTGTATGCTTCGGCATGGCACAGCCTGTCACAACAAGGACAAAGTCCTACAGACAAGGACACTTGAAAAGATTTCCACAAGTTGGTAAGCACAATGAATTTTTTTATTGGGCTGTGATGGTTGTCATTTGTTCGGTTTTGCCAGTCTGGTGTCTGGAAGAACAGCAGAAAGTCCAAACTTAGGATAGGGATCAATCAATCTCCAAAAGCAGAAACTTTGGAGCACTTGCAGAGGACTCATATCCCTACACTAGTAGCAGCCTGCAAGAAAGTGTTCTCAGCAAACACATCAAAGCCCAAGTCTTTCCACTTGTTTGCTTACAAAGATGGCTTCATTAGCTAATGGAGTTCCAATAACCAATGTTCCTCCTGACTCTTGTCAATCATACTGGGAAAGCTTGGTATCATTCACTGGGTTAATAAAGAAAAACAGCAGTTGAAAACTCATGAGAAGATTAAACATGCCTAAATGAACTCCTGAGCACCAGCTGGAATGCAGTAAATGGGACTTCAAACAGGCACTCTGGCTAATACAGTAACAGCAACATATCTGGCCATCTGACACAAAGCTAGTTATTATTCCATGGCTTCAAAGACAGAAGAAGCAAAGGGGTGATGATTGACCTAGCAGGATATTAGAGGCAATCCTTCAGTCGGCTGAATTTCAGGACAGCTGAACACTGGAAAGGAGACCTCAGTACAGTACAGTCACCTTTGGTGTTTCAAACCTGTGGGGCAGTAAGAGTCCACCACCAGATATGATGCATTGTGGTGCTCTGCTTGATGAGATACTCCATTTGGTCATGCACTGACATACAAGTTTATTAAAACCCAAGCTAGTCAGCAAAACTTAGCATTAAGATATTGTAATATGTGAATAAAGCACAGTAGAAATTGAACAGTATAGCCAAAGTAATTGATAAAACAGCATGCTAAAACACAGAGAAATATTTATCTAGTTTGTTGACTTCTACTCCTCAATACCTGGAAATCAATCATAATTATGGTTATTTTTAATTGCTTTACAAATAGATTTATTTTCTTAATTTATTTCTTAAGCAACTCTCATTCTATAAACAATTGCTCAGGCTAAGTTATCTAAACACTTAAAAAAAAGTAGTTTTTATATGAGAGACATGATTATTATTATGAAATAGCAGCTGTGAGCATGGTTTGCAGTATTCTTACCACACTAAATGACAGAAGCAAGGAAGCATTTAAAAATTCATAAAAGTGAAAAAAGGGCTTTCAGTATTACAAATATAAATCTGTAAAACACTATTTATTCAGGAAAAATGCTTGTGAGATACATGTCTCCCTAAACAGTTCATGACAGGCACTTCTACACTGAAGATGAACAGAGAACTTCCTCAGCTTTGTTATTTTATGAGGGAATGAGCTTCAAGGATTTGAGCTATATCAACAGCCAGAAATAAGCTGGAGGAACAAGAACACCCCACTGAGAAGCACTGAACTTCAACAGCTTCTGTGTTTGCTACAGTCAATTTGATTGTAAGTAGAACATGTCACAGTGGGATATCTTTTTCCACACCATAGACTGTAAACACAGAAGCTGGCAGTACAATTATGTTTAGGCAATATGAATGATTAAGCAGCTAAAAGCAGTGATCACACAAGACTGTGTATATCACTAGTATATTTCAAATTTCTTCCTGGCTTAAGGGCTTTCTCATTAAAACTTCCAGTTCCACAGTAGTAGGTTCTAATTCAGAGAAAGGCATCAAAATGCATTTTCTTTGCTATTTCGGCCTTTTCACTCTTCATTGCTCACTAATAATTTAAAATTAAAAATAAATTATTATCAGTAGTTTTAGGTAATTATCACATTTAGAAAAATCTTCTTGCTCATAACATATATAGTAGCACAAATAAAGGGACCTGAAGGTTAGCACAAATAAAGGGACCTGAAAATGTCTTACAAATCATCCCAAAGCAGCAATCCTGAGCCTGGGAATGTTGGCACATATGCCAGTAATGCAATTAATTCCTTCGACTGCATACGAAAAGAATTCTGGGTTTTGCTGCCAGAACAGGTAATCCCAATTTAATAAAACATCACTGTCATAACATGTCCAAATCACCTACAGTTAGAGAGCAATTTACAGTGCACGTTAACATGCCTTCTAAACACTGACAAAAAGATCTGTATAGTCAGCTGATGCAGCTTCTGATGTCTTTGGTTTCATGGCTTTCAATCCTTCCTTTGAAGGACTCCTTCCTTTGAATGGAATATTTTCCATGGTATTTCTATTTTTAGAAGTCTATTTGATGAAATTATTTACACACACTTATTATTCTTTATTTCTCAGCTGAGTTAATTTCCGGATAATATAAACTTTTCTGATTATCATAGGAAAAAAAAAAGTGACAACAGAGAGAAAAAAAATCTTCTCCTTTCATGAGTGACCACATTTTATCCAAATTCAGCAGAATTTAATTTGGCAAAACACAGGGCAGGCTGGCACAGAGTAAAGACTATCTGCAGGGGCTGATCGAGCTAATGCTGGCCACATGCCACAATGCTTTTTTAAAGAATCCACAAGAAAGCACCACAAGGGAATAGAGAATCCAGTGCCCAGTGCCAGAGATTTTGCAGCTCTAGGGCCACTGCTCTGTATTGACACAGTCTTTCATTGTTGCTCTCAATAAACTCTTTATCCCCTTTATTTGCCAGCTTCATGAGTGCATATTCTTTGCCAACTTGCTATTCACAGAACAATAATAAGCAACTAAAACAAACTACTCTCTACCAACTCCCTACCCCTACAATCCTACATTACTTTTTTACCTTAGGCTTTATGCTTTGCTCTTAATTTCAGGGAAGCTAACTTCTTCCCACAATCTCCAGGGAAAGGACATCAGGAGAATATGTCAACATGCAGCCCATGCATTGCCGCATTCCTCTGCGGTTACATAAGGCACTGAAATTTTTGAGTGTCGTTCTCTTACTCATGAATATTTCCATGAGAAAAATGCACAATTTGCTTTCCCATTCTAGAAAGCACTGAGAAATCCCCTTGATCAAATGCAACAAAATCCCCACTTTCTTAACTATGAGGCAAGAGCTACTGAAAAGTCTGTATGTTCTATAAACTTCATAGCTATTCATACCAACACTGTTCAGTCACAACTTCCTTATGTTAGACACTTGTGCAATACTTTGGATATTCTTAGAACTTCTCTACAGTTAGGAACTAAGTCTAACACAGTCTTGATGACACTTCAAGAACACAACACTGATATGATTTAATGAGAGGGGGATTTTTAATGAGAGGGGGATTTTTATGCCACATTTGCATGCTTACTTGATAAAAAACATACTAAAACTTCCATGAAAATAACTGTTGAACCCAATAAAATTATACAGACAACAGACAATATTGATCATATTCCATCCCTCTTTTCACAATTCCTCTCCTTACCCCACTCACTTTGTGTGAACCTAACCTTATTCACATAATCAGAACAGAAAGAAATGAACTTTAGTTCAGTATGCAAAAGCTGTAAAGTCTATAAAATTACTAACTTGTTTTGACTTTGCCTAATTATAAATACATGAAATAATAAAAATGCACCTAAAAATCTATGTCCTGTAACCCTTAATGTGGAGGACACAATACAGTACATACTGCTCATCTGTTTTTCTGAAGTTAAAGCATGTATGTAACTTCATAGCTCTTTCTCATATTAAGTGATGTCATTTTGTTTCAATACTCCCACATTCTTGTATTTTATTTCTCATTACCTCATTCTTACAAAATCTTTTCTCAATATTTTAGTTTATAAGACTGTTTAACTGTTTACTGCTGCATTTGATTAGAGAACAAACTGACTTTGCAGGGAATTAGCATGGTTTAAACCTTTCAATCATGAAACCATATTCACAGAATTACACTTTACAAGTGACTAATCACATGGTACAAAGCAGAACAGAAAATTTTCCTTTGCCACCACTGCAATTTTTTACAGTCTTTCCCCACAAATATGGCTACAATTTTCAGAAAGCATTTGGTTTCCTTTTACTTCTCAAATTGTAAAGATTGGCTGTAGGGTACAACCTAGTACTATTTCTAGCATATTATTATATTTTTCTAAATTACATTCAACCAAAACATTTCTATGCAATGAGAGTTTTACTTATTGTTATCCTGTACACTTTTTGACCAAGATCCACTGTAAAGGCCTGAAATATTCCTACATTTCTTCTGTCCTGGAGAAATATAAATCTTAGAAAACAAGTACATTTCCCTACTTTTACTTCCATTCTCAAATAAATATCATTACTAACTCATCTGCATTCTCAGTATTTTCCCTGTCTGTTGGTAAAACTACTCCATAGTTCTCTATCAGAAAGGTCTCAAAGATTCCTAAACTTTTGTTCCTGCAAACTTGCTTTGACCCTCAACATACTTCCTCTTGCTCCTTGTGGGGATTTTAAATGCTCTTTCATGATCTTCCACATTCTTCCCCCACCCCATGGATGTTTATTTCCCAGAACAGTGTCAGACTTTTCCAGGGAGTTGGGTCCACATTCCAATATTCTCCCCCCAGACTCTTGCAATGAAACACGGTTTATCAGGCATGCTACGTCATTTCTCACTCCTCCTGGCACATCCCAGCAACACTGAGCAGGCAGAGAAGCACCACAAAAAAGAGGACAAAGAAACTAAGAGCAGATGCTGCCAGAAGTTGAAAAAGCAGAGAGTGATTTCCTGTCTGGCAGCTAGGGAGTTGCCAGATAAAATATGGGAATTCCCAGATTTTTAGTGAAATGTAAGGTATTGGTGCATCAGATGATCTTACAGTAAGACTTGAAAAGACATTTTTCTCTGTTTGTTCTTAATCTTACCATGCACCCAAAGAAATGTTAAAAATACATGTGTCCATTTGCAGACAATGAAATATATTATATAATATCAGACTATAATTAAAGCCTATGCTACAACACATTCTTAAGGAGCCAGACTTCAGACTATCTGAACAAGATCAGTTCTGCCAGCTCAGTGCTGTGCACATGTAGAATGAGGTCCAATGTCCTCACTAATACCCCTATCCAAATATCTTTCCAGAGAAAAAAATGAAATATAGGATTATTTCTGGTATGAACAGGGAGCTCTAAGAAGCTCCTTCTGCGAAATCAAGAATAAATCACTGCAGCAACTATCATGCAGATCCTCAGCTGTAAAAAATTCTGCAATATATCTCTCAATGCTTTTATGTTCCATGATTTTTACATTAAGTAGATTCTCCTGTTCTGTGAAGAGAGCTGCTCAAAGGAGGATCAGTCCCACTGGCCTGTTCTGGATGGCGGGGGAGGGATGAAAGGAATGAAAGCATTTATCAAGGCATTTGTAAGTAGTGAGCTCTTGGAACAACATTAGAGTTGAGGGTCATGGGAAACAGAAGCATTGCTCACCCTTCTTCCTGGCAAGTTTTCTGCGCTTGGGCAACAAAGTAAATGTGTTGTAAGACCAGAAGGAGGAGGAGAGGGGAAAAAATTAAAATGCGTATATTTAGCTTATTTAAAAAAGAAGAAAATATTACCACTTGGCTTTAAAGGAAATGAAACACTTTCCACATGACATTCTTTCAGGCTCTTAAAGCTCAGGAATACAATGCTTGATTAGATTCTTTTGATCAGACAAGTAATATCACAGTCACATGTACTTCAGTACTGCACTTAACAGGGGTGGGGGTGTGAGAGCTCTAACACACGTACACAAACAGATGTAACATTTGTTTAGAGAGTCAGATATGCACTTCCACATATGGAGGGCAGAACTAAGATTCCTAATCAAGCAGGATTTTGTTCAGTGACATTAAATGTTACTAAATGTCTTGACCAAACATGGCCTAAAGTAAGTTTTTTCCCATTCAGTCTACCATACAGCCAGTGCATTATTACACACTGTTTAGCTACTTCTCACTATTTAGAGAATGGATACTAAACACATCAGTGTCATACAGTAAACAAGCTTAACATGCTAGTTTAAACTGTCTTCTCCCTTTAAAATATGAAAGCAATTCACAAACTACAGATATGAGAGCAGTTTAAATTCTAATGTCAAAATGAAAGCACTTAAAAGTCTTTTAAAGATACATTTTTGAGGGCTTAAATCACTTGCAGTATCATAAATTCAAAAAACTGTTACCAAAATACCTATATTCTAAAAATGGGTGGAAAAAAATAACAGCAAAATGAAATATGATTCATTAACTAATGAAATCCTCGACTACAAATCAGTTTCACCAGATGAGCTCCTGCTTAAACAAGTCAGAATTAAGTGTTCCCAAGGAGTTTGGGGTTAACTCAAATTTACACACATGAGACTATTTCCTTAACACTTATAGTTTTTGCATTTTACTTTCCAGATTTATTGCAGTTAGAGAGAATTATAAATAACCCCTGTAAAAACCAGTATTCATATGATGTTTCTTTCTATGTATAAAGCCACTTCAAAGAACAGGATCTTTGTATTAAAAAAAAAAAAAGAGAGAGAGAGAGAGAGAGAGAGATATCACTCATACTCATTTTACTGGATTTTTTACTTAACTTCTTAGACAAAAATAAGCAATTTGAGTGACTTTCAGCAGAAGCCTGTCTAGTTTCTCTTAAGTCAACTAACTTGTAAGAAGGACCAACTAGCTATCTACATAGTTCATGTACCATTTTTTTTCAAATTTTAATTCTTTGGAATTTTTTTCTACTTTCCTGTCAAAAAAAGATTTAGGAGCATATGAAAACATCCTCTTGTTATCTTCCTGGCAGAGTGATATCCTTTAATTAATAATCTTACCATCCATTAGTACTAGTAGTGTTTATATTATGGCATGTGTAATGAGTTCTGAACTAACTACTATCACGAACAAATGAGACCTTGTCATTAAAACAGATATATAATAACTGAGTTGCTTTATTACTCTACACTCAGGCATGGTCAAGAAACATATTAAATTCCAGTAATTATTTGAAACAGGGGGAAAAGACACACATCATTAATGCCAATCCATCAAACCACAAGAGACCTGCACTTACAAACTATACACAGATTTTCTCTCACTCCTTGACACTGTCTCTTGATATCAAAGGTACAGGGAATGGAGGCAAATGGCAAGAACCTCTTGTTTAAAGAAATGCGCACACAGCAATCTGCCTGAAAGGGGTAACTGGGGAACACAAGAGTTCTACAAAATGACAAGCAGTACAGAAATGATGGTTGTTTCCCAAAGGGAAACAAAAGGCTATCTAACGGATCAAGAAGCAAGTTCAAACAAAGCAAGAAGATCCTTTTTCTTAACATTTGTAGTTAAATAATGAATCTCACTATCACCGGATACTTTGGATATTAAAAATTTATGCAGGCTCAAAAAAGGACTAGACAAGTTCACAGAAGAAAAATCCACTGAGAGCTATTAAAGACTTAAGTAACCCCTTGCTCAGGAAATCTTCAAGCCCCAAACCACTGGAGGCAGTGGAAGCCTCACTACACTCTGCCTGCTGTTTTTCTCTGCCTTAGACAGTCAGTGCCATGCATGAGAAATAAACAGAATCCACATCTAGAGACAGGATGTAACACCAGATAAGCTTCATGTCCAGCCCTGCACAGTTGTGCTTATGCTCTTTGTAGGAAGATTTGGACACATATTTTGTAATTGCTTCAATGCCTCAAGTCACTCTTAGCTGATGACCAGCACCTGCTAGTAGGAGGTTATCACTGTCATGGGTGAGCCGATCCATGGGGCAAGCCCTATTTAGCCCTCTATCCAGGGTCATCTGTCTGAGCAACAGGCAACAATAGGAGAAGGAGCTGAGTTCACACTGAAAAAGTAAGGATCATGAAAATGATGTGTCTTCCTGGCTGAACCACAAGGCGACATTCTCCAGTGTACGGGCAATGGCAGGTAGATGAAAACTGTATTATCTCCAACAGCTCCACAGCCAGAGGATGTGGGCCATTACACCTTTAGTTATATCTCAAGGCTGTAATTCCTCCAGCAAGGACTTTTTTTAGTTATTTGTACTATGAGGTAAACTAAGTATAACTTTTTACAGTAAAAATAACTGCATTAATAAATAAATAGCTGACAAAAACTTTATTTGGGCTACCAAGCCCAAATGGCTTCAATGAAGACTGATTATAAAGCTGAATTCCTTGCACATGTATATTATCTTCACCCTTTCTCCTTCAAAACTGTTCCTAACTTATTCTTAGCATGAGGGTGGTCACTATGTGGACAACTAGTACATTACTCTTTTTTTTTTTCCTCAGGGTTCAGTATTGCTCCTTCCTCTTCCCATTATTGCTTACTGCCTAGCATCCAAGTCCAGTAATAAACACAGAATTAGCTCAGCCTTCAAGCAAGCCAAGTCTAGAAAAAAATAAAAGAAGTACATTTTTATGCCATATGCAGCTCCCTTATCCTATTTACAGAAGGAAATGCTGAAAGCAAGACTGCCTAAGGCCACACACCCTAAACTGGTGATTAGGCAGGCCCTTCTAGTTCCCAAGTCCTTGCCCATTATTCCAGATGCCATTCTGTCAGACCAGGAGATGTTAACCAGAGCTGCAAATAACAAAACTTCTCACACTTCCCTGTCATCACAGAATCTGCAACTTCCTTCTGCCAACGGGGCACAATTTTGAAAAATAGTTTTATATTAAAAGGAGTGAAGATGACTCTAATTTCATTGCAATAAATAATAGAAAAAAAAAAAAAAGGCAGCACAACATTGTTTTGATCCATTTAATGCAGCCCCTACAGAAGGCCTGGCTACTCCAGTTGCAGCAGTTAGTGCTCTCTGTTTCAACTCAGTCTCCATGAAAATTAGGAACACCAGACACACAAATATGCCTACTTGCTTAACAGTTATTTGCTAAACTTTAGCTCAAGCATTTTTAAAAAAAAGTTAAAAAGAAGAAACAAAAATGTGACAGAAGTATCAAGTATCAACAATTAAACTCTAATTTTTCTAAAAGATATTTCTAGAAGATTTTACATTAAAGTTTAATATAGGATTTCTGCATATACAATGTTTCCATAAATTTTCAGGCGCTGCAGGATGTTATTTCTCTTTCTCAAAAAACATTAATTTCCACCAACTAAGATTAATTCCAACTAAGATTTCAATCCAACTTCATCACAGCTCCATCTCAAGAATCAGTATCTGAAGGAATATTGAAGAAAGTGTTTCTTTGCATAGAAGTTCTAGAAGAAGCCTACAGAGGTTTTCACTAAGAGAAATGGGAAAAAAAATCCTTCGTTAAAGATACAAAACAACACTGAAATAGCTGATAACAAAGCTTTTGGAAAATACCCATCCATTTTGTTTCCACACACAATGGAAAAGTCAATAACAAGTCAATGAATCAATAATTCACTGAGAGAAGGAAGAAAAAAATAAAAAGCAACAGAAACACTTTGAGCCTGAACTAGTTATTTACTCATGAAGGAAAATTTGGTGTTTAAACCTAGAACTGTATTTTTATCCAAAGACTGCAGAATGTCCCTGACCTCACCATAACATCATTTTCCCTCAAGTTTGCTACAAGAACTTGCACTTGGAGGAGCAGCCTTGCATGCCCCACAGTTTGTTGGCTAACTGGATTTCCATTCCATTACAGCCTCCTCCTCTCCCTTTGCTCAATGAAAAGTGGCTTAAAGACTTATTTTAAATGTCCAGCAGCACTATGACTTCCTTAGACTCAATTTAATACAAGCGGGAACTTTTCATGAAAGTGTACTTTTCAAAAACCATGAGAATATTTAGCAAGCTTAAAACCAAACAAGTCCTGTAACTGGACACAGTTCTGAAATCATTGATTCCTTTTAAAATGGAACTGGAATTCTCTGTAAAGTGAAAAGTTTCAGTCTAGACAATGTTTGCTATTTACAATGAGCAATACGAACCAAACAAACAGAGTACAAACATGGTAGTCTGGATTTTGGACACTGCCTCCCAGATGCAGAATTTATTTTCTCTCTGTGAGCATGTAAAATGCTTAACTGCAATGGATACTCCTTTCAGAGGTCCACGTCTATTGACTGTAATCCTTTTTCATCTGCAGTTGAACACGTTCATAAACACAAATCAATGAAGAGTCTCTGAATTACTTGGGAGAATTAATTTAACAGCCAAGCAAAGCACCTTTGTCCCAAAACATTCATGTTAGCTTCCTTGGCATAAGCAAACAGAGCACATTAAAATATTGGCTGCAAGAAGAGGAAAACATGGCACTAACTAGCTGGGGAAGGGGGTAGCGACAGTGTTTGTTATTTTTAATTCTTTTATTTAAAATTACAGGCACCAATAAGATGATGGTTTTGCAGACATCTTTGGGTCTAACATGCAGGGTAAGACATAGTTTATCCAAAGGCAATTCTATTTTGTGAATTGTATCTGAATTAAGGATGCCCAATCTATACATTTTTAAGAGAGATCATAATGACTACTGCTGACTGCTGCAATAGCTCAGCTACTAAGGATTCTGATCCTCTGGCTCCCTAAATATACAATACCATCTCTTATCAAGCCAATTATCCACAAAGACAGGCTTGCTAAATCCTTTTACAAGCACCTTGCAACACAAAGCAATACTCCTAGGATCTACTCTGCACAGACAAGAGCCCAGAACACTGAAATAATCTGAGCTATCTCTATGTTAGCTGGTAACATTTATTACTTAGTAGCCAAAGAACTAACAAATTTAACTTTGATATCATATCCTCAAGCTAAACATATAAATTAATTCTGTGTATTCTGCTGTCAATTCCCATAATGTCTGAAAATAAAATTTTAAAAAATCACTGTGGAATAATAATTATAAACTGGGTAAAGACAAGCAAAGATTGCTCTCAAAATTATTGTGGGAAACAGTAACTATAAATATGGATGAGAGAATCAACATGAAGTTTGACATAAATAGCCTCATTGAGAATTATTTTCCTATTGGATTTGGAGGTCAACAAAATATGCACACAGTTACTTAGAAATAGAACACCCACTAAGTCAAACAAAAACAAGGACTTACAGTGCCAGTTTTTCAGTAATGACATTCAAGGTGCTGATTTTTTTTTTTTTGTGCTAATCCTTCCTCCTCCTGTTTCTAACATGAAAAATGAAACTTCTCTTCACTCAAAGAAAAACAAAATCCAATAATAACTCTCAAAAGTTCAGTCTTGGCAAGAAAATTTAGTAAAGGTTTCAGCTTAAGAAGTCTCCTTGAACCAAATTACCCAAGTGGCTAAAAGATTATGCAGCTGCTAACTTCACTAGTTGGTATATAGCTTCCCAATAAATACACCTAAAAAATAACTTCAGAATCTGTGGGTTTGTCCTACTGCATGAAAAAAACAGAACATGTTTCTAGATGCGCATAATAGTCAAGATTCTGTTTTTTCTCATCTCTCCACAGATAAGCAATACCACCAGGTGCTAGCACAACAGCTTTTTGAGTGAAGAGAGATGTATTTCTGAAAAAATCACATTCCATTGAGAATTCAAGAGCATTTAGCTCTTGCTCTTTTACACTTCTGAAAATATCATAAGCAACCTACATAATCCTTATAATATTTTACAGTCCAAACAAATATTTTCATTTAAAGGTCAAGGTAGGGCAGTAGTAGAGCTGTAAGGATAAGCAGATGGCTCCTCTTTTAGCTTCAGTTTTGCTAAGTACTGAACTCAGCAAAGTGCATATTCCAGCTGTGTAAAGTATTTATCTTGAAAGAAACACAAGAGGATGTGGGCTTTAAGCCAGTAAAATACTCAATCATCTGGAATATTACAGGACAGACCAACCAAACTGGTTTCACAACTGCCAGGGCACGAAGGCAGCACGTACTTAACTTAGTTGCCACAGCTTCTTATAACGGAATCAAACTTTAGTGGATTTTCTGTACTAACACTTCTTTTTCCTGCCAAATAATTCCTTTCTGAATCTCCAAGGAGTCCTACTATTCATCAGATCCATCACAAAATCAGGAGATCAAATTGGAAAAAGGGTGTTAACACTGAGTAACATATTTTGCTGCTGATACATGTATTCACAATCAAATTTCATTTTTTCCTTTCTTGAAAAGCAAAAGGATTTCAGAATCTTAAATACCAAGAAGGGAAGGTGATATGGGAAAATAACATTTAGGAAGCACACATTAATGCACATAGCAAAAAAAAATTATATCCACATACTGATGCTATTTACATTAGATTTAATACTCCTTGAAAGATCTTGGGAGGCAGTTGTTTTATAATATCAATGCAACAATCAGCAACAGTCACAAATATTAAGGCCTAGTAGGGAAAGAATGCCAAAAGCAGAAACTATGACTATTTGATGCATTCTTGCCTTGAATATTCCATGAAGTCGCAAGTTCCATTTCTTGCAATCTAACTCAATCTAACTCAGAATAGGCATTGTAGGGCAGAAAGAAGGTACAAAGGACAACCAGAGGACATATTTGCTAACTTAAAAGTAGAAACTAACTAGACTGGAACTTTTCAAAGCATCTGGGGATCAAAACCTGAAAGAATGAAGAAAGAAAAGAAAGACCTTAAAAAAAATGTAACAAACCCAGATGAACAGCGCAGGCAATATATACAGACAACAGTTACTACAGCAGGCATACAATAAAGGAAACATTTTTGCTCCTGCAGTGCACACTTAAATCATGGAACTCCTCGCCTGCTGTCACAGACTGGTGTGGAGCCTAACAGGGCACCTGGATTTCAATCCAGGTAAGATAAATCCCTTTCTGAAAAGGAGTTATTTGATGACACTTGGGGAAATTTTAAGCAGAAGGCTACACAATTTAGAGGTTCTCCTTGTCTGACTTGTAGAAGCTCAGCACTTCTGTGAGGGTCACTGACTGGCCAGTTTTATTCTGGAGGTCTGAAGGCACAGCGCATGGCTCTGTGAGATGGCACAGATGCTGACACAAATCTAAACTTAAGTATCCTCACAAAATCTGAAACTTGCATCTCAGTAATAATAGGACTTAACTACTGACTACATTAATTTGTTTCATGGGGAAATAATCAGGTTTTGCAGAAGTGCTTATCAATTTATGGGGTTTTGTTTGTTTAATAAAAAAACCCCAAACTTTCCATATACTTGACATTCAAGCAGAAGCAGACTTCTGAGAGACTAAATTCCATGCTGCAGATCTGGATCTCACCATAAATCCTCCCTCCTAAATTTCTCTGAGAAGCACAAATACAATCCTCACTGGAATGAATGAGGAGTTACAGAAGTATTAGACTTCATATTTAAAGAGCCAACATACTTTGAATAAAGTTTAACAAAACACTATGACAAAATGTCTGCTGGCAGTATGATGTACAGGAGCATAAAAAATTCTACTGCACTAATAGTAGGGATTACCCAAACAATCAGTTTAGCTTCAGAAAAAAATAAATGCCTCTTTTAATAAAATATACTAATCAACTGTTTTAAGATCCCACTCCTATACTAAAAAGGGTCTGTTTTATAAGTACCCAAATCAAACAAAGTCAAATTGTAATTCAAATGTTTAAAATGGTATTTAATGCTTTTATAGATAACAACTTTTTTAAAAAAAATGAAACCTAAAGGCATATGTAGAAACTAAGATGGAAGTGAAATGCCCCGTAACACTTAACAGACATTTAAATTACTCAACACCTGCTTACATACAGAAAAAAACTAAAGTACTATTTACGGAAAAAATATACAAGTTAAAGATGAATCTCTCAAAATCACAGGTTATGTGAATTTACTGTCGGATAACTGTGACAAGAAGACAGGCAAGAACTTGGCATACAACTGGTAGAACATTGATATCTGCCCAGAATCCAGACAAGGGAATGATACACAGAAACTGCAACTCCCACTGGAGCAGAGCCTCTGCCCATCTTCACTGCACTCAGTCTCTTTTGCATATCCCACAAAGGGGAAGTGGGATCAAGATTTATATCACTTAATAAGCTTTAAAAAGACAACCAGACCAACCAACCAACCAACCAAGAAAATATCAAGCCACTAAAACATCATCCCCCCCAACCCATTCACTAGTAAGAGTAACACTGCTGTCTTGTGTTTTATTCCATCTGTACAAATGCATTGCCATTCAAGTGCCATTCTGATTTACAAATGAACAAGAGAAGTGTTTGTCAAAATATCATGGATTCCTTTGGGAACATTAAGAAAACATTGCAAAACTGATGTTCAACCCAGCAACACAGTACTCAGAGCTCCATAATGACTCGTCAAGAGA
The DNA here is from genome assembly GCF_028769735.1 of Zonotrichia leucophrys gambelii. Lineage (NCBI taxonomy): Eukaryota > Metazoa > Chordata > Aves > Passeriformes > Passerellidae > Zonotrichia > Zonotrichia leucophrys. Next base: position 77,030,079 of record NC_088169.1, read on the forward strand.
AGTGACAAAAGTGGGCATGCAAGGGAGTTTTTATTGTAAAACAGTCTTGAAGTCTCAAGGTGCATTGACAACTCTGGCTTCTCATAGAGAGCATCAGAGAGGCTCTGGAGTGGCAGTGAGGAGGAGTTGTGACAGCATAATGCATATTTCACTGACAAATCATTTGGAAGCTGTCAGAAAGCTGGTGGAGAAAAAAAATCAACATGATCTGCAATGCCATTTTAGTAAATTTAAGATGATTACCATTCCCAGGGAGATTTGGGATATGCTGCATTAAGAGACAAGAGTAAAACTAAATGAACCAACAAAATAAAGAATTATATTATTGCTGTGCTGTAGGCAGTGCAAACAGAATAAGAATAAACATTTTAACCTGCTGTATTTCAACTACACAGAGAAGGCACGAAACAGAAAAAGTAGCACTATGTACAGTTATCAATATTGTATGAGAATATAAAAAATGGAAGTTCTTAGGTTGTGTGGAACTAAAGAAAATCAGCAGATCCTGTGAATTTGTGAGTTTAATTTATTTAGACCAGAGACCAATGTGTCTCTCGGATTACAGAGAAAAAAGAATGGAAAAAAAAATGTACTTTTACAAAACTTGTAATTTTTCACTTCTCAATTAGACTTGAACAAATTTATTGAACATGGCCTTAACACTTTTATCTTTCATTCTGCAATCTGGGGATGAACAAAAGATGGTAAGACTTGGACGAACATCCCAGCAGTTCATGGGAAAACGAGTTGCGTCATGCTGGCTGGGGTGCAGAAGATGGCATCTAAGCAACAGAAGCTATAGCTTAAAGGGCAAACTCAAAATTCTGTATGAGTGAATCAGGAAATCTCTCAGCATACAAAGAAGATTTGGCTATGTAAACAGGAAATATCCTGCTGTGTCTAAACGCCTCTTCATAAAATGAAATATTTTGGATTTCTCATTTGACCTTAGGCTCCCAAACAGTACAAAGACGCAGCAGCTCTAAGCTCACGTAGCAAAAAGCCAACCATACTGACTGTATTTGTGAGAAATCTTTGTTAAGTCTATTGCCAAGCTTACATTTATGCCTGCAAGAATCAGCTTAGACACACCTCTGTATTCTTATGTCAGTTTCCAATTAAACCAGTCATAGTAGTAGACAACAAAACACCGTATACACAGGAATTGTGAACATTTTAAGGTTTTTTAAGTAGTTCAGACTATCTCTATCTCAACAGGATAACAATGCTAAGCTATTAAACACTTTTTCCTGACATTAAGGATCTTTGAAAAATGTTAAGTTTGCTGCCTTTACATACCTGTAGGACAGCAACTTTAACTGAACTCATTTAGCGCCTGTATATATGAAAAGAAAGATAGTATTACTGTCTTCAACTATTTGATTTTGTTTCAATGTATATTTCCACAGGCATGTACATACACTAAAATAATACAGTGTAGTGTTCAAAACTAAGAAAGAGGAAAGAAAAAAAAAGACAAAACAACAAAACTAGACACCAAAAACATCCCCCCAAGACAGTCACTACAGCATAGCACCTCTGTTTTGAATCACAACGCTGATACCAAAGTAAAGAGTACCAGAAGGAAACATCTGAGGCCTTATTTGCAAGTATTTTAAACATGAAAAACATTAAACTAAAATAAAATGTCTTAAGGATGTATTCTTCACAGACTTCAAAGTTTCACTCACACATGTACATTCAAGGAATGTAACTTCATAAGTTACCCGTAGACTGAAAACATTTCTTTTTAAGGCAAGAAAAAAACAATGTGATCAACAAGCCCTGCTGTCCTGAGTTTCAGGATTTAATACTTCAAGTCCAACAGGTATAAGTGAACAAGACTTCAACTTAGGGGGAAAAAAATCCTAACAATTTAAGATTTTCCACCAATGAAGAGTCCATTATAGTCTTAAGGAAGCATCTTACTAGCTCTGCAGGTTTATAATCTCAATTTGCATAGTTTCTGCCAACACTTGGATCTTCATACGCCTTGGTCTCTTAGCAAAACGTCCTATCAATAATTTTCCCTTTGATATGAATAAAAATATAAATATGAACACAAAATATATAAACAAATCTTTAACTTTCAGATTAAGTAATGGTGAAAAATGGTGCTACATGGTGTTTATGGTCTTCAAGAAGCTGAGGCATGTTGATATGCTCTTCAAATGTTCAGAAGGGTCTTTGTGCCTTCACAATTTTTCAGCATTCTCCAGAAAACAAGCAGCAGGACCAGACTCAACATCCATAAATACAAAAACTATCCATAAAGTCCTTTAACTGATACTTGCAGACATACTTCTGGCACCTGTCAGCCTGCAAGCCCATGTTCACCTTATTAAATGTACTCATCTGTCTCTCCACCAGCCAGTTACTTTCCACAGTCAGTGTTAGCTTCCCTGTAGGCATGCCACATTTGCTGTTTCTTGACTTGCTGAAAATGTTCCCAAAAACATTATGCAAGGACAACAAAGAATGATTTGCTGTGATTCTAACAATTTTCAACTCTCAGAAAAGAAAAGCATGTTTCCCAATACAGAAGTCTCACCACACTTAAAAACAAGAAGCAAGGGAATTCCCTCTAAAAACCAAAGTGAAGCACTGGCTGTTATCAAGAAGAAAATATGTTGAGAACCTGCAGTGCATTTATTTCCTTGCTACTTCAGATGAACTAACTTACATTAATAAATTTATCTAATTAAGGTAACAAATTCTCATATCCAACCTCTATAAAGTAACCAGTCAGTAATTCCTAGACAAAGACCTACGAGTAAAAAACCATCTCATCAGGCATTCATGATGCTGACCAAATTACTGTTAGTTTTTCCAATTTGCACTGCTTTTCCTTAGTTTTAACAAACAGGCTTGGTCAATAATATGCTGAAACTGGGAGAGGAAACAAAAAAACAGGAGAGGGGAAGAAGTAGTACTAGCCATATTTCATTTAGTATCTGAAAATAGTTAATCAAAAATTAATATTCCCAAAGATTATTTTAACCCCACCTACTTGCAGCTTAAACCAACTCCTGTTTAACCAGATCTGATACCAACTGAAAGCAGCGATTCTTTTCCTCAGGTCTGTTTTGTACTATTGGACCTCTGGCTGGTTCCTACTCTCTGTCTCTTCAAAGCACAGCTCAGATGGAGAAACCAACCCCTTAAATGCTGAGAATGCCAAAGCCCAGCTCTTGATGGCACTGACTTTTATGCAAATAACACATACCATGATATAAGATTCACAAAAGCATCTCTGAGTACACAGAGCAAAATAAAATTTTTATTGTAAGCAAACTATTACTTTCCATTAAGAAGCCATTAGTTAATTTTTCTTTTTCTGTACTAAAACAGATTCTTCATAGAAATATGGAAATTAGTGCACCTTCACAGACCATCCTGAGCTGGAAGAGACCCACAAGGGTCATCAAGTCCAACTCCTGGCCCTACACAGGACAAGCCCAAGAATCCCAACATGTGCCTGAGAACATTGCCCAAGCACTTCTTGAACTCTTGGAGGCTTGCTACCATAATTGCTTCTCTGGGGAGTCTGCTCCAGTGCTCAACCACCCTCTGGCCGAAAAAACTTTTCCTAATATCCAACCTAGAGGTAAAATATTTTATAACTACTTTTTATTTACCCTAGAAGGTTAAATAATTGACAACACTTTATAAATGAACAGATGTATTTTTACACATAGATGTCTTAGCAGGATCAGTCTCTAAAATGTTCTCATAACTTCTGTTTTTCCCCAGAATAAGGGGATTTTACCACTCTGAGAGTAAAGCTCAAGTCTTACTTATTTGAAGGTTTCCTGGAAGGTAAGTGACATGGCTCCACAGCTCCCCTGTGTATGTAGGCTAACTGGTAACTCACAAGGGGAGCATGGAAAGGTATTTAGATTTTTTCTTGAAGTATCATTATACAGCTTGTTTTAATGGCAGTGGTAGTTCTAGACATGAAAAGGTTCAAAAAGGGAACTTTTGTTTTAATTGATAACCTCAGGCTCAGAGCAAGCTTTTTCAAAGCAGTAAGTTCCTTCTGCATGCTCCCTGCAACTTATAAATAATTTCAGGCTTAGAGGAAAATCACCCCTCTAAAATATTCATGGATTTAAAGTAACAGTTTATACAAACAGTAAATTTCACAGAAGATAGATTCTTGTGTTCTCTCTACTTCTACCTCTCTTAACTCCTCCTCATCCTTTGTAAACAAAGGTTAAAAGTAAATAAGCCAGAAAAGGGTGAGAAGATGGAAGGAATGGAATGTAAACTTTCTGAATAGCATGGTCCCAGAGCTCCAAAGGCTTTGACAATACTGATAATCTAGACAGGCTTTTGAACATCAACATGTACTACCACAACATTGCAAATCTCTCTGCTCTTCTATTTAAATAGGACCTGCACTTTTAAGAACTGTGGCTTTTAAGAACTGATCTGCCCATATTTACACTGACATTTGGCCACTTCTTGAAATTAATCTAATTTTTACAGCAGAAGGAAAAAAAAATCCAGTTATCTCTTCTTGTGTATTTTCAATTAGCAAACACAGAACTTAACTCAAAAGGAAATGTCTTTACTAGGAAATCCTACTTCCTGTATTGGTTGTTTTACCAAGAATTTGTGGGGTTTTTCTGTGCATGGTGGTGAGACAGTGGCAAAGGCGAGGACTAGGAGAAGAAGAACAAAGATGATTTTTATATTTTATTATTTTCTAGAAGCAAACAGGTTCTTAGCCAAGTATTTTTGTGCAGAAAGCAGCAGGAAGGGGTCATCACAAAAAGATTATATCCTTAACAGAAGTCTAAACAGGTCAGCTGAATGACTACTTCATGTAAGATATACTGTAAAAGAATTACAAGCCTTTGCAACTTTTTAATGATTCATTCCCCTATTCTTTTCCTAAGTTCACCTGTCCCCATGAACAACAAAACAAGTCTCAGTCATCAAATGCCTAGACAGCAGCTGCTTGTTAGAAGAGGAACCAAAACGTTTCTCTTTCAAAGGCAGAAGCACAGAAAGCACTTGAGGAAGAGCTTCACTGGGTTTACACAACAAGGCAGAGGGGGAGGAGGGCAGCAGAGGTGGCTTCTGCGAGGAGACATCAGAAGCTATCTCATGTCAGACAGATGGTTCTACAGAATCAAATCACAGAATCACAGAATCCCGAGCTGGAAGGGACATCAAGAGTCATCCGGTCCAACCTCTTGGCAAAATCACAAATAGATTCTTCTTATTGTTACCTATTTTATTTTTCATGATGTTTATTTTACTTACAAGCTTTTATAGTAGAAAATTAATCCTAATGGTGATACCTACTTTGATTTACATAATATCTTTCTGAGACCAAGAGTACCTTTGTATACAGACCCTATCACCCACATCTGGCATGCAAACCTCTCTTTAATCAACTTGCAAATCAACTAATATGAGCAGTAGAACAAATTATATGACCAAGGCATTGCAGCACCTTGTATCCTGCTTTAATATTGAGCTAAAAGAAGACAAGACTTCTTAAGACATACAGCATTTCCATACTGTTTTGCCACGTCTGATATTAATCAAAACACCAGAGTGCAGTAACATGTTTAAGCTTTTGTATCCTGTGAAATACAAGTTTGCATAATTCAGAAGAGGGAAGTGATTTAAATTGATAACTTCTAACTAATCTGAAAAACTACACTGTAAGGTAGCCTGGAGTTTATAACCTGCTGTGAAATATACCTTTCTAATGAAAGCTATTTGCACTTCACAGGGTGCCAATGGGAGGTTACATTACTGCCCAACAGAACTTCAATTCCATATTAATATGGAAGAAGGTCAAGTTATTTTTCTTCATTTTAAATATATACTTCATTGCTACTGCCTGTAAGATCCTGAGACTTTTTCACCTTTAATCATACACTTGAGGAATCCATAGCACCACACAGTCAAAACACCATAAGCATTGATTTGATTTAATGATTGATGTTCTCACAGAATATGGAAAGATAAAACTTATGAAAACTATTATACTAGCCTTGTTTTCCCTACTTTTAGAGCTCTTGAAAACTTAAAAGTCAATTTAAAAAGGCATAAAAAAGAGCTACCAAAATGAGCAAGAAACCAGAGAACCTCTTAGAAGAGAGGATGTGAACAGCCTGTTCAGTCCAGCAAAAGGATGTGATTATTCACCAAGCAAATCCAAGTAAACAACAATAATGCTGAGTGAAAAGAAAATTAGCATAAACAAGTTTGAAATTCCAGATTAAATTTATTTTTAATGAGTTATCCAACTCTCAGAGTAACAAGGTTCTAGAACAGTCTTCTAGCAGAAATAGAAAGAATAAAAATTGTTTTTAAAATGGAGCTTGACAAGTAGGGATTACATTATGTAACACTAGCAGGAGACTGGATGTAATAAAGTAAATCCATGGTACCAAATTTCTCTATATGCCAGATTTATTTATAATTACAGTTTTGAGAAAAGGAAAAATAGAAAAGGCAAAGATATAGCACTGGCTTACTTGTTCAGTAGGAAGAAGGACTGTATTGTCCTCTGTATTTTTTTTTTTTTTGAGAGGATGAATAAGAAGTTATTTACTATTACAGGAAACTGCAAATTGCTGTAGCACTTCTGCCCACAAAAACCCAAGAGATCTGGACAAGTTCAGTGACCACAGCATCATATTTTCCATTGTAGTAAAGACAATATTCCTGAAGCAGCTGGTCTCTTATTAATAGAATTCATTTATCTTATTCATAGCAAATGAAGCACACAGTAGACAACAAGCCAACTGGCCCATTCAGAAACAGATTAAATTTGACCTTTTAAAGAAATCAGTTTAAAAATCCTAATTTAAAAAAAAAAATCCACAATATTTTTTTCAAGCAGAGATATCATTTCATATGGCACTTGAAACTTGAAACTGCTCCTTTGGTAGCCTGACATAATCCAATTACCAAGTTTCTCTAAAGAATACCAGTTTCAATATTAAGGCTTAAGAACACCCATGTTGAGTCATTCAAGGTCTTTGTTAATACAGTAATCATTACTGACAGTATGGAAATTCACTTGCAGGTATTACTGGTTCCAAATTAAACATCATGTGATGGCCAGAAAATAATGCTCTGTAACCGTCTGCTACATCCTGATATTTGTTTTCTTCACATATATTTGGCTAAAGATAATACGATACAGACTGCAGCTGCTTTAAGCACTAGAGGAAGCAATTAAGATCCAACCAGCTTACTGTTGGTATCTCTGCACAAAAGGCAGAAGACTGTTAGAAATGTTTTTGACAGTTACATCCATAATTCATAGATATTGCAAACACCATCTGAGGTTGCACAGGACCCTACAAATGCCTATCAGAAGTAAGAGGACAGCAATGGAACAGACAACTTCAAAAACAAAACCTAATGGCAATGAATAAGTTTCAATTTCCTTTTAGTGGGATAAAAGAAAATGTAGTTTGTCCCTGTAAATACCAGCTGTAGGACAGGGCTGAAGTAGGCATGATGACCACGTGCACTCCAAGAAGCTGCTGCTGACTGCCATGAATGCTTACTTACTAAGTGCGACTCTGGGAATATCCCAGAACAACACAGATCACATGGTTCAGTTTACTTAGCATCGTATCTTTATGTACCGCCATACTAAGAGGGATTTTTTTTTTTTTTAATTGGCAATAATGTACTTAGAGACTAAGAAATATAAGCTACAGCTACATAAATAAAGGAGAGTGACTGCTATCAAACTTCAGCAGTCAGTATTCAATGAACTCAGTCTTGCTTCACTTAGATCTGGAAAAGACATTGCAAAGACATAATCTTATGCAAATATGTGAGGCAAAGATATCTGGGAAAATGCATCTCTCTGGAAAGACACAAAGGCTTTGTTTTTTTCATGAAAAAAATGAATCCCCAAAGAGATAAAAAGATCATAAATTCTTATGCTGTAATTTTGTCCTTTTTTTTCCAGGGAGCTAATCCCCAAAATTTCCCTGTGTATAAACAGGTTCATCACTGTATTTTTATTATTAGGTTTAGTAGAGAAGCGAATCATCCCTGAAAACCCTGAAATATGCCAAACAACTTAAGAGTCTTTTTATATGTGAAATTTCAATAAAACCCTCATAAATAACATCCCCTTGTACCCCTTGCAAAAGACAATATTTCCATCTTGTGTCTGTTTCTCCTTGTGTCAAATAATAAAATAAAACTAATGACTGCTACTAAATTACAAAATCCTAAAGATATCTGCTAAATCTTATTTATATTACATGTATATATAACACCACATCTCTGCATTACTATTTGCATCAGTCTAAGAGACTTCAAAAAGTATAGTATTACTTAAAACAGTTGTAAATACACGGAACTTTCAACCACTTAACCCAAAACTGAGGCAGCTCTCATCTTCGAATATGTGAATTTGACAAGACTTAAGATGGAGAGGGCCTCAAAAATCAGAGGGAGAAACAGAAAGCTTCTGCACACACTGAGCTGTAAGATCACCTGTACAAGATGAATATCATTTTTCTGGATTGTTGAATACAATATTCATTAACTTTGGCAAGTCAGTAGGCCTATTATGGAAAAAGTATACAAGTGATTCTATAATGGAATTTCCTATATAATCTATAGGACAACACCCTAGACTAGGTTGCTTTTTCAGAAGATAACTACAAAGAAATTACAAAGTACATGACTGGAATAAGTACACGGAAAAACAGACTTGATGTTTTAACTGAAAACAACCTAGAATGAACACGAAGGAACAATATCAATTCTGCCCTAAGAGTCATTCTACAGCTGGACCTCACAACGTGAATCATTTAGGCATATGCACTTTCAACATGCACCTGAAAGATCTACTAAATTAGGTAGCTGAAGAAATTACGAACTCAACAGTTACCTAATAATCAAGAAGGTCAGTTGTAACAGGAAACCATTTGTTCTATAAAGTTTTTTACCCTCTTAATTCCTAAGTTAACAACAAAACCCCTCTTCTGGGTGCACTAAAAGATTATATGCTTCTACTTAAATGTGCCTAAACACTGGGCTAAAGCTCTGTCAAAAGATAAATTTTTAATATAATAGGCATTACATCTTACATGCATAAACTAAATCTTTCAAGAGATAGTAATGCATTGAGTACCACAGCTGATTTGAAAAAGGAAGCGTAGTCCATCGGTGTAAATCCTAATTGCAGGGCAAGGCTGAAGCAGGCACAGTGGCCATGCAGATGGGATGCTAACACCTAGCTAAACTGAAACATATCATCTGTGTTGTCCTGGGCTACTCACAGAACCCAGCTGATTTAGAAAGACAATGAAACAGTGCAAAAATGCTAGGAAAAAGCTGTTGAGGATTTTATATCAATTCTAGCTTTATCAGTTCCCACTGTATTCACAGTAGTCAACTGCTGCTTCATGGAACACAGTACTACAGCTCTGCATGCCACCTTGGAAAGCAGCACTCTCCAGAATTAATGTAGCAAAACCACATTACAATAAAGTCTGACTCATTTTGGGACCACTCCAAATAAAATGCAAAATATTTGCATACTACCTTGTGCGTATTTGTTCTATCTTCAACTTATGTGGAATCTGCCAGGTATTTATAAACATTGCATTGTTACAGTAACTTGAATACTTGAGTGCGAAAATATTAAAATTTTGTAACATTTGTAATACAGAAGTTAAATTTTTCCTGAAAAAACATGGACATGCTGTCATTTCATATAATAAAACTTATATTTAGCAACCTTCAGAACCTGTGTTTTCTAACTGCATTAAGTCAGTTTCACTGCTGCTTCTCTAAGCATGGTCAGGGTGACATGTTCCAAAACTCATTTCCATTTAAGCTCTACAGCATAGTCCTTTTTTTTTTTTTTACCCCATCAGAACTGATCCTACAAAATGATGTGAAAATAAAAATCCTAGATCACCTAGAGATAAAACTTGGTAAATAATGCCTGTTTTGTTTCTGGGCTTTAGTGTTATTAAATATTCAAAAATCAAATAATAGAGTTATCACTGAACTCAACTACTTCACAATTTGATTTTCAAACACATTTTAAGAAATTTCAAAAAAATAAAAGGCTTGTGTAAGTATTTTAGACTTCACTGATTTTAAAGGTGAGTAGGAGCCACTAATTTGCTTAAACAAGTCAAATTTCTGTGCTCTAGAAAGATACAATAGTGCTACTTGCTGTAACAGGTACACTGTCCTTGCAGCATCTACAACAGAGATGTAGCATAAGAATGAAGCATAACTTCAGAGCATAAGTCTAGGATTTCTAAATTGCTGAGAAAAAATCCAAACATTTTCTCAGCAGTCCTAACACAGGAATTAAGGCAATATTCTGTAGAAGAATGACACAGTCATGAAATCAAGGGATTTGAAATGAACAAGAGGACAAAGATTTCTTACTATACCAAAACAAACTTTATTTGTCTAAGGCTAAAAGACACAACATTCTAGATCTGTATATAGGATACGGTAAGCATTGTGTCAAATAGAATAACATTTGAACTAAAAGGTTTGAAAAATCATGAGAACTTACAAATTAAGAAGTCATTACTTGAGATAGAATATTGTTCTAAATCCTGCAAGGACTCATAAGTGTTCTCCCCAAAACTAATGGGATTACTCACTTCAGAATCAGGGTTCAAATTATTTCTCAAATATAATATTTGTTCTACTGCAATCTGTGTTTGACAATCATAAACTGGCTAGTGGTGGAGGGGACCTTAAAGATCACCAAGTTCCAAACCTCCTCCCATGGGCAGAGACATCTCCCGCCAGACCAGGTTGCTCAACCAAGGCCCACCCAACCTGGCCTTGAACTTTCCACAAAGGGGGCATCCACAGTTTCTCTGGACAACCTGTTGCAGAGTTTCACTAGCCTCACAATGAAGAATTTCTCCCTAATATCCAATCTAAACCTACCCATGCATTACCCCTTGGCCTATTCACTGCATATCCTTGTAAAAAGTCCCTCTCCAGCTCTTGCATGTTTCTCTTTAGTTACTGGAGAGCTGAAGGAAGGTTTTCCCAGAGCCCTCTGTTCTCCAGGCTGAACAGCCTCAACCTTCAGACAGCCTAAGAAGAAAGTTGTGTTTGTTCATATTTGATCTGGAACCAAAAGCAGTCAGCTGTCAGTGCTAGAGGAGGTCAGAAAAGTACTCATGTGGTATCCTAATCTGTCATTACTATTTTTTGGACCAAGTTTGTAATAGTAAGCTTTTACTACTTAAAACAAGCTCAGACTTTTTGTTATGCGGAGAAAGCTTTTTAGCAACAAGAAAGGCTTAAAGTACAAATAAACTTTTTTGCCTGTAAAGAAAAGTGTACCAATAAGTTTTCAGAGATATACATAGACTGATACACACACACACACACACACTTATTTCTGTGTAATTGGTGATCTCACATCCTGTGGGCATGGGTTCAGGAATCTATTAAATTTAATACAAATTCACATAAGATGTTAGACTTGTACCCAGCTACTCAATAAAACTTAGATGTGTCCAGAAATACATGCATTTATGTGAAAAAAACTCTCAAAAAGGCAATAGCTGCTTTATGTAAACGCAATGCTGTAAATACGCAGTTGATGCATGAACAAGTACAATTCAACCCTACTGCTGGGCAAACAAAATCCTCACAATTTTTACCTACAAGGTAAGGACACAAACTTTGGCTTTAGACTGCGGGTCAGAAACAGTTATTGAGAGCTACAGAGCTCAGAGCAACACCTGTTCCCCATCCACATAACAAGCAGTAGTGCTACATCTAACTCGACAAAAACTGACACACCGTGACAATGTGGCAGATATTTTTAAGGATTAAAGCGATTCTTTCTTTTTACTATGTCATGTTGCAAAAAGAGTCGCTGTAAGTTACTTCTCTGCTCTCCGTGAAGGAAAACTTTGGGCAACAGGTGAGACATCCAAAGTGGCTTAAAGACAAGAAGTAGGTGGCAAGGTTTACAGGACGGGAGGACAAACCGAGTCTAGTGGCGCTCCTGGACGATTCCCAGCTTTCACTTTATGATCTTCAGAGCATGACTGCTGTTTTCATGCCCCAGAAAGCTGTCACCGCTCAACTCACAGACCTTTAAAAGCACTACACTGTTCGTGTTTATCTCTGCTCTCAGAACTTTCAAAATACATAAAAGTTTATCTGGGGGGGAAAGATATAAACTCTCCCTATATCTCCACTTCATTATGTCACTTTGCCCACTTCTTACGAACATCTTCGTTATCTGAAGACACTCAACTAGCAGCCAGCGTGCCAAAAAGAGACCCCGCCGCAACACTCCACGCCTGGTCCGTGGCGTACAGCGATCTACACGGCGGCTTTCCGCCCCAGCCCCGACCCCGGGCTCTGCCCGCATCCCCAGGCGGGACCACCTGGCCGGCCCGCGCCCCGGCGGCGCCCACGCTCTGCCCGCGGCCCCGGCGGGGAGGGCGCGGCCGGGCCCCCGGGCCGGGGCAGGGCCCCGCCGCCCCCGCTCCCCCGGGACACCCACCCGGCCCCGCCGCGGGCGAGGCGAGGGAGGCGGCGGGGAGCGGGGCAGAGAAAGTTGAGGAGGCGCCTTTCGGCGGCTGCCGGCAGGGGAGCCCGCGCCCGGCGCCCATTCAAACAAAAGAAGCCCCTTCTCCTGCCAGCCACCGCCGGTCCCACCGCCCGACTCACTTCGCAGGGCCCCGATGAGGAGGCTTCCGTCCTTAATCAGCTCCTTAATGAACTTGTTCGTCCTCTCAAGCTCGATCTCGTGACACTTGAGGCGCTCCCTGAAATCCGGGCTGTCCAAGTAGGAGTCGCTGAACTCCAGCGTGGGCAGCCCCATGGCAGCGGTGGCGGCCGCAGCCCCCCGGCCGGCGGCGGAGGGAGGGAGGAAGGGAGGGAAGGCCGCGCCGAGAGACGGCGCCGAGGGCAGAGGGAAAAGCGGGGGAGCGGCGAGACGAGGCGCGGCTGCCGCCTCCCCGGAGAAGCTCCCGACCCGCCGCACCGGCCCGCTGGCAGCGGAGGCGGCGCGCTCCGGCCGCTGTCACCCAGCTACATCGCTGTCCGCGGGACACCGCGGGCTCCCAGCGCCACCGCCGCTCCGCCGCTTCCGGCAGCGCTCGCTCTTCCTCCCTGCCCGGCGCTAACTCCAGTGCGAACCTCCCCCGGCCCGGCCGAGGAATTCCTCCTCCTCCCGGCGCGGCATGCTCACACGCCGGGGACGCGGCCCGGCAGTGCCCGCCCCTCGCTCGCCGCCCCTCCGCGCTCTGCCCTCCAGCGGCCGCTGCGGCCCGGGGCGAGGCGCAGGGTCTGCGCGGCTTGGCGGGCTCCGGCGATCCTCGCCGCCTCCTTCACCAGGGGCTTTGGGACGGCCAGAGCAAAGTCGGGAGGGAGGATCCCGCACCGGGGCACGGAGCACTGGGGCATTGCAAAGGGTGCGCCTGGAGGAGGCCGGTTTGTGTGGGGTGAAGCGGGGGAGCAGCCGCGGCAGCCGGGGCAGGAGCGATGCCGGCCCGGGGGCTCCTGCCTGCGCTGGAGCAGCCGCGGCAGCCGGGGCCGGAGGCAGCCAGCCCCAGCGGGCCTGCTCTGGCAGGGGATCCCGCTGGCACCCTGGCCAGCCTGCCCCGTGTGCGCCTCCGGCCTGTGGCGGGCCAGCGCTCCAGGGACGGGCAGGCACAAGGGTGGGAACATCCCTGTTCTGCCATAACACTTGGTTGCTGTGAAGGGGATATAGCTGAGCCAGATCCATCCTAAAGATGAGCATCAAGCCTGGTTTCTGCAGAAAAGTTGGTTTTTACAAGTATGTGAGTGGGCTTTTCACAGTAAACAGAAACACTTTGATTGATTCTTGTATGTTTGTTATCTGGAGCGGTTTATCCAGACATACCGTATCAGTATGTATGTATACAAATATACACACAGGATTTAAGGAGAGCTCTCTGTAAACACACCTTCAAGTCGGCAGCAACTCGATTGGAAACAACCATCAAGGCATGGCCATTAAAGTAATTGTACTTCCAGACAGCCCACCACTTGGCAAAAATGGCTTTCAAGAAGACAGTCATGCACACACTCCCACCAAATGACTGTCACCGTGTCTACACAGTTGAATATGGAAGTGTGGGAAGGTTCAATGCTCCTACCTGCTGTTCCTTGATAGAATTTGTGTTTTTCATGCTTCTTAACTGTTTGTCAAAACATACCTCTTTGTATTCACAATGCATTTTTGTGAGTGTCAAAAATACAGAAGAGATGCTGCCATTTCAGCTAATACAGCCTGCCAAATTTCTTCAAGTGAAAATATAATAATTCTCATTTTTCACAAGGCTGAGGCTTCCTCAGGACAGTATCAGAGTTAGATGTCAGTGTTGATACTAATAGACCCATTGAAGTCTCTTAATTCAGAGTGATCACAGAACTCTGCTCATTAACATGATCCCTATTTTTCTAAAAACAGAAGGAATTAGACTGAAAAGGGCTGCTTATTTCCATGCTTTTGCAGGCAGTAGCATGTAATTTCACTTGTAAACTAACAAATTTTATTTAGAATCCAGTTGAACTACTGGAAGGATGTTCCAAGTGGATCTTTTTTCTGACTACTAAAAAACAAATTTTCAGTCTACATATGGTCTACAGGGTCATTTTAGGCACAGTTGTTCTCTTCAACGACATCTGGAACTGAAAACATTCTTTGTCTTCTATCATGTTTATTCTTTGATGTAGTTTTAGAATACAATAATGTCATCTCTTAACTCTTCCATACAATACCTGAAATAAAGCTTTCTGTCATATAATAAAATATTAATTTCCTTCTTTACTCTTGTTGTTCTTGTCTAGGTCTCTAAGTTTGATTTGATCTTACTTCATCACAGTTCTGAAATTATATGCAAGACCTTGTTCAGTCACATTAATGACTATGTTACTGAACTAAACACCTTTGATGAAGATTGCATTTGTCTATTTCACAGCAAAATTACTACTGTGCTTCTCTAAGGCTCTTAGGTCTTCTGTTTCCTGTTTTCATATAGCAGATTGCAAAGTGAAAACAGATATTTGTTAGTCCCAAAACCATGTACTAAGCATTTTAGTTCGAAGTAGTTATACTAGTAATCAGGGTGACTAGTTTTTTACTATATAGTGTTCTCATCTTAAGAAGTTCCATAAGCACATTGCTGCTTTTGGTATCAAGATCATGAGTGGAAATATTAATGAGACCAATATTAATAGCATAGCCCCTCCAAGTAATTTACATTATCCATTTAACTAGTTCCATGTTTCTCAGAATAATCCATATCTTTCTCAGCCAAACTGAGGATTTCTCAGCATACAGTGTATCAAAGTTCATATAAAAATCTACTAGTTCACATGTAATACTGTTCCCTTTTCTCAGCAAAACCATTTCTTTTTAAGAAAGTAGATTTGTTAAGAATTGTCCTTGCTTCATAAGGCAATGTGGCCAAATGAACACCCAATCCTGCATTATCTTTCACCAGCAGAGAAAAGTCTTATAGTTAACCTGTGAGCTTAATAAGCATTTATGACTGCATCTGGAGGAGGATCTGGTAAATGAGGGCTCTGGCACACTTGCAGAGTTCAACTAACAAAAAAAGTCTTGATGGAAAGATAAGTCCTAGGGTGTGTTTTGTGTTGGAGTTAGGTGGGACCTTGGAGTTTGCTGCTTTCTAAAGAAAACAAGGTATTTGAAGATGTACTTCAAATGTAGAAGTACATCTACAATGTAGAGGCCCAAACTTTACAGTGAGCAGGATAGAACTGTATTTGGTTTGGTTTCTTTTTTCTTTTCTTTCCCTTAGAAAATTCTTCCACAGTGCCCTGGTAGAATCAGTAGGTTTGCTAACTTGAAAAGATGGGATCAACTGGGGAGAAGCCTAAACTTTCAAAACCAGCATATTTCTTGTAAACTAATAGTATGCTAGAAGAGAGTGAACCATATTGAAATACAGTTTAGACACCTAAATAGTAGAAGCACCAGTCCTTCAAATAGAAGGCTCTAGTAAATGAGTTAGCCTGGTGTAATTACTAGCTATGAAAAGACTAATTGAAAATGGGACCCCTTTGTTTTCTGAGCCCCAGGAAGCTTTGCCCTGTTTTATCAACCTCTATGTTTGTTACTCTAAGTTTATTCTGATATCTGACATGATTATGAGGTCAGATCAATTACTGTGGATTTCTCCTTCATCTTAAATGTAAACATTGAACTGTAATTTCCAGACAGTGGCCCTAGTCTGACTCGAGAGGATACCTCAGTCCTGTTTCTAGGCAGCCTGGGAAGAAGAAAGGAGAGGTGTGTCCCAGTATTGTCTACAGCAGCACCTATTCCCTGCTCCTAGTGAGAGGAGAGGGCTGCACATGCAATCCCCAACATTTGTGGCTCTATCCTCCTCTGTTAGATGCTATTGATCTAGGCAGTTAATGTAGAGAAGGACTGTGAGTGTCTCTCACCTACTGGGGAATATTTTAGAATAGAGACTCTGCCAACTTCCTTGTTATTTTTTTCTGCCTCAATGTACACAATTATGGAAAAATTACTTATAGAGCTGTGTGGCATTGCTCTGTCTTCTTAAAATTGCTGTTTTCCCTTGAGAGACTGTGGGATTATAGGCAGAAAAATACAAGGACACTGATGCTTGTAAGTCCTCTTGAACTGCTCAAGTGTACAAGATTAACTCTGTACATAACTAGCATAGAAAATATTAATAGAATAGAAAACCTTGCTCAAGCAGTTTTTTACAGAGTATTTGAATTTGTTTTAGCTCTCTAAAGAGCTTGTTTTACTTAAGTTTCCCATAGGTTTCTTCTTGGGAATTGCCAAGGTTCCCAGGAACTTGCTAGGATAAATTCTATTAAAAGTTTTCAGTTTCACCTTATTAATTTAAGATACTACATGCTAAGCTTATATTGGTGAACAGTGTTAAATTAAAAAAAAAATGAAAATTCATGAGGAAAGTAGGTCTAAGTTTTTTATTTCCTTACATATATAAACTGAAAGTAATACTACTCTGTCTGGAATAGAGGCTCATGTTGTTAACTGACTGCTAAATGACATAGCTGCCAATGTGTTCTGTTTGTTTTGTTGGTTTGGGTATTTACACTGCAAGTTAACATTGTCAGAGGAGGAGAGTAGCTAGATGAAATTATAGTTTGGAAACCACGCCTTGTAATTTAGTATGTACAGACCATATTATCCTGAAATATTGGTCTCTGTGCACAAAGGTCAACTCACATGTGCATTCCTATCAGTGTTTCAGATTGTCATTAATAATTACATATTGGTAAACTTTCTCAAAAAAAAAGTAGTGTTTTTAATACTTGAGCTAGCTCAAAGTGGTTTGGAGAAGCTTCAAACAGTGAAGTTCAAAGCTGGAATTAAAAATCATGTTTAGTAACTCTTATGCTGTGTTTGCTTAAGACTCCTGGGTAGTTCTGGGTTGAATCTGAATATTCCCTAACTGTGTTCTGTGGTTCAGAAGACTGTGGTTCTGCCTTCTGGTATGCTCAAAATAGCATTTACTTCAAGAAGTAGGTGTCTGACACCACGTGAGTTACAAGCGCTTGGAACAAGGAGCTCCCAGCTTCCAGATGGGATGGATACAGTACCCGTGACTGAGCAGATGAAGGCTAGTCAGCATTCTATGGGAAACAGTAGGTGTGGCAGCTTAAAAATCACAGCAAGGTAATGAGGACTGCTTTATGTATCCTAGTACCTAAAGTATAGAGTAGGAAAGCTGAATGCTAGGTACCTGAAGCCTTGGTTCACAGCGCTATCTCTAGAAGGAGGAAACTTCGTATCGCACTTTGCCTTGCATTTCTTTTTGAAGCTTTTGGGAGTTCCACTCAGCATGAAAAATCTTTGTATCATTCTCCTTGTCTATATACAGTAGAGAAGTACCTCCATTCTTTAGTTTTCACTTTGGAAGCAAAACATCTGAGAGGGAGTAGATGTATCATCTTAACTGAAATTTGATTCATTTACTCTTTGGTGAGATTTTTTACTTGCCTGTATTTTTCTGAAAGTAACTTTTTTACATTATTGATTATAGTTTATTTAACTAAGTAAACAATGGGACTGTGAAAAACATCATCAAGGTGAACACCAAGAAATTAAATTTTCACATCATTATCCACAGTTATTCTTTCACATACAGGATCTGGTTCCCTAAGTGGATGCCTTCCTTACTAGCCTTGTCACTTGTATCACTTTGAACATGAAAGAAGAAACAGGCTGGAGCAGATGTAAATTCTGGTCCTGCCCTTAGTCAACAGACTGCAAGTTAGTGCCAGATAAGCACTGGGTGATTACATGATCTTGATGAGCAGCTAAAAGGCAGGGTGTATTCAGCTCAGCCCTGTGCTACACCTTTGCACAGTGCTTGGGTCAAAGTGGATGTTTGTGGTGACTGCAGCCTGTATAGATATAATGAAACAGGAATTACAGAAGGTAATTACAGAAGGAAGCTCAGTCACTTTGGAAGATTGTGCTAGAAAGGATGCCACAGAAAGCTTAGCAAGAGAAGGAAAGTGGACAGACAGCTCTGCTGTCTGCTTTATCATGTGTACCTCTACTGCATGGAACCTAGCTGGATGCCAATTGCAGCCATGCTTTGTTGGGGAAACAGACCTCAGGAGACAGCAGTTGGTGTCACACGTGAAGTCTTTGCTATGCTTCTTGGGTTTTCAGGGGCCAAATCAGATCTATGAATATCAGGCAGTGAGATGGCATCATTTTTGCCAGCTAGTAGTTTAATAGTTTGATTTGCAAGTATGTAAGGTCCTTAAAGTAAAGGTCATTATTAATTTCTGACTTATCTTCATACATCACTGTAAATTTGAAGTGGTAATTGTAACCTACATCCTGTGCACTCAGTGGAAGAAGATACTTGTTTATCTCTGCTGTCTGTCTGTAAGTTATGACACAAATGTCAGTAGGGCCAAGAGCTCTTGCATGCTCACATTAGTTACTGTTCACCAGAAGACTGAAGTCCTAAGCGGTACCCTTTAGCACATAATTTGCATTTATGTTGACTCAGCAGATAACTGGGAAGGCTTTTTATGATCCAATGTCATCATTTTTGGGTGTGTTGATATCTGCTAGGTCTGTCCTAGCAGAGCACCTGTGGGAATTGAAGGGCCTTCATTAGCAGCTCTGGACAGTGGGCACTGGTAACGAGCCCACTGTCAGCCTATTGCTAGTACCGCCCTGTGCAGAAAGAACACAGTTCGAATGCCCATCCAAAGGGCAAATCTTGCAAGCCTCTTGGCTGCCATGAAGCAGTGAAAGCATTTTGCCAAGTAAGAGGCTGGATTCAGTTTGGAAAGATAAATCTGGATTAGGCCAAGTTAAACACAGCGATAGAAATTTTGGATGACACGTGAATTACCGGTTTCTCAAAAACAAGCCCTACCCTGAAAACTAAACTTAATTGCAGAAAATTTTACCCAGAAAGTAATGCAATTCCAGAGAAAATACTGAACAAATGCCATTTTGAAGTTAATCTTGAGGTATTTTTTTTCACTAATCTAATTATGTGTTTACAGATGTACATAAACCAGAAAATAAATCAATAATTTGTTTATTTGAACATTTCTCTAATTCCTTGTGTAACCTAAAGCTCTGCTTTTGTGCATGGTCGAAAGTGCCTAGGTCTTGACAGGAATAAGTAGTTCTGAGCTTATGAGTTCTGCCTGAATCCAGAAAAAAGGTATTCTTTATTCTTTTTTATGGCATATAAGGAAAGAATAATTTATGTGCCTACTCATTAAAGCCTACAAGGATGTTTTCTAATTCTGTCCTTTCTGAAAGCAAATCAAGTAATTTATGTGAGAATCACGGAGTAGCAGTCCTAGGGTGGAAGACACAGGCTATGCTTCTGGGTGTTTGGATCAGATTTAGAACAGAATACATGCAGTGAAATATATTTTTCTTTTTACAGGTAGGGAAATGGAGACATTAATAATGCAGGAGAAAGTTACTTCCATAAACTTGTCTACACTTGGAAGTTTGCTAAATACCTATTGTGGAAAAGCAGTGTCCCCTTGAGGATTTACAGCAAAATGATCATCCTAAAATAAATTAGGGATAACTATCTCAGTAAACCTCAAAATGCATAAAAGAAATATAGTTCAACATTAAATTCCTCAAGAATATTTTAGCTAAGCAGGTTCTTATTCTTTCTTTATATGGGAATTCTGTTTGTGGAGGTTTTTTCCATTTACTTCGTAATTGATAACTGCTATGGTGTAGATTTTTCTCTTCATCCTCTAAAATACGTGACTTACATTGTAATTTCCCAGACATTGAAGTGTTTACTGGCAAAAGTAAAAAAAGTTCTTCTTGTTTTAGTAAGAAACCAAATCAAATAGAAAGTGAAGTCTGTTTTTCATGGCTTCATCCATGAATGCTCAACAGGTCTTCATGTGAACAAGGGAAATATGCTCTTTCTTTGAACTCTGTCCTCTTCTCATCAGTGTTTCATTTTTTGTTTAATTCATAATGTTTTCATTACATTAAGGGAACAACAGGGTATCCCTCCTGTAGATAGTGGAATGGCTATCTGTCCTTATACTTTAGTCCTCAGGGTAACTTTTTTTGTTTGAGTTAAAGCCCTCTTGGTTTTGAGTTTCATAGAGTGTATAACCAGAAACGTATTGATAGCCATGTCAGATATATTACAAACGTGTTTGAAAATAAACAAATCACAAATCTAAGAAGCTATTAAATTAGGCTGGGTAATTTTTCATGTAATTGCAAAGACTCGAATAGAAGATGGTCTCAAATGCTGAAATTATGTTTCCTATGATGTAAACCAATTCAGATTTCATTTTTTGTATCAGTAACTTAAAAATTTTGAATATTGCCTAATGATGAGCCCGTATTTGGGAGAAGAGGAAGAGATTGTCCTCAATCTATTTTGCACGTGACCAGCAAAACTATCTAATGTTTCTCAGAGCCATGGGAAATCAAGCTGTGATTCAAATTGCTGTTAGTCTGTTTTGCTATTCAATATAGAGTTGCTTCTGTGTGGTCCTTGTCTAGCACTGTAATTATGCAAATGATACTGGCTGAGGACAGACATCTTAGAAAGAAGATGCTCCTAATCTGGAATTCAAAAAATATACATTTTGTATCTCTCTCCTCCTTGCACCAGAAAAAGAATATTTTGTAATGTGTTTATTGCAGTGACTCTCCCACCTCTTCCTTCTGTTTCTGAAAATATAGAAATTTAAGGGAAGATCAAAGGAGACATACAGTATGAATTTCCTCTCCTGAATCATCCCTGAGAAAAAAAATTGATTGTCTTTTTTTCTCAATATATTTTTTTAGTTTGTTCAAATAGTATCCTCTGTTGTTTCACCACCCTGCTGAAAAGTCTCTCCAGCTCCAACCTTTGCTATCAATAGTTTTTTTGCTTTTTCTTCTCCCTTGTACATGGAAGAACAATGATTGTCTTCTTCTGACGTTTTTACCATGTTTCCTTCATCTTGTTTTCTAGACCAAACAAACTCCCTGCATTTTGTTCTTTTTTTTTTTTCCTAAAAAGAGCTCATCCTCTTCTTAAAAACTCTTGCACTTTAAAAAAAATTTAAAAAAAGAAAAAGAAAAAAAGAAATCAGTTTTTTTCTGTCCAGTTTTTTACTAGACATAAAGCTCCTGAACCAGACACAGAATTATCTGTGAGAACTCACAAAAGCTGAATTTGTAGGATTGGTTATTGTTGGTTGGTTATTGTTCTCATTATTTCATTCTATAAGGACATGGCTCTTTGGAAGGATATCACTCTATATAAATCATTGTAACCTTAGGAGGATTCTGTCCTCACCATCTAAATAAACATTTCTTATTCCATATTTTGTGTTTTGAATTTTATTTTCTCTTTTCACCATTGCACGTTTTTTATTATTATTTGTTCCAAACCCGGAAAAATAAAGCTAGTTGTCTTACTGATTTGTCAATTTTTTTTAAATTCTGATCCTTTCACAAACAGTATTTTCTATTTCATCATGACTAATTTTGATAAATGAAAATTTGAACTTAAATCTCTTTGTGAGCTCTCCTCAGGACAGGGCACTGAACAGGGCACTACTAGGTATTTTCACTTCCTCAGCATTTTTTGTTTCTCAAAAATATGCTCACTATTCCCTTTGTCTTCCAGTTACTTCTTACTGCCATAATTTTTTTACTTTTTTTGTCTAACTCTTTATGTTACATTACATCCACTCACATCTTTGCTTTCATTGATGTGTCCTTGGTTTATGTTCATCCTTGCTTTCAGTTTTTGTATGTACCATTCTTCACTGGTCTAAGTTACTGAAGAGCTCTCAGTACAGACATAATTGTCTCTGCTACTCCTACTGCGTGGCCTTTCCTGTTTAATAGTTTGGCTTACAAAATAACTTTTCTGTAGTTCTACCTGTGCTTCTTCAAATTCTTTCAGAAAATGTCTCCATTTACCATCTCCCTGTTTTCTGAAATATTCTTTTCTGAAAACTTTTGCCCTATTCAACTGCTTTTGCAATCTTGTATCAGTAGAGCAATAACATTTTTCCTTTAATTATAATTCCCTACACATAATTCTTTATGCTTTCCCAGGAGTCAGAACCATATCTAAAAGAAATATTACTATGAAAGAAGAGACTGCTCTCTAAATAAAAAGTTTAAATAACAGTTGCTCCTGATGATTCCTTGAGCAACTGCTTCAATTTTTATATGTCTTATATATGTTGAGGTTATAGCAGATGAACAAGCTGAAATTGAATTATCAGTATTATATCATTGCAAGAAGGCATATTTTCTATCAACTTCATTAGGAAATAAGCTCTGGGCTGGACAATTTTGTCTTCTTCTTGGTAGTTCAAGGATGTGGATTAGGTGGAGAGGGATAAGCAGGGAGCAGTGATAGTGAACAGAAGTCCAGGAAACAAGAGGAAATGCTGAAAGAATGTAATGTGTGCTTTATGCAGACAGAATACTCACAGTATACTAAGTGATACAAGACTGCTTCGGAGAAAAGGGAGTATTTGGTTTACATGCTCAGACAAAAGGTATTTGCTTCCAATTGCAGCATGAGAGATTTGGGTTATACAAGGAAAAATGGCTGGTGATAAGGATACTTAAATTTTGGAATAGTCCCACTATTTCATAAAAGCTATAAATCATAGTGGAAATGCATTTTTTCATTGAAAATTTTCTAGTTCATCCTTGTCCCTAAGTAATACTCGTTTCCCATAAAATAGAAAATCTCTCAAGGTTCTTCTTATCTCCTGATTTTCAGGTTTTGACATCTCTAGATTTTATCATCTCTCTGAATGGCCCTATTTTGTCTGCTACTTATAGATCCCACTCATGGGGAATTAATCAGATTCACTGAAAACATTATTGAAATCCCAATTTGTGCTGGCCATTCACATTTTATTCTATCTTTTCAAAGACTAAGCTTAATTAGACCTTATTGAAAGCTTATTGAAATCAGGAGAAGTTCAGACTGTTTTCAGGGGCTTTTAGTCTAAAAAATTTAGCTTTATTAAACATGCCTTACTTTGGTTTTGTCATTCTAACCCCAAATACTTATTGTGTAACCTGTCCTTGTCCAAAGATTTAGTTTGCTTTAGTTTGTCCTTTTTTTCTGAAGTTAACTGGTTTACCGGAATAAAAGGTGCATTTTCCCCCACATGTTAGGATTGTTCCAACATTTCCTTGAAGCAGTTTAGTTTCTGTCGAGCCAATACCTCAAACACTTTCATCCCAGTATTCAAGTTGCTGTACATGAAGAATTTTCTTGCAACTCTGCACGGTTCCTTGCTGTGGCAGAAGGGAGCTTTTCACTGACTTCTCAAAATGAGCATTCACCCATCTGTCTTTAGAACAAACAAGTATGTTTCCACTTCCTACACCCTTGCCACTTCAAAGTGAGGTCTCACTTTGTGCTTGGAAAAAAATGCTGTTGAGTTTTTCTCGATTTCTACATCTCAATCTGATGCAAAGGAGAGGGATCCCAGATTTAGCAGAAATCCTGCTGAGTTTAGAGTTGTGTTCACAGTTCATGAGAAGAGTGCAGATTTCATGCAGCCAGGGAATTTCACAATGGAGAATTAGTCTGTCTTTTCAAAAAAACATTTTGAAGTAATAGCAGTATCTACATATTTGAAAGATTGGGAAATTTTAAAGCTATAATCACAAATGTAAGTGTACTCTTTTGTGCATGTATCTAGCAGTAGAGATTTTAAATAAATTTAATAATTTGATTTTTTACCCTGAGCACTCACAAACTTGTAGTGTAATTAGCACTGTGTCTTAAACTTTAACAAAACAAATGTTTTTAATGGTTCTTCCATCCTAGACTTATGTCTGGAAATTTCATGGCAGCTATAAGGGTTCTTCCATCCTAGACTTATGTCTGGAAATTTCATGGCAGCTACTGAGTAATTAGTTCAGATGTCCTTTATGAAGATTGCACAATTTTAGAGATTTTATTTTGAAAGACTATTTTGGATGTCTGTGCTTTATAATATCTATCATGCAGGATATTAGAAAAAAAGCAGAGTTACTGCTGTAGACAGTCAGGCTACACAGATACCATTTTGCCTCATCAGTGCTGTGAGAAGTAGGGCACCATTCTGGGAGAAACCTGAGGCAGGTGACTTAAATGACTTGTTCATGGTCTCATTGGAAGCCTGTGACAGAGCATGAACCTAATTCATGTCTTTTGAGCTCAGAATTAGAGTCACAGCTTTACGATCCTGATTTTCTCTTGCTTTGATGGGCATTTCAGTAAAGACAGAGATTGTGCAAACATGATTCTGTGTCAAGAGATTGGTATTAGGGATAATTTGTACAATTCTCAGTCTTCTGCTGAGATAAGCACATACAATCCCCTTTTAATGGAGAAGAGGTTCTATTTTATAAGAAAATTTGATTGCTTGAAGCCAATTAAAAGAACTAATAATACAGTATTGTGATAACAGAAACATGGAAAACCAGTTTGTGGGCTAAGTGAAACAGTAGCGCCCATAATGAAACAACATCCTCCAGGCAATAGCAGAACCTTCCAACCATACAATTTAGGTCTTTCCAAAGGCAAGGCTAGCCTATGGCTTCAGATGGCGGAGGCAGAGAGACAAAACAGAGTCTAAACAGAACCAGAGATGGACATATGCCAAAGGAACAGTATTTCTCATCCAAAGATCAAGAGGAAATGTGCCAATCTGCAGTGCTTTTGGCAACAGGCTATCTTCCTCACTTAATGTAAAGAGAAGGCCTGTCTGTGTGTTCTTACAGTCTTGAGATGCACTGAATTTGGTCTCTGGTGCTATGTGATGTGGAACAGAAAATGTTGATTGGGAACTTTGTAAGCAGGCGTAGGTCACATTGCCACTTATTATGCAAGAAAGTCACTAGAAAAACAAGGTAAGTTACTTTCTGATGGAAATTTTTCCTCCCCTCCCACAAACATCTGTTTTTATTATACATACACATTCTTGCCTGAGGTGATCTCTACCATGTCATAAATTTTGTTAGGATTCACTCTGGATAGGGGGCCTTAAGTGTGACAGGAACAGGATGCTGAGACAGCAGTATCTTTTTACACCTGCAGATCTCTTACTTTCAAGCCTTTCTCATCTTATCCCACTTCTTCTCTACTACTGACTTAATTTCACAACTGGGTCTTTAAATTCAGGATATTTAACTAGGTCTTTAACATCCAGGATATTCTTATTTCAGGTGGATTTGTGCTATAAGAGAGGTCTCATTTACATCTAGAACATTTGGAATAATGGTATCTACTTTTACTTTGGAGTAAACAGCATAGACTTCTGTTTCCAAATGTCTTTATATCACTTGCCTGTAATCTTTCTATTCTCATTTCTCCAATTTAACAATTGCTGTAAACTGTTTCAGTCAAGGGTTGTCTTCTTGTTGCAAAACATGTGTGGGATGTCTGTTACAAGAGACTGATTGTAAAAACTGCAACAATACAAGCAACAATCCTGAGTCTAACTAATCTCCTTTATCATATATTTACAAAACAACTCCTGGAGCTGCTTTGATCATGCTAGTGTTCATCCCATGAAGGATAAATTTTATTCAGATTTGAACTGCAATTAGCATTTAAAATTTAAAAATGCCTACTTGTGTAGCATTTTATATAAAAATTCTGAAGAGTAAATGAACACAAATGTCCCTAAATAATTTTTTCTAAAATCTTTGTACTGAAGAAAACCTCTCAGATATCCCTGGGTTAACGTGAATGAATGAGTAATTTAAGTATTTTTCCTATATGAAGTTTACAGGCTGTTCTTCAGACTGCTTCATGCATTACATATTAAAAGCAAACAAAAAAAAAAAAAAAAGAAAAGCTGCAATGGCCCTGAAGGTAACATACAGAACACAGTGGAGCGTAAGTCAAACTCAAATCCCCTTGTGCAGGATGTCTGAAGATCTGTGTGTGTGCTGTGGGGTCGTAATGCAGGTTCAGGAAGGTGAGAGAATGCATTAGGAAGAGAGGATGTTAAAAATGTAAGGCTCTTTTGAGCTCAGAAGGGCTTAAAAGTCTGGATAACTTTATTTTTCAGAAAATACTCTGTCAGTCTGGTTTGACATTGTCTTAGAAATGAAAAAAAAAACCAAACCAACAAATCCAAACTATAGTTAAATTTCATTAATGAAAGTATTTGTTTTAGTGTGTTGGTACAGCCCTTGTTTTGGTCTTAACTGTTACACAACTCCAGAGTGCAATGTATATCTTTTCTAAGCTGAAATGCGGTACAATGAGTGGATCAGTGCTCTTCCCTGCTCACAGCTGCATGATTCTGCCCTTTTCTTTGCCCTTACCTTTGTCTGGCCCCAGGGCATCAGACACACCAGTGCAGAAGTAACCCTGCTATTGCACTGGCTTAGTGGAGCCATGGACCTGTGTTGTTGAAAAGCACGTGCGTGGTTATTTCCACAGGGCGAGCACAAAAGCAGATACAGGCCTGCTCTGCCATGTGTGCTTGCTTTGGATGGGGTAGAATTGTTTTTCTTCACAGTGGCAAGTGAAGAACCACAGTTAACCAGGGTTAAACCACGACACCATGTCGATCAATAGTCTGGACCTGTGCAGAAACCAATCCAGAGAGATGTGGGAAATTTTATTGGAAGAAACTTTACTGGTTATTTAGGCAAAAGACTTGAGGACTCTGTTATTGGATTTGTACATCTGAATACTGGGTTTGGTGTCTTGTAGTTTAGGACCATTGGGAACTTCACTGGTAAAAGTTGTGTGCTTCTTGCATTAGGAATCATTAAAGCTTTTGGTTCAGGCTTCCTAAACTGTCTTCTATATGTATCTCAATTTTTGTCCTGCTAATTGCAACTTCTGGAAACTAGGCTATGGTAGGCAGCTCTCCTTTCATGGTCAAATCATAGACTTACTAAGGTAGAAAAAAACCTGTAAGATCATCAAGTCAAATAATTTACCTGGCAGTGTTCACCACTAGACCATATCCCCAAAAGCCAAATCCGTGTGCCTTGCGAACACTTGTAGGGATGGTGATTCCACCACTTAGCTGGGCAAGTGTTGTCTTTGCAGTGACTGCAATCATTTGCTCCCGTTTTTAGGCAGTTTTAAGAAAGCTTACTTAAAATATATTTATGGTTTTACTGTTTGTACTTCATATAATGTATCCTAAACCCATGAAATTGATGTCAGATTCTATATTGCTTTTGCTATAGAAAAAAGCCCAGCAAAATAATGAACAAAAGCACAAACAAAAACCAAAATGGAAAATATTATTAATATACACCAAGGATAGATGACATGGAAAAGTAAAGTTGGTTTGGGTTTATATTAAGTGGAAAATATTACTTTAGTAAAAACTGGAGGCTGCTTTTGAAGAATCATGTGCTTTTAAAACTCTGGGAAGTTTGCTTCTTTTTTGCCATAAAAATCAAGCATAACTATAAATAACTTTCATGTCTGAAAATAGTTTTATTGCCATTGCTATTTTGACAGTTATCTATGAAATTCAGGGTGCAAACAATTCTAAAATTAAATTAGATTCAGTGTTTCAGGTAATCCCTTTCGTACAGCGGTTGGCATTTTCTCAATTTCCTTAAATCAAATGAGATAGTCCTAAAAGTGAACTGGCAGGTATCAAACCAGTGATCACCAGCAGAAAAATGTAGCAGGTGAATACAGACAGTAGTTCATACTACATGGATGGAAATTTTTTGACACAAGGAAATATCAAAGATGACCCTTGGCCAAGATAAATGATGAACATGACTGCTTCCACTGCTGCCTTAAGGAACCATGTTCATTTGAGCCTTACCTGTATCAGCTGCAATTATATATTATTTCTATTGGAATGAACACAAAACCATAACATCTGAAGCTGCTTAGCTAAATTTAGATTCATGTTTGTTTTAATACTTCTGATGTTTTGTTGTAGAGGTTTTTGTTTGTAGACTTTATTTCAGTAATGAATCTTCAGATTCTGTTTCTGATGGATTGTGGTTGATTTCTCTTTATATTACAGCCCATGCAATTGCATATTAATTCATTTGAACAAGTATTCTTTGGCTTATTCAACAAAGTCTATGAACAAATAATAGTTTATATTAAGCAGAAAATTCTATGTGAGCTGGCAAGCATTCTTTATAATAAGAAATTACAGTATTTGTTAGATTTTTAATGGTTATTTGTAAATGGTTTTGGAATATTAAAAGAGCTACATTAGTATAGTGAATTTCATACCTTCCTGGGATGTGAACAACATGATTTTTCCATGGAAGTTGATACCATCTGTCAGAAAAATTAATGTTTTTCTCATTTTCTGGAAAATATCAGATGATTCAGGAAAAATAGTCCATGAAAACAAAGATTTCTTAGTGTACAGTTCTTGTGATATTTACCATGGAAAACCAAAAACTTAGAACCATAAAATTGAAGCACATGGTGAATCAAAATCCTGTGTCTAACAACATCTCTTTCAGAAGTCTTCACTAACAGATTTTTGTAGTTCTAGAAAATAAGGGCTGTGGGATAGTAAATAAGCCTTACGCAGATTTATATTTCATGGGTTTCCATTCTGAAGGCTCTGCTGATTCAGCTACCAAACCTGTAATATGCTACAGCAATTGTATATGAAATTGCTGCTGTGCTGGCATGATTTTGCTGCTCTTGGTTTACAGGCTTAACATTTTCTGTTTTCTTTGGTATCTCAATGCTATGTTTAATATAAAGTATTTCTACACATAGAGAAAGGGATTCCAGCCAGAATTCTCTGCATTTGTGCAGACCTGAAGTATCATTGCCAGTCTGGTGACACTCAGTCCTTGAACCTCTGTGTATTCAGTGTCTGCATAGGCTGTTTATTTGCTTTGTGTTTTCTTTAAACTGAGACAGGCTGCTTTTGACTCTCCCTTGTTCCCACCTCGTGTTGGATATTTTATATCTTTAATCATCACTTACACAGTCTTATCTGCTTGCTGTCTTATGAGGTAAACAGTCTTGGGCCTCACCACTCACATGGGAGGCTGCCAAGAAGTCTGACTCATTTAAGAAATGCAAGACTTTTTTTAGATTGTTTACTTATGACCTCTATTACTGTAATATCTTCAGACTTACTAGTTTTAATTTTTCAATTTATGTATTTCCTCACAGCAAACATGGAGTGGATGTTCCTCTTTTGCTTTGTTCGTTTGTCTCTGTGGTTTGGTAGGAAAAATGTTGGTAGATCAAAATAAGATGGTTTGAATTTCCTTATGAAATAGATGGTGAATTCATTCTCCGCTGAAAGTGTTAGAATTTAGAACCTTTTGGTAAGAAACCTTTATCATTTATTCCTTAGAAATAAGATCTCATTGATTTATCTGAATGAACCCTCTTAGGGTACACAAACTTTGCCCCTTATTATTGACATCTTGTATGATTTTAAGTTTCCCCTTGTATTGTGTTTTGTTTTATTAGATACATTTTACATAACAATTAAGTCTTCTGCAGTTCAGTTGCCAAAGTATTTCAATGTACAACTGTACTGAAGTGTCCTGACACCCCTCCAAAGTCCAGAGTTCATCCCACATCTCCCAACACTCCCTGCAGTGTCAGGCAGCCACATTCCTTGCTGAATCTTATACCTCCAGCTCCAATTATTCTTGCCCCATGTCCCTAATGGCTGCTTTCCTTCTTTCTTATATAAAGTCAAAGCAAGAGCTTGGTGTACAACTTCCTCACATCCCCTGACCTTTGAGCTGCTGGGAAGACATACCTCTCCTGTCACACTAAAGCACTCTGAAGGCTGCTATGAAGTCCAAGTTCTCCCACAGTCTGTAATTACAAAGCCAGGAAGGATGACTCTGACTAACAGTAGGTAGTCTGTGGAGAGACCTGAATAATATTAGAGCTGTGAGCTATGAGACTTT
This sequence comes from Zonotrichia leucophrys gambelii, assembly GCF_028769735.1. NCBI lineage: Eukaryota > Metazoa > Chordata > Aves > Passeriformes > Passerellidae > Zonotrichia > Zonotrichia leucophrys. The sequence continues at coordinate 77,060,497 of NC_088169.1, forward strand.
TGGAACAAAATGCAGATGTGATCTAAAGGGCAGTAACTCAATCTTTTCCATCCAGATGTAGGTAAAGAAAGTGGTGTCATTTGGAAGCTGTGCTGGATATCTCACAGGAAATGGGAAATGCTGGTCTGATTTCCCTGAGGACATGCACTGTGGGTAGATACCCTGATCCAAATTTCCAAGGAAAGCAGATGCTTGCTGGCAGAACTGGTACCTCCTGGTAATAAAGCATTTATACTAGCAATAGTAACAAATCTATCCTGAAATGCATCACGTGGGTTTGGTAGGACTTGGTGACCTCAGCATCCTTTTGGTCCCACAGCTTGAAAAAAAAAATTGCAATCCTTTGCATGCCTGTGTGGTAGTTAAAGACTCAGCAGCTGGGTAGGTGCCAGTGTCCAGCAGGGACAGAAAGTGCCTGCTTGCTTTATTCTCAAGTTTCAGTCCTTCTCCATCTATACGGTAAAATGCTGGAGGAAAAGAAGTAAGAAAACAGATTTTTGATTAAATTCTTGTATTAATTCCTGGCTTGACCTGCTATAGCCAGGATACAGATTACTGTGAATGCCCTTCAAAAGTATGTCCTATCCATTACCTGAAGTGAATTAGACATCCAACTTGGAATAGTTGCTGCCATTTCAGCCAGTCACTTTAAGCTGGGCCCATGACAGACCTTGAACTCTTTATACCTCCTTTTTCATCCCTGTGGAAATTGTTTTGACTCATTTTTTTCTTGGTGATTCATGGATCCCAGTCTCCTTCCTGGAGCTGTTTGGCTGAAAATTAGGAAGAAGTGAAATTCCAGATCGTTATCCTGGATATGATTTTGCAAACCCTCTATCTTCTACCTTTACTGCCTTCCTCAAAAGTGTTACTGTCCTCTTTTTAGTTTAGAAAAACTTCCCCTCCACACACACAGGCAGGCACACACATTCCCTCTCCCAGAAGAGCTTTATGCCATGAAGTCCTCTGCCTGCATTGTTTTGAACTCCTGACTTTATGGCAGTTACTCAGATCCTCTCAGTCTCATATTCTTCAGGTTTAACAAAGCAGGCATCTGTTATTCTATTACTAACCGTGGGATAAAGGTCAGCTCTAAATGCCTCATCATGTTTTCTAACTACTGACGTGAGACACTAGTGCACAATTCCAGTTGGCAAGATCTGTCAGCAGATAAGAGGATATAAATCAGTGCATGTTGCCATTTTTCCCCTAAGATATCATTGCCTAAAGCCTGAGTGGGAGGAAGTCAAGGTACCAGCACTAGCTACTGTTTTCCACAATGGAAGACTTGGATAAGCTCATCGATTTAGTTCTTTTAATGATATTTTAATTTATAAATCAGAAGTGTATTTGGTAGTTACACTGAAGAGATGAGACTCAAGAAACCTCTCATTATAACTTCAAATGTTCCTGGTGGTAGTGCAGGCTTCCTTTGTATTTTATGTTTCCATGATATGAATGGCAGTGACTTGAGAGAAGTAATATACTTTATCCTGTATCTACTACAGTCGCCTTTGGCTCTTGCTTACCCTCCTTCAGGACAGTGTCTTCCTGCTGCTCCATGCTGGGGAGGGGTGGCCACAGGAGTGATCACCCCTGGCTTCATCACCGGCAGATCTAAAGGAAGAATTGCCAAGTGTGGGCAGAGGATTGAGACAGTCCTTCTCACAGGCAGCCAGGGATTGAGCTGCATCAGATGTGAGGTGCATTCACACCTGAGAACTTTCACCATCCATAACAACTTTTCTAGGGTTTAAGTTTTTTTAAAAGGCAGTATTCCATCCAGAGCTTTGTCCCCTGAAGTGACTAAGAGCTGCTGTGCTAGTGATTTAAGGGTATGGTTTAAGCATAGCTTTGAAAATGTTGGCAAATATTTAGGTGGAATTTGGAGGTAACCCTAATCAGGTTCCTCATTTAATAAGATCACAGTGGGAGAAAAGCCTCATGGATTTTTTGGTGTGTTTGTGGGGGTTACCCCCCTTTTTTCACTTCTCCCCCAAAGTTAGGCTTGTATGCCTTTGAGTAGCCATCCTATTTTTTTCCCTCTCTGTCATTATTGTAATTTTCTTTTCATTAGATCATTATCACTCTGCTCATTTGACTGGGAATTTCCCCCAGGAGTCTGTCTTGCCAAAAGTGGTATTATTTTATGACAGATTTACATGAGAGCAGGTTTTTCAGGTTCTTGGTGGTAAACCATTTGGAAATATGTAGACTGGAAAACTGCACTTTTCTGTAAAAAGCCTCATCAAGGTCACAAACTTTTCTTATTTTCTATATCTTCTTTCAGCCCCCCAAATAATTGACAGTCAGCAGTGCAACCAAGATTGTAGCCAACACGTAGTCCTTATGGCTCCAGAGCCTTTTACCCTTTTAATATCAGCATGGCATATCTGATATTAAATAACTGTTTAATTTACTGCTATGATTGAAACTTGAAACACTTTTTCATTTTCAAACAATAGATGGGGGGGAGGGGAACCCAGCAGTTTTATTGCAACTACAAAGGTTTGCAATCTGGATTCTGTTCTTCCCCAAATTAATACTTTGTGTGTGGGAATTTGTGTTCAGTACCAGTGCTTAAACTATGAATGATCCTGAATACATGCTCCTGACAGGGAGGCTAGTCATGCAGGAGAAGGTGATGTTTCAGAGATGTAGGTCAAGTTATAATTTCCATGTCTTGAGAAGGCTGAAGAAGAGATGCAGTGGATCCCTTCTTCCACGCCCAAACCTTGTCCAGTGGCCTAGTAGACAACATTTTTGGACACTGAGAGAACATGTGTCATATTAGCACTATGTCTCTCCTTTGTCATCGGTCTGAGCTTGTGGAAGCTGCAGTGGAAGCTCTGTCATTCAGCCTTGCAAATGGAAGCTCTGTAACCTTAGGAAAATGTTAATTAGGGCATGGTTGTGGCTGACTCTGCTGAGGCTGCAGCCTGAGGCTCCAGCCAGGCCGTATGGAGTTGCACGAGCTCTGTAAGGGACACTGTCCCCTGAAATCAAGGCGTGTAACTGAATATCCGCGTCTGAAAAACCCAGCTGGTGTGACTGAGCATGTACTTAGGCAAGCAAATTTGTGTGTGCATCTTTTGAAACCACCCAGTCAGGCTGCACTTTTTGCACTCGTTTCAATTTGTGCTAACTTGTAGGAACTTGGCAATTATACATTATAATTTTCAATTCAGATTTTCAGGTGATTTCAAAGAACCACATCTGAAAGTTAAATTTTTATTGAAGAACTGTGTTATAAACTTATGATGTGGTTTCAATCAGCCAATACATCGAGCTAGTTTTAAACTGATACTTAAATGGTGAGTTTATTTATATAATGTAATTAAACATGCAGTTAAATAGTAGTATTGCTGCAAGAAGAATTTTGCTCTCTAAAATGAAAATTTTCAGCCGTTGACTTCTGTGCAGGTTTTCCCCCTTCTTTGTTAGTGTATTATTCCTAAAGTTTTAATGTGCCTGTACAGTTAACTGTCTAAATGTCAGTTTTACAGTACTTCAGCATATGCAGTATGAAAAAGTGCAAGTTTGAAAACATAGCTCTTAATAAAATAAATGTCACATGTGGCAGTTTGTTTAAATATTAGGGATCTGATATTTGTGTGGAAAACACTGCAGTTTTTACTCAAATATTTATTAATCTTCTCAAACCTGTACTTGTGCAGCGTGAACCAACTGGTGGGATAGAAATCTCAGTCTCTTCATTTTGTATTCACATAGCTCAGTCCTAAAATGCCCTCTGCTGGGCACTGGCAGCAGCTAGGGAAGCAAGAGTGTTTAAGGTTGGCAAAACTGATATCATATGACTTACATCATCCAGAAGAGCATCTAAATTTTGAAGGAATGTCTTATTATTTAAAGCTTAAGAATGTGTAATATGGAACAATTTAAAAGGGAAAAAATTAACTACTTTTCGTTAGATATGTTTCTAAAAAAATAGTCTCGTATGGGATTAAACCACCTTTTGTTGACATCATCTCTTTTTTTCTCCACTTCTGGATACAAACAGCATTATGTTACAGAAACTAATAGGTATTTGGGGAATAAAAGATAAAATCTAACATATTGATATTCCAAAATTGTGGAGCCAGGAGAAGCCACATTTGTTACATAAAATTGGAGCTAAGAGAGAGTAGAGTTTCATCACTGGTGTTCACTACTCTGTCAGAGCTTCTTTTCCCTACTCAATGTGATGATAATGTAAAAGTAGGAGGGGGAGATCTCAACTGCTTTCTGTTGTTAAACATAATCTGGTGGATAAATGGCCCCAGAGATTAAAGGACAATAATGTGATCAGGTCAGTTAATTGTGGCTCTGGAGCATAGCTATAGGGATGGTATCCTGCTTAGTGAAGGGTAAACAAGGAGTTATCCTACTTGGGCTTTAACTTTGCATTGACACCTGTAAAATATTTTGACTGAATGTAAATCCTTATGATGTTATTGAACTGGTTGTCTAATAATGTCAGCTTGTCACTGGTATGTTTTGTGGTGACCTTGTCCAGTGCTGTCAGTATACATGAGCTTCCACACATTACTGCTTTATATTGCCTCAATGTACTAATCAAAATTGGAACTCTGTGTTTTGTATAAGTTGTTGTGTGAAATCTGATTGAAAAATTCTTAACAAGATTCTGCAAGAAATATTGTTACTATTTGTATTTACTTTCTTTAAGATCAAATATCTCACATCTCTTCAGATGCAAGTCCTGGACTGCTGTGTACTTGCTTGGAACCTGGGATTTTTCCTTTTTCTGGAGCATAAATATATGTATTTTTAATGGGGAAAAAAGCAACCAAGAGTTTGGCCTGTGGGTACATGAAAACAGGTTTGCAATTTGGAGCTATTAATTCTTTATGATTAAAACTATCTCCATTAGAAATTCTGTATGTATTAAATGCATGTTTTCTCTGTGCAGCAAATTAACTGACTCACAGAGTTTTACATCTTGTCTTCTGACTCTTATCTCTCATAGGGTCAGAAACAATTTTTTTGTCCAGATGGGCATGGATTAGTACAAAAGGCATTTTAATTAAATGGAGTTAAAATTGTAGTGTACTGCACTTTGTTAGTTTAATTACAATTGTGCAACATATGTTGATAATCCATCTGAAAATTTCAATCTATTCTATGCAAAAGTAGTCACAATAAAGTGCTAGAGTTTAATTGAAAAATAACAGCACAACTGAACAAAGAGTGCTGTCCAAGTCATACTCATTAAACAAGCCAGACCCACTGATGTACTAGGGCTTTTGTCAAACTATCAGGACTTTCCTGTCCAAAGTACTTGTCTTGTCTTTTCCTAAATTTTGAAATCTGTGTTAAAATTATGGTTGTTTTGCCGCCATGTTACACGATACCATTTGTTGTCTTGTTTGTTACAATATGCTACTTCATGTTAGAAAAATAAAAGAAAAATAATCATTTTTATAAAGCAAGCAAGGAGGAAAATTAAATCTCTCTCCACAGCTGAGACAGAACAACCTGCAGGGAAGAAACATGCAAAAGCACATATCAAATTTATGTGACAGAAACAGTTTTTAAATGCCTTAAGGTTATTTTTGGTATTTTTTCTGCTTTTATTATTTTTATACCAGCCCTCAGTGTGCCCTATACCTCATAATGACTGTTTTTCTTCTGATAAGAAAGTAAGAACTGGAAAATTTATGTTAAGAACTGGTAAACTTATGAGAGGTAATATCTGGCATTTTGGCAGGATGATAGTGAATTCAGTTGTCTTGTAAGCAATAATTAGGAAAAAACCCCAAAACCCCATGGCCATTTGAATAAGGGCTATGCTTTTTGGCCTGATGTCTGAGATTTAGAAAACATCTGATATTGTGATATTTACAGTAATATTACAGTGCCTGCCAGGACATTTTTTGTTCATTTTTAAATCATTGACAGTTAAAGTTTAGGTAGGATAGTGGGAATAAAAGAAAAAGCTAAGAACACCCTCTCCTCACCCTTCCCTCCTCCCAAGATTCAACTTTACTTCACTTGCAGTTTTTCCACCTTCTCTTCTCTGAGCAGCATGGGGGGTGGGAAATGGGATTGTGGCCAGTTCCTAACGCTTCATCACTGCTGCTCATTCCTCCTCACAACCTTCCTCTGCTGCAGCATTGGGTCTGGTCCATAGGGCACAGTCCTTCAGGAGTTTCTTGAGCCTGGGCACTTCACATGGACTGGAGTTCTTCAAGAACTGCTCTGTCACGAGTCCTGTTTCTGGGTGCAGTTCTTCACAAGTGGACTGCTTCAGTCTGGGTCCACCATGAGCCACAGCTCCTGCCCAAAAAACTGCTCCTCTGATTTTCTCCACAGGCTGCAACTTTCTTCAGGTATCTGGCATGGGGTTTTCCTGGGGCTGCAGGTGGATCTCTGCTTCATTGTGGACCTCCTTACACTGCTGGCCACAGCTACCTCACCATGGTCAGCACCATGGGCTGCAGGGGCATCTCAGGTCCAGCATCTCCTGCCTCTCCTCCACCACTGACCTTGGTATCTGCAGGATGTTCCTCTCACAGTTTCTCACTCCTGTTATGCCAGCTCCTGTGCAGCTGTTTTCACCCTTTCTTAAACATGTTGTCACAAAGGTGCCACCAATGTATCTGAAAGGACGTTGAGTTGGCTGGAACCGGCTCTCTCAGATTTGGGCATCTCCTTCTGTCTCGTCACAGACACCACCTCTGCTTTTCCCCCACTACCAAAACCTTGCTGTAACCAGGACATCTTGTACCTTCTCTAAAGGAAAGGGAATACTGAAATTCCTTCTAAATGTTTATACAGAGCCATGTCATACTTCTTCAATTTATATTGTTTTAAGAAGATGTTAGTATTTTTAAGAAGATGTTAGTATTGTTTTAAGAAGATGTTAGTATTAGAAAGAAATACTCTTTCTAATGAAGATAATATTGCCTGTTTTCACTGAAGGAAGCATATGCATCACATAAATAATGATAAGTCTAAGAACAATTTTTTGTGTGGAATAAAATAATTGATTTTACCACTTTATCTCCCACATTAAAATTATTTTTTTCATATCTCCTGTCATATATATATATATATTATTTTTTCAAAGTTGAGTTAAAGTTTTGTTATCACTTGAAATGGGGAATGTTTTGAAACCTTCCTTAACTAGGTCTCCAGTCCAGGCCAACAGAAGAAGTACGCTGTGCTTGCAGACCTAATTCCCCCTGTTCAAATGACTAGAAACTTTTCTGTACTTCAAAAACAGATTTTGCTAAATTATTGCCCTGTCAATACATCATCAGGGGATATTTCATAAAGAAGGCATGCCTTACTGTGATGCATAAAATCCCTGTGTATGTGATGGCCACAGCCGCTTGTGCTGCACAGGAAAAGCTCCAACCCATAGCTGTCGTGATCTTTTGCTCTCTTTATTTATAGCTGAAAGTTTTCGTATTAGTGTCTTGTTTAGCAAGTCCCTGTCCTTTTATAAAAAGATCTGTTAATATTTTTAACAACTTTCTTTGCATGTTTGAGCTTCATAAAACAAGTACTGTAAAGGTAGGAAGTCCTTATTATTTCAGTAGTGTTTGTCTGTGGAAAGGGAAAGCCACCTTTTTTCCTTCAATGGATTTCATCTATTACTGGCAGCTGATTTATTTTCTGAATGTTCTTTGTTTTTTAATGGAGCTTATATATTTTTGCTTTATACATTGGAATCCTGCCTCATCCTTATGTGACACATCTGATAAAATGTTTTTGTAACTGCTTATTTTTTTTGCTTTCAGAATTGGTTCTCTTCCCTTGGATATACATTCTCCAGTGGAAGCCTAAAAGCAATATATAGTTCTTCCATTGAATCTGTCTTTTGCCAGTTTGGAGACCCAGACATCTAATTTTCAACTTGATTTATAAGCTGTGCAGCTGGTAGTGAATTTATGGTCATTACTGCTTTTAGACAATGTATTCTTGGATTCATCTTGCAAAGTTCACATTTTCAGAAATAGTGCCCTTTTTTCCCAAATCCTTCATGTTGCAAAAAAAAGTTAACGCTTCCTTCCCAAAGCAAGATCTTTAGGGAGAAATTCATCTTGTGCTCTCAGTGAAAGTACAAGAGATCAATACTTTGATATGTTGTTTTACTTTTTTATGTTTCTCTACTTTTCCTCTCAATACTTATGCCTGTGGAAAGACCTTACATATGAAAGATCTCTGACTTATTTTTTCCATGGGTCTATTATTAGTACTGCACTTTTCTCCCTTAAAATTATATTTTAATTTTTTTGTGTGTGATGAAGCCAAGATTTTGTTTGCTTTTCTGGTTTATGATCTCATTTTTATACACCAATTTGCTAATAAAATGCTGGGCTTAATGCTGTCCATTTGTAATCCTTTCTTTGGTGCATGGAGAGGCTAGAGTTGATGTTTTCATCTCTCCAATGCTGGAATATTTGACATAAATATGTCAGTAGATTAGTGGATATTTCACTGTCAGTTAAAGAGTATCTCTCATCTATTTTTTTCTTTTTCTTTTCTTTTCCTTTTCTCCCCAGAAACATCAAGTTATTGCTGCCAAAACTTCGGAACACAAATCAGCCAAACAAGATTTTCTTTCAATATGAATTCTCTAAATAAATCCCAGTAGAACTGCAGCAAATTAAGGAATTTGCTAATTAGCTGTTAATGAGTGATAAATGTTCTCTGCCAGCATATATATTCCCTGTTTTGATAGTTTAGGGAGCTCAATGGAACAAGTTGTTCAAACTAAACTGTGTCACTGCTAAATAGTACTTCTAATGCAGCAAAGCTTGTTGAATATTTCCAGGTAATTATTTTCCTGTAACAATGTACCTGGATCTTATGAGGATTAGAATTTTTTGTTAGAAGTGAAAATTTTGAAATATTAAGGAAAAAAAAACAGTGGAGGTGTCCATTAAGAACATTATGGCTTAATAATATTTTGGTTTTTCATTTGAAATTATTTAATTTCTTGAATTATGTGTATGAAATATTGGTAATAAAATATTTTCATTTTTCTGCTAGAAAATTATTTTACCAAATTAAAGTCAGGAAATTTTATGGGGAACTTTAATTGCAATTATTTTATTATTTTCTTTTTTCCTCTCCTTTTCTCTTTGAAATATACCTATTGTATGGCATGATCTCTGCATCCCAGTCTGAAATAACTAAGAATTTATTACGTCTCTTTCCTGTATAATTAAAAGAACTGATAGGAAAATTGCTATTGTAATGATCAAGAACTGGGGAAATACAGACCAAGAACAAGATTTCTTCTCAATTTAAAATAAAATTTGTGCATCTCAGATATATTTGGGAACATTTTCAATATACTGAAACTAAAAGAATTTACAAAAAAAAAAAAAACAACCAACTATTTCCCTCTGGGGCTTCTAGCAGTGTTCTAATCAGTATCCTGTATATTGGGCAAAGCTGGATAGATGTAGAAGTGGGAAGTTCCTCTGATGCTAACATCCTCCTAGGCGCAGGGCAAAATGTCTTTTGAAAGATGTACATCAAAATGTATAGCATGCTTTTATCTGGCTCCTCTTTGTGTGCAGAATTAATAATTTCAAACAGTCTTGCCTTCTTTCAAATGGTGATTATTGTAGGGACTGTCAATGCTGTGCACTGCATCAGTTACAGAGGAGGCTGAATTAAGCTAAGCACTACAGTCTGCTTTTTTAAAAGCACGGATCAATTCACACTGAAACAATAGCACATGCACTGACTTAATTTCTGGTTGACCCACCTTTCCACAATTTCCATTTCTTCCTGTACATGAGGAAAGCAGGGAAGGAAGTTTTGCTCAGACTTTGTGTACACCAGGAACATGTTGATCAACATAGCTAATAATCAGACACCAAATAAAACCTATTTTATCACTACTGACACTAATTTCACAGTCCAAGGTTCATATTTTACCTTTCTCTTTGAGTCTTTTCAGATTTTTTTTCCATCTAACAGCATATAAGCCAATAAAATGAAAATTCCTCTGTCTTAGCCTGATGGTTTGCTCAGTGCAACAGGGCAGTCAAATAAACAGGCCAAGCACTGGAAAACTGACACACTTGAAATTCATAAGAGCAAGTTTAAGTGGTTCTTTAAAACCATTTTGAAAGCATCATTAATCATGCTGGGCACTGAGCCAGTATAAGCAGCTAGTTACAATTGTATTACTCCTTTTAACAGAAAAGATGAACTTTCCTCGTCTTTCCTCTGCATGGTTCTTTGTGCTTAAAGTACATCCAGCCTCAGCTAGAAATATCCCTTAGCAGGTTAGAAAAGAGAGATGGCAGGAGGCTTACTTCAGTTATTCCACTCTCCCCTTCATGATCTTTGCTTTGTAATGGTTTTCTTTCATCAGGAATATATACCTTCAATTGTAAAACTAATGGTAAGTCTTTCTTCTGCTCAGGGATACTCTACACACTATCCAAACAGGCAAAAGAAAAAAACAAAGCAGATCTCTAGGTTGTTCATTCCTCTACCACAGGTTGCCAAAAGGACGGACTGCCTGTACCAAAAATAAATTTAGAAGCATTTCTGTGGGCCACTTTCACTGTGTTCTATTCCACTTTCACTGTGTTCTATTGTTCTTTAAAGATCTCAACATGCAAAATTACACTGAACACTTAGAAAATAAAATTGCCAATAGAAACTTTTTGTGGTGTCTTATTGTTCCTCCCTTGCTCCCTGTCAAACTGGGGAGTTTTTTCTACCTATAAATTATTGCATACACTAATTATGGTAATTAGGACTAATTATGCTAATTATGTCCTTTGAAGATGAAAAATGTAATTCTTTGATTTTATGGATGTAGCTTTCAAATTTATGGATGTGGGTTTAGAGGCCGTCCCTTCTCAAGGATTTGCACATTATAATAATCAGGAAAATTATATGTTGTCCTTTACTGGAATGCTTTTTTTCTGCTGTTTTCATTCAGAGTAAAGATAAGCTTTGAAGATTTGTATTTAAGTCCACTGATTTAAATAAACTTGGGGTTAAACTCGGAGTTCTAGGAGGACTTGGTATGTCATCTTTATTTCCCTTGGTTCTGAATCATACTCTTACATGTTTCTTTATTTAATTCTTAAAAAACAGACAAGAGAAAATTTGGTCCAATTATTACCTTGATCCCCTCAATTTAATATAATTTTCATTTATTTCAAGGTGAAATTTTATGATGGACATTTAATTAGCAAATGAGTCATCTGTATTAACTTTAACCTTTGCATTTAGCAAAGTTTCTCCTATATAGATGAGGAAGTATATCCTCAAATGAAGATAAATTATTTGTACCGAGAGATGCTTGCCAGCCCATCATAACCACAATTAGAAAGCCACTGATGCTCTGTAAGGTATCAAGAAAAAATGTGTTTGTCAGAGTCAGCACTACAAGAAGAACAGAGTGCAGGTAATCTTTATGGCGCTTTAGGTGGTGCAGCACTGAATGGCTCTTCAGCCCCTGAGCAGATCCCATCCATAGAACACACCCTCCCTTGTGGATCCTTGGAGCTATTTGTTTTCTTACATGGAAGGAGCTCTATTCATGATTCCTGCTCTCAGACAGGAGAGATGTTTGTGTGGGGCTTGCAGCTGCACAGCTGGATGGATGCAAGGCCAGGCAGGGAGTGGAACTGCCAGTATGAAGTAGGAGCTGCCACAGGCTCCTCTGTTAAAACCAGCCGGTTTTGTTTGTCCTGCAGCCAAATTCTGTGCAGCACTGGCCCGAGGGCTGGGCTGGTCCTGCATTTACTTGATCGTTCCTTCTGTGTGCAGTGGTGGAACAGTCACGGCCACTGCACCACTCCCTAATGGTATTTTATTAGGTAAGTTACATGGTGGAATTCAGTATGTATATGTTGATACCTCTGAATTTCAAGAGAGTTTTCCTTTCCTCTGTTTCAGGGACAACAGGAGAAAACAAGTTCTCAACACAAAACCCCAGGGAAAGTGCTTGAATTCCTTATTAAGTCCACAAGCAATTTGTTGGGTAAATAAACCTAAGTAAGTGTTCTTAAATCATCTATTGAAATACAGGGTGATTTGTAACGTTAAAGACTGCTAATAAATTGGTATTGCAGAGCTGGTAAAACACATCATATATCACCAATTCTCATATAGCTCCTGTGACATGAATGCAATTACATTATTTTACATTTCAAAAGCAAATACAGAGAGAAGGAACAAGTCAGAGGGAACAGCTAAATTACAGGGGGAAAATGTACTTAGAGCTGCTTATTGCATCATTTTTCCTGGTTTTTAACACTGCAGCAATGGGGACTCCTTCTTTGCCCTCCAATAGAAAAGCATCAGAAGTAAAAGCATGATAATTAATGAAAAACAGTGTGTACAAACATATAATGGAGAGTTGATGGGGTAATTAATAAATAAGCAGTTTAATGCAAAATTGGCAGTTTTGTGAACATTTCCTATTTCAGAAGGAGTGTGGCTGAACACTGTGAAGATGCACTTCAATTTGTGAAGTAAATTCCATTAGCTGTTTCTTCTCTAATAAAAACACATACAGTTTTTCTTTCTATCTATCTATCTATCTATCTATCTATCTATCTATCTATCTATCTATCTATCTATCTATCACAGTTTGTACTACGATGAGAACCTCTCACCAGGCCTTCTAATACTGTGAGGCTCCTTCTAAACTCTGTTGTCTGAATTCTCACCAAAATTTGTGTGGGCACAGATGTTGTTCTTTATTGTACAGAAATAACTCATATCATGTTCTCTCTCTCCACTGTTTCCCTCATGCAGAAGCAGGAGGTCAGTGGAGGGCATTCATACTTTGATATTTTCCATACTACTCACTGCAACTAAATTTCATCAACCTGTGATATATTCTGCACAGAGTTCTGTATTGTGCTGCATAAACCCAAAGACAAAAACAAGGGCACTGGTAAGTAGTCCAAAGGTTTCTCTACATTTGATGTAGAAAGAGTGAATGCTTTCTTTTTTTCTCCCCTTTATGCACTATATAGTACATAAACAAATAATTATGTTTCCTGTTAATTTCTGAAGTACTCTTTATATATTTGAGTCCTGATCACTAAAAAAATCTTTCTAAAAACTCTATATATTGAAAATAGGACCAGACAGTTTTATTTTTTCTCCTATAGGAAATTGCTGTATTGTAGTGATGCTACATTACAGCATGAGAAAACATACCCAAATGAAATAATTGTGCATGCCTTATAGAGATTTTCCTGGGTACAGGATGGGAGAAATAAACCTTTCATAACTAATACTAATTATTTTGCATTAATACTTTCTAGGAGGCATGAGTACTACCAAAATGTAGTTGAAAACAGAGCGCCACTACAAAAAGCAGAAGATATTAAAAGGTCTTCTATGCTTATACTTGGCTTCATGGGAAAAAAGAGCTGATAAGGTTCAAGATCAAATAAAAAATTAAGGAATTAAAAAGGCATAAGCTGAAAATATATTTAGACTTTAAATGTGTACAGTCTGAGAGTTTTGTTAAATTAGACTTGATTTGGATATCTATATTTGTGTTGAGACAGCTTCAAATATCCATTAATCCATCCAATTCCAATCATAATGTTTAGAGGGCTTCAATGCTAGCCGGGCAGAGATCTACCTCAGCCAGCCTTAAATATGTGAAAGATTATGTTTAAGTCTGTACTTGTCACCATAGTTGCTTTTGAAGTCAGTGAAAACTAATAGATGCTTTGAAAGATGGTCTCAAGTGGCCTGTGGAGATTGGAGAAAAGTGACTTACACTCTGCTGTCACTCACTCTCTGGAAGTGCCTGTTTCTTTCAGTGGCCTGCAGAAGGAGCCTGCCAACCCTAGCTGAGATTTAAACCTCGACGTCAAAATGAATGGATTTCTTTCCACATTACCTGTCACTGCTTGAGCATGCTGTTGATGCTTTCTGTGTAGTTCGCACTCTATTTAGAAACAGAGCTTGACTTTTTCATAGATAGAGAAGGGGAAGGAGATAATGACTCCCCTTAGTTTAACAAACTCGTGCTAACTAAAAAATCAATTGCTTAATATTAAATTCTGGAGTAGCAATGCTGAAAAAGTTAAAGTCATGGTGAAGTTAATGACCTGCAAGGAGAAAAATCTGTGTATCCTATTAATTGCAGAACAACAGACAAGTAGTTTTTTTTGCCAGAATGCAAGAAGTCACAGGAGCAGAAGGAAAACTGTAATGTCCTTGAATGACCTTTGTGGTTATTAATGCTGTTCAAGTCACTCTGCCTGAAATTTCCAACACTTCAGTATGTCGCAAAAGATCATTTTGTTTTAGCTGTTTTTAACCTTCTAATGTTTTTGTTTTATTTGAATTTTAGAATGAGGTGAAGTTGTCTGGGAAAGTTCTTAATTTTTTAGATTTATATGCACACATTTTCTCAAGTATTTTGTTTAAGAGGCTTTTAAGTATTTGTTTATTCTTCTGGAAGATTTTTCAGCTTTCAAATCTACATTCTAGTAGCAAAAACAGAATTGGAATTGAAGATGCAGAGTCTGGTCTTTGAGATATTTTAAGCAAGACTGATATTAATATTACTGCCAAAATTCTGTTTTATAGATTTAATATTATTTACTTCCTGATGTCCCTACATGATTGCATGTTACAGCCAAAATAGGTAAATTAACTTAATTTTCATGTTCCCTGCCTTCTAAGGATATGTGGTGACTTGATTTGAAGAAATTCTCATTTAATTTTGTTTTGGGATGGTCTACTTATTTTTGTTTGTTGCTTGCATTTTAGTTGAGCATTTAGTTCCAAGATCTATTTATTACCTGCAATTACATCTTCTGCACACTTCCTGTGCAGCAATGCTGTGGTTGTGTCTAAGTAATTTTTTCCTTAAAATTAAATGAGACGTAATATCAGTCAGGAAAGACATATTCTTGACACCACTTGGCATTATGTTGAAACATTAAGTTAAAAAGGAAAAATGTAAAAGATGCTTGGTTGTCTTCTCTAATGTAAGTTTTAGATCTTCTTGTTCAGAACACCATTTACAACTGTTCTGTTATGTAATAATAATATCAGAAAATATCATGTTAATGGTGAGTTATTTGAATCCATATGCTATAGCTCTCTGAATGATGCTTTAGCTTCCTTGCAAACTGTTCTTGCTTTCTATAGATTTTTATCACAGTAAAAAATGGGTTTTTTTGAAATTAGGCATTTGATCATATTGCACATAAATTAACATCTTCAGATATTCTGAGGGACAGATTTAATTTCCTTTCAAATGTTTAGAAAAATACTGCTTTTTTGAGACTCCTGAACATTTTGGTGTGACTGTGTCAGAAGAATGCTTTCCTGTCAGCCTGATGGTAGCCACAATTTCATGAATAATCTACTATTTTTATTTCTGAAAATGTTTGTCCCTTTGTCTTTATCTATCTTGACAAAAGTAACCCATTGCTGACCTCAATATTCTTGGATTTTTTTCCAGTATAAGTTTTTAGGCAATAGTGAAATTAACCTTTGATCTCAACTTTGTGTCATCTCTTACTGCATAGCCTTATATAACTACCATTTTCATGTAATGTGTTTAAAGTCTGGCTCAGAGCAATTACTATTAACTGACGTTTGGTCTATCAGCAATTTTTTCTGCTTTAGAACTCATAATTAATGCTACTTGCTTTCAGTGCTAGTCCTCTGGCCTCCTTGAATATTTTATGATTGTTTTTATTCTTAAATTGCTTTTTGTCTGCTCCTGGCCACTGACGCGCTTATTACAGCATTCACGTTCATCGAATTCTTTTAGCAACTTTGTATTGTTGCAGTTACAGTTGCTGTTCCAAAAATTGACTTTCACAGTTTGTTACACCTTAATAAAGAGCCTTTTAGAGCCCTGGCATTCTAATCAGCAATGCTTGCCAAGGAGAGTTCATTGCTTGCTATGCATTAATTGTAAGGAGTACCTTGTTACATTTCTGAAACTTCCTTTTATATATGTGTTTTTTTCTTCACATGGGCTGTAGTGCAACTCTGCTTCAGACACTCCCTGCCCTTGTCCTGATGGCCACATTGCTTTTGCTGCCCAGGATATAGTTGGCTTTGTGGGCTCTGGCTTAAGACTAGCTGAAGGATATCACTTGTTCTTTCCTCATCTACAAATGCTGTAATCCCATTGTAAAAGGACAACAGATTTGTCAGACACAATGTACCCAAAGAGAAGTTGTGTTGGCTGCCACCAATCCATTTTCCATGTGCCTTTCAATGATTTCCAGGTAGATCTGCTCCATGACCTTGCTGGGAACCATGGTGAGGCTGACTGGCCTATAAATCCCTGGGTCTTTTGTTTTTCTCCCTTTTTTGAAAATGGGGGTTACATTTCCCCTTTTCCAGTCAGTGGGAACTTCACTAAACTGCCCTGACCTCACAAAGGCAATTGAAAAGTGACTTGGCCACACCTCTGCCAGTTACCTTAAGACCTGCAGAAGCATCTCATCATGTGCCATGAACTTGTGTGCCTTTGGGTTCCTTAGATGTTCTTCTCCTACAGCAGATGATTCTTGACTCTCCCAATGCCTGCCTTTGCCGTCTGCAACCTGGGCAGTGTGGCTGGAACACTTGCTGGTGGAGACTAGGGCAAAAAAGTCATTGAGTACCTCAGCCTTCTGTCCTTGGTAACAAGGGCTCACATTTTCCCTTTGATTTAATGTATCACCAATGTATATAATAGATAACATTTTGTTATGTATGCTGAATATAAAAGATAGATTACATTTTGTGCAACGTTAATATCCCACTTTGCTGCTGGATCTGAAACAGGCCTCTCTTTAACATATGAGCTATTTGGATTTATAGAATGAGATGCATGTACCTGCAAGCTCGTGTATCTGTAACCTGATTCAAGACAAAGCTCACACTCCTTGCCATAAAAATCTTGCTTCTTTAATTCCTCACATTGTATTGGGAACCTCAGGTAATCAGATCCTGACTTGAGCAGCAGGAAAAAGGGGCGTAGAATGGAAGTGTGCATCTTGAATACATTAATTTTATTTGATTTACGAGTTTGTTATAATATCTGAATTGGAGCAAAATCATATCCTGACAGTATCCTGAGAATAATGTAAAATGTGAGTTCAATAAAGGCTTTTTCTTGTTGACCACCAGTATTTTAAAACCCCATTTCACAAGTATTTTCCATTTTACTTGTTCCTGTTTCAGATTAGACAACCCCAATGGTGAAACAGAAATGAAAATGCCAACATTTTACAAGACTGAGTCCTTATGAGATAGGTTTATATTTTTTGGTGCAAAAAGGTTCATACTCGCTAGGTAGTTTTAGTGCTCTGTTCTTGCAGACAAATGAATTAATAAGGAGAGCACTTATAAAAGCCCTTCAAAGTAAGGAAGATCAGAAAATGGTGAATAGCTAGTTTTGACATTTTATTTATTTAATTATAAACTTTTAATGGTTTTTGTTAGTTTAAATTATTTTGAAAAACACACATTGCACTCATCTTCCGTTTGTTATTTTAGGTTAATGACTGATTGTGTGGAATGGAAATAAGCATTACCTATTTAGCAATTTTTTAATAAGAAATATAACTCAAAACCACTAAGCATGTAGAATTTGCATTTGAACACAAAGAGATAAAAGTAGAGAAACTTGTGGGGAAGAAGAGCATTCCATCTATATTATAATAAATTATATCCTTCCTGGAAAACTTTTCTATCTGCAGCAATTAAATGGGTTAATCACTTCTTATCTAGGGGCATCTACTGACATAATTAATTTAACTGTGAGCTAGCAGTGCTAGAAAAGATACCATGAATAAGTGTATACATTCTGAGTGGTGTTGACTTAGGATGTTTACCATGTTTAATCCATTTGTGGTTTGTTTTCCTGAGTCTATTTTGCATAATATTAAGTACTCTAATTACTTGTTGAAGTAGCTAGCTGAACTTTAAGGAATCGAACATATACAGTGTCTAATGTGTGTGACTGTCTTGAAGACTTAATTGCCTTGAGAATTATCTAGGGATGTAGAAGTGCATTTTATTTAAATTTGGAAAAAATAGCAACATGTGTGCATTCCAAACAAATGCTCTTGCTTATGAAGAGATAGGACAGTGTGGAGTGAGGAGCCATAACTGGATGTGTTGCAAATGTGCTGCTTCTAGGTGGGCTTCTCATATCTACCCATGATGGAAGAGTGTTGGAAAGATTCTCTGTGCTGTGTCTGGTGTTTCTGATTGATTCATACTGGATGTCAAGAAGACAAGTCTGAGGTTACAGTACAGTCCTCATGGAAAGACAAATTAGAAAGACAGCTCTCATCAGAGATCCTTGAAGAGATACAAGGTCCTCATCAAGGCCATGGTTTTAAAGCTTTGTTTACAGGGTTTGAAAGCTTTGCTTAATTACTGACTGATCTGAATACTTTTTTTTTTCCGTTTACCCTGACACCCTTGAAGAAACAAATTTTAACTACTAGATTGCCAAGACATGGGACGGAAGTCTCCAATAGTCAGATTTCTTGGATGGAATTCTAATTACAACTAACAAAAATATAGATTTAGTTTACATAATTGGTTTTTAAGAGAAAAATAGTAATTGTAGGTGAAATGGGAATAATTAATGCAAAATCCTCAACTAACCAGTGCTCTTAATTAAAAAGCTCTACTAATTACTGCCAACAACTGAACAACAAGCCTATTTGATCTTTTTCCTTTCAAAAATGTCTTCCTCAAAGGCAGATAAGCCTTAGATATCTCTGAGCATAGCCAAAAGACAGAATGGGTTACTGAGTCTTGTCCTGCTATGCATGTACTTCCTGCTGTATGGTTGAAGAAACAGTTCTATCACATTTAACATTATAATATTCAGAGACAAGACCAAGGATTGTCAATATTACTAATTTGGCCCTGATTAATGTAAATATCCTGAGATGGAATAAATCAGCAATTTGTTTGAAATCATTGTTCAACATCTGATCTTCCTCTAAATTTTGCCATTATGCTATGACCTAATTTTGTGGTTTGTGTCCTAGTGGATGAAATGATTTCATGGTGCCTTGCCTGGACCTAACGTTATTCACACAGTAGTTGAGATTCAGTCTGTTATTTTGATTAAGTTAGCAAAATCTTTAAAGAGCAAATCATTGTTCTCAATCTGCAGTCATGTTACATTAAAGGTTAAGGGATTCAGAACCCATGCAAAGATTACTACCAAGATATTTACTCTCACAATGAAAATACCTGCAGTGCACAGAGGCACAACAAAGCAGAAATAGAACTGACCTTTTTATTAACATTGTCAGGGGTAACATTTCAAAACATTCACAGCAGGAACGTGAATGATCATGATTGCTTTATAGGGGAATTCAAATATTATGGTCTAATTCCCTACAACACAAAGATATTGCAGAATGAATCACTTGCCTTTTTCCCTTTATAAACTCTCTTTATCCTTTTCTCTAGTAGCCTACCAGCTTCTGAACTCTAAAATTTAGTATATCCTTTGCAGAAAATATTTATTTCCTGCTTTTCCAATACTAATCAGAATGAGTGGTTTACCTGGATTGGTTAGTGTTATTTTCCTATGTTTAATTAATTAAAAATTACTTTTTTCCTCCAAATATTATAGTGTTCAAACACCCTTTAAACTGTGGTTTAGATATTTCTTCAGGATGAATTCTAATCTGATAAACATCAGATTAGCCGAATATCTTTGCCGTGTACTTTAGATTTACATGTTCCAGGAAGAGTGCCAACGTGTGCCAGACCTGCTTGCAAGCATGTGTTTCCTTGTATTTGAAGTAAATGTGCTTTTTGACTAGCTTGTAAATAATTGTTTTCAAAAATCTGAATATATTCGCTGTTTTAAGATTACATAGGTTTGTAAATATAGTCCTACTTCTTGCTTCTTCCATGTATAGAATGATGATTAAAATCCATGAAGAAACTATGAAAATCAAACTGACTTCCTTCTAGATAGGACTGACCTTTTGAACCTCTTTTTCCTCCATTAGAAAATGAGAATAGTAATAGTTACAGGCAAAATTCCCAGAAATGTTGCAAACTTTTTCCACCTGATTTCCATCCCTCCTTTTTTAGACTTAAATTGGATCAAAATTGGTATTCTTTAAAAAATAAAAAAGATCAGGAATTCGATTAGCAAATGGATTGTTTCTAAGTGGTTGGTTTTTTTGTTTTTGGGGTTTTTTTTGTGTGTGGGTTTTTTTTTTTTGTTTGTTTGTTTTTGTTTTTGTTTTTGTTTTTTTATTCTAGGAAAATAAAGACTTTACATGATGCAGAGAAATTTCTGGAAAACAGATGTGGGGCCTAGAGAGGTAATCCAGGGGAAAAAACGGTAAAGAGCTGCTTCAAGGTCATGCCTGTGTTACCTGTTGAGGTGTAACCCAGCTCTTCTTCCCCTAAATCTGGTCTCCACTGTTTTGGCAATCTGTTTCCGCATGCTGAGATGGAGTTGAATTTATACTATGGATAAATGGCACTCATGATTTTGTTTGGGCTTGAGAACTGAGATCTCTTGTGAGTAATAATTGATTGCACATAGATGTGTGAGAACATGGCCTTGTCATTGTGATTTTAGTGAACTGTGTGCTGCCTAGTTTTGTAAGTAAGAGTGATTTATTTCAAAATGATTACTGAAAATATTTTATAGAATTTGGATAAACACAATCCATCTTGTGCTCTACCAAAAAACTCTCAATCCCCTTTCAATTAGCATTTCAAATAGTTTTTGAAGCATAACACTTTTCAATATGCATATATATATACATATATATATATATACATATATATAATCTGTGTTTTAATAACATTGTGTTTATCAATGATGTAAGTATTCTGATTTTTTTTTGGTTTTTAATCAGGATAGCATATACTAAGTCAAATACTTTCTAATGGTCTGTTATGTTCTATAAAACCATATTTATGAATCACCCTTATAATCACACCTATGAATGAAATCAGTTTTACTTTATGAGTTCTGAAATCTTGCTGATTGGCATTAGAGGCATCTTTGATCTTCAGTGACTTCTAAATCTGACTTCCAAGTTTTTAGGCTTGGAAGAAGATCTTGTCTTTTGCTATTTAGGTTATCCTGTTCACCTTCTTCAATTAGCTGTTTCTATATTAACATCAGAGATTTTTCTTTTTAAACATGCCAAGAATTCATTGGTTTAATAAATCAGTGTTTTCAGTACTTTCCAGACATCTACTTGAACAACTATGATGGATATTAAGACAAATAATAGAAAACAGCTGATTAAAAAGTGATTATTCCTAATATATGCATCTAAAAATAAATATTCTTGGGCTGAATCTGAATGTTCTTTTTGTGCTATTATTTACTATTTTATTATCTTCATGAAGACTCATACAGTGGTTTGAATTGGACGTTTAAAGATCATCTAGTTCCAACACTCTCCCACCATCAACAGGGACATTTTTCACTAAATGAGAATGTTCAGAGCCTCATCCAGCCTGGCCTTGAACACTTCCAGGGGTGGGGCAGCCACAAATTCTCTGGAAAACCTCTGTGTGCCTCTCAGTACCTAATGAATCTTTAGGTACAATTTAAAAGATCCTCTTTGAGTTAAACCAGTTCCTTCAGTGACATTATCTTGTTACTTCTGGCTTTGGTAAAAAATCTCCTTCCAGCTGTCTTGTAGTCCCTCTGGGTACAGAAAGGCCATACTTGTGTCTCCCTGGAGCCTTCTCCTCTCCAGGCTGACAAAAACCAATTCTCTGAACCTGTCTTCATAGGAGAGGTGCTCCAGCCCTCTGATCATCTTCATGTCCTTTCTCTGTACACTCTCCAGTAGCTCCATGCCCTTCTCATCTTGGGGGGCCAAGAGAAGCACTCAGATGGGGTTTTATGAGGGCAGACCAGCAGAGGAGAATCACCTCCCTTGACCTGCTGGTCACATTTCTTTTGATGCAGCCCAGGATGTGGTTTGTTTAATTTCTGTACTGTAGGAGCAGATGAAAATTGGCTTATGTCCAATTTTTCATCCACCAAAAGCCTCCAGTCCTTCTCTGCAGGGCTGCTGTCAATCCATTCATTCTCCAGACTGTTTTGATATTGGGAATTGCTCCCAGCCATGGACAGGACCTTGCAGCCTTGCTGCACTTTACGAGTTTCACACAAGCCTGCATCTCAAGTCTGTCAAAGTCCCTCTGGATGGCATCCCTTCCCTCCAGTGTTGACTACATCACCCAAACTTGTTGAGAGTGCAGTCAAATGTAATAATAGCTATATTCTACAATTAGAATTTCACATTAAAAAAACTACTTAAAATTTTTTCTCTTCCCACAAACCATATCTTTATGTTTCTTTTTTTTTTCCTTAATATGTTTTAATTTGCTGCAATTTAAGTTTTCGTTGCTTTGTGAGCATCTTTAGAAAAGCAATAGCTGTCTATATGTTTTTCTCAAGGTAATATGGACTGTTATTTTAAACCTGTTCAGTAAGGATTTTAACTTCTTGAATTTAATCCATTTATCAGGGATATTACAATGGCCAACACTCTTTCCTTGTCAGACTTTATGCAAATCAAGTCCAAAGTATAAAATTAAAGTTACATGAAACCTTGATTATATTTCTGATCAATCACTTAGGCTGATTATAGTTCTGTTATTACATGAGGCCTGCCATTTTCTAGGCTAAAGTAAAAATGCAATTTTTGAATCTATAAATTCAAGTCTCAATGATTGGTACTCTTCATAAGGAAGTAAACACCAGTGAAGTGTAAATGTTCATTACGAAGTTTGATTTTAAGTAGATTGAAAAACATGCCATGGCCTCTTCCTCCTTTACACTGAGGGATTTGCACCAGAGTTATGTGATGGCATCATTCAGCAGACTAAATGTAACGTCAAATTGTTAGGGAAATACAAACCACCCCTAAAATACTAGAATAAAAAGCTAAGTTTTATCTTAGGTTTACTTCTACCTCATCTGAATGATTTTATTTTTCTTTATAATGAGCTTTATTCTGCTCTTATTTTTCAGACAAATAGTAGAATAGCATAAAGTGGCTGTTATCACAATAAAAATGCAAACTTGAGAGCATGATAAGAAATGTATGGTAATTATTTTGGTACAGTAACAGAAACTTGAATGTTAAAATTCATTATTTTTCAAGATTTTAGGTGATACCATGATTTAATGTCAAATTTTGGTTAAATATCTTCTTTGATTTAATAAATATGGAGTAAGACCTACACCAAGTTGGCATTTTTTATACTTAGCTGACATTTTCTGTTTGGCGATGAAAGATGGAACTTTTTAAGTCTCCATATGTAAATAGCAGAGAAAGAGAATAAGAAACTAATAATTTCTTTTGCTTTGCTCTAAATCTGACAAGTAGCACCTCCTGACAGCTTCCTCAAGGATGTACTTGAAGCAAGAAAAGTTTACATTATATCAGGTGCTGCACATCAAAAATAATTGAGCAAATCCTTTTAGCTCTACAGCTACATTTTTTTGCATGTAAAGGAAACAAACCAATTTTAATTGCATTAATTAGCTTGTCTCTGTTCCTACTGTATTTTATGTATCTAATGGATTGTCATATGTATCATTTCATTAAAAGGATGATATTATTACATAAAATAGAAAGGAAACCTCAAGGATTGATTCAGACATTCAGTGCTGAACATGCTTCTGCTAGATAAAGGATTTTATATTGTTGGCTTAAATCAATGTCTTGTAGCTGAGGAGTATGCTCAGCATTTACTGAGTTAGAAGAGAATTTAGATGCATTCTTCAGTTTTCCTGACATCCCAAGGCTTTTCCTTGGGCATCACTGCAGAAGATATTTATGATGGAAAACTTTTGGAAATAATGGGATTGTTTTTCTACAACCTGTGAAGTGAGGATGCAGTGTGTCCTCAGAGTGTGGCTGCTCTTTGGAAGGGGCCTTATCCTGGCGCTGGGAGCAGCCCAGTGTCCTGCACAGACCTCAGTCCTGTGGCACAGGCAGTCTGTCTGCAGCCCTGTTTGCTCCTGGGAGCTTGGTCCCATGGCACAGGCTTGTCCTTCTGCCCAGCAGCCCAGTCAGCTGCTTTGTATGATTGGACTTTTGGATGAACCCCAGACCACATTTACACTTGATCATGTCTGATGTGAACCGCATTGGTGAAGAAACTTCTTATTATCACCTCATGGCCCTGCTCATCCTTGTGGGACTGTGTGGCGGTCACTGA
Source organism: Zonotrichia leucophrys gambelii (assembly GCF_028769735.1). Classification (NCBI taxonomy): domain Eukaryota; kingdom Metazoa; phylum Chordata; class Aves; order Passeriformes; family Passerellidae; genus Zonotrichia; species Zonotrichia leucophrys. Next base: position 77,084,695 of record NC_088169.1, read on the forward strand.
GAGCACAGCTCTGACCCTTGGCTCTCCTTCGGGAGCAATCCTGCTACTGCTTCCCCTTTCCACCACCATCGCTCCGGTCCCTCTCTGGGGGCTCACATCTGGCACCACAAAATAGTGCTTATGGCAATCAGCACTTCTAACAGAGCTCTGGTAGTCTACAGTGTACAGCAACATCATAAGGAACAAATAGACAATGTATATTCCTTGAAAAGATAGTGTCCTTCATAGCTGAGATTCAAAACAGAGCAGAAATTGGGTGGTTATCTTTGATATGTGATTATTGATAGTTTGATTTCTACAGGATTGATTTCTTCTATCCTTATATAGCAGGTACAGAAGTGTCCAAAATATGAAGACTGGAAGCTCCTTTCTCCATGTCACCTCAAACTGAAGTCAGATAGAAGGACTACAGGATTTGTAAAAGCTGTGCTTTATCTCCTGGGTCATGATTTTCTCTTGGAAATGCATTGGGAAAATAGTGTGAGAAACAAGAAAATGAAGTTATTCTGCTAAAATGCTACTTTAAAAGCATTTGAAATTCATTAGTGACAGAATTTGGTTTAAAAGCATCAATTTCTGTTTTACCTGCAGCACTTGCACAATCACTGCTTGTCTGCCTGGATAATAAAAGTAGTGTTAATTGTACCAATTAACAAGTGAGAATGTGAGTTACTGCTCTTTGCTACTTTCCAGGTCAGAGCAGATGCAATAGGAAAATACATGTCCAACAATCTAAAGACAGTTTACTCTGAAATAGTTCTTTGCAATTTAGGCATTTAATTAAAAGCTTTAAAGTTTAATTAAAAAGTTAAATCATTTGTCTATTTCTGTGGGAAACAAAACCAACAAGAACCACAGTGCTTATGTGTTTGGATCAATTATATAACATAAAACACAGTGAGATAAGCACTATTTTCAGGTCTGAAGTTGTAACATTTTTCATGCATAACAGCATAGCACATAAAAATGTATTCATGATACTAGAAACAAATAGATATACTGTTCTATTAAGCACAGTGTGAGAGTAAGTTTTAATCTAAAAAGATACTTTTTCTCTTTTTTATGATGCTACAAATGCAAAACCTCTTTTTTAGCATAGTGAAAATAAGGAAAAGTAAAAACTAAGTCTTTTCTACTATACTTAAAACTTACAAAACAGAAACCTGTTGCATTTATATACTGGTAATAAACACTCAGACAAATACCAGAGGAGAATACTGAAAAATGAATCAGTGAGATTTTTTAAAATTAGCACGTGTTGTCATATTCTAAAATATATTGAGTAGTTGGATTTAAAAATCAGAAATATGTGATTTAATCTCATAACTCAAGCCTACAATTTTCAAAGGGCTGGCAAATAGAATAGCAGATTTGTGAATAACTCAGAAATTCAGAAATGCTCAGAACAAATACAGTTGGAGTAAATAAACTATAGCTAGAAGTAACTACATCTACTCAACATTCCCCCTTGAAAATAAGAAAGCCGCTAGATATTATTAAAAATAATTCTCTTCTTCAGTCATATTAATAAGAACAAAGGTCTTAGAAACTATCTTTTTTCTTGTCAGTAGGGAAAAGTTGAATTTTATAATTTTATAGACATCTTTTCTTTGGAATTATCTCCCAAGTGACATCAAATTGCAAGTTAACCGTGTTAATCTACTCAGACTAGCCCTCTCTGAGATGATTTTTCTTGACATGGGGCCAGTCCAAATTGTAGACACACATTGCAATAGATCCATGCACCATTGCATGGTGCACTCCTGGCAAAAAATGCAAATTTACTGAGCTGCTTTAGAAAAAAACAAGTTTGGCCAAGTGAAAAATATCCCACCTACAGTTATCCCCGATTCCAAGTCTACTTCCTGTCTTGTGTTTCAAAAGGGATGTGGAGAAACTGGAGAGGTTCAGCTGACAGCCATCAAGATGACATGGGCCTAGGGCATCCCCTGTGAAAAGAGGTTGCAGGATCTGTGCCTCTTTACAGGGGTGAAAAGGAGGCTCAAAAGTAATTTAATAGCTGCCCACAACTATTGGAATTATAGCTACAATGCTGACAGACTTCACTTGGTAATGCCAGATGATACAAACTAAACCAGATATGAATTCTGGTTTATGAAGTTTATAATGGGAAAAAAAATCTCAAGGAGATTGATGGAAGAGTGGAACAGGTTGCCCATCAGACACCTGAGCTCAGGGATGCCACCTGGTCATGGAGATTGGACTCTTAACCTGAGCAATAGAAACCTGAGCAGATAAAACAACTGATAGAATGCTTAGTAATTAATTGAAACTGTGTATGTGCTAGGGACCATTCCTGGGAGGCATCATGGGCATGTCTGACACAGGTTTAGCCCCTTTTACTCCATTTAATCCTCAATGCCACCAGGCTCTATGCTCATAGGCTTGGCTGTCCTCATGCCATGCTCCATTTTAATCAGTGCATAGCCTCACTTGCACCTTATAAAAACAATAATTTGATCTCTTGGCACACAACCTTCACATCATTTCAGACCCTTTGAATTGACACACTTCCACATGGTCATCCACTACAAAAATGTCATCTGGTTACCGGAACTCCACAAAGGGTTCAGAGGGGACATGGAGGCAACTGTGATTAGCTGGACTGTGCCATTGGCAGGTCAGAGATCAGTCCCTGACAGTCTTATACATCTGATTTTGGCTATTTCCCCAGTCTTTTCTACATTATATAATGGAAGTTACTTAATCCAGTTCTTGTGCTACTTGAATTATTTGTTTTCTGGCTGCCCAGCTGTTGTACTTAAGGACTATTTGACCAAAAACTCACGCTACAAATAGACAGCTGTTCCTTGAGCATCTTAAACTCAGTCTAATGCATTATTTAATATGTTTAATAGATAAGTAATGTGATAAAATTCTGAAAGCAGGGCCCTCTCCATTGCTTGTGCCACATATCTCTACCTACAAACCAGAGTAATACCTTTTACTGTCTTCAAATGACATGATGAAAAATGTAGGTTATTAATAAAAAATCTATTATTAAAAACTGTAGAAGCATTTGAAAATAATTTTTCCCACAAGGCTTTAGTTACCTATAAGTAAGTAATATGTCAAGGCAGTATAAGTACACAAATTATTCAAGAAAAATTCATTAAATAATCATAAGTTTGGGAAAAAATTTGTATATGGAAGTCTGAGCCAAAATAATACATGTACAAAAGTGGCCTGCTAAAAAAAATGTTAATGATGTAATATTCAAATTTTAAAATATAGATCGTTAACCACTCAACATTCAGAAATGTAATTTTGAGAACATAAAAAATAGGTGCATTCTACTTTTGTTGGAGAGCAGCACAGTTATTTTTCCATAGTATTTTTATTTTTTTCTTATTGCTTAGGCCCAGTGTAGAGGAAACATCATATAAATTGCATTGAGTGTGCATACCTCAACTCATGAAACTTATTAGACTGTACTTCAAAAGAAAGATAGTACTATACTAGTAGAAATAAAGGCTGAAGTAATCAGTACTGATGATGACTTTTATATGCAAAAGAATAGAAGCTACTCAGATATTGTTGACTATGAAATGCCATGAATAGACTGTGAAATGTAGGTGCTGTGACATTAGTTCTCTTACCTGAAGGTAGTAGTAAAAATCTGGAACAAATATTACTATGTGTGAGCTATAAGAATGGGACTGGATTTATAGAGCGGATCAAGAGTGCATACATTTTATAGGTGTTAGAAACATGTATGAGATAAAAATGAATCACCTGTTTAATTTTATCTACTGTCAACATTAAGATTAAAGTTTTATTTTAAAATCATATTTCCTGTAAATCTGTAACTAAATGACTGAAGTTATTCTTTTATATATATCTAATCCTAATTTCTCTGCCTTTTAAAAGCAGGATAATTATATTCATGAACCTTTGTTGCATTATTCACTTGGAAGGCCTTGATTATGCATTTTACATATCAGAATTTCATAACTATACATCCAGGGTATCCACTGTACTCAAATATGAGATGACATCATTAAGTCTTAAATCTCTAAAAATATATGTAAATCATAATAAAAGAGTTTTCTTAGTTAGAAATGATTTAACATTGAGGCAGACTTTGATTCTTTTCTATTACATAGTTCAAAAATTATTTTGTATAGAGAGTGCTCAAGGAAGAGGTGAAAATGAAAACAATCAGTATTCAGATTATCTTTCTAGGAGTAAAATTTAAGAGAATGTTTCTCAGTCTGTCACCTAACAATAGTCCAAGCTAAAAATGTTTGGACACAATTATGTGGTATCTTTTACGGGATTAACCCTTTCTTTGTATGCACAGCAGTTCACAGACTCTAGTACAGACAAATTTAGTCTAGGGAAGTTTCTGTTAGATAACAGCTAGATAAAGAAATGACCACACCTAGGTCTCTGTGTAGGAAAGGGGCTGCCAGTTTTCCTATTCCATATAACAGTTTATTGACTGGTCTGGCTATATGCTGAGTGCTGAGGGAATGGGGGGAAAAGCTTGGTGTTCAATAAGCACCTCACTGAACTTCTGGCTAATTCATCAGACATAACAGTTTCTTTACAATTTCATCATCTGTGTGAAATTTCTGGTGTTTCATCACCTCTTGTGATCTGATGTCCTTATGTTTGGACAATAGAATGAATATGTTTCTCCTGCTTTTTCTCCAAACACAGACACCTTGAACTGGTGCACTGAAAGAAGTCGGAAATATTTGGATAATGGCACTTTAAGTTATTTTTTCCAGGACTGGTCCTAGAATAGTTTATCTACTATTCAATTATGTGTTGATTGTTCCAAAGTTAGAAATGTGTTCACTGAACTTTAACCATGGAATTCAAGATCAGCTTCATAATGGGTGTAAATGGCAAAGAGTTAATGTAAAACTGCTGTACTAGTGCTGTGATATTGGGGAGGTTACGTGCTTAGTAGCCCAGATTAAAACACTCCAAATTCAAGATATATATAATCTGTTCATATTTTTTCTCTTCATTATTATCTTTTGTCCCATCTTTACCTCTTGCCTTTGGGAAATGCTTGCTTTACCTGTATGCTGACTACATTCAAATTCCAAAATTACCTCAAATTTTAATTGCCATAAATTCTGATGAACTCACGACTGGATATTTCCATGTCTGTAATGTTGCAGGTGTCCTCCATTAGTGTGGACCTCCATTAGTCCTTTGATGGTGAAGGAAGTTCTGCTTGGTGGCCTGTTGTTTGTGTGCTGATCAAATTGTTCAGGTATATCATTGTTTGCAAAGCACAATTACTGCAGTTGGGCTGCTTTCCTAGCATTTCCTGGGACTGCTACTGTCATTGCCAGCACCTGGGCCTTAGGCTTTTCACAGATGAGAGCAGATGTTGAACTTGGTCTAGAAGTAGATGGCAAATAGAGAGAAACACTTAAGGCAGACTGGATTACCTTCTACTGGTTTTCAGAAAAAACCTTTAAAATTCTGTGCATTATTAGTGAAGCTGTTCTCAGTAGACTGAATTGTCCCACTGGGACAAAGCTATTAAAATTTTAATTTAGAAGAGTACTTAAGTTAGAATGAAAGCTATACAAATGATCTTTTTCTAACCAAATCCAATGTTTTAAGTAGCTATTAGCATATAGTAGTGTAACATATCTGCCTATTAAAGCAGAAACAAGAAATAACTTCCTCTTGGAAAGACAAACTCCTGAGTTTACATGCATCTTGTGAATTGCTTTTTGTTTTTGCTGGTATTTGCTTTTTTTCTGCATTGTAACTCGCAGTTAGAATAAATATATGTTTTGCATACTGTGTCCTTGATTGCACACTCAGTTTTCTGATAATAGGTGGCATAGTAGGATAATAATGGTAACGTACCTACACTCTCACACATTCTGTGTAGGAGCAATTAACTATCTACACAGATGGACTGTCAAATTGCTGTTCTACATGACTGCTGTATAATCCTGCAAGCTAACATAGCCATGGCTCATGTTAACAACCACAAAGCAATCTTCTTAGCCACTGGGTCTTCACAGCATTTGGGCATGTGGCACAACCAGTAAAATGGGTTGTGTTAAGGGTGGAGACAGCACGGAAGAAAAAATACAGTGTGTTTCTGAGAATTATAGAACAGATTGTGTGAAGTTCTTTTGTGCATCCAACACTTTGGATGTCTCCAGCAGGTCATGAAGGTAGACAAACGACAGCAGCAGCAGAGATTTGAAACATGCTTTTCTCCTTCCTTATATCAGTGCTGTTAGTAACTGGCCATGCCTTTGTCCTTGCTTATTTTAGTGTTCCCAGTAACTGGCATATCTCTAATATTTCATAGGATGAGATAGATTATTGAATTACATTAGTTGAAGATAGATTATCTCAGTTGAGTAGAGAATAGTGCTAATAACACCAAGGTCATAGGTTTGATTCCCCTATGGGTTGTTCACTGAAGAGCTGGACTCAATGATCCCTGTGGGTCCCTTCCAGCTCAGAATATTGTGTGATCTTGGGTTCAAACACACATTAAAATAAAGAAATGTTGCCATTTATATGAGGTTCTTGCCTTTGTCATAGAATCATAGAATAGTTTGGGTTGAAAGGGACGTTCAAATTCCTACCCTCCTGCCACAGGCAGGGATGCCACTGAATTAGATCAGTTTGCTCTGGACCCCATACAACCTGGCCTTGAACACTTGCAAGATAACAGGATCTGCAATGTTTGTATGTTCTTATCTATTATGCTAATGACACTATTTTCAAAGTCAATAATACTTGCTTTTCATTTATTACAACACAGAACTTTCCCTCATAATACAGAATTTTAGGAGGGAAACACAGGTACAATGGTTTTGTCATCAAATTGAATGATGGGTGAAGAAAGACATAACTGAAGTTACTAAGAAATAGTAATAGAAAAAAGAGAGAAATCTGGGGAAAAAAAGGAAAGAAATGAGACACTGACAGCAAAATTGGATAGTAAATGAGACACCTGGAAATGGGAAATACCCATCAAAGTGATATCACTTTATTCCATATATATGTTATTCTGAACATCTAATCTAATATCTCCTTCAATATAATATTAAACATAGAATGATGCTTCCATCTTTCATTGAAAATATTTTTACAGTATTGCCTTGATATAGGAATAATTTTTTGCTATTTAACAACCTGCATGATGTTTATGAAAAATTTTGTAATGGCATTCATTGCAGGAAAATTTCTTGTTTTCAATCTTCTCAGAGCATCTCCATCGTTATGTCAATGTGAAGACAAAGGCAAAACAAAAAGACATTTCCGAAAGCTGCTCTGGAATCACTATGGTTGACTTAGTCAGATACTTTGAATTGAGCTCCACTTTTATACATTTTCCTGCTCCTCATATGTAAAATAAAGTAACAGTATTATCAGAGCTTATAAATTGAACATTGTTACATGAAAGTCAGGTACATGCTCAGATGTAGCAATAATGTGTGTCAGATAAATGGGTAGGCTCTGATTGTGTGGGCATGTGCACTCAAGAGAGTCAGAGGATGCACAGTGTGTAAGTGACTTTTAATAGGATGTGCCTGGGTGCACAGCTGCCTTTGGACTTCAGCTCTGAACCATCACAGTGACAGTTTGATGACAGAATTCAGGCACTGAAATACTCCAAGGAAGAAACAAGCTGCTTTGGATGGTGTCTGTAGATCATCAGCTGTTGAAAGGCTTTTTCCTTTTTTACAGTGAAAGTGACTAAACATATATTAATTTGGGCATTTTAAAACAGTGTAACTTTAATATTTTTTAAATTCCAGTTCATTGCAAATTTAGCTAGTAATTCATTAACAATTTAATTTTATATAAGCTTCTAAACTACTGAATGGGCATGCTTGAAGTACGGCATTTTGTTTGTGATATTCATGAAATTACAGTTCTAGCAAGTCATACTTTTATTGCTAAACAGTATGAAATTATAATGTAAAGGATATTTTAGAAATACAGAGGAAAAATTTATACAAAATAATTTTGCTTATAATGTGAATTGTAGCTGCACTTGAAAGGAAGATCTTTGGGTAGAAAGAAAAAGGCAATACTTTGATCATGCTGATGATTTAATGTTTGCTTTCACCTATCCTACTTTTCCAGCACTAAGACTGATTAGAAAATAGTTTTACCTTAACTTATACAAAGAAGTGCCATTCTAAATATGCATATTGCTAGCCTGAGCTTCACAATACAAGAGACACAACAGAAATACCTTCTCTTGATGTAAAAAGTGAATTCCATTTGATGAAAGGCATGTTTAGATAGCCCTAGGTCACGCTCAGAGCCTTTTTGTAACATTATATATTTTCTATAATAAATACAGTGAAAGATGTATCATAAATATTCCCAAGTCACTTAAAATTATTTGAGAATCTGGAAGTGTGTTATTCTTGGTTAGCCTATGAACAGTGAAAATCTTTTCTTGAAACTGGGAACATTCGGGTTCAGTGTTAGGAATTTATCACTCATACCTGACCCAAGGAACCAGCCTAATTTTAAGGGAGTGAGAACTAGCGTGGCCCATTTATTTCAGCTGCAGTAACTCTCAAACTAAGGTCAAAGATCTGCTAACATGAATTAGCTTCCTTTAGGAAGCTACACTGTACGTTACTGGTGCTCTAATTTTATCTGAATGTCAAACATCAGATCTTCACCTTCTTTTCACCTTTAACTTATTCTTTTGTTATTTAATCACAAATGGTTTGTTCCTTGCAGAGCAAGAAGTATTAGCTTTCCCTTGAATTGTAATTTCAACAAATGGTTAGTGAAGTCTGAAACTAAGGTTTCACTTTGTGGAGGAAGAATCAGTGAAGTTCACACCGGTAAGCTCAGCCCATACATTTAGACATCTAAAGTCTAATTTGTTGTCAATATTCTATATTAAAAAGAAAGTTATAAACACCTCTAAAGAGGTAAAGCACCTGAATGATTTGACTTGTCTATTGTAGCAGGAGATAGCAGCCTTCCAGTACTTGAAAGGAGGCCACAAGAAAGCTGGAAAGGGACATTTTGCAAGAGAATGTAGTGACAAGACAAAGAGGAGTGAGTTTAAACTGAAAGACGATGGGTTTAGGTTAGATATTTAGAAGAAATTCTTTAGTGTAATAGTGGCAGGGCCCTGGAAGAGATTGCCCAGAGAGAATGTGGATGTCCCATCCCAAAAGTATTCATGAGCAGTCTGTAGCAGCCTGTTGTAATGAAAGATGTCCCTGCCCATGGCACAGCAAGTGGAACTAGATGATCATTAAGATCCACTCCAAGAAAAACAATTTTATGACTGTATTCTCCATTTTTCTCCACTGACACAAAGTGAGGTCTAGAAAATTCTCAGAGCTTTAAATGTAAACAATATAAAAGTGCAGAGTCTGGTGACATCAATTTGATCATTGCATGTGATAAATGATGCTTTCACATGCATGTATTTCCTTGCAGAAAGCAGCTTAAAAGCAGATCTTTTTAGAAATCATTTTGTTTAATAGTGTTCTGAATAAAATAAAGTATAAGAGTTCTTCAGTTATTTTCTGTGTTGTTATATATTACAGAGCAGTCACAGAATATTCTGAGTTAGAAGGAATCTACAGGGGCCATTGTGTCCAACTCTTAAGTGAATGGCCTGTACAGGGATTGAACCTATGGCCTTGGTGTTATTAGCCTCATGGTCTAACAACTGAGCTAATCCTCACCCTATTTTGTGGTATTTTGGTTTACAGAGCATCTTTTATTGGTCTAGCTGTTAGATACGCCCTTGCTAATTTTTCTGAGTAATGAGAATTGAGCACTTAGGAGAGCAATATAGTAACAGGCATAACATTACTTTTAAGAATACAGAAAGAAGAAGGCACAGTGTCTCAGTGGGGCAGGTAAGAAGCCAGTGTCAGTGAGTTAACTAATATTTAAATACCTCTATATAGATTAAAGATTTAAACCTGAAGCATAGGAAATATCTCTTCACAGAAGAAATATGATTATATCTCTGAAAATGATATAAAAATTAACAAGTGAGATTTTTTGGCTAAGCCAAAGGAAACAACTCATTTGGTGCAAAGTTCATGTTGCATTCTGGGTATAGAAGACACAGAGCTTGTGTTAGACTTTGAGTGTGTTTGAAATTCTGTGAGAGTAAAGAAAAATATTGATTGTGACAGAAAAGAAGATTACTCCTATTGTTATGTCAAAGATGAGACACTGGATAGGAAGGTGTTGCTAGCAAAAAAAGGAAGAAAAGATACAGCCAGGAAAAAAATCCCCAAGTGTAAACCTGCCCTGAATTGAACAGAAAAGAACTGTCTCTGATGAAAACAATACCATGCTGTAAATGTGATTGTTTGCTTGAACCAGATGAAACAATTTTTTTCTGTCAGAGAATTTGTTGAATATGAGCAGCAATTCTGAGCAGTCCTGTCTGTCCTCTAAACTATGGGTACTACCTCATTTCTCTCAGTGTATCACAGGAAGTTAATTTCAAGTTGTTTCCTCATCTTTCACAATGTAGTTTTCCTCCATTGATTTGAAATCAATTTGGCATTTGGTCTGCTCGTTCCTACAAGGCCAAATCCGTGGCAAAAAGCATTTTAATTATCTCTTTCTAATCAGTGAACTGGCAGGAGGTTGTTCAACTTGTCTTCTCATTCCCATTATTCTTCCATCTTTAGTTTCTAAAAGACTGGTATAAGTCTCTTGAGACACACAATCTCAAATTAGTCAATACACTGCAAAATTGCTTTCTTATATCTTGCATACACTATGAACCTTTCAACAAGATTGATAGGGCATGAGCATGAGAGTTTTGGCCTTTGGCTGTTCTTGAGGGTTATAAATAAAGGAAACAATCTATTGTGTCCACTGCTTCTGCGTTAAATACAAATAAGCAGAAAAAGTCAAGTATCTACCTGCCAATGCATCTGCATATATTTCTGTGTTTGGATGGAAAGCTGGCTATGCAGTGACATAATTTACTGGACCTAGATATTTACCTTGTGGGCTGCAGCAGACTAGATCCTCTATTTAGAGGGCAGCACTTGAAAACATGCGTTTACTTTTTGCCCCACTGTGAATTTTCCTGGTGACCTTAGTTTTTAACTAGCTTATTGTCCAAATCCTCAGGTGTAGGTAGCTAAATAAAGGGCTGACCTTGAGATATGTTTGTTGCTCCCAGCCTCAGTGGCAAATTTGTAATATAAATGAAAAGACTAAAATGATTCCTGAATATTTATATGTGTGTCACTTTCAAATTAATACCTTTATGTCTTTGTGTTTCACTTTGATTAGCTGAAAAATAATATAGTAATGATAGTGATAACAGCAGTAATAGTAATGCTTATAACACAATATAAACATGAAGTCTATTTTCAGTAATATTTCTAAGCTGTTTTGAATCATACAGAACAGATGTATAAAAAGAGGTAAACAGAGCCATATCCTACAAATCATACCTATCCCATTGCCCCAGTGCTGGTTACTGGCCTGTCCTACTGCCTTGGTCTTGGTTATCTCACCTCCTTGGTTGTGGTTGCCTTTTCTAGAACAGCCTCTTGAGCAAAATAATGGAGTAACACTAGAATGGGTCTGATCAACCTTACTGCTCTGATGAAAAGCTGTCCGTTATTCTAAATGCAATTTTGGATTTTGTAGTTTTAGGTTGTCTACCAGTTTATGTCCATTAAAACTCATCAAAGGACTCTGCACAATGAAGTGACCCAAAATGTGCAATGAATTAAAAATATAGCTCTGATCATGCATAGAATTATTCCAGTCGGTTAAGTGGGACCATAATATGCACCTACATGACTTTCTGATGCAAAGAATATTTCAGTGTTTTTATTAAAGAAAATATTTGCTACAGCTCTCCAAGCCACATGACAATGTTATTTTATTAAGCTACTCTCTGGCAACTGCCTTGGTTGATGTGAAAACCAGCTTACAGGCTCACCACTCCTTGATTCTTAGTGAAATTCTTATTCTTTTTAATTACATATAGCTGATTTTCCAGGAATGGTCAAGTAATTATTTTATTCTGGTGTATGATTCCTTTTGTGCTGTAGCAACCAACAACAGACTTCTTCTTTCTCCTTGGTGTTTGGGCTTGTATCTTGAATATTATGCAGTCCAACATATAAGAAAACATGACTGGATTTGACTTTGAGTACAGGATGAAAGATCTGTCCCTGAGATCATCAGGATTTTGCACTTTCACATTTACAGCTCTGTATGTTCCCATATGTTCCCACACTTGCCATGGAGCCATGGCAATTAAGGTGTTCCTATCACAGTCTTTAAAATAGTCTCTTGTCTTTACCTCCTTGGTCAACAATATCTCCTCTCTGCTTTGCAGCCTTAGCCTATTTTAGGTAGGAATTGTCCATCATAATTTCCTTTGGGTCTCCTTTTCCACTGCAAGAGATGTTTTATCGCTATGCAACAGATAAAGAGGTTGGCCAGACCACTTCAGAGGTCCAAAAGGTGTGTTGGGTCTAATCCTTTCACCCCAACCCATGACATTCTCTGCTCTCCAGAGGAAAGAAGATCTGCCAAGAAGTCAACAGTTCCCCAATTAAACTGTTACTTTTGGATACTGTGGTATACAGTATAAATATTTCCTTGATATAAATATAAAAATATTTTCTTGAACATCTAGTGGATACAAAACAGAGCTAGGAAAGAAAGAGTGACTGCCTTCTTGCAAAGATTGAATTACAATATTTTTAAAACATAACCTAAATTTTCTATAAAATCACAGATCTTGCTTGCATGAACAATTTTTTCAAGCCAGTAATGTTATCTCTGATAACTGATTTTGAACATGTGGTGATTTAAGATGTTGTCACTACAGTCCCCCTTGTTTTTCTGCCAGAGGAGACTATCTACAGAGCAGGGCATAAAACTGAATTTATTCAGATTTTTCAATTCATGTTCTTAGTATCTTAACACTAACTAGCTTCACCTGCTGAAGTGTGCTAGATTTTATGACTCGGAGCATGAGAATTTTGCCTCAAGTGCCAGGAGAAAAATCAACATCAGCTTGGCTTTGTGAAAAAGTGAAAGTCACATGATCTGTGATCACAAACAAGTAAGGACCATTATCTTAAGAAGTACCTAAGATAAACTAAGCACTATAGCTGAACCAATCTGATAATTGGTCATTCATTGTAAAAAAATTACCTATAGTGAAAAAAAAAGAAATTATATCTTTGATTTCTTGCAGTAATATGACTGTGCTTACAATGAACTTTAAAAACACTGCAAACAATGTGGTACTAAATCCTCTTATTTCTGGACAATGAAATTAAGACAAATGGTTTCATTTTCTTCTGCCAGTGCCTCCAAAGTCAAGTGCAGACAAATGATCTTTCAATATCTCTCAGAGTATACTCTGGATACTCTAACTTTTCTTACAGTACGATTGATCCATAATTTTCAACCAATAAAATCTAAAATGAATGGACTGGCAGACATAGGTTCCTAGGCAGGTCTGCAACAAGCAGTTATATTATGCTTATTTTGTTGTCCTTACTTGAAGCTACAGTCACAGGCATGCTCAATTAATCAGGCTGATTTACTTAATACAAGGAGATTATTCAGAAAGATGATCAACTACATGGACAGGATTGGTTACCAAAAGACTTCTTGTTATACAGAGAAGTATCTCTAAGCAATCAAATGTGGCCAAATTGTGATTTTTTTCTGGCTTTGGTGGCAAAGCAGCTGTTGACATGACCTGCTGATTGACATACTTTACTGATTTTCTCTCTTATGTTGCAAAATTCTGTAAAAATTGATGTATTTGCCATCTCATGGCACCAAACCTGTTGGGTAGTCCTCAGTTTCTTTGACAAGGTTCTGGACTGGAAAAATGAACTTCTGTTTAAAACACAAAATTAGCTTTGAGAACAAACTTGAGGAGTCACTGATCCACTCCAGCATGTCATCTGTGGCAGACATGATGTCATCCTGCTGCCTGAAAGCTATCTATTTTTCATTTCTTTTCACAGCATCATTTCTCACACCATGCCATCATTTTTTAATGTAAAGGAAGTGTTATCACATATTTCACATGTATGGCTTGCAAGTTAATAATAAAAAGACTTGTCATTCAGCAGCAACGTGAGTCTTTGTATGCCAAGACATTTTAAGACAAAGTTAATTCTGGAGTGTCCTTATTCATAATCTCCATGCCTGTGATTTTCCAGGTCTCTAATTCTCATTTGCTGTGGTTAAATTTTAATTAAGAATTAAGTGAGGAAGCCTAGTACAATGTGCATATTTAGTAAGTCTCTGTTTAACTAAGTATTTTTAACTTGACCGTCTCTGAGTGTGTTGCTTAATTATTGATGCTTTGGAGATACTTATATTTAAAGATTCAAGAATAGAAATTTTATGTCGCATTCCTGCATTTATGTGACCTAAACTTTTTAAAAAAATTCTAATAGATAAAAAGAAATTTAAAAAATAATACTTTGCACCTCATTCTTTATAGGGCTTCCCTGAAAATCATCACATTTCTTACAATGGAAAAATTTTTATTGTTATTGTTGGATTGTTGAAGTTTGAGGTCTATGTTTATTTTTCTCGTGGAAATATATATTTTATTTCAGGGCATGCATATTATAATTTCATTTAATGGTACATTCAGTATGTATTAAGGCTTTGATTCAATATGCACTATTGCAAGTCACAAGATAAACTTAAAATAGGATTATTGCTAAGGAATTTGTTCCTTAAATAACAAGTTTTCAATTTTAATTGTAGTAACCTTATGCCATGGAACTTCTATTTTAATATAACATTTTTTGGAAAATACAACCCTAATATGGAAGGGTATTTTGGAATACTTCTATCATGCAGCAGATGACTCAGTGCAGTTTATAGCCAAGTTCTTAGACTTCTCAGGCATGCCGTGAACTGACCTAAAAAGCAGAATCCTAATAAACCAAACTTGTTTGCAGGTGTAAAACCTAAAGTGAATCCTGACCACATTTTTGTATTTTGTACTTTCTTTTCATCTGGAAAAGCCTGGGACTGATGTGTTCAGGCTAAAGGTTGTTCTCCGGAATACAGAGATTTTATCAGGGTCAGAAAGAGAAAATATTACTTTCGCACTTTTAATTTCAACAGCAGAAGTATTTTGTACAAGAGAGACTGAGTGAATAGCTCTAAGGCATACTTCATTATTCCTTCTATACTTACATTTCTCCATATACCAGAATAAAAAATGCAGGGCCTGCCAGTGTGCACACTTCTTCGTGAGCATCTGTGCCTTTCACAGCACCACAGAAAAATGTCACACTCCCTAGACCTTAACACAAAACAATTCTCTCTCTGCAGAAAATAACAATCTTGACTCATCATTTCATTATATACTAACACAACAGGAAAAGAAGCAAAATTTTCCTCTTGATTTTTGACTTTTGCAAAATGAGGCAGTTTGGTAATGCCCAAAAGGTCATGTTGTTTCCTTGAGATAGCAGTCTGTGTATCTGGGAGGATGTCAGAGCTATGAGAGCTGCGTATTGCAATTTATTTGGAAATCTGTGGGCTGCTTTGCCCTGTGTTTGTGACTTTTAGAAAATAGCTTCTTCTGGAAGATGGTGCTTTTCTGGCAGTAATTTTTCTGCTGCAGAAGTTGTTTTAGAGTTGAAGCAAGTACATATCAATGTAAATCACTGAGATGCCTGCCTGGGTATATATCTGGACGTGACGCACGAAAGGTTTTATTTGCACTCCCATGTTTTTGAGAAGCGCAGAATATGGAACAGGATCTCATGGGAAAGCCTGTTACAATTTTCACACTTTGTTCAGTGGGGTGGAGAGGCCATTCCTTTTATGTCTATGAGGCTGTTCCTCAGGAGGCAGAAGAGCTTGGAAGCTCCAGTGCCTGTAGAGAATACCAGAGATCACTTTTTCCTCTTTTGCAGACAAGTTTGAAGAAAAAGCATGCTTCCCTGCAATGCAATCTCTTTCAGCCCCTCAGGCACTAGAGGTTTACTGCACCTTCATGACAGTTACTGTCTAAAAACCACAGTATTCTTTTGAGGAAGAAGAAACTGATTTTTGTTTGTTTAGTTTTCAAAACAGTGAACAAATTCACCTTAGTGTTAACAGACTAAAGGAGGCAGAACTTAAGGAATTTTCATCAAGGCTGAATTTAGATTTGTGTAAAATTCTCAAAACATGTTCAGAGACACACGGCAGGTGTGATGTGGTTATCTTACTGGATTTCTGGGTTTACTCAGAAAAGCCTTCTTTCTTGTTTGAAAGTAGCCCTGAGAAGTGTTCATATAATGTGAGTGTGGTATGCTGTGAATGTGGCATGTTTAATTCTATTTTTTGAATGCCCATCAGCTGTTTAAGTCCATAAAGTGTAACTCTTGTTAGAACCACTTAAAAATGAATGGGAATAATTTTTATCAAGACAGGTAAAAAATACCAAGACACATATGAGGGTAAAGAGAGAGGAAGGGTTGGTCAGTAAAGTATTGTTAAGTTGACCAGACATAAGTAGAATCTCACAAATGGAAGCAGGAGTAATAGCAAAGCTACAGTGCTACAAAATGTGATTGTAATTAGGGCATCAGTCTCACTGGCACTCCTTCCTTGGATTTAACTTTGAAAGGAATTTGAAATTTCAAAGGACTTCAGCTTTTCAGTTGTCTATTAGAGGTATGTAACTGTAAGCAGATAGCAGTTATTCCTAATGTGTAAATGGACTTTCTATGGAAAACAGGCTTAAAGTCAGGTGTGGAGGAGATTAAGGGAACTGCTTTAAAATCATTGTAATAGGTGGGATGGAGCTTAATCTAAGCAAACAATAAAAGGAAATCTGAGAGCAAGTGTGTGACAACTACTTCTGTATTCTGGTTTTAAGCACCTACTGCAGTGCTATCATCAGTCACTCACATCCTCTGCAGGACCCAGTGCTCAGTGGCTGTTGCAGTCACCCACAGCATAGCAAAATTGTGGTGCAAAATTGTGGTGCAAGTTCTTTCATTTCAGAAGCAACAAATTAAAGCCACAGCATTAGTGGCTTTTCCACCAGGTCCACAGCATTAGTAGTCTCTGGGGGAAAATTATGAAAATTCTGATTTTCATCAGTGAATTTGCTATATTTGGTGGGGAAAAAAAATGAAATCCTTCCTACCCTGGCAATATTCTGGACCTGAAGCCACAGAACTCTGTTCCCCCTGTTGTTCTGGCTGGAATGTAATAAGTCTGTCTCTTCTACAGAGTTGTGTCACTAAAATTATGCAGATGGCATCAACTTTCCATGTTTAGCAGTATATTTTTAACTTTGGAACATCATTAGTACAGGTTCCTCTCGAGATTGTTGAGATAAAGAGTTTTTTTCTGTGTCCTGATCAAGCATACATAAGAAAAATTAGGAAAAACATTCAGCCTCAGAAATACTGAAGTGTTTTGGAGTGTATGCCTTGTTAGAGTTTTAGAGTTTACTAGTGCTGGTGTTCAAATCATAGAGTGTCTATATAAAAAGATATATCCATCTTCAAATGTTCTATTTTCCATGAAAAATACAATTTTTTTTTTACTTGCCCCAATTTGTGGTAGTATAGCAGCACTCAGCTGGCTGCTAGATGTCCACAAGGCTTTTCTATTATTCCTTCTCCTCGATAGCACAAGGCAAAAAAAAAAAAATGTGATAAAAAAGCTCAGGAGTTGAAGAAATAATAAGGAAATCACTTACCAGTTACAGTTAAGAGCAAAACAGAGGATATTTTTGAGATTAATTTTATTTATTGCCTCTAACAGAGTAGGATCCCTCTAACTTCTTTGCAGGCTCAACCTCACTTCCAACCCTTCTGCCTCCTCCCTGAGTGCTGCAGGGGGATGTGGAATGGGGTTTGTGCTCAGTTTTTCTGCTCGTCTCTCCTCCTGCTCATCAGCTGGGCAGAGTGTCTCCCACAGTAAAAAGTCTTTCCTGAACTTCTTAAAAAAGGGTCCTTTTCATGAGCTGCAAAGAATGCTCCAACAGTGGGTTCTTTCCATGGGGTACAGACCTTCAGCAGTGGATTGTTCCTATGAGGGTTCCTCTCCATGGGCCACATTTCCTGACTGAAAACCACTCCTGGCTGGGGACGACACAGGCTGAAAATTCTTCGTGGTATATCCACCTGATCCGGGATGGGATCCTCCATGGACTGCAGTGTAGATATCTGCTCCAGTGAGGACCATGTTATGGTCCTCTCCCTACTACCAGGGAAACTCTTCTCCAGCAGCTGGAGCACTTCCTCCCCCTCATTCTTCCCTGACATTGGTGTCTACAGGGCTCACACATATTCTCCCTCTTGTCTCCTAGCAGTTGCTCAGTAACTGCTGAGCAACTTTCTTAAAAGTCTTTCTTTCCTTTCTTAAATGTGTTTCAACAGAGGAACCACCACTGATGCTGATGGGCTCAGCCCTGGGCAGTGGCAGGTCCATCTTGGAGCTGGCTGGAGCTGGCTCTGTCAGACACAGCTGTGTAGAACCATTGAAAGGCTTGGGCTGGAAGGGGCCTTGGAGATTGTGTAGTCCTCACTCCCTTGCAGTGGGTAGGGATGCTCCCCATGAGATCAGGCTGAACACTTCCAGGGATGCACAGCTTCTGTGGGCAGCCTGTTCCTGACATAGAGGCAGAGCCCAACTCACAGTATCCTCACAGAGGCCATCCCTGCAGACCCCCACCACCAGTACCTTGACACAAACCCCGCACACAGAACTTACTTCTGTAAAATTTCATCAGATGAGAAATTAGGGTAAAGAAGATGAAAGTCAAGTCATAAATATTTCAATGGTAGAGCTTCCAATTTTTAACCCCCATTAAACTCTTGACATTTTATTTTGTGGAATTGCTTTATGATTGTTAATGTCTTTATTGGCTATTTGCCATTTTCTGCAGTCTGACTTGTGCAAATTTATTTCTCTGTTGATAATTTTAACTGCTAGTTACTTAGTGCAAACACTGTGAAGCATAAAAGTGTATTTTATAGATTTACTGTTCAGTTTGTGAAAGTGATTGTCCTGGTTACGAGTGATAAGTAGGAAATTGCTCTCCTGATGTAAAGTGCTGTCAAATTACCATTTACAAGTTGCAGAAAGATACAATTTCATTTAATTTTCTAATGACAATCATGAATGAGCAGGAGACACCTTGACTCATTTTGCAAATGTAAAATGGGGGATGAATCCCCCAATATTAAAGATGGGGGAATTGAGGGACTTGTGTACATTTAAATGAAAGGAATAAAATTATGCTGAGGTGATATCACTATACTTGCTACTGGATTTACTTATTGAGTGATTTATTTCTCAGATGTTGCAGTGCCTATATGTTTATGCATGAGGAAAAACAGGGAGAGAAATGGTTTTCAGATGAATGAAGTAGAGGTACTGTATTTGCCATCACTAGTGATTCAAGTCAGTCTGGGAATGTCTATTTCATATAACTCAATGTCATGTTATTGTGGGATTTCTAACCTGCCAGGGGCATGCATTTTATTCTGAAACTAATAAATAAAATAGACTGCAACCTCTGAAATTCTGGTGACAGTAAGGAGCTGCTGAAAGTTAAGCTGTTGAACAGATGCAGCATTAGACATTAGAAATTGACTCCTTTTGTGCATGGTTTTACCACAGAGAACCATATGACCTATGGTTACAGAAGTCCCTTTCATTTATGCACAAGCTCTCTGGCAGGGCTTGTGCACAATACTAGGCAAGAGATCTCGTGATTAATTCTCGCCTAGTGGTTAATGTCTCTTGTTTCCAGCTTATCTGATGCCCTAGTAATGTCTTCATACAGCCACTGTAGTTTCTTTGTATAATAAAATCATTGATCATTCTTCCTCCAGTCTCCTTTAAGCTCAATTACCTCTTTTTTGTCTTCACATTGTTTTCTCCCACATTTGTGTCTTCCACTTGTGTCCACACATGCACATGCTCCCCTCCCTACCATTTTTTCATTATTACATAATTAATTGCATCTGATAGTTGTTTAAGTTGTTATAGAATGTTGAGCACGCACCACCTTGCAGAAGAGAATGCAGATTAATACATTTAGAAACTCAAATCTGAAAGAAACAGTTACATATTGTTAAATAGCTGGGTTTGGGCTATTGTCCTGTGAGCTCCACCTTGCCTGTAACACTCACAGGGTGCATTATCCATTCACCAGAGGAATCATCCAGCTGAGTCCTTATTGAGATGATTTTGAAAGATCAATTTTGAAATTTTGAAAGTATCAATTGCATTTTAGTTTCAAGGTTGCTGTTTTTAGGTTTGCCCTGATATTACCAAAAATCAGGCCTCTGTCTGATGTCAGAACTAAACAAGAAGTTGTTTTCTTTGATACAAATTGCATGAGAGAGATAGAGAAAGGATGAAATCCCTGGTAGACTTTTCTGATAATTTGAGTTTGAGGGCAGACAGCACATGCTGGGATTGCCTTTAACAGATGACCCCATAAAAGGTTTACTCATCTTTTCCATGTGCCTGAAAAAAAATTAGAAAAAAATTGGATGCGTGATTGTCTTATCTGCAACAATTACTAAAGGTTTCCTGAGCAAAGAACAGATTGGAGTCCTATGCTCCACAGCTGGGGAGTTGAGCATAAATGTGATGGATCTAAAGTTTCTCTATGTTATATCTCTTTACACACTCCATCAGGAGCTATGAAAATATGCTACAATTATACATAACATCATGAGTACAAAAGCATTTAATCTCTGCTCGAGTCTTTATTTTGTCCCTCCTGGAGATAAAGACAGGAAGGAGATAATGTACTTACAATTCTTTGTAATACAATATGCTATATAAATCTAAATGTTTCTTAAATGTTTTGTCATGTTTGCTTATTCTGGGCATGAGATTCACACGAATTTTTGGGTACAGCATGGTTGAGTGGTAGTTTTTAATTTCTGCTTTAGGCATAGTTACATTTCGCACTCTGTTAAAAGGATTTTGGTGCTCTGTTAAAAGGACACTTTTGTTCTGATTTCTACCTCTCCTATACTTTTAACTTTTTGTTACTCTGTATGTGGTGTTTTGTGTTTGAGAATGGATAATTATTGTTGAAATGCTGTGCTAAAAAATCTTATGAAAAAATGTTGCTATTTTTATGACCTTTATGCTGCTATTTTTATGAACAACTGTGATCAACACACATCTGTGATGTAGAACTAAGGTTAAAGATTCCATTATTTTACCCATGAGTAGCTGAAGCATTCAAGTGACTGTTATTTATTAGGACTTATCCTAGACCTTCAATTCAAAATGGCAGGTTCAAATATTAGAACAAAAACCACTTGGTCTGTAAGGGGGTGGTTTCTCATGGGGATCACACTTTCAAAGGATTCACATGAGGACTTTTCAAATATCATTGTGTTATAAGGACATCCTGGCTTTAAATATGAAACAGTACCTTTTTGCTTTTTTGTGACTCTGTGTCTGCATGTGTCTGTGAGTATGAATTTCTTTTCACTGTCACATATTTATCTTTGTCTAGCTGATCTGTGTCAACTCTTTGGTGCTTCAGACACATGAAGCCGTACCTGCTTCCTTTTGGATACTTTCTTCCAAAACCTGCTAAGTCAGTGTCTTTCATTTTAGATTCCTGTGTGCTAGCTCTTCCCTCTGGATGCTTTTGCATGCCCTCTTGACTTTATTTTAGGATTTACTGTTTCAGTTCTTGTTTCATCTTTTTCCACTCCCCACAGTCTTAGATTCTTTTCTCTTTCTCAATATTTTTATAATCATCAGATCTAGTCCCTGTGGCATTTGCTACATCTGATAAGGCATTATTTCCATGGAGCTGTTGTATGGGATTTGGAAATGTATCTTCGCAAAACACAAGGAAGAAGCTGAATGTTTAATGTTTACACTGACAGCATTTGGCTTCATGTTGTTTTCTGTGAAAACAAACAGGAAAATATTAATATAGAAAACAGGAAACCATAGTGGAAGACTATCAGAAAAAAATCTTAAAACCAGCTGGATTTTATATCTGTATTCACAGTTTTGGAAAGAGTAACTGAAAAGTGACTCTGTGTATACTACGTATATTGTTCAGAGATATATGAATTAGATCCTCCCTCTTTAATTATAAGTTCAGCAGCAGTCTTGTGGCATGTCTCTTTTCCTTGTTTTCCCTTACATACAGACTTAAATACCCCTTCAAAGCAGCATCTAGTACTTACAAAGCATGGATTAACTATTGTCCCTGCAACCTTGCAAACAAAACATGATACATTTCACCATATTTTTGTATGCTTGTGCTGCTTATTCACTTTATTGAAGGATTCAAATCACTGTTTTCAGTCTTTTTAATAGTGAATAAAGGCCTGCCACTCAAAGAACAGCAACAAAGATGTCAGTCATACCATAGACCTTAACACAAGTTGATTTCAATAGTAGGGAAATGTGCACTTTCTATTTTAGCTTTTGAAATGGCACAAAACTTCAATTTTAGTTCTACTTTAATGCCACTCATTTGCTCGGTTCATAATTTCTTGGTGGAAAAGACTTAGCTTAAAGAATTTTTGGATTCACCATTTTTATTTGTGTGGGTAAGATGTGGGAATCTCAGGAATCCGCACAAACTCACATGACTGGCTCTCAAAGGCTGTTTCCATATCGTGAACTGCTGTAATTGTGTTTTCATAATTTTTTAATATCTTACATTTTTACACAGTTCTGCCCTGAAAGGAAAAAAAACATATTAATCTGAGCAATTGAAATAGATCTAGAAGACAAATGGATTACATTTTACAGTACATATGTGACTATGAGTACAACACCTACTGCTGCAAAGCACGTGAATGCTGTGGACTCATCTGTTTACAGAATTATTACTCTCTGGGAACTCCATCTCATTGACACAAGAAATATCAGCAGTGTAAACTGCAAGTGCATTGTCTGCTATTATGACCATATTTGACATAATCAATATAGTGTTAACTCTTGTGGGAAAGGTTTACTCTATATTTGTAATGATGGGAATTTTTCCTAGCTTGCTCCCTCTTTACTACTGCAGGGTACAATATATGTCTTGTATGAGTGATTTAAGATTATTTTCTGCTTGGATAGTAGACCTAGCTAATATCTGACACCAAAACAATTTACAGTGTATATAAAAAGTTGAACACAACTAGAACATAACTTATTACTGGGAACAAGAACAATTTATTTCCCAAACCAGCTCTTAATGCTGTGAAACAGAGTCATAATAGCATTCTCTAACTCTTTCCTTTAATTTTTATTCTCCACCCTCAACTTCCTTTGCTGAACTCCCTACAGGGACTCGCAGCTGGGGTGTCCACTGAGCAAAAGGTAAGTTGGCAGAAATTTTAACTTGAGTAATAGAACTTATAGTAATGACAATGTAATTTAAAAGTGGAATCAGACAAAGCAGTGTAAAACTCAGTTACAATACTGCTGCAGAGTTTTATTTGATTCATGGTGACTCACAGGCAAATTTTTAATTACAGTTAGCCACAGGTAAAAAACCAGGAACCAAATTATTTACCATTATTTATAAATATATATGATTCTCTTCCAGATGGAATCTCCTAATTTAACTTTATATAAAATTTAAATTAATTCTCTAGGGAAGAGACTACTGGTCAATATTGCTTGGTAGCCTTTCTAACCACAAATCTAGGGACTATTTTTGCTGCAAACATTTTTTAAGAAAACATATTTTTTCTCATGAAGGGTGCTGCAAAACATCAACTACAAGGACAGATTTTACCTCTATTTCTTGAATAAACTCTTTTCTAGAATTTTTCACTTGTAAAGATAAGTGTAATAATGTTCCCATAATAGGAGCATTTCAATGTGTTTTAGCATTTTAAATTACCAATAATTAAATATTTAATTTAATACCTCTTTGTTAATACTTATTTTTCTTTTATACTTTCATATTTTCCAATTGTTATTTAGGTGTATCTGTAATCTGTGAGTAGAAACAATATGTCTATTCTCTAAGGAAATGACACTAAAAGAAGAATTGCATTTTTGTAGGTATAAATAACTGTGTCAACAAGGGGCAATTTAGAGTATGCAGTGTCACTAACAGGATTTATAGAATTCACTAAAAATGTCATACTTCAAAAGTGACTCTTGCCATGTGATTTCAATTGCGCTAAAATTAAAGCCTCTGGCATGACATTCTGAAGCTGTTTAACAATATTCGGTAAGACTACAAATGTTTAATATTGCAAAGAAAAGAGAATGCCATGCCAATAACTGTTTTTTATATTTTTTATCAAAATAAAAAATATTTTGGAGCCTGTGCAGAATTAATTTCTTTATCTTCCTGATGAGATAGAAGTGTTTTGCTTTGGGTGAAAAATAAATTAATTTAAGTTTTTCCTAAATCCATAAATATTAATTTTAAAGTGATTTCAAAATCTTGCAATAAAAAATATCTTTTAAGAGGGCTGGAATTAAATGACTTAATTCTTTGTTGTGTATGTCTATTTTGGTCAATCTCTGAAGTCTTTGTAGGTGTGGTTTAATCCCAGTTGGCAGCTCAGCCCTATCGGTCCTCTTGCTCACTGACTCCCAGAGGGATGGAGAAGAGAACTGGAAGAACGAAAGAAAAACATGTAGGTCGAGATAAAGGCAGTTTAATAGGTGAATAAGAAACTGTACATCCATGCAAAAGAAAACTAGGAAGCCATTCACCACTCCCCATGGGAAGGCAGCCATCTCCAGGACAGCAGGGTTCCATCATGCATAACTGTGGCTTCAGAAGAGAAATGCCATCACTCTGAATGTCCCCTGCTTCCTTCCTTCTCCTTCCCCAAGCATTATATGCCAAGCACAGTGCCATAATTGGGGTTAGCCAGCCCAGCTGTGTCCCCTCAGCCTCCTCACGGCAGGGTGGGACAAGGAACAGAAGAGGTCTTGACTCTGTGTAAGCACTGTTCAGAAGTGACAAAATAAATCCTGTATGATCTACTTCCTGTGTGATCCTGTGTGTTCAGCACAAATACAAAATGCAGCCTCATACCAGGTACAATGCAGAAAATTAACCATCCCCAAACCAATTCCATTGGCACAACAGCCATTTTTCATTGTGCTCAAGTCTTTGTGACTGTGCTTGTGTTCATGTCTTTCTCTCATCCTGGTCTTGTGCAGGATATGTAAAGCACCTGAAACCAGATCCTGTCATTGGAACTGTGGCCCTCTCACACTGTTCCTAGAAGTCTCAGCAACAGAGGTGACTGATAGAGGACAATAAAGTTCTCTCTTTTTGTGAGAAGGCCACGGACAGCCTTAACTTATAGACAACATCTGTGATGTGGTGGGGCAGATGCCCTGATGGGCAGCCCTCCCAGCTCTCCTGATGGTGTGTTTCAGGTATACAGCCTCTTCTGTGCCTCTAGAATTTATCTGGCAATCTTTGTGCTATCACGTTCCTTGTCAGTGATAATAAAACCTGTCTTGCCTGTAGAGGTTTTCCTAATGAAGCATGGAAGGCAATACAAGCAAAGCTTCTGGGCTCTGATGCTCCTTCAATAAATCACACTCATAAAAGGCAAGGAGGTAGCTTGATTTAAAAGTAGAGAATTAAGGTCTTTTATTCTGCTGCCACTAATTCAGTAATTCCATGTGCATGCAAAGGCCCCATGATGCTTCAAGCTGTTAATTTAATGCTGCCATTTAATGAGTAATGTAGTGGTATTGTACAAAACAGTGTAAATTTTGCTGCAGTGTCAGGAAAATTGCTACAGGCTGATATGGTTTATACGTACCAGACTTCATAAAATTATTTTTTCTCCAATCCTTAAACTTGATATATTTATGTATACATAAATTATTTTCCTTATTTTGCTTTTTGTGACTTTTACAGAAGGGTTTTTTTCTGTTGTTTTCCTCACTCCAACCTACTGCATGGAGATACCTCAAAATAAACTATAAATATGACGGTACCTGCATAATGCTCCTCCTGATGTCTTATGTAGGGAGGCAAAGGTCTTAAAATTCCTGGCAGGTCTTATAAAATGAAAGGAAGCCCATTTCCAGTAAGTCAGCTGGGGACTAACTATGGCATTCCTATCTTTCAGTGAAATTGAAAGAATTTTCTAAAATTGATGGAGTTTTCTGCACAGTGCAAGCAAAACATGGTGTGGGGAAGCTGCAATCATTTTTCCTTCTGTCAATTCCACAGCACTCTCCTCACAGATGTGCAGGGGTGTTTTTTCTTTAGTCTTTTATGTCCTTTGAAAGTGAAGAGGCACTATTACTAATTGTACTGAAATGTGTGGAAAAGATTTGAAACCCAGCAATTTATTTTTATTAAAAAAACAACTTTAAGTCCCAAATGAGTAGAATAAGATTGGTTCTGAGGGGATATTGTTGTTGGAGATACTTCTTACAAGTGCAGTTTGGATACTAACACTTCCATCCTTACATTTTTCCTGAAAGACAAATAATAACGGAGTATTTTTGTATATGCTATGTATCTTCCATTTTTACACAAACTCTTGCCCCAGGAAACCTGTACAGAACTGCAATGCAATTTTAGCAGAAACAGAGAACCTGTGAGTAAAAATCTTGGGATTTGGCCCACAATCTAAAAGAATCTTTGCAGTTCTAAAAGAAACCTTGCAGTTCTGTGCAATTCACCTGAGGGAAATGTTTCTGAGGAGACAGCTTACCCTTGGGTATATTGGCAACATTTAGCTGCTAGGTTGACTTGCACTGGCTGCAAAATTGCTCTTTTTGGAGCTTAGGAAAGGACAGAGGGATTTAGAGGACAAATGGGGAGAACAGGCTGCTTTGTATCAGCTTCAGCATTTTTATATGCTGCACACTGGGGAGAAGAGCAATGGCTGTCATCTCTGCTTTTGACAACTTTTCCCTGAAATAAAATGACTAGAAGTCACCAGTGTGCTGCAGAATAGCCCAGTCCTAACACTTATCCTGCTGGGTTTATTTTATCCACATGGTTTTTCTGGGCTCTTGTTCTTCCTGGCAGGTAAGGGCAGTCAGTTTTTCAAGAGGGGAATTTTCCCCTACAATGATTTAGGCCTTAGGAATCATGCTTTTACTCAGTCTACTCATCAGAACAAGTGCTTATAGGAGCTACTTCGAGGGATAATCCTCACTGCCTGCTGGGATGCCAGGTCCTAGGAAAAAATGTAAAAGATCCAGAGGAGAGATTTCAAGTACTTCGATTTATTTCAAGACTTCCAAGCTGCAAGGGAAGGAAAAGAAAGCACATTGTCTGAACATGTTTTGAAGTTTATTTTTTTCTGACTTGAGGCATAACATTTTTTCTGCCTAACAACAGTGAGACACATAGGAGGTTTGAGTCTCTCTTGCTGATGTTGGCAAGTTCATCCTTCAAAGGCTTAGCTTTCCTCTTAGCCTGGGCCACCTTTTGAGTGTGTGCCACATCATTAACACCTCCTGATGTGCAAAACTTGAAGCACTTTCTTTAACAAAAACGAACCTGTATTCCAGCAATGGCCGAATATGTAACTGGCTGCAGTTAGTGATATTTATAGCAAAGTTTGAGAACTCTGGGATTAGTCTCATACCTTTTCTGTAAGAAACAGATGAGAAATTTTAATAATTAAACAAAACTTGTTTAATCCCATTTGGTCTAGTACTATCTACCCCTCACCTCTGAGCTTGTGTAAGAACACACACACATAAATATACACATATTTTTCTATTTTATTTAGATCTAATATTAATTTTTTGTGAGCTTATCTCTTGTAGAGGGGTATTCTAGTTCTGATAACACTTTCTGTAATTGAAGGCTGTTCCCTGAGAAACTGCCAGCTGAATAACCTTAAATTGCAATGGGAATAGAGTAACTAATATTTGCTGAACTTCTGGGGTTTGTGAAATATTCTTATACATAAATTTAGCAATGGGCTTCTGTGAATAAAAGTGGGTTTTAAAATTATCTATTATTATTTTGATTTGCATTGTAATTTTTTTACTTGGATTGAGGTGCTCTGCCAGTTTGTAGTTGAGTATATTGCAAGAAATTCTGCAAGCAAATTTATTTTTTCTCTTACCTATTTGTGATTTATGTTTTGATTTTTAAACAGATCTTTATACCTGAAGCTATTCACTTCAGAGGTAACTACTGATATTACATGGATACAATAGCTTTATTCTGCTTCCTCACTTTCTTTTAGTTTACATGAAAATGGTATTTACATTACCTGTAGGCCAGGTCTAAAAAAAATTCTTCCATGTTTTGAAGCATGGTAATTGGAACAGCAATCTTTTATTTGGCTTCCAAGCACTTTGGACATGTGGTGAATCTTACTTTTCTTAGTTCACACTAAGGCCTTGTACAATAAAACCTTGGGTTTGATTGCTCTTTGGCACTCGTGAACAAAGATAAATTAATAGGAAATGTGTCAGTTTAGGGGAGAGGCTTCTTCTGACTCCCAGACTGCTGGTCAGCTGGTCGTTTCTTGGCTTTCTGTCTCCTGGAAGGGCAAGACAAATTCCATCTGTTGCATTCTATTTAAAGTAGCCAAGGCAATGGGGAGCACATTTTGATACAAAATCCTGGTAAATTCTGGCTGGAAGAAAAAAATTATCAAAAATTCATGATTCAATGCAATAACTGCCACTAATTATTTTTTAATATTAAATAACATATAGCCTTTTGCAGGGAGCTGAATAATGCTTAAAAGTACCCTTATAGATGGAACTTCTTGGGGCATCTTTCTTGGAGAGCAGAAAGACTGCTGAAAGAGCAGTACTACTATTCTATAAAACTCAGGTCAGTAGTTATTATACATCAAAATGTCACATTCCCTTGGAATAGACTATTAAGGAAAATATTGCATGCTGATACCTTAGAGTGATTGAAGGTGGTATACATGATAAAAATTAATATAAAAGAAGCTGCCCTGAGTTTATTCTTGTGAAAACAGGTAAGAAAAGTGAAATCAGAATAGAGACGATGAAGCTATATTTTGTGTAGTTCTTGTAGAAGTGCAGTCCCTGTCTCAAGAAATTCTCACAGGATATCTGTTATGATCAATGAGCTCTGCTCTTATGGTAGAAAGGTTTGATTTGGTTTATTTTTTTTTTTTCATTCTGAGAAATAAAGCTGTTCACCTCTGTTTCTCCTCAGGAACTGTTAGATTACTATTTTAATACAAACATATGTTTATGCACACAGTGGACCTGGGTGATCAGTCATCTTGAAGATAAAGACCAAAAGCCTTAAAGTGAACCTGAGATTCTGGGGAAACCTTTTATAGAAGTGTAAGAACAGTTCATATGTGTTCCTCAAAGGGTTGAGGATTTCATGCCTGTTTATATTGCTTTGTGGCAGTCCAGGTGGAACAACACAAAGCTGGAAACCAGGATGAGACAGAGATTGCCTGCCAATTTAGAATGGAAATTGCTGCATGAGAGGCTACCTCCTGGCAAAGATAGCTAATATTCTGATGGGTCCTTAAGTGTTATTAAAATGAGAATTTCACAACAATAATTGCCAACATTATGCTGCTGGTTGGTCTGAGTTACATGAATGTAAGCAAAACTGTTTCATAGAAACAGCTACAAGACAGTTAATTTATTTCACTCTGAAAAATCTTTTTCTTAATTAGGCTGCAAAACTCAGTTCCAGTTAGAATAATTTTCAATCATCAAAAGAAGAAGCAGGAAACATATTTGAATGCCAAAATTTAGGAGTGTAGTAATAGATTCTTCAGTAAAGAGACTGCTGAATATCAACTGCACTAACTGTGTCCATGACAATCATCTGCACTACTGATCATTAACTTCACAATGAGCAACAGTGCTGATTTATTTAATGAACCTGCAGGTAATTGTTGTTTCCTTTGCTAATTACGTCAGGGAAATGAGACCTGTTAGCACTGAAATGTCTTGAAATACTTCAGCAAATCTTTCTGAAGGGTAAAACGCCTGGCTATTTTTCTCCTACTTTCTATTCTGTGATAAAGTTTTTGTTATTCTCTTGTTGCTTTAATTAGTGAGAATTCTTTTCTTCATCCCTTAAATAGTGAATCTTGGACATAATATATGCTTTAGTATTTGGGGAAACACCTCCACATAATTAGCACATAGTGCTTCTAAAAACTGGAACATTTCTACTGTTTATGAGTTAAAATTGGAAAACATTTAAAGTCAGTCTGAAATGCTGAAATAGTTGAAGCTGCTACTTTCTAAAGCTCTGCCTAGTGCAGTACAGCTCTGTTGTTCATGCAGGTCTGTGTCTTTTTCACCCCAGAGGTCTGCACATGGAAATAAGAGTTTGCAGCTCTTCTTGGTTTACACAGATCGTGGGTTGTCATAACAGATGGGAATATTCTGGCCACTCAACCTAAATTTTCTGTGAAGAAAGGAATTTTTTGCATAGAAACTTTATTCTCTGGCTGTACCTGAGTACCTAATAGTAGGCTTCTAAACAAGCTGCTTCTGTCTGGTAGAGAGTCCATGAGACAGCAACAGATCTGGTGTTTATGCTTGCAGTTAGAAATGCACAGATTTTGTTGAACTCCACTTTCCGAAAGCTGCATATTTCTATGTTCTTGCCTGTTTTATCTAATATTACAAATTGTGTTTCGTCTCAGGGCCCCTTGTACTTCATTTACTACAGCACCAATGAGGAGACTACCAATTTGTACCTCATTGTTCTTAAGACATGACTTACTATCAAGGATGTGCTCTTCTGTTCTAGTGGTTATGCCAAATTTGATTAGGTCAAAGAGAAGTGACCTAATTGCCAAGGAGCAGGAATGACTGTGAGCTGAAACGTTTAGACTGTGTGGGGTATCAGTTTCAGTTCCTGCTATTGCAAATACTTGATTCAATAGATTTCTGAATATTAGCTTTACATCAGCGCTTAATTCTTCCTATCCGAGTAATCAGAATTGAGAGTCATGCACCAGTAGCTTAATTCCCTTCTAAAAATAGCTCACAGATAGTACACTTTATGCAGAGGGTCTTTTTAAGCAAATGCCAGCCTATTCTGGCTAGATGATCAGAAGGGAAAAAGGTCTGCCCAAAAATTAGGTCTTGTCATAATATGAATTTGTTAACTTTACAAAGATGAGGAAATTTACAAGTAAAGGGTAGAAATAGAAGAATCAGAGTGTGTGCAAGAAGGGAGGTAAAATCAATAGAATAAATTTCTAGAAGGTGTCCATCCATATCAAGACAAATGGCAGGATCCATCCAACTTTCTGAGGAAGAATATAATGATAAAGTCTATATTCTCTGATATCATGGTACCACAGCTCCAGATCAGAGAGGAGAGTAGAATACCTCTACTGAAGGCAGAGTTTAATCTTTAGTCTAATTTAATCTTTAGCCTTATTTTTGTCCCCTGCTCTCTGTCCACATCCTGAGCAAACAATTATTTTAATTGAGTTGTTGGCTTTCAGAGCTCCTACTGCTAACCCAAGGCAAGGCTCAGTCACTATTCTCACCTTGCCTTGGTCTAAAAATGTTAAAATTTCCTAATGATTTTCTTAAGGACTATAATACATCTGTAAGTTTTAAAGACCCATATTTTTTTTAAAAAAACCCCTTGTCTCTGGATTAAATTGAACTATTTTAAAATATTTGTTCTAATTTTTAATACTTGTTATGTGATTGCAGCAAAAATTTAATAAAATATTTGAATAAGCATAAAACTATGGAATTAAAAATTGAAGAAATGTCTGTACATCTAAATTAAAGAGCATGAGACTAGAAGAACTAATTTCAAGGCATCCAAGATCTAATGAGCATCAGATTCTGATGTTGTCATGGTTTGAGCCTGGCACAGAGCCAGTGCCCCCCATGAAAATGCCCTCACCCTGGTGTCTGCTGTGAGATGTGACCAGGAATAAGCAAAACAGGCTCCAACTTAAACATAAAGAACACTTTATTACCTAAACTACAGGAAAATAGGGAAAGACCATAAGGAAAAAGAAAAAAAGAATTGAAAACCTTACAAAAAAAACCACTTTCCTCCTCCCCACTACCTGACCTGACTTTCCCAATCCGATACATTCTCCCAAAACACCAACTGCCCAGCCCGGCACGACACTTTAGTATACTCAAACTTCAGTTCATGAAGAGGAAAGGAGTCCTTCTTGTTCCATAGGCTTCTCCTGGAAACACACTGAAACCTCGTGTGCTTCTCTGTCACTTCGGCACCGCCCGGAAAAAAAAGTCCTTGTGACATCTTCCTTCCATGCCCAGTGCTCTCACCACTGACGCATGGACCAGAGCTGCTTTTAGGGTTGTCTTTCAAGGATGCCTTGTCTCACTCCAAAAAGGCACAGTCTCTGCTTTGGGACATCTGTCCCCCCCATATTTTTCCAACCCCCTGGGGCCGGGGGGTCCTCACGAATGAACCCTCCTGGTTTTGAGCCACTGCTTCCCCCTAAATGCAGTCTCTGTGTCACAGGAACAACTGAGTCCATGGCCACAAGAAAAGTCCAGCCAAAAGGCCACTCCAAATCATCTCTCCCCATTCAATCATCTCCACGTTCTTCGGGCCAGGTCCTTGTCTCATCTCATCTCTCATCTCCCTTCTTATTCAGCTTCGAGGAGGATTAGCATTTTTTGCAAGGCCCCAATCATGAAAGAAAGGGGTTAAAACTTTCAGTCTCTGTCTGTCCCGGGACGATGATACTCCCACACGTGCTGCTGCTGCGGCCGGCCGGGCTGCACCCTTCTCCCCCCTTTCTCCTCCTGGGCTGGCTGCTATCACATTCCGTCTCGCCGACTCTCCCTCTCTCTCCCTCCTGGGGGGGGGAATGGCTGCCCGATGTCTCTTGGGGCTCCTCCACCCTTCCATCCTTGAGGGCTTTCTCACCCCCATCTCTGTCCAGGGGCCTACCGCATGGCTGCCCCTCCCCCGCCCAGCAGCAAGGCTGGACAGGGGAGGGTGATCTGACCTCTTCGCAGCGACGTCCCAAGAGAGCCTGCCAAGGGCAGTGCCCTGCTTTTTAACCCCTGTGTATTCTCGGAGGTGTGTCCAAACTTCACTGGCTACACCAGGTGTCAGTATGAAACTCAGAACATCCATTGGTTTGACCACAGCATCCCAGAATTCCCACTCCTTCCTGGTCAAACCACCACAGATGTGAATATTAACAATTCAGCAATACCTGTGGAGATGCATAAATGTACATTAGACTTGCAATTGAAAATTCTTGATCTGCATTAGAAATAAATATTTTCTTTTTTGCAAAAGTGATACATAGAAAATGATGCCTTTTTTTAAGCAGACTATTATTAATTCAGTCAATACTGTCTCTGAGATTCCTTGGATTCTGATTTCAACACCTTAGAGTCTTAGAATGTAAAATGCTGTCTTTTACACAGACTATATTATAGTACTATTCAGCTAGTTCACGTTTAAGCTGGGTTTTTGTCCCCATTTTCATGACAGAGCTCTTAAAAAGAATTTTTGCATCCTGCTGTGACAGCCTGAAAGCATTTCCTTCCCTGTTCTTCTACTCTTATGTCTATTCTTGTGGAGAATATTACCATAACTGTTCATCTCCTTGTAAGAAACAGCCTGGCCAACACTGAGATGGTCACTTCACTCAAGGAGAGCAAGTAAGTTCTTTTTCCTATGCTACCCATTCAAAAATAGAGAGCTATACCAATTAAAGACATTTCAGTATGAATTTCTTGTCATTTTTCAGAAACTTTCAATTTCATGTGGGAATTATAGTCTAATATAATTTCTATACTCTATACCTTCTCCATGTGCCTCAAGATTTTAGAGGAGAGGTGGAAAGGTACAAAAAGAGCAGAAAACAAATCCCTGTGTGGTGAATTTCTAGGCTTCTGCCTTAAGCAGGACAATTTTTTGCTTATCATCACTGATAATGCCCCTCACTCTCTTAAACCTCCCAGCAATAAAAAAAAAAAAAAAAAAAAAAAAAAAAAAAAAAAAGCAGTAGAGCTTGAATAATTAGGAAAAAAAAGGATTTTTAAAAATGGGGATGAACTGTACCATTTTATGTAAAACGAGAAAATGTCCAAATGTCCTCTTGAACTGACTTGATATGCTAGAAACCTGTTTGTTATTACCTATGCATCAGAAGCCTTTTCATCCAATTAAAGGATATATATTTAGAATCTTTACAAGGTCTATGTGAAAGATGCTCACAGTATAACAGAGATAATTTAAAATTTTCTTCTGTGTGAAAAATCATCTCTGCCTAAGATAGGTTCATTATTACTCCAAATTGAGCTTTACTTGAAAACTGTACAAAGCTCACTGACATTTCCTTTGAAGTAGAACTATTTTTGAAGTTAATAACACAATGCAGTGATACACAAATCACAGCTTATTTTACATATATTTTTTGACTATTTCACTTTTCTGCTACAATTGTCTCCCTATACCTGCAGTATGCCTAATAGATATTCTTATAAATGATGCTGAGAATATTGCCTTATAAATTTTGTCACATTCAGCAAAATCATCAATAATTTATGGGGATTGTACCATTAAAAACATACTTTCTTGGAATGAAAAGGTTATGAAAATGAAATGTCACATGCTAGGATTTTGCTCTTGCCTTAAAGATTCTAGTCATTTGCACAGTGCTCTACAATGGTAGTATAAAAAAGAACAGTCCTCTTATTTGATGGCTTTCATTCAGGTGCCAGAGTTTCACATTTCATGCCATGTGTTATGTATAGAAAATCACTTGGAAAAGGTCGCCATCTATCCTAGTCACTTCTTACTAATTAGGCGTTTAGCAATGCTATTATAAATGAATTCCAGGAGAGATAAGAAACCATGATGACAGCGTCAACTGATGTTTATTTAGGTACATGAGATGTGCACAAGTCTGCATGCGTGCTTGAAAGCCAGTGTGAACTGTAGATACAACCCTACATCACAGAAAAAGAAGTTTTAGACTCCTGCTTTGCTCCTGGAGTATATGGGGGAAACCTTGGACTAAAATAGATGGAAAACTGCTTTTAGCTACAGTATGCCCATCTTGACTGACAAATATAATAGCAAAAATATGCCCAGTTTGAACATGAGTGCCAGAGAGAAGCACCAGTCTGAAGATGTGAGACAGGTAGATATTATTAGTGTGTTTCACAGCAAAGAAATTGTTTCTGTTTACATTTCAATCAATGAGTGTCATGAAAACTACAGGTTCAAACAAACTAAGAACAAAAGAAGTCACAAGCATTTAGTCTCCATTCTGCAACCTCGCTTTGGAAATGCCAAATTATTCAGAAAACTGCACAGAATAATTTTGGAAAGCCTGAAGAGAGGTGGTCTTTTTCAGTGGAAAATGCACTACTTTTGAGGGTTTTTTATTCTTTCTTTTTTTTTTTTTAATCAGCTTTTTATAATATACTATCATTTCAGTTGTAATGGATGCCTTTTCACATATACAGAAAGGTGGGTTTTTTAGGTGTTTTTATTTTTCACTGTTTTGAACACTTTTATAAATACTGGCTAAATGAGCAGTAGCATAACACATCTCTCTTTTGCATGTATGCATGATATAAACAAGAATTTATTTATTCTGCACATGAGCTATTTTGAGATATTCTGAGTGGAGAGTCAGGGAAGCTGCTGTTCCAGCACCACATCTGGAGCTGTTTACCGGGGTTGTGATGAAAGCAAAACCTTCCAAAGTATTAGAAATTATGAAAATGAAACCCTTCAAAGCAAGTTCCATATTCACAAGCCTTTGAAGCCCACCTCCACAGTGTGCTTTAGGGTGGGGTGGGTGTTTTCCTTCCAGAAACAGATCATGCCACGCTTTGCAGGAGCCATACAGGAAATGGAAGCGCTGCTTCTCAGCAGCTGCTCAGGTTGGTGCTGGTACTGAGGGGCAGAAGGAAGGTCGGGGTTTTATCTTCAGTCAGTTCAGAATTGCTGGTGGGTGAAGCTGTCTTCACCCTTCAGGCATGAAAGAGGCCTTGAACAGAGGGAGCCTGTTATTGACCTTTCCTTCCTATGACTGACAATTTAGAGTGAGATGCAGAGGCAAGAAGGGCAAGAGAGTTTGCACGCAGTATCCTGACATTAACTGGTGGTTCTTCCATGAATATTTAATAAGGGAAGGATGTCCAAGAGGCATTCCAAATTTACCAGAAAGATATTTAATTTAATTCCTGTTTTGCTGGATTTTTTTTTTTTCCAGCTAGTATAATGCGATTTCTAAGATTTAAAATTATGTACTATGGAATACTGGAGATTTTAAATTTTCTTTTATTATACTTCTCTGCATTCATTTCCCACTCTTATTTGCACCAGATGTATGATCAGTAAGATCCCAATTTTATATCTGTGTTCCTTGAATTGACAATTTCCCTGTGTATGTAGTTGCTACTATGGAGTTAACAAAGATTTTGAAAACACTGAGTGCAATATTTTCATTTACATTGTATGTCCTGGGAATGATAGCTCAGTTCCTGTCCTTAGGAGCTCAAGGAAGAGTTCAAGACTTTTTATTTCATCCATTTTGCATCTATGGTAGCTTGAGAGGTTATTTCCCTTCCTCCTGGATTTCACTGTGTCCTCCTTGAAGGTGTGCCTCTCTTTAATTTACAGAGTAATTTGAAAATATGAGTTGCTTGTAGTAATCAGTTACTTCAAGCTCTTCATGTTAACTTGTGGAATTTAAATACAATTTATTTACAACTCAACTCTTTTTGGCTTAAGTGAACCCATCCATTTGCAAGATGGGAGAAACACTCGGTGCAGCTCTATTGACCCAGTTCAAGATAGTGACTCAGGACCCTAAAGTCCAGGACGAGCTTTGGCCCAAAATTAACCCAATTCTGTGACAGGAATGGCAGTCCTGGAAAGCTTCCCAAATTTATTTTAGTTTATAAAAAGGGGATTTTGAACAATGTAATATGCTGAAAATATGCACATCCACGTGTTAAAGCATGTCCTAATTGCAATGAAAGATAAATAACTGGAGAAAGTAGCTGAATTGACCATTTTTAAAATATAGATATCCTGTTCTCTATTAGCAGCATTTTAAATCACCTCAAGTGTATTCAAAATGTCATTTTTTTTTTTTTTTGTTAAGGGGTTCATCTGAAGTATTCAATTTCTGGATGTTTCTACAGCCCAGATAGTTGAAGCATACAGAGGGTCTAAAAACTCCCAGAGTAGAGCACGCAGTGTCCAAAGTTAACAGGTCGCTTAAGTGTGAGTCAGCACAGCTTTCCTGAACTTAGTTCAGTTCAGCAATAATGCTTGGAGCATCTGGCACCACTAAGAGTGGTTGGGGTTTTTTTCAGAAACATATGTTTTATGTGAAAGCACCCACAGCAGTTTGAAAAATATGATTCATTTTCTTGTAAACAGAAATGTAAAAGTTTAAAATGAAAATGTCAGTCACCAGATCTAGAAAGATGTCTTCCTATTTAAATCAGCTGCACGTCCAATGCAAAGTACACCAAGGCTTGTATCAATCCTTAAAACGTGCTAGCGAGAGCTGAATGCCAAATAGCTTTCCACAAGGCCTGTTATGCTAATCAGTATGGCAATCAGTTATTTATCATTCTTGCAGACATGTATTTTCCATTTACGCTAACAGGGTGGTTGATTGGATTTTGTTCATTAAATGGGCAGAGTCAAAACTGGTCTTATAAACTGCTGTTCAAGTTAATTAGTGAGTATGTGTTTATTCAGAAGCAGAAAACTAAGTTTTAAAATTATAACCTACATCAATCAGGCCTCTTTACTACATTATATCAAAATCATTCCACTTAGTGTGTTCGGTATAAAACAGGGAGTAAAAATGCTGCATCTTCATTTCCTCCAGTCCCTGATGGTCTGGCAGTAAATGTGATGTTCTTAGTCATAAAACAGTAGGAAGAGATATTGCCTTTTCCTCTGCTGTCTTACCTAAAACTCTCCCAGGCTTTGTATATAGCTTAAAAAACAGTGCAAGGATAAGAAGATCCTAAAGCTTGTTTTTTTACAGTCTTGAGTTTATTAGCTATTAGCAGGTAACACAGATGGTCTGCAAGAGCTACCATGAGGATGTAACCCAAACAGCAATAATTAGAGCAATAACAATAAAGTCTTAAATCCAATCACTGATGGAAATGCTAGACTGTGATTCTGGAGACCCAGTTTCAGCTCCTACATTTTATGTCCTTGTGGGAGGGATGTTTTCATTAGCCTGGGTACCTTCATAAGCTTCTATGAATACTTGCAAGTGTCCCTCTGTAAAACAGAGGAAGACATTTCCTTCTTCTGTCTGCTGTAAATTGTTTAAAGATCCAGCTGAGGATTTCACAGATCTCAAAAGCCTTTTCTTTCTAACTTGTATCACAGCTGGGAGTAGATTTGATTACTCTGGTCTTGGGAATAGGGAGTATTCTGAAACAGCATCTGTTCAGTGTTGGAGTTTTCTTTGTGAATAGTTCAGCATTCACTGAACAGATAAAGCAGGATCTTTGAATTTAAAGCACATTTTCCTAATAGGAGGCAGAGGAGGTTTGGGAGTCAGTCTTTCACAGGTCTTTTCAGTACTTGAGTACATGATAGCTTATTCACTGCCCTGCTGTCTCCAAACTGAGGTGGCCTAGTCCTTTCAGCCTTTCCTCAAGTGGCAGAAGTTCTAGATTATACCCTTGGTCACTTGAGTTATCTTTCTCTTTGCTATTTCTATTATGTGCCTTTCTGAGCTGCCAAGACCTGGAGTGCACACACTACCAGTGTGGTGCATAAAACCAAAATTTTGTCTTTTCTTTTGCAGAAAATTTGTTTTTTAATCTTTGTTTCAATAACCTTCCTGGTGGCATTCAACTTATACATTCTAGAAGATACTGTATGGTGACCCATGAGTTTCTGACTCCCTTTGACATTATTTCAGGTTGCCTTTCCTGAGTTTCACTTGTCAGTTCCACACTCAGCATTAGGTTCACACAGTTTAGGTTTTCTTCATCTCACTTTCGTTGGCATTGAAAGGCAGCTACTGCCTTTTCCCCCCTCAATCAGTTTTGAGCAGTCCATGAGTGCTTCAACATTATCTACCACTTAATTACCTGTAAGGGCTTTGTGTAGCCCTCATAATATTGAGATATAGGTTTTCAAAGGTAGCCAGACATCTCTCACCTTGCCACTGAGCTTTGTAAAAATGGCAGTGTCAACCACAAAAGGGACTGAAATGTTGTTTGTCCTTTTTCCTGGCTGCCATTCCTCCTCTATATCCTACCAGGAACCTTGTGAAAAGTTGGTATGGCACTACAGATCTTTCTGTACTGACATTCAACAAAGGAACTTGGGTTTGCAGGGTGATAGGCCTCCACCCCCTCCCCCACCATTAATCTGGATGGAAGATAGTTTTATTTTGGGTTGTTTTGTTTGTTTGCTGGCCTATAAAAATAGACCTACTGGATTTGTGTGTGTTTTTAACATCTTTTTTAATGCTTACAGTATCTTGACTGAACATACTCTTTGATGAGAAGTAAGAAATGGTTCAGCAGCCATATAAGAACAGAAATACCTCCCTGTAGTTTATGAAGATAAATCACTGTTGTTTATGAAGGTAAATATTTTCTTAGTGGAGGTAGAACTGTGGAAGTAGCTATGCCTTGAGCAAAGATTATGTTTGCCAATATGTTGTCACACCAAAGTTTAAGGTGCTGCAGATGTCTTGTGCCAGAGGACTTTCAGTGTTGTAGATCTTAGTACATCAGAAACTTTCAAGAGATGTTTGGGTGTAATAAAAAATGGCCCAAAAGGAAGAACTGCTGTTCTGGAAAGCAAACTTGCAGAGATCCAGCAACATTCATGTGTAGAAAGTAGAAATCTGACAAAATTTTTGCCACAGCAATCCTGTTTCTTATGATGCAATAATACATTCAGCCTGCAACCTGCTAAAGTTATCTCATGCATTAAATGGACAAAGCTTTGTTAAGAGTGTTAAGACTGCTGATTCCTATTGTGTCTACCCTGAGCAACCAAGAGGATTTTTTTAATATGAAAATCCATCATTTTATATTCCATCCATGTAGTGATGGAATTCCTTTCACTTTCCATTCAAAAGCTGTGGGATTTGCTTGTATTCCCACTGGAAAGTCAGAAAATATTGACACAATGCAGTGGAAATCTAGCTTAGTGTTTTGGATAATCTAGTGCAGCCATTGTCAAACAGGTAAAAATGCTTCCTCTTGTTTGGAAGGCAAAACATCTAAAACATCATCATCTAGAATGATGCTCTCCAAAATGATAGATTTGGGTGTATATACTACTCAAGAATAAGGGACTAAGTTATACAAAATAGGCATTGACCTGGGGCCTCTTTTCCAAGTTATTCAGTCACTCCACATGACAAATTTTTAAAGAAATATCAAGAGAATTATCCCATTTTACTACCCTAAAAAGTCTTTTTTGTAGAAGATAAGAGGTGGTGTCATTATGAAATGGAAATGCTTGTTCAGCCAGGGAGCAGAGCAATGCAGCTTTAAGTAAAATTGTTTTTGCTTAAGCTTTGATGCAGATACGCCTAAATTGCTTTCAGTATCTTTTTATTCAGTTGTTTTCTGTTATGGAAAGGAAATTGATGTATTTTCCCATCTTATTTTCTGTACACAAAACCAAATATGCTGAATAATTTTATTTGTGATTAACACGTATTGTGCCTGCCTTTGGTATTTATCTTGCTAACTGTATTTTTCAGGAGCACTCTCCTGTTTTTATTTTATAGTTTTTTTTAGAATTCGTGTGTTTGAGCATAAAAGTGAAAAGACTCCCAATATCAAACCATACCAAAAGGGAGGGTATTTTCCTCTAGCCTGAAATATTTATTTCATAATAATAAAAGATGAACCAAAGCATCCCACACTTCTTTATCAATTTCTTCTGATGACAGAGGTTTCTTATACATGCTGAAGTGCTTAGCTAATAATCTGACAGCAGAAAAGTAGCACAAGAAGCATTAATAGCTGCATATCTAAATATTTCTGCCAGTTTGCACAAACAGCTGACCTGTAAGAACCTTACAATTGACTTGACAGCTGTAAGAAGTCATGTGAATATTGAAATTGTACAATTATCCATAAATTTCTCTTTCAGGCTTGTGAGGCTTTAATTTACATGAAATAAAATTATCTTGTTTAAAGTATTAAGAATTGAACCACAGTAAAGACAAAGTCAGGTCTCTCTCTTTTCTTTAACTGAGAGAAAAGTCTTAGAGCAAACTCAGGACCTGTATTTTTGGAAGCAGCCTGTCTGCCAGCATGCTTAGTAAAATTGTTTGTAATAGCCTAAAGCCAACTAACCTGGTGTAAGAAGATGCTGTTCATTTTCCCTTATCCTTGACATTGTCTTGCTCAAAAGTACAAAAATTAATTAAGAAGTAAAACTTCTTTCATCTTCAGAGGAACTGGGATGATGGCCATAACAGGGCAAGAGTGGGTTGCAGTTTGGTGGTAGTTCTGATAGGATATGGATTTTCAATAAGCACAGTTCTCCTTGTCAGCAAAATCAGATCATTACAGTTTTCTGTGACATTCATAACTAATTTAATGGAAGTCCTGATATAATATGCCTTTTAGGCCATAACCATTTTTTAATTGAAGTCTCGGTTCAAATGACTGTGACAATGTATTTT
This sequence comes from Zonotrichia leucophrys gambelii, assembly GCF_028769735.1. Classification (NCBI taxonomy): domain Eukaryota; kingdom Metazoa; phylum Chordata; class Aves; order Passeriformes; family Passerellidae; genus Zonotrichia; species Zonotrichia leucophrys. The sequence continues at coordinate 77,126,277 of NC_088169.1, forward strand.
TATTTTCAGTATGGGCTTTTTGACTTCATACTGTGTTACAAAGTCATTTACCATAAATATACATTTCATAAAAGAACTGATTGGGGATTATTAGGAACTCAAATCAAACTAACAAAAAATATTTGCTATAATTGAGTTACCCATTGTTCCATTTTTTCTTAAAAGGCTATATGTATTTTTGAAAGATATCCTATTGTGGTTAGCCACACAAAGTATTTCAAGGGTAAGACAAAGCAACTAAACTTTTCAATTGCACATGACATGACCCCACTGTGCTTTTGTGCCTCCACAGACATGGGGTACAAGTGATACTTGACAGAACCTTGCAGAGAGGTCCCAGGAACTATGCAATTATTCAGCACATTGAGGATTCACCTTGGTGAACTCCTTATAAAGTTTTTCTTTTCATGGAAATCATAGAAAGGTTTAAGTTGGAAGAGACCTTAGAGATCATTCAGTTCCAAACCCCAGCCATGGCAGGGACACCTTCCACTATCCCGGCTTTTGCTCAAAGCCTCGTCCAACCTGGCCTTGAGCACTTTCAGAGGTGGGGCATCCACAGCTTCTGTGGGAAACCTGTGCCAGAGTCTCACCACCTTCCCAGGAAAGATTAGATTGCCCTAAAACCTAATATATATCTCTCTTCTGTTCATGATTTTTTTAAGGCAGAGAATCTTTATCTCTGATGCTAAATTGCAGATTTACATTGCAGTTTTCATTAGGTGTAGTTTCATTTTGAGAATTCAGGCCTTCTTTCACCTTTCAGATATTTAGCTGTAAAAAAAAATATTTACCTAGGAAATCCAAAATTTAGATGAAATTAAAATGATGTCAAAAATTATTTGATTTTAATGGACACCTTTTCCACATTCACAAGTTCAGATTCATCACTTTTTCTTGAAAATAATGTAATTTAAAGGCTCTTGCAGCTGCAAACCAAATCATTTTGTCAGCTTGAACTGTACAAATATAATGGAGGAGATGACAGGAGATAAGATAAAAGTCAATAAAAAGAGAATAATTTATTAAAAAGATCTAATGTTACAAGAACAGTACACAGAAACTATTATATTACTGTGTCTTCCACATTGTATATACCATTATATATAGCATATATACAGATTGTATACAATATATCTAACATTTTGTTATGGGCCATGACAGCAACTTTCTTTTGGTCTGTGTAACAAGGTTTATTTCTAATAATTAATTTTTCTGAACAGATCCTGTGACATTATACAAAAATACAGTCTCCTCAGTGACGCCAGACTGCACTATTACAATCTTTTACATGAAAAAGGAAAAAGCTTTCCCTTGCAACTAAAAATGTCATGATAAGGAAACATCTTCTACAAAGTAACAAATAGGTAATACATAGGTACTTAAACATTTAAAACATGTTTATTAATATATTTAAGATGCAAAATACATATTCTGTTCATGTTGAATATAAAACATACCTCCTTTTGTCCCTGCAATACAACTACATTACCTGATGGTATGTTCAATATTTCTATTTGTATCTTCATACTAGAGAGGGAGATGTGTCTAGATGGAGCTCTGTCTCCTTATCAGACTTTTTTTCTTCCTATAAAGCATATCCATTTTTTGTTATCAGAAAGTTTAACGAAATGCCACCAGCAGTGAATGTAGCCTTTTTGAATACTCTGAAATGAACTGCATTGGCAAGCAACTGTATAAAAAAATAGAGGAAATTATGCATAACTGATTTATAAAATAGCCATTTGACTTTTTGGTTCACCACTTTATTCTTATTTATTTTACCATTTTGGCAGATAATGGATTGCTGATGTAGGCTCTCTGCACAGTAGCAGTGCTGCTGTTTTACAAGGGACAGCAGATAGTTATTCTCTATGAGTTTGCTTCATCAGCAATGTACTTTACACCTTCCTGCCTTTGATCTCAAAGGCTTTTCAGAGGCAGAGATAGAGAAGGCCTCTTTCTATATAGCTGCAGTCAATTCTTAGCTAGCTATTCTGCCTTTGTTTTCTGAGCAACATGGTGACTTAAATGATTTTGAAAACCAATTTTTTAGAAAATTATTTAAAATATTAGTGGGTAGCAAAGATTTAGGCTGAACCTCCTCTGAAAAATTTTACTGATAAAATACTCAAAAGCAAAAATATTTAGTCATCATCAGTTTTTACCTTCTCATCTCTGTTGTGCTTTCTTGGTTACTGTTTTGAAGCAGCTGAGAAAGAACACAGCTGCAGTGTATTATCTAAATGCCAAAAATTATTTTGCTAGTGCTGGCAAAATAATAGCATTTTGAATTGGGAACCCAATTCAGCTAAAATAGTCTTTCATCAAAACTCTTAGAGGGATAGACAACTAGAAGAACATGCTGTTAGGACTTTCATGTTAACCATTTTTGACTTGATTCTTCCAGGCAGTGCAATGATTCTTCCCAAGGCACGGTCCCCAGATGTGTTAGCAAGATGCTGCCCTTCATAACACTGTGCCCACCATGATTGTACAGACATGCACACCATCCTCACTGGGAGTCATTTTTCCTCAGGTTCCAGTAGGTGGGAAAGCCTTCCAATGTAGAAAAATTGTCCAAATTGTCTATTGAGTAAAAAATTGTCTGGCACAGCATAAAATGGGGATTGGAACTGATATCACACAGTACCTACAAGAATAATCTCCAGTGAGCTATAGAAATAGAGCCTATTAGATAAATAATTGGAATGATGCTCTGTAGCACTTTTCCAAGTAATTTTTTCTCAGAAACAAAATTCTCCCAAATATATCCTACTGCAGTCTGTAGATACTTGGATAATCCCATTCTGAAAAGCATAGAATGCTACCAAATATTGGACTCAGAGGAAAAAGAAAGTTACAACTGAGAAGTGATTGAGAAAATTTGGTTTATCTCCTTGCATTGCTTTATTTGTCCTCTTAGTAGCTAAATGTAAATAATATTTAAATGCCCAGTGGAATTTTCATTGTCATATGCAGTAGGAATTGATTTCTTATTTTCTACTGACAATTCCATTGGACATAAAAGCTTGTGGTATTTGATAAAAACCGACTGGTTTTCTCCTAAACTTGTGTTTAATAATTATCCATTTACCTGGTAATAAAATAAATGAATTTTTCTGCTCCATTTTGCTATGTTCTGTGGTAAACTGTCTAGTGTTTCATTGAAAATTCTTTTTGCTAAATGAATACATATTATATATTTTCAGAACAAGTTCTTCTTTACCTTTGCAGAGATCTTTGCATATAAATTCTGTTTTTCTTCCTTGTCAGTAGGAGCAACCAGCTGTATCAAACTTTTTTCTATATTTAAAAAAGGATTTATTTTCTCCAAACCATACAGGTGTACTGTACTAGACAGCACCCTGTAATGATACATGACTGGGTTCACCAAATTTGAACATATTAAAAAAGGAAAATACATTTGACAGAAATTACCTTTGCTTACAAAAGTTTATTACATACAATCTGCATATTTTTGGGCCAAGAAGGGTCTCCTCCCCAGAGGACTTTTACAAATAAAAAGAGATAAAGACCTGATGAATTATTGACCGTGTCTCCAACTCTTCTCTAAGTGCACCACAGGCATTTTGATGGGTCTTTAAGCATTAGCTTGGGTTTTCAGTTTCTCCACAGACATAAAACTCCATCCCTTGGTGTCATCAAGTTAAAGCAAACAAATAACAACAACGACAAAGTCTGTACCCTTCACCATGAGGTCGAAGGTACCATCAGTGCCAAAAGCAGTGTTATAGAGGATGAGGAAGTAGAAAACACATGTAGGGTGGACTGAGCACTTGTTACTTTCCCTCCTGAAATGAAAAGCAAAATAATTAAAAACAAATGATGCAAATGGTTCTCAGTACATTTAGATATTAGCTTTTGCCCAAATTTATGTTCTTTACCCTCAGCAAAAGACTAATTTTAAGGCAATGGATTATTGTGTGAGAACTGCAGATGCAAAATGAGCTCCGTACACAGATGGGATTTTGTGATGATACCTACAGCAACTCGCATTCTGAATCCTCATATTCACCCTGCAAATTAATAGGAAGTTCCAAACGAATATATGGTTTTGTGTCTTAATCTTCAAAAAAGCATTAGGCTGCAGAAGCTGCCCTGAATCACAAATTTTTGTCCCAGAACAAGGAATGAAAGCTAGCCCTTCATCCCTAGCCTTGTACAGAGGAAAAAGTGGTCTTTGGCCCATTGGTGCAGTGTTCATTTTTGATCACATAATAGTCTTATATGGCCATGCTAAGGGGAAATGTGCTCTGGGGTAGTAGTGGCAACAAGATGGGAAAGGAACCAGACTGGATTTATTTGCACAAAAATTGTCCTCAATGAAACAAATGTGATATGCACAGTCTAATTAGATGGAGGACTTTGTGGCCTAGAATTATGATATATGAAAAAAAATGTTTCATGCGGTAGGGATTAGTGTCTTCTGCATTCTAATGTAGCACTGCAGTTTGTGACCAGACTAAAACTGAAACTGTAGTTCTAGACTGAAGTTTCAGGGTCACACCTTTTTGTTAGTGTTCCTTAAGGACCAAAGAGCAATATTTAATAAAATTTTAAAATGTTATCAAAAGGTTATAATTAAAATGCCTTGTTGTGTTTAGGGAAAGACTATGTTATTTCTTTGCTCTAGTCGCTAATCCTCCCATCCCTTACTTACCTTTGTAATATTAATACTTTACATTCTTTCAACACATCACAGTAACTGAGGAGAGAGCAGCTAGACATCAAAATTTGCCTAATGAAGACACTTTAATACTGCTATAAGTTAATAACTAAATAGTAATAATTATGCAAGGGAGTGACTGGGATTTACGGAGAAATTCAGCTTATTCTCAAGGAGGTACATACACAGGTACCTAAATCTATGCCACTTTATCTGTGTTCCACCTCTGGTGGTACAGAATGGTACAGAATGGTGTGTGTATCCCCTAAGACCCACAGAATGGTGTATGTATCCCCTAAGTCCCACAACACATCTGCCCGATCTGTTTGGCATGCCTTAGGACATTGCAGATGTCCTTAGGTGCTCATGTCTTAATACTAAAATTCAGAAGATTAGCTGAATTGTTGTCAAGGCTCCACTGCTGGTCTCTGCGGATTGCATCCCAGCTGACTTCATTGCTGTTTGAGACACTAGTGCACATATAAACATCTAAGCTCAGGTAGGTTTTTAGGTGTTATCCTCAAATGGGAGAGATTTCCTGTAAATCATCTTTGTTCATCAGCCTCACATGGTTGCCTCAGATGATCTTAAACATCCCATGTGTCACTACATACCTTTGTTTCTAAGAAACTAAAGACTCAGATCAATGATTTTATTTTATACGTAAAGAATTGAGAGACCATTGTTTTTCTGGTAGAGAATAGCAGAGTTAAAGAGCATTGCTTTCATCATCACAATTTCAAATAAAAGTATAACCTTACCTGAAAAAGATGGAACTCTGATCTGGGGACTTGCAGTCCCATCCCCTCCTTCACTGACTGCACAGACCTCAATGATGTAGACCCCAACATCAGGAAGAAGTACCACTGCAGAGGTTTTTTGTGTCTCTATAACTTGGCTATTGCTCTGGCCCTCTTGCCGAAATAACACCTGTGGTAGGTAAAGTAGATAGTAGTCACAGTGGTCATTCAAACTCTGTACCAGACATTTTGTGTAGATAACACAGTCATTGCAATATTAACTGTTTCATGCTTTCATTAGGGATTTACTGACATTGCATTTGAACAGACTTTGCTTTTACTCTTCCCTTTCTGCAGTGGCTTCAAAACAGTAATAGCAAAATATTATAGAGATTCATGAATGTGAAAGGACATAGATTATGACCTAGAGCAAAGACAGAGGACTTGCCCTCTTTAGCATTAGGTGTTGTGCAACTTTATCCCCAAAAGTTTTATTTTGAGTTCCATTTGATTCAAATTCTTAGCCCAAAGTTCATGTTGATATTCACATTTTTGGCTCAAGAACCCAACTTCAAATGTAAGGAAAATAGCCTGAATAATGTATTTACTGTGTTTACCTTAGCTGGCTAAATCAACTGACAACTGCTCAGATCTGCCTCTGCATTTCCTCTGAAACTCAATACAAATTTATAGCATGTGGGAGGAAAGCAAGTCAGCACGTAGCTGTCTTTTTGGTATTTCTGCATAAGAGTTTCTGTTCCCAGAGAAAATTGAAAAGGTCAGAGAGGTGTGAAAAACCAAAGAAGTCAACTCTACTATTTCAGAATATCAACTATTTTGATAAAGGTTAAGACAGTTTCTGGTTTATTTGAACCATTTTATACTTTCTCAGTGATATTGCCTGATGTATCAGAGAAGGTATGAGAATGCAGTCTATAGAAATGATTTGATATGGGCTCCAAAAAAACCCAGACTCCACACTTCTTTAAAAACACTGAAATCATTCTACTTTTATTCAAGGTATTGCAGTGAATTCTGATTTTATGACTTGTTATTTGTTAATCTGGATTTTATTCTTTAAAACTTCAAAACTTTAAATCCCAGGTATTACCATCACTGCTGTTGACCATCACTAACATGATCACAAAACAAACTGAAGTACTTGTGTTTCTGCTAAAAAATATTAATTTTAATGTAAATTAAAGATATCTCATTATTCTGCATTTTTCTAAATCCTACTGCAAACACAGTTGAAATGAAGAGGTATTAGGAATTTCATTGCAGCCTGATATTATTAATAGCCACTTCTGACTCAGAGAGGATGGACTGACCCCCTGAGGTACAGGGGAGTCAGATAGAGTTTGGCATTTGAAAATCACAACACAAAAATATGTTGGTACATTTCTCTGATTTTAATTTTATTTATTGCTTCTCACAGTGAAAGCTGTTTGGAGACAGTCAGTAGAGAATGTTTCATTTGCACAGAGAAACAAGAAAGGGAAAAAAAGCCAACAAAGAAGAGGAGCAATTGCTTGGAAGAGAGAAAGGTGAGCCAGGAAAGGGAAACACTAACCTTGTATCCCATTACATCAGATTCATTAGCCAGAGGTCTGACTGGCTCCCACCCAAGAGACACATGTGAGCCATCCTGTATCCACATAATATTGCCTGGTGCTTGGCTGGGAGCTGAGAAAAAAAATAACATGTACATATATATTTTTTATAGTTAGTTTCTTCTTTAAAAACAAAAGAAAAGTATTTTAATTTTTGATTATATTTAAAACTCATAATGTTATCAGGCTTCCCACCCTAGACGGAACATTTAAGATTTTTTTTCATCAGTAATGTAATTTGGTAGATTATAGTGTATTTACTCCACCCACCTTATAAATTCCACAAAGCTTATGGACTTGAACCCTTTTCTCTCCCTTTGTACAAAATGCCTTGTTTTCTAGGAAATTAACCTTTGTTATGGATGCAAAGTCATATGAATTAATTTCTAAACATCAAAGCAAAGCCATGAATCAAAGCTATGCGATTCCTGACCATTACACACTCTTAATAAATAACAACCTAAGGGAACAGAGGTGGCTCCCTGATTTCTTCCTTTTAGCAAAGGTACTGAGATTACTTACGGGATTTTTTCGTTGCTGCATGCACAGCAGTGCTAGGCGGTCCATACCCTGCAGCATTGTATGCCCTCACTGTTAGGTGGTATAATGTGTTTCCTTCTAATCCTGTCAGAAGGATGGATGATTCATTTCCCTCTGTTTTGACCTTTTCTGCTGCTTCTTCCTGCTGCATGTCCTTCCAGTAACCAACCTGCCAACAAGCAACCAAACAAAGGATTAATATAGGCATGTGGCAAGCTCTTGCTGCCTGATGATTGTGCTTGTTACCCTGTGGGAGGTATTTTTGCCATTTATGCCTTTTTCTGATCATCAGACCCCTTTAAGCACATGGGATTTGAAGCTTGACCTCAAGCCATTCAGTGCTCTCTTCTCCAAAATGTCAAGACATGGAATATTGTGGTATGACATGGAGCACATGGAATAGCTGTGCACTGGCTATACTGTACAAGAGCAGGGTACTGTAAGACAGAAGAGGAGAGGGTCAACTTTGTCAGGGAGAACTCATCATTGAAGGACATCATTGAAGGAGAACACATCCTCTGGTAGATCACCAGAATACCTGTGTTCCCCTGGAAAACTCTGACTGCATCAGTTTAGTGTTGTGAGCAATATTCTCTTCCTGGGCTGGTGCAACTCAGATCCAGGAGATTTCTTATCAGTCCAATGAATAGGCAATTGCAGAACAAGGATGGAAATATTTCAATCATTTGAAAAATCCAAACAGAAGAAATAGAAGGAAATTGATTCAGTTTTAGTTCTTGGATATAAAGAGGTTTCTGGTAAATGAAGTTTTGATAGTATGTTCATGCTCTTCATTTTCAGACATAAAATGAACCTCTCAATGATCTTTGGTGGTTATTCTCTAGTATCTTTAAATTTATCATCTCAAAGAAGTTATAAAGCTGAGCTGAGAATTTGGCTAGTCTTTGTCCTAAGGGACCAAGCACTTCCAGGGTGTAACTAAAGAAAATGTATCTAGGTGAGCTACACAAGTAAGGCAATTCTCATGGGGCCCTATTTTGCCTAACAGGAGATGTCACTTAAATGCCATTCAAAGACCTATACTCAGCTTACTGTTATTCATGCTGAGACCTACTTGCTTTTCTTCTACATTTTGACCTTTTGTGTGAAGCTGGTTATTCCTTAATAAGTTATTTACATTGTGTCGGGAATAACATTTGCTCTGAGGAAAAAAGGTCGGAGACAAGACAGAACTCTTGAGAATGTTTCCCAGGAAATGGTGAACCAAAAAAACCCCAAGGGTTTCACAGGAAAATAAGACCAATGAGCACAATGCTGACATTTTATAATTGCATTAGAAGTGCCATAAAAAAAAGATCTGGTTGCAAAAATATACATTTGAGGTCCTATCTTCCCTTGAAAAAAATGCCTCTCTTAACTTTGATTGAGGCTATATTAGTTTGTGTCAGCTCACAGTACACTCTTTCAACTGTAAAATTCAAGTATTTGTCTTTTGTGTGTATGCCTGCATTATCTCATGTTAAAATGCTGTTGCTTTAATTCTTAGATCAGTTACAGCTCAGTTCACAGCTACAGTCACCACTTGGTCTGAAATAAGTGTGATTCACTGAGGTATTTTGCTGGATGAATACTTGACCAAAGCTACTGATATCTGAAATAACACCTATTCAGAGTGAGTTTTCTTTTCTTCCAAAGAAAATGGAATCAATAACCATTTATTCACATCCTATTATGGAATCTCCAATGCTTATTATCTCTTGGGCAGTCAGATTCCTTTTATTTTACCTGTGATGCATCTTTACAAATTTGGTACCACGATGGTGAGAACTGCACAATACTGAGCACTGTATGAACAGGCAGTGAGGGGAACATGTGTCCTGGAGACCCCATCATCCAGACACTGCAGTCTGCTGAGGATCCAACAAGAAAAGGGTCAGAAAGGAAAAGAGAAATGATTAACCTTGCACAGGTGAACAGTAGCAGGGGTGGAAATGCAACTGAAGTTTTTCTCCTTTTTCTAGAAGGCCAGGAGCAAAATTAAAAGTAGCTGTGTTTATTCGCAGGACACATCATGTCACATGTCTCTAATGAGATGCTCATGAATTAACTTTGATCTCTTTTTTTTTTTTTTGGGGGGGGGGAGGGGGTAACACATACGTCTATTTTTTGATGACCAAAGGAAGTAAAAGAAGAAGGAGTTATAAAACAAAAACATTCCAATGATTGTTGACTGAGGTAGATGGTGTGGGGATTTACATTGATCTGAACTGAAATGAAGATACTTCTGATGTTTAAAAGTGAGATACACATATCTTAAAATAGAGGGTTTGCTTATTTACACTTCTCTGCATTTGCTGGCTCTTCTTTAAATCTTATTTTCTGTAACCTTAGTTTAAACTTCTCAGAAGAGATCTATAACACTGAACAGGTTTTCATTAATGATAACAGTGAATATTGATAATAGTATGAAGCATAAATGGGCTACAAAAAGTAGCCCATATTTGAAAACTGAAAGAAAAAGGGGAGAAGAAAGCATTTTTAGCCTGTTTAATACATTCTAGTTTGCAAGGTTTTACATTTTTTCTGGACTTTCTGTTGTTTTTTGCCAAAGAAAGTAAACTTTGATACCTGATTTCCAGAGACCCATCCCTTTGAGCTGGAGAGGAGCAACCTGCTTTGCTCTTATCATGGTTTGATCAATAAATAAAAGCAAATCTTGGTAAAAAAAATTCTGTCTAAAATTCTTCTACCTCTGATATTTGCAGACCATTTCCTTGAAGTTTTAAGTTAAAAACTATATTAAATGATACCACTCTTTTTCCTCAGTTGGTTTCTAGGTTATAAGTCTTTGTCATAACTTAATTTGATCTAAGTGCAGGTCATCTTCACTAAAAGCAGTAAAATCAGTGTTACTGGCTGGCTATTATTTCTGCTGACCACAGAAAATTAAAGCTACAAATTAAGCACATCAAGAGTCTAAATTAAGTAGAATTTCTGTCTTGCTTTTCCAAGCTGTGGTTAAAATATCCATATGCTCTTTTTAAATTATCTCAAGGTGTACTTAACTAAATAAAACAAACAAACAAAAAAAAAATCAAGAACCATGCAGATAAAATTATCTGTTCCATTATAAAAACAGATAAAGTGCAACTAAGAAGCAGCAAAATATTGAGTATTTTTCCTTGAAATGCCATAATATGGTTTTATTAAATAAATAATATAATAAACCAAGTTATTATGTCAAGTAATCCTCTCTGAAAATGGCACTCAATTTTTTTTTCCATCTTTTATGTTTATGTTATTTTTGGATTTTGTTTATTTGTTTTCTTCAAGCTGATCTTTTGATTGCATTAACCAAACTCCTATCCCTTAGAGGAACTCCAGCAAAAAAAGACATGAGATTTTTCATTTATACTTAAGTATTAGCCTTGTCTTTCTGGAAAAGAAAAAAGAAACCCAAAATATCTCTTCCAGTCAGTAATTCTTTCTGTTTTCTTTTCTTACCAGTAGTGAACAAAAAAGAAAATATTGCCTTGGGCTCAAATAGATTTTATAACCTTCAGCTTATAGATTCCAAACAATAAGTATGAACAACACACTATATTTTTCCACAATTCTGACAAAGTTTTTGAGCTGCTTCTACTTTATCAGAGTGTAGCTGGCATATATTTAGTAAGGTCGGGCGGACAGCTGACAAACCTGTACTGAAGGCAGGAATAATATGTGCTTTGGAAGATGCAAATGAGGGCAGCAAACCTTGCATAAAACTGATGTGACACAACAGTTAACACTGCCTTTCAAGGATGACAATGTGAAACTGGACAAGTTCCTTTGCCTTTCATTACTCCTTAGTACAAAGTGCAAGCAGGGCCACGGTGAAAGTGGGTCACTGTGAACTCATCCACGTTTAGTAAATATTCTGTCACTTTGGCTGATTAAAGCCCAAACATTCAATTGTTGAGAAAATAGCTGCCCCTTTTAATGTTGTTGCCAAAAGGCCAGAAATGTGAAGACTGTGTAGGAGGTTGTCACTGCTATGATGACCACAGCCAGAATATGAATCAAGACATGAAAGCAGAGTGGCCAGTCAGATTGCTCTGCATACAGATTGAACCAAAGGCAACCCTTTACTTGTGTCCCACAATAATTCTACATTAGGAAACAAATAAAAAACTGAAAAAAAAAGATAATTCATCCTTTTATCAAAATTACTGTATTTCTGTGCAATATCTCTTTGTTGTTTGTGGATTAAAGGAGTACTACGGGCTTTGTTTCCCACTGCAGTGAACCGATGATGAACTTTCAGAATTGGTTTTGAAATTAAGAGTTTTCCCACAAGTGAAAGAAACTCTTAAGAAAAAAAATAATATGGAGAACATAAAGCTATTCTGTACTTCTGGGTGGTTTTTTGGGGGTGGATTTTAGCCCTACATGGACTCCTTTGCTTTGTGCACTGTGGGGTACTTTGAAGACAGACTGTCAGTATGTTAGGAAAATTGGGCTGATAGTGTGCACCTAGTGTACTACAGTGAATATTATAATGCACTGACTCACTGTACTGATCCTATAAATCATTACCTCCTTTTTGATGAAATCCTTCCCAAAAATGGAATTGAAAAGATCTAGCAATACCATCTTTAGAAGTTGTTCTCTCCTGTTGAATGGTGCATTTACTTTTATGTTTACTGAGTAAGTGCTGCGCTGATTGTAATCATTCCAGTGAGGATGGAGGAGAGTAAATTATTCCATGGAAGATTTGTCTGCCAGAAAGTGGGCAGAGGAATTCTGGCTAAATGAACAAAGATGGAAAGAGCACGATGGGTTTGGGTAGGACGGGGAGGAAAAAATTACCCTCATCTCCCCAGATAAAAGTAGTACCTTAAAAGGTATTGCTACTTAGGAGACTCCTCTAATTCCTTCATGGGAGGAGGTAAAAGGGAGCAGTGAATTATTTTTTTTATACTTCATTTTTTTTGTTAGGTCAATTGCAGGTCCTTGGCTTGAAATATTTACTCTGTAATCTTTATGCTATAATCCTAAAATTGGTGTACAGCAGAGTGAGGAGCCAAATTATTAATAAGGTTCACTGTAAGTAACTTCTCCTGCATTAATTGGCATTTTCAGAATTGTACCTGAGAAATCTGTGAGAGACATAGAGATTGTAGAGACATAGAGACATTGTACCAAACAGTATTGCTGTTTGAGTCAGAGTATGCCAAACTCCAAAGGTTTTGCATTTTCCAAGTGCAGAGGACCACCTCTGACACAAAGCAAGCCCACTGCCCTACCTGTAACAGCCATCTATTGCTAGGACACATCAGTAGAGCTAAGGGAAGTTTATGTGACAAGCAAGTAAATGCAAAATCCATTCACATTAAGAAAGGATAAGCTTCTAGGGAAATAAATTTCAATTTTAGAGAGAAAATCTATTTTTTGTTTTAAAATATGTAATGCAAAGTTAATAGAACATTTTGAGAATCATTTTGATTGATAGAATGAGGATAAGAGTGAAAACAGTAGGTATAATTTAAAGATATTAAGATAACTGAGGGAAAAAAAACAAACCAGACACCTTTCTGAAAAGAAAAAAGACAGGGTGCAGCAAGCAAGTTATTACAAATGATAAAAGACTGGTCTCAAGATTGAAGTCAGCTTAGTAACAAGTGGAACACTTCAACATGGAGAGGAACAGTATTTGCAAGATGAATATCATCTCTATCAGATACAGTTTTGTTCTCTATATAAATGGTATGTTTAAAGGTAAAATGGTCAAATATAACTTTTTCTGCATGAAGCAAGCCATGTGCAAAGGAATAGAAACATGTTTAATGTAAGGCAGAAGCGGGAGAATAGAACAATGAAAGAAAACTGACAGAGGGTTAGCAGAGTTCAGCATGCAGATGTAGGAGAGAAAAAGACCTGAACAAATGCTAGACCTGAGGGGACACACCAAAGTCACAGCCCGTTTGCACAGTGCTAGATATTAATAGAGATACTGCTATCCAATTCATCAGGATAGGCTACAGAAACAGGTAAAAAAAAAATATTAATTGGCTGCATCTGAGCTATGAGGTAAATGTACTGCTCTGGTTGTGGCTGGCCAGCTGGAGGCTGAGCTGGAGAAGGTGCTGGCTCTGGGGCTGCCCAGACACCTACATTTCCTTCCTATGGTTATTGGTGACTGTCCCCAGCCCCTCTGGTTGCCCAGACATGCTACCAGGGAGAAACCCTGTGCTAGTAGATTACCCTTTACACCCACATGATTGGTGTCTACCTCAGACCTACATGTTTTCTCTCTTTTCCATGTTACTGGAGAAAATCGGGAATGAGTCAGCACTGTCTAGAGGTCTAAAGAAGGACAAATAGCCTGCATCCCAAAATCAGTTAATTTGGTTTAGCTAGACTATTTAATGAGGACCAGCACAGCCTGATCCACAAGGTCAGGGTGGGTTGTGGTGGTGGCCCAAAAGAATAGAGAGGTGTACTGCTAGACCTGGTCTGTTCCTGGAGGTTTGGATTGTAAACTGTATCCAAAGGTGCAGGGAGGTTCCTTGCCAGGGCTGGTTCACTCTCCCAGGTCAGGAAGTGCTGTCTCTAAGCATTGTTTTATTTAAGGACTGTGCAGCTGCTGCTTCCCTCCTGACATCCTGTTATTACTGTCTGCCCAGCAGATGTCCCTCGGCCACTGTGGGATGAGAGCACACGGATGCAGAGGCTCTCTCCTTTCTCTGTGCTGATTGCTGTCAGTAAATAACAAGTGTGAACTGGTCGCTCAGAGCTGGAAACAGTCAATACCTAATTTTCCCCAGCCTGTGAATGATGCATGCTGGGTCACTTGCAGTTCTTTCAGCTCTTTCTGAAGTGACAAAGAGATGTTATAAGAACTGGTGTTGAACCGTTTTCAAGCACAAATAAATAAAAAATGTTCCGGTGCTACAGCTGTGGCTGTTGTTCCACAGCCAGGGGTATGTATGCTAAAACAAGAATATTTCCCATTGAAGTTTCACTACTGCACATGTTAACAGAATGCAACACTCTCAAAAGCAACAAGACTTCTCATTATGATATTCTGTGTTCATACCTCAAATCCCTGTGGTCTTCCTAGACTTTCTTTAATATGTTTCCACGCAACAAGAATCTCTGACACAGACAAACTCGTAGCTTTGACATCGATGGGAGCAGCAGTGGGTTCTGTATTAAGAAAAATTGAAACAATAAACCTATACTGTAACAGCTTGTATTTATCAAAAACACTCTGCCTGAAACTGTCATTTACTTCCTTTATTCTACCTTAATACTCTCAAAAAGGTATGACACTTAGGGGGAACATGAAAAACTGAACAAGATGAAGAGATTATTGTTGTTGTATTTCTTTATTTGTGTCATGCTACATCAATATCTCATCACTGATGACGGGTGCAGCAAACCGCAAATGAATCTCTTGTCTGCAATTCTTTAAAAAAGCTTTAATATTTGTATATGTGTCCCCTGCCTCCACACACCCCTTTCATAGCCCTAACTGCAGCAGCAAACAGAGCTTTCATGCTATTTGTGGCTTTTTAGTGCCATTCTGTCAGCTCAGGATGAGCAATGCCTTGCTGGGGTGCTCAGTCAGTCCTGGCCTGGGGCAATACTGAGAGGAAGTGATACCCAGCACTGTAGTGAAATGCTATGTGAAAGATATGTTTTTAAGACTATGTTATTATATCCTTGAAGTCACGGGCACCAGTGTTTGGGATGTGCCACCTTCTCTCTGCTGTGCAGCATTTACTCTTTTAGGCCTTGCGTGCACATTTTTATAAAGACACCAAGACTTAATGTCTGTCCCTCTGATTACCTGTGTTTGTTTCCATTGGCCTTCTGTCTGTGCTTCTATCTCCATGCTACCCATATAACACTCTGCAGTCCTGACCTCCTGATTATCTGGAGCAGAGGATCTTTCCTGTCCTCCAGCCTGGCTGGGTGCCCTTTGGTAGTGCTGGGTCATGGCCAGCATGTTCACAGGAGGCTGTGGGATGCTTTACACACCACACCTGCCCAGCAGTGTTGTCACAGGCATGTTTGCCCTTGTACTTGGACATCAATAAACGCTTTATAGAGGCCCAGCTTCTTTCAGTGGTTGGGAAGTTGAGTAACTGTCCCCAGATATTTGCCATGACAGGCTACTGAGCAGCCCACCACTCAGTTGTATCACCTGTTACAGTAGTGACAAGTGTCCAAAAATTGTCTCGTATGAAACTGGGACATGAGTCAAAGAAATCTTGTGAGTAGCTTGCTTTATTACCTAAATATGTCTCAAAACTTTTTTGAAGACAAGCTGTGGCGGCAAGGCTTCTACATATACTGTGCAGCATACAATAAGGCATTTCTCCACCTTTCTGGTCTAGTTCACTTAGCAAAAATGTGAATTCACATTCCCCTCTAGTCACAGAACCTGTGATTTCTTCCTTGGCCTAATGGTCCTCATTACATTTCTAATGTGTTGATCTGTTCCTGAAGGGCAGGCAGAGGTCTTGGTTTTATGTCACAGGGAGACACATCAAAGAGCTTTCTGAAAAATGGTGTTTTGGGGACTTGTTTAACAGGGTTGCAGAAAAGCAGTCTCAGAAAAGAACAGCCTGAGATAAAATTACATATTTTTCTCAGTGATCAAACCACCTAATATGCAAGATATCTAATATCAATGTTGACTCATTAACTACTCTCCTTTCTCTGCAGCTGTTGCTCTGGCACTGCTGCCCTACAAATATTTTTGACACAGCTCATACAAATTTTTCATCCTTTTTGATGTCAGACCTTTAATGCTTGTTACACTTTTTTGATCTTTTTTAAATTTATGTCTGAAGAAAAGAAGTCAATCTGATGTGATATGAAGTGGTGTTTGCTGTTTGCCAGCAATGAGTTTCACTAATAAGTGTAAAATATGTTTGGAACATTTTAGGTAATAAAGAATAAAAAAAAAATATGTTCAGGAATAGGAGAAATGATCTTTTGAATTCAATACTGAAAGAATTGCACTATGAAGAAATATATTGCTCATAATATCATTTTCTGTTCAACAGTTACATCCTGCTTTCCATTTTATGTACTACTAAGATTTGTGTGGCAAAAGCTATTTTCTAGTTTTTGTATTATTGAAGCAATTACCTTGTTGTCAGAAAAGATTGCAGTGGTATAAATAATTTGAGATGTACACAAAATGTTGGTTGGCAGACTTTACATTTTCTATAAATGCAGGAATCATTTTCTCTTCACAGCATTCATGAGGAGTGGTTTATACATTGCTTGAATAGAAACATAGAATATTTTCTGATATTTTTAAAAAATGTTTTCAACAAATGGAGCAGAAATAGTTTGGATTTTTTTATGTGAAGAAAATGTTTTTCTCACATATTCAGAAATAATTCACTGCAGTTTCACTGATATTAGGTGCTGAGAATTGTGTTCGGCAAAACAACAGAAATTATCTATTTGGGAATAAGCATGACTGTCTAAAAATATTTGGAGCCTAAACAGCATTTTTTATTGATTCAAATATGATGAGGACCATATAATTTCTGGTGATATAATACAGTCTGTGGTTCACTCCAATGTCATGTTTTATTCTCTGTGTCTAAAACCAATGATAACTTTGATAGGTTCATTAGTTTTTTCTATTATGGTCAGTGATGTTATAATCATGTTATTTTCTTCACCTATGTTAAACCTATAGGTGTCTACCTATGGTCATACTTCCTGAAAAAAGAAAAAAGTCCATCTTTAAGAGTCTCTTTAATAGTCCCTTCTTTGAATTAAAGATGCAGTACAACAAATTCTCATAAGGCTGTGTGCAATATCCATGAAACACTGTCTTTCCCTGTGCTGCATGACACTTTAAAGAAACATGATCAATATGTAGGTTTTTTGGGATGGCTGTAAAATGGCAGGACATACATTTGCACTAATTTCATTTCTAATGTTCAGAGAGGGAATCCTGAATTTTGACACTAGGAAGTAAAGAATCAGTTACTAGCCCTTAGTGTGTACTACCTGTTTATGACTACAAGCTGATCTGTTTTCCTGAAATATTCATCCTTAAGGATTTCCCCATGAAGTCCAAGAACCTACTCAAATTTATGTTGTTTTCATTCTTCTGTGGAGCAGAGCCTCAGTCAGGACTACTCGACCAATCACTTCATACCTGTTCAGTTCTTATTTTGATTCCAAAAAGAATTTTTACAAAGTAGTCTTATTCAAAATTCAATCCCTTATTTGAAGACAAGAACCTCAGTCTGAGCAATTGCAATATGGCTGCAGGCAGTTCTTCATAGTTGAGATTTTGGGATTTCAGCCAGGATCTATTTCTGTGATAATGCCTCTCTGTGGAAAAATCCACAAGAGATACATCAGAAGGAAAACCAGGAAAAGTCATCCCTCTTGTGTCAACCTATAAGTAAAGAAAGTGCTAGTATCTGCTTCCTTGCTAGAAATAGCCACATAGACTACCTTGCAAATCAGAGAACCTTTAGTGAACCTTTTCCATTCTGAGAAATGGGGGACTCCACCAGATCTGCAGTGAAATGCCTGTCTGCAGGATGTAGAACTTTCTCCAGAATCTTGTGCTTAAAAGGGGAAAAATATCCACTTTCCACAATAGCAGAAACAAGATTACTGTTTCCAGGATAGACCTTTGGAATTATCACTTTTCCACAAGTCCTTTCTATTTTCACCTTTTTTCTGACCAGTGTCTTTGCAGAAGACAAAACAGAGGAAAAATTAGAAGAGTATTGGAATGAGCTACAGGTGAAGACCTCTGCCCTGAATATTTTTGATGTAGTGCTGAAATACTCTTTCTTGTTGGGTAGAACTTCTGAAGCCTTCTCCTGCACACTTTCTCACAGTGTACATCCTGCTGTGGCTCTCCATTCCCTGTGGAATAACCCAGATTTATTACACAGCAGAATGTCACCTGGGAATAAGGAGCTGCCTTATTCCACAAAGAATTTGCCAGAGGAGTGTTGCCATCTTTATGATCATAAATGGTTTGTTTCCATCAAGTGACATGGCAAAAAGAGTTACCCTCAGGATGTGAGGGGGAGACGTGCCCATTATATTTATTGCACATCTGCTTCCCAGGGGGCTAGTGCCATTGATCAGAGGAGTGATAATAAACTCCTGCATGTCAGGGTTGTGATTTCATTCCTTAAAAAGTCATTGGAGACATCTCTAGCTGAGCTTTTACAGGATCTCTCCAGACAGATCATCTGGCAGAATCAGGTAATAACCCTCTGTAGTTTACAGCTAATCTGCCAATTAGTTTTCAGGTTCACCTAAACCCCAAGCAGCTCAGCTTTAGCTATGAAATGAATCACAGGACTTCAAGAATTTAAGATTTTAATTAAAGACACTGAGGCTGTATTCAAAGGTGTGTAATTGCATGTTATTTCTTCTCAATGAAAAGAAAATATCAACTTATTTGTCTAAATATGGAGAAAAAAAAAACTGCAGTGGCTTTTGTATGGTCCTTTGCCTTTTGGATAACCGAGAGTTTTGGATCTCCATTGGCTCAATGAATTACCCTAAATCCATACAAAGCAAGAACAAAATCTCTGTGCAGTATCATTGCATCTTGTATGTATTACAGAAGTGCATCTGGGGTCCCTCAGGAGGTTTTAAACATTAAGTGTGAGAGTCTTCAGGCTTTAACCTGTATCGCTCAGGGCTTTCTATTTCCTATATAGAAGTTTTTAGTGGTGTTCGCTACTCCCTTTATCAAAATTATAGATCTTTCAATTGTTGTGAAGATAATTCTGTCAATGCCTGAAGGAGAAATTAGATACTGAAATGAACAGAACTGATCCTGTATCACCCATTATGACAACCATTAACCAAAAAATCCTTTATAAAAGGCCTAACTCATCTTGAAATCAGTTGGGTTCCCAGAAACTTGTTTCTATTTCCTTTTTTATTCTCATCTATTTCCATACTGTAGAGTACTCTAATTCATATTTATCCATGAGCTTTTAGGCTGCATCTATACTTGTAAACTAAATGGGAACAAACTGTGGCATTATACTGTTGGCATCATCCATGTTGACTCTGGGCAATTTGTGCTGCCTCAGGACATGATAGTTTTATCAGAGTAAGGCCTTCATGCAAATTAAAACATTTGAGTCTTTCTTATGTGTAATTTCTACCCCATCTCCATGAGTATAAGAACAGATTAAATTTTATTTATGGTACCTTTGAATAGCAAATTCTGCATTGTTGAATTTAGAAAGGGTTGAATTTCCGACAATTGGCAATACCAGAAAATTTCACTACCGATATAGAAATTTTCACTTTCATGTTCTTATTAGCTATCCTGTCTATACAATCTTATTTATTTAAAATAAATGATAAAGTTTTAAATTATTGTTTACCATTCCTTGATTATATTTAATGTAAATTCCTTACTTCAATTATTCATGCCTTATATACTTTCCCAGCTTTAAAAAAAAAAGAACCTATGAACCTTAACTTTTTATCTATACTTGTGTTATTTTTATCCTTTTCATTACTTGGACTGCATTATGTATTTTTTTTACTTATTCTGATTATCTTTCAGAGGGTACATCTATTGATCCTCACATGTAATGTCCTGTCAGAAATATACCATTTCTTGCAGAATAAACTTCAAATATCTGTTAAACGTTTCACTTAGAGACATTCCAAAACACTTTTATTTTTAGTTTCATCAGTTAATTCCAGTTAATAAAATAATTTCCTGCTTTTTAATGATGATGTGTACCACTGTTATTTGTTATGATCAGCTTTTCTGTAGTGTCTTAATTATTCATCAGAAAAAGGCTATTGTACTGCTATTTCTTCTCACTTAGTACTGGATAAAGAATCTGCTAATTAGCACAGCCAGAACACAAGGTCATTAGTCTTTACTAATTAGTTTTTACTATCCAAACTACTCTGAACAGCTAAACTTGCCGACAAATAACAACATTCTTTAGTATTTTTGAACAATTAGAAATGTCTTTTTCAGCATCCAAATTGATCAGTAATTGACCTCTAGCTTGACTTCCAGCTTTTGTAATTGCTTTTCCAAAATTACCTGGAACCCAAGGTTATTCTGCTTTATCCAAACACTGATTTATTTTATTTGCTGATACATTAACACATCATCAGAATGTTATGACATGTTATGACAACTTCTTACTTTTATTTTGCCTTTCTTGTGTAGGTCATACTTTGTCTAAAGAAAGCCAGCCTGGCCATCACTGTTACCAGCACAGCCTTTTCCATCTTCTTACCATCATACCTTCACACTTGTATTTCCTTCTCCATTGCTATATTTGTGATCTCTCCAGTTTTCAGTTTCCAGTGAATTAAAGCCACACACAGAGGTTGCAGATAGTTTTCCCTGATACTGAAAGCTTGAATAGTAATTTTGGAATTCTTAGCACCTTGGTATTTAGGTGAAATGTAGTCATCAATAAAAAGAGGATGCATAAATGTTTATGCTGTAACAAACAGTGCTAACATTATATTTGTTCATTGCTTTATTTTCAGTGTCTAGTCCCTTTACAATGTATTTTTTCTTCCATGGAAAAAAGTCATCTGTACCTGCACTGAATTTCAGTGCTGTTTTAGTATTTCTTAGCAAGAATCTGATACCTTATTTTCCTGACAGAAAGTATGGTCAGAAGATTTCTCTCTGTTTTGTTCATGATCGTTTTCAGCCTCAGGCCTGCACACGGCAACCTTTCTCCTGGCAGGTAGCCTAATTTGCTGTGCCCTCATGTCTCTTTCTCTTACTAAAGTTTTCCTTTATGTAAAGTTCAGACTCATCCTTTCCTGCTGCTAGAAATGCCTACTGTCTCCTTTTGTTCTGTCTTCTTACTGAGGTAATTGCGCATCTTTTTTCTATCCTGCATCTTCTGCTGCATCTTCCTCATTCCCTCTTCAGAACTGCTTCCTGATTCCCATCATCCCTTTAACATCACTACATGTGACCACTATTTCCTTCTTTCCTTGCTTTGTTTCCTTTCCTATGTTTTCCAGGAAAGGCTCTTCCTTCAAACTTCCCTACTGAATAAAGATATCTTTTCCAGAGAATCACACATATATTTGCTTTGCTTTCTTCCATGGGTTATATGTCTAGTTTTGTACAACCTTTTTAACTGATTCTCCATTCTATTCTCTATTCTTCCATTACATTCATCTGCATTTTAGGTCCTGGGCAGTCTTTCCCATGAACTACATTCTGATGATGATTTTTATAAAGTCAAAAGTCTGGCGAAGGAGGAAAAAGATCTTAAAGTATCTATGACCAGGTAAAATTTCTTGCCCCTTCAACTTTGGGTCACCACTGTTGTTGTTGATGTTTTAGTGACCATTGGTGTAATTCTGTCTTCTAAGTACCTGTTGGGTCAATGTCCAGGTGGAGGCTGGTGACAAGTGGTGTCCATCAAGGCTCTGCCTTGGGACCAGTGTCCTTCAATATCTTTATCAATGACATGGACAGTGAGATCAAGGGCACCCACAGCAAGTTTGCAGATGACAACAAGCTGAGTGCTGCAGCTGACACACCTGAAGGAGAGGATGCCATCCAGGATGTGGGCAAGCTGTAGAAGGAGGTCTGTAGGAACCTTATGAGGTTTAACAAGGCCAAGTACAAGGTTCTGCACCTCAGCTGGGGCAGCCTTAAACACTGAATGGGAAAAGAACTAATTGAGAGCAGCCGTAAAGAGAGGACCTTGTGAGCTGTCATGGATGAAAAGCTGAACATGAGCTCTCAGTGAGCACTCACAGCCCATAAAGCCAATCATAACCTGGGCTGCGTCCAAAGCAGTGTGGGCAGCAGAGCGAGGGAGTCTCTGACCCTCTGTTCTGCTCTGTTCTGCTCTGCTGAGACCCCACCTGCAGTGCTGCATCAACTCTGGGGTCTTCCTCACAATAAAGACCTGGAGCTGCTTTAGCAGATCCAGAGGAGGGACATGAAGTTGATCAGAGGGCTGGAGCGCCTCTCCAGACTGGCTGAAAGAGTTGGGGTTGTTCTGCCTGGAGAAGAGAAGGTCCCAGGGAGAATGTCTAGTAATCTTCCAGTACTTAAAGGAGGCTTATATAAAAGGCAGAGATAATTTATACTGGCACAAAGTAAGAGGATAAGGGGGAATGGATTTAAACAAAAGGAGGAGAGATTTAGAGTAGTTGTTAGAAAGAAATGAATTACTGTGAGGTTAGTGAGACCCTGGAACAAGATGCCCAGAGAAGATGGGAATGCCTAATCCCTGAAAGTGTTCAAGGCCTGGTTGGATGGGACTTTGAGCAACTTGTTTGGTGGAAGGTTCTGTGCCAACAGCAGTGTGTTAAAGTTGATGATAATTAAGGTCGCTTCCAGCCCAATTCATTCTATGATTCTATTATATGACCTGACTTAATAGACAGAAAAACATTAGCCATTCTATTTACTTCTGAAAAAGTCCTCAGTGTTTTTGTCCAGTTTCTGAGTTCTTTTACTTAGGAGGCAATGTTTTAAACCTTTTGCCCCAGGCAGAGTCACTATGCAGTCAGTGAGCAGTCTATTGTGTTCAGTGAGGGAACACCTTACTCAACACCACCTACCAAGTTGCTTGCTTAAGAGCAACTCAGAGCTATCACCAAAGGGCTCTGAATGTGAATCACAGAATATGATGTCACAGTCATACAGAAGATGGAGATGCTTTCATTCTTAATAAATGTGAGATCTCTTCATGGTTCAGAATCTGTCCCGTGAAAACATTTTTTTTCCAGTGTGCTAATAAAAAGCAACATGATCAAGGGCACCTAGACTTCCTTAGGCAAATTTGTTAAATTATTAAACAATTGTAGATCCATTTGTAGATGTGGGAAAACTTGTAATATGTAACATAAAGCCTTAATATTTAATAATTTCATCCTATTGCTTTCTCTAGATATTTACTGAGTGAATTGGATGTGTAATGAAAAGCATGTAAGCTAAAGCTTTGCTGGATCACCCCTAGGACCATAATACTGTCAACTGTTATTTAATATCTACTGTTCAATAGAAATCCTTGAAAAATTGTGACTTCAGTTGTTTAGCTCCCTAGGCATGACAGTCTATACCTCTTTCAAAACCAGCTCCCCATATTCATAGCAAACTACAATGTCTACTGTCCTCAGCCTTCATATTGCCCCGAATTTAGCTGTAAAACTCTGTTTCATTGCTCCTTTAAATTCTCAGTAAATTACCTTGTTTTTTTCAGAAGCAAAGATTTTTATAAAATAATTTTGTACTGTAATGTCACAGCATCCCATATCTTTCCGGAAATATGTCTTGTAAAATATTTAGGCCCATAGAATTTCTCATGTGCAGACACATACAGAGACTGAATTAGCAAAGCTATAATGGATAGATGCTTTCATGTTACTGACTTCAAATCAGAAAAGCTGGTTTCTAGAGAAAGTTAATTTTAATATTCTATTATGACCATTTTTAAAGCTCATATTTTAAAAGAACTGAGAGAAAAGATTGTTTATCTATTACTAATTATTCTATTTCCAGTCTTGTCCAAATAATAAGCAAAGGTATAAGGAATCATTATTAAAATTCAGCATTCAGGTTCTGTTAAAATAGCTTTTGCCTCTAAAAAAAAAATAGAGTGTTTGTCTCCCTTCCTTTGCAAAACTTTATTTGCAAAGAACTTTCTGCTTAGAGTATGAAATTATTAAAAATTATAAACATCACCATATCCAATATCCATTTTCATTGATGAACAGGAACGCCAGCTGTACAATTTTCAACTTGTACTGTGCAATTTTTACATTTTAAAATGTAATTGTTTTTATAAAAATATGACTACTTGGTAATCCCGATTCAAAAAGTGGAAAAACCAAAATTACTGGGACAATTTTTGTAAAAACAGCAGCTCCAATTTCTGTAATTACTGTGAGAGAAGAGTAGCAGACAGTGTCTGCTACATCATGGTTCCAAAGTTATGGATTTATTGTGGATTAATATGAAGTAACATTTAATGTTTTCCAGCTTTACATGAAATATTATTATCATTGTATTACTATTTCAAAGACAGAGTATGAAATTCCTCTCATCTGCACTAGGACTGCTAATTTTTACTCCCTTAATAGGAGACAGTGGAATAACTCAAGATAGTATAGTAAAGAAAAGCTGATATTTATAAATTTCAGGAATGGAGCTTCTGACAATATTATTGTGGATAACATATATTTGTCTTTTTTGTGTGTGGGAATTTCCATACACTGGGTCCTGTCAAAACAGAACTTCTTTTACTAGTACTGATGGCTGTTTGTTGGTTGTTTCTGTTTGGTTCTTTTCTGCCCAACAAAATACTGTTTAGAAATTCTAGCAATTCTCAATAGGAATTTTCAAGAAATATCTTTCATTTGTTCTTGGGAGCTATTCCTATAATTCACATTGAAGACTGGGACATGATTGCAGTGTCAGAACTTTCTACTAATGAAACAAAAATTGAAACAAAATTTATTTCTGTGCACTTTTAGAATGCATTAACTAGGAAATGAACATCCATAAGCGAATTTATTTATTCTTTGAACTGTTGTCTGATTAACCCATCAAAAAAAGGATCATGAATCTCAGAAACATTAAAAAATGGCATCCTTTCTTTGCTCAGTGTTAGAGAAAGCCCTATCTAAAATTAAGGCTAATGATTTCATATAAAGGATGAGCCTTCATGGCTTTGGGGTTTTTCTTGAGTGTTTTTTTGGTGTTTTTTTGATTATGACTAATGTGGCTTGAAGTCTATTCCTAAACTTGGTAATTTCTTTCTAGGTAAGCCTGGCAAATTCCTTCCTTCTCTGCAAAACCTGTTTAACGTTATTTAGCACATCTGCAAAGAAATTTGTAATTTAAGGTTTTACAAGTGTGTTGCAAGAGGATGCATTATATATAAAAGGCTTAATATAGTTCACAATATGCAATTTAACTTCATGTTGAACTGACCTCCTTCAGCTGAGCAGATGACCACAATAGGGCTGAAGGGACCATCTCCTTTGTTGTTGTAAACACCAACTTTCACCTCAAAAGGAGTCAGAGGTGGCACACTTTCATCTCTGTAGATGAATTTTGAGGCATCTGAAGATGTCACCATTTTTTCCTTCCACCCACGCGTGCCATTGGGTCTGAAGGCTACAATATATCCAAATCCTTCTCCACTCTGAAACTCTTCTGACACTGGCTGAAAAATTAAGTTCAGAAACTTAATTATGATTAGAAATAGTTTTACTAATTTCAAAAAATATCACAGTCCCATTATAGAATTTTGCTTAACATACCTGTTCTCATAAGGACAATTGGTTCCAAAGAGGTACCTTAAAAGAGAGTTTCCTCACCTAATCACCATAGCCAAGTCATAGTCCTTGGACTGAATAGTGTCTTGTGCTCAGAAAAGTGTTTTCTTGTGTATATCCCACTTTTTATTGGGATGTTTTGACCTGTTTTCTGTAGGTAGAGCAGCCCTATCAGTGGCCTTGTTAAAAATATAGACCAATACATTGTGATACCTACTGTGGTGGGACTCTTTTGGATTTTAGGTGCCAGACTATCTAAATTATGTTCCAAGTGGGGTGTTAGGTCTTAGAAATTCAATTCCAGGGTTCAACTTAATACTTAGGATACATTGTAATAAATCTAAGTTGTTCTAAGTCTGAAAAAGTTTCTTTTTTTTTTTTTGGTGGAAAATAACATATTTTCTTTTCTCTCCTCAGAGGACCTGTGAAATTAGCCACTTAAATTGGGACACTTCTGACATACGCAGGCAGTTAAAAAAGGGATTTTTCTGCTTTAGAGTCTGAACACTGTGAAAACTAAAACTTACATATCCTACTCAATGAATGAAACTTTTCATGCTAATTAGTACATTAGTAGTAGCTTACATTTATTATGAAGCCAATGGGCTAGTTTAGGAACTAGGTTATATTTAACAGCTGTCTGCATATTAAACCTATGTGAAATGTTAAAAAAATGGGTGTCTAAACTCTCTCTCTTGAAATGTCCGTCCTAGAGATAGAGCTAATGGACAAATGAATCAGAGCTGGGGCACAAGTGACACTGAATCCTCTCCCCTCCACGTTTCAATGAATATCTCATCACCTGTCACTTCACTTGCAGACAAAATTTGCTACCCATCCTTCTGAAGCTGTGCACTGCATATCCCAGAAAAAAAAATCATCATGGCTCCATGGGTAGAGGAAGAAAATCTGACAGAACTTGTAACCTAGCCTCACCCATGGGTCTCTGATTTTTTTGGGAAGAAAACTCTGGTCCTTGAGAGAGTGAGATTTATAACACTCTGCAGTGGTCCTCCAACCCAGTCACCTGGCAGGTGCTATATAGGAACTTAATATGAATACTGGATATTAATATCTCTTCTTAGGGACTGGGATTGGGTCCATTCACACCAGAAACAGTTCTAGCCCCTAGGTATTTTTGTTCAGGATTCAGAAAATTCTCTCCTAATAAGAGAGATGTTGATATTTACCCTTACACAATATGAAGCAAACTGAAATCGGCTCTGTCTCAGCTGTCTTATTAGCTGATGTCAAAAAAGGCAGATGTGCCAACAGAAGGCAGTCTCTTTAGATGTCCTAAAACTTGCCAATTTAAACAATTAGAATTTGGTGTGTCTCTTACCATCTGAATCACTCCTCCAATTGGCTAAGCTTAAAATTTTTTTCAGTATAAACCCATATCTTTATTTGATGGAATTTTTCTTGAGTATGTATTCGTATATATATACATACGAATTTTTATGAATCTGAAACTGCTCATGATGAATCTAGAAGTTTTGAAAACTCCTTAAGAAAAATATCTGTTCTACTATTTTTCATAATTAGCAGAGAAAGCAACTTTCCCACTGGCATGACCACACATCTGTGTTGCATCTTGCATTCCAAATATGTTCACAGAATTGTCTTTAATTTATTTTTATTCAACAATTAAAAACAATTTTTTTAAGTGATATTAAATATATTTTATAAGTCTTTCCTTCTCTTCTCTTAGCTATTATTTAATCTGGTGTTTACATAAGATCCAGAAAAAGCAAATTAACCCAAGCAGTACATCAGGAAGAAAAGACTGATGAATTAGTAGAACTTCAGAGCTGATACCATAATGTCTTCTACTCAAAACTCATGAAAATCCACAGCACTTTGAAGTTTTAGAACATATTTAAGAGTAGTATTTTGTGTTCATGTGTTGACAAGATTTGTTGTAAGGAAACCCCAGTAGAGTACTCTTTACTTTGGCCTCAAAGAAGTTAACATGAAACAAAACCCTTAAACAGAAAAATCCCTTACCTCCCATGCTATTACTAATTCATGTCGCCTTCCACTTCTGCCACTCACGTTAGCTGGAGGTGTCTTTGGCACTGTGAGCAAAAAGGAAAAACAAAACAAAACAAAACAAACCAGAATATCCAAGTTATTGAAGTTTTCCCCATTGCCATAAGTTGCTGCAGAAGATATGAGACTGTTAAATCAGAACAGGAATAAAAACATAGCTCTCTGTGGTAAAGAAAATTTGCTCAAGCCTCATTTGAGAGAATTGCACACACAAGCTAGAAAAATTAAACAAAAGATAAGCAGAGAATGAAAATGCAATAAAAAAATGTTTAAGCACTTGGTCTTCTGCTGATTGATAAAAATTTCAATGTACAGATCACTTAAGAGACAAAACAGGAATTACCTTGTTAATGTTTGTCATTTTTTAACAAGAAACTTGAAATGCCAAGAAATCTGACATATTTCAGATTTCAGGTAAAATCTTACAACATAATTAATAATGTCTCTATTATTTTTCAGGTAGTTAGTAATTTATAATGTTTTAATTATTGTAAATCTATTTTTCATTGCTCTACTGGGGAGCCAACTTTCAGAAATTTTAAGGCAGCCAACCGCAAATGTCCGTCATGATTTCTTGCAAAATGCTGGAAACAATACTACCCACAATTCTTGAAAAATTGAGCTCATCATTGTAGTTTTAAAGGACAAGAGCAGTGAATGAAATTCTTTAAAGAAAATTATAACTATCATCACCATTTTTATTTGGATTATCACATTTTGCAAAACCAAAAATATCAGTTATTTCATTGGAATTTTATAATTTCTTTTACCTTATTTAGTGCCTCTAATGAAACTCCTACAATGGCCAAAGTCTTGAGTTTATTTACTGTGAGGAGGCAATACCTGCATGCTCTATTTGATTAAATTTGTCATAAGATACAAATTTTTATTTTCTTCTTTACAACAGTGTGGGATCTCAGCACCTCAGGACTGAGGTGCCGAGCCACCGAGACCACCCTTGGGGGGCTCGGGAGTCCTGGAATGTTGCCAGAAGTGTCTGGTGGCTGGACTTTGATCCTACACAGGAGACGACACCTGTATGAGGATAGGAGGATTTCACCGGGGTGAATGGTGAAGGGATTAGTTAATTAGAGGGTGAGACACAGGGTTTAGGATTTCTGTACAGGGGGGTTTAGAGAAGTAAGATGGAGGAATTGGGGTGTGTCCTGTCCTTCTTCTTCTTCTTCTTCTCCTCCATCTTCTGTGGTGATGGTGGCACTTTGGGATTGGTCATTACTAAAAGTGCACCGGGCAATAAGGGTGAAAGGTATTGGGGAAAAATGATAAATATTGTACACGTAACTTTGGGTATAAAGATAGGTGACTGTCCGGAGGGCGAGACAGTGTGCTCATGGCTGGCTGCTGAGCAGACCTCTGTCGGGCCGAAAGAAAATCTTTTAGATAAACAATTAATAAACACAGAGACCGAAAGAAGAACTGAAGCCTCTTCTCGTTCTTTGATACGCGGGCTGCCCCAAGGCCACCCCGGGCCTTTCCAGGCCCTCCAAACAGCCGAAAACCGGACACAACTGTACATAGGTCACTGGTAGAAATGTACTGCGAGCCTTTAAGGGTTCAGGCCTTATTGCATGTTTAACTTATTTAGTGAGTAGCACTCTGCCTTTGAACTATATAAAATAAAATGCATTTAAATAAATGTACACAGTCCTCTATGTTTCCTGTGCCATTGAAAGCTTGAGTTCAATGAAAATGCAATTTTTATTAGCTCCTGTCTGTCTGTCTAAGACTTCAGAATTGATTTGGATAGTCATTTTTGAACCCTCAAATCCCTGATAAAGAACAGAAGCCTGATTCTGCTTTTCTTCAAAAAAGATGCAACCCAACAAGGTGTAGGGACTGATTCTCATTCATTGTGCTGGAAATGAGGCAGGTATTATTTTATCTGTGGCTCTAACAGACTGATAGGAGAGATTTCTATTGTGTTTCTCTCCAATAAATCTGTGTTTGCCTGGCAAATATGGTGGCTTCGACTTCCTTCCTTCCTTCCTTCCTTCCTTCCTTCCTTCCTTCCTTCCTTCCTTCCTTCCTTCCTTCCTTCCTTCCTTCCTTCCTTCCTTCCTTCCTTCCTTCCTTCCTTCCTTCCTTCCTTCCTTCCTTCCTTCCTTCCTTTCTTCCTTCCTCCCTTCCTTCCTTCCTTCCTTCCTTCCTTCCTTCCTTCCTTCCTTCCTTCCTTCCTTCCTTCCTTCCTTCCTTCCTTCCTTCCTCCTTCCTTCCTTCCTTCCTTCCTTCCTTCCTTCCTTCTCTTCCTTCCTTCCTTCCTTCCTTCCTTCCTTCCTTCCTTCCTTCCTTCCTTCCTTCCTTCCTTCCTTCCTCCTTCCTTCCTTCCTTCCTTCCTTCCTTCCTTCCTTCCTTCCTTCCTTCCTTCCTTCCTTCTCCTCCTCCCTCCCTCCCTCCCTCCCTCCCTCCCTCCTTCCCCCCTTTCCTTCCTTCCCTTCCTCCCTCCCTTCCTCCCTTCCTCCCTTCCTCCCTTCCTCCCTTCCTCCCTCCCTTCCTGCCTCCCTCCCACTGACATGGCAAAAAGGCAATGAAGTTTTCCTTTCAGAAACAGAATTTCCCTCTGGCTTTAAAAAAGGAGTAGAAAGAATGCAGTTGATGTGCAACAGTGTGACGAATGGTCTAGTGTGAAAAGATGCAGATGAAGCCTCATCTGACAGTTAATTAACATCCGAAAATGATGATGCCATCTCTAATGGAGCATATTTAAACCTTGTTTAGCACCCATTTTTCTCTTGCCTCTCAAAAGGTATTTTTGGGTAAATTATAGAGACAAATGAAGTTTTTATGTAGGTGCTTGCCACATTAGAAATGACAGAGTACGCTGCAGTCCTTTGAAGCATCCAACATGATGAACTTATTTAACCTGCAGCACCCTCTTTCTGGAGTTTTCTTGTTAACAATGTTGCAGACTGTGGCCCTATTTAAATGAATAAACGTTAAAAGAATAAAACTGTCAAAGCGATGAATTTCTTTTGCACGAAACTAAAATGTACACTCACACAGTGAAACTCTTTCAAATGAATAACCATTAAAAGAATAAATGTGTCAAAAGAATAAATTTCCTCTGCACTGCAGCAAAATAGAGCATGCACAGTTAGAGGGAGACAGTTTGAAATGAGTAACTATTAAGTGAAGAAAACTATTAAAAGGAAACATTTTTTGCCAGACACCAAGGCTGTACATCAGCCTTGCTTTCAGCACCATCCCCTTTATATCAATGTTATATCTGAATTTACTCACTCATGGCCTGAGTTTGTTGCCATGCAATTAAAGACTTCCCAATCTTTATGCTGTTAATTCTCAGCAGCAGAGATGCACTTGCACCAAATCCACAAATATGATGCCTAAACTTGGCTCCTGGAGAAAGGATACATGCACCTGGAGAACAAGGACCTCAGGACCTTTTTTGTTTAGAGTTTATCAAAGCTGAGAACTTTGATATTTTTCTTCTGAATAAATAAACCCCACACTTAGTGCAAACAAACAAAAACCTTGAAATGAATGTGCCAGGAGTTTGATTTGAATGCAAACAACAGGATTTTTTTCTTACTGTTTTCCATTTGCAAGAAATTACTGTGATATGCTGTAAATGAAAGTCAAATTAAACTCTATTATAACTTATCTCCTCTAAACCAAACAAAAAACCCATTAACATTTTCTCTAAGAGCAGGCATGAAGAATGTAGCTCTCAGCCGTCCTACAAACATTTGACAAGATACTTAGGATATCAATGAAGAAAAGGTGATATGGAAGGATAAAGCTTATACAGGAAGCCATGACAATTGTCTAATAATTCATGTGTATCTTATCATCACAAGCTAAATATGGATGAAAAACAGAATTTTAATTTGAAAAAAAAAGTGCACAGAATTGCTGTTGCTGAGGGTTTCATGCATAGGAAAAGTGGTTATAAAGTGCTGAAAAATGCTGACAGTGTCATGTATATATTTTTAACCTATATTCAAATGTAAAACATTTAAATGGGGAAGCTTTTGAAATGGTAGGTAATACCATAGCTCTGAAACCACAAACATATGGGGTAGATGCTCACTTTCACTTTCACTGTGTCCAAAATTTTGAAAATTGCTCTATGCTTTATGGTGATTTAATTGGATTTTAAAAATTCCTTTGTCTTCAGTCTGCAAGTCTGATGGATTATCTGTGGCGGTTTTTTAATTTTGGTTTTTTGTTTATTTTTGAATGAAATTGCTGGACTGCAAAGATGAGCTGATTCAAAGATTCTTGGTACTCAGTTTTGGAAAAAAACATTGTAACTCACTAAATATTTCCTTTTAACATTATAAAAAATGAAGCATAGCAATATTTCCTTAAAAATATAATTTGTATTTTGATTCAGTTTTTTAAAATAAAAAACTAAAACTAGAAAGACAGATGAGAGTATTTTGGCTTGAATTAACAGAGATTTTTAATTTTAATCCAAAATTAATATTTTAGTTCTAATTTGCTAAAGAAAAATAAATAAGCAACCAATAAATAAGAAAATATCACACTGAACCTGGAAAAGTGGAAAGTACTAGTAGGGCAGTTTATGCTCTTTTTAACATTCCAGTCTTGCAAATAAATTTTAAAAAATGTTATTTAATAAATAATAATTTTTAAAAGTATATCTGTTTTGTGTTTTTCTTTTTTTTTTATTTTTTCCCCCCAAGGAAATGTCTAGTGGCTTATTTCAATGTCTTTTTTCTATTATGAAGACAAAATACAGAATCTTAATTTTGTAGTGTCTCTTAATTTTTTGAGAAGAACAAAAATATTTAGTAGCCAAAATTATAATTTATTATAATTGAGTATAGTTGATTGCACTATGGCAATAGAAACCTGTACTTGGATTTGATCCTACCCTTTAATGGGGAATATATCACCTAAAGGGAAGACAAAGAGCAGTAATAGTCTTACTGAACTCCTGTTTTTAGACTAAGAGATGCTGAGCTGAGCAGCCCAAATTTATAGTTTTCTCATAACAAGATGAGTCCAGATTTCTCAAATCCCAATTCAATACTTAGTTCACAAGGTCTTTCTCACTCTACTTGAATCCTGTATTTCTTAATTTACTTGTAAATCAATTTATTTTGTATTATTTACTTTTTATATAAATTCTGAAATTTTTGTCAAATAAAGAAAAATGAAGAAAAATGTTGATATTGCTACATTTATTTTGGAGATAAATTAATGACCTTGGCTTTAGTCCTCAAGAAATGACTTGTACCTTTTGTCAAGGTACAGTTGCTGTTGCTTATTTATTTTAAAGGTTTTTACAACTTAGGATACAGATGTAGCTTGAAAAGCAACATTTTTTAGCTGTAGAAAAGACACAGGCAGGGGAAAGAGGGGTTTTCACCAGCTTGGCAGAACTGTTTAAAATGAGACCAAAGGTATAACACATTCAATTCTTTCTTCCCAGTTGCCTTCCACTCTCCCTCTATAGGCATGTATGCACGTGTGCGTGTATCTCTGTCTGTCTCCTGCAGTGCACATCTGGAAAAAGGAGGATGTGTTAAGGGAAAATGCTTTCATTCTGTGGAAGACTAGCCCTCCAGCTGTCACCCTCCCAGGACAACAAGGCACAACCCACCTGTTCAGGAATGGAATGTACAACATGCCAGCATCTCAGAAGTGGACAGCAGGCATATTCAACTGCTGGAAAACAAGGATGGCCCTACTGGTCTCAGAATCTGAAATGTTGTTCTCATTTCCTCTGTATTATTAATATTTGTAATTAATTAGGAGCTCGAATTCAGTTCTATTCACTGACAAGAGGGTTGTGACTGTAAGACTCTGCCTGAATAGTCTCCAAATCACCACCTATAGAGCTGAAATCCTGAATGCTGTGGCATACATAGAATACTATGGGACAAATGCAGGTCTTTTCTGCTCCATTTTCTGTCACACACACATTTGGATTTCTTGTTAGTATTAGCATGAGCCTGCAATCCAATGCTTAAGTAGCCTCCAGTGAGTGATTGCAGCCCACTTTCTCCTTTTGTTTGTCTTCATGGAAAAAGCAGATTTTTTACAAAGGCTTTAGTAGACCATGCCTTCATCTGCAAATGTCCCAGATGCAGCAGGTTATAATTGTTTTTTACTTTTATAGTACAGAAATAGTTTTGATAATGGGAAAAGCTGTAACTTCTTTTATACAAATCACTCATAAAACAATACCCCAACAACAAAAAAGCCCTGAAAATAAAGCCGATCTAAAATGGTCACCTTTTTTCCTGCGACAGAGACATTTCTTGTTATTCTGTGAAGGAATTCTAGCTGAGAAAAAGGGCAACTTAATGCAATACAGGGATTTATTAAAAATATAGCCAGTGTACAGTCTGTTACTAATAGAGTGCATTACATTGTTACCTCCTAAAATCAAGTTTGCATGCATGATTAACAGGTTAAACTTGGATTCCACTCAATTTCTCTCACTCCATGTTTCCTCATGAATAGATAATGTAACTGATGCTTTGCCCCCAGGCTTCAAATGCCCCGACTGTCTTAGTGGAATGCCAGACATGTTTAAATTCATGTTATTGGCTCTTTGCAACTTGTGGACCTGTAAAATATGTATCAAGGCTAGAACTGACAAAAATGCAGCAGCTGGCTTTAAGTTAGATGTGCCAGAAAATTGTGATATTTTCTGTTCCAATGGAAGTAGCAATGAAAAGCAATCATGTTAACTAAATATGAGCTAAGTAACAAGATTAGAGTTTAATTAAAAAAATTAAAGCAAGTCAAAATCTGTTTATTATTCTGTTGGTTTCATTATACCATCTGAATTATTATTTTGTAGGTATTTTTAGATAATGGAGTAGTACCTGGTGTTATTACTATCTTGGATAAGGAGTGATCAAATAAGTGAGGTGTGGGGATAAAAAGAGACTTTAGTCTTCAATCCAATTTTCTTGTGCCATTAAACTACAGATGCAGATTGCCATTTAGGTGTAAAATAATGGAACCAGAATCACACATTTGCTGCCTCTGTGGATTGTCTACATAGCTACCATTCAGCCTGAAGGGTCTCAACTCTTATCTGAACACAAGTCACATTCACTTTCTCAGCTGGGAGATGAATATTTCTGGATTTCCACTCAGTGCACGGGCAACCTGCCCATTTGCACTTGTGGGTCACCTCTATCATCAGTGAAAATAGCACTGATTATTCTGGTTGTTCTGCCTGGGTCATGAGTAGAGAGGTTCATGCCATGTTCTTTCTGAAATATGACCTATCACATAAATGTCCTTTAAGAATTGAGAACTATGATATTAGAACTGGTCATCATGCTAATAGACAGTTTCCCTTGAAGCTTTCAGATAAAAATAATTAGTAATAAAGAGATTGTGAAAAATAATGGCTCAATGGGTTCTCTAAGATAGGCAATTATGTGCTACTTTGAAAACCCATATGAAAACTATTGTAAGACAATGAAAACTTATTACTGGTTTCTTTTCTCTTTGGCATCTAAAAACTATACCAGGGGTGATAATTCCCAAAATCAGTGAAAGGTATTTCAGAATACAGAGGCAACACACTCTGAATTTCAGGAATATCTGAAGTTAAGGAAAAGCTGGCTGCCTGAATGAAGTTGATCTTGAAGGCTCGGACCTTTCAAGAGTGCCATACATATTATGTGTATTATGCCATTTTTCAAAGAACCATATGTGTAACAGTTTGGGCTCTTTTATTTATTTGGTTCTTTATTTAAAGCAGAATCTATTGTTTTATTGTTCCAGTTTAACAACCCTGTGCAGATTCTAGGTTTTTTCTTGAGTTAGACTCTATTCTTTCTGATGGAAAAAACCATGGAATGTTACCCAGAAATGAATACCAAGCACCAGGTAAAAATTCATCATACATTGAATGCTTTTCCTTTCCCATAATTTTGTTTTTGCTGATCAATATTACGATTTATCAATTCGTTTTAACAGAGGTTAAGTTGCAAAGAATGTTGAAAATGAATATGCATTAAGAAGGGTTTTACTTGAGTTATAAGAATATGTTTTAGCAAATAGAGGCTTTGTTAAATATTGGGCAAGAAGGAGAAGTACCCTAAAAACATGCCAGCTGGATGAAATTTGACATTTTCAAACTTGTTTGTCAGAAAAACTGAAGCCCGCAATTTAACTGCACCTGGTCAATTGAGAAACTGAACCATCCTTGTGAAAACAATGAAAATATTCCTCAGTCTGAAAGAGCATAATACCAGGCGTGCAACCTATTTCAGGAAAAACTTTTTCTGGAATGTTTTTCTCTTCTCTGATATGTATAATCTGAACAAATGGAAAAGTTGTTCAAACACTGGGGTCCAGAAAAAATTGTATTGCCAATGAAATATGGTACAAAATTAAGGAAAGAATAATGGTGGTGAAAAAAGGGAGTTTTTAAAAAAATAAAAATTTGTGCTTTTTAGTTCATTTTCATGTCCTCTTTTTCTTAGTGGAATGATGTATGGAGCATCTGCAGCTTCTGCTATCAAGTTGTTGAGCCTCACACTGTGGGGAGCTTGAAGAAGATGAGGGAGTTTGAAAGGAAGCATCTTTCAACATGCGGGGATGGGAATCAAATCACTTCAGTGCTGTTCCACGATTGCACAGTGAAATTTAATATCAGCTGGCAACTACACTGTTATTTAAAACAGGAAAACATAAATATGTCTTATTATGACTGCAGGTATGTTTGTTAGACTTCATCTGAAATAGAGTATCCAATTTTGGGTGCCAAATGTGAAAGACATTGATCAATTAGCACAAATTCAGGGAAGTCCACTGGGATGAAGAGGGGCTGGAAGTGGCCTTGTGAGGAAAGGTTGGTTCAGCCTGGAGCAGAGATGGTCTTGGGGGACCTGACAGCAGCTCCCAGTGCCTGTGGAAAGGTCACTGAGAAGGCAGGCATGAGGTCTTCACAGTGGTATGACCGGTTCCTTAAGAGTTATTCAATTGATGAAGAATCAAAGCACAAAATAATCTGTCTAGGCATCTTAAATAACAAAAAAAGAATGAAGAATAATCTGAAAGTGTTCTGATATGTAGTTCTCACCAGATTCTTTTTTCAAATCCCATCTCTACCTCTTTCTACTTAAAACATGTCTCTCTAAGTGCCTAGGTATTTTTCTCAGATTCCCTGTCCTTCTTTATCTTCTTTAACTGGGGCAGAATGAAGGGAGATAAAGAACATATTGTCAATGATTCCAAATACTAGGAGTCCATTGTAACTTTCAAGAGACGCAAATAGAATATTTTGTTTTTATGGTCTCCCAAAGTATCATCCTAATTAGAAATAAAATGAAATTTATTAAAATGTACTAACCATTTGCAGTAGAGTGTGCAAGACAAAGAAACATTTAGAATACAAGGTATTTTAAATTAAGAAGCCTTTTATGACTTCCCTATCTTGCAGAAAAAATTCCATGAGCTGTCAGTGAGAGAAGTTGTGAAGAATTTGGGGGAAGAGGCTGCTTAGTAGCAGTTGTTTGAAGAGGCTGCAAAACAGCCTAATTTAAGAGCAGTAGTAGTTTATCAGAGGGAAGACAGCAATAGCTGAAGTGTAAGATAAAAAGTAAGGTAGCTCAGATGGAATAGAAGAGCAGGGAATAGTTTTATTTGAAATTTCTGCAAGTTAAGCAATATTCCTGTAATTGAAACAAACTGTCTCCCCACTACAAAGAATATCACCTGGTTACTGGACACACAGATGTGTACCAGTGAAAAGAGATTAGGTCTGTTATTATATTAAAGCAGATCTTGTTTCTGATAGTGCTGTAAAAATAATCTTTTTATCCTTTCCTTACCTGCTTCATTGGTTCTGATCACTCGCGATGGTGCACTTGGGTCTCCAGTCCCAATTTTATTGGTTGCTACTACTCTGAACTCGTACTCCACCCAAGGGTTCAGTTCCACAGCCATAGCAGACTCCATGTCACCACTTATCAGATCTGGAACTGGAGACAATAAACAAATACGTAAGTCACTCAGAAAAATGAAGCTGGCCTGCAGTATCTCAACAGAAAGCAGATTTTGTGGTACAACATGGTCACTAGAAATGATCGACATCAAGGATCTAATATGTCAGGAATTGCAGCTAGGTTTTTGGCACTGTAGTATTCCTGAAAAGACACAGATTGAAGGATTTAGGGGAGAGCTTCCTGCTTATTCACAGATGCATCGTGGCAGGTGTCTTTGTGCTGTCCTTTCAGAGCTGTTGCTAAGTAACACAAAAGGAATAAAAAAAAAGAAAAAAAAATCAGTGATTTTAATTTGTTGTTGTTTTCTGAAGAGTATCTGTTCCTGTAGCTGCCAGAAAATATTACTGTTATGATCAGGAGTTTTGAATAGTCTACTTGTGCTGTTTGAAAATTTTTCTCACCTGTTTTTACGGTCTGCCAGCCAAGAGAAAATGGACTGCGTGCTTGCAGGTTGTAGAGGGAGATAGGGCTGTGATTGTCTGCCCCAGGACTCCAGGAGAGTGTTGCTGTTGTGTCTGTAATTTCCTCCACTATTACAACCCCTGGGGGACCAGGAGGACCTAGAAATAAAGTGGAATAATCAAAAAGACTACACCATCATCGTGGATGTGCAGCATTAATATAGGAGATGCATTCTGTAGGGACCCAGTGGAGTTCAATATCCATGAAATACGAGAGCTAAGATACACAGTGCTACATCATGGAAATACCTAATTTCCATGATTTCTGATGGTAAACTGTGATTTTTGCTACTCTTTAGATGCTGCATGAATGAACATCCATTAACATGTCAGAGTGACAGCTGAAGTACTAAAAATAGAAACAGATTAAAAAACACACCCAAAACTCTGTTATAATTGTTCTGAACCTAAAATTAGAGGAAAAAAAGAGGAACTTTAAGAAGCATCCAGGCTAGACTGAACAGTCACAATCATCTCTTTGTGTGAGACTTGTCAGTGAGAAAGACAGATGGCAAGAAAAATGAAGCACAGGAGGATGTTCTTCATGAAGAACAATAATATCACTAATACCTGAATTAAGCATACAGCATTCATCCTTTTTCTCAAATTCACTCACTCAGGATAGCTGCACAGATTCCTGCTGGAAGTCCATTAACTGTTTGATTGAAAGCTTCTAAAACTAAAATAAAAACCCAAACCCAAATATTTTAAAACCTGAAAATTATTTAGGGGCCATTAAAACCCCCCAAAAATCACATGAGAATTCGTTAATTTGAAAATGAAAGGATTATTTTTTCCATTTAGCTGCTCTAAATGAAAACATGCTAATCACTATTTGTATAGGCCATATGACTGCTGCAAAAAGTGAGATCTCTGGTAACATAAAAGATTTTTCAAAGAAAAATGTGGCTGTAACATTCCACTCCCATCCACAATTTTCCTGTTTAATTCTTCTTGATGATTGATACGACTGGTGTTTTGAAAACATTGTCCATTAACACTTGCTGAACTAAATTGGAGGCGAGTTTGTCCTGGTTCAGGATCCTCCTCCAGAGCTGTTTAAAACCAGATGTTTTGGGGAAAATGTGTGTCTCTGTCATGTGTAAATGCAAAACAAAGCTCCTTCTTGTGCTTTCTTATACTTAAAAGCTTGTACAAGTCCTGGAGGACAGAACATGATAATCCCATATAATATTCATATTATATTCATAGCTATAATTATTTATGAAAAATATAATCTTCTTTTTCATCCAAGGCCCTTCTAATTGTTTTCCATCTTCTTGCTATGGAAGGCTGATGTTTTGCTTGTGCTTCTAAAAAGATGGAGGACTGTGAAATCAGAAATGCACTAACAGAGGCTGATGTTTTGCTTGTGCTTCTAAAAAGATGGAGGACTGTGAAATCAGAAATGCACTAACAGATACCTTCTCCAAAAATGGAACTGCAGGAAGGGAAAAAAACTTCATTAATAGAAAGCTATTGCTGGTACACTTTTGAGGCAGCCACTGTTGTTTGAACATATCATGAACTTTAGCAGAGTAGGACATTTGGAAACCTCCATTCCTCTGAGCTCTGGTGAGCAATGTGGTGGCATTTGCTGAAGTGTCAGAACTCAACACCTGCGGATCAAGGTGGCAAATGCAGGGACCTGGTGCCTCCCTTTGAAGAGAAAGTTGCAGCCAATATTTCTGCACTGCAGGGTTCAAAAGTTTTATATTTTAGTACTATTTCACGCAATCAAATATTTTCTGGCTTAGCGCATGAGTAGAAACAAATTCATCTGAACATCAAAGGCTAAAAACCCCATTAATAGAAGTATTTGTATATAATGTGATTTTTTTGTCATTTGCAGCTGCAAACAACTTTATGTTTCCTCTGATATGCCTTCAACTAAAACATGGCTACATGAAACGGTGGCAGCAGTAGGATCAGAATTTTGTAATAATTGGACTCAATATCTTCAGAGTGAAAGAAACATAGAATGAGAGAGCAAATTGTGCTATTCACTTGCCTTTATTTCCTTGACAATGATCTACAAGCAACTAATTGACAGTAAAATGATAGAAATATCTGGCATTTAGAAATAATAGCCACAAGAAAGAGAAAAAAATGTTTGAAATTCAGGAGATTCAATGCAGTAAATATTAGCACTATGGATGTATGATGGAAGAATATTGTCTTCACAACACACTTCAGTCTTCACAGGAGCTCAGGATATGGCTCTGGGCCATGGGAAGAACAAGGAACAAGGTTTTCCACTTCCACATGGGCAATGAACATCTTCAATGCTGGGAATCTCTCCTCTTCCCTTGCTCTGCCTGCTCATCAGGCTTGTCTTTGCTGCTGTCAGTGCCTTTGGTTGAGCCACAAGCAATGGCTGGAATAAAATGGTGCGTCCCATTGGACACCTTGCAGCTCCTGGCCCTCCTGAGTCCTATTTCATTTCCAGTGGAAATGGCTTGCTTTTCCTCCTTGGAGAAAACACTGCAGAAAGATGTGCTCTCTGCACACCTGCCTTCCTGCCAAGTGTTTGCTGCTCTCTGCTGGGAAGCACCAGGTCAGATCTTTGTATCAGAAGAGAAAAGTCCTGGGGCTAATTTAATAAAATAGGGTGATTCTTCAATTTCCATCCTCTACTGTTTCAGGCTATCTGTTGATCTAGGAAAATATTAGTGAAATTTTTATTTGCAGCTATGAGGGAAAGTTTAGAGGAAAGCTGGAATTTTGATACAATCATATGCTTTTACTGGGTTGGAGCCCTAGGCCCAGACTTATATAATGGTCCCAAACACAAGCAAGATTAAAGGGAAATATTTTAGCACACTTCCTTTATAACAATATTTCTCCCATGCACTCTGAATGTTGTTAAAGTGTTTCTAGCCACTATATTATAACAAAAGAATAGGCGCCTTGCTGATATTAAAGGATGTAAAATAATATTTATGCAGACATCCCCTGCTAAATTCTCAATATATTTTGTTGTCAGAGTTTCTCTCCTTTTTTTTTTTAAATGTTTTAGATGCATTCCTAGGCATGGGAGTGTGTCATTATGCTTTCGGAGATGTGCGCTCTTACACAGTCTGCAGGGTGACTGCTAAAAAGCATTTCAAATTCCAACAGCAGGCATTCTTGAAAGTGGATTAATGAAGGACAAAGGCCTCAGTGATGACAAATGTATGCCAGTTAGCCAGGACATGAGTGCTATGCAGATGTCACTCATTTTTGTAGAAATCTCATTAAATTTGATGCTTGGATGTTATCATTCATGGTGTCAGTCAGATGGCTAATGCAGAAAGGTTTTTCTCCCAAGGGCTGTGTTATTGCTCAGGATCTCTAAAACAATTTTTTAGCTGAGAATAGCCAATTGAGGAAAAAATGCATGGTCTGTTCAAATGTTTATCTGGAAACTAGACAGAAAATGACTGGTCATAAATGCACTATAGTGCAGTCGACCTTCATGAAGAAGACATTTGGGGCTGTGATAGGCTCTTATACAACTCTAGGAGCATTGGGAACCCACTGTCAAGGATATGAGTCAGTCATTTCCTTTCAGAGCAATACCATAGATTGATATTTCATTTCAGGACATGCATGACTGCATTTTGGCAAATTTGTTTTATGTATCTTTTTATTGTTGGAATGATCACCCTGAGAGGTTGTTGGATTGCTTGCCATGATACAGTGTTAATGTGAGAGTTCTTGAAAAACAATTACCAAAAATAGCTGTAGTAACTCAGTGAGGCAGTGCCCTTTCCTATGTATCCCAGAATATGCACTGATTTACACCACTGCTGCTTCACCAGGAGAATTCTTACTTTTACCAAACAGCTAAGAAGCCTGATATGTAGCAGTTCACAAACACAGATGTTTTGACCTGAAGATTTTTGCTTTTTGAATGACAAGGTGCTCTGGCTTGTCCTCAAGAAGGTGAGAACTTGAGAAAAAGAGGATAAGACAGAGGCAGAAACTGCAGAATAGTGAGAAAGGCACACAGAACTGCAGCATAAAACAGGAGCTTGACTGCTGCAGCATAAATCCCTTTTGCTGTACCCAGCTATAATAGACTATGTGCTCACATGTGGTAGAGGAGATGATGGAGAGAAATTTGGATGTATAGTAGATGCTAGAGACACTCTGGTTTTAGTGGATGCATGCATGATGCCAGTCCCTCCATGTGTGGTTTCTGTAAGGCACATAAGAGCTGTGGGCTGATGGAGAGGTTATAACCCAGCCAGTGTCAGGATAGACAGGAAGGTTAGGCTTAGGGTTGGAATGTAAGTAAAAGAAGACATTGATTATTTCAGCCTGGATAGTCTCAATTCATTTCAGGGAAGAGGGTCAAGATAAATCCATGGTGTACTGCCTGAGAAGTCTCTTAGTGGTACCTCTCATGTTGCCCTGATGACTTCTCTGCCTTGTGCAAACCTAAACATAGTGAATTTGGATGAGGAAACCTTGAGAGATGTTGATTTTTCTGAGCTCAGATGGCAGATTGCAGTCCAGAACCTCCGAGCTGGACTTCTGTGTCGGGGTAGTTTTTGACACAAATGTATGGAGAGCACAGGGAACTTGAATTTCATCTAAGGTGTAAAAGCACTGCTAGCCTAGGAATTGATCCTGGATGACATTGCTAGCAGTGTCTCTATTCCCAAAT
Organism: Zonotrichia leucophrys gambelii; assembly: GCF_028769735.1. Lineage (NCBI taxonomy): Eukaryota > Metazoa > Chordata > Aves > Passeriformes > Passerellidae > Zonotrichia > Zonotrichia leucophrys. Next base: position 77,169,295 of record NC_088169.1, read on the forward strand.
AGAGAAGGAGACTGAGTTTTGGCAGTGTCTCTTTCTTTGGCATGGCCTGCTGACTACCTTCAGAGCTGCAGGACATCCCTGTCCCAACCCTGGTCCATGCTGTTTCCTCCACTCTCTGCAGTCCTACTGGGAGCACCAGCACTTCCAGGACTACGTGTGTCTTTTTCAGACACTGAGTTAATAAACATCATCACATCTGATCTTTAATTTAGTATTTGTTTCTAGACACTTTTTGACTGAAGTAAGTTCATGCCTATAAGTTGATGCTTTTAGAAAAAGCTTCTTAAAATAAAATATCATTTTTAAACTCTTGAAAAAAACAGCTTTGGATGGATTTTAATCTGTTGCTATTTCATATAATTAAAAATATTTAAAAAAAAATTAAAGGCTCTATTACAAGATCTAATTGCTGGAAATGTTTTGGTAAAGTCTGTGGGCTAAAGGGCTGATTCTCCATCTACAGTAATATACTATCTTCCAATGTAATAAATGTGTAAGGTGCTACACTGAAGAGGGCCAAAGTACAGATCTGAACCCTAGCCCTGATCCTACCTGCTCTTATGTTGGCAGACAGACCCTATCACAATTCAACAAGCCCTTTAAAATTATGACTTTTCCAACCAGTGCTTTGGCACAGTTAATGGATTACTGTGGGCTGGGGAAAATCCTTACAGGTAATTTGCCATGCCTGTTCTGAGGGAGGGGGACTGGGAATGTAAGTGTGTGAACTGGAACTCTGCTGTACCCTCTGGCCTCAGGGAACAGTGCTGTATTATGGACATATTCTGTGAGTCCAAATAATAGGGTTTGTGCTCAGGGCATCTTCCTGGCCTTTGCTACAGCTCAAATGTAATTTCAAGGACCAGCAAGAATCTGCTGACCTTGTTTATGTTCCATTTAATAATGTGCTTGAAGGCCTTTAAGCCCAAGTACTTGTCTTTAAGTTTTATTGGCAATATCACAACAGAAAGGAGCAGGGTGGTCAACCTAACCAGCAGTTCCTGCGTTATATTTGCTCCGGGTCACTGGAGTTCTGAGGAAACATTACTTTTCAAAAAATAAAGGATAAGAGTGGATTTGTTGCTTAGATTGCTAGTTTTGCCAGTCTATAAGATGAATAGCTTTAACCTTTTTATTTTATTTTTAGACCACAAAATGTGTACTCAAGCCACACATTGTAGTCACAAAGACTTTCATCCCTTCACACTACCGGATTGTGCTCTGCTTCATTTCAACATCTTACAGCTTGCAGGTAGATGTTTGATTGTTTGATCTCAGTGCTCACATAACTTACAGTAGGCATGCACTGTGCATTTGGTTAGCTCTCAGGGCACAGTCTTAAAATAAATGGGTTATGTTGTAGGTGGAAGCTGATTTTCATCCCAATTTTAAAGAAGTTCCTTCCATGATTTTTGATTTGTTTTGTTTTGTTTTGTTTTTCTTGTTTTTTAACTAATATTTGTACTGGCCAAAGGATTTTAATTAGCTCTGTATATGCTCATAATTTTCCAAGGATATACAGCATTTATGCAGAGAATTAAGAGGACTGGGCCTTATTTGTTTTACTCTTAAAAAATCAGCGCCTCTTGATATCCATAACAATAGAAATCACAATTTTAGTAGTAGGAGTGAAAAGGATAATAAAAACAAACACAGTGAGTAAACAATTACTAAAATACCCAGAAAATAACCAGCATGTAAATCAACTAAAATCCTTAAGTGTAGATGAATGAGATAGTACTGTAAACAAATTAAGAGAGCACAGGTTGGTTTGTAGTGTAACTGACACCAATACATTATTTCTTCTAAAGTATATTTGACAGTAGATATGTAATATAAAAATATTTTATAAATTACTTTTACTAAATTATGAAATCATACTGTCATTAAGGTTGGAAAAGACGTCTAAGATTATCAAGTCCAATCATTAAGTTAGCCCCATTGTGTCCATCACCAATTCCTCAACCATGCACCCTTTTCCTTTGAAGACTTCCATAATTGGTGATTCTATCAATTCCCTGGGCAGTTTATTCCAATACTGCACTTTCAGGGAAGAAATTTTTTTCCTAAGATCCAATCTAAAGCTCTCCAAGTGCAACTTGAGTCCATTTTCTGCTATCCCAAAGCTTGTTAGATGGGAGAAGGGACTGACCCCTCTCTCCCTACAGCCTGCTTTCAGGTAGCTGTAGAGAGTGATATCTATCTATCTATCTATCTGTCTATCTATCTATCTCTCTATCTATCTATCTATCCATCCATCCATCCATCCATCTATCTAATCTATCTCTCTAAAAATATATAAATTATTAAGGGGACTAAATGTGCTGAAATGATCTTTTATATGATCATTGATAAATAAAAGGAAACATAAATAAATAATTTCTATGCATTTCATTTATTTGAAATATTTTCTCTTTAGAAAATGGCACATGTCGTTAGTTAGAATCTCAAACTCAAAACTTGAGCAAACTTGCCTGGCTGCTGCATTGCTGTACTTTCCTGGCAGAGACCTCATGGTCATCTTGGCTACACTCTCCCAGGCTTAGTTACCTTGTACTGTCAACCCTCACTACCTTTGTTTACACTGTTCACTGCAGAAATTCAAACACTGAGTAAGTAATTTTGGGACCATTAGTCTTTGCTCCTTTGTGAGCAGGCAGAGAAATTTTAAGGAAAGAAAGTTTGGAGATGACTTCTCTCCTTCAGAGACTGGAAGTGCATAATGCAGCATCCAGCATCTGTCTGAGTAGTTTGAAACCTATACAAACTTACTCTTTTGGTTATAATGAACTGTAAAGCAGCTTTGCAAGACTAAGAGTTGATGGAATTAATTCAAAAATTTAATGTTACTGAAACTAGTAATTTGTTATGATGAAAAGCTTTTATTTATTAAATAGCCATTAACATCCTGGAAACTTGGTAGCATTGATTTGGCACTGAAGCTTTCAGAGATGCAAATCAGTCCTTTTGATTCACAACTTTGTATTTCTAATTCAGCCATGATACTTCTAAATGTCATGTATGAAATGGATAACTGTGAAAAATAACTGTTCTGGTGTCTGTGGTGTCACTATCATCTCTACCAATATGGAGTTTTATATAGCAAAAATCACTCACTCTGCTCTAAATGTTTGAAGCATTGTCCCCATCCATATGAGATAAATATTACAGCAGGTTTTGCACTGATCCTCTAATCTGCAAGAGACTCTGTTATTCCTGGAAACTGCTGCTGAACTAGGAATACTGCTCATCTCAGTGTATGCAAAAGTGTGCCTGTAATTGACTATAGGAAGCCTCATGATGACTTCTGTGGAAGCAAGTTAGACTATTGTGTGGTATTCCCAACTTCCACTATTTCTCTTTGCTGAACTACAGATGTTTTTTCTCCAGCCAGCCCTTCAAGCTTGCAGAATAAAGAGCAAGAAATATACAGTAAACAGCTTTGGAAGGACATTTTTCTACTCAAGCTTTTCTTTCTTGCAGCCTATGGCAAAGCAGTGTTTCAAGTGAATTCATTGGAAATTGTGTGTTTTAAGAGAAAAGAAATACTTTTTGCTAAAGTAAATGTAAGAAGTATCCTTTTGCTCTTATCTCTGACTTCTGCTGGTGTTCTTCCAAACCTCCCACTCACTGTATAATAGATTTTGTACTAATGGGTTAAATAAACACAAACTGTAAACAAAATACTGTAGCTATTGAACCAATGTATGGTAGTAAGGGTCAGACTTTTCATGGTGTCAATCTCTTTATGATAAAAGTATTTCTTGTTCTAAACCTCTTCACAGCAAAACATAGTTGAAGCATGGGATCATTTAGATATCCTCTGAAGTGAAAACATGAAAACACAGATAGCTTTAGATTTCAAGAACATAATGTAAAATAGGAATGCAATAAGCCCTATTTGGAAGTTATGCTTTAAAACACAAATTAATTCACCAAGTAGGCATTGTCTCAAGAAAAGCTGACACATTGCTGGCTACAAGATCACCTGAGACATCTGTGAGAGGCAGATCTCTGGGCTGGTACTTGGGTGTTTGGTACCCATGTTTGTGATGGTATCATTAGTGTCAGAACATGACATGCATATTTATCCTGTATTAGAGCCTTCTGCTTAGATAATCACTTCTTTGTGAAAAATTAGTACAGAGACAACTCAACTAGTGTATGCCAATGTTCGGTGGAAAATCAGCCAAGCTGTAGCATTCTGCAGTTCTGCTCCTCTGCTACTTAATATTCACTGCAAGTTGAAGATCGGGGTGGATAAGTAAAAGCTGGTAGCCAGAAAATGCACACGACATGGGATAAGTGCTTTTGGACTGATGTGAAGGACAGGATTGGCATTCACAAAAATCATAAATCACTTCTTCTTAAATGGCTCTTGTCTTCATGTGCAGAAGAAAACATTTGTTGACTGTGCAGTGAGTGTCTGTATTCTCCTGTAAACATCCTTGTTTGCATGGCAGACAGGTATTCTGCATTTCCTTGGGTGAGGAGACAACAGAAGACAGATGAAATGAAATCAGGTAATGACTTGGGTGTCAGGAATGTAAGTCCTTAAGGGTGATTTTTGTTGTAGCCATTCACTCCACTAAAACTATTTCTTTGATCATCAGACATACATGATTTCTGTCATGGGATTGCACTTGAGGTACCACATTTCTGCAGGCTTGGTGCTAGAAAAGTTACCAGCTTCTGTGAAAAGCTGTTTCCTCTTCTAGATGTCCTTGAGATGCATCAGCATATATATCTTCTGCTGTTATGGGCTCTGATGACTCTTCCAGAAAAGATTGCAGAAAATTTACCACTATCTCCATCTTTGCCCCAACGGAGGACAGTCTGGTTCAGAGTGTGGCATGCCTGTTATTTATCTTTTATAAAGCTATATAGCTTTTCCCTTTCCAATAAACAGTTCAGTGTGTTGGCTTAAGCCATGGACAGAGGTTCACCTGAGGGAACTTCTGTTCATTTCTAAGCAGGAGTCAATTCAATGAAAGAAGAAAATATTTTGGTTAGTGGAAGTGCCCTAAATTGTGCCTCACACATCCAGATGCTAATTTGTTTGTCACCTGATTTCTGTGCTCTTGGCTCCTCTGTGTTAGAAAAAAAGCTTGAACATATCTTGATCCCACCTAACAGCCACCTGCAGGTATAGTATGCTTTTAAGGAGAAAGTGTGATTTTGAGTCGTGGTCTGAGACAGATAAAAAGAGTTATCCTACTTCATAGATGAGCACTGCAGTTGCTGAGCTAAGTTAAAAGTGATTGCTATTGCCTCTTCTGCCTTAAATCAGTTCTGGCCTTTGATCTGAATCTTCTCTCATCCTCCCCATATTCAGAGAGTAAAGGACTCTCAGGGGACCTCTACAGAATCAATGTGTGTATCTAGAGGGGATGGTGAATCTCAGATGAATGAAAGATCATGAGGGGTTTTTGAGGCACGTAATAATAATAAAAAACCCTCTGATGATGAATTAAAAAAAACTTTTGTAGAGCTGTATTCTGGAAAGGAAATACTGCAGTCACTGGCAGAGCATCTCTTCCTAATGAAATCTACATTACTGGCAGCATTAGAAAAAAATGCTAGGGATCACTAAAAAGTTGTTCTTAAATTAATACACATAGTTTAATCACATTTTAGAGAACTTATAGATGTATTTGGAGGGTTTTTTGAGTATTTAGTGCTGATAGGACTTGAATCCTGATTTTGTCCAAACATGGCATAGAATGTTTGAAATGTTCCTGAAAGAGATCCACTAGGTCAGAATCATTATTGAAAAATGTTCTTCACTGCAAATTACCCAAATTCAAGACCTGTGAGGTAATGAATTTGAAAATTTTAATTTTGAGTTTAAAAATGTATAACACATTATAGAAAGTTGTAGAATAGAAACTTGCTGCTGTCTTTGTTTCCTTTGTTTTTCAGACACACACACATATATATGCAGTAAATTCAGGAATCTTATTGCACCATTAATTACCTTCTTATGAGTAATTAGACTCAAATAAACTGAGATTTACTTGGTACTGTACATTCTCTGTTCTTTGTGCTGTCTTTCATTGGTGATATTTTTGAAATATACCTTTCATTGTATAATGCAGAGCAAAGAAGAGCAAGGTCAGAAATAGTGACATTCCCTGGCATATAATCAAAGGAACTTCCAGTAGAGCAAGTAGTAAAAATGGTTTCAAAATAGATAAATATTATTTAAGGATACTCTATGTTTTCCACACAATAAATGATACTGAGACATTGCACTTCCTTGAAAATACAGCAGTGAATGTCTGTCTGTTAAAGATCAGGATGTTAATTTCAACCAACAGAAGTCTGCAAAGTTTGTTTCTGCTTCCTCCATCTGAGGAGGCTGCAGTGAGGTATAATACTGTTCCAAGTCACTTGTAATTAAGTGCTGACAAAAAGTCCTTTGACTTAAAAATAGAGAACCAGTTGAATGCATACTTCAGTTTAAATTTAATCAATTTGCTAGTGGCAGTGATTCTGATATTCATGAATATCTAAAGGAGGGGGAATGAGATTATTTTAATTTAATTTATTCTGTATGTCCAATTTAGTTCATGTAGAAACATTGTAAGAAGGACAATTTTTCAAGAAAAAGTTACAATGATTTATTAAAATACCATATGAACCCTACAATAAAATTAATGATTGAAATGGAGTTATATGCTGGTATGATATTATCAGTATTATCACTGGTATTTTCTGCAGAGACAAAAGGAGAGAAAGAAAGGTCAGAGCAAGGGTGTGCTGTAGGTTTGCTTATACCAACACATATAAGAGTGCATAACAAATCTTCTGCTCTCTCAGTTTGGCTTCGGGCTGTAGCATTTAAAAGAAAATGATGTTCCGTAATATGCATAAAATGAAATTATTTTGACTATAAACTGTACTGCAAATAAAGAATAATATGGCTTTGGATAACAAACTTTACTGTATGAATTTTCTTCATAGAGGATGACTTCCCTTTTCAGGTGGAATTCTTCAGAGTTAACTGAAATATTTACTGAAACATCTGTTTCTGTTGGTGTCTTCTCCTAAACAATGTCCAGTATCCCCAGAAGCTAAACATAAAGAAGTTTGAAAGGTGCTACAATTTGGGATCATCGCTGTCAAATTGCACACCACTACGTGCACTCTACAGGCTGAGATAGGGGAGAAAAAAAAATTAGAGATACTGAAATGAAAATGAAGTTCCTGTGAAAGTATAAGGAGAGATAGATTAGATTCTTATAAGTATTTTTGATTTTTGCACTGTTGATGTCTGTAAGGACTAGTCATTCACAATTCTACGCTGAAGGTACTTAAAATATTTTCTGCAATACAAAACAAAATTTCTTGCTCTATCTTAAAATTATCCAATTTAAGAAACAAGAAAAGGAGAAAATTGTAAGCAAAGTATATTTGAATTAAAATTCCACTACAAAGCAGTTATAGCTTTCACTTCAACTGCATGGTGACATGGTGATGAGACTCACATAAATGAATCCTGATACTTCTTTCAGTGCTTTTCTTAAAATTTAATCTCAGACCTCTTCCTCAGAGAATTTAATTTCTACAGGAAATTCAATAAACTAATTTATATAACCAGGATTCTTAAAAAAATAATTTTGTAATCAGTCTATCCTAGATAATAACTAAGCCTTTTTTGTCACAAAAGTTCAATTTAAAGTTGAGATTGCCTTGTCTATCCATAGAGCCTCCTGCTCCTGTTTGAGACAAAGGGGGCACAAAAGGCCTTGCATAACCCAGAAGGACGAATCAGATTTCATAAGGCAGCTAAAATGGTATTACATGGCCAGTCAGCTGAATACAACCATCCCAAAAGTGCCATAGCTCATAGAAAACTGGCAGTCCTCAAAGTGTCTTTATGGAAATATTTAACTGTTACTTTCATGAAAAATGAAGAGCCCTGCAGTCAGCCAGAAACATTTTTTAATATTTAAAACATATATTTACCCTAAAAGTCGTGGACAGGAACACATAATGTTTAAAGATATTGTGGAATGTGGTAAAATAATTTTTTGAATTATAATACCCAAATAAATTTGATTTTTTAAAAAATCTGAAGTTTTTCAAATGTTAATAAAATATCTACCTTGATTTATTTAAAAAATGTATCATCCACAGCAAGGCTACCCAGCTGTGCTACCTAGCAGGGATCCATCTCTCTTGGCATTGCAGGACCCACCAGTCCTTATGCCAGTAAGTGAACTGCAAATCCTCAGGTTTCCTCAGTATACCCCTAGTGCTGAATGCAGAAACATTCTGCTTAATTGCTTAATGGAGTTGGCATCCTCAGCATGATCTGGGATCCTTCAAGAAAAGTACTCTGAGTTCCTGAGCATAATCAGCAAGGTTCAATGTCAGGTGAAACAATTTAACAGATTACAGGACTGGGGCATAAAGATGCAGTAAACAATTGGTGGTAACAATTCCATACGTGAAAAACCCAAATTCTTGTCATATTATGGGGCTTATGTTTCATTGCTCATATCTATAATTTTCCAAAAGGCTGCATGGGCACCCCTCTTAGGAAATGAATGAATGTTCCTAAACTGCTAAAGCTGAAAGAATGGCTTGACCATAAAATGAACAGCAAAGCATCAATTTGAATAGCAAAAACTCATTATACCTACCTTATACAGGTCTGTGAAGGCTAATTGTCTGCATTTTAGCTAATCTGGTATACCTTTTGTGTTGTTACCTCTCTTAAAACTGTCTATTAACCCACTGTCTTTTGTTTCTCTCTTCAGTGTCTGCAGGTCAGCTTATGTGGAAATGCCTTTCAAAGACAGCAGGTTAATGACAAATGGCTTCAACAACATGAAATCTGAGGACTGCTGCATGGCAGAGACGTCCCTGAAGCTCACTTATTTAGAAGTCCCTGGTAGAGCTGTGTGTGGTGATTGTGTTTTCAGGGGAGAACCACATGCATACTCACCCCTAACAAGCAGCTCTGTCTCATCCGACACGGTGTCCGCTGCGGTCTGGACCCTGCAACCATATCTGCCAGCGTGCATCAGGAGGATGTTCCTGATCATTAAATCTGCAGAGGACGCTTGCTGAAACAGGGATAAAGTGCCAGTTTAAAACTCAGTAAATCTGCGTTCAAGGTAGTTCACAAGGGTGTTTTTTGCACAGTCAACTCTTGAATGCAGCTTTCATCTTACAAAATGTATGTGTCCTAATACCCTCTTGTGAGGATTATCAGAACAGTGCATTTATACAATTATTAGTAGGGATTAAAGAAGAGCATTTCAGGTTTTTAATAACTTTGACTTTGCTTAAAGCACATTGTGCATATTTGCATGTTCAAAGCGAATTATTCCAACTAGCACAAAGAAATTCATTAAGGAGATGAACAGAAATATTTTGAATGCTATCCATAGTATTAAAAAGTCCTCTTAGAAATTAAGAACTTTCTTCCTCTCCCTCTTTACTGTAATGCAGTGACATTTGGAATATGTCTTGCTACCGTGCTAAAATTAAGATTCCTTGAAAGATAATATTTATTGATTTTTTTTATTAATAGAGAGGAAGTTAATGCTAAATATGAAAGAAAATATTACATGATTCTCATCCTTCCTGATGAAACATGTATGTATTTAATGCTGAAAAGTGCAAAAAATATATAGAGAATATAAAGAGAGAACCAGTTCAAATTTCTGTTTTTTAGAATTTTTGCCAACAGTCATTACAATTCCCCAAAGTTTACTTTAAGAAACATTAATTGAGTATAGGCATTTCCTTTCTCAGGTTTGGCCTACTTTGCCAACCAAGCAAACACTGACTGTCTTTCCTTGAACTATATGTTTCTCTCCCATTCAATGGTTCTAATTTGAGTCAATTTGATCATGAGTAAATAGAATTGTACCCTGGATTCAAAATAAAATCTTACTAGGGGTGTAAGTATTGATTCTTCTCTAGCTATGTTGGAAATCTGTCACTGAATTCACCTAGATTCATATTTGCTTGTTTCATGGCTTATACTTATTCTGTGCTTATGTAGACATATTCATATCTTTATCCTTATTCATTAGCAAGTTATGAACTACCTCTTTGTAACCAGTCATTCATACATGCATGACCTTGTTTTTCATGGTATTGAATTTCTTGTCTGTACCCATCTGTTATTTTCATAATCTGCTGCATTGGTAAGATGTCCAATTTGTACCATACAATCGTCATTTGCGTACTTCTTTCTTTTATGCCAAGGTCATTAATGACAAGATGAAATAGGATTCATTTCAAGATCCAATCTTCTATAATGTAGTTTTTTTCTTTTTAGGCAGAAGAGTTCCTTTGCAGCACATCTTGGCACACTTCCTCAGTCAATCTTCTCTTCATTTGCATTTTTTGAACTAACTTGTTGTAATATCCCATGTAGCATCAAGGCAAAATCTTTACAGAAAGATATTCAAATGCAAAGAAGGAAAAGGAAGGTGGAGACATTAAGGCTGCCTCTGAGGCCAAAGTGAATGTGGGCATGATCTATAGCTTAATAACCCTGTAGATCTAAGAGCACAATTACCATGGGAGTGTTTTGCCTTCTGAAGTAGCCTAGGTAATGATGTTGCTGAAGGGAAGATAGACCAGTCAGGCCATAATGCAATTCTTATTTTCTTGCTCTGGCATATGAGAAATCACAGCAGGGGAAGTGGATATCTCAGTACTCTACAGCTCGAAATGCAAAAGAAGAGCACACACTCCTATCAGGAGTTAAATTCAGGATATAATTTTTTTTAAAGTTGCAAACAGTAGTATTTACTAGCTATTGAAATGGGTTGCTCAAGATCACTAGTGATTTTGGTACAAAGCTTTAGTTACATAAAGGATAAGACCAGAATCAGTCCCCATTTGTCCTCTCTTGAGGGTAATTTACATCTAATGTGTGTTTTAGTGTTAAGTGTGAGGAATAGCATAATGGCGAGCAACTGTCTGGTTTCATTGTTCAGGAACTATAAAAACCTTGATTGTCACTCTGACTTCCAGAGGGCTCATGAATGTGTAAATTCTAATATTTTTATCAGGAAAAATATATGTATTTCATCTGCACACCTGTGTAACTGGGCAGACAAGCATCAATTGAAAGAATCATTGCTGTAAGTGGAGAGCAGCGCAGTGCAATAGATCTCTATGAAATGTTTTATTATAACACAACAGGATGCACAGCCAGCATTCTTGAGGATGTGTGAGTGGATTAAACAGAGTGTGTTTAATACAGATAGGTATATGCTCAGACCCTGGATTCTTGATCATAATCAAGAAAACAATGATACATTTTAGCTTCCATTTAGATAAGTAGGAGATGTGTTTGACCAGGGACTCTAAAAAAAATACTGCATTAGTACTATTCCGTGGCATGCATGAAGTGGTCTTCATAAATTTTACAGACTCTCCCAAGTCTTGGAAGACAAATTGTTTGTTGATTAGTTTATCCTGTAATGAGAGGCTGTAGGCCACAAAAAGGTCTGGGGGAGGTTAATCTTATGTGCTGACTTTCTATGTCTCAAGAAAAATTCTGCACCTTGTCACTGTAGTAGCTACTTAAACTTGAACAATTACAATCCAGTTTAAAAAAACCACCTACTAAGTTGGAATGCAGCAGAGACTCCATTAATAAAAGTATCTAAGGTCAGAAACTTTTTTGTGCTTTTAGACATCTGTCAGTGGAAAAAGACGTCATGCTTCAGCAAAGCAGAGATATTCACTTCCCCTTGGGGGAAGACAAAAACTGGGTGATATGAATGCAAACACCGTAGGAAGGTCTCTCTCACCTGGGCTAACATGATTTAGGACAGCTTGGTGTATCAGCAACTTTGTGGTCTCAATTTTATTCAAAGTCAAAGATAGTGGCATTTAAATATTTAAATTTCTTTGTCTAGGTCTAAATTTCGATGCTATTAAGTGTATGTTTTTAAAAGCTCCCTTTTATTTTACTGATTTTATGCTCTTTCTTGACAGGGAATATCTTCCAAGAAGTGTGTTATTTCAAAGCAGCACTTTATTAGAAAAATCCATATTCCTTGCTGTTGCATCATGTATTATCCACTTAACCAAGTATCAGCACCTCAATCTCAGTACAAACTTCTACTGTGTGAAATGTAGATCGTATTTTACTGAAGCTAAAACTTAAAAGAGAGCAAACCAAAACTGATAGGTTCAACAACCAACTTTTACTGATTTTCAGGAAAGCTAAGAGTAACCTTCAAGGTCAGCATCAGCTACAGACCTGCTGTAGACTGCTGATCTTCATTAAGCGGCAAATAAATAATAATAGAGCTCAGAATCCTGTCTGTCATGACTAATGTTTCTCTCCAGGACTACAAATTATTGTACCATTCATTTTATGCTCCCAACCATCCCATTCATTTAGATCTGGGCAGCTCCAATGCTGAATTATATGTCAAGCTATGGCTCTGTCTGCTTCAGTGTGGTATGTTGTCTGAGGTCATAGGCATGTCTGCAATGTATCTAATTAGCTGTACATTACTTGTACATACTGCTTGAAGCTATTTCTTTTTCAAATATTAGTGCCATCGATGCAATTGCATTTGCTTTAGATGTGAAAATACTCGCCCAAATTAAAAAAGGCTCCAAGAACCTATAACATGCATTCTTCGCTCAATAGTAATGACATCATTGCATTTGTCTTTTGCACTCATTGTCCTAATATTTGGGGGGTTTGCAGAAACAAAAAAAAACCCCAAGCAAGCAAACAAAATAAAAGACAATTTTCAGAGAATTTTCTGTGGGGGAATTAATACTTCTTCAGCCATCTCCAATACCCACAGAGTGGAACTTGCATGTGGATTTTTTTTCTCTTTCCATCTCATAAATCTGGAAAGGTTGTTGTGGGAGCCTGGACTGATGCTAGTTAATTACCCAATCAATCACTTAACTGCCCAGGTGCAGAAGGTGTGCACACCATCAGCAGAGGCTACAGCTGCATGTTGGACAAGATAAGGGAAGAGGCTGACAAGAGGCAGATTCTGCAAATTGGGGTTCTACTTTTTTTCATGACAGAAGTTCTTACAGCAGTGGCTAGCTGTGGAAACTCCCTTCCAGAGAAGTGGCAGGACATTCACACACAGCCTGAAGGAATTAATCCCTTCTTGTGGGCCATAATTGGCTCAGATTTACTGATATAAGAGGTAGCTGTGATGTCTTATTCTTAGAATGTGTCATAAAGCATCAGACTGATGAAGTGTCCCATGATTCAAAGTACTACATCATCCAGTGTAAAATTCCCTGCCCCAGGGGAGGTACTTGGGCATGCCCACCCAAACCTGAATAAATATAAACCCAGTGGATTTTGTGTTTCTCCCAGCCCTCATGGCTCAAGACAGTGACAATCACTTTGACTAGACTGGGACGCTCAGCACTGAGAAGACCAGAAGAAGAGAACAAACAGAATCCATGAAGTGATGACATATTCCATGTCTCCCTGTCATTCTCTTTCCCTGTTCCCACTCTCTTTTCCTATTTCTTTCTCTCTCTCCCCCTTTCTCCCTCACATTTACTGTTAAATAAAAATCGATACGAATGACTTTGACATATGGTCTTGTTTGCACCTTAATTTGGGCAAAGACATCTCTCTCATTTTAATAACCAGATATTAACAGTTGTGAGTTGCTTTGCAATAAACAACTTTTACATATGTTTCTTCCCTCAAATGAAGAGAATTAAACTTATTCTTCCTGTGAGAGTGAGTTTATTGTCCTGAGCCAGTTGCTAGGAAACCTCTCTGTTAATCTGTCCATTCATTTGCTGAGTTTTTATCTCTAAACCAAGGTGGTCCATTCAGTGTATCCGACCTTTTCTTCTAATTTCTAATCAATTTTTGAAGACTTTGCACAATTTCTAATCTGTCTGCATTTGAAATGGAGCTCGCAGTTACACCCTAGAGCACTTTCTTTACATCTAGTAAGTCTTTTGTTCCCTTCTCCCTATCTCCTCCATGAGAGAATTATACTTGGGTTGATTATTACATCATTTATGACATATGCTTAAAATACAGAAACATATGTGGAAAATCCATATGAAATATCATTATTTTGTCATTGTACCAAACCAGCTTTCATTTAATCTTCTTCTAATGCTGCCTATTTTCCACATTCATTGTCACACTTCCCGTCTGCACTCCAACTGCAGTTCTTTGAATGTAGCTCTGATTTATCTTGGAAAGAGGGACAAAAAGCCAAAGAAGTTCATAGGACTGGGTAGTCGGTAGAGATGATGTGTTGACCCACAGCTCTCAAATTCTGCGCTGCAAGGGGTTGAGGAGTGCCTAGCACTGTGCAGAGGATTCAGGCTGTGAACTCAGCCTGGACAACATGCCGTGAAAACTGTCTCTTTGCCTGGGAAGAGTGTGTCTAAAATGGGTAATGAGAATATTACAAATGATCATGATTCAACAAAAGCTTAAATCTAAGGGAAGAAAAGAACAGGCAAGCACTGACTGCCATTGCAGGAAAACTTTTATGATGAAAGCCAAAGTGGAGTTTGGGCCACATTTTTACTATGACTACAGGGGTTTATCAAGGTTTGCTGCCTGTCATCTGGATCTCGTTACAGTGAGAGGTGAGGATGATTTCCTAAAAAGTAGTTTTTATACAGAAGAGAGTGCTTGTGAGGTACTAAAAGCCTAAAAAGATTCTCTTCAAATTGAGAGCAATAAAACAATGCTGTGTGGAGTAAAAAGGACTGAGATTTGATCCTAAACAAGAAGGACGTGGGTTGTTAATGATAGGTTTTTCAATGTAAATGATAATTTAAAATATATGTGGGCTTTTACATATAACACAGATTAGGTGAATTCCTGACTCATATACTACTTCATTTAGAAAAATAGCCTTTAGTAATGAAATTAAGTTAGATTTAATTGAAAAATTATTTCACAGTTTATTTTTGCTATATTTGAATGGCAATGGAGGTTTTTTTTTGTGAGTTTATCTGAAGCAAACAAATGATTTTACAGAATAATGTTATGGCAATGATACCTTTGTACCATCAGCAGTAAGTGAGGACCAGCAATACAATAAAGTTCTTTTAAATAATGGTGACAATTTATATGTACATTAGGATGGATTGTTGTCTTCAAGCCAAATTCTGTCCATATTCTGTTTAGGAAAATTTAAGTATCATTTCATGCAAATTCTCAGGTTTGAACATATCAACTACATCTGTCTACTGCTTGTGATGATTAAAAATTGCAAATACTTAATCTGAGAAGCAGCAGATTTCTTAGTTGATATATTGGTAATGGGAAACTATATTCTGATCTCTGTTTTTTAATCAAATAGGCACATTTGGAACAAAGAAGATGAAATCATTGTTATCAGTTTTGTTGTGATCGATGGTATGAGGCAGGATAATAACGGTAATATATCAGCATCCAGGCTGATGCAGATTGACTCAGGCATACCTGATAAAACATAACTTGCATTTCCCCTGTCTATAAGAAGTTCAAAGGATGTCTTTAGGTGTGTGAATCCTTTAGAATCATGTGGGGGGAGTGCAGCCTCTTTGAGTGGCAGTTTTTATGAACAGTTTGCATAGACATGGCAAGAATTATGGAAAGAGTTGTTTTGGTGAGTACTGGAGGCTTTGAGTGGATGCCACAGAGTGATGAAGTGCTGAGAGTGGAGAGGGAGAATTTGAATAAACTTGAAATGCTTCAAATGCATCTCAAGTGCATCTTGAATTGCTGCAAATGAGTTTGATAAATTTTATTGAATAAAGGTAGAAAAAGAGATGAAGTTAAAAGAATATCAGCTGTCAGGGGGTCTGTCTTATACTGGGGTAGTTTTGTGAAATCAAAGGATTAACAAAAATATGGCAAAAGCTGTGAGAATGGGAAGGAATGAGAAAAGAGATGGGATACGAAATGGCAAGCTTCAGGAACAGAGATGCCCACTACACTTCTGAAGCTAAATTCATGTTCTGCATTTGCAATTTTATTGCCATGGGAAAAAAGGAAGAAAAGATCTCTGAGGCTCCCTCAAGTGCAGTAGGTGACAATGAAAATTATGATTATGTTTTGCTCTTTTTTTCTTTCCCCCTAGTGTTAGATAATTTTCTTTGGAACTTACTTACACGTCCTATTTGTAAGTATTCATTGGAATATGTTTATTAAGAGCAGTTGTAACACAATGATTGATTGTTAAGATTCTTAGTATGTATATTGTTGGATAACATTTATGAAGTATTTATGTGAACATTATCAACTGTGCTGCATGCTCTGTCTCGGTTTACTAAACAAGAGAAAAAGAAAGGGGGCAAGAAGTAGAGGTGAGCTTCAGGATAGTGAAAGCTTCTTCCCATGAGATTTTCTGTAACAACACAATTGAGGTTTGCAGGTGCAAGGCCTCAAGAATAAAACCAAAAGATTGGGAGTGTAAGAACTGAAATGGAGAAGTACTGCCAGGAAGGCTTTGGACAGCACTGCCACAGCAGCTGGGGAGAAAGGCTGCAGAGCTGCAAGCATAAAACAGCCAGCAGAGCTTTAAATGGAGGCTTCTTTAGGGGCTGATATCGATCAGTTGTTCAAACAATCGACTCGGCTGTTATAGCCCAGATTAACACTGTGCCAAGCAGCTAAATGATCCATCAGCTCCAAGTAAACAGAGGGAGGAATGGACTGTCATGAAATGTCTTTTATTTATCCCGAGGTTTTTTGCTTTGGAATGCTTCTTGTAAACAAGGAAAGGTACAAAATACCACAGTGGAACAAATCAGTAAATATTATCTGACTGTATCTCATTACTTATTACAATCATTTTTTAATAGAAATTGGTCAGGAATGCTAAGTTTTGTTAAGTTTGGTCAGAATGTTAAATTTTCCAAAATTATTGGTTATCTCCCCTGTATAAAATAAAATTAAATAGAAGAGTTCAGAGAATTGCTAAGGTTGGAAAAGACCTCTAAAATCATCAAGTCCCACCATTAACTCAGCACTACTGTGTTCACCCTTAAAACATATTCCCAAGTGCTGCGTACACACTCCTGTTGAACATTTCCAGGATTAGTGATATCACCACTTCCCTGGGCAGCCTGTTCCAATGCCTGACCAGTAGCAATGAAGAAATATTTTCTAACCTCTAATCTAAATCTCCTCTGGTGCAACCTGGTCACATCCTCTCAGCCTGTCATTTGTTATCTGGGGCAGGAGAACTGATCCCCACCTCACTAGACCCTCCTTTGAAGTAGCTGAAGAGGGCAGTGAGATCCTCCTCAGCTTCCTTTTCTCCAGGCTAAGCGAGGTCAGATGTTGCTTATCATCTCTGTCCCTTACTCTCTATTAACAGTCAAAGCCACAAGCACTTGCATGTAACAATTTACACACTTTTTTGATTCTAGGAAAAGTTTGAAGTGTCTCTTTCTAGCACAGCATCAAATAAATTCAGTCTGTTCTCTAGAAATATTTATATCCTGGAAAAAGCATATGGTAAAATGCAGTATTACACTGTGATCTTCTTTGTGCTTGGATTTTGGTTTGTAGTTACCAGTCATAGAACTCAAAGTCTAGAAATACTTATTTTATTTAGTACACCACCTAATTTACAACAGCTATTTATTACCAAGAAACAAGATTTAATTTTTTTTTTTGTTTAAACTGCTCCTGATTGCTCAAATAGGTAACTGCTGTAGCATGACAAGTGGGCACAACCTGGTAATGAGCACAGGGCTGAAATATCTAGAGATTAGAGTTGACAGTAATGGCTGTGTTCAGCCTCTTCCATCAGCAGGAAAGGATTGCAACAGACAGTGAAACAAATTGGTAGCAATGACGCTGAGATGGCAGCTTTACCCTGAACAGAAATTCACTGTGCAAAGAGCTTGCTGTCTTCTGCAAGGCTTCTGACAACTATTGCTGTTTTCCTCATGTGGAGGGGCAGTTGGGGTGTTCTGTAAAATCCCCGTTTAATTAACCTTGTTTGGGTTTACATCCAGTAAAGAGGAAAGACATTGTTATTAACAGCCTGCTGCTTTAATTGATTTCATGTAGTGTAGAACTTGCCTCTTTCTATTTGGAAATGCTTAGGAAATTTAAATCCTAATTTCTTGAATATGATAAAAGTACTACAAGAAATTAGGGAGTGACTTGAAAATACAAGGAAAGATGTAAATTTATGCATTGTCCAAAATTCTAGGTTATCAAATTGGAGTCTCCAGTACCAGGCAGGAATAAAATGCATTGTCCAGTCTGTATCTACTGTCCTTTTTGAAGTAAAACAGAAGATTTCCAGTCACTTCCATGTGAACAAATAACCATTGTAAAATATAACATAACAAGTTGTACTTCTTGCTTCCCCTGGTGGCAATTTCAGCTAAGATTAAAGACCAAGAACATATTCAGACCAAATCACTTTCCTGAGTCTGAAAAGTCAAGGTGAGGGACATTTAGAACAATGCTGCTGCTTACCAGTCTGTGGATAACTACAGTATATCATTTTGTTTGGCTGCTATAAAAACAGTATCAGCCTTCAAACACAGAGTTGGAATTATGACAGTTGGATGAAAATCTACATAAAAAAACAGATCTTTTTAGATGAAAAAGGGATATGTCTAAGAGAAAATTATGGTCAGTAGAGATTTTAGGAGAAAACATTTTTAATAGAATTTTGACTAGGACTTCTACATTTGGCACAAAGGACAGAAAATCAAAGTTATCCTAATAAAAACAAGAAAGTCTATACTTTATGTGTTCATTGCATACTGCGTTGCTACAAGAAAATTTTGGAAATTCAGACTTCTATGCAAAATTTTTTCTATTACACAGATTATCCCTCATAGAACCTAAAATGTTATCAAGTATTTTGCTAGACAAAATAAGACATTACCAATGCTGGAGGAATCTGGTTTTATATAAACCTTGGCACTATTGTTTTTCCACCAAATGTACTGTGAAGTTACATATGCACATCATTTGGGATGTTTTCTTTCCCTAAACTTCTATCCGCAGTGGAAATCAGCTGGTCCACTGTCCTTAATATTTACTTCATGTACAACTTGACATCCTTATCACATTTATCTATTTACCAGGCAAGTTCCTGAAGTACCTAAATTGGTATGGGCACTAAATCATTGATAGCTCAGTAGAGAACAGCAAAAAATACCTTTGGTTTGTATGAAAAATTACTTCTCGATATGAAAATTTATAACAGCTTTTTTTTCTGGTAAGAAAGCTACTGATATAATTTCAAAACAAAAATAGTAATATTTATTAGTAAGAGAAAATTTTCTTTTTCATTACAATTGCTCGGGATCACGCAATTTTAGTAAGTAAAAATTTATCTGCAGCCCAAATAGGTGTTACTTTGGTGATAGCTTTTACAATACTGCACTAAGCATCAGATGGTCATCATACTTAACGCTTGGGTCTGCCATAGTGAAAGTATGAGAACAGCAACCTGTGATGAGAAGTTTACAGTGGTTTTATTATTAGAAAAAGGCATTTAAATAATGCTTAATTTGTCAGGCTTTAAAATGAATAACCAAACTGCAGGCAATCCTGAAAATATTTTTATCTGATGAAGTATCAGTGTATGGACAAAAATGGACAAGTAATTCTGTGACTATTCTGTGCACAAAAGATAATATTTTTCTTAAATGTAGTCCATTAAAAAGCATTTTGTTCAGGATCAACTCATGTAATTTTAAAGTGTTTCATTCAGAAGAGCAATATAAGGGATGTAGATAGAACTCTATCAGACTTCAAGTTCCTCTTTTCTGCATTGATAAACCTATGGCTTTAACTCATTGTGTATCTCAGCTTTGAAACTGGATAGGTTATAGGAGATTACATGACAGCAAAAAATGAGTTTTTTCTTCCTTTGTCCCCAGTACCTGGTCATGCTTTAGATTTTAGGGAAGTAAAGAAACAAATTTTAACCTTTTGATTAATTTCTCATTCTCATTCTCATGTCGTTAACAGAAATGATAATGAGATGCAATTGACAACATTCCACAAATGAGTAGGTATGGGAATTGTGTCAAAACACACCAAAAAATTCCTGTATTACCACAGTTTTTATTACCACTTTCAAGATTTTTGTCTCTCAACTGATCCAGCTTCATTTCGGGACAATGCCAAAATCAAGATATTTTAGCCACCACTTTATAAGGGACTTGCTCAGCCTGGAGGAGGCTGAGGTGAGACCAAGGCACCATCTGCTTCCTTATGAGGGGAAGCAGAAGGGATAGGTGAAGATCTCTTCACATTTTTGACAGGACCCAAGGCAATGACCTGAAGTTGTGCCAGAGCCTGACAGAGTTCAAGAAGCGAACGACACTCTCAGGCACGTGGTGTGACTCTTGGGGTGTCCTGTGCAGGGCCAGGAGCTGGACTCCATGATCCTTGTGTGCCCCTTCCAACCCAGCTTATTCTGTGAGTAGTACTATTTTCACTTAGTAAAGTAGCAGTAACACTCTAGCAGCACAGTTAGGAGGAGGTCATAAACTCAAATAGTTGGTTAAATCTAAGTTTTGGCCAAGTTTTAATCATGTCAGGACAGTTAAAGCAATCAGTAATTTCAGTGAGATTTGCATGAAAATAGGATGTTATCTTTCGTTGACTAAGCCTTATTTCTATCAATTTGAGGGTTTTTTCTTGTAGAAATGAAATTAATAAAGAATTCTTGAGAGACATCTACAAAATCCTATTTTTTTCATGTGCTAAATTATATTAAATTAGCTTTATTTTGACATGGGATATGAAATTACTTTGAAAATCTTCTAGCTTGTGGATTTTTCCCAGTGATTAAAAATTTCCCTTGAAAAGAGATGTTGAAATACAACGAAAAAATCATGTAGCATGTTTTAGACTCCAATTTTTTGGGAATGACTTGAAGTTAAATTGTAATAATAGGGTTTTTTCTTGAATCAAAGAATGATCTTGAAGTTAAAGAGGAGTGAAAGTTTTCCTTTTTACATAAATAGTGTTGTTTTGAGTGTTATATTCCTCAGATGAAGATAACTATGCTAAGAACTTTCCCACTAAAATATACCTATCTAATGTTGTTCAATTAAAAGGTTGGTTGAAGTAAACTCAAATTTTAAAGACATGACCCCCCCCCCCAGAGGATATGGCTTCCATAAAGAGTATGATTTCCATATAGGCAAGCAGAAGAATAAATTGATTGCAGCTGACAAGGTTTTTAATGCAAAGTTAACTTTGCTACATTGTACTCAAATGAGATACATTAAGTTTCATAATTTCCTGACCTTTATGAACTTAATTTTTCTCTGTTAACATAGCATGGACATTTGATTTACATTTCATTAGTTGCAAGATTCAGTTAAATTACTGTAGATTCCATTTCCAAGCTTGTTCATGCTAAAAGACTTCTTTCTTCTAAGAAGTGTTCAAATCATTTTACATGAGACAGGTTTGAAATTCTTTAGCATACCATTTGATCACATGAAACTCTTTTTGACTCAAGTAGCAATATTTTAAATTGGTTTGCATATTTTTGTCCATATGATTATATTGACTTAAATAATGGTTACATGGTTAGGAAGTACCTTGTGCAGGGAAGTTAGTAAATATAGTCCTTGCTATTAAGATATTAAAATATTTTCTAGACAAGTAAAGCATTGGGAGGTGAGGGCATTTCAGCAGCCATGCTATCGTGAGAGAGAAATCAATATTTATAGCAGCATTCTTTCTATATTATTAAAATCAGCAGAAGAATGTCAGTAGGATTTGATGAAAACTCCTTTCTGTTCCTTCACAAAGATTATCTGATACATCACTAATAATAGTATATATAAGTTTAAATTTAATATCTTCTCGAAGAATATTGCTAGGACTTATTCTATCGATCTGCAGTTTGCACCTCCTCTATCTAACATTTCTTTCCAATGTTACTGAAACCAGTTATCTCTCAGTTTGGTCAAAATTTGGTAAATGGAAGACATATAAAAGCATGCAAATTTCTATCAATTCCCATCACAGAGGCGACAAATGCATGGTCACTTACAGCCTTGATGCTTTCAAAGTGTCCACCTTCTTTCTCAAAGTCGATTGGCTGCCCGTTGAGTGTCCAGTGGAAGGTGACATCCATGGTGCTGTCGTGAATGGCTTTGCAGCTGAGGACGATGCTCTCTCCCACCGTCAGCTCGATCTTCTTGGGAGTCAGCTCTATCCTTGTAGGGTCTGGAAACAGACAAGTGTTAGGAACATTCAGATGGAAATTAACTTATGGTGCCAGACCTAAATGATAGGAATGACTGATGCTGAGTCTACCCTGAGCTTACATTTGTTGTTAGTATGAATTGCAGACAATCAAATACTGCAAGATATTTATAATACGCACTGAAGAATGACACTGAGGGTCAGAAGGTACAGATAGTTTCATGAAATCAATAAGGCAGAATCCTAAACAGCAATCTATGGGACATCTGAGATGGATTAATTAATTAATTTATTAATTTTACAAGTTTCAGGAAAGAGATTTGTTTTGTTTTGGTTTGGTTTGGTTTTTTTGAGACTGCAGCACCTAGAATCTTGTGATTGTATGAAAATTTTGGTTTTGTCACATAAAATAATAAAGGATGTTTCTAAGATTACTAAATACAAGAAGAAGCTTGAAAAATGAAGTCAAAAGGCTTGAACACCTGCAAAGAAAATCCATTAATTCAGCTGAAAAATGAAAAAGAAAAAAAGGTTCAGAAATGGATTGCTATTCAGTAGTGTTAGCATTATTATTAATCTTCTAAGGTATTACCTTTCTCTGGATTTTATATAGATACAATTATTACTTTAATGTAAAGGTTTCTTCTCATGCAGAAAAAGTTAGGGGTAAGTGAGTTCCCAAAGATAAAATATATTAAAAGCAATATTGATTCCTTTACTTATAGAATTATTTATAGTTTGAGTGATTTAATATATATATTAATTCTTATGACACATCTACAATAAAACAGCTGGAGTATGCAATCTGATTCAATGTTTGACCAGATGGAGTTTAGTCCCCTTGGCTTGTTGGAAATCCTTTTTTATTCTGCCTGGAGAATGCTGCTTTATGTTTGGCTGGGGATAATATTTAATATTTGTTAAAATAAACCATCATTACCATCAAAGCATTTTTTCATACCTTTAACAGATAGTGATGCAATGATTTCTGCAGATCCAAATACATTTACACCTTGGCATAAATACCGCCCTTCATCAGACTTGGAAGCATTCAGGATTCGCAGACTCCCATGTGGAAGAATAGTTACTCTGGAAAGGAGAAATCCATAAATATATAAATATTTCTCCCATCCTACCAGCCAAATTCCATGATGATATCTTTCAGAGATAATAAATAGGATTAAGAACTGCTGCCTCTGTAGCAAGGGATGATGAAGATGATAACTGAATTATCTTCTGTTTCAAAAAGGTTTTAATAAATCCATTTTACTAGTCCTTCCTTAATTCAAAATTTTCACAGAAGCATCAGTGCATTAGTATCCTTTGACACTTATTAGGGGTGAATTGTAATGAAGCTTTTGTAGAACAGTAAAAAGGTAATCCTTCATAATTTGTCTTCAAAGTTTCACCACTATATTTTTGTCAAATCACATTTCAATATCAAGCACAGGCTATTCCATCTAGAAAAAAAATGACCTTAGAAATCAAATCTGAGAAGAATGGGAAGCAAAATTCAAAAGACAAGGGAAAAACCCCTATAATTGTATCTGGTCAAAAGAGGATTTATGGCACCACAGCACAGTGTAGCAAAGGGACTTAAATAATCTAAATAATCTTTGCTTTTTGTAGATGGGTTTGTTGCCTTTTTTTCTGAGTCTATAATTGCAGCTCCACTGTACCTCTTGGTAAGTAACCCCACTAAAGCACATTCCTGAGAAACGTTTAGCTGCTCACATTCAAATTTTGGTTTTGCTTGCACAATATTAATCATAAAATCCATGAAGCAGTGTGTAAATTAACACTCTTTTTGCTCTTTTAAACTGACAAAGACACTGAATTTATTCTATCTTGGAGGTGCAGTCTGGAAGAGCAGTAAATAATCACGGCTCTTTTTCTGACAGAGTGCTAGGAGCCTAAAAGGAATATGACAACTCTTAGATGGTATTTAATCCAAGCCCTGCTTGCAGGTGTTGTGTATCCTTTCCCAGGCTGAGTAGGGGTTGTGACTCTCTCAAAGGTCTTGGGAGATGTCGGATGGGAGCACGGACACTGGAAGCAGATTATCCTCAGCAAATGCTTTCAGCTATCCCATAGAAGTGGGGGAGGACATGGGATTCTTCCTTCTCCTGTATTTGAAAACCAAGGTAACATCTCTGTGTTAGAGAATCTAAATAAGTGGGTGGGCAGCTGTTTCCCTGGGTTGGGTGGGTTTTTATGTATACCTGTCCTGAGAGGACTTTCTGGGTGATACAGTATAGACCTCCTTCTGCTGGGAATCCTCTGTGGAGTATGTGGTTAGAAATCATGGAAGGTATTGTGCAATGTTGTGTTTTACTCTTGAGAAGTATTTAATCAAGAGTATGGCGCTTTTGACAGGACTGGGTTGGGCTCTTCAGCAGCAAAAGAGGGAAGGAATTACATTTATAGGCTGTATGTGTTAAACTTCACAGCTGTTTCCTTTGATTGATGCTACAAGTGATTTATACAGTCTTAAAATTCAATAATGTGCTCAAATTAAGTCATTAATATGAGACTGCATTATTTTCTTTCTTTCTTTCTTTCTTTCTTTCTTTCTTTCTTTCTTTCTTTCTTTCTTTCTTTCTTTCTTTCTTTCTTTCTTTCTTTCTTTCTTTCTTTCTTTCTTTCTTTCTTTCTTTCTTTCTTTCTTTCTTTCTTTCTTTCTTTCTTTCTTTCTTTCTTTCTTTCTTTCTTTCTTTCTTTCTTTCCTTCCTTCCTTCCTTCCTTCCTTCCTTCCTTCCTTCCTTCCTTCCTTCCTTCCTTCCTTCCTTCCTTCCTTCCTTCCTTCCTTCCTTCCTTCCTTCCTTCCTTCCTTCCTTCCTTCCTTCCTTCCTTCCTTCCTTCCTTCCTTCCTTCCTTCCTTCCTTCCTTCCTTCCTTCCTTCCTTCCTTCCTTCCTTCCTTCCTTCCTTCCTTCCTTCCTTCCTTCCTTCCTTCCTTCCTTCCTTCCTTCCTTCCTTCCTTCCTTCCTTCCTTCCTTCCAATATCCCCTATTTTCTAACTCTGTAAGAAATGGTGGTTTATTATCCAAGGTTCATAAATATTTCTGTGGAGAAAACAGAATTTCATTCCAGTGAAAAATGTGCTTCTGTTCACTTCGGATGTGAAACCACTCACTGCTCTCAGCAGACAGCAGAAGAAAATAATAGCTTCAAAAGTGAATGGGGCAGAGGAAGGACATGTCAACTCAAGGGTTTCCCAGTACAACCTGAGGATGCCTCTCTCATCCTGCTCTAAAAAAATTTACACCAGTATTTGAGTCACATTATTTGTGTAAAGGTAATTTTATAGAAAACATTATTGTATTAAGCAAATGACTCTAAATTCAAGTTTTGATGATTTGATTTTTTTTCCCAACAAATAAGAAGGCTTGAAACTTTGTTACAGTATGCCACACCTTTGAAGAAACACTCTGCTTTAGAAACTGACAATGATGCAAGCTTCCTTCATAGTCTCTCCTTCTAATTTAAAAAACAATGCTATCAATATGCTCAGTTTTCAATGTTCTGATGACATAATTTGTATGGCAATAGTTTTTGCAGAACAGTGATAGTTCTAATCAATATACTGACAGGATCAGTAAAAAGCCCAGGATATTCCTTTAATATTTGCAAATTATAGAAGCTTATACACTGTTTAGGTCCTGATATAAAACAGTTTTGGAATTCTGACCTTGGAGGAAAAGAAATTTAGATGCATATGGAGGATTTACTAATGAATCTTACTGATATTGTCAACTACATTTCTCCATAGTTAAAAGCTTCTGTTTTCCATGAGTGAAAGAGTAATCACTCAATCAAAGGCATTGCAAACACATTTGCTGGTAAATTATTTGGCTCAGAAATTAATGTTTTCTTTAAGGTGCCTAGCACTCATCTGTTCTCCCTTTTTTTGTGTGTGTTTGGGAAAGAAGCCAGAGGCCTGGTTATGATGGAAACTGAAATGCTTTATTTATGCATACAATACTTGCTGCACACAGCAGGATCATAGACTTCTCCTCCTTCCCTGCCAGTATCTCTCAGTCACAGAGAGACCACCTGTGTAGCACGTCTACATATTTTAATAAAAAAGTTTCATAGCAAAAAGTTTTTTTCACTTCATAAATAGAAGGTAAGCAAAGAGAGGAAAATGGGGCTGGGGTAGAATTAAGGATAATTCAGGAAAAGAAGAAACTCTAAATTATTAACTAACTAGAAACTAAGGGACAGATGATGATAGATTAACAAATAGAAAAAAAGTGGTTGAGACATCATGGTGAGAGTTTGGAAATTATTGTATTTAAGTATAAGAAAAATTATTGTAATCACATAAAGGAGATGGATGTTGCCCATGAAAGGTTTCTGAAAAAAAGTGGCACAAAATCAGTGTCTTTGTAAAAAAGAAATTTCATCTGTCTAATGACATGAAGAAAAGGATATGAGAGTTAATGTCTCATCTCATGTCAAAAAACACGTCTTAAGATCAACTGCAACTGAGATTTTAACAGTAATTGTTAGGAAAGTGGAAGTAAGATATAACAGCAAATGGACTTCAGATAAAATTGAACATGGGTTAACCTAAGTACACTGAAAGAGATTAAACTATTATAATAATCCATAAAAAGAAATATTTTCTAGAGAAAATAAGTGCAGATTTAATCTTCCATGGGTTTCAAGAATGATTTTCATGCTGAAATTCCCATGGTTGGTTAAATACATTTAATACAAAAATTAAGGATTTTAAAGAAAGTGGTTGAAGAAAAGACTTCTTTTTTTTAGAGAGAGAAATTGTTTTTTATACTATGATATTATTTTTCAAAGTTTCCAGGATACGAAAAGGCTGCTAAAAATTTGATTAAATAAATGGTTCTTTGAGACAGCAACTGAGCACTAGGTTGGTAGAAAAGCAGTAGTTGTGACTCTGAACTAAGAGGACCATGCTGTAAAGGAAAATGCAACCCTAGAATGTATCAGATACCAATGTGCATCTCTTTATAGAAGTATTAACACATGAAGTGCTGAGGAAATATAATTAAGCTAATTTTGATCATCAGTATTCAGAAAGATTAATTCTAATCAAGCTGACATTTGGAAAGATCAACATGATGACCAGGGAGGAAAGAAAACCTTTTGTTCTGGAGGCTGCATGTGAGATGAGTTTCTATTTTACATGTTAATTCATGGATCTTGTCAGCAGTCAGTTGAACTTCTATTAAAGGTAAAAAAGTGCAGATGTTTAATTCACATTGCAGATCTCCACACTTTGGATCTCAACCTGGAACTGAATCCCACCCTCAAATCTTAATTTAGTTCCCCAGATATAAGTACATTTAATGATCTGGCATAATTTCTATGACAAAATCCCAGCTGCTGCAAGACCTGGAAATGAATTTCTTCATTGTCCCCACTTGCTGTGGGCTTGTTTCTGAAATGAAGCTGTCTGAGCACCTGAATTTCAGTTGAAGCTAAAGTAGAAGGGGTGCTTGAGGACTCAATTGCTTTTCAGATAAAAACGGGAATCCATCTGTGGAATGGAACTAGAGCTATTCCAAAGAGAAGCTTTGGAGAGTGGACAGTGTGGATAGTATCAATTTTTTGCATCTCCTATTGATCCATGCTACCTGGTCATGCAGAAATAGCCATTAGACACCTGCACTGGGCTGACACACATGACAGAAGACCTGTGAGAGGATGTAAGTTCTTAAAGCACAGACATGGAAATCAATTAGTCACAAGCTTCACTGCCAATGAAGCTGAAACCCCCCAACAAATTAATAATTAAAAGACCTAAATTGAAATTGAATGTGATTTCAAAGTGTGTCTTATATCTCTGCATATTATAATTTTCCACTCTGATTTTATCAGAAGCAGTGCAGCTGTTGGATGCCCAGCTTGCCAAGAACATCAGCAAATTTGGACATACATATTAGTAGCATTTCTAGAATGTCAGCTTTGCTAATGACTGCATAATCTGCTAAACTAGTTAGAGAACTGCTACAAAACCATAGAAATATGAATGAGAGTATAAATTTTCCTCTCCAAGGCTTCAGGATTGGACTTAGATTAACACTGGAAGATACTCAGCAACTATATTTTTCAAAAAATATTTTCAAATTAGTATTTAAACTGTAAAAATATTGCAGTCTATTCAAAGTTTATAATCACCAGTAAAAGTTTAGTTTGAAAACACACTTAGTACATTTGTTTAAACAAAAATGCATTAGCTCACTCAGATCAGGAATTTTGTCAATTTTGTTCTTCTTTCAGCAATGAAGTATGCATCAGGGAGAGTAAGTCTTTGATAAAGAATGTGCAGCTTTATCTGGAAGGATGAAATTCCACACTGTTTGCATATGGGATGTTGACATGAATAGAAAGGTGTTCTCTGAGGCCAAGTGTTTGCTAAGAAGCTGATGGATGGAAATCAGGCTCATAAGAAATGCTGGATCTTTTCTTATGGATGGTGTTTGGGCATCCTTTATTTGGCAGTCTGAAATGCCTTCTCTTAATCTTCTGACTGACAGGAGGTAAGGAACATGCTGATGGAAGTAAACAGAGTGCAAAGTCCCCAAAAATATGAATGGCAAAACTCAGCTTCCTTTGGGTTTAATGTGATTTAGAGAATGGGAGTAGGATATGATATGTAGGAGTTGCTTTTATGAGAAGTTTTGAATTTTTTTTTACAGCATTTTGATTAAAAGGTAGCATTTTTTTTTCCTTCCTGCTTCTCTGTTTACAGAAAACTTTTGAGAGTTCTGACTGTAAACTTTGATCTTTATTGAAGGGAAGGAGTAAGACATGGGAAATATAGACATCATTGTTTTGATACAAAAAAAGGAGATACATTCTGCCTGCCATATAATTTTTCCTTTGATGGATTCTTTAGTATAAATAAAATGTGTTAGTAGTGCAGATACTTTCACTGTTCCCCTGTCTTACTAAAAAATATTAGTTCAATAACATCTGGTATAACCCACCACAGAAATTCTCAGATATTATTTACAGCTAGCAGAGGGCATACTATTGCATGTTGAAAATTGATGCTGGAAATTTTCAGCCTTCTTTATCACCAGGGACAGTTTTACCTTGACCCACTGGGGCCAGGATGTGCATTTGTTCTCCATATCACGTTAGATCAATGAGCAGAGATTTCCATCAACATTCAGATAATGAGAAATGGAAACTCTAATTTTCATTCTCTAGCATCATTCATAGCAGATTCTCACAAGCAGATATCTTGATGCTGTCGTAGAAGTTGTTTCTGGGTGCTAAAGAAGTTGAGGCAGTAAACATTACAATTGCTACACAACAATTTGGGATTTTACTAAGCACTTCTTACACAGTGCTTCAGACAGGGACACAGTGTCTGGATCTTAATTGAAATTAATGTCAGGCAGCTTATACTTGGAGCTCTATATTCTTTAAATAACAATTACAGAGTAAGAAAAAATAGAAGTCAGAACTACCATTTTTGGTGGGGAGGAAGAATTAGCAATGGGTAGTTTTGTTAGGCTGTAGATATTATTATCTTTCTCTGTTTTCAATTCGTTCTTCTGGCTTTCAAACCAAAGACATTTTTTATTGTATATTAGAGATATAACCACAGCAGTAAGGGAAGCATAAGATTTAGTTAAAACCTCTACAAACTTTAACATCTAGTAACTGGAATTAAAAAGAAAGTTATTGGTGGTCAGAAAACCATCCCCTGCATTTTTCATTTGGATCTAAAATCAGGAGTATGAAGTTGGTTTGTCTGCATGTTGGAAATAAGAATTTTAAAGATGCAAATGGAGAGAAGCTGCACTGACTCATTTAGCCTGTGGCCCCTCACAGTGTTCTGATCTGAACAATCTGTCATTTGACATTAGTTTGGGTTTGGGATCTGTCAGTTTCCTTTAATGTAGACTACAAAGAATCAGAACAAGTATTTGTAAATAGTTGAAACCTTTATTTCTCCCTGAATGGCTTTGGGCTATCTCATTCCCCTTTGCTTTCTCTTGCTCCTTCATAATAGATCCACAAACCTCTAATGTTTACAGAAAATGGATGTGAGTCATTGCTATAGTAAAGCCACTTAGATAAGCAAAAGAAAATCTACTTTATATTAATTTTTTAATAATATCACCCTAGATAGAGTAATTTTTATTTTAATATTCTTGACTCAATTAGGAAAAAAACCCTATATTTGGCATAGTCCCTTGGCAAAGCATGAAATTATTTGGATGTTCTTCACGTCATGTTTTCAAACATTTATAATGGTGCAATTCCTGTGTGTGATATCTTAGGTCATTGGAATATGCTAAACCTTAATATTAATATCCCACAAACTACTTCCAGCTCTATTTAAGCTAATCTATGCAAACTGTCTTAGGGCAGTTTCTTTCAAAGTGTCACAGCCAGGCCTTTCATTTGTCCTTGCTGTTTGCTGCACAGGAACATTTGTGCATGAAAATACACAGCTCTCCCTGGTGCAAATGCTGTCCATGTATGTAAATATAATTTCATGTGGATGACACTAGAAGTTATTTTTTGCTAACAAATGTGGTTTCTGTTCTAAGCACAGGGAATAAATATGATCTCTGCAGTGTTTCTGTGCAGCAAATTCTGGAAAACACCGATATGTCGCAATCAGAAGGGTCTTTGGGAGTGCTTTTTTCTTTGTACAAACCAGCTGGTCATTATTATTTTAAATCATGCTTTGCATTTATGAAGTTATTCAAACCAAAACTTAAGCACATAGTTTGCTTTAAAGACTCTATTAATAGCACCAATGCCAAGGATGATAGAAAGGTGCTAAAAATTGAATTTCTAAGGTAATAAACAAGATAACCGAGGTAATAAACTGAAATAGACCCTAACATTAGGTAACAGAAGGTAACAGAAATTCACATCAGTAATCTATTAGCTAGAGAAATTATACACCAAGCAAATATTTAAATTATTCTACATTTTTATTGGTGTGCTCAAGGAAGTGTTGGTACATATTGAAAATTTAATATCACTTTACTAATTGGTAGATCACAATTTGTTGTGCTGCTCAAATATTTTACCCTCAAATGTGTTTCGTCTTGAGCAAAGAAAGAACTGGGAGTATTACTCAGAAGACATATGAGGATAAGTGTTCTGGAAACACTTGTTCAAGAAATTTTTAGGAAAGGCTATTTAAGGTCTTTTCTGCCCTGCATTGAAGTCCAAGACTTCCTTTAAAAGCCCTTATAAAATACAATTGGTTTAGAGCAATTTATCTCTAAAGATGCTGAAAATACTCTAAAATTATTAAAATGTTCTTTCATATTTTTAAAATCCATATCATTAAAATGATATGGATTGACCCATTCAAATTTTATATATATTTTAATATTTAAATATTTTTAATAATTTAATGTGTTCCTCTTTTTTTGCACACTGTTTCAATGTCAGAAATTTTCCCCTGCTGCAAAAAGGTTCCTTCTTTTCAGGAAAAGCTTTATCACAATAATTTTCTCCATGTTTCTAAGTGACAGCAATGAATTATTAACTTATTCTCTTTTACTCAGAAGCTTAAGAAATAATAACTTCTGCAAGGACTGCATGATCCCTCCAGGAAAAGAAAAATACACAGGAAACTTCAGTTAGTCTGAGATATTTCTGTGTTTCACTTGTTAGTTAGAAAAGGAACATTAATACTCAAAGGCAGACCTTATATGCAAGAGGTAAAATTCAAATAGACCAGATGCTCAAGGAGGCAGATCTTCAGCCAGTGTAAAATAACATTATTTCATTCAACTACATGATTCTTTTATGCCTTGTACTAGATAAAACACATCTCAAAACAGCCAAACTTGCTATGCTTGAAGAGTTAACATTAAATTCAGCAATATAATATGAAGAGCAGAAACTTAAATTTCATTCAAATTTATTCTTGTAAATTGAAGACTGCTAATTATATGCTTACATGGGAAGTTTTCATATGCTCATCATATGAAAGTCATCTAGCAGTCATCTAGCAAAAGCACTATTGTTGTAAGCTGTGTAATGATGTCCAGTCAGATGGAACCTGCTTTCCAGTGTTGATTCTACAGCACTACTAGAATACTAACTGCAAGTGATGCTTTTATGTAACACAGCATTGAAATGGAATATTTCCCACCTCTCTGAAAAATTATTTTCTTAGATATACTGTTACTGCTTTCATGTGAATAGAAGAGCTGGATAGAAGAGAATGAATGATTGTTCTGTATTAAACCCTTGCTCTCAAGAAAAATAAACACAAACAGTTATTGTGTCCTCCCACCCACCAAAAAAAAAGCCCAAACCATTTCAGCTTGCAGGTAATTAATATGCATTGTTTAAGACCCCCCTGTTGATTGAGGTATTTTCTACTTGGTAGTGCTCTCTCCCTGGCATACATAGACAGTCAGTATTGGAATGCCACATGGAGCTGAATGCTCTAATCCCAAGAAGGAGATGAAGGACCAGCAGTCAAACTGATGGCTGGATGCTTGAGAAGGAAGCTGACTGGTGGGAATCAAATCAGCAAGAGGGTAGTAAATCCTTCTAAAATAGCCAGCATGGAGGTTTGAAAAGATAAGAACTTTCTGTGTCCCATTCATATAATGCATCAAAACACACCAAAGAAAGCATATTCTTTCCCAACATTTTCAGAAATAGGATAATGAGATTTATATGGTCTGGTAGGGGAAGGCTGAGATAGTTTTAAGTCTACTGTTTAATGCTATTAACGTAGCATTCTGTTAATTTGTTACTTTTGAATGAATTTTACAAAACTGTGGTTTCAACCATCTCATATCTGATCTCAGTAGTAGTACAGAGACAGGACAGGTGAATGTGGCAATGTCTGCCTTATCCTCACATCAAACTGACTCCATTGTCAACTGGAGAAGCTCCAATTATATTTCTGTCATATGGCAGGTACTGCTGGATTCTGGAAGATGAAGACTGATTGCTTTCATCATTATTCTGCCTCTGGAAGAGTGTGCAAAGTTCTGCCCTTACTGCATGTTGGTCCAGGTAGAAACTCTTTGAAGAGGAGATTCACTAGCATGATGTATGTTGGGCTTGGATCAATAGCTCCAAGTTCTTCACTAGTTGTTTAGAGCTGTCAATATAAGATTCAGTGCTCCACAGAACTGCTGGCCTTCCAACCACTGCTATTGTGAAATAGCCCCTATTTTCTCCCTGTCTAATAACCATAAGGTCTCAGCTAGACTACAAATGAGTTTGACACACATTTTCATGAAAGATATGTGATCTAGATGGGACACAGTCAAATAGTTTTTCAGTATGAAATCAACTTCTGAAAATGGGAAAAGAATAATTTGAACATAGATTACTTCCTAAAATACATTTGCTGAGATGTTTAGAGAATTTTGAGCATTTATAAGCTTGATAGATTGTACACAATAAAAAATGGCATGTATTAGTACAGCCGTAATAGGATAGAATAAAATAATTGGTCCTGCTTTGCAGTAAGATGTCCCTGCTGGCTCGCTGGTTATTCATATCAGAGATTATCATGCCGTGTCCAGTAAGGGGCAGTCATTACTTGTTTGCTTAGTTCTGTGATATTTCTGTGTTTACCCTTGGAAATTCCAGCGCTTCTTTTTTCTATCATCTTCACTGACAATTAGATCTAATGTGAAAGATCTCAATAATCTCTACTATATCTGGAAAGAAAGCAAAAGATAGAGGTAAAAAGCTGTCTCATGGCTCCATTACTCCATACTACTTCACACCTTTAGACAGGAGCTTTTCAGTGGAGAAATCTGTGGGATAGAACAAACTCCATAAAAAATGTGTGGAGTGAAACACCTGACAAACAACTTTCCATCCATCTATAGTTCCATGATGCATCTCTAACCTATTTCTGTGATACAGCTCTGGATTTCTACATAATTCACACTCAACACACTTCCTGACTGTATCCTCAACAAGAGGTGTGCTCAAAAGGCCATACCTCTACCAACAACACCTTGTTTATTAAGATATTGGCGCAAGAATAGGTTTCAGAAGCCTTGATTATAAATAGCAGTGCAGAGCAAAGGCTGTGGTGTTTCTGCAGCACATACAAAATTACCAGAGGAAAATTTGTTCTGGAAGACAGCTTTGCCGGAATACTACCTTTCCTCCTAATGGACAACTCTCTCTAATTAGTTTTCTCTTTTAATAGTAAACCCACAGGTTAATTATCCTACTTAGAAGGTCATGCAGTGTTTAAACCTTTATGAGAAGTAAAAACATATATCTAACTAAGCTGTAAATCTGACAGATCTACATTAATTTTCTTACGTTTCGTGAAAGAACCAATCTGACCTGTGGATGTAGACATCTTGCAGGAATGAGAGACAATCAGTTCAGCAGAGAGGCTGTTTAAAAGCATTGGCTCAGCACAAAAATACTTCCAGACTGTAGGAGTGGTAAATGGGATTTTGACTAAAATGAACTAGGATCTTATTGACTCCACTTTTCAGGTCAGATGAGTTCATTTTGCATTCTGTGGGGGAAACAGGTACTATGGCTGGAAAACTAGGTGAAACAAGATTTATTTTTTTCTCATGTCACAAGGTGAAATACAGTCTATTAACTGGAAAAGGCAGTTAAAAAGACACATGTTGTCTCCAGAGAACCACATTGCCACTAAAGGTGAAAAGGGTACAAAGTTCTTACTGACAAACAATTTATTGATTAGAGTTGTTTGAACCTTAGAAGCTTTAGTTTACTCTGGAATATCTCACACTTCAGCCACAACTCAAAAATTTTGATTACAGGTTGGAATAACAGTTCAGTAGGACGTGATTCTGTTCTCAGTTTAAAACTGTATCTATCTACAGCTGTATTGCCGTGCATGGAAGATAATAGATGGAATACCTTCAGTGAAATAAGTTATGTGCAATAAAACGTGACAAAAATAATGGAACAAGAAAAAAAAAAGTCAGTGACTCTATCTGTGCTACTCCACCCGGCTGCTCCCAAAGATGGCTCTTGTTTTAGAATCAAGTGTCCCATAATGTGCAGTGAGAAGGTCATACACTTCTTTGGGGGAAACACTCTATGTGAAAAAAAGGTGTCCTCAGGCCAAGTCTATTTTGCTTTATGCATAAACTACCCACACACAACCTCTACATCCTGTCTCTCAGTGCATTTATTGCTTGTGCATGGATGGAAATTTGCGGTGGTCACAAGCCCCAGAGAGGACAAGAGAGCCAGCAAGAACCAATGAAAGTGCTTGGAGAGAAAATGCAAATGCAAATTTTGTGGTGTTGAATGCCCAAGTAATTTGAAGGATTTGGATGACTTTTGGGTTTCTCTTGCTTCTACCAGCCACAGGTTCTCTGATGGATGAGACTTAATGCCCCCCAATACTTACTTATTTTGGGTATACATCATTACATCCCACTGGTCAGACCACATACTCCCACATGATACAGGTTATCAGTTGTGTGTTGCTAATTTCAAGATATAAACTGTCATGGTTGCAATGCCGCACTACATTGGAGAGGATCTCATATTGGTCCATATTGGTCTAGAGGCAGAAGTAAATTTTTGTGTGGCATTAGCTATGTCACACCTACAGACTGGTGACATAGTAGCTACGCAATCATTCAAAGATATCTGCTGTTGTAATTATAATGGGAAACTCTAATGCTAAAATCTGGCTCTTGTTTCCTATTTGAGATGGTCAAAGGAACATTAGAGCATTCACATGGCACACAACTCCAAGCTTACTATCTGTCTTCATACCAACAGTCTCAAAAAATAGGCATCTTCTCTCACCAGCATAGAGACAAGAACATGATACTTCTTCAGTGATATAATTTCCTCGTTTGCCTAAATTTTACTTCCCTTCTCAAACTCACTTGCTTCTCATTCTTTCTTCCCTGACTCTTCTTTTCTGCACAAAATGGTATGTTATGGTATTCTTAAGATGTTAAGATGTTGCTACATCTCACTTCTTCCCTAACCTTCCTATGAAGTGCATTATCAATGTTGTTGGCATGGAGCTGGGAACACAGAAAGTAGGATGAAAAAGTTACTGACTCACTAGGGATAACCTGCTGCCAGATATGCGGTTGTGTCCTGTAATTCTACAGCTAGACTAATCAGAAAACACTCCCTATTTCATAATTTTATGTAGCTGTACTGTAGCAAGGTCCCTTCTCAGGATGACAGGGAGGAGTACTGAATCAACAGAGACCTCACTGCCTACTCTACATTCACATCTCACTTTTGAACACAGAATTATTTTCCAGAAATTAAAAAAAAATGTAATCTATTTTTAATAACTACTTGTGTACTCTGAATCCATTAGACCAGGTAACTACTTGCCAGGGACCTGGCAAGGCTAAGCTAAGTATCTAAAGGCAGTAGTGTGAATGTGTCCTTAGAGCAGGTAGTGACAGATGGCACAAGTTTTGCCCGTCATTTTGCAGTTCACTGTGGTGGCATCCTTCTTTCCCTGTCTTCAGAGGTCTGGGAAAAGACACAGTCAGGGATCAAAGGCAATGAAAAGAAAGATATTTTTCCTAGTGATACAGAGATGACTACATACAGGTTTATTGAAACCTGATGTAAGATTGCTGAACTAAAAGCAAACATGAAGGGAAGGATGACCCTTCCAAGGACACAGTGAATGAGGATAACCTGTTTCACCTTTCTGCTGCCAAGTTTTCTCCATTTAAAAAATGGCCCTTGATTTTACTTCATTTCTAAGAAAACATAGCTCCTGTGGTTCAAAGATTTTTAGTGATTTAAGCATGCTCACTTTGATGAAAATTGCAGTAAAATCCTCAGAACTCTGACTCATGCTCCTATCACATTTGAATTCCTACTGAACTGAGATTACGCTTATAACCTCATCCATTATTTTTTTCCCTTATTTTTGAGTGTTTGAACTCAGATCCTTTGCGGTGCTCTTCACGGAGTTGCTTGGATATGATTATAGGATTGTTTATGGATTTTGCAAAAGTAGTATGTAAAGAGCAATTGGCCTTTTAAATCAAGATTTCACAGCTTCTTCCGTGAATAGTTGGCAAAAACAAATTGCTTTTTTACAAGAAAATTTTATTTACTGTTTTTATTGAGAGTGGAAACCTAAGCTGCCATTTAGCAGTGGAACTGTGGAAGGGAAGGCAGTGAGGTGGGGTCTTTGCTACAAGGATCAGACAAAAACATCCCTTTGAGAGTGAGTTATGGTTTAAAACCTTCAAATGTAGGGTCAGGATTGACCGTGATAAGGCTTAGTGATACACAGAAATATGTGTATGTTCAAGGTGCTGCTTGACAAGTTCCAAGCTCATAGATGGAATTTTATTTATGGACATTTATAAAGCACTCCAACTTATGGGCTTATCTTTACTGTGGAAGCACTTTGATTTATATCTTCAAATATAGAATCTAAGGAGATTCATACTCAAATACAGACTGATAGCATGAATTGTGAAATATCTGAACTAAAAGAAATTAGCTCAATTATCATATGTTTATAATGCAGTAACATTACCTTTATGAGTCCTGTAGCACCAATCTTCCGATTGGAACATCCTTCTAATACTTAAAGTAAACTTAGAAGAAAGGTGGGAACACATTTTTAATGAGCCTTGTAGTGATAGGACAATGTGCAATAACTTGAAATCAAAAGAGGGGAGGTTAGAACTGTATATAAGGAAGAAATTTTTCATGATGAGGGTGGTGAAGGACTGGGAAAGGCTGCTCAGAGAGTTGATAGATAACCAGTCCCTGGAAACATTCAAGGTCAGGTTTGATGGAGCCCTGGGCAGCCTGATCTAGCTGAAGGTGTCCCTACTCATTGCAAGGGGTATTAGGGGGTCAATTCTGATCAGATCTCTTCTATGATTCTATGAAAATAGGAAAATAGTTGGTGGAAAAGAAGAAAATAATCTTAAAATAAATGACAATGTAAAGGGTTTTGCCTCATATGAAAGGAAATGCAATGAATGCAGAACCAATACCCATCAATTTGAGTTTAGCTGCTTCTGTGATCCAAGAAGGGAAGACACATTCTATGCCTGTAGTCTGTAATGGAACAAATGAAGAGCCTACTTCTTCAGCTGCTCAGCAATGACATGAGCAGCAGATAAATCAGTTGGCTAATCAGTTGGTCCTACTGCCAAACATGAAATAAGTATGGACTTGCAGTGATTATCATTGCAAAGAGGTCATTAGTGATCACTACACCTGTGTGAAGAGTTTGAGACCACTGAGTCATTTATGAACCATGGTCCATTGACCATTCTTTCATAGACTACTCTTTCTACCTAATTGTGATTTGTATCTAAAAGCTTTTCTTGCTCATATGGAATTAGTTGTATTTATACTTTGTTTCTCCACATTTGGTATTTATTTAAAGAACCAAGTAATGACTGTCTATACAATAAGAATGTCTTACCTTAGGCTTCATGATTAAGCAAACAAAATTATTGAGTGACTTATTATTCTTATCCCTGCACAGTGAAGGTACAAGAAAACTTTATTGTTACTTTCTAACCAATTTCCTTCAAGGGCCAGGCACTTTCCTGGATTTCCCCTAGGAAAGACAGATATGAGAAGAATGGTGAGGGACAAATCGGGGTGAAGAAAATGTCGGACATTCTTTTGCTGCCTGTGCACCCTTAGAATGAATTCTAGCTCTTTTCTGAACTCCTCTAGAATATGGGCACTGTGATTCAAAAGTCACAATTAGTAAAGAAGGCAAGGTAGTGTAAAATAATCAAAGAATAAAACACTACACACTGAAGCCCTTAGGCAATTCTGCCATAAAAAAAATAAAACAAAAACCAAAGGGCGAGATGAAAGATTTGTGTTCACTGTGACTATAAAGAAACCTTATAGCTGCAAGCTAATATCACGTCTTCTACAGCTATTTTCATCTCAAAATGAGAATGTTTATGTTGTTGACATTATACATAATTTTAACCTCAAAGCTCTAAGTTCACCACAAAGCAAGGGGCTTTAAGATAAGATATAGGTTTAATCCCATCAGATACTTTTCTGATCTGGTTTTCCATCTGAGTGTTTGAAGATATAGGGTTTGAGATCTTGCTTAAGCTCAGCTATGCTTTAATTCTTACAGCTGCATGATCACTCAAGTTTTTTATTTTCTCCTTTTTGTTTTCTACATTGTCTTTGGTCCAATTTTAATTTTCCATTTAAAGATGAAATCTTGTTGTTCTAAGAATGCTTGTAGAAGGCAAGTAGTCTTTCCTGTAACACAATAATGACAAAACCTTCCCTTCTATTTTGCTTTTGCTTTACTATAGAAATTTAACCAGGTTGTAGGCAGCACATAAGCCTAAAAAACCACTGGAGATATTTGTGTCCAAGATCACCTTCCGGGAATAGGTACCTTCTAAAAACCTTTTTGGCTGATATTCTGCCTGAATTTTAAACTTGATCAGAATTCAGTAGTCCACTAGTTCCTTGTTTATAATCAAGAGAAAACTGTAGACCATCAAGAAATCCTTGGATGCAACACAGGTGGTGAACCATATTCTTAGCTGTGATGATACAAATGTGTGTTTGAAGTACAAATAATGCAAATAATACTGGTTTCCTACCCATGTGTGTGAAAATATGCATGATGGAAAAAAGGAAAATATTTTAGTACTAGATAATTAATGTTTAGAGGATGTTCAAGTATTCTAGGGATACTATTCTTATATCTAACTCCATAGAATTAGCCATGGTTGTGAAAGGTTCAAATTTACTACAGGATGTTATTTTTTTTTCTCCCAGATTTCTGGAATTTCTTTAGTTTTGAACAAATATTAGCATATTTTGATAAGAATATTTTAAAAAATATTTTTAGTATTCAACATTCTGCATCACTAGTCATACAAAAAGTGTGAAATATTTACAGTTTGGACACTAAGTTGAAGTAGTTTCTATGAGATGGGATGAAAGAAAAGAATAAAATTTGGGATCAAAGACAGGGACTTCAAAAATTAATTTAATAGGTTTTTGTCTAACTAAGCTCTATAGCAAGTACAACAACTGACTTCCAAACAAATAGTGCCAAGCCTTACTTCCTCCTCTTTATAACTCATTTTACACAACAATATTCTTATGTACAGAAATTTGTTTAAATAAATCATTGGTGCCTGAACAGAAATCCTGAATTTTTATTGGAGTAATATTTTCATGTGCAAAATGCTGCCAGTTAGGCAAAAGTTACCATCTTTACCAGAAAATATTAAATAAAAGAAATTTAAAATGTTTCCATTTAAATTAGGCCTGTGTTAGTTGAGATTTACAGATTAAGGCTTGATTCATTTAAGGCAATAGGCCTCTCTCTAATTAATTACACAATTACCATTTTCATCTTTGTAAATGCCAAATGAATTAATCACCATGTTTAAACAACTAATGCCTCGGCAATTAAATAATGACTTGTGTTTCATTGTATGGAGCTACGTTAGTTCTTGATCTTCATGCTGGGACACTAGCCATAAGATTTGATTTCATTTGGTCTAATTAATAGGAAATTGTTAAAATGAAACCCACAAATGCAGAAATTCAATTTAAAGGTTCATACGCCTGATCAAAGAAACAAAGACGTAGACAAATGCACTGGAAAACATCTGCTTAACATATTAAACAGGGCTGCTTGTTAAAAATATCTTGCAAAGCAGAGGCATATTTTACTAGCATTTTCCATATTCATCTCTGAAACTTATATAAAAACAGTGTATATCCTAATTCTGAGTGCCTCTGGATCTTACTCTCCCTTTTCACAATCACTCTGTATCCCTTTCCATCATTCATTTGAGACAGAAAAACAATAGGTGTTTCCATCCAATTAGCCAAAACTAGTTATTAAGGGCTTATGATATTATGTTTTCATTTTTTTTTCCAGTGGCATGGGAGGACAGACTACTTAATTCAAGCAAAGTTTACTGATGTATGGTTTTTGTTTAAAAACCCCAGCAATTCTGAATCAGCAGATTGCTTTTGTGCTTCAGTGTTTTCTAACATAGCTTCAGCACACTTGGTATCAGAACAAGCAGTCTGAAAGTGGATTTACTGTCTTGTGAGTCACAGCCATAGGAGGACCTTCTCAAAAGCAGCAAAATTTCACCATTGTGGAGCACAGTGCTCCTACTGATCTCTCTATTTGACAGAATCCCTAATTTAATAGAATAGATTTGAACTGAGTGCATTTAGAGAGGGAAATCTAGCTTGTACCACATTATGGGAGTTTAGATGTATACACATATTATTTAAAAACAATATGTTAACATAATAGAAAAAATATTTCATTAACATACTAATGAAATTTTCCCCCTAATGGATGCTTTTCACATTTGATATAAAATTCTTCTCAGTAATAGCTAAAATATCTTATTTAATGAATGTAATAACTGCTTCAAATTTTCCTTTCACCTTCCTGCCTTTGACAGAGAAACTTCCTCTGTTTCAAAGTGGAAAAGACTGACAAGCCAGTGGCACATGATAACTTTCTCATCATAATTACATCAGGTTCAATATTATAGTTCAATTCAAGAGTGTTTGAGATGCAAAACACCTGTAATATGCACAGTGAAGATGTAGTCACAAGAAACACAGTAGTAATAGTTTTACCTGAGTGCTATGGGCTGTTCTGTGGTTCTACTTGGAACTGGACAATCACCCTGACAATGAATATAAATAAGTGGTTGTAGGTTGTTTTCTTACACACTTGAATACTTTTGGTGTCCCAGAAAGCCCTGCTTCCAGCCCCCACAATATTTGTTTTTAAATATATATAAGAAAACACTTTTGTGATACTTGTGGGAGAAAATGTAAAATTTCCCCTTCCAGCCTGTCTATTCCCTCAAAACAGGTGGAATTAAGTCTTGTAATAGGCAGACCACATGCATGGCATTTAACACCTTGATATTAGAGCCTGAATTCAGCACATATGCCCATAATAAGGTATGGATGGAAAAACATTTTCACCTTTGTGTTCATTAGTGTCTTTCTACCAAATAGACAATCCTGTGAATGAAGCTCACATATTTTTTGTAATCCATCATGTGGCAACTATGGCAGCACCTGCTTCTATTTAACCGTGGCTTCTTGCAATAAGTATTAATCTGAGACAATACAAAAACTGGTTGATTTGTAGAGATCCATCAATCTAGAAGACAAAAACACCCAGACTCTTGCAGTAGCTCCCTATAGATTTAGAATATCTACGGAAAGTAATCCCAAAACTTTATTTAATTTTAAACTATATTATTTGGCTAACAAAGTCATTTTCCTTTCCCCCTTAGGCCTTCATTGTGCAGTAATTCTGGATTAAAAATTCAGTCATGCAATAACTAAGGATTTCCCACAATCCTTTCATAAATATTTTCTAAAAATATGGTTTTTTTTTTTTCTTAGTTTCATTCTAATTAATGTATTTAGAGTAAAGACAAAGTCATCTGTTTTCTCCTTTGAACACAACAAAAAAGTCTTTTGTGCATTATTATGAAAAGAAGATGGACAATAGAGAGAGGAGTTCCTTTCCTTCCTAGATTTAAATATTTGTTGTTAGTGCAGATATGTGGGGTGTGATTATATAAATAGACTTTTCTACATTTATTAAACATACATTTTATCTTTATAAAGCACAGAAACATTTTTGTTTGAAAGCAGCTGTCTAGTTCAAGCTCAAAAGAAAATAATCCAGAATTTCGATATCTGCAGTGACATAAAAAAGGTCTGTACCATTGCATAAGAAATAAAAAAGTCACTCTGAGAGACTGATAAAGTGTGTGCTCAAACATGGAAATAGAAGTGTCATCTTCGTTTATTATTTTCAACTAAAAAAATAAGTAATATTCAAAGACTGAGCAGCCTAATTCAAATTCCCAACCATGGTACATACATGATTTTGCCAGACCCAGCTGAGTAAACTAAATAAATTGTTTCTAAAGTTAACTCAATAAAAGAGAACTCTGTGGGCATAGAACAGTGTATTTGTAACTGCATAGATAATGGTGACAAATAAGTCACATACTGAAATCAAATAAATCTTGAGCAGTAATGAACAATGAACTAAATCTTATAGCACATTAAGGAACCTATCCAACAAAGTGAATGAGGTGCCATTATGTTAGACATATTTGAACTAAACCCAGACAAATGACCATGCATTCAAAAGTTTGCAGCTGAATTACACCATGCTGTAGAAACTAAGGGTGCAGAAACATCTGGAATATGTACCTATTGCTTATAAATTAGATATTTACAAAATATCTATATGTTGATATTTACAAAACATTCCTTAGGATATGTGCATTTTTTCTCCCTCTCTTTTTGTAATTTCTACATCTAGACATCTATTTAAGCCTCAGTTAAATCTGTGCTTTTCTTCTGACTGCTTCCTTGTTCACCTCCTTCTTTCTCTTTTGAAACATTTCATCTTTGACTGCCATTAGAGGGATGCAACTCCTCCTCTGAATCCATGACTATTGTTTCCTAAAAATAAGGGATAGCTGGAAGAGCATTTAAGAAGGGAAAGAAATGGACGGTTTGATGTTCAGGAAGGAGTGAGTGTCCAAAATGAGGAATTTTGGAGGATGCCAAAGAGTGGTCACAGACAGCTATGCAGATGGGTGGGCAGACTGGCATTTATACTAAACTGTATGTATCTGTAAACATGAAGAAGGAAAGAAAGATTGGGTTTGAGAAGTCTGAGAACAGATGTTCAAACTTGGAACTCAGTCATGTAACTTAGATGACTGCCTCAGTCCTGGCATGTGTTGACACTTTCTCTGACTTTTCATACTAAAAATAATAAAGCAAAATCACTGCGTTATTACCTGCCTCAGCATCCAGTGAAGTTTATATGAATGTTGTACTCATACAGGTGGGAATTGTCTCCATTAAAAAGAAAAAGGAAAAAAAGGAAAAAAGAGGAAGAAAAGATAAATATTTTATGCTGTTCTAGAACCCTGTCTTGGACTTTCTGTTCCTCACCACACTCAAAAAAGTAAAAATTGCATAACAAAATGCAGCTATTTTTTATTTCACAGTGTGTTTATTTAATACAAAAGTCTGCAACTTTGCTATCATTAATAGCATAGTTATTAAAGCTATTTAAGCATTAAAACTATAATTATACATTGGTGCTGGAAACAGCACATGTTGTGCAAACAAAAACTAGGAATAGCTTAATTTCTTGACCTGAGACCTGTGGGATGTACCCTCTTTAGATGAGT
Organism: Zonotrichia leucophrys gambelii; assembly: GCF_028769735.1. NCBI lineage: Eukaryota > Metazoa > Chordata > Aves > Passeriformes > Passerellidae > Zonotrichia > Zonotrichia leucophrys. The sequence continues at coordinate 77,213,651 of NC_088169.1, forward strand.
TTCAGTGAGTTTATGAAGCCTGTTTCCAATCACAAAGAAACAAAAGATAAAAAAGTGCATATTCTCGAGCTCCAAGATGAATAGATCAGCACCACAGCCTGTAAAATTTTGAAGCTAGATTTGAGCCATGTATATAGAATATTATCAAAAAGTGGGGGAAAAAAGCAGATTCAGCTTATTTTATTTGCTGTAACTTAGAAAAATACCATCTATAATTGGGCTAGAATTAGATATAGACAATATGTATTTAAGGTAAGGTTTTTTAAATGGTCTTTTTGAACAATTAACACTCCTTACAGAAAAACCTGGATAATCCAGACAATTTGGCACTATCAGTGATAACTACAGAAGTATGATAACCTTAGTGCCCATATACTGCTCAATCCAATTAACAAAGAAAAAATTACTTCTATCATCTCTAAATCATTGATGAACAATGGATAATATCACAAGATGTTCAATTTACTTTGACTGTAAATAATAGTTCCTTGCCATTCCAGTGAGAACAGTTGCAGGAAGGGGGCTTGGAATATATAGGACAATGCTGAAGACTTTGCTTTAAGAAGTTAAAGAAGGGAAAATGACACAAAAGGCTGTCTAGAGCAATACTTCAATGTACAATAGAGCTTTATCCCTGAAGTTCTATTAAAAATTAATAAATTGGTAGATTTTTGAAATGTGATATTGTTGTGCAATTAAATATCTAATCCTTCACCGAATCTTTCAAAACCAATATTTTCTGTGATAGTCTATTATGATAAACTCTACAATGAGAATATCTGGAGTATCACAGAGGACAATGGACATGGAAACTGACTTTTCATCACAAAAGTTGACTAAAACAGATTGCACTCTGAGCAGAGCTGAACAACTTGAACCAGAAAATTTTGACTCCACTTTTCTAAGTACAATTAGAAATCAAAATGTTAAATCTGTAGAAATCTCAAAAATTACATTGCTGGCAAATTAATTTGTATTTGTTTATCTAGGCATATTTGTGTGCATGGTTGCATGTATCTTATAAAACTGCCTCTTGAAGAAAAGGCAAATCAAATCATTGTGGTTTTGATAACAAACCAAAGAAAAGAGCTTTAGCCAGGTCATCATTTTATCCTAAACCTTTCTTGACTGGCAGTTTAGTGCACATTCATTGTTGGGAAGACATTTCATGCCGGGAAAATCAACATCCCAACAACAATCAGCCAACTGAGCAGCTGAAGTGCAAAATGATCAATGTTGAGCTAAATGTTTAGTGAATTCTTGAGTACTTACTTATTTAATTCAGCCAAGTAATCTTTGCCCAGCAACTCTAAGGTCAAAGCTATTGAATGCATCTGCTTGTTGTTTAAACTTTGCCAGAATACAGTGGTTTCCATGTGAGGAAAGTGAGTAGATAATCCAGCATCTCAAGGAAGGAAGGTGAGAGCTAAAGTGTCAAAAGAGGTGGTTCCAATTTAGCAGCTGCTAATCTATGCCCAGCTTCTGGGGCACAACAGTTTGCTTCCCACACTCAGAAGCGCCTAATGAAATTTCTCCAGCTCAAATAGTCTAGGCTTTCAGTTTCCTTTCTGAAATTCTTATAGTTTCTTACACTCATATCAGTGAGGCACAGAACTTATAATGTCAGTATGAACTTCAGGGCTACCATAACTCAAGTCCATGGTCTTGAAAAGTCTGGAAGACAGGGAGAATACAGTGTCTTCTGTCTGTTATACAGATAAATTCATGCTTTTGTTCTGTTTGTCCCACTTTAACACATGACATGAGTGTTTTAGGTCTCCTGAAACTGAGTCTAAAAGTGCTGGCTAGCATCTATTTTTAGTTATGTATATGTATATATATATATATCATCTTTTTAAACTCTTTTACTGAGATTAGTTCTTTATGTCTGCATTGTTTTTGGTTTCTTTCTTTTTATTTTTTTTAATATAATTTGTCAACAAAATTTTTTTCTGAGACCATTTTTCAGTTGCTTGTCAAATTGCTCTCCTTGTTTCATTTAGCTGTGGTAATGGCTTAGGCTTTCAAATATAATCTAATGGATTCTAGGAAATAATATAAAATAGTTCCTCACACACTGTTCATTTTGACCCTCCTTTCTGCAGTACACAGTTTCATTTTTTAATCTCTAAGATTCACATTTCTGTTAAGTCATGTAGCAAAAATCAGTGAAGAATATAGTAATTATCTTCATTTGAATGCATATACTAATGACTGATAATTTATTCTCATGCAGTAGCAAATTAGTATAGCTGACATTAAAATACTGCATTATTGCATTAAATCTGTGATTTCTCACAGAAGCTCATTATATTCCTGTGTTTTCCACCTGCAAGGTTTAGATTTATTATTTATGAATTTGATTCCTCCTTCAACATAAAATATTAAGAATAGTTCTATAAGTCACTGAGGGAAATAATCCATTTTCATCCAAGACATATGCATGTGTAAAACAAAAGAAAATTAAAACAGTGGCAAAAAGCACTTTTTGCTTGAGAGTGTAATTTTTCCCTAATTTTTGGCAAGATCTTTAAAAAGAAACATATTTAGTTTTTTTCAGTCATCATATTATTAAATTGCTAAAACAGACTGATGTCTAAACCCAGTATTTTTCAAGGATTCTCTGCTTCCCCACTTCCATTATCAAGGTCATGGATGGGTTTTGCTGCTGTTTATCGTGCTCCAGGAATACAGCGATTGCCTGATGAATAGAATCCGAAGAATGACAGGCACATGGAGTTAGACCTTTCGGAAGGTGTATGTACTTCATTTAGCAAGCATATCAGCTGCTCCCAAGGCTCAGATGACTGCAGCAGCATTTGTCTTTGATCCAAAGCAAAGAATTAGAGGACTGAGAAGCAGCATGTTTCAGTGCTGCCTTGCTGTCTGAAACTGCCGCTCCACTCCGGCTCGTCCACACCCGCAGTAATTGACAAAGATCGTGCAACACTTGGCTGCTTTCTCCCTTCCAGACTACAAAGGAGAAAACTGAACAGTGTCTTTGCTAAGTACCTCCTGATTAAAAGTAAGGCAGGTTACAGGAAGAGGAGCTCTGGTTCCTTTGTAGTCTCTGCTGTGTGTCTAGCAGCTTCATTTTTGCTTTATCAAAACTAATTCAGCTTCTCAAAGAGATACAAAGGCGCAAACCTGTAAAAGGATTAATATAATCATATTCAAATGGAACTCAATTATAGACTTTGGTGTTTGAAACCAGGTGAGTTCAATGAAAACAAAAAGGAACTCTTGCAACTGGAGGTACCAGAGCTAGGTAGTACACTCCACTTCTGTCCCTCCTGGTGTTGGTTTTACTCTGGAGCTGTCTGAATCAGGTACTAAAGAACCATATGTTTTGAAGATGCTCTGAATCTCTGGTTGTTTCCTAGATTAATTCTTTATCTAGTGTCAGTGCCAACCTGATGCCCACTGTGCCCATGAAGGCAGCCTGAGCTCAGCCTGCTCCTGTGGCACCAAGTTGCTGCACTGTGGGGCAGAATCAGCATCTCATATAATCAACAGCCATGCACTGTTGGTGGCTTCTGTGTCAGTCACTAAATTCTGAAAATAAATGCCATTACTGCAAAAGCACATGCTCTTGAAAATAAGTAGGCATTTTTGACTTTGCATGCAAGGATTAAAATAGACAAAAATTGGAGGGCCCTGCTTGATCTTGCTCTTCTTTCCATGTTGCTTCAGCTTTGCAGCTTTGTAAGGTACCCCACCAATGTTTCCTTATCTGCACTGTGTCAGAGGGCTATCAATCAAAACAGTATCAATTATGTAAAAATAATTATGTAGGAGCAGAAATTAGAGTAGCCTTTTAATAATCTCAATATTATTATAATTAATAATATAATATATTTATATATAGAAATATATACATTTATATATTTATGTACATTTATATTATTATAATATTATTATAATGTACAAATGTAACAGATTTTTTAGTATATATTGGTATAATTAGTATATGTTTTGCTATACAGAACTCAAGATTAGCCCTCCATAGTCATGAAAATTAGTAGTTTAATTACCGTTAATATACCTAGAGCCAAGATTTAACTTTTTGTAATACACTTATTTGCTTTCTGCCTAAAATTTGCTATTAGGAGCACTTATGTAAAGGGTTTACAGGGTTATAACTTCAATCATAGTCAAAGACAGTGAAATGAAATTGGTCTGAGAAAATATGTTAAAATCTGCTATAAACTCTCTTCAGAAGAATAAATTAATAATACCTTCAATTTTTCATTGTATCACTTCTCATAATGCATTTGAAAAAGACAGAAACAAGTTGTTTTATCTAGAGTTCCTCAACTGCCATCAGGTAATTTTGAAAATGATAAAATATGACATTAATATGATTAATGCATGCATTTTGTAAACAAATCAATTAAAAATAAAGCTGAGTAGTAGTTGAAATTCATTGTAATTAAAAGCATTCATTAACACTGCACAGCTGAGGACACTAGATAAAAGTCTGAGGAACTGCTTACATTTCATTCAAGTCTCTCCTACTGAATCTTTTGTAAATAATTATTTTCTATCAACTTGCAGGATAGATCCTAATGTCTTTAAATCTCCTAAAATTTTAATTTAGATTGTTTTTCTGAGTTTGTTTTGCTGTTAAATGTAAGAACAGCAGAGATGCTGGCTGCTAAGAAGTGTTGTACTTCAATGTCAAAAGAGAAATCTGAAATGGATATTAGTCCTAAGAAAACTGATAACATCAGATTCAAAAATCCAGAAACAGTCTTGCTGCAACACTACTTCAGCATAATGAAAGCTGTCAATGCAGCATCTGTTGTGTTTTAGAGCCTGAGTGGAGAGATTTTCCTGCTACCTCTGATTGATAGTGGAGATCCATCACTCAGTGTAGAGGCTGAGCATGGTTAATGCATTTCACTGGTATCCTTTTCCAACCTTAGCTGACAAGGCTTAAGACAAACACAGCAACTTATGAGCACAATACCCAGACAAATGCAGGAAGGTACAGAAAAACACATAAAAACTAGTTAGGACAGATAAATTTCTAAAACTAGCACAGGAAGAGCCAGATACCTATCCTTTTATACATTTGCATTAAATCTAAGTCCCTTTTTAAAAGAAGACATGCTAACTTGGTAGGCATAAGGAGGCTGTGAGGTGTGAAGCAGTCCAGACTAGATCATCCAGCAGCCTATTACAGTTCTAACCTCTACAACACTGAGAAATAACCTGTTACTGCGTTCTTTTGTGTCTCATTAACACTAACAAAAGAGTATATTCTTGGCATCCAGCAATGCACTTCACAACAGTAGAAAGTTAAGAACATTTAGTGGTAAAGGGATATCATTCCAACTACGCAGCTTCTCGTTCTCAATGTACAAGAATGGATGATGGCCTGGAAGTAATGCAAAACATGGAAAAGACAAGTTGCCTCTTGAACATTCTCGTGAAGGCAGAAGATCACTCTTGTCTATTGCCACTGAATTTAGGATACAGAATGTATTGAGCTATTGTACAACTTGTCCTAAGGTAGCAGAAGTTATAATTCCTCAGATTTGATAGATGTCTATCTGTAGAGTGAAAAGATCCTTTGATGTATTACAAAGTAGAGTACAGTAAGAATTGGTCAATTTTTTGAATTGTCAAAAAAGCAGAATTGGAATGAGCTGAAAAATGTTCTTTGTTCCATTAATCTTTTCAATAAATTACTATTCAATACTCAACATAGCAACTCTATTTGATGTCAGCATGTTTTGCCTTCTTTCATAAACCTATAGTATGCCAAAATATGCTGAACATGATAACTTGGTCTATGTAATAATTGATTCTCTAGAAAAAAAAATACAAAAGGAAAATCACATTTGACAGCTAACAGAGACATTTTAGTACAACACCACCAACAAAGCAGAAGGCTAAATGGAATGAGGGAGCTGAAGACATTGGAGCTGTATTCATACCAAAGCTGGACATGGACATTAATGTCTGATACTATGTGGGCAATCATTTGCTGGTGTTCTGATTGATAGAAGGATAATACAGCTATGCTTACACCTGTTAAAGATGTGGAGGATTCTTACATTCAGGTAGTAAGAACATTTACAACAATTATATTGTTGGTCAAGGTATATTCATGTATTCTTAACACTTATTTTATTCCTATCTCAGTGGAATAAACTGCTTATCTTCCAACTGAAATACAAAAGTATATAGGCAGAAGACACACTACTAGAAATCTATTTAACTGAATATTTCCTCTGTCTTTCAAAGGGACTTTAATGGTTTGTGAGTAAAACGGATTTAAAAAAGACCCTAACCCTGTTGACAATCCAAGAAGCTAATAAATACTATTGCAAGTTGCAGATGTTAAAAAAATCAACTAAAACCTCCAACCACTCAAACACCCTTTAAAAAGTACTGTATAAGAGTACTATATTTATCTGACAAGAAGAATGCCAAAAAAAAAAAAAAAAAACAGTAGATAGCATTTCTGGTTTTCCTCAACAAGGAACCTTATCTATTAAGAAATTTGTGTGTTCTCTTTTCCAGTTATCTGTATGTATTGTATGTAGTTTAATTATATCCATTGTCTGGTAGTATCCATCATGTGCTATATGTACCTTTTCTAAGAATATATATATAATGTCCATATATATATACATATTGTGCTCACTGCTATTGTGAGCACAAATCATTACTGATAAAAGAAGAAAGGAAGAAAATAAAAGTTATAATGTATAGGATACAGTGTTCTTAACTGTTGACTTGGAAATACCTTTACAGGATATTTAGAAAGAAAATACTAGCAACACTAAGAAGAAGACACTAAGCATTATATTCTTTTGAGGTAATAAACATGAAGTAAAGTCCCATTTGTACACAGAATTTTAGATAAACTGAATATGTAAATGAAATAAAATTAACCCTTGTCTTGCTATTTCAACTTAATTGTAGAGCAGATGGATAGGATAAAGTTAGTATATAATATTGAGGCATTATCTCTTTTGAGAGATTCGTCCTGTAGAAACTACAGTATGACCAGTATCAGCGTGATAGGATGTTTCCAACATTCATGGTATAATTTCCATTTAGCATCAAAGCATCCGTTTGGATCATATTTTATCTATAATTGTAATCAAAAACTTGTTTTCCAATGATACTAAACTGAGTGGGAAAGTCAGTTCTTCAGAAACGAGAACCCTCTGCAGGAAGATCTGGATAGGCTGGAAGAGTAGAATAACAAGAAACTTATGAAGTTCAACAAGGACAAGTGTAAGGTCTTGTAACTGGGAACTCAAAATCCAGGAATGCAGCACAGGTTGGGATCTACCTGGCTGGAGAGCAGCTCTGTGGAAGGGGGCTTGGGGTCCTAGTGGGCAAGCTCAATGTGAGCAGAGTGCTGCTGCAGCAAGGAAAGCCAACAGGATGCTGAGCTGCATCAAGGAGGGCCCCAAGAGCAGAGTTAAATAAGCCATAATCCTACTCTAGTCAGTGCTTTTCAGGCTACATCTGGTGTACTGCATTCAGTTTTGGTCCCTGTTATACCAAAATGTGGAAAGACTGGACAGAGTCCAGAAAAGGGCTACAAAGATGGTCAAAGGGCTGGGAAGCCTGACAGGTGAAGAACAGCTCAGAGAAATGGATTTATTCAGCCTTGAGAAAAGAAGGCTCAGCAGACACCTTATCAGCATGCTCCACTCTTTAAAGAAGAGGGGAAACTCAATTTTACAAAGAGATACATCAAAGAGACAAGGGGTAATGGGTGCAAGTTACTCCTGGGGAGATTCCAATTGATCAGAAGAGGAAAACATTTCACAATAAGAACAATCAGCCATTGGAATAACCTCTAAATGGAATTGGTGGATTCTCCTAATGTTGGCCACATTTAAGATCCAGATGAACAAGTTTCTGAGCTATCTTGTCTTGATCATGCTTTTGCCAAGAAAGATTGAACCAGGTGATCCTTGATGTCCCTTCCAACTGGGTATTCTATGATTCTATGGCATATTTTTGCTTTAAAGGTAATTGAGATCAGAGGCTCTTTACAGCAGTCACTGCATACTGTCACTTCTTTGCAAGCACTGACAGCTATTGAAAACTCTGTTGCCTTAATGTGTATTTGCCATCCATGCCATTTCTGACAATACTTATTCACAAAGCTAAAATTTTCTCTTGATCATACATGACAGGCCATGATGGGCTCAGATGACACCGAGCATCACATCTCCTCTGTCGAAGAGCTGTGCCATGCAGGCAGAAAGCAATTTTCTTCACACATGAAAGCATTTTTTTGGCAGAGATTATTAAGATATCTGCACACTGTAAGAAAGTGAACTCAAGGTTCACAAACTTATTTGGCTTTTATTAGTGTAAGCTGAAGCGAAGCATCAAATGCATGAAGATCAGTGCAGTTTTCTCTGTTTGTAAAAGTAAGAGCTGCCCACAGGCTCACCAAGTATGGAAAGTCCACTGTCAGTCAAAGGCACCAGGGGAGATAAAGAAGCATGCAAAGAATCCATCCAAACAAAAATTAAGACATAACTTGCCCATTTACCCTGAGAAATGTGCTGAAGGAGCACAAGTGTGTCACTCTGAAACATTGTGTGGCGGCCTTTCTAGAAGCTGGTAAGGGGAAAAACAAGAAGTTTTGGTCATGCTATTTCTAGGGTAGGAAATACGGGGAAAAATAGTTGGGGGAAAAAAAATCAGTTTGCATTCATAACAAAAATTTCACTTGTAAGGCAATGCCAGTGATTTTCCACCAATATACAAAAGAGAAAATGTAAGGACTATTCCCTTAGGAATGCTGCTACTTAGAGTCCCCAGGTTTTTTTAACAAGATAATTTTTTAATAAGACATATATTAATTCATAACAACTCAGGGTCCTCAAGCTACAGAAAAGTATTTTTTCCTTTTTAGAAGACAAATGACTGATCAGATTTTTGTCTAATAAGTTACCAGATTGTAAATTTGTTTAGTGCATTTACTGTTCCTATTGTAGCTTTGAACAAAGATAAAATCATTCAGGAAAAATACCAGCATATTCACTCATAAATTAAGGCAAATGACACAAGCAATGAGTTCTCAGAACATGGTTCTTCTTTTTCTTAGTATCCCACATAATTTCAAGACAGATCATTTTTAAGTATTCTCAAATAGTTTTGGTTTTTTTTGCTACAACAGTTGAAAAAATTCTAAAGAGCACTTATAGTTCAGGAAAATAGGTATTTTCTGCCATGTTTTCCAGTGCATCATGTATAAGGATGCACTGGAAATACTTGAATCACTTGTAAGCAAATACCTTTTAGTTGAAAAGAAATAGTGCTAAAACTTTTTCCCTTAAGTTGAATTAATGAAAAAATATGAAGTATGAATAGTTTTAGTTCAGCCCAAAGTATCATAATTCCATGGTCTTTTTCATCATATTTTGTCCAATGTCAGCTAAAACGAATCTGTTCTCTGCTACGTAGCTATAAGTTTTTGCTTGCACTGCATGTAGAAACTAGCCAAATTCTGAAAATATAAACTCAAGGCTAAGTTTTCTTGTGATTTCTCAGTTTATCTTCCTCCCAAACTCAGTTTATCTCATAGTCACGATTTGAAGCCACACATTATTTTTTCCCCCAAAATGATTGCCATTAATTTTGTTATTTATTTAAAAATAATTATCATAAGTACAGCAAAGTACTATGACAGCCAGATGTGATTCTCTGTTTATTCAACTTTGATCAAGACTAGGACTAGTGGTCTTGCTGGGTCCCTTCTAACCTACTGGTGATCTGATAATGTGACTAATCCTGCAAACCTCTGCAGAACAAATTAGAAACTCCCATCCCACTACTCAAGATGAGGAATCCAAAGAATTCAGTGATTTAGAGTGATGGCAGTCCTCATCAAAGTCATGTTCCAGTCCCTAAAGCTCATCTCTGTGTTTTTGGAGAAACAATGGCAAACACTGTCAGTTTAGGAAAGTTTTACAGAAAACTCAAAGAAATTAGGGCTTTCAGATGATTATCCAGAAGTCTTTATCCCCACTGCACTGAACTTTGGAATATTATATGTATTTGACAAGGAGCAATGTTTGAAGACTTTTCCAGGATTAGATGAAAAAGCAAACAAAAGTGCCCAACATGAAAATACTGAGTCATAGAAACAGTGATTTGATATAATTAATTTTCTGGAATTATTCTCAAATTCAGGCTTAATTTCTGTGGCAGAATCCCTGGAAGTAGTAGAAAGGTACATATCTCCTCCCCTCTCTAATGAGATTGTCAAGGAATCTCAGCAGCTCTTGCCAGGCAAAGTTTATTTCTTACTGGCATAGAGCATTCCATCAATATCTAATCTAGTGTATACATGTTTTATTAAATTGTTTCAGTTTCAGTTTAAGAGCTGTTATGTTCAGTGTAAAATAAACCATAAAGACAAGCAAAGGAGCATGGAACTGCCTGAAACAGGTAGTTATTCTGTTACCTCAGTGTACTGCTCATTCAATTACCCAGAAAAAAAAATAGGTAGAACTTGGTGGTATTTACTAAAAACAGTACATGCATCTCTTCTATGATATTAGCAAGAAATAATAGCCCATGATTAGATGCATAGCAGAAAATATGCATATATATAATCAATAATGTAATGTGCAAATTTTAATATTACATTTGATAAAAATTTTTATTATTTATAAATACGTAGAGTACATTTTGTACTTACTGTATCTATTTAATATATTCCCCATAAGAAAAGAGCATACAGAAAATATTCTTAGTGATTAATAATATTCTTAATGATGAATATATATTTATTGTGGGTATTTAATGCTGTAGTACAGGTGGATGAGTGTCACTTATCTCCTAAAGTTTTTAATGTAAATTTTTATTTTTTCCACTTATATTCCTGTAGAGCTTTTTACTGTGGTTAAAAATTCATGTCCTTAGAAAATGATTTTGGGGCACTTTTAATTAGTTCTATATTTTTTTTCATTCTCCTGAATGTGGTTGACAGAGGTATCCTCAGTAATTGTTGAGGTCAGGGATCTTAGATAAACCTTATCCTCATTACTCCAAATAGGGATCACATCACTGGTTTTCTACACAAAAGATCAGAACTGCACAGCTCAACATCTTAAAAATACTTCTATCCTGTTCCAGTTAGAATATTGATGAAATTAAATATATTGAGCCTGAAACTGGCAGGACATAGGAAAAAATTTGAAGATAATTGGAACGGGGCATCAGCACTATCAAAATATTCGACTTTTAAAAAACACCAATTAAAATCAAATACATTATAAGCTGAAAGATTTATTTTTCTTTAATGCCCAGCAGGCTGTGATTCTTTGGTGATGAAGTTGGCTCAGTGCCTAGAAGTAGTCTGAACCCTTAAATAAATATACCCATTTCAGTCCCCAGATATTCAATCCCCAATTAACTGGGATGGTGGTTGTGCAAATTGTATCATAATTTTATCTTGTGGTTATACTCAGTCTTTTGAATCAATGCAAGGAAGGAACTACAAATGAAAAGAATTTAAATAGTGACAATATAATCAATTAATTCCATACAAAGGCAAGCCACCATATCTAAAGGAAAAGTTGAATACCATTGAAGGCAGTGTAATAGATGGATTGGAGTCAGGAAATTTATATCAGTGCCAAATCAATTACAGGTTGCAGGTGTCCAGAATTAATTAAAATAAATTGCCATAAATCAGACATTAGCCATCTGTCATGTGTGAAGAAAAGCAGAAAAGGAAGTAAAAATAAATGTATTTCTTTTATAGAAATGTTGAAAAATATCAGAAAATGAATATTAGAAATAATTGTTTATATTGGTTGGCAGAGTTTTTATTCTAAAATCAAAAGTCTATGAAGATCTCTTCTCATAGTAAAAAGTGTGCTTCATTATTAGAAAGGGATTTATACCAAATTACTATGTTGAATCTGATGTTTATGCTTTCTGTGTTCAAGACCAGGTAATACAGCTTGCAGGCATTTCAATAAACTGAGATCTGTGTTACACAGAGAGAAGCTTCAATGCAGGTAAATAAATATTGACTTATACTTGCAAGAACCTAGAAAAAGAAATTGTATGAACAAATATTTAAGGGTCCTTAATGTTAGAAACTGTTTATATAAAAGTGATATTATATAAATATGTATAAACATTTTTCAATGTTACTTTTGCTTCTCATTTAAAAATTAATATGCGAAATCATATCAAATAGTTCAAAGGTCAGAAAAATTACTCTCTGATAAAATTCCCTACAAAACCATAGAAGTCAGATAATGAAAACTATACTGTGTGCTTTCCTAAATTTTAGCAAAACGATTGGGCAAAATCAACTTTTACATCCACGGAATACCAAGGACAATGATGTTGCAGTGTACATGACAGAAGTCCCAGCAATGTTGTTTTGACTGTAATGAGAGACTTACTCAGTAAAAAATGGTGAAATATACCAGTTTCCAAAAGAATTTGATGAGGAGGAAGGAAATTTGTGGTGTTCGCAGAAGGGAGAGGAAGAGAGAAAAGGACACTGGAGGCAATGAAAATGAGATGGCTTTATCTGCAACATGCCCAATGCTCACAGAATCATATCAAAACGGTGTGGAAACTTGATGTGTTTCTGAATTGTGTTTCTGAATGTAGGAATGACACAGGTCTGCAGACTCCCTCTGGCTTTTCCTGCATGATACATTAGACATGCAGTGTCATGACAGAAGTGTTAAATTTAATTACCCATGTTCTCTTGAACAGGAAAAGAGGTGAAAACAAGGCCTTGTAATGACAGCAATTATTCAGGAGGCTATTAGCAATGAACTTCTTTAGTTGCCTCTACTGCAAATCAAGGCCCAGATTTTCAAGCAACTTAAGGAAAACCACATACACTTGTAAAACAAGGGGATGACAGCTGAAAATGTGAGAAATCTAAATGAGATGAGGAAGGGAAGAATAACAACTCAACATTAAAAAAATACCAGTTAGTAAGTAGTGTCTCTGAAATGATTTAATGGAGACAGAAAATACTGGAAACGTTATGACCAGGGACATGACTGGCCAACATAGCGGTTTGTGTATTGTAAAACATCTATGAGTTTCATTTGTTTCTAGGTTTCTAGTTTGAAAGAGGAAACATTATATGACTCAATCCCGGGTACTGCACAGTCCAGGTTACAGCCTCATTTTTCAGCTAGTTTGTTTCACACAGCTCCCATTCACACCCCATCTGTTTCTCAGGGCATAGTTTGGCCTCAGATCTTGTCCACCAAATCAAAGTTGCTCATATATCACCATTAATGTGGTAAATGGTTTCCATGACCCTTTGCCTGTCTATAAATCACAAGCTATGAAGATATTCCAAGGTGATCAAATGAGTCAGTGGAAATTTCATTAAATGCAGTTTTTCAAGCTGCTGCTTATAAACAAGGGGAATTAATCTTTTTCCTGCAGTAGAAAATTAGTGTATAGCTTACAATGATTTAGATATAATTTTTCTGAATTGTACATTTAACTAAGAAATGTATTTATATCCTCTTAAAAACAAGTATATTCTATCCTGTGCTATTCTATGAACAGTGCTTACCATTTAAAAAGGATCTGATGAGAGCTTTGGCATACATCAGAGAAAATATTTTTATTGTTTTCATGTGTCATATTGACTATCAATCTTACTAATACTTCTCTATGCAGTATTTGTGTCTTATGACTAGCAACGTGTCCTGGGACAAACTCACAGTGCCAACTTTTCTACACAGAAAACATAACTTTTCATCTTGACTTGTGGATTTTAAATAATAAATTGACTTTCTTCCACAAAGAAGGAAACCTGCTTACATAAACATCATTCATTGCACCATCCTGCATCCTCACGTGGGAGCTGCATGTGCTTGAGCAGTGCCTAGCACAATGGATGCAAAGACAACGTTGATAGCAAACATATTATTTGCACATTTTTGAAAGCTGAATTATTATATCTAAAAATAATGTATTGGGAAAGAACAAATGCTATTTTATTTGCTCTTTTCCATCCAATTTTCTACCTCTGTTTGAATTATGAAATTGTTGGTCCTAATTCTGTTGCTAGAAGATGAAGTGAAAGGACTACAAATAGTTCAATCAGGTTTTGTTCAATACTTTTTGGTTAAAAGTTAACAAATTCATGACAAGAAAGATGGCTCTTTAACATTTGTGATCCTCTAGCTTTACCTGAATTCAATTTTCACCTTATTTGTTCTTTGTCTCATAACTGTGAATAATTTACATTCATTTAAATATAAGATTTTTTTCTCTGTATAGGCCTGGGATAAAAATCCTCTGTGATAGTTCTAAATGCTAAAAATAATCAACTTACGTAATATTCAGTGAGACATTTAAGGCTCTTCATCATGTTCTGGGCTTAGCCTATGAATCTTTTAATGGAAGATTGATATATCTTACAAAATGAGAAAGGTGCCACCTTGCAGTGCTTTAACTGTTTCATGTTTTATCCATTTCTGATGCAGTTCTCTGCTCACAGCCAGTTTAGTGCTAGAATGTGACAAGAGCAGCAGCTGGTAATTTGTCAAGACTCCTTGAGACTTCATTTAGTTGCTTCAGTAATTTTACTGCCTATCCAGAGTCCCTTGAGTAGAATCCCTCCTATTGATCAAAATTCTCCACTTGCTAAGTGCAAAATCTAAGTTAACAGTACATGGATAATAGTGCTGCAGAGAAATCTACCGCAGAGATCCACAGAGTGCTGTTAAGAACCTGGGGCATTGATGCTCATTTTTTCAATCACCCTGCTATGAGAATGAAAGCAGCTGCAGAGAAATTTCCAAGCTTCCAGAATGTGCATTAAAAGCATGGCAGGTGTTTCTTTTTTTCTAGCAAGGTTTCAACATCATACTAAAGAGCATTAAGCCACAGTCTACAATAAGAAGTTGCTGTTCCTCTATATTTAAGGAGAAAGGAAAATGATTTTGAAGTCCTGAATCAAGAGTTTTAAAGCTGAGTGCATTTTCGTGCACTTTGTGCTCACTTAAGAACCACTTTTGTTGGCAGAGCTGTTCTTTATAAATTTCTAGTTTTTTAACTTTTGTTCATTTTTTTTGCTTGAAGTCTGTATTGTGGAAATATCAATGTAAACTTTGATGTTTGTAATATTAAAAGTTAAATTTTTCATTTGTTTCTGTAATTAAACTGTTAATTTTATATTAAAGCAAAGGCTCAGCTTGTTCAATATGTGACAGCAGTTTTGTCATTTCCTTTTTCATAGGCTTTTAAGGCACAATAAATTATACAAATTTTATACTTTCCTCTACATTAGGAAGGTATCTGCCTGATTTTCTTGTGGCTTTTACATACAAGTGAAACAGATTTTTAATGTAATTGTCTGTGCTCAGAGTACCCTTCCCTTCAAATCCTTCTCCAGTCCTTCTCTTAACCAAGCACTTCCCAGATGGGGCTGATGGGCAGTGTCTGCCTGCAGCCTCCTCACTGGAACCTGTGTTGCTCTGCTCACACCATGTTTCAGGTTGATACTTTGAGAACTGCTGAGAAGCCCAAAATAGACATGAGTTTTACTTTGAATGTTGTGTTCTGATAATACTTATGCTTTGAAAATATTACACATGATATTTAAAATTAATCAGCTCCTTGGAGAGGATTTCTGCCAGTTTGATCAGTTAAGGAAATCTGTAAGTCTGAAAGAATTGCATGAAGTCTCAGATTTGGTTTTGGGAGTTGCATGAAGTCTCAGATTTTGGGTTTCTTAGCAAACAAGAAAATTCCTCCTGAAATCATGTCAATGTTGGGGACTATGTTGAATAACAAATACTAAATGGTTAATGGAGGTATTCCTGAACATGATAGAAAACTGACTCTTTTTTTTCCAACATTACTTCTGGATACTGGACCTGAGAAAAAAGGTAGAAGCTCAGTGACTTGATTATAGACGAAACCTGGGGAAGCTACTCACTAGACAAAGGACTGGAATGAGATTTTTTTATTTAGTTAAAGATACAAAAATTTTAAGGAATTTGTGCAACTGAAGACTGGTCATTTGAAATAAATTCAAGTGATGTCTCAAGGTAAATAGAAACATAGTTTTTGTTTCTTTTCATAACTAATTAGCTGAAAAGGGTAATAGGACTCCTCTGCAGTAATCTGGAGAGAAGCTACCAGCATGGTAGTTCTACCTAATGCTATGCTATTTGTGCAATTAATTTTCAACCCAAATGAATGACAGGGCAAAAAACATGGTGCTGCAAGTTCAATACTTATGAATATAGGCAATATGCTTTTTATCTGGTCACAAACCTCTGTGAATGGCAGTAAAGGAAATGCCATGTAACAATCATAAACAAATTCCCATGTGTGACTTTAGCTCCAGTTATTTGGTAGAACTCATTTTTCAATTTTTTATGTCTTATTTCCTAAAATGATATCTCATTCATGGAAGAAAATTATCTACATTAAAAAAAAAAACCAAAAACCAACGAAAAAGAACCAAACAACAACAACAAAAAAACAACCCAAAAAGCACATGCATACAGAAATCAACACACACATAAGGAAAAAAATAGTAGAAAGAGTTAAATTAAAATTTATTAACCACAGAATTAAAAGTTAAAAAAATTGAGGATATGATCTGCAAATGAACGGTGCTCCTGGTTTTATTATTCAACCAGTGTATAGTCAATTTTATTACACAGTTTCCTACACTCTGGGGTCCTGTTGGAAGAGTCTGAATTAGTTTGTTTCAGTATAATGTTTTTACAGTGACAATTTTTTTCATTAATATTAGAGCAAATTATATTCAGCTGAACAGGAAGTCCCTTGCTAAGAAATAAATGAATTTTAATAAATAAGGATCCATTTACTGCTGTGGTTGCAAGTATTTCCTTTTATAGGACTTTGTATTAGACACAGGGGATTCTCTTCAGTATGAAATCTGGATTATACTTTCTAGTATATGCTTTTATCTCAGTGCCACATGAAAGTGCAGTTGAGCCATAATGCAGAAGTCAAGCATCAAGCAGGAATAATGTCTTAAAGGAAAAAGCACGTGTGCTTAAATTCAATAGCATGAATTTCAATGAATTACATGAGTCTTTTAAGCTGACATTAGAATTTAGAAACGCTGTGTATTAATGGAATATCAAAGAGGATGTAAGATATCCTGAGTGGGTAATCAGTGGACAACAAAGAACTATTGTGTGCGCCTTGATCCTGAGAAGGGGCCCAGAATGAAAATGCCAAACAAAACACAACAACACAATTACAATACACTGTGCCTTGCATGCGAAAGTGAGGAAGTGTTCAAAACCTGATTCAAGATAAATTCACTACTAAGGGGAATCTCGTGATAAAAACTTTAGTTGATGTGTCTTTTGAATGCTGAACTTAGCTCCTGAAGTACTAGGAATTTTAAGTCCCCAGAAATACCACTTTTCATCTGAAAGGTATTCAGTGCAGAGATAAAGTACATAGTACAGTTGATTCCTAATTGGCATTAAACACATAACAGTGAAAAACAGCACCTCTTGTCATATAACTCAGGTAATGTTATCACAGGAGGTCTTTTACTTCCCTTCTTTCTTACCTAGAAAAAAATGTAATAAGTATTAGAATTCCCATTACAAGGTTGTCAGAGCAAAATTAGTGAGTATTTTGCTCAGAGAAAGGAATTTTTCAGAGCTTAGTGATGCATGAAATCAGAAAAAGGAGAATAAGGAGAAATCCTTAAACAAGGAGATAGGTTGTCTAAGATTAGTCTGAAGCTACAGAGATGTCAGTCATGAAGTCTGAACTGTTTAGCATAATTTCTCCTGAATGCACTTGAGGTCTAAGGTAAATTAAAAGTATATCAATGTTGATACTTTTAAAACTTTATTTATTAGAAAATTTGCTTACAATATCAGCAATTTCAGAGTTTAAGTGGATCCATATCTCAACTAGAAGCCAGCCACTGAATATTATGCCATTTATGAAGACAGAAAGCCAAGCTGGTGCAAGGCACTGATGCTGGAGTACAGGGTCTTTATGTCCCAGAATTGTGTTTGGCTCTTCCCTTGGGCTGCTGTAGAGCAACCACTACCTTGCACAAATCTGTCTGAGGCAGATTCAAGCTTCAGGTGATCCATTTATCCTCCTACTAAGCCTCCCTAGAACTGAGCTGACACTCACATACAGTAAAATGAATTCTTTCTTTTCTCCTCTAATTAAATAATTGCAGAATCTTAGTTTATCCTGGGTTTATAATATGGGGTAATTAGAAAAGTTGATTTTTTTTTAACTTTTCTTTATAAATATCAGGTGGGCATAAAATGAAGTCACCAGGAAAGTTATGAGAAAAAAAATAAGTTGAGAAAATGTTCCCATCCCAGCTGAGAAAATACAAATGGGCAATCAAAAATCATCTATAGGGCAAACAGAGTTCCCAAAGCACAGCAAATGGGAACTAGCTGTTACTGCTACAGTTCTCCTCTTCTTTTGAGAGCTTTTTCTGGCATTTACTGGTGGGTTGCTATTGGTGAAGGTTGTCTTCTAGACTTTTGCTTCCTTCAGCAAAGAGGAGGCTTCTCTTTGCTGTTTTCTCTTAGGGAGAGCCTGTGTTTCTGTGTTCAGCTGACTGCTGCCAGGAACTGACCGGAGCACCTCTTTGGCTGGCTCTGAGAGGCACCCATGTCCCTGTCAGGCTGAGAGCCTCTGCCACAGACCCAGGATTGTTAATGCAGCAGTGCATGTGGACTGTGGGGCATCAGACAGGGCAGACAGGGGATTGACAGGCTGATCTCAGAGACCCTGAAGAGACAAAAGCCCAGGCTATGAGAAACAAGACATGAAGGTCAGCTAGAAACTGCATACAAAGGAATGGCACATGGAAACTCTCAAGATGGGGAAGATTTGAAACGCATGATTTTAGGCATCAGCAATCTTCCCAAATCTTCCCAAATCTTGGTCTGTAGGTAATTTACTCCTGTAGATCTGTAACTTCAGGCCAGACAGAGTGCCCTGGGAGCAGCTGAGGATGAGGAACATTCATCAAAGAAGGCATCAAGGCCAGCTGATCCTGGGCCAAGCATTTGTGTAATGGGGCCTGCTTCATGTGGGTGTGTGGAATGAATAGGTTACACTCTGTTTCTAAAACCTGAACTCGGTGATATAAAATCCAGCTGGTGGCTGGTTACTAGCTGACATTTCTTACAGTCCTATAGAGGGGCTGCTGCTGTTTACTGCTCCTATGAATGTCATGTGCAATGGCAAGGACTGCATGCAGTAGGTTCACAAACGGTATCAAAAGAAGAGGGTGATAGATATGCTGTAGAGCATGATTGTCATTCAGATGGACTTCAGCAGCTGCAGAAATGGACTGAGACAAACCTTGGTATTTTTATAAAGTTCTAAATCTGTAAAGAATAGCTTTAGCATGACTAGCTAAAAGCAGGTCTGCAGAGAAAGACCTGGGATCTTGGTTGACATCAAGCTGAACATGAGTAAGCAATGAGCCCCTGCAGAAAAAAGGCCAATCCCTTTCAGCATTTGTAAAAGGCAGCTGGAAGGTTCACAGCAGCAATTGGTTCCCTCTATTTGGCACTTTTTCTCTTGGGATTGTATCTGACACACTTGATTACATTGATGTACTAGAGTCAGTCCAGAAGAAATACATAAAGATGTTCATGGGGTAAAAGTACACAACAAATGAGTAGAGGCTGGGGAAAATTTGAGGCTTTTTTCTTCAGCCTGGAGAAAAGAAGGTTAAGGATTTTTTTTTTAAATTTCTTTTGAATATATCTATCTGTTGGAGAGCATAGGGAAGACAGAGCTGGAATTGAAGATACAAAATTTAAGAGATGACAGATACAAATTAGAATACAGTGCAACATATCAAGTAACAAATATACTCTGAAAGTGTCCAAATACTATAATAAATTGACAAGACAGGTTATAGAATCTCCATTCGTGGAGATATTCAAGACTGGCCTGGACAAACTCCTGAGAAACCTGATGCTGTTAGTCCTGTTTTGGATGGAATGTTGGGCTAGGTGCCTCCCAGAAACTGAATCCAGTCTCAATTATTCTTTAACAGTCATGTTTTCCAGGAGCACTGCAATGTGACAGAGCAATACACATAAAAGAAAGAAAAAAAAAAATAAAGATAAATTAAAAAAAAAAAAGATGGTTTTCTGGTTTTGTTTGTTTGTTTGAATAGTTTTTACTGCCTAACTCCAATCATTTTGATTTGAACTGATGACTGTGAATGATTTGGACTTTGGATTATTACTAAAGGATATCAGGAGCCATTCAGAGCAAAGATGTAGTAGATTCAGAGAAAGGAAGCTTAAAAAATATTGCTGACAATAAAACAGTAAAAAGTAAAAGTGTTTCAAAGTTGTGTAATAATACATCAAAAAAATAGAAGTTGTCAATGAGTCCACGAAATTTGTGGATATTGTGCTGGTTTTGACTGAAGTAGGGATAATTTTCTTTATTATGGGTAGTATGGGGCAATGTTTAACAGGATTTGCTTTCCCTGTTAAACTGTCTTTACCTCAATCCATCAGTTCTCTGGCTTTTACTCCTCTGATTCTCTCCCTGATCCTGCTATGGGGGAGTGAGTGGCTCTGTGGGGCTGCTGGCTGGGGTTAATCCATGACAATGTTAATTTCTGTAGATAGGAGAGATAAAGAATTATCAAAATAGGCTGAGACTATTTGTAGGCTTATTTGGGCTCTTTCTAATATGGAACTTATTTTTTTGCAATTTTTAGTGTGAGAAGAGCTGTCTTGAATGTTGCTAGACAAAAAAAATTGTATTTTGGATAATGATAACTGCAGAAAACCTACAGATCTACAGAAAAGTCACAGAAAAATTTTTCAGTTCTAAAATAAAAATCATGAAGACTTAATGTTCCATGGGAAGAAGTGTTTCTAAAAAAAAATGAAGAAAAATACCACTTAGTACATGTCATTTGGCTTAGTAGTGACAAATGAACTATTCCAGTGGATGTTTTTGGGGTTATGTAGTTATGTAGCTGCAGTACATATTGAAGAGCTGGGAAAAGTTTTGAGGATGAAAGTGAAAAGTATATGAAATTGCAAAAATATGAGATTAATAAACAGTCACAGACAAAAGTCTGAGAGATTTCTTTGAAGAATTATTGTTGTTGTTGTCAAAGAATAAGTAATGCATAGATCTGAGAACATTGAAAGAGGTCACCCTTACAAAAAAAACCAAAAAAAAAACCAAAAAAAAAGGGGTCATGAAATATCCTTCTGCTCAATGGTTTGAGAACTTTGCAAAACTGGAAAGTTTATGGAAGCTACATCAAACACTTAGCAGCCTCAGAATGTGCCTGTTCTGATACCAGCATAACAAACTTCTATCACACAATTTCACCTTTGTACATTGGTACAACACCACCATACCATCACTTTTCAGACTATGTAATGAGAGAAATTAGTTCAATATGACCTTAAGTCACACACACACACATGAAAATAACAAACTTTTCTCATACAACTTCTTGAGTTTTTATCCAAAACCTCCAAATTTAAAATGCTTTAAATATGTTTCAACTATTTTGGCATAGTTAATTAAATGACAATTTGGTAAAATTTAAAGGATACATTTCTCACCTCTAGACTTAATATATCTGCTGTGAACATAGGTGGAGAGATAATAGTCAGTGAGCACATCTACAAAATCATGTTGGTGACTGTACAGAAACGACAGGCCTTGGTGGCAGGAGAAGAAGAAGCCTACTACCAGTGAAGTGCTACAGATATTAATGTTGGCGCTAATTTTACCAAATATTTTTTATTAATTGGATTTAAATGCCATATTAATTAACTTAGAAGCTCTTACTAGTTAAATTTAAAAAACAGAAACTGGAGAAATTATTTTTTAAATGGATTTAGCTGGAGGAAAGTGGAAGGGCAAGGTCGAAGAATGCTCATTAAAAGCCTTCACAAATATCAAATGACTCAGCTGCTTGCTTTGCTAGAACATTTTTCTTTTTCAAGGCTAGTCTACTAAAAAGAAGCCTCGGTATATTTTAAGCTTCCTGTGTCCATTATATTTATTTTTTTTTCCCTCTGATTTTCATTTATTTGCTGCACAGAGAGGAGTTGTATACACCCATTGAAAAGAAAAATGAGAAATGCAGGAATCTCAGATACATTTGTAGAAAATCTGCTTACATGGAAGTCACTAATATCAGAGTAATTTGATTTTCACTGATACTGATAATATGCCATTGTGAAATTCATGTTATACACAACTAGATCTTATTAGAGATGGTATCTTTCCCAGTGGTAAGTGAATTTGCAATTTAAAAGCAGTGGTAGATCACTCATGCTGTTTTTAATAAATATTGTCAATTTCTTGCCTACTCGCTACCATTTACTAGGGAGAAACATTATATTTAAAATTCTTTTAAATTAACATGTTGTCTAAATGAGAGCATGACACTGATACTGTTGAAATACAGGGAATGTAACCCGTGATCAGTAATACTGTAATACTGATTTGTGATACTAATTTTCATATTATTAAAAAAATGAATACTTTGGCTTTCTTTAGAGATAAAATGGCATAAAATTTTCATGAGGAAATATGGTGTCTATTTTTCACAGTGAGGCAAATCTGAGCCTTGACAACAGCAGTGACTGAGGTTCTACAGTAATTGAAATTGTGTAAAATGCAAACAGGACAGATATCCCTTGTTCTGAGCTAGAGTGTTTTTTTGCTGAATAATATATAGTTTCATTGCCAGATATTGCTTAGAAATACACCAGTGAGACTGCTGATAGGATAGCAACTTTATGGTAATTTATGGATTGAAGTGTGTTCATAAAGTTAGGCAGAGGCCTGAAGATCAATGATCTTGAGAGAGTCATTATCTTCTCTCATGACTATGTGGATTAATTGTAGCATTGTTTTCTAGATTACTGTAACTAAATTTTTTACTAATGTAATTAGAAAGCCAGTTTCCACCATTTTTTTTTCAAATAATGAATCATTTGTTAAAGTTTCTGCCCAAAATTTAATTTTCTGCAAAAATATGCATAGACATTCTCCTTCTTTGGGACCAATTAGCACATAAATACTTAGAGTCCATTGATTTCTGAGACTGACAGACTGGAGAGTGTCAGAACATAATGTGAGAGGAGATGTCAAAAGCATCAAAAATTCCTCTTTAATTTTGAAATTTAATAATAAATTTCACAATATAGCTGCAAAGATCATTAAACCTAGATGCAATAGATGATAATCTGTTGAAAAACCACCCTAATTATTTTAGATTTATGATGGACAAGGAAGAATATTCCCTGTAAAGGAGATTTTCCAGTGCCAAATGAATTCTGACAACCCATGTGTAGAAGATCTTTGTAGCCTCCACACCGATCATGGATGCTGACTGGTAGATTTAAAAATATTAAGCATCACTCAAAATGCAATATGTGCTATTAGTTAAAATATATTATTGAAATACATGCTCATACTCTAAAGTCTGAAAAAATTTTTCAATCTAAAATACCTGGGTTTGTGTTACAACTTTCCCACAATGCCTTGGGAGCTCCTTTCACATTCTATTTTTTTGGAATTTAAAAATTGACTTGGTTCCTAGAGCCTTGAAACAGTTTGTTGCTGTATGGTTACATGTCACTGAGCCATAGAAATTATTGCTTTTCTTGTGACTAATTCAGTGATAATGCCCAGAGACTCTGGCTGAGGTGACACTCCCATGTGCTGTACCGTTTATACAAGGATTATTTCTCCATCAGCAAGTTAAATAGGTGTATTCCCCCCGCCACAGTGAAGTCAGCTATCACAGAAATTATTTCATCCAGTCAATGATGTTAGTCTTTAAAACAGGGTGGCAGCATGCAGGCAGTGCAGCAGGACTTGCTGAAACTCCTGAGATGATTAGGGACTGCTTGGGACAGCTCCTTGAGGGAAGCTAAAATCTAGCCAGGGACTAACTGCTGAACAGCTAATCTGATTACATCCCAATGAAATCCCAGCTGGGATTACAAGGCAGCTTTTCATTGACTTCTGTGGGTAAATCATCTGCCCTAACTGGTGCGGAGCAAGTACAGGCAGAAAAATGAGAGGCTGGGTGTGTGCGCTGTCCTGGACACTCTGCTGTGAGCACCTCTCCCAGCCCAGGGCTCATCACTCCAGTCCTTCCTGGGCTGCTCTGGTATGTCATGATTACATCTGTATGACCTGCTGACAAGGGGATGATCTAAAAAATAAAAATCTAGACAACTAAGTTTAGGTGAAATAATGGGGCTATTTTTCACCTGAATTGGATTCCTGAATCTTTTCATTGTCAAGGAAGAGGCCTGATATGAGGGATGGCAATTTTGTCAGTTTTCACTGAAACTATGTCTAACTGCACACACAGACACAGAAAAGCAAGTCTCTTGCCCAAAGTCCACAAAGCAAGTATCATTTTATATTTCTGGGTACTGGACGTTTTCTTTAATCATGTTCTCTGTATGCAAACATGAGTGGAGATTGAAAGATGTTTAAGTGTGTGGCCAAATAAGTATGTTCTAAAAATTCATCTAAATGTGCTCAGTTAGTAAAACAATGCTGCTTTGGAACAGACTCCTTTTGTCAAGGGATGATCTTGCCATTTGTTTTTACTGTTTAGTCAAGGTTATCATTGTTTCCATTTTCTACTTTATAACCAGCTCTCTAATTCCCATTATGAGCCTGCCACAGATAAATTAGACCATGATTTACGCAAAAATTGAAAAGAAGTGACTTGCAGAACTCTCTCAGGAAGATTAGAGTTTCTGTCATGAACCTTCTCTTTCTTAATGTCCTGGGTATTTTCTTTCTTCACTACTTTTCAATCATTAAATTTTCCCTTGAGAATCTGAGGATGAGTGGTAGCATGAATTTAAGTGTTTCTATTCCCAAGATTTTTAGATGAGGTTTCTTTTAAGGGCAAATGATGCTGAAAGTCAGTTTGAAGAGCCTTAAGCAAAGAAAAACCTTTAGGCCACTGATGATTTGTCATATTTTACCTGCGTGGTGAACAAACAGGCAGCCATTTATAACAACAACAGAGAAATGAATCATATTTAAAATCAAAATTCATTAACTTTTTGCCCAAATGATAATTAGTTGTCAGCAGATATTCAAGACAGAGAGAAGAGATCAAATATCTTGCATTCTCAGCAACTTAAAATGGCTGATTTTTTGAGCTTTTACTTTTAATTAGGGCTATGGACTATACAGGGGATACTTACAGTTCAGTAACTGAGTCAAAAAAAGTGGACATGCAATTTCATGGAAATACTAAAAAGCAAGATCCTACAGGGTGGGACTCACCTCCTCTAGTATTAGTGTTTAGTTTGTAGGTTCCTGAAGAGGTGCAAAACACCCACATGTGCCTGATAGATATGAAAGGGTAATTATGTAAGCTGCCAAAGCAGCTGGGTGGCAGTGGGGTTATTGTAGGGAGCTGCGTAGCTATTTTCACACAAATAAATCTTGCTTGAATTGAAAATTGGTAAGATGTGGTGGAACACTTCTTCAAATACCAAGCCAATGTGTGAAGAAAAGAATGTATTTCTAAAATGTAGACATCAATACACTCTTACCTAAACATATAATTCTGATTTGAATCAAGACTTATTTCTCTAAAAAGAGTCAGCAAGTGTCCTACACAGCTGTATATGAAGTACTGTAGATAGTACTACATTAAGGACAAATAATAAAACATATTGTCTTGAATATTATTCTTGGAAAGAAAGACAGTTCAGAGAAGTCATGTGGAATCTCATAGAGATTAGTTTACTTGGATATAAAAAGATAATTTTTTTGGTATTCTGTGGGAAATGTTATTTGTTTAACTAATTAAAACTTGCAAATAGTAATTTTCTTTGGATATTTAACTGGGGGCACACAGTAAAGTCTTCAAACTGCTTAACAAATTGCCCTTGTTGTTGTATTAACCCTAGAGATATTTCATTACTATGAGGAAATAATGGGTGTTCTTATGAAAAATGGAATGGTAGTAGGCTGAACTACTCTGCTGTCTGTGTGGCTGATAACACAAATGCAAGAAACCTTGTGCCAAGAACAAGTCGAGCCTGGTGCAATTCAGGGACCAAGAGACAAACGAGAAAATGTGATTCAGAATAATTTTCCATCCATTTTACACATACACCTTCTTTGCCTTCACAGTCCATATTTTCTGTTCAAACAAATGATACCAATCACAGTTATACAGAACTGAAATTCTTTTGGAAAGCTACCACCATGATTATGAAGAAAACATATAATATATATCTAAGCCACAGGTTCATATTCAAAAGCATAATAGAACGTGTACAAACCAAAGCACTTTACAAAACTGAATACAGATTTTGCCTATAAACTCAATCTTTTTCTTGCTGCTGCTCTGAAAAACCCTTATTTTCCTTTTTGATTTTTCCATCATAATTAAGCTTAAAAGCTATTAAAATAGGAACTTCGAACGGAAACACTGACAGATCTTTAAATACAGTAGAATGAAGAGAAAAACTGTAATAAGAACCTGTCAAAACTGAAAAGGAAGGAGTTTGAGAGACCAGAAGACTGTAAAAACATGTCTATTTCTAAGGTTTTGAATGATGATATTTTTAGATTTAAGTGCTCTATGTGTTTCCGCTAATTACACAGCAAAGTGGGACACATGAAATATCTAGGCATACAGCACAAATACTTCTGTAGTTCAAAGATTTCAGTATTGACTTGAAGGTAGGTATAAAGCAATAGCATCAGATTTCCCTGTGTCTTTGTATAATATTCGCATTTGGAATTTAATGTTCCTATAAAAGATCACTTTCTTCTCTTTCTTTTCTCTGACTTCTTTTACAGCTGCTGAATGTTAGGGAAACATAACTGAAAGAAAGCAAAATAAAGCAAGCTTATATCAAGGCAGAACTGTAGCAGCCTCAATTCACTCCCTCATGTATTGTTACATGCAGCTAGAACACTTTGTCCCCTCTAGTGTCTTTATTCTAAATTTAGTACCTATAGACGATACTTCTCACCTAATGAGCACTGTTTAGTGTTCTCCTGTTCTCCACAGGTCAATGTATGGCTTGCAAGTTACCCACGGAAGACAAAGTTTTCTTATAAACAATTGCCCATATTTTTAATGTCCAGTAACTTCACAAATATCCATATCTCCTCATTTTCTGCATCCACTAATTTTATTTGTAATAAGGGAACAACTGTCAGGGCACTTACTATTAATATCTAGTACTTTGTTGTTCAATTTATAGCCTCTACAGACTTCACCATGGCTGCAAATCCATCCCAACTTCCTCAGGGCAGGCACAAAGTAAATGAAGAATATGGCAAGCAGAGAGTAACTTTGCAACAGGGCAATACACTCTGGGAAGGTTTTGTATGGAGAAGTGACATCTCCATTTTATGAGTTTTGGTGGCCAGGCAGGTTTGGCACGGATCTGAATGGAGAATTTCATGTGTCATGGAAGAAGCATTGATAGAAACTCATTATATGGCCATATTTATTACAGATCAGAGCCTCCCAGCTGTTAAAGGCACTGATCAAATGATGCACACACTCTGAAGGGATGAAGCAAGCAGATGTAGTCAGATGCTTCTCAGTGGTGCCCTGTGACAGGACAAGACAACGGGCACAAACTAAAACACTTGCAATTCCACGTAAACATCAATTCCGTTTAAATATTAAAATGGTTTTGGGTTTTTTGTGTTTTAATTTTTTTTGGTGTTTTGTTTTGTTTTGTTTTGTTTTTTACTGTAGGAGTGCTTAACTCTTGTAGGAACAAATTTCCCAGATAGGCTGCAGTGTTTCCCTCCTTGGAGTTACTCAAAACCTGACTAGTCATGACCTTAAGAAATCTGCTCCAGCTGACACTGCACTGACCCTGGGAGTGGACCAGGTACTCTCCAGAGCTCCCTGCCGCTCACTGCTGCTCTGTAATCCTTTTATATCATTCAGAAAAAAAGGATGGAGTTTTTACCCACTTGCAATCAACAAAATTACCATTGTGATTGTGTATTGCAATAATAGAGATGTTGAAGTTTGTGTCCTGGCGAAACCCAGTCTATTACTTTAAAAATATCTGAAATTCCCTCTGCTGCTTGACATACCAAGTTTTCTCATCTTATGTAAGTACTCCTTTAAAGAGAAGTGGAAAAAAGGAAGCTAATTGCAGCATAGAAAAAGTGACTGATTTGAAGTGGCAGGTGGAGTTTTGCTACCATTTATTTTCCCCACAGAAAGGCTTAGTGTATTTAGGTCTTCAGCAAGAATTAATCTGGGACATAGGTGGATCAATATGAGCAATTGCACAGTGGCCACAGAGAGAGTGGCACTATGCTGCCCTTGGTGATCTGTGGTGAGTCTGACCTTCAGAGAATGTTAATGCTTTTCTCCACAGCTCGTTCTGTGAGGTGAAGGAGAAATCTTAGGCTGTGCCACTGTGCCATATGGGAAGTAAAAAAATCCATAAACACAGAACTACATTACCAATGAATACATAGGTATTAGGTCATCCTTATATTTTCTTTTTTTTTTTTTTTAGATTAAATATTTATCTGCCCACAAATTACAGTGTAAAATAAATGCACAGAATTGGGACTAGGAAAGTCCTGCTCCCTCAGTTACTGATTTGTTGGTTAAACTTTCTTTCAGTGACACATTTTTTGCTTAAACTGTGCTTTTAAAAATTAATTTTTTTATTACTTGGTAATCTCAATAAAGAAGGAAAAAATAGGGACTTAAGGCAACATTTTCACTCCTAGTGTGTCTTTCAAATTGTTTTGTTTTAACTATAATTAATGGATATGTAATGGAAATAATGAGCTAGACTAAAAATTTAATATAAGTTTAATGAGGAGAATATTTTAGTTGTACGAGAAAGCACAAAAAACAGATGAACAAGGACTTATAAGACTTTTCAACACTTTTGACTCATCAGGTGTATCTGTTTAAACATCAACTGTAATCACCACTACAAAGCAATCTAGAAAATAAAAGAAATTTTCTTTAAGAAAATGAAGAAAAAGAGATTACAGCTCAGGTAGTAATGGCTCACAAAAATTTATGCAGTTGTAAATCATTATAAAATACCTGATGCCTGAACACAGGAACTTAAAAAATTTAAAAAATGGTTGTCCTTAATTTAATCGTTAACTTTGTTACTAGAACTCATGATTTATACTGGTGCAGCTGACACCGAATTCTGGTCCATTCTAGTGTACATGATAACATTTATTATCTACAAAACATCACTTTTGTTGCTTTTTTTTTAGTTTGATACGTAAGTTAACAAATGTGTAATTATGAACAGCCTTCTGGATGGCTTTGTGGTCTGGATGGGGTGGGTCTTGGTCTTGTTTAGAAGCCCACGCTAAAGTAGTAAGTGATGGTTTGATTAGACTTTAGGAAGTACCTGGTTGAAACATTTCAGAAACTTCACAAAAATATATTTTGGTCACTGAACTCTTACCCAAGGGTCTAATTCCTCCTATTTTGGTTCTAAAACAAAGTTCCAACCAAACAGTTTACTAAAAATAAATGCAAGAACTCTTTCTTCAGACTTTGGTCCCAATATAGTTCCCTCTCTTATAAAACCAAAACTACTTATGAACAAAAAGATTCCAAAGTTCTTTACAAATTTTTGTGGATGAAAATATTGTTCAAGTCAATAACCAGAACATACCTTACCATAGCCTGCCATAAATGAGACACAATCATCTACCAGCCTATGAGAATCAAGTACAGAGACAAGTTGTTAGGAAAGATAGCTACGAGTTTTAAATATTGTGAGATGATGAATGAAAATATGCAACTTAAATATGTTCTATATCCAGACCACTGATATTGGTGTTGTGCTCAGCTGTATTTTAATTCCAAAATAGAAGTATAACAACTCCCTTCCTTAAATTGTTAGGTGAAATTGCAGATGAAATCATCTTTGTTTGAATGTATTAATGACTCACTGAGATAACGATATATGAAAGAGACTTGAACTCAGTTCAAATGATGATCATTAAATGTCTTGTACCAGTAAGCTTCACAGACTGTGCCTTGATCTTTGGAAGTTCTAGTCTTCTGCATAAAAGATCTCCAATATCATATATTTTATTTAATTTCTTTTGCATCAGTTCTAGATCTTTATCTCTGGTTAACAGAATGAATTGTAAACACTTTGGAAACTTTATTAAATAACTATCTTTTTATAGGAACAACTTCATCATATTTTAATACATTTTGAGATTTTAAAACTTGGAGCCATGCTTTTATCAGCAAATAACTGACATATAATAACTGACATAACTGAATATCCTAATTCTTTTGGATCTATCTCCCAGACTTGCCACTCATTTGGAACTCAATTGAAAAACCCTGTTACAATATGCAGATTCTTTCCTAAAGGAATCAAATTACCTGGCTGCTCAAAATGATTTCTGGGGATCAAGCCTATCATAGCTATACTATGAATTCGAAGGGCTTGACCTGGATAATTTGTTCAAAGATAAAAGAGACCAAGAAATGAAGCTAATGAAGGCATTCCACAGTTATGTTCCCAAGTGCATGGCTTTCCAATGAATCTGAAACATTTGAGGCTTTCAGACTGCATTAAATTCCAAGAGCTTAAGTCAAGGTCTGACTGCAGTGAGGACTGTACCCAGCCATGAGCCCCACAGGAACAATCAGACTTCTCTTCAGTTACCTTTGGAAATGTTGCTAGAGGTATTTCTGTCTACCAGCTTTTGTTGTATAAAAAACACCTAAGGGGAAACAGAGTTTGGGAGACATGGGATGGATTATAGCAGACCCATTGCTCAAGTGAAATTTTTTCTTTGCTGTGGAGGGGAAGGTCTCTTTTTATTTATTGATCTTGCTAAAAGGATCAGATTCCTTTGCTGGGCTCACAGACTTCACAAAACTTAAACACAATGTATACTTGATACCCATATAAGAGAAAAAAAATTGTGACAGAAAAGAAGCAAATATATGATGGTGTTCTATTCTTGTCCTTCCTTATTACTTATCCAGAATGTTGCTATTCTTTTGCTATTTTTAAAATTGATTATTATTTTTTTATCTCTAAGGACTTAATAGTCCATGAGAACTCATCAAATGACAGTAACTAATTAGTATTTTTTTCCTAGGATTTTTATCAACAGACTATGAAGAAAGGCCACTTTTAAAGTATACTGATATGTTTACAATGTCAGCTTATTCATTTCTAAAATGTTTAACAGTGTTCCTTCCTCTCTTCCTCCCAAAGCATGGAGACTCACATATTATCTTCATTGATTTACACTTCCTTTCACAAATCATAGTAGGCTTCCTCACCTCCTCTTAAAAAGGCTCTATTATTTTTCTTTCAAGTATACTGTATAGAGACAGAACTAAATTCCCTTGAAACTGATATTCCTCTCAGCCCCACCCCTCTATAAACAGTAGATGCAGGGAAACTGCTGTAAATAACACAAGATAATTCTTGAACAGCTGACTAAATATTAAGTTGAACACAACTCTCTTCTTTCAAATATCTGGTATAGTTCAACCAGCATTTCATTTTCCATGTTTCATCATTTCTTGTTCCAGCCACTGTCTAAGCAAGCAAGTATCAAAAACTACAAGTACCAAAAAATGAAACTTCAGATCTATTGTCATAAGATTTTAACTTCAGAGTTAGGCTATGTTTGGACAGACATAAAGTAATTAGTAAAGTGCTTTTCTGGTCTTGGATTAAAATTTGATTAAAATGTGATTTACATGTGGTGATCAGAGAAACCATAGTGAGTTTTGTGGAGATGAGAGGAAAAGGTCATGTAGTGAAAAGTATCAACTGTGTAGGTCGAGCATAGATACATTAGTGTCACAATATTTGAAATTTTCAGCTCCTTTGTAATATAAATCTGTCATACTGTCAATACAAGAGATACAACTCACTCCTGTTAGTAAAACGTTGCATGTAATACTGTTTTGCTCTCTCCCCTTCAACAAAAAAAGTTCAATATGGTACAAGAAGTTACCCATTTTTCCTTCTCAGAATAAAACAAATTTCATGAGATAAAAATACAACATACTTGAACAAAATAGCTTTGGCAGCTAATGAGGACAGATGCACTCTATTGCTTCCCTCAGTGTTGTAAAAATTAAAAAAAAAGGGGGGGCTTGATTTTATCTTTCTGATTATACTACACAAGTCATTTTAAATTACTCCATTCACATACCACATTACCAGAAAGAGGAAAAGATTGCTCTTTGTACTTAAAGACCATGTGCAGAGTAGCAAAACTATTCCAGTGTACAGATAAGTAATCTTGTGAAGTGCAATTACATCTGGCATTTAACCTGCAGTGCTTAAACTACTTTTACCATACAAAGCTGGACAGAACTTATTTAATCAAGCATAATCTGTTAAACAGATGTACCGCTGAGTACAGAAACTACCAGTATAATTAAATCCTATAATGGAATTATATTTTCCTTCTCTGAATCATTTTAAAGCTATTCTTACACAGACTTCCATTGTGATCAAGCTATAAATCTGCCTTATTAAAAATATTTCAAATGAATAAGCACATTTTATGTCTTCCTGAATAGTTTGGCCTTTATGCTTTTGATATGTTCATACACTAGATTTGCAGTACCTCTACAGAATAATTGAAAGGTTTTTGAAATTAGTAACAGAAAATAGAGACAAAACTCCACAAACAACACCTTTTCATCTCTCTGCATCTCTGAACAATGTCAAGGTTTTTAATTTCAATATTGTGGAAACTATAAAGCCACTACCGTCAAACAAATCAGCTTGACAAAATAATTATGCCATACCCAGGCTAACGTTCAGCATGATCTTGTCACTTGCTGCATTTTTATATCCTATCACAGAATCCAACATGCAAACACAATTTTAGTTTACTGAACAAACTTCTGACCTCTTATTCTCCCTTAACACTTTGTCGCCTTTCTTCCAAGTGATAGTTGGCTTTGGGGAGGCTTCTGGCTTGCACTCGATGACAACTTCTTGGCCTTTGGTAACAATTATTGTTTTCCTCATTTGATTGAGCGGGAAAGTGGGAGCTGAAGCTGTTAAAAAGAAGTAAGTTAACTCTACAGAGAACAACCTGTTTCATTGTGTTCTAATAGAAGATTAGAAAAATATATTTGGGGTTGGGAATAGAATCTCAGTTTCTCTCTTTGAAATTATTATGTCAAAGTCAAAATTTTACAAAACATTTGAAATCAGCAGCCAGGATTACATGATAGGTTTGTAACTTAATCCAGGTACAGATTATTGAGAAACCTTTCACAGCCGCAGATTACAGTAAAACTACTTGTGAAATCAAACAACTTTAGAAATTAAATAATGCAAATGCAAGCTACAGTTTGCCCATCTCTTTTTTATTTTTAATCAAGAACTTGTTAGACGTAAATAGTTCAAAATGAAACAAAGTTTTAATTCTATACCAATCCAAAATGCACTCTCTAGAGTTAATGCTTGCAAAGAATATTAGTGTTAGAGAAATTTTATTGCTTTCACTTCTTATATTTGTCTGAATACTGGGAATTTTGAGAACTTCTTAATAGAAGATATTTAACCATAGTTGTTCTTAGTATTTCACTTTTTAAGAATTCCCATTTTACAAACAAAAGCTAAGATAATAAATACATTTTAAAATGTCATTAATTACTGTAATTTCACACCAAGAAGCTACATTAGTTCTCAAGTGTTTGTGTTTTTCTTGAATTACCTTTGTAAAGTCAAAGGTCCCTACCTCAGCTATACCTCACCTCAGGTACACCTCAGCTACACAGGGACATTACACTTCATTGCCTCAAATACGTAGGATTTTCCTTGCATTATTTTGGTTAATTCACATACCAGAGATATTTATATGGACAATTTATTCTGTTCTTTCCCTTTGGTAAGGCAGAAAATTAAACACGATTGCTTATTTAATACAATATTATGGTTAAAATTTAACAGGGGTACAATCTTACAAGTGAGAAAATGAAAAACTAATTTTACTGCAGCAATATACAGGGTCTGTTTCTGATATTAAAGAACATCAAAGAAAGTCTGCAAGTACCTGACATACTAGGTATACCTATTTTATAACAGGTACAAAAATCAAAGCCAAAGAATGCTGTAACCTGTAGGTTTGCTGACTGAATCACAAATGACCAAAAAAAGTGATGAAAAGAAAATTATCACTGGCCTTGGTTTTTAACTTTATGGTTATAAAGAAGTGATTTTATAACTTATCAGTGAAATTCTAATGTTGGCCAGCTAGGAAATAGCTGAAATGTACTAAAAAGGTTATTTACCTAAAGAGCCAAATGTTAGCTGAAACACAGTATATTTCTGCAATTATAGCTTTGTTACTCATTTGACTGGGAGTTTAAAGGAATGATTTTCATGTGCAGGTCTAATCTCTGATAGGGCCATCAAAAGACTTTGGTGGACAGCTTTCTCCCTGCTACGTCATACCCTAATAGAAATGATCTTACAAATCTGTCTTAATCCTCTGGAAGGGGACTTATCACTATTGTTCAACTGCATGTTGCTACAGTTTGGTTTAAGTGAAATTAGTGTTCAAAAGTTCTTCAATTTTTTCTTCATTAACTGCTTGCTTCAGCTTTTGGATAATGACATTTTTATCATATTTCCAGGTAACACTATGTAGTGTATTTGCTTCTCTTTGGAGGATATTCAGCCAGGTATGTAATTGATATTATTAAATTTGTTTTGGTGATTTCATAAGGAGTTTTTTGAAACTAAGATCTTGCAAAATTACCTTTGAATAATGGCCAAAGAAGAAATAATAAGTTAATTCTAACAGAGATTAAAGTACATTTGCTTCCTCTAAATTTCATCTCCTGCACATATGTTTGAGGGAGTAAAAAATATTTTTCCATTTATTTGAACTGAAATTGCCTTATGTGAGAAATATTCACAAAATGCTACAGAGTCAGTAATATATGAATGACAATTTTTAGTTAACAGAAGGCCCAATGCTCTCTGGGGCAAGAAAGGACTCACCCACACATAAGTAACAAGAATAAAAAGAAACCACTTTTATCTGCTCTGCTGTTTGGACTGGCAGAAGCTGTTTCTTGTCACAGCAGTCTAAGAAAAGAATGAATTCTCAAAAGGGGAGAAAGGAAAGTTATTCTTTTCCAAATACTCACCTAAAACCTTCAGCTCAGCACTGGCATAAATTGTACCATACTTATTTTCTGCTAAGCACTGATACATTCCAGCATCTGAGACATTCACACTATGGATCATCAGAACACCATTAATCATCTCAATCCTGCTCTGTAATAGAATTAAGAAACATTAAAAATTATTCTATAAAAGCAAAAAGGAAATGGAAAACTGCTGTGTTATTAGCTTAAGGTGAAGCAACAGAAACAAGTTTCCTTGGGCTTACCTTAATCTTGTTATACAAAAAATTACAAGAACAAAAAGTCAAAAAATATTTGACAGTAAATATTTTCAGATAAATTCATTATATTCAAAGATTCCTTTATTCTGTTTATTTGTTTGTTTGCTGTTACCCTTACATAATTTTTAAAAGCAGCTCATCCTGGGAACTTTAAGGAGGCAAGAAATAATTTGTAGATGCAATGTGTCTGATGATCTTCAAATAGATAGCAAATGTTTTGGTCTCAGTAATGGTGCTATTTTCATAAAAGGAGATATATGAAAGATTGCTTGCATAAGTAAGAACTAAAGAGTCCAATTACTTTCATCATTAGTACAAATTTCTAATTTGAAAGGCCAACTAGCAGAAAATAATTACCAAAACTGGAAGAGAAGGGACATCAATAACTGTTTATGGAAGGGAGTATTTAATGAAGCTATAGTATGAATAATTTGAACGACTATAAAACAAGTCTAAGTTTCATTACAACAGTTGTTGTAAGTTAAAATTGATAAGGCATAAATTATTTGGGAATGTAAAGGAAACTGTGATAAAAAATTCACTTTGTTGTAAGCCCTCACCCATCTCAAAGTAAAATTCAATTTGAAATTTCAGAGCCTGGAGAAACTAATGGTTTGGAAAATCAGAGAACCAAAAGTAGAGATATTTAAATTGCTTCAATTTCAGCACTAATAGCTCCATATAAAAAGGCAGAAATGAATAGAGTAACCTTATTTTCAATGCCCCACAGCTTCAAAAGTAAACTGTTTATATGTTTTTTTTCTGGTTGTTTGCATAATTGGTTGATGTTCCCGGATAGATAGAAGGGACATTTGCTGAAAAGGAAGACATTACATCTTTTATATTCATAAATCCATTTTGTTGATTCATTTGCAAATATAGACATTTTGTCCCAGAACTAAAACAGCTAGCTCTATTTTAATCTGGAAAAATAGATTAAATAAATTTACAAAACTTTTCGTTACTCTAAATAATTTGAGACTATAAAATTAAAAGGTATTAAGCAAAAAAATCCACATGATGTGGGATGATTCTTTGATGATGCAGTGAGAGAAACAGAAAAATGTGAAATAAAAGACAGACCCTGCCATCAGTGGTCTTTTAAAAGAAAAAAAATAATTTAATTTATGTCTAATTCTAAAATATATCAGGTGATTGTAGTAAAACACTTTGCATTCTAGGGGTCTTGCACAAACCATTTTAATCATCTTCATGATAAATTCTGTTACTATCAGAGAACAGACTGAATTGAAAATGTAATGGTCATCACACTTTTTGTGTTAACCAAACAGTAATTTCTGAAGAACTTTTCTATGCTTTCTTTAACTGACTTTTTCTGAATGAAAGGAGAAGCACCCAACATAGAGGTGATTCCTTGTCTTGTGTACCTGTGGCCAGAGAGGAGCTCCATTTTTCAACCAGCGATAAGTGGGCCTTGGCTTTCCAGTGGCTTTGCATTCCCATCGGAGCGG
The DNA here is from genome assembly GCF_028769735.1 of Zonotrichia leucophrys gambelii. NCBI lineage: Eukaryota > Metazoa > Chordata > Aves > Passeriformes > Passerellidae > Zonotrichia > Zonotrichia leucophrys. The sequence goes on from NC_088169.1 coordinate 77,250,571, forward strand.
CTCTCCACTGTCTAGTTGGGTGTCATTGAGCTTCTCCACCCAGTGAGGGTAGGCTGCAAGGAAAAATCGCCATTTTAGACTCAAAGATTATAAAGCGGTAAGTCTCTAGCTGATGTGCAAAGACCTAATCAATTAAAAAGCTTAAATTAATGATCTTTACAAGACTTATATTACTCTCAGAAAAAAAGTACACTAAAAAATAAAAAAGGCCCAGATCAACAGAGATGGTAATAAAATTAACAAACTCCAAACTTTAAAGGAAATGCTGTAATGCTACCAGGTAGTAAGCAGTAACATAACCAACAATAGAAACTTGCCTGATTTAATAAAGTCCAATGAATTAAATTGTAGTACTATATATTATTGGGTTCATTATTCCTGAATTTAAGACAAAGGTTTGGTAGTCACAATAGAACGTTTAATGATTCACAAGACTTAGGATAGTTGAATTGTGATAAGGAGGTTAATTGCCATAGGTTGTGTTTCATGTACTTTTCTCAGTTTACAAAGAAATCACTATTTATTTAGCTAGGAGTGATTGGGAATTTGGTAAGGTATTTGCATATATTTTTGTTAAAGTGTCCTAAGTTTAATTCATGTTTCAAGTGAGAAAAAGCTTTTAATGCATTTAAGCAGAAAACCCATGAGATTTCCATCATCCACCAGGAGCATAAGTACACAGTAAATCAATCTTAAAACAGTCTTTTTATAAAGGCAGACATTTAATAGCTGTATATGTGATCACTAGTACCTAAATTCAAGTAATAGTCCATCAAAAAACAAGAAACATGTTTTTCAGAGAAGCAGAACTTTAATGTGGCAGTCAATCAGATAGCTATTTGTAGGATATTATAATTTTCAAAACATTATATGACTCAGTGAGAAACAGAGCATTGATATATAGAAATAAAAATGTATGCTTAAAAGCCAGCTTTTGGGTTTCGTACTGTAGCCATATCACTTTGTATAACACAGAAGGTGATAGATGACAATAATTAACTTAAGGATATCAAATGCTGGTTTAGGATTGTTGTTGTTGTTGTTGTTTGTTGTTTTTCCAAATCATAAAGAATAAATAGCTAAAAGGCACAGCTAAAGGGATGTAAAATTCTGCATGGTGTGAACAGAAGCCCAGATCTGTCATAACAAAGTCTCTGCTTTGTTATGACAGACAATTGATAATATACTTAAACATGTGGAATTGAGTTTAAAAATAAATCTTTGAATCTAGCTGAAATTTGACTGGTCATCAATCAAAGACATGAGAAGATATGAAAAGGCATGACAGGTGACTAACTGCTTCTAGCTTACATCCTGTGCATGGATGATAAAGAAAGTGAATGAGGTGTCTATCATTCCTAAGCAGGTAATAGTCTGCTTTAGAGTCCCAGACCAGACATGTGTCAGAAGCTAGAAATATTAGAAGAAGTATCACACACTTCCTTTTTGGTAGAGGAAAACAGAGAGATTGACCCAGCCCCACTCCCAAAGCCAAGACAAAAAACTTCTGCTTCCTTATTTCCCTTATTACAGTCAAGGCAATGCATGAAATTCTCCACATGTGCTCTGCTGTGCTGAATTTCTTCTTTCTGAAGTTATAATAAAGGATCCACAAAAATCTGCAGAATAAAACAGGTTTTGGGAGACCCTGTTTATTTGTTCTCCATTGTCCTAAAAATATAATTTAATTGTATTGTATAGTTGCTGTTCTAATTTTGAGTGCTTCAATACGCAAAGGAAGCATGCTGAGAATAAATAGTTTCCTTTGAAAATAACTACATTAATATTATTCTGGAAGATGCGACAGTTAAATGTGTAGCAAAAAAGTAATAAAAGACAGCCAGTGGCACCATAAAATCATGCAGTTTCAAAGAGGAACTAAGCTGTTCCTACTTATATTTACTTATTTTCATTATTTTGCTTTTCTGTAAATTTTACTATTTGACCCAAACTCACATTTCTATGTTGAGTTTATCTCATCATGAATTTGAGTGTGCAGAAAAGGGTATGCACATTTTTACACTGAAACAAAGCTGCCCCAAGCCTGGATGCAGACTTGTCCTCTTCAGAACTGCTGTTCCCTACCTTTTGTCTGTGGCTGTCTTGCCAAAAAAAATGTGCCACAGGTATTCTTCTGAAACTACAAACTTGCAAATCACAGTGGCATGACTGATTGGTCAGAACAACCTTTTTCCATTAGTAGAGGTATTTCTACTCTGAATTTTCTCCTCGTAGCCTAAGTGGCCTTTGGAGTCACATTTTTCAAGCTGTTGAACTTGCCATCAGTGAAGGCAAGATTCCCACCCCTCTGAGAATATAATAGAAAAGTAATAGGTTGATGTAGCTGGAATAGAGCTAAAAGCATGATTGAGAGAAATACTGTTCATCACTTTTTGGCTTCTATTTCTCTCTATGTACTCCTTACTTTATCACAGAGAATTCCCCTCTGCTTGTTAGCAAGGGTCACTCCCCATAAAATCTTAACCCTTGTTCTAAAATCCTATCCGTACTTTTAAAGTTGATGCATTTAACTGAATGTACAACCTCTTACTCAATGTAACATTTTTGGGTCTTTTTTTTAACATAACCCTGATATATGTGTATGAAAAGAAAACTTCATTCCATAATCACACTTTATTTTAATTAGAAAATTTAGCCAGATTTTAAAAGTAACAAGTCCTTTTTTTTTTTTTTCTTATAAATGCAACACTCTTCTTGGGAAAAAAAAAAGGTGTCTGGTTGTTTTTTAATCTATCCAGTGAAGAGCTTTGGGTTGACTGTGAGAAGAGAAGGATTTTGCATTTTAGTGTTCAGTAGTCTTTATGAGTGCTGTGCCAGAGCTCTATCCAGATTCTGAGATACATCCATCCAATCCATGATTTATTTTATGCTGCATTTCTGCACTTGTTTATTCAAGGATATCAGAATGTTTATGTTTTGTAAACATAAATTTGAAATAAATCTGCAAGCTTACAGGCAGATTTTTAAATTGTCTATGCAGAATGAAATTAAGGTGAAGAAAATTTGGATTATTTCTCAAAATTTTAAGCACTTTTTTGTCTGAGACAAAATAAACACAAAATTTTACATAGACAAATAATTTAAAATAATGTTCTAAAATTTGAATGAATACAGAGTTTGGGAAGAAAAAAAATTATTTTCTTGTATATGAGATTAATTGGGAAGAGTTAAGCAGAAGAAGCATATTTAGAAAGATAAGTGAGAAAATCAAGATAGAAAATTTAAAACTAATTTACTTTTTTTACTACAAAATCTCTTCTCTAGCCAGTTTTACTGTGTGGGACTAACCTGTAGTGGCAGGAGTGGACATTTTTCCTGTTCAGTTTTTATAGGGAAGTAATTAAAATAGATTTTAAAATCAGTATTGTCAATTACACTGCATTACAGAATATTCCTGCTGTCAGGTGCTTGTTCCACTCTTGTGTTATGGTGAGCCTTCCCTTCAGCTGCCAGGAAGGCACTGCTATGTGCAGAATGAGGGAACTGAGATACAGCCAAAAGAAAAACAGCCAAAAATGTGTTTTTATAATCACTTCACATCACCATCCCCTGCTGATCCTGGCAGTAGTGAGTAGGAAACATAGAAAAAAACCCAAAAAGTTAAGAGTGAGAGGGAAAGCAGGAATTGGTCATCCCAGTGTTTACCATTAGGAAAATGCTGTTAGCAAAAATTTGAGGAGAAACGAAAAGGCTAATAGCAAATTTATCCACTCATGTTTTAGTTTTTGCGCTCTCTTCTATTAATCAATTTGAGCTTGAATAAAATTTCCCAGAAACTTACAGGATGAGCAGATCACTTGGGGGAAAATCACACCTCTCAAAATAGGTTGCAACGCATAAGAGGATTCCTGGCATTGTAAAAATTATGTTATTAATGCCTACAGCTGAATTTCCACTAAGTGCTGAGACTACAATAATCTGAAGTTGTCAGCATCCAAAACAGTGCTTTCTGAACAACATCCAAACTGTCAGCTGCATCAGGCAGTCATGGAGTATCTGGATTGCAGCAGCAGGTAAGAAGCAAGAAATCACTAGTTTGTGATTAAATGTGACTAGACAGGCAGACTGGGTGTCCTGGGCTTTCTCCAAAATGCTCTGTGGTGACCCAGATCAGATGCAACTGACAGGATGAAGAAGATTCAAACAGACAGCAAGTGAATTCCTACAGAGATATGCAAATTGTGAGACCGCAGTATGACACAGCTGGTCCTACAAACTGCTCGGAAATTTTACAAGAAACCCCTGGTAAAGAAATGACGGCCCATATCTGAATTTCTGAGCCAAAGTAATCATTGCCACCTGGAGGAATAAGATGTCAGTGGAAAGACAGCGAGCTTACAGGTAAATAATTCATGTTGACTGTTGTTATGAACAAAAGGTACAGCAGAAAAGGCCGTTTCAGATAATGCCCCTAAATCCTGCAATACCAGCTGTCAGCAGAGGAAATTGAGTGTTTTGTGAAGTAACATTTGGCTCAATTTTGTGTAGAAGCCTTCTCACACAAGCCCTCTCGCACCTCTGGAAAGAGTAGCCAGGGTTTGTAGGCCGGTGAGACACACATGCTCTCTCCATGAGCACTGAAGGCTGGGAGTGGCTCCATGGGGAGTATTTTATCTTGAGGCCAAGGAAAGGCACCTGTTGGGGGCTAGTAAAGCCTGTGCTTCTTGTCCTGCTGTATTGGAGTTCACTGCTGGTACTGTACGCCTGAAAACCCTCTGTAATCTGTTCTGACCTTGCTGCCTGCTGATGCAGATAGGTGAAACTTAATGTGCTAGTCTCACATATCTGTTAATGGAGGAGTGAGACAATATGAAGTGACCTCTCTTACTAAAGTGTTAAAGAAATTGTACTGAATTACTGCAAAACAAAACCCCAATGAGCTAAATTTGTGCTTTATCCCTTAAAGGCAGAGACTATAAAAATATAACTTAGACAATGGTAGAGAATGAAAAATTAATATTTCTATCTACACAGAATACAACAAAACTAACATTGTAAATGTATTCCATGGATTTGAGTAAGAGCTTTATTTCTGCTCAGAGCAAAAGGCTTATGAGAGATGAAGAGTTGTGTAGAACACTCTATCATGTTTGTTGTCATTTTATGCCACAGACCTGCATGGTGCCCTTGAAGAAATAATTTCATTTTATAGCATCTTACCTTCTCTCTTGAAGAGCACATTTTATAGTCTTTTAACTGTGAAAGAGGGAAGCAGTGATAATTATAACACTTTCATACACTGCTTTGGCATCTAGTAGTTTCACAGCTCTAAAAAACAGGTAGGAAGTGTATGAGATGTGTGGGATACATCTTATAACTCAAATTAAATTTCCTGAATGTCTTATATTTTAAGAAACATTGTAGAGAAAGACCAGCTGCTAAATTCCCCTGGCCCTCAGGTGCCTGGCAGAAGCTGCGATACTTTCATGGAAGTAATTTTTAGCAAGAATTTGAGAAATACCAGTGGAGTATTGTCATAGTAGGAAGCATAGAGTAGGTGCTGGGCTTTTTTTGACTGTTGTTTTCAGCAAAAGTCTTATAAAAACTTTGCTGCAAGTGCAAGATGGAGAATCTGGAATTAAATGCACAGACTGTCATCTTAACCATCACATAATTTTTCCAGTAAATACAAAAAATTGACGAAAAAAGGCTCCCCTGGTCTCTAGGTGGATGAGAATCAAAAGCAAGGAAAGAATCATGATTCAGAGATATGCTGGAACACACTAAAATCAACTGAGTTAAGATAAAGACATTGGAAAGCCAGGGGAGACCAAAAATTGATTAGGGTCCTGAAAATATTGACATATGTGGAAAATAAACTAAATATACTATCCTGGTCTAGAGTTATTTGATGAGAGTGTGTAACAAATACAGAGAATTCTTTATATTTACTGATGGGGAGAAGGCATTAGAAGCCACTGGCTGAAATCAGGAAAATAAAAAGAAAATTAAGAGGAGAAACTCCATAGACATTTCTATCTAAACTGCAGCATTTGGAATTCTACTGGCTGGGATCTTTGAAGACAGAAAACAATTCAGTTTGAAAGATCTGTTGCATAACCTCACACAGAGGACCTTTAAGTCCTCTGCTAAGCATTTAAGGTTGTAGGGTTCATGGAATGATACAAGGTAGTGTGACTTAAATTGATTAAAAGTAGTGGGACTCAAGCTTACGTGTGATATATGCCAAACTTTAACTTGTAAGTATTCATGGTATGCAATACATAGGTTTTTTTTTTCTGGACCCTAGAAGGCAGAAACAGTATAATATAGAATTCATGGGGTTTGTCAAATATTTTTATTTTCAGAGTTCCTTTTTTATTTTCAACCTGATGCGTGACTTAATCTTTTATGGACATTCAAAAATTTTTTTTTGCTTCACTTTGTGAAGATCAGAACTTTTGGAAATTGTGCATGCCTTGAAAATTTTCTGGAAGAAACAAATCCTTCTTAAGTTCTCATTCCAGTACAAGGAACTTGACAAAGCTCAGCACCCAAGCGTGGCACAGGTTAAATGTTAGTAAAAGCATGTTAATAATCTTAAAACATTTACAGCATTGTTTTCTGACAGATAATTTATGTTTAGGTTGCTTGTCATTGTTATATCCTAATGAAAAGAAATAGACTTTCAAAATTATAGCTCTATGCTTTAATTTAAAAAAAAACAACAAATCCCATATGAAATTATATTTAAGTCAATTCTTCAAAGAAGTCAACATTATTTACGTTTCAGACCTTAATGCAATATTAAGGAATACTAATATATACCTTATTTCAAAACTATTGTTGGTATAAGGTGCATACTCTATATATCAAGGTATCTTGTTTCTGCTGAACCTTGGAATGCTTCACGTGTGACCAAAGCCTTAAGTGTGGACAAAGCATTTCAGGACAATGCTGTGTGCAGTTACACTTACTGTAGACTTGTAGCTGTCCTCTGAAGACATTTCTTCCACGAGAGTTTTCAGCCTTACATTCATACATTCCTGAGTCCTCGAGCTGCACATTAGGTATTTCAAGCACAGCTTGGGATTTTCTCAGGCGGGCTTTACTTGGATTATGACCATTAACTTTCCTCCAAGAGATTGTTGGAACAGGGCTGAAATATTTAGTAAAATTAATGTTAACACTCTTCCACTATTGAGAATATAGATTCTGTTATCTGGTAGTTTAAACACTTAATAATCTAAGTAGCAATAAAGCATAATCACAATTAAGGTTCATATAATGGTTGATCTAGTTCACTTTCTATAGGGAATCCTTAATAAATGGATTGCTACATGGAATGTGTCTCTTTCATCCACAGGGGAGGCTGTTTCTACCGAGATGAAATAAATCACTAGAAATCACCCTCTCAAGAGTTTCTTTAGGACTATATGATTTCCTCCTGAATGCTGCCACTCCATAGGTCAACAAAAATAACTTCAAAACTTGGATGAACTTAGAAAATTCCAAAACATCCCAATTTTCCTGTAATGAAAATGTAGTTCAGCTCAATAAATAAAAATATCTGTCTAGGTGAGGAATTTCTTTTTTAGGTAAATTTAAGTGACCACAGGTTTGGAGACATTTTTCTTACAATATTATTCAAATTACAAAAATGGTTGTATGACAAGACATGTTAATGGCACTGCTGTTCCTGTCACTGTCTCACAGCATTACACTCTTGCTTGTGGCAGCAGAAGGGTTTTTCACTGCAACTTGCTGTTCCACAGAGGTCTGTGAGGACCCTGGATCACTTACATTCAGACTTGGGGAAAAAATGCCTTAAAAAGTGTTTGTACTCATAAAATTTTCTTTTTAGCTCAAAAACTCATCAGCCATTGTGCACCCAGTGGGCTTTATGCTACAGACATACATTTTTCTAAATATGGCAGGTATTTAAGAGGGAAAAAAAATAGAACTGTTAATAAAAAATATTTGATTGTGCGCTGAAAACTGGTCTGCTTCAGGTACTCACAAGAAGCTTGGAGGACAACATAGCAAAACTGAACTTTTGAAAAACATATTTTGTATTTATTTCAAGTCTACGTTTAGATATAAACACAGGGCCTTGTGGCAATTTTGATGAGGAAAAGCACTTCATAATAGTTCAAATATATTTAGTTTATATTCAAAACCACTATGAATTGCTGTCATCATTTGCTGACTTTCACTTGCTATAAATGTAGGGAGTTTCATTAACAATATCACCTTTCTCTAAATATTTCAGGGTATCCAGTTTGAGGCACAAAAAATAAGCATGTGACTAGCAAGTTCTGGTTATTCTTCAAGCTGTTAGAATCACATGCAGTAATGTGAATCACTGTAGTTGTATTCAAACTTGCAGACAAGATGCTCCAAATTCTAGTATTTTATAGAGATTAAGACAATTCCCAAACTTGTACCTGATTATCAGAAGATTTGTCTAATTTTAACTCCTGAGTGCCACAGATCCCTGAATTTTATTGAGCCTATTAACATCATTGCCTTACAAAACCAACACATAGTCCAATATGGAATTAATTTTAATATACCAGAAAGAGAAAAGAATTATTTTTCTTCTCAGTTTGCTGCACTGATTAATTAACCTGACAAAATGAACTTTACTGTGAATGTGTATGTATTCATCTCTGGCACGTGGTTCCTGCAATATCTCATTATCATTGCAAAATGATCTTTCATCACTGTCCACCACAGAGGAAATACTTGTATGGAACAGTTTTTGTTTCTCCTTGCTAAGCCAAACAGTCTGGTCTCTTCTCTCCAGCACTCCAGTTATGTATATATTTTTCTTTTTATAAATGTTTTTGGATCATGTGATAGGTGGGGATTGAAAGACCTCTTTTTTTATTTTTTCCCCACTATCACCATAGAAACTTTGTATCTTTCTCATTTTGAACCTTAAATTAATTTCTTGATGACTGATTTCAAATTTTGGTGTCTTGTGGGTTTGGTTTGGTTTGAGGGCTCTTCTACAGATTGTATAGTTCTGATTTGTAAAGTTTGTTTCCTATAAGAAGTATTTTACATACTTTTCAGTTAAAGACCAAAAGAACTTCCCTTTCTTATCTGATTAAAGTACTTCAACATGTTAAATTTTAAATATGAAGGGCATTTTTTTCTGATGCACTAGCAAAACTTTCTGTCTTAGTCCCATCAGTTATGTAATCCCTTTCACATCCTTAACTACACATTTTATTTGCTATACTTTAATACCTGTCTGTATATATCAGATGTAGTAAAAATAACAATCTTAGTTTCTTCTCTCCCTTCTTTAGCTCTCATATTTAATTCCCTATTGCACAATTTATTCTGATATTCAAATTTAGACTCTTTCTTGAGTGACTTGTGGAGATTGTGCAAGTTTTCTGTTTTACATTCAGCCTAAAGGGTTAACTCCTTGTATGCTTGTCCTCTTTTTATATTGAATATAATTGTGTCATGATTTCTGGCTGCAAAGCATTCACCATGGACAGATAAGAGTGTAACTCTTATTTATCACAACACAAGTCCACAGTAGGAATAGGAATTCTTTATGTTGGTACAGTGTAATAGGACTCAGCAACTGCTGCTTTATGACTAAAATGAGTGTGCAGATACATTTTATTTGGGACATTAAGGGTGTCATGCTTGCTGCCTTTTGATAGTTATTTGGCCTTCAGCCTTGCTTCCAGTAAAATCAGTGATAAAAATGCTTTTTGTCTATTGTCATGGAGGAAAATGGGTTCTGCTGAATAGTATTAATGAAAGAATTTTTTTGGTAGTATATATTTCTGAGAAAAATTCAAGAGCTTATAAACAATGAAAATTGTCTCATTTAGCTGCTATGAGATTATTCTGAAATTCCTGTATTTGGAAACATTCCTTTAAATTATATTAAGCAAATTTTTAAAAATTTGCTTTTGTGTTTTCTGCAGCAAGTAAATGTGTATAACATGCAAACACAGAGGAAACTGGTTGTCTGGTTCATAAGGAAGCATATTTTAAAACAATTCAGTTATTTCTTCATCAGTATGAGGTAGTAAGTGGAAATTTCCAAGGAGATAAAGTTACTTTAGCTGAGCAGATTTAATGATTTCAAAGGAAAGTACTCCCATATTGCAAATCAGTATTTGCAGAAAACTTGTAGTTCTGTTTAATGAAGCTTATTTTCCTTGCATAACTCACAAGTGACATGAATTTTACATCTGAAATAAAATATATCTATACCTATCTCTCCTCTGTGACTTCTATGAGAATTAAATGAAACATATGAGTGAGAATGTGAAAGAATAAAACTGCATGACTGTTCTAGAAAACTCCTGAAGTTCACCATAAAAAACCAAAAACATATGCATATTTTTAATCTTTTCAAATGATCCACAGCTTTTTGAAAAATAGAGTAACTGCAGAATTATTTCTAGCATTAATATGAGTTTAATGTAATATGGATAATTACTGAATCTTATAACCAATATAACCCATTTTTATTTTGGTCCCAGCAGATTTTTATGGGAATAAAGTTTCCTTGTTTATTGTCACAACATCTACATTCAACTCCTGTGAATAAATTTATTTGAGCTTCAGTTGAGTTTAAAGACAAGATTTCTCCTCATTTTTGGAAAAAAAAAATCATCTGAATACTACTGGTAAGTCCTAGTACCACCAAGAAAAACCTTATTTGATTTCAGAAATACCATCTTTAAACTTGTCATTATTCTGGATTGAAATAAAAAAAATAAGTGGTCCATGGTGACTGGGATAGACATCACTGTGGGCTTGTACACTTTGAGTTTGAAGAAAATATGAGTCATAATGTTACCTTTGCATTTGCACACAAGAGATTGTGAGAGTTGGTTTTCAGCAGTATGTTTTTTGGGATGAGTGCTGTTGAATTAGCTGTAATGCTTCACAATTTTCAATAAAACATAGAAATAAAAACATTTAAAAAATTATTGGAAGTTGTTCTTCTTCCTGTCAATTTCATATGTGAAAGAATTTTATGACATACCTAAAGTCCATGTTTATTTTGGGAAAGGGGAGAGGAAGAAATAGGAATAATGTCTGAAATTTAAATTATCCTTTCCTTGGATCTGAGCTCTAGGATTTCAAGAATATTTTAAATAGGAATGCATAGATTACTTTTTCTATACTTGGTTGGTACAGATTGATGTGATATTTTGAAATATTTTATCTACGACAGTAATTTCAATTCCGCTCCACACAATTTCTCTTTACCATGCATCACTGTTCTGAGCTGTGTCTTCAAACCCACAGGTGCACATCATAATATATCTTGTAAACCTCTGCATGCCAATGGGGACTAGAAAGAAACCCTTTTCCTTCTTACACCTTCCTGTCTTGCAACTGTATTGAGTATCTTTCATTATTATAGGATAATTATGAGGTTAAAATGTTGAGGATTTCAGGAATGCCTATCAACCATGGACATCTACCTTTAGAATGTCCCATATAAATCTTTTCAGAGTTTTATGAGACATAATAGCCACTTTTCCATTCATTTGGTTTTTGAAATATAGTTAGAACTGAAATGCATGAAATACAGCAGCCGTGAGTATGGTGATTTAAAAATTAAAAGAGAATAGAAGCAAATGATGATGATTTTGAAGACAGTGTACAGGAACAAGTCCAGGTCTGCAAGTCTCCTCAACAGATGCCCATGACTGTGCTGAAAATATCTATTGCATATATGAGTGTCATGTATTAATGTGGACATACCACCACTTATCACCACTATTAGCTTGTTCTTTATGGCACAGAGCAAGGACAGTGCCTGCTTGGCTGCATATCCAGCTCCACAGCATTTTCTTCACACTTTAAATGATGGCATGTTAGAGCATCTCTAGCATCTAAAATAGTGCCATGTATAAAGATGATTCATTTTCTATAATGGTTCATTATTTGCAGTGAATTATACTCCAGAGTCGCTCTTTACTGGTTGACCAGAGACTAAACTGATGTCTCACTCTTCAAACCTAACTATTCAACAGCTAAATTTAGATAATGTAGCTGTCCATACCCTAAGTTAGATGATATAATCAACAATTTTGGTGATTTAAATGTTTTTCCAAATTCTTAAATTAGAGTTAATCACGAACAAATGAGTGTGTAATCAAAGAAGACCACAACAGGCAAAGGTCTTGGCTTGACAAATAGTGAAGAAACTGGAAAAGCTATTCCACTACCTTTTGGGTTTGCATTTAAAAATTAGGTAATGGTGTTTAGTCTTGATGAAATGGCAGCAGCACAGGTAAAAATTTAATAAGAAAGAGCTGAATATCTCCTCCTATGTATTTGGTGTTGTTGTCCTCTTTGCAAAACTCCATATTATATTCCTGCCATCACAGGATTGTGGATGGTATTTATATGGTGAGATTGAGGAGGTAATGAGCCATCATGTCTGTTAAAAATGATGGAAATAAGCTCTGTTTTTCCTCAGCCATTCAGTAACCATTTTTTCTAGTCTCAGTATCACACTCTACCTCAGCATGTGTCTGGGGGCATTCTGAAGTGGACATTATTCTAAAAATATTAAAGACCTAACAGGTAGATTATCACCAGCCTGTGATCAAGGCTGTTGAGAAGAGGAATCTGAAACAATTTGAAAAGCAAAAGACATAAATGATACCTGCTGTTTTACTAAAGGGGATAATACCTGAAGAATCCATGATTTTAAGAGATAATGCTTTGAAGCAGAAAATTTCTTTGAAAAGATGACATATTTGGCAGGTGTTCATACAGATATTCAGGGCTACAGTATTGCAGTAGAACTGTGTTTATTTGTCTTGTGTTATTTTATAACTGAATTTTTTTGTCATTTTTCTCTCTTCTAAATTTTGCCTAGGCAGATTTTCTTTAGCTAGCACATTGATCTAGGATGTCCGGACTCTGCTGTGCAGGTATGACCAGCATATGTGTACAGATCCAGAAGATGAGGAAGACTAGTTACAATGAGTCCAAAAATCCCAAAAATTGTGACATACCATCAATGAGGATGCAAATGTGAACAAAAATCTAGCATGTCTGAAGAGTGCAAGATGGCTTTGAACCTGCTGATCAGACACAGAGTTTGAAGACGAGTGTGATGATTTCCAGAAAAGCTGCATTTAAGGCTCTTTTGCCACAGTACCATATTCATTTATTTCTTTGTGGCAAATCCTTAAGGGAAATATAACAGTGGTAACTCTGGTGACCTTCTCCTGAGAAATCTTAGAATTTGTTTCCTTCTGATCCTCTCAGACCCTGACACAGAGAGAAAGTCTACACATATGCTTCTGGGTAGTAATTTTGAATAACAATAAAAAAAAGCTCCTCCATCTTTAAACCTACAGTAAAGCTGCAAAGCTGCACAAGTTACTAAACAGTTTTTAGTAACATTTATAAATTTTCTTCAAGGGTTCTGTGGGAGAAAGAAAAGAGATTGGTAATATTGGTTCTTCAAGAATGAAATTCTGCTGACACAGACTTAGTTTGGTAGGTTTTTCTCCCACTTTCATTATGCCATACAGTAAAAGCAATCAAATTTAAATTTTAGGTTTAGAGTGAGGTAGAATGAGGCCTGGAAGCACTACTTGAGATTTACTGAAAAATCTTTATTACATTGCTATGAATGATTGCAATATCTGTAACAGTATTACAAAGTTTATTTAAGAACAAGTCCACTTAGAAGAAAACAGAAACAAATCCAGCCTGAAAATCAGGAACAAAATCCAGTTTGGCTCTAGCACCTTATAACACAAATACTTATTCAGCATGAGCTGAAAATGAACTTGAAATTGATGAAAGTCTTAGAAATATTTATTTGATATAAAAAATATTTGCTATCAAAGGGAAAAAAAAAAAAGAAAGAGAATCCTGGATCTATTTTTGTCATATAAACAAACTCAACTTGAAGATGCCATGTCTGCATTTAAAAAGATGAGATGTCCTCGCATCACAACCTTATCTTGAGGGGAAAAGAAACCCTTATTTATAACATTGACAAATGTTCTGCAGAGAGTATTTATTTCCTTCTTGCAAGTATTTTGTTATCAATAAAATTTAAAAGTGGTTTCCACAGCTTCCAGATCTGGCATCTGATAGGATTGATAAAATATTTTGCAGTAGAGAGAACTGGTGTGAAGTAACATGATTTTTTTGTCCTATGGAACTTAGGTATTTCTATATAAATTTTTGTATCTATCACGCAGTTTCATTTTGGGCAAATAATGAAATCAGATTAATACTCTATGACATAGTTTCTCTGTTTTAAAAAGAGAAAACAAACAATTAATGTCTCTGTGGCCTGTAGATGAAAAATAGAACATCATGCTAAACCTTGGTTTTGATGGTAAATTACTACCTGTGGACTTCTACAATGTGAAATAGCTTGAGGCTTGAAAATGTTAAATTATTAACATGCCTTGTTCCCACAGTAATTCTGCTACATGTACGAAAAGGACTTAATATTTCAATCCAAGTTTCAACAATTAATTGGATGTACAGCACCTAAAATTACTTATTTAATGCCAGGTTACCTTTAATATCAAAGGTGTTTCTGTGTGCCACCATTATTGTGGGAACAGGAAAGGACTGTTTAGTGCTAATGGAAAAACACAAGTAGCTTAATATTTTCCAAAAGACAATATCTAAGCAACTTCCAGGACTGAATGTCTATTTCATGAGCTATCAGAATCCTTAGCAAAGAGACACTCACTCCCTGAGAAGCTTCATACAGTTGTCCAAGGAAAAGACAACTTATCCTCAGAGAAAAAAACACAGATCTGCTGACATGTCCCAAATACATTGACAACAGAAGTGTCATACTTAGCTCTAAAAACAATGAAGCCTGATTTATGCGCCAGAGGTTGTTCTTTTTTATTTTGTACACATGTATGTATGTATGTATATATATATATATATACACATCAGTGAAGCGTGCTCTGTTCCCAGGACTATGTCCACTAATACTCATCTACTGCTTGCTGCCTTGACTGCTCACTCATGTCAATGCCCTGGGTTTCAGTGCAAAATTAGCAGAGGCTAATTTTGAGTATCACCAGCACACTAGCTCTGCTACTCTTTAGCACCACACCAGGGATGAAGCAAGATGTGGATTCATGCTGATAACAAGGAGACTTAGGTTAGAAAATAGTCTGATCCCAGAATAGAAATCCTCATGAGAGGATTTCTAGATTACTGGAAAGGGGTCTGATTACAGGAACATTTTATCTGGTTCTCTTGACAGTTCTTAAAAGGAGATGCCTTCTGCCAGGTTTGGGGGAAGAATCTTGGAAGACCTGTGTGGAAATATTCAAGACCAGTAGGTAATACTGGATTTGCCAAGATAAGCCAACCAGAGGACAGAAGCCAAGGAGAAATATGTGCAAGACTTGGCTGACAGTTTTAACTGATGATCTGAAAGTAAAAAGCCTTATTTCACAGATTTGAAGAGCAGAGAGGGTTAAAGTCAGTCCCTTGAAGTTAGGAAACAATGGTGCAACGCTGGAATCTTCTATTCCACTGTGTGTTAGAGACCAGATGGATAACTGCACGTGCTAGATGGAGAAGTGTGCAACCTGGATCTGTGACTCATTATAATACTACTGTTTATCAACTTCTTTTTCCTACAAAAATCTCATATAATTATGTGGCAGATGGAGGAAAAAAAGGAATCAGGTGCTATGAAACCTCTGACCAAAGATTCATTCCTGGGTGTCTTTAACCCTCTTTTCTGAAATTGTTCTCTTCATCATTACATTATTTTCCAGATCTCACTGAAACAGCCCTTTAAAATGTGGATTTGCAAAGCCTATCTTTTTGTACCTGCAAAAATGTTTGCAATATCTAGAAAACTGCTTCATAGCCATTACCCTGTGTCATTGGCTTAATGAGCCACACGAGCAAAAATTCATGCAATTCTCCACAGTTACAATCAAATGCTCTTCACCAGAGCATAAAGACTTTTTATTTGGCCGCTCTGATCTTTGCTTAGGTATTATACTGACTTATCCAAACACCTTGCCCTTATTTCTGCATAGTGAAAAGTTTGTAGTAAGGTCTCCCTACATAGATTAATAGAATTGCTCGAGTTGAAAGGAAACAAAGATTATTGAGTTCCAGCCCCAGTGGCATGGGCAGGGACACCTTCCTCTAGACCAGGTCGCTCAGAGCCCCATCCAACCTTGTCTTAAACACTTCCAGGATGGTGTATCCACAACAGGTATATAGTCTGCAATGAAAATGTTGGTAGTGCCATGAAACAAATAATAGCATTTCTTATAAAAGCTTAAGATCAATTAGAAAAATTAGAAAAGTCTAATAAAAGGAAATCAGGAACAGATGATAACAAAACGACTATATTTAATGGATTTAAAACTTTGAGACATTTATTAATTTGAATTGATTCAGAGTTCATGATTTCAATAGAACATTTTTGAATGCTTCTTAGATTAAAAGTCATAAATTTCATTAATTTGTATGACTTAAATATATATAGCTTCATCTTCTTTTTATTTCATTTCATTTAGAAAGGAAGATTTTTAAAAGGACTTTCAGCTGAGTTCTTGCAAGCCCTACTACATATGGGATGATTGTTTACAACTGAGCTATAAATCCTTTCCAAACAAAGTTAACAATAGAATTATTAAGGCAATATTAAATATGACAAAATGAACAACACTCTATCAAATCTGCCTCATTTTACTTCAGTAACAAAAATAAATAGTGTTAATTTATTCTTATAATTAACTAAGTATATGTCAAATCAAAAACATAGTTTTGATATTGCCAAAGTGAAATAACCTGGCATTTAAAGAGAATGTTGGTATATGATGTGTATGTTACTATTGTACAGAAATAGCATAAGCGTAAAATAGTCTCTCAAAAATGCAGAAAAACAAGTCAATGAGTCATAAGAAAAATTGTCTGTCAGCACTGTTGTTTATTGATGCTTTTGATTCAAATATCTGTGTTGATCTCTATGGTTTAAAAATAACCATAGTATAAATAAAGGGATGCATAAAGGTTTTTTTGTTTGTTTGTTTTTAGCAAAACAATCCTTTTGGCAGTCTATACAGAACTTATTTTAAGAGCAAAGATTGAAAACTCTGGTAATCTACAAGTACTTCAATACCCCAGATCTTGTAATTTGTTTTAATGAGAAATAAAATATGATTACTCACTCAAAATTGGCTGCTGGCACTATCATAATACAAATTCAATTTTTTTTTCTGACAGAGCCAGAAAACCAATGAAATGTGACATTTATATGGAAAATAAAGTAGAAGTCTGGTGTAATGCACAAACAAAAATGCACTGAGGAAAAAGCTGAAGTGTGAGGGTCAGGTAGGGTGTGTGTATAATACACAGTTTTACAAATAATTACCTTGTTTTTTTAAATAAGAGAAGACACAAGCAGTGAAAGCTATTACTCAAAAGCAAACATTAACATACTGTTGTTTAGAATTATTTTTATTAATTTAGATATTTTGAATTCTTCCATCCAGATTTTTTCTTTTTCTGTTCAATTATTTATTTTAACAACATTTTCTGTAAATACTAACCAGGATGTAGCAATTCTGCAAATTAAAAAGAAGTATTTTTGCTATGGTGGAAAGCTAAAAATAAATGGAAAATGTTAATACCTTGTTATTGTCAGTGGTTTTTTAGCAGGTTTTTTAAAAGATAGGATCCCCTGATTTGTTAGGGACCAAAGAAAATTCAAATATTTATAATAGAAATTACATATTTAAATGGGTGGCAGAAAACATATCTATATACTATATATAGGTACATATATATCAAATATAGATGTCACTGAAACATAAGTTGTTGTGTAGATGTGGCAGTGAATATGTCTATAAAAAGCAGCCTTGGGCCAGCATATATATCCAGCACAAAAGGCCACTAATTGCAGTATGCACACTTTGATATATATGCAGTAAATTTTGTTTGGCTCCTCTGTTTTTCATGTCTTGTTAAATCTCAGCAGTAAATCACTGATTTATGCAGTGATTTCTTAGACAATGACTGATGCTCATGATAAGAATCTCTGTCTAGTGCAAATTAGATAATCTTGAGACATTTCACTCCTTCATTGCTTTGAATTTTTTAGCAGCTACAAAGTCTGTTTGTAAGTGGCATCAGTAACATAATATTTTCACTTGTAACTGAATCAGCTACATATTGCTTGGGTCAGAATAAAATCCTTCTCAGAAAATTTATCTCTGTCAAGCAATTAAGATATTTGACTTTAGTTTGAAGACAAAAGCTTTAGAGCTTCAATTCTTTCAGCCATAGTGACTGACAGTGCTAAATAAACATTATTAATAAATCATTAATCTGTAACTGAAGACAAGGATCTTGCTGGAATATTTGCCAAATGCCTACTTCAGGAAATCTCACTGGAACATTTGTCATTCTCACAATTACAGTGGAGAGAGCAGAGTATTTCAGACAGTTAAATTAAAGCAGGAGAAAACCAGCGGCATATTTGTTTTAAGACTGCAATAAACCCAGGGTTATTTTCAATAAGAATTCAAAATATAAAGTTTGAATACTAAATAAAAAAGGGCCAAATTAGTTGTTGCTTCAGTTTAGCAAATGGGACCTATGGCAAGGTAACAAGCAACAACCTCTACAAGGCATTAGGAAAAAGAAATGGGGACAAAAAAAGAAAATTATGAAAATGAAGAGGAAATTTGATGCATTTCTACTTCTCACCTCAGCCTCCAGGTTTCAAATGGTGCCTGAAATGTCATTCATGTAATTATTACCGTATCAAATTGAAAGCAATTTCAGCTCAGCTGATTTGATTGTGCATTAATGGCTGGGAAAAGAAGATAAGGAATGTGCATGGTAAAAATAGCTGCCCATTACTTCAGCAGCAAATGGGGTCTTATTAGGCAACCTTAAATTCCTTGGTCATTAAGGTGGTCTTGATTTTTTTGTTTATTAAAGATTAGCACCAAGTAAAAAAAAATGAAATCACCTAATCGAAGTCTTCCTGTCATCTTCACCTTCCTTTCTGAATAGTGATTGAATCTTTTTGAGAGAGTTTACTAAATCTCACAGTGCTGAAGGTGGAATGTATCAGTAGGTCTGTTTCTTGCCTTTCAGTGATGGTTGCAGAGGACAATGTGTGTCATACCTCCTTTTCACTGGAAAGTTGACTTGTAATCTGTCAGCAACTGTAATTTAATTCCAGCAAAATGAGGAAAATAAGAAGTAATATGTTGGTTACTTCTTCAACCATAGCCTAGAGTCTAAAAGGGCCGCATTGCCAACTATTGACTTGGCAGTTTCTGACAGGAGAGAGCCTGGAGCAATCAGCCTCTGTTCCTCATTTATTTCAGCATCTCAGGGAATCTCTCCATTTATTGCTTTCCTGTCCTTCATTCTCATTTTTACTATCTAAAACATAAGACTTGTGTTCTAGCCTACAAAAATTCTTGTCTCACATTTTTTTTCTAAACTACTGCTTACATTTATGTTGGCACTGAATTTGCAGAAGCTGCTGTCGCTATAGGCTCCCTCCATGTGGGCTGTGGTCTCTCAGCTTTTGTTTGGACTGGTTTGGCTGTGTCCTGTTTCTTCATCAAATTCACTGAACCTAAATAGATAAAACTGAAAAACTTTGTCAGAATTTCTCTTTAATTATTTGTGTATGCTTTCTGTTGACCTGCACACTGAGAGCATCTCGGTATTGGTCAAATATGAAAAAACAGCAAGAAGGAAGTAATTTTCAGACATATATTATCCACTCAGTAATTAGAAACTGTAAAGAGAAAAATCTGAACAGAAAAAATCCAGTGACCAGTGACACATGAAGATCAAAATGGCTATAAAACATTTCAAAAGCCCTCTCAGGTAGTAGAGACAGGCTTTGAAAAGTCACTCTGGAAAGCCAGACCTGCTGAACAAGCTGGAGGAATGATCCTCAGCAAAACAGACTATTGTCTTAAACCTCCTAACCTCCTATGTTTTGTTCCTCCTTAGGTAAATAAGAAGAAATGGTATGCAAGATATAGTATTTCTCAGACTGTTTTGTGAAATTCCTCCAAAGGATATACAAAGACAAATCCTTCCCTTATTTTTTAATCAAGACCCGGCTGTGAGAAGCTTGCCTGCTTTTTGATAAGCTATGAACTATAAAAGGAAGCAGGGTATATGATATTTACCAGCATAACTTTGGAAACTAGGGAGAAGATGTCCGAAAGAACATCATTATGAAAAGGAGCTGAAAAGAATTCAATACAGTGAGTTTGTTTTCAACACACCACACAGAATTTGATGAGGTATTATGGAAAGAACCCGACCCGTTACAATTTTTAAAATGTCTCTAGAGAAATATCATTGAAAGAATATCTGTTTTTAGTTGCGTATATGTCAAGAAGAAAGAATCTCTTTGAATCACTAGAAATGACTCTTAGTTCTGTCGGTCTGTATACTAACATTGCCATCCTTATTCTTGGGAACAATTATAATAGTAACTTGAGTAACTAATAGTAACTACTACCACAAAACTGAAATCTTCCCACTTTCATTCTATATTCTGTAATCTCAATACTGTATAGAAGTAATTTTAGTTTCAGTTTCTCTTACCTTTCTCTCCCTAAACTCTTTTACATACAAACATGTAAAAACCCCTTGACATGAATAGCAAACACCCATTCTGTACTAGTATTATCAGGTCAGGCAGAAACTATAGAATGGGAGCTGCCACAAAGTGTGTTAGGACATGATCATGACATTCTGCTCTTAGCTTTGTGTATAAATCATTAATATGGGGGAGAGAAGAAAACTCTACAAATGTTTGTTTATTCTCCAAATACAACATTTTTGCAGGACAAACTCTAACTTACTGGTTTATAGTATCCCTGTGAATGAATGGGTGTGAGTCTTGTAAAGCTTTCAATTAAAAAACCTTTCTGGTTTTTGTTTATTTGATTGGTACTTTTCATTTTGACAGAGGCACTGTTAATTTGACTAAATTCGTGACCACAGAAATGGCTGGACAGGGAGTTCATAGTCAGCTACTTAGTCAATTGGTTGTTTTGAGAATGCAGTAAGGACTGTCTACAAAAAAAATTCCAGCAAAATAATGAAACCACAATCCAGGCATGTCTCATCTTAATAAACAATGATATCTAATAAGAATGAATCTTTACTTACTTTCCAAGTGCAAAACACTCCATCTTAACAGTAGTTCCCCTTGCAGCTGTAACTGTGTAAGGAAAATGGACTTCAATTTTTGGTTCATATTCCCCCATCGCACCTGGAAAATAACGAATGTTTACAATGTGAAATATCATCAGTTTTCCATTATCACAGAAAGACCCATGGCCTGCTTTTTGAATCTGCCAGCAATAAAGCTGGTAATTGATGGAGATAACCTCACTTGACCTGATGTGCTGTGCCCAGGTGCAGTATATATATATACTAAAATGTTCTTCAGTTTACCAGCAGCACAACATTGAGCTTTAGAAAAAGATTTATTTTTTCAAACTTGGGTTAATGTTTAAATGTCCGAAGATTAACATGGGCAATCAATAGAAGAGTGAGACTTTTCATGGACCAAACCTTTGTTTACCAGCACATTCACAATTGGACAAATAAATCAACATATCGTGCTGTGTTTGGCTGAGGACATTCTAAGCTGAGGGAAAAACCCTCAAATTATGTAGCAGCATTTGTGTACACAGACACAAACACAGATATGTAGACCTGAAAATTTCAGTTATGTAATTTTCAGTGAGACTTATAATTTGGAAGAGGATTTCTTTTCAGGACAACACTTTAAGTACTGTAAGATAGCATTCTAGGAAATGGGAAAACATTCAGGAATGGGAAAATATAGAAGTGGAAATCAATAAAATTATCTCAGATTTGGTGTAGAGTGATTGACAGCTTTGAAGAATCACGAGAGTTTAGGAAATGAGAAATCAGTAAGGAAATGGAGCTATGTTTTATAAGGTGTGGTGAGAAATTTATGTTTAATGCCACTTGGAGAAAATACAATCGGCATGGAAGGAGAAGAATATGACCCTAACAGCTGTATTTGGTTAGATGGAATTTGGGCTATGGGGGTAGGAAATACTTGGGAGCAAAAGGCTGTATTTAAAAAAGTAAGAATGGTTCAGATTTTTAGATGACAAAAATGGAGTAAAATCTGACTTGTTGAAAAAGTAGCAACAAGACAAATCTAAATCTATAAATTCAGTCAAGATTCTCCAAAAGACTCTAAACCAAGCAAAAAGGAACAAGAGATGAAAAGGCAGGAGAGAAAAGAGATCTCTTATGTGAGAAAGAAAAGAAATGAGCATAAGAAGAAACATGGAAGTAGAGGAGTACAAGATTTACAGCTGAGAGAATAAGAGTTGGCAGAGATGGATGAAAAAACAACCCACAACTTGCTAGAGTAAAACACAGTACATAAGACTGAAATTGTAAAACATATATTCCTAGCCTTCAAATGTTCCTTGTGGGGCTCAGGATTTTCCAGTGGGGCTGTGCTCTCATTTTCCCACTGTCACTCAGGTCCTTGAAGAAGCTTGGTTCTGGAGGAAGTCTGAACATGTATACATTTGAATGTTTCATCAGGGGCTTAAGTCTAATTAGAAAATCCAAATGTGTCTCATAAGTGAATCAAATGGCAGAAAAAGAAAGCATTAAATGCTTTTATTTCAAACAATGTAATTCTATAAATAATTCTATAGGTAGATGATTTCTTTGTAAAAATAATTATCCTGCAAGTATTATGTGGGCTAGCAATACTGACCCATTTCCTCCAAGACAGTGTTTTGACATTGCTTTATGAATCCTCTTTTTTTAATAGGAAAAACCCCCATATGTGTCCTGGGTATTAAAATTAAGCTTGGCCATCAAAAAATGGTAGTCAATTAAAATTTTCCTTAGCCTAGACTGAAGTGATTGCTAGTATAATATATCATAAAAATGCATTCCCTCTGGATTGGAAGACATCAATAAATTAATAATTTATTTACACTCCTTGTAACTTTGTTTACTGTTTTCTGATTTTTTGTGACTATGAATACCAGTTTCTGACTTATCTCAGTTAACCAATTACATGGTTTTACAGGATATCTATCATATCTCCTCTCAAATATGTCTTCAGCAGACTGAAAAACCCCAGACCATTAAGCCTTCCTTAAAAAGAACCTTTACTAAACATTCCTAGTGCCCATGTGGCACCTCTTCAAATTCCATTCTCTCACTTTGAGATGTGAAGGTGAGAACTGCACAGCAATAATGGAGATGTATATCTTTCTTTCACACTATTTATTTCCTTGGAGTTTTTTAATTTTTTTACAAAATTCAGTTCTATTTGCTGTTTTGTACTCGAACTGATGTTCATACACTGTGGCACCCTAATATCGTTACAGATAATATCTAATAAAGTATTATTGCTTTGTTCATTTTGCTTCCAGATAGTTTATGTGTTGAATAGTGAAATCTCAGATAAGTCCTTACTGACAATCTCTCAGTTCTCCAAACAGTTTAGGTACTCGTATAGTAGATTTTTTTCTAATATATTTTTAATTTAAAGTAGGGCTGTACTTCAGCTCCTCTAAGAATTTACTTTCCTCAACAGCCTTTGATGGGTGACCCTGTAAAGAACAATGTGAAACGCAAGCAGCTTGGCCATTTCTGTTCATATTCTCTCAGACTCTTTAGGAAAGCTGTATACAGACTGAAGCACAGTTTCCCTGGTCAAAATCTGTGTTGCTGGTATACAACTGTGTGGTAAGACTACTGTATGATAATGTGCTGAATAGAATCCTAATGATCATACCTTTTTATGTATTTTCTATCGAAATACTTGACACAGAAGTGAGACCTAGTGGTCTGTTATGCCTTAGATGTTCTTAGGAGTCCCTTTTTTTGAAAAATCCCCCCACCTTTTCTACCTACCTTCCTTCTAGTCCTAAGCATCAGTGAGAAGGAAAATAGTACATCCTGCTTCCTTCCATACAGAAGTTTGGCTTTGGAACCTCATTATTATTTGTAATGTCAATATTTCCTCTAAAATTTCTTCTATATAAACTTCAATTACAAGAGCATCAGTCCTGATAGAGAAATCTCCTATGTTCCTTTGTAGTGAATACTGTTGAAAATAGCTCATTTAGGTTTTATGATGGAGCCTTATATTCCTAAGGTGTTTCTTTTAAATCTCTGACACCTGCTGACTGTTCACACTCACTGACAGGTTTTGTGTTTCAATGAAATTAAAATGGGATGGTTTTGCTTTTGGGTAAGGCTTTGTTCTGGAAACTAATTGTCTTGAGTTGTTACACAGTAGTCAACACTTGCTTTTATTAGCCCTGAATAAAAACAGAACTTACTATAGGATTAAATTATTCTTGCTTTTAAAATAATACAGTACATCTGTACCCATCTGAGGGACAATATTATCTTTCAGATCTTATGTTTCTAACTTACATTAAATCCCTTTAGTGAGTGAAATCTGTACACATATTTAATGTTCTTTGCATGTCATGCCATCATTTCATACTCTTAATGAAATGCTGATTGACTGATGCTTTGCACCACGTCCTGCTCTTCTGGGTTATTGCTACCCTAGCAAGAGACATGCCTGCAGCAACTGGCAGGAAATGTATAAAAATTACTGAGCAATTGCTTGGTATCCCTATGAAAATTAGGAAACAAAAGTCTATTATTGCAGAAGGATATTTTTCATCCTTATTATTTATGATCTTTGAGACCATGAAGGCCATTAGAGTTGCAGAGATATTAAGGGAATTGTTAAGGCCTTACCTTCCCATATTACACTATAATTGCTCTGCTATGGCTGTGCTGCCTCTAGGCTCTTTAGCTTTCTAGCTTTTGTTTTGGTCACTTGAGTCAGGAATGGCAAAACAATCATCACCTGCATTTTCATGAAGATTTTTGTTCATTTGTGCTAGATGCTAAAAGGAAACAGAACTTTTAAGAAATATTCAGGTTTTGAGCTATGTGCACTGGAATCAATCTCTCTCAGGCTTATATACATGACTCCTTTACAGAGGTTTGGCTGGGGCTGTAAAAAATCCTCTCAGTCATTTTTTATACCCAGTTATCAAACATGAAATACAATAATAAATAAAATTGATCAGCAGAGAATAAAAACATAATATACGATTTTCAAGTGGCTAACAAATCACAGAGCTCACATGGTTTGGGCACTACAGAGCAATAGGTTGCTTTTCTCAATGCTGCTGGGGTCTGCCTTCCCATGAAAAAAAATACTTTCTGAAAATCCTTTACCTTTCAAGATTTGACCCTAATCATTCATTATTTTTTAGGCTAATTACATTGCTAGAGTCCCTACTTCCCAAACTTGTTCACCTGAGTTCAGATCTGGGTATAAAAGTACTGAATTTGTGATTGATATCAAACATACCCCTTCAAAATAAATCTAGTTCACCATATCTTGAAATTTGGTCTGGGATTAGAATTGGGTTTAAAAGGCAAACTTTGTTTGTTGAAGTAAATCTTATCCCTGGCCTTCAGTCTGAAATATGTCATTCCACCTTAAATTTTCCAGTGTTTGGGTGTTTGCCCTTTCAGGCAGGATCTTCTTGGCTGGGGGAGATTTAAAAACTAATAACCTTTTTGTTCTGCCTCTGATTACAAAAGAAGACACTGATTTAAAGGATTGAGCAGATCACAGGACAAAGTTTAACCTTGGAGTTAACAGTTAACACAGGCAGAATTTAACCTTGATAGAATCAATGGCTTGTTTGTCACCTGGCCAGAAAGGGACCTCAATATTTATAGAAGAGATCTCTCCTTCAGATTTTTTTACAATGATACAGTTATCACAAAGTAATTTTTTCTCCAACCCAAATAAAGAAAAAAATTATTCAGAAAATCAGGTTTAATTTTTACAAGAGGTTTTATTTAGCAAGTTTTTTCCTCCAATTGTACTGTAAATCTGTGACTTGAGTTCTACACTCTGCTACTCAATGTCTTATGAACACTAAGCCATAATGTCTGCATTTCATTTTTGTATTAAAAAAAGAGATGACATAAAAATGTGATAAATATTGATTTTGAGGCACTTACATATTACAGGAATAGAAATAATAAAATTTCAAACATTTACAGATATTACTGCTGCTAAAATTCTTTACTTTATCCACTAGGGGCCATTTAATGGAATGGAGAATGGAATAAAGAAGAAAGATCACTTTCTGATTTTCAGTCCTTTTAGCTAAGAGCAAGAGAAAGAGCTACAGACAGGATATCAGACATTATTTCTTTGCAAAGGACTGATCTACCTCTTCATTTAGCCTGCCAATCCATGCCTTATACAACCTCAGAGGAAGAGTGTGGAAAAACCACAGTATTCATACCATAAGAATTTTTTCCTTCATGAGGCCAAAAAGAATCTGACTGCTGAGAAAACATGGCCCATCCTCTTATTCAGATGTGTAGAGGCTGATGCTTCTTTCATTAATCTTCCAGATATAAACTACCCTATAGCATGACCCAAAACATGAAGGATCCTTAAATTCTTTCAGCTGAAGTGATTTGTGTTTGCTATATACTCTTTTACTAATAGCTCTTTAACTTCCTTTGGGGCCTAATTTTGAATGGAACAGGTTACAGACAGTGTTTGAATAAGTGGCTGATAAACCCAGGAGAAAGATTAGGCATGGATTGATACTTGCCATTAT
Source organism: Zonotrichia leucophrys gambelii (assembly GCF_028769735.1). Taxonomy (NCBI): domain Eukaryota; kingdom Metazoa; phylum Chordata; class Aves; order Passeriformes; family Passerellidae; genus Zonotrichia; species Zonotrichia leucophrys. The sequence continues at coordinate 77,277,255 of NC_088169.1, forward strand.
TTTAACAAATGATAAAACTCTCCCTGCTCTGCGACCAGGAATGCTCATTTGAGAGGTTTTCACAAAGTCCCCAGTCTTAATCAGGTGGTGCAGGAATGTTAACATGCTTTTCTTATATCCTGGAAAAAGCTCTAAAAACAAATTTAATTGGGATTCCTACTAGTTTGCATCTTCCTGTCAGTTTCTGGGAAACCTCTTGAGGCATGATAAACTCATTCTGCTGCATAAGAATTTTTAAATAATTTTACAGATCAAAATTTGAGTATTCTATCACATTGTAATGATGACCTGTTGAGTGAATATGTATCTAAACCCAAGAAAATTTTGCCTAAGAACTTGCTTACAGAATGTTCATGCATAATTTCTTCTTCTATCTATAACCTGCTATGAAAACTAAGATTGCCTAAGGTATGGGTCCCTTTGTAGCAAATGAATATTTAGCACTTTCCTCGAAGACCAGTACTGTTAAACGTCTCCAGAAATTTGTTTGGGAGAGCCTTGAATACACAAATTTACAATGACAGTAAATTGACAGCACAAACTGAATTGATTCAAGTATAATAATGATACCCACCATTGTCTCTGGTCTGCATCAGAGATTTTGAATGAACTGGGAAGAATTTATTGACTCACCTACCCTTAATCTTATTCTAAAGGACCAATACCTGGGGTAAATCCCTAGAAATTTACTGTGGAATTGTTGTTTGAAAGTAAAAGTCCTCAGCATTCCTTCCACTTAAATGTCTCTCCGCCAGGTTTTGAGCTAAAAATTTATCATTTGAGAAGCCCTGAGAATGCTCATGTGAAATTGCATTCTGTAATGCACTGAACTAAGCACTAAACTGAGTTAATGCTAAAGTGCCAACACTGTTTTCGTATGTTAGAGAGCAAATCCTATTGCAGATCACTGGATGGAAGGAGGTCTTTACTGGAATATATCCTAATATGACAGAAAAATTGCTAATTCAATGTCTGGAAAAAATATCATAATGAATCCAGGACAAGAAGGGAATAAACTCTAGTTTAAAACTAAGGGATAAGATGTTGATGTGTTCCTAATTTTAGAGGAATAAATGTGAAAGAAAGTCACATTTAGCAAAAAAAAAGTGTTTAAACATTACTTTACTCTCACCACTTTATAATCCATATTTTACTCATACTTGATTTCACTAGTTTATCAGTTACACTGAACTCTGAACTCTGGAAAGCCCTTTCTAGAAATAGTATTACTATCTTGAAATACATTATTATTTATAACTTTAAAATGTATGTATGCCATAGATACAAATGTATTTCTCTCTTAAACATCAAAAAGAACCAAAAGCACTTAATTTTCAGTTGAGAGCATATGTTTTCAGTTGAAAAACATTTTCAGTTTAAAACATATGAATGAAATAAAGGAAACTGAGTCCAAACTCTGAGAACACAAAAGCAATGAGATAGTCTCAGAATAAGCAATGTGGGAAATAGTATATTATTTAATTCTTCAAATGAGATACCAAAATTTCTAGTGTACAGATTGGGCTGCAGAGATTTCTGTTCACCTGTGTTTGAAGATGTTGAGCAGACTATGACCAAGTCTGCCATATTTTTCTGTGTAAAAAAGTTTTCAGTGAGGATAAACTAGACTTCATCAGTTTCCCAAATATTTGTAAAATGGCATCTAATTTCTCCTTCTAAATCCAGCACATCTATTATTAGATGAAACCAAACCTCATGCTTTGAACATTCAGAGATGAGTGACGACACGTGAGTGGCTTGCACACAGCACTCCAATATGAAGATTTGTGCATGTGCAGATTGTATCTAAACAAGAAAACCTGATTATTTTCACTCGTTACGTACGTTGATAATTTTTCTGAGCAGCCATACACATCAAGGAACAAAATGGACTCACTACATAGTCTACATCTTGCCTGGGAGGCCTAGCTCAATGAAAACCAAATTATAGGGGTTTTTGTTCCATTTTGTTTTTACAGGGGATGAGATTACATTGAACTTGGAATAAGAAATATGTGGCAGATTTCTTTTAGGCATCACTGGCTAATGTTTATTGTTTCTCCTTTCCAATTGCCCAATATTCGTCCAGGACAGGCTCACAAAAGATATTCAGAAACCTGGGAAATCTTATTTAGTCTGAGTGATTAGGAGAAATATCTACTTTTATGGGTTTTTAAATTATCTTCCTGGTGAAATTTCTCTAGGAATATAATTTTTCCTATAGGAAATGACATATTAGTTTGTACTTCAAATATGACCTTAAGCTTAATTCTTTTTTCCTTGCGGCAGTTTTAACTTCAAGAACTCCTGATGTTCATAATCAAATTACTTTGTAACTCTGAAAAGAATTCCAAACTGACAAGTAATTTCAACTTGAATATTATGCCATACTCTCTGACTGCAAAGCAGCAGTCACTGGTGAATTTCTATCTAAGATCCTGAGACATTAAGATACATAACATTCAGGACCATTCTTCATACTCTGAAACCATTTACAGCTGTAAAGGTTACTTCCGTTATCAATTTGCACAAGTTCAAATTTAGTCACCAAGAATTAAAATATTACCAACATACTTCTGTCTGAAATCTTAATAGTTATAATTCAATGCAATGTCATTCCTAATCCTGACAAATTTAGAGGAATATTTTTTTCAAGTTCAGTAATTTTAGGCTTTGTATATTCTGTATATGGATCAGTTAACTCTTTGTGCAAGTTTCAAAAATCATGAGGAGAAGGAGTGAAACAAGAAAACATAAGTGTAGAAGATGTGCAAGACTCTACATGTCTAGAATCTTGAGGTTTTTAGCTAATTTAGAAAAGCAACCACTGAATTTCCAGCATATAGTCTTTCTATAAACCAATGAGAAGACTTAGCAATTAAGAATCCTGTAAAGAAATTACCTTAACTGAACTCAAAAGCAGACTAAACTCAATGCAAACTTTTGCAGTGAAAGACTTCTTGCACTACAGTGAATCCTGGGACATAATCTTTTCCCAACCTTTCCCTGTTTTTCTCCTGTAATAGCCCCATAGATCCCTGGGTTCAGCCATTTTACATTGTCAAAAGACCATACCAAGTTATTTTGTCTCTCTACATTTTTAGATTAAATATTTTTCAAATGGTATCTTTGAACTGTTGTGTTCTGTTTGAGAGTGTTCTTCAACTATTCTACAATTCCTATAAAACACCCTATAGGAGGTTTATTGAATAGAAGTCCTCTATAAAATTCTCTGCCTACCTACACATTTTCTTGCCTATAAGTTAAGAACCATTCCTGATAACTGGAACAGACTTTCTAAATAAATAAATAAAATAAAAAGAAAAAGTTAATATTTTGGAAATAAGAAAACGTCAAACAAAATCAACAACCTTCCCCCATCCTATTAAATGTATGGCCTTCTTTTATTTTTTTAAAAATTAAATAAGACTGCACTGACATTTCTTAATCCTGATTTTCATCCTATTATTTTGACAACATTGCAGGAGGACATTGGTACAATAGCAGAACAAAAGAGAAAAAAAGTACAAAATACATGTAACCCATGCAGGATACATTTTCAGTAGAGTAAAGCAGAGATTGTAGGAAGACTTTTATTTTCAGTTTCCAGAGTGACCCATCATTAAAATACCTCACTACAGTTTTACAGGAGAAACATATTTACTACCAGGTAATGGCTGTCTGGGGACATTGCCATTTTATCAACCTTCCCCTGGAGCAAACCTTGCATACATTCATGTCTCTGTCAGTGCTATCAATCTCTGTGTACCACTAAAGGACAAACTTGATTTTTGCCCAGACAGTTTGTCTGTGCTTGGAAAAAAAAAAAAATCAAAGCAGGATTACATCAGGTTTGTTTCCTGCCCTGGAGTACTGAGTAAAAGAGTTCCTACAGTCTCTATACAGTTTTTATGGACACAATTAAAATACAAAATATTACTGCAGAACCTTGCAATATAACCCATGTGAAAGAGGAAGCCTATGTGACTGGAAAATCCACAAAACATAGCACAATTGAGTCACAGCTGAATATGTATTTTGAACTCATGTTAAAATTCAGGTGCATGTTGTTGTCTTCTAGAATTCAGCTCCATATGAATAACCTCATTAGAGAACAAAACCACTAATAAAAGTTGAAAAAAATTAATAATAAAAACCAGAGAAAGGCAAAGAAGACAGGTCAAAACCACTACATTTCATCTTTAAGCATTTAAAAAAAAAAATTTACGTTTCAGTTAATTAACAACTGTCAGCATTCTTCTGGGGTGGGTACAGCTATGTCTGTGAAACTGCAGATTTTGTTCTAGCTTTATTTGTTATCTTATTATGCTACACTGGGCATCTTTTATTGCTTGATTTCTATTATTTGGGAATTTGCTCTGATTTCTTCCAAATTTTCCTTCATGCTGGTAAAGAGATCTTTAGATAACTTAGATCTTCAGATAACCAGATTTTTAGATAACCAACTGTTGCTTGTTGTTCAAGCAACATATCCCAGAGTTTAACCTTGTCCTGGGTTGACTATATGATGCTTTTATCCCCAATCGTCTCATTCTGTTTATGTTGAATAATAATAAGTTTTGTACCTTTAAGAGTGTTACAGAGAGTGAAGGGGGAGAGAGAAGAAGCGCGCAGTTTGTTTTCAGACACTGCACTCACTCCTCCACATTCCTGCTCCTGACTGTGTTGTCTGCGGACAGACAGCGGGACAGAGAGCTCTTCTTTTGCTTTTTAGTTAGTGTTAGCTAGCTGGGGCAAAGAAGTTCCCTGGACTGTTTTTTTTCCCTTTTCTTTGGACCTCTTGGAACTGCTCTGGACTGAACACCCAGGAGAGCACTGGCAGCTGCAGCTGTGGCCCACTGGGCCGGCCCTGGCCTGCGACAATTCCAGCACTGAGAGACTGATCAGAGACTGAGTGAGCTGCTGCTTGAACCCGGGGTTTTCTCAGTTTGTCATCTCTTTTAGAGTGGCAAGGGGTCTCATTGTTTTGATACTGTTTTGGTCTCATTGTTTAATAAACAGGGTTTTTTTTCCACCTTTCTCCAAGGAGGTATTTTTCTTTCCTCCCGGACCAGTTGGGGGGAGGGGCCGATTGGATCTGCTTTTCCTACCGGAGCTCCTTTGGGGGGATTCTTCCCCAAATTTCTTCTAAACCTGGACAAACCTCAAAACACATATGCAGACCATATTTCATCATGGAAAATTAGAAATTAACATCCTTAATACCTTGATAACTATATGTTCTATCCTTTGAGACTATAAATCACATTGCATTAATCAATAGAATGAGGACAGACAAAATTCAGTTCACTGCTTCACTGATTATGAAGACATGGAAAAAATCTGAAAGTCAGTTACATGAAAATATGTCTGGTCAGACATACCAACATCTGGAGGTTAAACTAATTTGCTCTAATGGAACATAGTAGAAAATATCCTCTAGTTTTTGAAATTGTCCTTGTTTGTTGGCTTTTTTGCTTTTTGTTTTTTTCTTTTTTAACTCTGGAAATTTCACCATAGCAAACTAATATGCAGTATCTGCACAGGGCTAAAATGAAGAATTACGTAATTTACTACTGTACAGTAATAATGTTAAAGTTAACATATTTTCCAAAGAATAAGAAAGACAAAAAAGTAAGAAAAACTGGAATAAAAATGTGTGAACTTGAAATAACTCTTATGTGCTGAAAATCAAATGTTTATACTCCCTAGATTTCTATTTCCTTAATTTGAAAAGACTTTCAGATGTTTTTTTGAGTGAAGATAATTTACTGCTCCCAATCAGCATCCAAGCCTCTTAAGATACAATTTAACAAAGCTGTTTATTATTAGTAAACAGTTATCAAATATTTCCTCAAAATTTGTAATGCATTAAGAGGCAGTTAATGAAATGATGCATATTCTTTTATTTCCTCCTAAAACTTTTTCTCTCCTCAAAATTTTAGGGTGTTTTTATTACCCAGCTTGAAGTGAAATTGAATTACACAAAATGACTGATTGTCAAGGACATCTGAACAAATGAGGTATTCATTTTATTCAGAATCCATTGAAGGATTTCTTGATGTTTTTATTTAATTTGCTTCATATCAAACAGCTAAGCTCTCCTTTGAGACACATCACAGAAGAAATAAAAGATTAATAAAATCCCAGTAAGTTCTTAAAATCTTTCAGAGTTTGACAGAATGCCTTGATATTATTCCATTTCTTTCTCATAGATAAATAGAGACCAGTGTTGTCATTGAAGTGCTCTTTGCCACCAGCAGTCTAGTCCCATGGGCATAGGTACTCTATATACATCAAAATCTAAGAATGATGATAAATAAATCAATTAAAGTACTTTGGAGTTAATGATATATATGTTTGGAGAATACAGGCTGTATAAGTTGTTTTATTTATATAGAGCTATTTGTAAAAGCTGTTTAAAACCACAAGCTCTTCCTGTGGTTTCTAACAAATGTGCTGACTGCTTAGGGTAATGTCAGTTGTGATGCCAACCATTGGAACTCAGAAAGATGTATTATTTTTATACCTAAGGGAGTATTTGAAAAGTTCAAAGTAATTCAAGTAGTTTTATGACAAAGAAAAGCTTAAAAAGCCATATTTAAAAATATATAACACAACTCAGCAAACATAGAGTTGAGTATATTTTCAGGTAATTTAATGTTTGTTTTAATGCCATTTTTAAATTCTCACTTCCCTCTTGGAGTCTATTCAAAGTAGTTTCTTTCCTCATAAATTACTTTAATTTTCTTTAACTAGTTAGCACTACTTTTCAACAGTTATTTTGTATTTTTGCACATAATGAATACAGACTTTTAAAAGGTTGTTGTGACCCTTTAATATTTGTCAATGGACAAGGCAGTATTACTTCAGGCCATTTGTGTGAAAATGAAAAAGTACAGTATGATTTATGGAAAATTTTTATTATAATCCCAGATATTTTTCAAGAGGCCCATATTATTGCATTATGTGGGAGAGGTGGAACCAGACAGATGTCCCAAATAATATGATTTAGCAACCAGTACTTTCCTTAACAATTTTTTCAAGGTACATTTATGGAGATGGCAAGGTTAGGTAGAAAGCTGAGGTTTTTTCACTGAGAAACTTGCTCAGTCATACAGGAAAGCAACCAATTTACTAAGAAGTACTGAAGAATTCCATGACAAGAAAGGAGATTTTCATAAGTACCAACAGATTAAAATTAAGGCATGGAAGCCTAGTAGAAATTCATGTGTGTGAAAAAATGAGTCAGGAGACTGGGAAATTGCTGAGGAGCTGTTCATCTATGTGCAAACACTTCCCCAGTACTCCAGCACAGTTCAGAAGGTTGGATTATCACAGTGGTGTGACAGCCAGCCGTGAAACAAAAAATTTGCTGGAGGCTGGTATTTACTACCCACTTGACATTTAAAAAAAATCTGCCGAGTTTTCCTTCATAGATTTTTTTTTTCTTAGCTCAGTGATGTAGACTGCTGCCTTTATCCTTATTTACTCTCTCAATTTCTTACAGGGTGTTGTCTACCTATGTACTGTTAGTACAAAATAGATAATTAATCTGCTGAATTTTTGCACAAGACAGAACCAAATAAAAGCATGAAGAAATATCATAAAGAATAAATAGAGTAAGATATGAATAATAAATATGACAATGTAATTCTATTTTTTTTTAATAGTCCAAACAGATTAAAAAAGCAGTCAATGTTTGGGCATTTTAATTTTGAAAAAAAAATTACCAAAAAGATATGTTATACGGATTCACTATGTTAATTCAGTAAAATTAAACAAACACCTGAAACTCAATAATTAACAGAGGTACTAAACCAGCAAAAGAAAATAGGAAGTGATAAATTAAAAGAGCAGCTTTTTGCTGCAGAGGCTACATGCTATGCAGAGGAAATTTAAATTTGCTACAATGAAAAAAGCAGCTTAATTCCATTCTAATTGGTGAACATATTTTAAATTTACTCTAGTAAGCTAAGTCATCTGTGTTTAAATCCAGATTTTGTGATGTGTTTGTAGCATCGGACTAATATTTGTTTGAGAAAAAGTTATAAGTAAGATAAAAGAAAGCTCTCAAAAGTTTCTCTCTCTTTCTCTCTTTGATTTATGTATGTGTGGATTCACATGAGCTGAATTGTTGTGAGGAACTACAAAGCATAATCAAACGTAGAACATCTTGGAAAGAAGGAAAATAACAGCCATTTTCTCTGTTCCTTTGAGACATGGCAGAGATTGACACCACCTCTCTGCAAGCTCCTTTTGGGCAGTTGTAGAGAGTAATAAACACTCCCCCGAGCCTCCTTTTCTCCAGGCTAAACCCCAGCTCCCTCAGCCACCCCTCATCAGATGTGTTTTCTACACCTCTAGCAGCTTGACTGCCCTTCTCTGGACTCACTCCAGCCCCTCAACGTCCTCTTTCCAACTGAGAGGCCCAGAACAGGATGCAAATTTGAGATGTGGCCTCAAGAGCGCCCAGTACAGCTGGACAATCAATCCCTGCCCTTCTCCTGCTGACCACAGCCTGGCTGATCCAGGCCAGGATGCCATCGGCCTTCTGGGCCACCTGGGCACACTCTGGATCATGTTCAGCTGCTATCAGCCAGCACCCCCAGGTTCTTTTCTGCTGGTCAACTTTGCAGTCGCTCTGCTCCCGGCCTATGGCCCTGCCTGGGGCTGTTGTGGCCCAAATGTGGAATCCAGAACTTGGATCGTCCTTCTGATCCTTCTTGTAGGTGGGCCTCATATTTGCTATTTTCCAGTCAATTGGGACTTTTCTAGATGATCAGGACCGTTGGTAAATAATTGAGAGAGGTTTGGTGGACTCTTTCACCATCTCCCTGTTAGGTGCATCCCATCCAAGCCCATAGACTTGTGGGTATCTAATTGGCACAGCAGATCACAAACCATTCCCTCCTGGATTATGGGTGTATCACTCAGGTTCCCATCCCTAACTTCCAGCTCCAGGAGTTGGGTATCTCGAGTACTACTGCTTTTGGTGTTAAGATTGAGGCAAAGAAAGCACTATCTCAGACTTTTTGTCATCCTCTGACACTATGGCATATTCTGCACCCAGAAAAGGATGAAGATTCTCCTCCTTTTTCTGCCAGTGTATTTAAGGAAACGTTTTTGTGTTGTATTTACACAGAGGCCAAATACATGAATAATCTCCTGGCATCTTGCAGCTGGTCTGCATGACCCATGTGACATTTGCCAGTCCCCAGTGGATGTCCCCAGTGGATGTCTCAGGTGCCTGAGATTATCAGTGTGGCGGTGGCCACCTGGGTTGAGGCAACTGAACTGAGCCCTAAGGAAACAGACATTGCCTATGAAAGAGATGTGCTTCTCTCTGTCAGTGACAGAACATCAGAAGAGAAAGGTGGAGTAACTGTACTAAACAAAGTACACCAAGAGGTGTCAGTTTGCACTTCAGCCTTCGCAGAGCTAAATATTCTCACAAGGTCTGGATGTTCTAAAAGAAATTGCCTTCATGAACAACTTCCCTTTGCCATTTTCTACAGAAAATGGGCACATATACTGAAAAATAATAAAATCATGTTTCTTAAATTAATTAGAGTATTTTTATTTAGGTTTTTTTTCCACATAGTACCCAGAAACAATGCTTTCTTACCATCATTTCTCAGTGTCAGAGGCGTAGGAGGACTCAAAACTCTGGCGTTTGTCACTGTGTTTTTCACCAGGCATATGTAGCTGCCAACATCGGATGTTTGCACCTTGGATATGTAGAGATTGCCTGTCTCCTGAGAGATGAAACGCCTGCTGTCTTCTGCCACAAAAGATGGGAATTCATTAAATACCCAGCTATAGATGATCTCTAAAAGAACACAGAAAGAAAATAAGATAAAGTAATTGCAGAAACAATACTGTGTCATGTTAATAGATACACTAAATTAATGTTCGTTAGCTTTATTTCAATAATCTATGGGGAGAAAAAGTTAAAGATTTTAAAAACCTTTAATTTGTTTGGTTTGGAATTCAAGAGGATATTTTTTTCTCCCCTTGGGAATTTGAAAGTAGCATAAACGTTGAATCCATGAGTTCCTTGTGAAGGCAGAATTAGTTCAGGTGAAATAATTAATTTATTTATCAGACTCAGAAAACAGCAATAAGATATTAAATAAATCCCTTTTCTAGTCTTTGGGCCAAACCAATAATAATATCCAAAGAATTATTTTCTCTACTAGGTCAGATTTGCAGGGAAATATATCAAGACGATTCCTGCAGAGCTGTGGATGACTTCTGCAAATGTTTGTGTATAAACAGGTTTCATTTTGAATATTTTTTTTAAAGTCACTAGATTGTAGTAACTGCTCCACATACCTCGTAGGTAATATTACTGCGTTATCTTTTACATTTGCTTCATTGAAGAATTTCTTAACCTTTCTATTATGCAGCTTAAATCCCTATGATCAATGAATAAGCCCTTAAACCAAAGCTACCAACAAATCATTGACTTTTAAAAATAGCTGTTAAATCTATTCCCTTGGTTCTTATTTTTATCCCATGAATCATCTATTCTATTTACCTGAACATTATATACTTTTCCCTTTATACTCATAATAATTAGTAGAGGGGAAAAAAAGTTATTTCCTATTATTCTGTATGAGATTATATCATGATTTAATAAAAACCTAGATTCATTTATGCCTCAGAATTAGAAGTATCAGTAAAGTTAATGAGATTCTGATTTATCAGGATGTTCCTTGCAGGGAATTATTCATGTGGAGTTTCACCAACTCTGACTTTAAAGCCTTAACCCTATGTATACTTCTTTATGCGTTGTTCTCTTTTTGAGCTTATTTTACATTTTTTCATTCTTTCTTCACAATTGGAAAAAATATTGCTCACTACTTAAACTGGCACATCTGATGAAAGGTTATTTGTTCTGTAATCTCCCTCCTGTAGCCTTCAAAAACCTGGCTTCAAAATGAGAAAACCAAAGTTAGTCCAGGAATGTAAAGTCCCCACTATTTTTCCAAGACACAAACTGCTCCACTGGTATAAGAAATTTCAAGCTTTTAGACTGAAATTTCTTGTGTGGCTACTCATCTTCAGCAGCAACAGGAAGACAGTAATTTCAAGTATATCAGTCTGGTTCTCTCATACTTTTATATAAAGTTAGTTGAAAATGAAAGAGTCAAAGGGGTGAGAGGAAACACCTCGAAATTTAAATTTTGCTATGTAGTTTCCTTTTAGTGATAGGAGAGAAACTGGTGTAAGAAGTGTGAAACATACTACATCTTAGCCAGGTGTGCACTTTGACTATAACAGTATGGAGAGAATTAGGAATTCCAACTGATTTGTCCTTTCTATCCTTGTGTTGTACTGTCCCCTGACACCGTGGCGAGAAAGAAAAAAAGAGGCACAATGACTGCTTTTTCAAACAATATAAGCAAACAGTACATATAGTGCTAATAAGATGCAGTATCTTCTGAAAAAATTTTTAGGAAGTTTACTCTAATTTTGAAATCAGATGAAAACTCTCTCCTAAAAATCCTTGTGGTATCAATATAAAAATGCTGTGTTAAAGGACTGAACATACTTAGTTGTCAGGAGGGGAAGACTGTCTCAAAATCTCAAAATGGGGACTTAAACTGCACACATTGACTTTTTACTAAAATCTTTTTTAGATTTATTAGTAATTCTGGGGGCTACATAGGACTCTAAGGAATTAAGATCTCTCAGAGAATTCTCTGAGTGTTCAGATTTTCCTTCCTCTTCTGTTATGTTTCAGGCAAAATACTAATTATGCCCCAAATATATATTGGAAATTTTTATTACCACATTTTACCATAATGCTTTATCTGGCAAAAAATTATTCATGGCACTACAAAATTCTACAAAATGATGATGAATACACAAGTTCAAGGAAAATACACAGGCTTTAACTGAAGACCTGTTACCAATTCAAATGGAAAGTAATCAGTCTCACTAATTGCTCTGGTTTAAAAGTAGTTCAAAGCAAATCCAAAACAGTCATCAGTGTGGGTTCACTGGCAGTTCACACAGAAGAGAATTTTCTCCATTAATAGCCTAAAACCACTTACAATTAATTATTCATTTATTAATTAGAATTAATACTAAAGAACAGATTTCAGGCAATAAATTTTTGTGCCTCTAAGGAAATAAAATACTTAGTCTGTGCTGGTGCTGAATCCAGGGGGATACTGTCATTTTGGCACTTAATTATTTTTGCTGTTAAAAATGGTGTGATGGATGAATGTGTACTGGCAGAGTGTACTGAGACAAAAAAACGTAACAGAACTCCCACCAAACCTGAAGCTCAAACCATTTATGATATAGAGCTGTAGTTAAGGCTTTTTTTTTTTTTTTTTTTTTTTTTTTTTAATGCACACCTAGAGCATCTGTATTCCAGCCAGGAGCCCAAACTCTTCAGTCTAGAAGAAAGTGTTAGCGGTTTACTTCTTGATTCTTGTCAGCCCATTGAAATTGAAAGAATTGCTCCTAATTTTCATTTCTAAAAAGCAAAACCCCAGGAACACCCTTTAAAATACTTGAAGAATGCATCTGAATGCTCAGGTCTGGAATGCAGCTGGAATTCTTGGTCTCCTTTGCAGGTGAAAAGGCCCTTAGACACTTCATGAATTTTTTTTTTTCCTCCTGTTAAACCTGGTTAATGAGTTCAGCAGATTCTTAAATAAAATTCTGAGGGTCATGTCCATACACTATACATAGGTTTCAGTGGAAATATCTCAGGAAAATGTTGCACACCAGTCAGAAACAACCACAGCTGGCTTGGGATCTGGGGACCCCACAGTTTTTTAGCTGACAGAAATAGATGGATGATCTTGCAGAAGTGATTTCACAAAAGGGTGTTCGCAGAATGACTGCAATTAAGGGAAAATGGGTGTACCTTGACATTGATCCATTGTGCAAATATCTCACACTTCTAAATTTGCAGCCCAAGAAGAGGATGAATCATGCATCGCTGTTCACATTCTTGGACTCTGACTGTTTCTGTTTTGTATGCCAGCAAAATTACAAGTTAGAGTTTTTAAAAAACAAAATTGCTAGCAAAGGCTGGCCAAGTACAAAACCAGGGGGTTTGTTTCATTTTGCTGGTTTGTTTTTCTACTGTCAGTTTTTAGCATAAGCCAATAACCACATGAATAAAAGACACATTAAAAAAAACCCCAAACTAATAAAAAGACAATAATGGAAAATCAATATTTAAAACATAGCTGTCTTTCTGTAGACAAATGTGTAATCATACTCTACATCACAATAAAATATTCTGAAACAGTGGATGTAGTTACATGTCACAAGTCCCACAAGAGTTCAGCACAGCAGCACATGTAAACCACAGGAAGAAAGGTATTTAAATATTATCTGAAATCCTACTCATACAAAATGGTAAACTGCTGAGTGAACTTTCAGGATTTGAGAACAAGAAGCCGAAGACCAAATGGATGACACCAGGTCTATTTGTACACAGTTCACTGCAGTTTTTACTGAACTTCAAGCCCAAATTTTCCTATAATTGTTTATGTTACAAGATTTTAGAACCAGTGTCATTTGGCCAAGCACAAATACAATTGTCCTTGCATTATTTTTCAATGGGATATTGTACTCCAGAGGTGCATCTCAAGCCTGACAGACAAATAATGTTGACTTTCAAGAAATTTTTAAGCTAAAAGTCAGTGCTACCAAAATCTAAGTAAACCAAACCAGAACTTTAAAATCAGAAAGTAATTACTTTAGATATGGACCGTATGAAGTAATCTGCTTTTGAGAAAAATCTTAGTAAATGTTTTTTCCATGCTGTACACAATTTTCTTTCAATAGGGAAAAATAAGTTTAAGACAAAAGATAAAACTAAACACTGTATTATACATAAGTTTGGAGTTTTTTTCAGAAGATGTGCTGAGGTTTTTTTTATTTTTATGCCCACCTTTTTTATTTTTAATGTGACATCAGGGACAAAATGTCAAAGAGGATGCAGAGCCCTTCCTTGAAATTACAGTTGTCTCCCAACTTAAGGAAATCCACAGATACTTTACATCAACACAAACAGAAAAAGAGAATAAAAAGATGGAGAAATTATGTATTGTAGAACAGTTGTAAATGGATGTGTGGTGGGCTGAAAAAGTCTTCTGCTGCTATATTCTCATATATAATGTTTTGGTGTAAAAATTATATAAGTAATTTTGGTAACTACAAAACTGATAGTTCCTTTTGTGAATGACCAACCTTGTTTACAGAAGGATGTCTCTAAGGAAATATTTATATTTTTTTTTCTGAAGATGATTTGGAAAGTCTTCCTAATGTAGCCTTCCTAATGTCCAATTCTCTTTCTGTATTTTATTAAACACTTTTTACTAGGCTATATAGGTCAAAATCTGGGTCATTTTGTGATGAAGCAGTAAGAAGAGCTCATCTATTTCCTGACAGAATTAATTTATAGTCAGAAATCTTGCTTACTATAATTTCTTAAATGATTTTTGTAGTTCTGTTTTCTCTGCTAAACAGCACTAATTCCTAAACTGTCACAATGTGATGTACTTCCCATAATGGATGGAGCTGGAATACTCACATATCAGCATTTTTCCTAGTGCTTTTGGAGATATTCTGATGCAGAAAATGTCAGTACTATGGCAATGTAAAAGTGTTCCTGTCACTGTGGGTCAGTATGAAATAATGCCTGAAGTATTGTAAAGAGAGCTGGGCTGAGGCATTCAGATAACACCAAATATTCACTCCTGTGTTTGTTACTGCCTGAATGTTTCCCAGATTTGCTTCAGGGATTTTCTCTTAAGAAATTGTTCCATTCATCCTTTTAACATGAGGTTTCTGGACAGCCTTTTCAGCAGCCCTGTTAGCTGAGTGGTATTTTGGGTCCAAGTGAAGACATAACAAGAAGGTTGTTATATAAACTCTATTAAGGTCACTGAAAACCTAAGTGTCCATAACATGGCTAAATTTTGCCTATTCGAGGGCAAAGCATGCAAAATAGCCATGCCATAATTGCACTTCTGTGGAGTTATAATGTTTGTACAAGAAATAATTCCAGCTCTAGACTTCATTTTGTTGTGTAGTGGGACATCCCATTGGAAAAATATATTTCTCTTCATCCACTTAGAATTTGCCTTGATTACTCTAATTCCACAAGATGGCAGTACTTGATGAATAAATGGTATTGATGCCTGATGACAGCCAAAATCTGAGATAATCTGGAAGTTTTTGCAAATCTGAAGAAGTCTTTATTGCTATATTTTAATTGATAAGTAAAGCAGCAAAAAGTAAACTCAAGATTACAGGCTGAATTTACTATATATTATATTAAATGTATGTATAAATTTCAAATACATTATTAAATATATATATATGAAATATATTGAAATATATATATCTATTCAATGAAAATTTCAAGATGGATTTCCCTTAGCATTTATAATTATACTATTTGAATGAAATAAACTGTCAGGAAATATATAGGCCTACATCTCCTCTTCTGAAAATATAAGGCCGAATTTTATGCTAAGCCCAGTTTTGAACTTTTCCCTCACGATATTCTGTACACTATCCAGAGAATAAGGGTACAATATGCAGTACCCTCTAATAATGGGGAACACTTCACATTAAGAGGGAAAAAAGGCTTCTTTTTAGCTAAAATGAATGAAAACAATGCATTGTTCCTCCATCCTCCCAGTGCAACCAGATAAATAATTGTGGTGCATTTCCCTGTGCTGCTATGGTTTATTATCAATGCTCAATAATCTTCCAAGAAAATATTTAATGAACATAATTTATTTGTTGTATTGTAACACACCCACATGGAGCAAACAGATATTGTTGATTTATCAGTTAGCAATTAAATTGGTTATTTCCTTCTCTGGAGGCTTTGTATGTACTGCTCACTTATCTGAAACACAATTCTTCCAATCACATGTTTGTCTTTCTTCAGATTCAATTACAATGATAAATCTCCAAATATTTTCTTTCTTATAACCACTCACACAGTTAATAGCTAAAGAAATTCTAGAAAAGGTAAATGTAGTGTCAGGATTCATCTTGTTCTGGAGGATGCAAATATTATATTGTAGTTACCAGTGTAGACAGCCAATGTAGTCTCATTTGTACTTTAATATTCATGAAATATAACCAGTCACTGAGGCATATAAAGACTAATGAAATGTATTTCTCATACATGCACTCTTTAAAAACACCACATAGCATACGACAAAAAATACAACTTTGAAAAGATATTGGATTATCATATGTATTTGATTGTTATTGGTATGATTCTCATAATAAAAAAAGAAACCTGTTCCAGAATGTGTCAAAATACTGTTATCAAAACCACACATTATTCAGGCCCTTCTTCTGCCCTCAGGCAAGACCAAATATTCTCAGCACACACTAAAAGAATGTTCAGTGATTTATATTCCTAAATTTAGATCTTCACAATAACCTATTTTTTATTGGATAATTGGACAGTTTTTTAATATTTATCTATATTATTTTTTAATACTGTTTATTGCCTTTAACAAATTCCATATTGGAAGTACTGAAAACACATTACTGGAAAGCAATATTAAACTTTTGCAGCTACAGTGGAATACTATTACCCCTGTGCATATCAAACTTTTGTTTGCAAGGCTGGATCAGCCAAATCTCTTCAACTTTTCTTCAAAAGTTTTGATTTTTAATCCTTTATTTAATTTTATTGTTTTCATCTCCTCTGCTTTCTACATCTTATAATGTAGGACCCAAAGTTGGACATCAACACTACTGAGCAGTGGAACAAGAGTCACTCATACTCCACAGGTAGCCGCTCTCTTAGGATGTCCTAGAATTCTACTACTGAATTATCCATTCTACTAAGTCTTCTGTTATTTTTTTTAAATTGCATTTTTCTAAAGAAAAATGCCATTTAATCACTTATTCCTTTATATTTTATTTGTATATTTGATCTTTGATAAGAACAGCAATCTGAATTTTGCTGAATTTTTTGTTATTCCTCATGAACCATTTGTCTAATACACTGATCATTTTTGCTTTTCATTCTGTGTTCTGTAGTAATTGTAACCTCTTTCAGGGGTCATTCTCAAATGCTAAATATGCCTTTCTTTCCCCTAGGTCACACACACTTGCAAAACATAAAATTTAATTTAATATATATTCTCAGTAACCTTCTCATGTAAAGAAATGCTTAGACATATTTAAGGTCATTTTATCAATATACATTGCTATTTTATGTAAATAAAGAAGATATTTAAATCACAGAAATTTATGGGAGAAGAGCCTGATAGGAGAAACAAATAAAGTTGTGATAATATTTGAAAGTATTTTTTGAGGAAGGTGAACACTGGAAACAGAAAATTCTCAACACAAGGCAGAAAAAAACTACATAAAAAGTTTGAAAATTAATTTTTTGAAGCAATTAAGAGATTTTAAACAACTCTGTTATTTATAGTCTTATTTTTTAGATAGGAATGGAAATCAACATTTATATAGGAAATTCCTGAATGCTTCATATAAATTGATGTTCTATGGTTTATAACACAACAGGTAATACAAATGCCACTGTATATTGTTATTTTCTGTGAAAAGTAGGAAAAAAATAGGTGATAAAGAGCAATAAAGTAAATAATGTAAATAATTAATACTAGAGAATCACTATTGAAACCACTGAAAAATCCACGGCCAGCAGGAGCAGGGCAGTGACCGTCCCCCTGTACCCAGCACTGCTGAGGCCACAGCTCCAATCCTGTGCTCAGTTCTGGGCCCCTCAGTGCCAGAGAGACATTGAGGGGCTGGAGCTTGTCCAGGGAAGGGCAGCGGAGCTGGGGCAGGGTGTTTAGCAGAAATCCTGTGAGGAACCTGCCTGGGAGTGTTTAGCCTGGAGAAAGAGAGGTTTGGGAAGATCTCAGTCTCTAAAACTACCTGAAAGGAGATTGTAGCCAGGTGGGGGTCAGTCTCCTCCCTCAAGCAAAAGCTGAAATAATAAGAAGAAATGGCCGCAGGTTGTGCCAGGGGAAATTTGAATTGGATATTAGAAAGCCTTCACCAAAAATGCTGTGGAACATAGGAACAAGCTTTCTAGGGAAGTGATGAATTCACAAACCTTGCAGGTATTTAGAGGACATATAGCCATGGCACTTAGGGTTGCTGGATTAGATGATCTTAAAGGGTCTTCTCCAATCTAAATGATTCTATGATTAGTAATTTCCAAAGAGAAGAACTAAATTTGGTCTATCATTAGAAAGGGTAATCAAGATGATACACATCATTAAAAATTTATCTGTTTCAATCTTAGATGAAATAGTTCAGTGGGTGATATGAGATTTGATTAATATCTAATTTAAATAGTGAGATATAATTAACAATATTGGAAGAAAGTGTATCTAGTCAAAGTAACTCATTTTTATAATTCTTTGTATTGACCAAGAGAGCAAAGTTTCTGTAATAGGTCCAGAATTCAAATTCATATTTTATAAAACAACATATTGACTAAAATATTAGAATAAACATAAAATTAACTTACTGTGCATTGAAGGGAATAAAAGCTGACTGCACAGCATGATGAAGAGGACCAGATGTGGAATTCTTTGTCCTCTCCTGCTGATCATTTTAAGAATTAAAAGAAACCTATGCGTTTGTAATCACTGATCTACAGGAAATATAAAATTTGTCAAAGGTAAAAATGCAGAAAACATCACTGATAAACTCTTATTTAGATAGCTTATTATTATTAGAACCATCTTAATGATGGAAATGTGTTGAATCTACAAGTTGATTGTTCCTTAATAATGTGAATGAACAAGGATTCTGTGATAATGCTTAACTAACTATTGCATTCATATGAAAATTGTGGCACTGGAAAATAATGAATATGTTGTTTAATGCTAGGAAAATATCATTGTGTAGAATATGTGTGGAAATTATTTTCTCTGGCAAAACATTCGACAGAATTTAAAGGGTTTTTAATTTTTTTTTTTCATTCACACTTTAGTTTGTCTTGTTCTCTGATCATGTTATGGCACTTGATTTTCTCTATAATTGAACGACACTGGTGATACTTACTGCAGCACTCTCTGCTCTCCTCTAAGTTTGATGCAGTGGTGAGTATGATGAAAAATCCTACTCCAGAGCTTTTTGACTAGTAGGGAACCCAGAGTCCCTCATCCAAGGGGGCGACTACTTTGCATGGAAATTTCATTTTATGACTATTTCAATGATGCCAATAGGTAGTGCATTTTGAAGGCATAAATAGGACATTTTTCAAAACAGTAAAACAGAAGTAATGTGTGGATGATGATCATCCAAATTTGTAGAATATTGCTCTGTCTTAAGTCTTTGTCATCTGAGAGATGCAAAATGTGTAATTTTCCTTATTCAGCAGAAGAAACTCTGAAAAGCAAATTCTGTAATTTGGCTACAAATGCTCACGAGTACTTCAATTATAATAGTATCAGTCTCTCAAGGACTTATATATATATATGTTTCAGTTCAGTTTCTTGTTCTTAAAAGAAAGCAGTAATTTAAATTTGTCCCTTTACATCGCAGTCACCTTGATTCCTGATGCCAGGAAGGATTAATAGTAGCAGAAAGATTTCTTTAACAAGATTTAAATTCAGGCTTCTGGGTATAGAAATGAAAATAAAAGGCAAGTAGAGCTCTAGTTTATACTTCAAACCACTCTTTTTTAGCAGAATTCACCATTCTATACATGTAGTTGTTGTCATAGGAATTGTACTGTCAAAATGTAGGTTCTTGGAGTCTGTGGAGTTACCCTTGCATGACTGTACACAGTGAACTTAAGACATAGCCCACTGCCTCTCTGCTTTATATTCTCTTGATATTAAGTGTTTTAATATAAATATAAAGGCTTTTGCTGGGTCTATTTGCAGGTCAGTGCTTGGTGAATTCCACCATGGGCATAACACAATATGACTGATGAATCTTTCTCAGGCCTGATTCTTTGGTCCTATAGTATTTCTTCCCCTAAGGCAATAAAAGGAAGTGACTTTCCAGCAGTCCTGAATCAAGCTATAGTCAAATGGATATCTCCACTAACACATAATTCTTTTAGTTTCTAATATTTTTTCCTCTTCTCACCAGTTCTTTTTCCATCTATAAGAAATGCCAAAAGACACACACAAAACTTTAGAGACAATGAATCCTTAGGACTTTTGTGGATGATCATCAGGTACACGTAGCTATTCTCTAATCCTCCCTCCAAATATGATTTTCAAATATGTAAAAAATCCAAACAACAACATAACAGTATAAATTTCGTAATCCTCCAGATGTTAAAGGTCTTGTGCTCAGCTCCTTCTTGATGTATTTTCTAGTCTTAAATGTACCAAGGAATGGATTGGCCATTACATTGTTCTGAACATAATGGAACTGGGGAACATATGCCTCAGAGAATAGCATAAAACCAATTTTATAGTTCAAAAGAAATTTTTTACATACTAAGATCGATGGTGACAGATGATTTTTTTCCACCTTAATTAAAAAATAAAGTGCAGACAAAGAGGAAGAAACATGTCACATTAGCAAATTGCCCCAGAATGCTGATATTGTTGTTCAGCCATGTTGTACAAATAAATCATCACAAATAACGTCAGCAACAATAAATCATTTAAAGTGTAACAGTGTTGAGAATGCAACTCCTACCTGTTTCTACATACAGACATTACACTGTTGCATCCCTGTGCATACTGTTCTGCACTGCTGGAAACCCAGTCAACTGCTTCCACCCATCTTCTACTTGTCACATTATGGTTATTGAGACATGATATGTAGCCTTCTATTGTCTTATTTTTAGCCTAGACCACTATCACAGGATTATGTATCCCCTCCTGAAAACCTCAGCAATAGCAAAGTGAAGCATTTTAAATACATATGATGTGTCCCATTGCACATAGGTATCAAATGGAAGAAGGTATTTGTCCAACTCTCCTATTCTTTTTGTTTATTCTAAAGGAAATATCATTAATAAAATAACGCAAACAGCAGGAAGTCCATCACTCTCTTCTGCTGATTATGTACATAATTTTCAGAAGTCTTATTCTGTTTTTCAAAATCCATTTTCATTTAGGAGTAGGAAAGAATTGTGACATGATGCCTCAAGATTTTTAGCTTTTTCATGTATTTCTAGCTTTTCAGATTTTTAATATATAGCTGTATATCTTGTAGCACTTTCTGACACTCTAGAATGGTAATGATCCTTTCTCACACATTATGCCACACTCTTGAAATTCTGTTTGGTTTTATTTTCAAGGGGAACAATTTCTAACAAGAACATCCTGCTTTGCACCAGAAGTTGGGAGGCATGACAAGATACAGGGCTAAGAACCCCAATGGAGCAGGTCCAAGGGTGGGTTAACAACCTTTCTCCCTTTGGATGTACTTGCTAGATATACTAATTAGTTAAACTTACAAAAACTGGGAAAATTAAATCCTGTGTGTGCACATAAGTATATTTTGTGCACCTGAAAGCTTTAATTTAAAAACTGCCATTTTTGTTATCAATTTTAATATTATTTGTAAGGTTTTCCTTCCGATTCTTGGCAACAAAAGATCTGGATCTTGTAAAATCACAAGATATGGATTGGAAATCAGTGCAATTTTAGTCTTTCTTTGATGTTTTCTTTATAGATCATCCACTATTATCCTTTGGAAAATAGGTATTGCTTCTTTCTTCTCACATTTGATAGAGGTGAGAATAGACTCTTCGGGATTGAAACTAGCTTGCTAAACTCCTAAAGGACTTTGTGGTTCTGCAGGAAAAGCCAAGCTGTCAAATACTTTATCACTATTGCCTACATCCTTCTTTTCATTCTCTCTCCCTACTCCTGAATTTTTATCCCTGCAGTCTCCTATAGGACATTTTCTCACTTTTTGAAAGAGGAAAAATAGCATGGAAATTAATGCTCCAATAAACCTATAAATTAAGGAAAATTTTCTTGTTGCAGGTTCTCCACTCAGGGGCAGCAGCATCAAAACAACAGGAACTGTATCAACTGGCTAAAGAAGTCATCACAATGATTTTACCAGTATTGAAACAGAGCATAAGAACATGGGAGATAGAATGGGTAAACAATTATCAGAATTAAGAGTGATATTAATTATTAAATTTTTAAAAAGAGGACATTTTGGTCATAAAAAGTCACCTTTTCACTATAACTGGTCTGGAAAACATAATTTGTTGCTAGAAGATATAGAATGTACATGTACTGCTGTACAGTGATTCAGATCTGGCTATAATCAGATTGCTGTCTGAACTCTTACATTATTATGCTTATACCTATCCAGTCATTTTCTCCTTGAAAAATCCAAGCAATTGCCTTTAACATATTTAATGTTAAATTATAGCTGCCTTCATGCCAGTTATAATTTTATAGTATGGGAAAAAACCCCATAATACATCCATATATGTGTATATATATATATATATGTATTTCTAAACAATTTCTAGTTTTCCGTTTGAAAAAGAAAAATGCAAACAAGATATCCCAACCATTCGTACCACTTAATTTATTTGGAACAATCTTCCTGAACTGATTAAATTGGGTTTTATGAAAATCTCTGTCTCATTAAGCTTTGAATCACCTCGAATGGTCGTAAGTTCCCTTTCATACTTAAAAAATAAGGAATAAATGACTTTATTATATAGAGAAACTTATTAGCAGAATCTGGCAGAACTCAGATCGGTTTTGTCCAAAGCCTTCTGCCTCTGAATCAAACCTGGTCTCCTAACATTTGCAGTAGTCATCTCTACCAGAATCACCATTGAATTCAGCTAATAATGCCTAGTGTGGGGAGAATTGCATTTTTTGAAAACTCCCCCTGTTTTCATCCTGGTTTTTTTGCATCCTTTAAGATTTCATCACAATGGTCATGGAGATAAAAAGCTAGAATCCAGAAACTTAGAAATAGATAATTTCTCACTTCTTTCTCTGTTTCCTCTTGTTTCAGCTATCTGATCAGCATTGTATTTCTGGCTTCTTTCCCTTAGTTGCACAGATTAATGTGTGCATTCTCACTCTATTATTTTCTGTGATAGGGAGAGGTAATTAGGATTAATTAGGAATTTTCTAACTTGAACAAAATGGGCCTTCTGATATTTAGCTAGTTGATGTGTTAGTGAAATGATATTTTTCCAGGCTTAGTAAAACATTGCATCTAAAGAGTGAATGGATTCTGATGGGAAGGTGACTATGAATGGGTCAGTTCTGGGAGAGCCCTGTACCTCTGAGATGGTAACTGCTGTGTGTGACATCAGTCTTAAATCTGTGAACCTTGGGCTGCTGCTGTTTTACAAATTGTGTAACCATTGCCACAGAAAGCATTTGTGCAACATTTTAGTTGGTACTTTTCCTACACAAGCTGAGGAAAAGTTGATTCGATACCCTGAGCATCCATTTCTGTTAAAACTGGCAGGACAATGCTGTCTGGTTTAACCCCTAAACTAAGAGGTTTCTGCTAGTTATGCCTAATTGGTTGGGACATATCAGTAACTGGCTAGTAACTTGTCTTGAGGGAAGAGGAGCTTGCCCACTAGAGAAACTTTTCATCATTGTCCTATTTGTCAGGCTGTAGACAAATAGTCATGTACAGCTGGTGACTGAGAGGCAATAGTGCATGAGCCTGAGGGCCAACTCACTCCACATATTTTAAAAATTAATTAATCTCTCATGCTTCTCCCTCTTTTCTTGGTATCTCCTTTCACTTTGTTTCTCCTGAGCTGTCAGCTGGGGTAATATATGTAGACAATACTGTGACTATGAAACTACAGCACACATCCCTTAAGGAGAGCCCTGTCAGGGCTGCCCCCATCATCCATTGTTGTGTGCTGCCTTAATTGGGCAAGGTCAACCATCTTCTTCTCACTACGTTTTCATAGTCCCTGAGGGGACAAACAGCTCCTGTGAGTGATCCAGTGGGTGTAGGGACATTTCAAACTACAAAAATGCCAACCAACCAACCAACCAACCAACCAACCAACCAAAAAAAAAAAATCCAAAACTCAGAAAAACTCACCAAAACCCCAACAACAACAACACAAGAAACCCAACCAAACAAAAAATGAGAGAAAATCTAGACTTATTTATCCATACACCTACTATACAGACATTGTCTAGAATTTGGGTCACGTGCAATCATTACAATGTAATTAAAATCTAATAACAACACATCACCAACAGACTGGGAGTAACTCCACTCTGGCAAATACAGCTTGTTAAAATGCTGCCCTACAAAAAATTTTGTAATCCCCAAACTCTTAAATTTCATATCCTCAGATGAATGCCTTTAACAAGACTGAGGAAGGAAACCTTAAAATGTGCTTCAGGGAAGTCAGCAGCCAAATTACTGGTCATGTATTGAGTAATGAAAAGACCATAGAAGAAAAAAAGTTAATTGCATTTTTTCATTCCATAATGAAATCTACAGGCATGGTCATCAATCAGTTGCACAAATAAAGAACACATATTCCTATGCTGAGAAATGTCAGGGGCCATGGACATTCTATTTAAGGATAACACCCATGTGAATTATCATTATAAGACATTAAAGCTTCAAAAGCAGTCTAGTAAAAGTGACAAAGTGACGATGCAAGAGTGAAACACCTTTATGATTCTTCCAAGCAAATATGTGATGTGTGAAGAGATAAGATAACCCTATGAAGTTAACACAGAATTAGGACAGGAAAATAAATGTTGAGATACTCTGAACCTGTCCTCTGATGCTTTTTATTCTCCCATTACTGAAAAGCAAAATTTAAGGTTTATTCAAGTTATCCATAGAGGACAAATCTTCACAAGACTATAATAAAATCTAATAGGGAAATGCAGGAACCCTTCGACTCATGATCTAACTCTGGTACACAGAATCTCAAACAGAGGTTTTAAAACATTCTGCCTGGATAATTTATAAGTTATAGACATGCAAAGTAGAGATGAGAAACTTGTCATGTATTTTATATGTGACCTAATAAGTGTTTATTACATAAATCTTTCCATCCTGTACGGTAAGCAATTATTTTCTACTATTGTTACTTAAGAGGGCCTATTTCTGATTCCCAGCTTCAGGCTCCTACTAGGAATCAAAACAAGTGAAGAACAAACTATGGCATGCAATTATGAGAAAAACAAAACAGAACTGAGTATTCTATAGTGTATATTAGTATAATGTAATATAGTATACTCTATAGGATCCATATTAGATCCCTTAGAGCAGTTCAACAGCTGGTGAAGTCTAAGAGACTAGGATTTGGCTTCCATTTTAACAAGAATATAAACTTTTAAGGAGAAAAAACAATAACAACAACCACAACAAAACGCCCCAATCCTCAAACATCAGTGTTCCTCTCAATCTCACTTTTGTTAGTAGAAGGGAAAGTATACTGGAGCATTGGACAGTTCTACCTTCTCAGCAAGTTTAGCAGTTTGGGAGAGATGATAATTGTTTACAGTGACTGTGAAGTGTTCAACTTACCAACACCAGCTTCATACTTATTGACCTCTACAAACTAAGAGAAGGTACTGAGTGATTAATAAGTTCTGTTTAGCTTATGGGAGAGTCATGGTTAGAGGCATGCCCTGCCCAGCTTTTTTGGTAAATGTCGGATCTCAGGATCTCAGTCCTGAGGTGCTGAGCCTCCGAGACCACCTTGGGGGGCTCGGGAGTCCTGGAATGTTGCCAGAAGTGTCTGGTGGCTGGACTTTGGTCCTACACAGGAGACGACAAGGATGAGGGCTTCACCGGGGTGAATGGTGAAGGGATTAGCTAATTAGAGGGTGAGACACAGGGTTTAGGATTTATGTACAGGGGGGTTTAGAGAAGTAAGATGGAGGAATTGGGGTGTGTCCTGTCCTTCTTCTTCTTCCTCTTCTCCTCCATCTTCTTTGGCCACGGTGGCACCTTTGGATTGGTTATTACTGAGAGTACACCGAGTTATAAGAATAGATGGTATTGGGGAAAAATGATAAATATTGTACACGTAACAAAGGGTATAAAGATACGTGGCTGCCTGGGAGGGCAGACAGTGTGCTCATGGCTGACTGCTGAGCAGATCTCTGTTCGGCTGAAAGAACATCTTTTAGATAAACAATTAATAAACATAAAAACCGAAAGAAGAACTGAAGCCTCTTCTCGTCCTTCGATACACGGGCTGCCCCAAGGCCACCTCGGGCCTTTCCAGGCCCCTCAAACAGCCGAGATAAACCGGACAGGTAAACTGTGAGTTTTCAGTGCTTTGATAGGTGCCAGAAAAGCAATTATTCTGCCTTGGTCTCAAGGCAAAAGGAGAGATGTCACTTTCACCAGCATACTGGCCTCTCCTGGAAGCAAATTATTTAGCTTTCTACGCTAAAACTAGTTTGAAAATTCAGATTTGGGGAAAAAAAACCCAAAACAACCATATAATAGAAAAGAATCTGAATGTTACTTTGCTGCTTAATACATAATATTGTTTAATACAGTAAAAGTCACGGTCAGGAAGAAATTTCACCTCTACTGACAGGTTAAGGTGATGAAGTGCACCCACTCATGCCTAGAGAGGGCTGGAGCATCAGAAAACTAAGATATTGAAGGCTTCCTGTGATTTTGAAGAAACTGGTAATGGTTAGATTTAGGACAGAAGTTATCTGATGTTGTGGACTAAAATGCCACTGTTGGGTGTCTGGATCTTGGGACTTAAAATTAAAATAACAACATAACCTTAAAAAAACCTTGTGACCCTCAGATATATATAGACAGACATCTGAGAATTTTATTCCCAAAATCAGCTTAGTAAATTGAGATCCAGAGGATGCATGGACCCCTTCAGAACAGAATTTTCTGTGTCCTGCATATAGCTACCTGAGCCAATTGTCTGTAAACAAGGTAATGAGCACACTAAGAGCAGTCCAGCCCAAATATAACCATCTTGTTATCATAACTAATTTGCCTGGAGAAATTTACTAACCATTCTCTACCTGTATAAGGTGATTTACAGCCTGTCTTATTATTTTTATATATAATTTGTGCAGTGTTCAAAACAGAGGACTTCTAAGGCTATGTTTGACTTCAGTTGGACTTGGTTTCCAACTAGTAGAGAAGCTGCAATCTGAAACTGCAGATTTAATGCAAATGCAGCTTTCACGTTCCTTCAGCAGACCCTGAACAGTAAGAAGTGATAGGTTTGTGTTTACTTCCAAGGTGGATGTCTGACTGTGTCTGAAGTACACATAAATAGGAGCTTAGAATGACTTAAAGAAACTTTATTTTTTGTGAGTTTCTCCAATTAATATGAGGACCAAGAAAACTGTGTAGGTAACAGAAGAACAGGACAAAATTTTCTAGTGCACAGTAGCAGGAATTTTTAGCAGCTTGCCTGTTTAGCAGCACAGTATGCAGACATCCAGACAAGGATGTCTGTGATCCCCATGGCACTGGCATTAATCACCTTTGATGAAACTTTTCTCATGAAAAGTACAGTTTTATAACAGTGAAGGGGAGGTATAAAAGATGCAGCTTACAGCACAGTTTACAAACTTTGTAAGATCAGCTTTACCCTTTAGAAAGAGATTAAAAAAAAAGTTAGAGTTTAACATCAGTGCAGATGTCACATGCTGCAGATAGATTATGCAGCAGAGCTCCCTCCAGACGGCAGCATCCCTCTGAGGCAGGATGGAGCTCACATCTGCCTTCCCCTGTGTGCATCAGAGCTCTACTCATTCTAACAATGGGAATCGTCGTTCTCCATTAAGCTCATACTGAAAGCCTTGAATAAAAGCCTTAAAAAGCTCAGCTGAAAGTATTAATTCTGAGGGAAACATGTAAATCTGGATGAAAACTTCCATTCATTTTTAATCTTGCTATGGTAAACCTTGTAATTAAGATGATTAAATGGCTGAATAAAACCCTATATTTACATCATTTAAGATACCACAATGAAAAACCATAATCCTGTTTATGAAAAGAAAGCAGTAGAGGCATTTTAAATCGGAAACATCAAATGCTTGTTATTTAAGCAGTCAGTAATTAATGTAACTCTTGCTTAGCAAGGACAACTAAGAGTTAACTCACTAGGAAATGCCTCTTGGAGAAAAGAAATAATTGGGAAGAATCAGATATTGTGTTTATGGAAGAAAAAAAAAGATTAATTGTTATGTTTATGAATGATCAAGTTATCTACATTTAATATATTTCACAGGGGAGAAGTTAAGGATTAGCAACAAAAACAGCACTAGTGGGAAAGCTTCTGGAGTAGGCACATCAAAATGATACAGCACTCCCAAGGAAGCAAGAGGCAGCATTTTTTATGAGCAATGGTCCAGGAGAAGCAGGAGGTGACAATCTCTTGGTGGCTGTTTGACATAAAGAATTGGCAGAAAATCTTATCATTGAAAGTATTTTCTGTCCCCATTTTGAAGGAGAGGATAATGTCTCTCCAAAAAATCTCCCATAGTCTGTTGCCTTGCTATTACTCAGCAAAGATTACAATAACTTAAAAACTTATTTATTAAACTAAAGAGATAATTCTCTCATCTGAATCTTCATGGCAGCATTTAGAATCTATTTCAGGTGTGTTTACCACCCCACATTCCCCCTTGTTTTCCCTGTAAAATATTTGGACAACAATCTAATGAAAGCCTATATGAATAATATAAATACATCACAATTGTGCGTGTTTGCATGTTTAATGCATTACCTCTTGATAATATATCACAGCATAAATAAACAGAAATAAAGTCTATATGCATATGAAACTGCCTCTCTGATTAAAATCTTGTCAAAAGAAATTAAGGTAGTATTTTTCAGTCAGTGAGCTTTGTAAAGGCTTTCAGACTTTTTTCTAAAATTGTATTCTGTAAGATTAGAATGTAGGTACTATTTAATCAAAAGTATTTACTTTATCCTCCATTTGAAAATATGTTAATAAAACTATATCTCTCTCAATACAGTGTTTCGCTGTGTCATCTTTCTTTTCCCACAGTGTCTAAAAGGGCTCAAGTTGAAGTTCCTGGGCAAACTCATATGCAGTTATTGACTGGAGAGATTGAGGAATGGGATTCTGTTGAAGGACAAATGGCTAACGGGGTTGTGGAGCATTATTAGGCTTGATATTGTATCATGGATTTATCTCCTGTGATAAGTAATTGAAAATTATTTCTAAAGGTGCTGATCAATGTGAACAAGTCAATATCGCAAAGCTTGCAGTGTTCATCCACAAAAAATTCTCTATCATCAAAAATACTCCCATAACTCATGGTCTTGTAAATTTGAGATGTTCACACATTGCAAACATGCTCTGAATAATCTTTAGATTAGATGTATCCACTACAATATCTTAGGATCCACTTGAAAGTTTGTCTCCTGGGTAATTCATTGTTCAAAATTTCTTAGGGCTATTTAGAAGGTAATACCATCTTTACAAATCAGACACAGAAACTAAAATGGAGTACTGAAAAACTGAATGCTTAAAAAAAATTTTAGATGTTCCTGCACAGAAATACTTGAAGTACCTCTGCTTGGCAAAAGACCTTTTTACCTGGGCTTTTCATATTTGTTTTTAATTTCAGAATTAAATTCATACACTTCACTCTGAAATTTCAGGTTTTGTCCAGAATTATTTTTTACAAATGGACTCTGATCTGGCAGTCAACTTTCATTAATGTCTTGTATTTTATTGCCAGTGCTTTGTAAAATGATTTATTTTTGAAACACCACCAGGCCTGTAGATGTAGCTCTCCCCCTTTCAGGAGGACTCCAGTCATTGTATGAATATCACTTGCAGTCCGACTGCTGTACAAGAACTTACTGGTCCCCAGCACTTTGCAAAGAAGAACCTAAAGCAAATTTCCTGTGATAGAATCACAGATTTCTAAAGCAAATTTCCTGTGATAGAATCACAGATTTATTTAGGTTGGAAAACACCTCTAATATCATGAAGTCCAAGCAGTAAATCAGCACTAGTTCCACAATAATCTATGTCCTTAATAGCCACATCTACACACTTTTCAAATACCTCCAGGAATTGTGACTCTACCACTTCCCTGAGCAGCCTATTCCAGGGATTGACAACCCTTTGGATGAAGAACTGAATTACTTGCATTATGTAATGAACAAAAGGAAGGGAGGCCAAGTCCCCTTCCCATTGATAGGATCTTATGTTTACATGTGCATATCAGTGCTATTTTTCAGCTTTTGTAGATTACTTCATTACTCTGTAGAACCTTTTCTGGCTTAGCAATGGTGAAAAAATTATGCCAACAGAGGATAAAAATATTTTTCTGGAAGTAATTTTCCTGTTGGCATAGCCTACTGGTACTCAAACAATATAAATTAAAATGACTGAATGCTGTTTCTGAGCACTGTAGTTAGCACAGCAGGGGTTTTGCTGTCCCAGTGATGAAAATGAAGGATATTGATTTTCACCATCAAAGGCAATATCTGTGTAACAATAGTGTTAAAATCTGACAAAATAAAACGCAGAAGCATAATTTCAGGAAAACAATTCTAAATATTTTGATGATATGTAAAGGTGCATTTTGTGGAATGGCAGCTGTTAAAAGGTGTATGACAGTTTTACTCTTGATTATTGTCCATCTATCTTTTCAATCTCAGCTTGTTTGGGGAAATGAAATTCAGCTGCACTGCTGAAACTACCACTCACTTTTTCTGTCTACATCTTTTCCTTCTCAGTTTACTTATCACTATCAAGCCTTAACATCATGTACTCAACTGCATCATATAGACTGCAGTGTCAAACTCAGAAGGAGATTGTAGAGGCAACCACAAGAGAATTTGCTCAGAAGAGAGAAAAGCAGAGAGATGGCATTGATAACTGTAATACAGTAATAACAATCCTTGCAGTATAAATAGATACTGAACACATTTCCCTAACAGAAACTCAGAGGAGACTTTATTTTCCATCTGCAATGTTACTTTTCTTCAGGCCTAAAATTTGGAGTAGAAAAATCCCCTCAGTACAGACCTCATTTCCCAGAGAAGAAAAGGATAGCCTATACCACATCTGCCAAAAACCATGTTGTTCTGTCTAGCATGGTGTCTCCAGGTGTTGTATGGCACGGAGATATAAGGATGTCCCCAGCTGTCTACTGATTTTTGCAGGAGCGTCAATTTGAAAAGCAAAAAAGTAACCTCTCTGGAATACCTATGTTTTCATGTGGGAATCAACAGGCATTTCATAGAATTGATGGTAATTCTGACTTTTAGCAATGATGCAGTTTTATGAAACTGAGTTATACAGTGAAAGGAAGTAACTAAATCATGTCTCTACTGCTGAAAAGGAGATAAAATTTATATTCAACAAAAGTACCAAGACATAGGAATTTGGAGCAATTTCTGAAGGCTTCTAAACACTATAAGCAATCTTTTGTGACTTCAAGGCAGCCATATTCCCTATTGGTGGCATGGAGACTATTGTTACATTCAAGTTCTGTACTAGGAATTAGACACTCTTCTAGCAGAAACTTTGCTGCTATTCATTGGCATTTGCAATATGTGAGCTTGAATTAGTCCTTTGGTACTCCAAAAACTGTCAGGAGGATGGTGGATATCTCATATTTGAAGTTCCACAATCAAATACATACTGTATCTAAAGTCCTGGGCACCCAATAATGAGGAAACTGTAAAGGAGGAGCATGAATACAGGCTGCAGCCTACTGTACCTGGAGAATGAAGTGGAGGGGAGCACATCAGAACAACTCCTTGGCCTTCACGTACAGATACAGCACTTCTTGTCCGACCGCTAAAATTCCCCAGATCTATCAAAAGAACAGAACATTTTGGTTACATACCAAAGATTTTAAATTTTTTGGCTGCCACGACTTCCATTTTATTTCCTCTTTTAAAGCTTTTTCATACCTTGATCTATAATAGGAGGGCCTGAAAAATAAATCTATTTCCTTTATAAAAAATTCTGTGTTGCATCAGCACTTTATTCCTTCTTTAGTGCGTTTGCATACAGGATGAAAAAAAAGCAGCAGACTATATATATATATATACACACACACACACACACACACACATATATATATATATTCCATTATATTCCATTTACAAATACATATGATAGTACTTTTCTTTCCTTTTACTATATGCTTGATTTTCTCCCTTGGTAGAAGGGATTCATATGAAGTGAAAACGAAGAAATACAGCTGGAGGGAATACCTCAACTAACATCCAGACTGATGATGTTGCAGACCCCACTTGGACATTGCACACAGGACATGGTGATGACAGAAAGGAAAATCAGCACATTGGTTCTAAAACTATAGAACATTGCTACTCTATAGCACATTTACTCTTTCAAATAATTTTCTTCTGATTTCTCTGATGCTATAAGTCCAAACCAGTATGAGTAAACGTGTTTTCCCTCCAAAAGTTTCCCTCCATCAGGGCAATAAGAAGCATTTCACTATTGGAACAAAAATTTTGAATAAAGTTGCAGGGCACTGCTATAAACAGTTCATTGTGATTATTTAAAGCCTCTCAACCGGAAGATCCTATTATTCCATTTACCACACAGAACACTCAACATGGATTCATATGTGTTGTGGATAATAATACTCTAGCATTTATATCTGTAATAAAGAGATATGAGAGTTCAGTTCTGCCATCAGATTGTTAATGTCTTCACCTATTCCTCAGAGCCAGTGATGGTGTTTAAACCTCTGTTCTCTCAGGGGTTTTCTAGAGAATATTCCATCTGATGTGGATCAAGGTGAAGAGAGCAGCAACAAGATATTTTTGAAAAGGATACAGAAGATTCAGGAAGCATTAAAGGAGGATTTGGAAAAAAAAAATTTTTTTCCTATTAGTTGTAGCAACCTTTAAATATATTTTCTTCCATTTCCTGCTTTGAATGTGCATTGGGATGGAAAAATGTACTTTTTTTTCAAATGAAAATCAAAGATATTTTTTCTTATTTTAAATGAAAAGTAATTCATATGACTCAAGTTTCCATTTGTTCAAAACAATTATTTTCAAACTAAAGGAAGAGAGTATCAAAGAACTTTGAATTTCAGCTTTTTTGGCTATCTATTGGTTCTGAACTGAATTTCTTGTTAGCATATGACAGAAAAAGGATTAGCAGGTACAAAAGAAGGGATTTAGCTCTAAAACAAATAAATGTAGAGAAGCTTAAAAGGAAGGAAAGGCAAAGGATCATGCTTGCAGTTCTCCCTCATTAAAGTAATAAATGCAATAAGGAAAAATGAAATTAATGGAAAATTTAATTACTTTCTTCTAAATCTCAGCCATTACATCTCTATCCATACTGGAAATAAAAGGCAGCTACAGAAAATTTGTACAAACACCTTTCATTTCACTTTAAAACTCTAAAGAGGTAGATAATAAAAGAAATGGTGGACGGAACCCAGCTTTAGAGAAGAGAACTGTAACCTCTCACACAGCGACACCAGCCTTTGGTTCACTACTCTTGCTGCAGTATAAACCTGAAACACGTGTGACATGTCAGAATGCCCCACGCAGAATGAGTCTGTCCTTCATCTTATTATGATGTCTATGGCTGATAGATAAGAAAATGCCTTCTCGTGCTCCATAGGTGTTCATCTTGTGCCCTGAAAGATTAATTTACTCATATCTCAGTTCTAGTGGCAAAGATGGTAACATACATTATGTTGTTTTAAAAGCATTTCCTGAAGTTCAGCTACATAACTCCCATACTTTTTAACATAAGAAACAGCACTGAACACTTTGAAAAAATGTATTTAAGTGCCAGCCACCATGTCTAGTGTAACTTACTATTAACAATATCTATGCAAACCACACATTTAGATGGAGGGCATGTGGCAGGACTAATCAAATTTCCCTCACTGCTGAGAAATTATTCAATTAAAAACATTATATAGTGTCACTAGTGTACAACCTGTGAGACAGGAGTGGTCTCCACTGTAAAAGGGAAATAGTAGAAAAATTCCAGAGCTACTGATGATGCCAGACATTAAATCCAATGGGTTTAGTGTAGTACTTTCTGGATGTCAAATTTACACTGCAAGTGTATTTACATTAGCTCAGAGTAGTATTTGGTCTTTGAGAGAAGTTGTGACCTTCAGAACACCATTTATATATCTGATCCAAAGGAGCTGCCAGGTAGTGCTGCTCTCTCCACAGTGACTATTCCCATTTTTTGGAAATGAGCTAAAGCATGGGTTTCTCTCAGCACATACACCTATGTATTGATATGTGTTGTGGAACAATGACACCACCACAAGACTATCAGTTTTAACATGACTCAGTAGAAAAGGAAACACTTCCACAGAAAGTGAAAGGAGTTAAAGGGAAATAAATGAGGAAAACCTCAAGGGAATCAAAGCAACCAAAAACCTTTGAAGGTCTAACAATAAAATAAATATTTAAATAAAAGGGGGAAAGTTCTGCGATTGACAGAAGGACTTTTACAAAAGTTGGATCAGTTTTTAGCCTTTAATGGCCTTCCAAGTCACCTTCACTGCAGTTTGCTTTTTAGGTAAGTGCAGGAGTGATCATTGATTCACTGTGCTCATCAGCTGGCTGCAGCTAATGGGGGCAACAGGTTTTTGTGACCCAGTCAACAGTCAAGGGGTAACTGCTATGAAATTAGGATCAAATTAAAGATGAAAAACAGATCTTGTTTTTATTGTAGGCAATTATTGCTTGGTAACCTAGCATGGAAGCTGTAAAAGTCTCTGTACTTCATTATCAGCGACTTAAACCAGTCAATTTAGCTTTAAAGTAGAAATTAGATTGGTGCAGAACAATGTCCTCTGCCAGCTCAGTTCTGTAAGTTTAAACTGTTTTATATGCAAATTTATTATGCAGTTTAAAATGGACATAATATGATATGTATTAAAATGTTTAAAGACATATCCTGAAGATACCCAGACAAGAATAAAGCAGGCAATATTCTTTCCAATAAGGTAAAAATAGCTCTACACAAGGAGAGATTCTTCTATCAGGCCAAGGACAAACTTATTTATTGCATTGTCACAAAGAGAGGGTAGCCTTCCTCTCCTTGGATTTGAAAGACAGGACTAAGAAATAGACCTTGAGCTGGAATTGTAGCTCCTTTAAAAAGGTAAGATTTACAGGGAAAAGAATTCCATCAAAACATGTTTTTCAAAATCCCATTATAACCTAAATCAAAAACATGCTTTGACTGTACACCCTAAACAATGGAAAATATAAATGTTCTGTTTAATAACCCACAAGATATAGAAGAATGAAAGGTGGATATTGAAAAGATACAATATGTGATTGTATAGGAAAGTTTTACACTGAATGAATTAAACACAATACCCAGAATATCCAATAGTCCAAGAAAATTAATAGATTATTTTATGTTGACATACGCTTGTTTTGTAGGAATACCAGATTAAGTAAATAGAGCTGTATTAGTAGGGTCACTCATTTGACCTAAGTGTAACTTTTAATACTGAAATTATTCATTAGAAAAAGTGTGAAAGGAAGTTTGAGAAAAAAGATTTTTACCATGACAGAAACATCATCTCACCAGTGATAATGGGAGAAGTATACATCTTGAACTTTAAAAATCACATTACCATATGAATTTTAGGTGATAAAATAAGAGCAACACTCAAACACTTTAAAATGTATCATGCTTATTATCATTGCTGCTGTTATTATTTATTACGAGAAAAGTTTTAATTCTTCATGGATCATCAGACTGACAAGATGTGAAAAAGGTTCTTTTTCTTTCTCAGAGAAGTTACTATGCAAAAACAGAAATAGAGAGAGAGCATAGGAAAACAATGAAGCAGTCCAAGCCTGCATGACAACAGCCCTCTCTCTGTACATCTGCAGAGCCATTAAAGTGTTTTAATGAAAGGGGGGTCCATGCACAGATTTTTTCAGGGAGTGCTGACAAAAGGTGACAAGGAACTCAGGAGAATGTTTAAAGATTCCTCTCTGAAAGTGTGAAAAACAGAGAAAGGACACACAAGATACTGTACTTATATTTAAACTAGCATATTCAGAATCTTTCTCAGATATTGCAAGATTTTTTTTTCTCAGAAAAAAAATAAAGAAGGATCTTTGAATAATGGCACTGCACAGATGTGTTCTTGCAAAAACAAAGGACTTTTTTATGTACATGTATCGGCATGAAATTTAAGGTATATAATATTGATTCATTGCCCCTGAACTAAGTTTTCACAATGAAAGGCAGATGAATAGTCAAATACACAAACATTTTTCTGTCCTTAATGACATATTTCTATTTATATAATTTCTTATAAATGATAACACTTTAAAAATACCTGGTTTACTGTTTATTGTTCTTCATTTAGTTGTATGTCATGGCTATGTCTAGCAGTTTTACCTTGTAAATAGAAACATTTTTTGATGCTTTCTACATTTCCTATCACAGTGAAGTCATGAATTCATAAATGTGGCAAATACATTCTATCATAATACAATACATTAGAGAGATAATTAACTATCCTAGTGTCCTGGTTTTGTCTTAAATAGAGTTAATTTTCTTCTTAGTAGCTGGTGCTGTGCTGTGTTTTGGATTTATGTCACTAATGTTGACAAAACATTAATGTGCTCATTGTTGCTGAGCAGTGATTATCTGAAATCAAGGACTTTTGAGTGCTTCATGCTCTGCCAGTGAGGAGGGCACAAGAAGCAGGGAGGCAGCATTGCCGGGGCAGCTGACCCGAACTGGCCAGAGGGATATTCCGTAGCACAGAGCATCCAGCTCAGTGTATGAACTGGGGGGAGCTGGTCGGGAGGCATCGATCGCTGCTGGGGGACGGGCTGGGCATCAGTCAGGGGGTGGTGAATAACTGCACTGTGCATCTCTTGTCTCTCTTGGGTTTTGTTCCTTTCACTTTCTGTTTCCTCCTTTTTAATTACAATTTGAATTACTATTGTTAGCATTATAAATATTATTTTTTTTGTTATTAATATATCGTACTGTATTTCAGTTATTAATATATATAACTATTGACTAAATTGATTTATAGAATTGTGTATTAAATCTAGTACAATTACTTTTTATTTTAAAATTCTTACCCAAAATGGGTGGTTTCTATTTATTAATTATTATTATTAATTAAAAAAACTTTAACTTTTTATGAGAAAAAAATAGACTAGTTCACTATTTACTATGCCATAATTTTTAAAAGAGAATACTACATTTCAATTAAAATATTCACTACTGGTGATCCTACACAGATTTTTCTAAGTTATGAATTGATATGCTTCTTCCATTGTTTTGTCTTGTCTAAATACTTATTTTTTTCTATAATCTAATCTTGCACAGAGAAATACCCCAGGAAGGTTGAGGAAATTCTTGGTGTTGAAGAAGTTTTCCTTTTTTTATGCCTAGTTTCAATAACATCAATTAATAAAATCAGTATCATCAATAAAGCTTAATGCTACCCCAAGCCTTGAGAAAAAAGGGAATTCGTAGGTACCAAAATCTCCCTGAAATTCAGTAGGATTTCTGCATTCATAAATCCTGAAGTACTGGACCAAAGTGGATTACAAGAAATATTGACATACAGAATAAAATAATAAGATTATGTTGAAAACTTCAGAGCTACTGTATGATTCAACTTGGCATGTTAAGTTCACAATAATTAGGATGTTCATGGTTACAGTTGCTGGTGGTTATGATTAATTAGTTATAATCATTCTGTGTCTGTCAGGTTTCATCTCTTCCCACATGAATTATTTCAGCACGCTTCTCAGCTGTCTTTCATGACTGTATAATGCAATTTCCAGGAAAAACACAGAATCAAGTGGAAATATTATAGTTAAGTATTTTTCACCCTTTCATTCTGTCATTTAGAGGAAACAACTAAACTCAAACAAATAAGCAACCAATCTTAAGCGACAAATGAAAAATTTTCAAATGCAGATTCCAACATTTAACCACAAAAGTAAAGTGGGACAATAAATATTACTGCTTGCAGAGCTTCTCAGCAAACAGATTTTTTCACTTGAGTAATATATGCAATATATTTTTTTAAACACATTGTTTTACATAATGTTATCTGCGTCTTGAAAAACACACATTTGTATTTCCAACATTCTCCACAGAAGTTCCTGACACTGAGTGGTATACTACTATTTATGCACTGTGCAAATCCTGTGCACATGATTGCACCTTCTTTTTTTTTCCTTTCTTCTTATGAGTCTTCCTTCCCTTTTTGTTGATTTCTCTTTTAGTAACTTTTTTCCAATTAAGTTAATTATAAACATTCAAGGATATATTGCGAACAATCTTTCATGTTGTTGTGAGTTTCTTCAGCTGGATGTGACTTTTCCTTCTTGGGATTTTGGAAGATTTAACACAGAATGACTATCATAGTACAGTTTCTTATCATATGATGTGATATGAAATGGACAGTGACTAATCTCCATAGAGTTTATTGGAAAATTCCTGTGTAGGTGTTATGGTCCACAGGAAGCTGTAACAGTAGTACACAGAAAAAAACCCTTTTCCTACCCTCTGAGTGAACAAGTCATTAAAGATAACTTGTTCTGTATTTTATTGAGCTAATTTATAATAGAAATTGCACTAAAACATTTGTTGTATGTATTTATTACTTTTAGTTCATGGATTCTACTCCTAAAATAATATAATGGTGGCAAAGGAAATAAGCTTTCCCAAGTTCAGAAGTGATGGCAATGAGCTCATCTAAATTAAAAACTTTACAACTTCCATAGTATCTGTATCTGAGACTATCTTGCTGGCATGATACAGACAAAGAATCTGCAGGAAATGAAAGAAAAGCCTGACCTCCCAGGGTCCCTGTTATGAAGATAAAATGTAAGATGTTTGATAGTGTTTCAGTCAATAGTCTTTTTTTTCTCTCCCCTGAATTCTTCATAATTTGTTTCAGAATGCCATTATATGCATGAACTGAGACAAATATTGAGAAGCACTGTTCAGGTCTAAGGTTTGGGGAGTGGCATGATTGTTCAGGTTTCAGTAATAGCTGGAGGCTTTTATTCACCATTTCCATGAGACATGACATATCAAATTCTGATTCTACTCTAGACAGGTCATTTTGCTGCACTGACTTTTCAGCAGACTAATGTGTATAAATGCCTCCATACTTCACTTCTGCTTTGTCATAAAGAAAAGAAGAAGGTCATAATCTCCCAGAAATTATTTATTTGATCTTCTATGAGAGTTGTAGTGCCCAGCACGACCTACAAGTCAATTGTGACAAGATAACGAAGTGCTTGGACACATCCAAGGAGTAAATCTGGAAGACCTTGGTCTTAGCTGAATAGCTCAACTGGAAATTAAGGCCGTGCAAACAGAGAGTTGCCTAGGTAGCAGCTTTTTGTTACATACGATGCTAGGTAATGTTTTTTATAAAACAGTTTGTATTGGAACATGTTATTCTGCTTAATATCAGGGTGGTATCAGCCACTGAAAATCACAGTTTAGGATATGAGCATGTAATTTTACAAGTCAGAGTCATCAAAGATAACTAAATTGTCACAAATCAGCTGAGCAACTATAAATCATCATCTACGTAGTTTGATTTTTTCAATCTGTAATCTGTACCCCATTAATTAATTAATAGCCCTGTAAAGGTAGTCTGAGCATTCCTTTAATGATCTAATGTGTTGCAAATGAATGGCAAAATATTTATTCATTTTTATGACCAGAAAAGGTAAACATTCTTAGAAGGTTTCATAATTTCATAAAGTCTTGGCTAAAGCAGTTTCAAATGCTTTCTAAAAGGCATTTACTTCTTCCATTTCTCTCTTTGCATTCTAATGTTATTTCCTTATGTCATTTATTTTCTAATTCTGCACATATTAGTGTCAGAGAGCTTGCATAGGATGAAGCATATCTCCTCTCCTCTCCTCTCCTCTCCTCTCCTCTCCTCTCCTCTCCTCTCCTCTCCTCTCCTCTCCTCTCCTCTCCTCTCCTCTCCTCTCCTCTCCTCTCCTCTCCTCTCCTCTCCTCTCCTCTCCTCTCCTCTCCTCTCCTCTCCTCTCCTCTCCTCTCCTCTCGAGATACTCCTTTGAGTATCCTCAAAGATGTAATCACAGTCATTGCTTTAGGAATGTATATCAGGCAGAAATCTCTCAGCGCTTCATCTGATCTTTTAGCTCCTTTGCCACCTGTCACAATTATGTATTATCACCCACAGATCAATAGAAATAAAACTAAAATATGTATCCTGAACTATGTTGGTTAGGTGCTCCACAATACTGATTGATTTCTTTAAGCAATCTAATAATTGCATCTCTTCTTTTGCGTGCCCTTCCTAGAGCAATTGCTACCAAGCATGTCCCAGCTGTAAGTTTTTTTTAATGACTTTTGATACAGAAACAAAATGCAAGCAAAGCTGTAAGGCTGTTGATTTTGAAGCTATGGGCAATTTGTTAGTATTTCTAATGCAATGGGGAAGAACAGCAGGACAGCAGGACAGCTTCTCCTCTCATATGGACTGCTGACAATACGATATTCAAGGGTATCAAATACTAGACCATGCTGTCTAATCCTGCAGCTATTCCTAACCATAATAATGTGCATTACTTTAAAAAACAAACAAACAAACAAAAAAAACCCCAAAACAAAAAAATCTTCGACAGATATTTCTGGAGAAGACAACTGACCTTGCAAACAGGACAGGTCTGGGCATCCTACCAAGGAACCATACTTCCTCTTAATTAATAAAAATGAATTACACAGCATTTGTAAGACTTGATTGACCATAATCACAGTCCTATATTTAGACAAAGCTTTGCCACACACTGGTGCAGCACAGCTATTGTGTAGTGTGGGTAAAATCAACCACTGAGATGTTAAATAAAGAAAAAAAAAGAGAAAAATTTCGGACTGGAGAAGATTTGGGCCCTGAATACATTAATTCTCCATGGAATAGGAAAACTTCTGTCACAGTAATCAGACCTGTAGTACTAGCCTAGTAGGAAAGTACCATAAAGGAGTTACAACAGGTATTCAGAGACAGTCAGACATTAAAGAAGATATGGAGGAACTTGTTGAAAGAGTCTAGCCATTTTAAATATATGGTGTGCTTTTGGCAGAACAGAGTAAATACACCATGAGGAAAAGAATCCAAGGTTCTGTCTTGAATAGACAGCATACAGAAAGCAAAAATTCAATTCAGGAAAACAAAAGAGGCAATGTGTTGAAAAAAAAATCTGGATTTTATACTGAAGTAGACCAAATAATTGGAGACTGTGAAATAAAGACTGTGAAGGGGAATCTCCAGATTTTAATATTATGAATTTATGTAAAGAATGAATTAGATTGTAATGAATATCAAAAAGAAAATCCAGCAAACAAAATCCAGGGATTAAGTAGTTACAGATCAACAGTTTTTGCAGCAGTGTTGGGAGATGATCATTGACTGGCTTAGAGCAAATAGATCTGTAACCTCAGATGTGCTGAAAGGATTGTTTCTGAATGCGGTATTAATTTAAAAAGGACCTAATACAGCTAACAAAAAAGTAATAGGTGAAATTTTGCATATATGTGTCTGAAATATTTCAGGGGTAAAATCTTACTCATACCTGTCAGCTTCTAGATAAGTTAACATTATATGTTATAAAAGTATTTTTTTCCCAGCTCCAATGAGAATGGTAGTTGTTTTCAGCAAAAAGTGCTGGGATTCTGCTGTCTGAAAATCAGGTCCTTTGAAAAC
This sequence comes from Zonotrichia leucophrys gambelii, assembly GCF_028769735.1. NCBI lineage: Eukaryota > Metazoa > Chordata > Aves > Passeriformes > Passerellidae > Zonotrichia > Zonotrichia leucophrys. Next base: position 77,318,927 of record NC_088169.1, read on the forward strand.
TTCTCTGTCAGATAAGTATGATGTGTTTTTCTGATGCCATACACGTTAAAAGAGGTTGATAAATCTGAAAGACTTCAGAGAAAAGTTATGACATTAATTTGCATTACAGAAAACGTTTTATAGTGATAAATGTTTAAACGTAAAAAAACCTAACCTGACGGAGTTTAAGGTGAGAAAAAGAAAAAGAGTTTTCCATAATTTCTTTTTCTTAAAAAAAATATCCTGGTTTCTGAATCAATCTCCTAGTGAGTTTAACTGATCCTACAAAGAAGCTTCATGCGATTCTTGGAATTCCATCTAGAAATGGTTCCCTCACACTCATTTGGTATGGTGATTTAAATATGTGCATAATATTTTCCATAGAGTGGAATATAATTTCTGATATAAATATCCATGCAAAAAAAAATGTATATTAAAAGTGATAGTAAACTAAGGCATACTCTTAAAAATATAAAAATAATAGAAATATAAAGGCTTTTCAGTGATGTGTGGGACATCACAGGAAAATGGTATCAGATTATTGCAATGTTATTACTTGAATAATGATTGATGAATTTTTTTTTGAAGGAGTGACATGTAAGGAAATGGTACCTAAATACCTGGGGAGAATGGCATCCATACTATCAGTGTAATTTATTATCAACTATTTTGTTCAATTCATTGTAACCCACTCTACTCTATGGATGTTTCACACTGTGAGAATAGGAATGGGATTTTTATCAGGGTAATTGTAAATTATTGACAAGAATAACCTCAGTGGTAGTGTACATTAATTTTATCCAAGTCAATTACTACTAGATATTATACATTTCCAATTAACAATACAAGCATAGATTTTAGATTAAAATTAACTGTAATTAAGTTTGCTATGAGTAAAACTATAATGTTAGAATATTTAGACTTAGGGGTTCAGATAGTCATATTATAAATATCTATGTTCTACCAAATTTTACTAAAATGTAAGCAAACCTAAAATGAATACTATAGGGACTATATAGTGGTGACTAGTATTTGAGGAGGTGCATATGTGATTATACTTATAGGTAACAATTTGGTGTTACCTATAAGTATATATATAAGGCTGAAAAAGACTTTATTTAAAGACTGACTTTTACATAAATTATTTTGAATGTAAAGAAATAAAATCTTAAATTGTTGCCCCTATTATTTGAACTATTTTTTTTTTTATTGGAAGGAGTTATTTCCCTTCTAACATTTTACCACAAAAGCACAGTTGCTTTGTAGCTATATCTGAGCCAACTATCCAAGTCTTCCTTTCAAGGCAATGCAAAGAAATAGACACTTCAAAGGCCTGATTCATTTGACCTATTTTAGATGTCAACTTGACATGAATGAATTGCATCCCAGTAGTGCAACAGATTAAATAGGAAATCAAAACAATTAGATCAGTTGCAGCTGCCTATGGTGTTGACAGTCTGACATTAAAGGAGAATGAATAAAGTGTATTTAGAGGCAATTTACTACTTCCTTGATCTTCAGATTGTTTTCTCAACATAATTATTTTGCCAACTGTGCCCTGATAAAACTAAGTAGAAGATGATAAAGGATTCTTCTCATATATATATCAGAAAAGTAACAAAAGGCAAATATATTTTTTTTATAAATGTGTTGGACCTTTGTGAGTAAACAGTTTCTTACTCTTATAAGTAAAGTAGTGATCTAACCATTTTTTAAAAGCTATTTAGGAGATTAAGATATGAGCATAGTAGTTTTGAAATAATGTCTAAATAAAGGTAAATTCAGCCCTTAACCTCATAGTCTTTCTTATTGTGGCATTAATTGTATGCTAAGATACTGCTCCTGAGTAATAAAGATGATAGGTCTAAATGTAAAACAACTTCTCTATACACCTAATGTGTTTCATATTGTTATGCAGTGTAGAAAATCTAAATGTTACATGTTTTAAAGGATTTTACATTGATTTTTATAAGAACTTTACAATGTGAGGAACTCCATCTTCTGACTACCTGTTTGGTGATTAATATACATACAAAGGAAAACTTCTAGCTCAGTTTGCTGAGCCTGATTGATACCCAGAAAACCTAATCTACTGCACCTTGGGAAGACACTTACTGGAGAAAAGAGGATAAGAGAGTTAGCACCACCTTAATGTTGCAATAAATGTGCATCTTAAGATGACTCAGAGTTTTCATACAGCATTCACAAAATCAGCCAGCATTTTCTACTTATTGCTTTTAGTTCCAGTGGAAGCAAAAGGCTTTCAAAATAAGGAAGATATATTGTTATATATACTTTATGGCATTGACTTTATAAAGAGTGTAGGAAACTATCTCCCTCTCTTAGAAACACTTGTAATGTCAGAGAAGCAATGCCTTTGGATAACTATTGATTTTAAGTAGACTGCAGAAAAGATGTTTGCTTATCATGTAAACCTGCTCCTTATCCTCACAAATGCAGCTTGAGTATTTCTACCTGTTAAATCCTTCCTTTTAAATGCCAGCATTATTAAAACATTTCCAAGTTATTTGAGTGCTTCATTCTCTTAAGTTAGGATTGAATAGGAACTTATTAGATGCATATGATGGGATGTATGTACAAAGGCTAAAAATATTTTCTAATTAGAAGTGGAAGGATTGATTTCTTTTTTTATCCTAACAATGATTTCTAATGTAAGTGCAGCTGATGGAAGAAAAAAGCTAGTCTTAAATTCTCAAAGTATTTTCCATAGTCATACTCTATTAAATTACAATCCAATCAGTAGTTTTTTTGGCATACCCTAGAAAATTAAAATGCACTCAAATATTTTAATATCTACAATCAAACTACACAAATAGCAGCTTGGTGTACATGATTATCACTATTAAATAATGCTAAAACTGTTGTATGTGAAAAGATATAATTTGTGTTTCATCACTTCACTCAATTATCTTATTATCTACTACCTGAGGCTGCACTGCATTATTGTTTAAGTTCCGAATATCTTGTTAGGCAGTTTTATATCTCTACTACTATGAATATACTCTCAATGCTGCTCTGTTAGAAAAAAACAGTTTCAATTCCCCAGTCTGCAATTCTATCCCTTCAAAATAATAGATGAATGGGACTATGATAGAATCATTATGATAAGGAATACCCAAACTGTTTAACAAATACCAAACACGTTTGTCAAGCAAAGCTGGAATCACTGATTTCTGTCCAACAGTCCTGGAATCCTCAGTGGGTCATAGGAGGTGTTGCAAAAATGTGTTGTTGGTCAATAAAAGCCTAGAGCTTTTATGAGGATTTGAACTAAACACTTGAAGCTGGAGATGCAATGTGAGCCATAACAACTTCTGAGAGACAACACAAACCAATGTTCTGAAGTTTGAAAATAACTATTGTAAAAAAATGCACGCACACACAGACCTGCCCAAATAGCAGACTCAAGAGGCCAAAGGCAAAATAAACATACACAAGGCAAAATAATATGATAATGAAAATTAAAATAATATGGTGAAATCTCATAGAAGAAATGAACAGAAATGAGTTCTTTCAAAAATAAGTTTACCTTGAAAAATATTTACTACAACATGAATAGGGTTAAGCCCTTCAGCAAACTACACCCTTTTATGACAATTTTTTTCATTAGTTTGATAATACTTTTGTTTATCCCTCACTTTATTTGGATTCTTTGTTTTCTAGTTAATGGAATGGTTGTGTCCCTAGTCACTGGGATTACTGGAAAAATAAATGGAATCCTACTGTTATTTTCTTTATGGTTTTTCTGAAGTGTCATTTTGTCTTCTTGTATTACGGCAGTGAATTTCTCCAGAAGACTTGTGATTTCCTGAAGCATTTTGTAGACAAACACAATGACTGGTCAGTCTTGTTAGATCTTATAGACACTGCCTTTCAGTAGAGCTGGCACAGATGCTCATGGCACAATGCCTGTAGAGAAGGCACGTCAAATACTTTGGTGATGGAGGCAATAAAAATTCTGTTTACCTCCAGCAGACTGCTCAATAACTTTTTGATAAAATAGCTCCTGTACAGCCTTTTTCTTACATAATGTAAAATATAATTTCCAGAATCATTAACCTAAGTAATCTTTCATGAAATGTAATACAAGAAAAAAAAATTTAAGCATTTGAATAGATTTTGGTAAAGGCAAGTAAGTGTCTATTGCTAAGCCAGCATCATCCTAAGCATTCACCTTAATGTATCTCAGGTTAAAAAGTCCCAGGGCAGGTTCATCGACTCTACCGAGTCCTTGTTTTTTATGTTCTAGTGTAAATAAGAGAAGGCAAAATGTGTTTTATTCAAGGATATACATACTCATGCATTTGAGAATATATTCCAAGGTTGTTTCACACTGAGGGTCTACACTAGTCAATGATATCAATGACAAAAAAATGCATACAACTTTTGCAAGCATTCTGAAAAGCTTTCTGGTACCCTTCCAGTGCATTTGTGGTAGGCACACATATTTACTCTGGAATGATGACTTGTCATTCAGAAAACATAGAGCCAAAAAACCTTTCAGAGCCTGTCATTCAGACTGATTCTGAAACCAGGTTCTTTTTCATTTGCTTGTGCAACATGAATTTTTTTACGTTGCATCTGATTCCAGAAGCTTTCATAAGACTCTACCAAAAGTAAATGTTCTACAAATCAATTCTAGCCTACATATGGACTCAGATTGCTTAGCTAGACATAGAAGGTCAAGCTTAGTATGTCTTCTGATCTGAGACAAAATTTTCAGGTGTACCTCAGAAAAAATAATGTAGAACATTTCTCTCAAGAAGGAAGAGCAGGACATCTGCTGTAAGTGGAATCATAATCTTGTGTTTAGCATACAAATACAAATTTGAAAAGCCATTTCACTACAGTGGACTAAAATAATCACCATTTTCTCCCTACTCTATCTTACAGCAAAGAAATTTGCCTACACTTACATTACAATATGCAATGTTTCCAAAAGGTATGCCTACTGGTCACAGTATAAAAACAGTATTAAAAGGGGGAAATTTGCAATTCCTTTGCAATTTTTAATGTAATTTAATGTAATAATTTCTGAAAGGACATCTTTTTATGCTTTTCTGTGTGTTCTTTAATACCATAAATCCTGGGACATGAATCTATAGTTTCATAAGGGAAGGATGGCAGGTGCAGGACATAGATCTATATTTTATGATTCAATTGATATGTAGAAATGATGGTCAGGTGCTAAGCAGGGAAGAACATGCTGTCCCTTGTGACAGACGTCAAGGTAGAAGGTTTGTCTGAATCAAGGTAGATGGGGAAAATCAGGGAGAACGTGGATGCTTTTTGCTTGAGACTGGATGTCCTTCAGCATCTCCATTGGTAAGTATGTTTGCAGCAGATCACAGATGGAGAAACAGAGCTGCTTTTATCTTTTGTCCCCCTGTAAGGAATTGTGACCAATGGAGCCAGAGCTTTCATTGCAATTTGACCTTCAAATGCCACAGTGCCACAGGACCAGATGACACAAGTCCCCCTGTGTAGATGTCTCTTTCCTCTAACTTTAAAAATCTGTCTTTCATTTCTTTTCAGGGCACATGTAATCTCAGTATTTTAAAACTGAAGCTGATATTTCTTGAGGATATTTTATGTCTTCTACCCCTTAACTATGCATTCAGCCAAATTTTTAAAACATGAAGAGACAGTTTGTCATTTAGATATTCTGTCATATCAGCAAGCTCAAAGGACTGGGGGGAAAAAATATCTTACAGTACTAACTCTTTATTTTGACTTTCTCCCCTAAACAAACATCAGCTGCTGAAACTCCTAAACTAACAGAAACTCCTCTCCCAACAATAAGTTCAAAAATCTGAAGCTAGGTGATTAATGTTCTATTTGATGTTATTCTTACAGTGAAGGACTCAAGCCATCCTTAAATGTATTTTCTATATTTAATTCAATACACAGAAGTACTGGTTTCTTTATTCCAGCTTCTCTGTGTAATCCAAATTGGTGTCAAAGTGCTTTCTGCCTATCTTGCAGAAAATGAAAATTCATGTCTTTGTTTGTCTTCTGAATAAACTGAAAATATTGCACTTCACAGCTCTACCCTGAAGTATATTTCACTCAAGTTTAACAATACAGCTGTGATGCTTCCTGCAATACCACAGACACATTTATTTAGCAGAAGGAAGGATGCACGAAATATGGAAGTCAGAAAAATCAAAGGATGAGAGAATAATTCAGAGTGGAGTGGGCTCAGAAGATCCCTGATCACATTCCCTGTTTAAGTAAGGTCATCCCAAATGTTAGACCAGGTTGCTTGGAACTTCATCTAGTTGGGTCTTGAAAATCTCCAAGGACAGATACTGCACAAACTCTCTGGGGAACCTGTGCTACTGCATAGCTGTCCTCATAGAGAAAATGTTTTTTCTCATGATTTTCACTCCAGTTTTTGCCTGTTTTCTCTTTTCTTTCTGGTAATCACCACTTTGGAAAGTGTTGTGAACCTCTCAGTAGGCACTGGGGAAACACTGCTAGGTCCCATCTCTGCTCCAGGATGAACAAACCCAGTTCCCCCATGTTCTTGTCAGGTGGCAAGAGCTCCAGCCCTGACCACTTGGTGGAGTCTCCTGAATTCTCCTGAGCTTCCTAATGTCTTTACTGGTGGGCCTGAAACTGGACAAAAATATCAATTTGTCCTTTCATGGAATAAATAGATCTCACTATTCTCTGCTAAGTATCCAAGCCCTTAATTTTAATCTCTTAAAAATTGCCATATTACCATATAAATAGTTATAGTTAAAGAGCCTTTAAAATATTTTGAAATTATTATTGAAATAATGAATAAGAAGTAATTCCTTGCCTCAATGTTAAAAAAAAAGACTGCAATCTAGGTACTGTGACACAGTCAGTCAGAATCTCTTAATGTTAAAAGCATGAACCTCTCTAACTTGGGTCAACACACCTTGGCAACAAATTTCACTTTTATCAGACAAATTATGCAATCTAATCACTGTGTGGCCCCTGTTAGAGGAAGGAAGACACTATCTTTGTAAACTTAATTTTTTTCTCTCATTTACATTAGCAAGAATTTTATTGATATAATCTCAAAAACCAACTCTGAGTCACATACTTATTTTATTACGTTTTAGTCTAAATAATTTCTGGGCATTCAACTCTTTCCACTGAAAGACCATTGAGACCAGTGCTTAACATTTGTGGGTATGGAAAGTTATCAGCATTAGCACTGTAGAAGAAAACAGTTTAGAAGATGCTGCTCTTCACCGTATGCAACTGCAGAACACAGCAATGCTGGGTTTTGTCCACCCTTGAAACTGGAAATGCAGAAGAGCTTTGTGCAGAGGCATGGCCTCATGGCTCCAGCTTCCCTTGCATGTGTCTTCCATATCACTGCATGTCTGTACAGAACTATCAGCAGTTCCAGCCAATTCTATGTTATGTTGTTTAATGCTCATGTCTAATGCAACAACAAGATCTCTTGCACTGTTCTTTTTCTATTTGGTGGACAGTAGGAGTGGATGGCCAGATTTGAGTCACGGGTATCCAGGCTACCGCAAGTTAACTTTAATTTAGGCTTGGAACTGGAGTCTGACTTTCTCTAAGAAACTTTTCTCCTCCATAAAACTGTTTTATAATGATTCACGTTGGAAGGGACCCCTGGAGATCATGTACAATTGTCTGCAAAAAGCAGGACCAGCCTTGAACAAGTTGCCCTGTCTGATGAAGTTTATAATCTCTCCAAGGAAACTGCCAGAATAGTAAAGATAGCAAACTGTCTCTTGGTGAGGGAGAATTTAGGACTAAAATATACGGAAAATAAAAATGAATTACTAATATTTTTGGTAACATTAGTGGCCACTTACTTTATATCTAAATGTCAGAATCTCTTTTATATGGTTAGACATGGCAATGTTAGTACTAGGACTGTCACAGAGAATAAATCAGGTACCTTGTATGCAGTTGACTGGAGAAGAGAAAATGGGAAAAGGCAAATTTCAGAGATCCTGTGAGTAAAAAGATGGTATGTCAAAGTCAAGCAGCTAATCAGACTACATACCCTAAGGTATATCAATAAATCAATGTCATAAGTATATATCAATGTCATAAGTGCTCCTAATGAAGGATCATTTGAGAAAGTTTTACCTTTACTGTTTTTAGCCAGCATTCAGCAAATGAATAGTTACCATATTGTTCCCAACAGACAATGCAAAAGTCAAAATTATAGAAGGCATTTTTAAACATCTTCAGGTATGTTTAGAAGTGATAAATAAGGAATTACCATCCCAGTCATCTATTATAACTCCAGTGTAACGTGAACCACAGAAATTCTCAAAATTAATGTTTTGAAATAGATACCTCTTAAAAAAATATTAAATAAAAAGAAGAAAAATTTGCACTCATTCTCTAGAGAAGTTCCTCCAATGGTTGTTTTTCCTCTCTGTGAGGTTGACATTTATACCCAATAAAAACCAGTACTTTTAAGTTTCAAATGCTTGAATTTTTTTGCTCCTTTTCCTGCTAAATTGCAGTCTTATTGCTTATATGTCAGTGTGCCACTATCTTTCCAATGTAGAGCTAAAAAAAAAGAGTCATTTTTGAAAACAAATCTGTTTTTCTACTCCTACAAATCTTCCCCTATCCGTCAAGATGCTTTTTAAGTTGTACACCCCAGGGTATGCCCTCCAGGATGGAAAGGAAGATCAGGAATCTTCATACTGTCAGTATGGAAGGATAACCTTGACTTTTGATTAAGAGTTCCAATAAAATGGAAGCTGGAATAATTCAAAATAATCATTCCCTTAGAACAGAAATACCATGGAGACACAGACTGCCACCAAGGGCTGATCCATATGGTAATGTGACTCACAAAGGAGCAGCAAAGAACAGCACCCTAGGAAATATTGTACCACATCCTAAAGCTTATAGGTGTCAGTAATACATGACCTCTTAAATTCTTTCAGACAAAACAGCTCAAAGATCCTGACCCTTCTAAGTCTCAGATGGAAAATACTACAGATAGATGCAGAAGGGAAAATAAACTTATGTTGAAAACTTTCAACTATTTTTTCTCATGAACTTTTGGGGTTTTTTCTAAATCCAGAACTGTTTTCTGTGAGCAGTTGAACTTCATAGGAAGATCTGTGTCTTTTGGACTTCATGCAGGATGGCAAAAGCCATATGTCAATACAGTTCCTTAGCAATTTTTGTAGTTTTCCATCAGACTTAAAGCAGTTATGATGACATGTACATAGTAAGTAGATTGCTGTGTGGGAAGACTGGGTGCAATTTTTTAATATTCCCCTCACAGGACTAGAAAAGAGATCTTACAATCATTAATAATTGGGACAATTTTTATATTGTTTTCTTGAAAATCTTCATAAGAATTGGACCTTTTTAACCTACCTAACTGAATCTGTCAGGGGACTGACTACTAAATACAAAATTTTACGTCTCTTCAGTCTATCTCAAGCATCTCTAGAGAATGAAAAATAATTTATGATTTAATTTAACAGAGGGAAATTTGGAGGCTAACAGCAGACAATGACCATTACAATATTTTGCAGATTCTGTGGTTCACATCACCTTCACATTACATGTTCCTTTATTAGAAGACCTCGATGTACTTCTCAGTCTTGGAATCCCCCACTATTATCTGCCTCAGCTGCTACCTTATAAACCCTTGTAAAAATATGGCCCAATGAACAGAGGGAGAGAGAGTCAAAAGCATTAAAAAAATGTCAAACAAGTCATTCTTATATAGAGTGACATTAAGTAGAGAAGTCTGAGAATAATGACTGGCTCAGAAATTTAAAATTTATACATATATGTACGTGCACATGTATATATATATATATATATGTGTGTGTGTGTGTATTTCTATGTATATATATACACACATTTCTATATTCATATTTTTCAGCTAGATAAATATAAAACATATATTGCATTTTGAATACACATAGATGCTTACACATTGCTTCTGTGACATTTCACTAGTTGATCAGCAGCAATTTTAACAGGTTTAATTAGTTATTATTAGTTCACCCTAGTGTTAGCTCACACTTTAAAATCCAGACCTATGTGCTTAAAATGAGATGTAGAAAAGCTGCAAACCGCCAATTTTAGGTGAGCTGATAAGTTATAACAGAGCTCAAAAGGTGATGTTATGCCATTATATAATATCTGCTACAGGTAGATTGAAAAGTCTGAGTTCAGATATTAAGATGAAGAGAAGAGAATAAAAAAAATTAAAAGATGAGTGCTGTGCTTACTGCAAAGAGGTGAGTTACTATCTACTTGCTTTCTTTTAGAAAAGAATTTGTGAGATATGGAGCTCAAGATTAGGAAAAAAATCCTCTGGTGTAAACCCAGGAAACATTATGTCGTGCAAATTCATGCAAATGGAATAAGGGTTCACAGTCCTCATGAGCAGCAGAGATTTCTTTCTTATGATAGTTATGACAACAATGCATAGCAGTTCAGGATGAAAGGAAAATTACTGCGAAGTACATTAAGAGACTGCCTAGTGTTACTTTAATGCTCCAAATGCTTCTACATTTATTTAATACTTAGAGGAAAGCACAGTTTGAACTGACGTTGCTTGAAAGAATAAACAGCTGAGAAAGTATAAAAGCACAATGCTTTTGTGGTTATTTGGGTTATTTGAAACCTTTTTGCCTTAAGCTTCCTTTAATATTTTTGGGTGCTTCTGCACATAAGCAGAAAGAGGGATAGAAGAAGTGTGAAAGACTCATAAATTGATGAAGAAATGATGCAACTTTTCCTCTCTAGTCATCTTTGTAATAGTATGTGGAAGAAGAGGGAATCCTTCTTTAAGAATATCTGGTTAAGGTCCTTTCTCAATGCAAAAAGACTTAATGAGAAGAGGAGTAAGTCATAAACAAAACATACAAAGCAGCCATAAGAACAAAACTTGGTTGACCACACAAATTGATGAAGACAAGTGAGACTGTAAGAGCATTTATTCCAGCAAAGTTATCTGTCAGCAGACCTTGTCAACTAGGAAGGAAACTAAATGGAAAGAGGGAAACACAAAAAAAAATAAAACAAAATCTAAGGAGACACACATCCACACACTTGAACAAATAAATGTGGAGAAAATGAGAGGAAACAAACCTTGATTGATGGACTATAAAGAAAACACAGGTACCATTTCCAGTGAGATCAACCTGGACTTTGCAGCACTGTGAGACTGTAAACCAGGGGAACTCGGACAAGTACCACTTTGGACAACATGTTCTAGTGCCTTACAAACCTCACAGTAAAGAATTTCTTCCTAATAGCCAATCTAAATCTACCCTCTTCCTGTTTTCTCTTGTCCTACCATTATGGACCTGGGTAAAAAGTCCATTATATCTTTTCTAAAAGCCTCCTTAATATATGCACTGTTCTGTTCTATTCTATTAATTTAATTCTATACTCCTGTGATGGGTGGGACTTAATTTTGACAGTTCCTGCCTGGAGATTCTGGGACTCAAAAGACATTAGAAGAAATTTCCAGTGGTAAACTAAAGCAAAAAAGAGTTTTTGGATACATCATTTTTTTTTCATTCCAACTGTCATCAGATCAATTGTCTCATTTTCCATGTTTATATGTTATCTCAAACAATTTGTTCAGTTTGTTATGTTTGGCCTTTTCTTACAGAAAATACAGTAATGGAAAATACTATTCTCCCCTCTAACCCAAATCTAGAATGTGATAGAATTTGGGAACACTTACCGAAGTGGTAATTAGTTTTCTGCCTATACTCTAGTCATTTACTCACAGGTTTCATGGGTAACAATCACCGAGAAATGAGATGAGAGCTAAGCTGTCCTGTGTAGTACTTAACCCTATTTTTGTTTAATGATGTGTCTTCAGAAAATGAAGAAATCATCTAACAAAGTTCAGATGAATATCCTGCAAGTGCCAAACCTCACCAAACACACTGTTTCAAAGTGGATTTTTTTTTGCTGTCTCACCTTTCTCCAGGCAACTCTAGTTTCTGCACATTACTGTAAAACGTTTCCACTATTTTTCTTTAAATAAAATATATTGCAGTGCAATCTGCTTATGGAGTCTGAGATTACTATAATTCTTTCACACCTTCAACCCTTTTTGTCTTAATGCACATTCTTGAAATAAGAATGATGACATAGCATCCACAAGAGTTTCCATGAAAAAAGTAAAGAATAATATGATTTATGTAAACTAAAACTGTTCTACTTTTACCAAGTAAATTATGCAAAAAACCCGCATAAAAGTAAATAGAAGTTTTATAAATCAAACCTTAAGTGCATAAATGCATTCCCATTTCAAGCAGTATTTTAAAGAGCTGAAGCGGAAACATCATCTTTGCAGGCATTATAATTCAAACACTGAAACTTGTATACTTTTTATTATAGTCCTTTTTCAAAATGCCTATGCTTAAGTACAAAAGGTTTTTGTACTTTTTACAACTTTTTCTATCAGACAAGTACAAACCATGAATGGCAATTTGCTCCTGTAGGTATTTTACTTGTAGGCCATGTCAGTAAAATATATAAAATCTACCCTTTTTGTAATTGCTTCCAACTTAATTTTAGGTATAATATCACATTAATCTTTCACAGCCTTGGTGTTTGCACCTCAGATAAATTACATTAAATCAGCAGAGGAGACCCTTCTAATAAAAAAAAAACAAGCCATGGATACAAATTCCAGATTGTATGTTCCATTGATGTGATAATGCAGAATAGACAGAGATGTGAGATGCTTACTAATCATTTAGTTTGGGAACTAGGTTTCAGGAAATTGCCTGTTGGCTCCCATCTTGAAAATCAATGTCACTGATTTCAGCTGATGCCTTTGCACAGAGAAAATAATTACTAAGAGTGAAGAAAGTAAAATGTCTTTAATATATAAATTACTTGCGTTTAGATCTCTGTCCACATATTTATTTTTATGAGGGCATTCCTGGGAAATTGTATGAACAAATTACTTAAAGTAAAAAAAAAAAGAAAGGATATACAGTTAAGTACAGTGAGAAGACATTTGGAAAAGCTTTTTCCAAATGCCACATTACTGATGGAAAATGGTTTTCATGATATTTGCTTTCCCTTTCTAGAGTTCTAAAGAAATCTCTTTTTTCAGTTTAGGACCAAAGTCTGATATTTCACCCTGGCTGGTTGAGGAAAATGTGCTTTCCAGCTGCTTTGTGTCATTGTTACAGTGGACCATGTGTGCCAATATCGTGGTGCCCACAATGAGCAGTGTATCAAAATCCCAAACCAGTTTGCGGCTCAGAAACTCTTAATTCCCTTAAAGGTGACCCAATTTGTCAAACAAAATGACCACCTGATTGTACTAAGTCCAGTATAAATATTTCATTTCAGTATTAAGGTAGATTTGAGCAAACCCAGAAGTAAATCCTCTGGAATCTAAAACATTTAGTAAATGAAGACTCACATTGCAGAATATTGCAGCAGTGACCTAGTTCACTTGCATTTTCATAGCAACAACAGGCATATTTGCAGTCCTTGCTTAAAACACATCAGTCATAATTACTCTCTGGAAAAAAGGATCTGTTAAAGTGGATGAAAACATTTTAAGACTATCAATACTGAAAGCATGGTACTCTATGACAAACATAATTTACAGATTTTTCAGCTGCTAAGCCACAGTTTTTCTTGCTTTAGAAAATATTTTGTTTGGGTTTTATGCATCAGTGACTGATTCACTTGCCTTGACTGGTTTTTATCAACTGAGATAAGAATAAACAAGAAAATATAAGCAATATCCTAGAAAACTCAATGTACTTCAGGATACTCAATAAGATTAAAACAAAAAGAAGAAATAAAACTTGGCAGCCCTGACTAACTGAAATAGAGTGATGAATGCTGTCTTCATTTCAATGCACTGCTAGAGCGCTAGGCTCTGAATTGATAAAGTCTGAAGATAAGAAATCTTTGTAACTGATCTGAAAAGCTTGATTATCTAAAAAAAAAAAAACCAAACCATTACATATTTTACAGATCTTCAAATGTTTTTGTAGAAAGTGAAAGAACTGCAAAACAAGCTTATTAGATTGCAAACCATTGGATGTAGAAAACAACTGATCTCCGGAATTATTGTTTTCAAATAGTATTGCTCTAAGAAAGATGAAATGCACAATTTTATGCACTGATATGTGTCCAAATGTAATACTTTAAAAACCAGATGTACTCAAAAAATATTCTCTCTGGTGAGGATATCTCCATTTTATTCTGCATGAAAAGGCTACTTGGTTTGTTCAGCCTGGAGAAGAGAAGATTGATGGGAGACCTCACTGCATTCTGCAGCTTCTTTGTGAGGGGAAGAGTCTGGGCAGGCACTGATCTCTGCTCTGTGGTGACCAGCGACAGGATCTGAGGCAATGGCCTGCAGCTGAGTCAGAGAAGGTGTAGGTTGGCTATGAGGAAGGGTTCCTCACCCAGAGGGTGGTTGGGCCATAGAGCAGTGGTCACAGCACCAGCCTGACAGAGTTCAAGAAGGATTTGGACAATGCTCTCGGGCTCATGGTGTGACTCGTAAGGATGGTTCTGTGAAGAGTCAGGAGCTGGACTTGAGGGTCCTTGAGGGCCCCTTCCAACTGGTATTCTGTGATTCCGTGATAGGTTACTTTAGAAGATAATATATGGTTGTTTGAAGAAAGAATCACAAGAGGCCTACAGGAGAGATGGGAAGACACTCGTTATCAGGAAGGCTAGTGACAGCACAAGGGGAAATTGAGTAGGTTTATATTACATACTAGGAAGAAATTCATTACTGTGAGCATGCTAAGGCACTGTAACAGATTGCCCAGAGAAACTGTAGATGCCCCATTCCTGGAAGCATTCAAGGTCAGATCAGATGGGGCCTTTGAGCAACCTTGTCCAGAGTAAGGTGTCCCTGATAATGGCAGAGGGATCGGTCCCTTCAAACTCAACCATTCTTTTTTTCTGTGATATGACTGTAACAAGTCCCTAAAATACTCTATTTTCAAAATGCTCATTAATTCAATTCAGTGTTTTTTACTTCTATTCAGTTAATGATTGAGCATTTCAAGTCAGAACATAACCATAAGGATCATAGAGTCGAAGTCACATGATTTATTTAAATTTATCTGAGAAAATATTTTATTTAAATTTAATAAGGTAACTGTGATGCTGTGAAAATAAACATTTGAATTTCATTCCTTCTCCTTCAAGGTTCAACAAATTTTATATATAATTTAGATCTATGTCTCCAAAAGATACTCTGTTTAATTTGGTCTCAAATAATGTGGGAATAATTTTATATGGTGGTTTACAATCTTTCTTAAGTGATCTTCGCAAAGCATGTTTCTTTTCATGTTTTTGGTCTGATAAAAAGTTCATTTAAAACAGTCAGAGAATAGTTTTTCTTTGTCTCTTCTGTTTCTAGTATTTTTTACTCTATACTCTTTTTGTAAATCTTTACCCCAGGGAAAGGTTTGGATATGTACTATGATCACAGATTTAAGAGTGTATACGAAATAACAAAAAATAAAGATAAGCTTCTGGGCTGCAAGTTTCACTGTAGGTCTTTCACTATGTGATAAGGCAGTATGTGCACACCTTTCTCAACAGGCAGGTAAAGTGAGCAAGACAGGTTTAGAGGCTGTGGATCTATTTAACGACAAGCTGTATGGAAGAGCTGGGTGGAAGAGAGGGAGGGAGTTTAGATTAACCGTGTCATTTTTACTACGACTTCATATGCAGCCTTTCCTTCTTATTAGATTACCTTCTTCTAACTTCACTCCAACAATTGAATAACTAGAACAGAATTTAGAGACTTAGTGTCACACTTTTCAGAAAAAAAATTAAGATCATTATAATGGCATTTCTGTCTCGGTATTTTTTTACCATTTTTATACATAAAAAATAGTTTTATAGGCTTTTCGTTTTGACAGTACTAGGTCAAGTTTTGCCATGTCTATATGCACATAACATATAGATGTGATTTTCTTATATTTGTAGTATAACATGGTACAGTGTCAAATTTGCAGTAGTCAAACTGCTCTAAAAACTACTTTATTTCAATATAATAGGATATTCTTGACCAATGTATAAAAAATTGATTTTATTAAAAAAAATATTTCATTGACTCCAAAATATGTTGCTTTGGAATCTTACCATGAAAGAAATAAAAAAAGGGTCAATTTTAGACTAAGAAGAAAAGAAATGCCTAATTCTCCTGTGAAACTTGTATATCCCAGTATTTAAATATCCTTCGTTCACATAGTAAATAACTCTATCTTTTAGAGAACGTTGGCCAAAATGTACGGCAAAGATCTTTCTCCTCAATGCTAACCTGGTGACCTAGAGTGAACTGCTGGCAACTGTGTTTGGCAGGATAAAGTACTTAAAGGATTGACTTTTCTAGTGAGATTGCCACAAGGCAATCTTGAATTGAAAATACTTTCTTTCATTCCACTAGCTATGATTTTCTTACCAATATTTCTGCTCAACTTTTACATTCACTGACATATTTTATCCATGATAATTTCACTTTTTTTTTAGCAGATCTGATTTTAATGAAGTAACAAAAGTTTTAGGATTCAATTAAAAATTAATGGCTGTTCCACTTTCCAATATCAGAGTATTGCATGTTGTCAGACCTTATATCATCAGCTCTAAAACTAAGAAAAATTTTAAGAGTTCTTTCTCACATTTGTGGCACATCACGGCTAGTAATAATCATACACTAAGATTTTCTCCATTTCTCACACTTTAATTTCAATAGAATAGTCTTTCATTTGTGAGTCATAAAGGAGGCAAGGACAGGAAAAAAATGGAATTCAGAAGATGACTGAATAAAATCTGACTTAAATTGACAGTCTTGCAGTCACTAATCAAAAGACAGAGTTAATCTCTGTTAATGAATGAAGATGGTTGAAATCTCATAGCAAAAAAAAAATAAAAATTATAAATAAAATTATTTAAGTAGAAGTGTTGTTTCAGGCAGAAATTTATCCAAGGAGCACCTGTTTCATTATAGTGTCATCTGTAGTAATACTTTAGAAGACAAAACACTGAACTGGAAGTTTTTATTGAATGAATTGTTAAAATTGCCATTCAAATATTTGGCCCACTTATGAGAGTTAAAGGAAGGGCAATTTAACTTATTTAGCCTGAAGATATATTAAAAATTCTAACTCAAAAAATCCATTCTGTCAATGGATATTCATACTGTCAGGACATCTATCCATTATTATAAACACCAGAGATAGCAAGTACAGTGATGAGGATGGCAACATCTTTCCATTGGAAGATTCTGTTTTAGTTATTCTCAGTTAATGTAACTAAGTGCCCATTCAGTCTGTCAAGGATGCAGCAGGATATGGAAATAAAAAGCATGTTACAGAAGATATTGAAAAAGGACAAGGAAAGAGAGCTTAGGAGCCTGGAAGGGGGAAATGTGAGACAGAGGAACTGCAGGCAATTAAGCAGAATGTGTACATAGAGACTAAAATGGAGCTGGAAAGATGCTGCTATCCTTTTTTTTCAAACAGATGCTTTCAGTAAATAAGGAGAGTGGAAATGGGATCAGTAGCCTTATCAATAATAGGAGGGAGATCAGAAACCAGATGCAGGGTTGAGATATGACAGATACAAAGGCTGAGAAAAAGATTAGTCAGAGTGATGAATAGGAGACTGATCAGTTCTGGCTCCTCTAAGCATTTGGGAAAAGCAACACCCATTGAGCTCATATACAGCTCCCCAAATTACTGGATATTTTACATTAATCTCTCATGTCTTAGTTTTCCATTTATAGAAAGGAGATAGCAATATCTACTCAGTTCACGGGAAAACTGTAAAAATAAACGTATTAATGTTCATGAAGCACTTAGATGCTGTAATGATGAGCACCATAAAAGGCTTCTGAGGAAATTAATTTCATCCTCAGAGTAGGTTTTGAATAGTCTGAATTAATGAAGGCAGGGGGCTGTGCACTGAACAATAGAAAATAGAACACTGTTCAGTAAGTGCACAGTAATTCTTCTGTGACCTGAGTCTAGTGTGTCTAATATAAAATAAAAAAAAAAAAGAAAAAGAAAAAAAGAAAAAAAGAAAAAAAAAGTAAAAAAAAAAAGAAGATTTTGTGACAATTCTATATATCAGAACTCCAGCAATCAACGCAAAATTCGGACTGTATAGACAATGATGGATCCCTCATCCTGTAGCTTGGATGTTTGACCTTGCAACTCTAAAAAAGTTTACTGTAAGATTTATTGTGTAGCTAGACACACAGTATATAAATTTCTGACTTAATGTATTTTGTTTTAATTAGTGTGGTAGGTATGTGGGTGGGCTCAGGATTTACATATTTATAGAATCCTGAGGACATTTTTACATGTTCCCATGCTTGATGAGATGTAGGGCTAAAACCTAATTAAAAAGTTTGTTTGGGGGATTTTTTTTGCTTATATATATATATATATACACATCATATCCTATGAAAACAACTTCTAAATAGTGACATTTAAAACCAGTATAGAAGAAACTGTAAGCTGCTAGATGTTGATGGCAGACATGAAAAAAACTACCCAATCTCACAGAATTTAAGACTACAATGTTACAGAATTTGACATTATCATCATATGGTGGTTATCTGCAAAGCCTTTTGATATTACTCTTGTCACGGGTCAGTTGACAACTGGAAATTATTTTGATTTTGTTTTCAAAATAATTATAAGAAATGACGAACAAATCAACAGTTGTATTACCATGATCATGATTTTGAATGCAAAATGCTAAAATAAAATATATAATTATTCAGTTGAGAATACAACTTCCACGTTGACAAAACTTCCCATCTTGGCATCTTTAGGTGGTTTAACTGGAGTTCTGCTGTGAACAGCAGAAAAACATCAAGAAGGACAAAAGACAAATTGGTCTTGGAATTGCACGTTGTTGTAAAGTATAGTCACTGAAGTACTACATTTCATAGATGTTGGAACTAGTTTAAGTCTGGATTTACTCTTAAATTGTTGGTTTCTCCCATTCCCAAAGTAAATGCAATTTTCTGTTACTGTTATCTCATGCTTCAAGATGCTCAGTCCTTATAGAAAACTGAACATAGGCAGCCATTGAAGTTGGGGTCATATGTAGATTGACTTTAATTTTATCCCACTCTCTCTTATTTTTAATTTTTAGTTATTTAACTAAAAAAATTGTATGTATTCTCTTTCATTTCCTTTGCCAGGCAAACTCAACTTGACTTCTCCTAATTCTCATTTTATCCATGTGTTTCACAACCTTCCAGATGTTTTCTTTGATGATCAATCTCCTTTATTCATTGTAGGCTTCTATTCATAATAACACTTATAACACTAGTAACACTTCTTCAGTGTTATTAATTCAGAAAGAACTCAACTCTTTCCTAGAAGTTTTCCTCCATGAGTTCCAAAGTATCATCAAAAGTGACTCCTCTGCATTTATAAAGAGTACAGTTCCTAAATCAGCTTAGATATCCTGTCTACTTCTCTCTTCTTCCATTCCAGGCTTGTGTTGCTCTTTCCTTTGTACTATCACAAGGACTTGTGCCCCTGCACTTATAAACAGAAGAGTAACCAGTCAGACCACTTTACTTTTCAATGAGACCAGGAGCCTGGTTTGTTTCTCAGGAAAGCCAGTCTGAGATAGAACATGTGAGGGAAATTTACAGTGTTGTCTGGTCTTGGCATAAAATTCTCCTTCAGCCTTTTAAAATTTCTCCTGTTTAGTAATGCTGCTCTTAATTACTGTCATTTATATTTAAATGCCAAGTCTAATGATTCATTAGCATGATAGATTAGATTGTGAAGGATAGGTGAGATAGGTTATGGGCAGGTTAAACACCAGCCTCCCAGTCCTGCAGAGAAATGCACAATGCTAAAATGAGAAGTCAGCAGATGTACTATGCATCTTTAAATGATTGCTGTAATTACATTTCAAACTGTGTCTCTCTACATGACTGACTCCTATTAATTTTTCCAACGAACAAGAAATATAAAATGTACTGTTGTTAAGTACATTTTCAGAGTAAAAGACTAAGCAGAACTTACATCTCAGAATACTTTTTTGGCATCAAAACTTATGTAGCAATAAATAAATTTGACAAGATTAATAAATCTCATTTCTACTTAAATAGCTGGAAATAATCATAACTTTTTGGGTGTTTGATGGATATGAGGATCAATGAGATTGAAGTTATCCCTACGTGCAATTCAAATGGAATGAGATAGTAAATGTTGCTCAATGGAGTACATTCAGAACTGATACCCCTTTCTGAAACTAGTAACTTTTCCTAATAAGTATCAAATCTGTGCTGTATTTATGTATAATCCCTAATCAGGGATCTGACCTCAACTTTTCACACTGCCTTCATTCTAGTGCTATCATCCAAAAGAATAAATGTTAATTTTAATTAAGAATAAAAGAGTAGCTGTATTAGATCTTCTTGACTTTTCTTTCTCAATGTTGTCAAAATGTCCCTTTCAGGCTGAGGTGATGTATGATTTCACCACAGAAAATTCAAGAGGATGAAGTTAATAGGTGAGTGAGTTGCTTCTAAGGACAAAGAGGAACCAACTTCTTTTGGGAGAACAGGGAAAGTCTCATATCTTTGCCTTTCAGACAAAGACTTTGTATAAACTAATATAGTGGAAGATATAAAGAAATAATCTCCTGCACTGGATTTTCATCGCAGGTAGTGTCACTGTATTGGAAGAGTACCTGGGATGCTTTGGTAGGACCACATCCTTCTCCAAGGCAATCCTTGTAACGTTTTGGGTGTTAGCAGAATTGACTAGGGACTGTTCTCAAAAGAGAATTTAGAAGTACTCTGTGTCTTGGAAGGTAAATCAGCTTAGAATTATGGATGTGGAACTTTACATATGATTTACTCTCAGTGCTAGGGAATGCTTATTTTACTAGCGCAAAGAACCCCTTTTGGAAATGACAGGATACTGTTTTGAGAAAACACAGAAAATGAAATAATTTCTCCACTTTTTTTTTTTGTCTTTGTGAAAGAAAGCACCTGCTTTTGTAGATAGGAATGGATTGGGCTTCCTTTGCTCTTTAATGTGTTCTAATGAAGAGGCAAGGTTTTTAAATGCTGATGTAGCAATGGAAAAATGAAAATTGACTGCAATTTTCAGACAGCTTCAAAAGCAGAACTGAAGGGACAGAAATATAGAGGCAGTCTATCAGAGCTGATCTTATGCTATTACAGAAACAGGCTGCAGTTGATAGGGTCAGGAGACAATTTCCAAAGGCAGACCATGGAAGGGGAGCTCCAGGAAATGAGTTGCTAATTTTTTTCCAAAGCTTTCACTGGACACCACTCCTGAATAAAGCTGGACTCCCAGAGGGTCTACTGTTTGGCAATACTCAATGATTTTTTTGGAAATTTGAACAACTTAAAATTCATTAATTTTGCCATTCTTTCAGAAAGAGTGGGTGCTGTCTTCACAGTTTTAGATGGCCTGCTTATTTTACTGATTTCACCATACTTGTTTTCAGAATTGGATTCTGAAAGTGATTCTCACTATGTAAAGTGAGGTTGGAGGCAAATTTTAATTGAAGAATCACCATAGCCACAACAGAGAACCAAGATAGATATGTAATTTCCAACAGGAGAGCTTTGAGAAATGCTGCTTAAAATGAGTTATAATGAGTTCAGCTATTTTTTATTCCTAAAGTTTATTATTCTAAGGTATTTATTCACTTTAAAAAAAAGAATCAAGAAATGAATGACAGAAGGCTTAATTAAACCCATTATGTGTCTGTCATGATGACACTGGCAACAAATCCATACAGATTGTTTCAAATCTTGCTTCAGGAAGTCTTATGTTTAACAACAACAAAGAGTTTAAGCATGTGCTGAATTTTAAGGATGTACATCACCCCACCAGCTTCAAAAGGATTATGCAAATACTTCAAGATGAAATGCCTTTTTAGACTAGAGCCAAAGTTCTTAGCATTTTGCACCACTGAACTTAGTTATATAAGTCGAATATTTCACTAAACAACAAAGTATCATCACAGCTAAAATCCAAACAATTTCATTTTCCAGACTTCTACTCTGACTGAAAACATTTTTTTTCAACATTTTTATATAAAAAATATATATTTCAGTTAATTTATTTCCTGATCCTCTTAAAAAAAGAAAGGGCTAGATTGCAGAATTTGAAAGTAGATATGTGCAAGTAGTTTGAACATTTATTTAGGAAATTGTGGCTGGAAAAAACAGGTGAAACTGTTAGTAGAGTTTGACAAATTCACATTAATTTCAAATTCACTGAATGATACTCTTAAATAAATAAATTATTTATGAATAAAATGCAAACAGTTCTCCACAAAATTTTTTTTTTGGCATTTACACATGGCTTTCAGGTGCCTTTAAGCATATATTTTCTGAAGAGAGCATGTTGAGATAGTGAAGAAAACAATCCAAAATATTGTAGTGCAAGTCACTGTTGTATGTGTAGCTACTCTTAACTGATACAGTAACATTCTTCACACAGCTGTGATGCTTTCAGAACAGAGCAGTCACAAACTTAAAAGTTTATTACAGGATGATCAGGGACACTTTTGAAACTGAAAGTATAACAACCTGCATTTTGATTTCTTTTCTCACTTCAGTTTTCACCTTTAATTTACAGTACCTAAAACTGTTTAGATTGATGTGATTTTGAAGTAAATGTTGCTATTGTAATGCCATTTTGTAATTCTGCATCTTCTGGAGTGAACATGAGAAACAAAGGGTTTTCTCAAGTCTAGAGGGTTTAAAGAAATCAACTCTTTACAAATTAATGCTAGGAAATTATGATATATACCCAATAAGGTGTCCAGGGAGCATGATGGCAGGAAAGAAATGTAGGTGATTAAATTAATTTCTTAGTAGGTGAAGTCAATTAAAAGGTTGACAAAAGTGTGCTGTGATAGAATGGGCAATGTGCAGGCTGTCTCCTCAGGAAACCATTGATTTATACGTCTGCAGCATGGGTGACTTTTATTCTGTACATCACTGGTCAGTCATCGTAGATCATCCATTGGAAAAGGACATTTAAATTAAATCTAATCAATACCCTTCACTGTAGATTAAAGGGAACAAAACAGATTCAGTAAAAGAAAAAAGGAAATGATGCAAAGAAGTCAGTGGCAATTGGATTAATAAAATTGCAGTGAGGTGTTCCATAAATGACAGGTGAGAACTTGTTTTCCCCTACCACATTAGGTTTTTAGTCCAGACTGTAAATATCACTGAGATGGTAGACTTGTGAAAGGTTGAATAAGCCACAGATTAAAGAAAGCAATTTTGTTTTGTGACCTAATGGAATATAAAGATTGTACATGTGGCAAAGGTAAGCACAAAATACATCTGCTGTTGTAGCCAAAGTTATTAGGACACTGCTCCAAAGAGAAGCTATGGAACCACATGCAAAAATATGCAGTTGCTTTGCAGTAAGGCAGATAGACTTAGTCAAGCTCAAATACATATATATTTTTTCAATTATGTATCAGATTTTGTTTTTATTGAAAAGATATACTTTTAATTTAATTTACAGCATGCGGTAGTTTTCTTTTCTCCTTTTTTTTGCTTGCTCTCTAAAAATAGCATAAACCAGCATGACCTTGGGCATGAGACATCATAGGAAATGCAAAGAAAAAGAAAAGAGAGAACTTGTATTGAGTTTAAATCTTCATAAGTATTTGCTGTGGTAGTTTAAAATTTCAGGCAGACCTTTAACTGCACATAACTGGTCTTCCAATTTTGCTCCATAAAAATAACCAGTGATAGAGTGGGCTATTTCAAGTATTATATCTCTAAACATATACAGAGTAATGTTCACTTTATATATCTTTCTTTTTCAAATCCAAAGACATAAGTATCTCAAAGTATTTCCTATTTTAACTGTGCACACATATGCAAATGATATAGTACATAAACACTTTTATTTGCAATGCATCACCAGTGCTGAATTACATGATAATAACCATAGCAACAGGGCTTTTGGCCATGGAACTGGGAGAGAACTAAGGGCCAGTGAATTAAACATGCTCTCCTTTTACAGGTTTAATGGTATTTTTACATAGGCACCTAAGAGTACACACTTTGTCCTTAAGATGATGTCAAAGACCTTGGTTAATGATCCCTGCTCCAGTTTGAGCTGCATGCCATTTCTCTTTTTAATTAGAAGAAAAACTTTGAAGTTGCAAAGAGGTAACTATTTTCCACAGACGTACAACCAATTGTTTGAATTGCATTCAAACAATTACATGAACTTAATTTTTGGGTATTTTTTTCCTGTGAAAGTGGTAAGTTTCTAAGCTTTTGGAATCAATATCTGTGGTTTTCAGCAATGAAAAAGAAAATGAAGGCCATTATGTGTAGCTCTCTGTCTCATAGTCAGGAATAGCTTTGCTTTTCCTTGGTATTACAGATAACCCTTCAAGCCAGTAGATCCCAGTAAAACTGTAGAGAACCAATTACTTTAATTACTTTAAGGTTAGGACATTTCCTTAAAAAATCTATTCTGATGTTTTACTTTCTGTCTTACTGAAATCAACTGGACCCATGCAGACCAGCTGTTAACAAGAAATACTTCTCTATAAAGGTGGTGAGGCACTGGAAGAAGTGGCCCTTGGATCTGATTAAAACAATTTTTCCGTGATACAAGCCTCTGGTACGTTAGTATGAGCTTACAGTGTGGTGACATCATTTAACTTGAATTAATTTAAACAATATTAAAATATGAGATGCTGCATAATGCAAATATTATTTCAACATGAACACCAACTATTTAAGATCAGGGAATTGAAGAAACATTAAAACAGGATCAGAAGAGAAAGTATCATGCCACATAGAAATTAAACTACAAATACACATTGAACTTGAAATTGCTCTTGTGAGCAAGTTTCTCACAAACTCTTCTAAAAGAGCTTCAATCAGTTATTACTCTAACTGTAAAATATTAAAAATATTTTTATGTTCTTATAACAGCCTTTGCTCTGATGCAAGTCCTGCAACATTATTTACTACACCTCAGCACTTCCAAATAGCATTCTGCCATTAAACTTTCCTAAGAAACTTACATAACAATTTCCAAATAGTTTAATGAACAGAAATCAAATTCCAGACATTAAAATAATTTTGATAATTTTTGATAATAAGTAATAAAAATTAATAATTTTGATACCTGTAAAAGTAGGTGTGTAAGATAATACAAACTTAAAAATCCAATGAAAAATAAACCCTCGAAACAAAATCTCTTCTTTCTTTTTTTTTTTTTTTGGTCACTTACTTTATCTAAATTGATTTTAATGGAGAAGATATTAATATGGGGGCCTGAATTAACTACTGGATGTGGATGTACCTATTGAAACTCATAGGTCTTCAATTGTTGAAACTCAAAGGTCTTCAATTGTTTGAGCTTCAGCTCTCACTTTCCCACTAGTTTTTTTTTTCCGATTGGAGTTTAAATAGCCACCTCTTAGCCCTACTCTTGACCTGGGAACAGAAATCCCAGGTTCAGACTGTGGAACCATGTATTTTTACCATTGGTTGGGTTCCCTAACCAAGAGATTTGTTGTAGGATAATTTTCTTGTCTAAAAGATAAGATGCAGCAGGATTTTCTCAGAATCTACATTCAAGACTGAAGTCCAATAATACCATGATACTCTTGTGGTGCTTAGAGTTTTAAACATGCTGCCCTGGCATGAGCAAAGTTTTAAAAATGTCATTATTCTTGCCAGCTCAGAAGTAGGTGGATAGTACCATGATCTCCTAACAAATACCTTGACATAGGATGCGGCGGTAAGAATTAAGCAATAAATTAAAGAAGTCTGACGTGACCAGGGAGGGGTGGATCAAGGGAAGATCAGACCTCACTGCTGAGTTGTTGAGAACACCAGATGTGCTAGTAGACATGCAGATGGCAACTTCTCCTTAAACCCATTTTTCCAGCTGTGGCTATATGAAGATCTGCCTCATATTTAATGGGATTGTCTTATTTTCAGCAGGATCTGAGAAACTAGGGTGGGGCTCTTTTTGCACTCCTCCTCTTAAAAACCACTTATGGTAGGATTTATCTAGATAAACTAATAAAATTATGTTGGATTTCTTCCTATAAAGTGCTGAGGGGAATTTATGGTTGAAGAGAAATCCCTGTTTTTCCTGCTAGTATTTTTGAATATAGAGCATCCTATTGATAGACCATAGTGTTTACTTGGGATCATGAACTATTGATAGCCTCTGAGAAGTATATGGTAGTGAATGATTACAAAAGCTAAGACATTTTTGGTTTCCATTAACAACTATAAAACCTCTTCAGTTTTATATTGTATGAAAGGATATGTATATGTATGAAAGGGTATGTATGCAAAAACAAGAACATAAACCATATATATTTATATACATATATACATGAAAAAAGCAGTTAAGGTGCATACTATTCGATAGATATATGGGCACTTTATCTCATTCTATTCCTAAGTTTACAGTTCTTTCTTTCCTGCTCAGAGTGTTGCAAAATGATAGATGTTTCAGGAAACTAGCAATGAGTGAAATACATCACTGCAGAGTATTCAAGTATGCCATTAAAGTACAGCCTTTGGGATCATGTACTAGAGTTATTTTCCCTGATGACTCTATTTTAAAAGTAACAAGTCTACAGAAAACCACTATCTTCCACTAAGTATTTTATGTCTAATTTTGAGATTCTAGTTCAAAAATGTCAGTTTCACTTTTATAACATATTCAAATTACAATTTAATGCTTTATCAAGCAATGTAAAGGTATGATTTATCAATATTTAAAAAAATGTTACTCACATGCAAACTGAAGAACAGCCTCTCTGCTTAAAATACTGCCAAACATGTTGGTAGTCAAACATTGGTACTGTCCAGAATCTTTCGTTTCACTGGGGTTGGTGATGATCAAACTTCCTTCTATTAAACTGAAGCGATAATCACTTTCGATGTCGATTTCAGTTCCATTTCGAAGCCATCTTCAGGAAAAAAAGGAAAAACAAACAAAAAACCCCACTGAAAGACTGCTTGAGCATTTAATAACCAAGGGAAGGTATCAAGCTTAGGACATAGAATCTGACAGCTCCAGTTGTAATTACAGCTATTCAAAGATGTCCTGTGCAGCAATACATTAACCTGGCAAAACTTGAAAGCAAAAAACACAAGCAAAACCTGGTCTTCAGTCTCTGAAGAAAAGGGATATTCTTTGTTTTGCCTATGCTGAATGAAAATAATGATCTCCTTTTTTTCTTCTTTTTCCCCCCCAAAAAAAACTAAAGTTCACAAAGGCTTAAGAATTGAAAACTGCCTAGCAGATGCATTCTTCATGTCAAAAATGGGAATTTTACTGTGCTTATGATAATCAAAATTTTAATTCATATTCTATCATTAAAGCCTTAGGCCCAGCTGAGCTTACAGGTATTGCACTGCATACAAACAAGGAAAGTTTTTTCCATTCTTTTAGCATTTGATCTTCTCAGCCCAAGAAACAGAGACACCTCATTTAAATACAGAGCAGGGAGGTAGACTGATGTACATAGGCTGCTATACAATATAGGATTTTGGCAACAGAAAAAGGCAAAATGATATCACCTGAATCAGTATACACAGAATTCAAAGACTGGAACAGAAGACTGGAATTAACTGCTGGGTGGCCAAGGGCAGTTCCTGGCAGCCACTAGGTACATGAAAACAAACAAATAAACAGTCTGCATAAAGAATGCTAAGTTAGGGAGGTGTTTGGGAGTGAAATAATAAGCCTGAGCAGTAAATTCATGGATGGGAGTGAAGACAAGATGGAAAAAGCCACACTGTAGGAAACACTGAAAGTATCCCAACTGAGGCAAAGTTTTGAATGATTCCTGAAAAAACACTTATTTGTATGAGGTTTCAGAAGTAACCTGAGTGTCTCATAATTTTTCAGTTGTGCTAGTGGTTTTATGGGTTGTGTTTCCCTCCTGTCCCAGATATTGTCTGCCAAAAAGCCTCAGCCTCCCGTACATCTCAAAAGACTGAAGCAACAAACTCTGCAATTGTCCACTGGCTGCAGGCGAAAATATTTTTTGAGGTAGATTAATAGACTTAATCACTCTGGAACAACCTCTTATATGTTTGTGTTTGCAGTTTCTGAATAAAAGAAAAACATCCACATATGAAGACTTTGAGATTTTTTTTTTTTTTGACAAAGTGTAATTACATGAAGTTGTAAGAAGAATGCGAAGAAGAGATAAGCAGTGTAAACAGATAGGGCACAATCATTATAATGCCCAGATATCTCTTTCATTACTCTTTTGCTGTCATTCTGCAGCTTCTAAGTTGGTTTGGGAAATTTCCAGGATCTTAAAAGCTTTGCCAGAGATCAGCAAAGACTGGAAGAACTTGGCAACATTTAGACTCCAGAGACAACTTTAACAAAGCAAAATAATTATTAATTCACCCAATCTTGTTAACATTCATGGTGAATAGGGTACAGAGTGCAGGATTCAGCTGCAGTAGTGGTGAATATTTCTTAATCCAAAGGTCAGAATTGTCAGAATTTGGATGAACTGTGAATCTCCTATATGTCCTTTCTTTTCACATTTGGATTTTTGATTGCAGAGCACCTCTGCTTCACTGAATGTTAGAAAAGAAACATCATTGAAAATGAATTTCTATTTTAAAGGATAGCAGGGGAAGTTTGGTAGGATTAACTATGTTTTTAAATAGATAACATATCAAGATGAGGTAAATAGGAAAGGAATTTTTAATTTGAACATTTGATTATTAGTTTGTTTTTTTTTTTTGTTTTGAATGAAATCATAAGAAAAGTTAACTTTTTCTACATATATCTTTGTCATATATCATATGTGGAAAAAAATGCAAAAGTAATTAATTTTGAATGGAAAGTTAGATAGGGAAAAGGAAAAAAAAAATGTTTTGGTATTTCCAAATGAGAACTGCCACAAAATTCAAGTTAAACTAGCTTTATTCCTTTAGTTTCATTTTCAGTTAAATTCAATTAAAAAATATATTCTTTGAATTCTACCTCAAAACTTTGGATCTTGATAGCTACCTGCCTCCATATCTTGGGATCGATCCTGGGGGATTGTATTCCCCTCATGTAACCTATGCACATTATAGGAAAAGAAACACTGAATTAGGTGACTTTTTTTCTAGGTAACTTGACTCATCTGGAAGAACAACAAAATTGTCCAAAATACAACTTCCAAGGTCACAGATTGTTAGGAAAACTCAGATGCATTTTTTCTTGAAGAAAAGTGACAGATAACATTTCAAATTACTATAATCTGGTTTAAGCAGACAAAAAAAATATTTTTTAAAAAACTTTTTTTTAATTGCAGTAAATGAAACTGACAAAGCAATTACTACCCAGCTTATGTGTGTCCTAAGTAAAAGAGTCCATGGAGGGTTTCACAATCAGTGAAAGCTGTGTAGTTAAGCGGCATCTCGGGAAATTCACCACCTGCTTGTAGCTCAGTAACTCGGCTGACCTGTGAGATCCCACAGGAAGTTTGTGAATGCCTGGATTCATCATCAAAGGGATTGCAGTTATTATCTTCATTGAACTACCCCTGACTTGTGATGTAAGGTATGATTTGCAGAAATGCTAAGCAAACAGAATCAGTTTATCTCAGGGAGTTATTCCCTAACACTACGTATCAAAATGCCTCAATGATTGAAAGTCAATAAATTAAAACCTGTTATTTCAAGGTAGAGTTTGGATAAGGAGAAACAAAGTTTTTTTAAAGGGGGAGCATCTGACGTGGTGTGAACATTCTCCATTCCATTAAAACAAAGTAATTTCCAAGAACAAAAAGAAAAAATTGTAAAGAGGTTATGAACACTGGGACACAAATTACATAGACTAAAGAAATGAATTTTAAAAAAGGCAGAGATAACTTAATATTGGAATTTTTGACTGCTCTAAGTGTTCTTTTAATATAAATTTGAATAAATACATACTGTGCTTTGGTTTTGGCCAAGAATAATTCTTAGCAGCACATGCACATGTAAATAAAGGTCCAGTGCAGCTGGCCAGGGCCTTTGGTAATGTGGTTAGGTAGTGACATACTCAAAAAACTTTGTATATCTATAGATCTTTTGAGGCTGAATACCCTCTACATTTGTCCTAAAGAATAGTATCTTCCTCGGAGAGTAATTTTTACTTCTTTCCCCTCCCTTTGAATGGTAGTGTGCATTGCAAATGCTGCCCAGATAAGAGGCAGCAGGAGAAGTTAAACTGTGATGCTGGAGTTTGGCCTTTTGAGTTTAATCTCTCCTTCCTGTTGCTTTCCCAAGCAACAGTTGAGAAAGTCTTCTTATGAGGCTGGTGACACCAATTAATCTCTGGAGAATTGAAAAAATGGATATCAAAAAACCATAAAGCATCTTAGGTTGGAAAAGATTTTAAAAGATTGTTTTCTCCAGCATTATATGGAAAATGGAGCCTAGAGAAAATGATTTTTGTTTGTTTGCATCCTAAAAGGCTTCAGTGAATTACTGAGGAGTATGAAACTTTCGTGCCTCTTGCCTTCTGCTTGTAGCTCCCTATGAAGAAAGAATCTTTATCGTCTTTGTAGTCACTCTTTAAAACATGCTGGAAGTCTGTATTTGTTGATTGCATTCTACTGGGAAAACGCAAAAAAATATGGTTGGATGAATAAAGAAAGGAGATGGCATAGGTTCTCCACAGACAAAATTTAGTCACCCTTTAAAACATACTGAAAATCTGTATTTGTTGACTGCATTCCACTGGGAATACACAAAAAATGGTTGGATGAAGAAAGAAAGGAGATGGCATAAGTTCTCCACAGACAAAATTTCTACAAGAATGATGAAGTTTTCGCGGACACTTGAATATAGGACTCTCTTCTTTTGGGGATCAATTTGTGCCTTTTTCCCCATAGTCACAGGCTATGTTTAATGGACCGACCACACTTTCACAACGTGTGGCACTAATCCCCTTTTTTTCTTTTTTTTCATGATCAAAAATCACCAGTAGGTAACAGAATTTACTCATGCAATGTCAACAAAGAAGAATGCAACATAGCTTTCATATTACATAGTGAGGAATTAATACTATTCTAGTTTGGAAAATTTCTGTATATTCATTCCTCATCCCATGTCACATGTTTTAGTCATGCCTGTGCTGTTGGGGGAGGAGGTGGCTTGTGTCATGCATCAGATCCATTTAATGAGTCCATATGTTGCAAAGAGGAAGATTGAATGGTTGTAATGTTAAGGATGGTACTGCTTCTGGATTTCTTCAAGTTATAGAAATGCAAGAGCTCTGATTCAAATATCTCTAAGGAAAATTCAACCAGAATTCTGAAGAATCCACGAGTCAAATAAGGGTAAAAGGCAAAAGACAAAAGGCAGAATTGATGATTGCCATCTATGATAAAACACAATAGGAGTCCTTATGTTCTCTTTGTAATTGAAGAATGATTCTATGAGAAAAGATGAAAGGTATGTGGGAAAAAATAACTAACCATATGTTCCCCCAGCCCTCTTACATCACTACTAATTTACATAAAATATGAGCAGAGACAGATATAGCAAATGGGTAAGGTGACTGCAACATTCTGCTACCTCCTGTAAGTGAGCACCATCAATAAACTGCACTCTGAGGCTCATAGATGTGTCATCAAAAGCCTGAATAATGGATAACTGTGGCCTACAAGCCTGTATGGAAAAATAAGCAACAGGTGATGGTTGCAGAGGAATAAAGTGGTAGGCTCGTGAGTGGAAAACAACCAGATTTGACGCAGCCATGGTATCTTGTAGTGCCAAGTCACGTCATTTAATGTGCATATGCTTTGCTGCCTTCCCTGTATGTTGGGATAGTACTTTGTAGCTTTATAGATGTTTAGAAATAAAAAAGAAACCCAAAGAATTAATTTTTTTTTGTCAGTTGTCGCAGACACAATTCAATAAACTGGACAAAAAGAGTCTCTCCGCATGGATAGAAATGATGCAGAGAGAATATTATTTGAAACTTAAAATATTGCTTTGCCTTAATCACTGTAATTTCTGCTTCTTGCTTATTCAGAATCAAAAAAAGCATTCAATCAGGAAAACTGCTAGTGTCAGAGAGCTTTTTCTGTTGTTTCTCACCAAAATACATTGATTCTCAGAGTAGGATTGCAGTGGCTAAAATTCTGAAAGCTAAAAAATAAAATTCTAAAACAGGTACCTGTATGTAGGAGTAGGATTTCCACGTGCTTGACAATTCAGAGACACTTTCTTTTCCTCAGAATCAGTTGGAAAAATCATATCATCTGGCTCTTGTACAAACACCGGCCCATAATCAACACTTTCTGTCAAAAAAATAAGTGCTACTGTTTAGGAAATCTCAAAAAATGCAAATGTGTTATAGATTTTATAATGTGAGATTAAAGTATGCATAATCATATTTGTTTTCCAAAGGTTCATGTTGCATTACTTTAGATGTTGTATTAAAAAGCAATTATTAAAAGGAAAAAAAAGACAAAGAAGAAATATAAAATATATTACTAAGTGAAGCATAAAACATATAGTATGATTTAAGTGGTTTTTATGCCTAAGAATGGATTTCTCATCAGATATATTTTGGCCTGAAATCTAGTGAGAAGCTCAAGAGACTTAAGAGGAATTAACTCTGCTTATAGGGAGCAAGGTAAACAAAAAATTTCCTACTGCTTGCAGCAGCTTATGTCACAGAAAACTGATACATAATATTCCCTCCTCTTTCCACAGAAAACTAATACACAATTCCCCTTCCTTACGTCAAGGAATGCTAAGAAAAATCACTTGGAAAATTAATGGCAGCAAATGGTGTCTGTTCTTAAATAATATATAGCAAAATCTGACATTTCATTTTCCTCCACTGTCTTGTCTAATTTTGGCATGTACCTTTAGCTTGATAAGAATTTACATTTCTGAACTAAAAATAGCTGTACGACCCATAGAACACATCTGTGATTCCAGTTCATTCATATTATGAAGTGAGAAGTGTAAGCCTTCAGAAAAGTAAAAGGTCACAAGCAGAGTATTCCTGTCATGTTGGTCTGAATGAATAAAATTCTCACTGTGTACCAGAAGCCTGTGGAATTTCAATATTTTTAGGCTTACTCCAGACGCATGGATAATTTAATCACATGGTGCTCTTCGTCTTTAAAGCACTAGCCTGTCTGCAGAGAGGTAGGGGCATTGTCCTGCTACTTGCAATGAAACATCTGAGAGCAGGGTTTTTTTCTGTGGGCTTTAGGGTTTCCTGTGTTCATGGGATCGATGTCCTCCCGTTCTTACTGAGGACAGCACACCTCATTAAGCATTTTATAAGGTCCTGCTGTATTTGTCCTACCAATAGCAGCTTGAAGTGAGAAAAGGTATACTTGAAGTCTTGGGGTTTGGTCACTCACCTGAAAATTATTTACTACATTGTTTTACCAACTCAACACAGCTTCAAACACATTATGGTTTCAGTTTTGGGAACTGCGACCTTTATCATACTAATTTAATACTTTATCATACTAATAATAACCTTTATCATATTATCTGAGGCTAACAGCCTCAGAAAGTCTGAGTAGACAGGAAAAGGTACATGGAGCTACAAGTCTTGGTACAGAAAAGAAAGACTTGGAGTCTGAAAAGGATGAGAATTGTGGGAGACATAGGTCATAGCATGTTAGTTTTGAGATTTGAAATTTCCATGTCTTTAAATTCTTCCATTTGGGGTTTCTCAACTCTCTTATCATACAGTAAAAAAAATGACATAAGACCCCATTATGCTTTTCAAGCTTTCTTTTTAGTGACTACACACTTATTATACACTTCAGTTTTGTCTTTTTACACTATTATTCAAATGCAGATTTTGAAAATACCTATATTTTCAGGTATGTGTGCTTCTGCTGGAATAGATTCAAATAATTAGCCTGTTGATTTGTAAAGTCAGCTAATAAAAGCAGAAGCAATTAGTAATATCTCTTTCCCATAATTTTCCAGCTTATTAGCCCTACTTGTAGGACGTTGTAAAGGAGTATGGATTGCTGTTTTGCATATTTATAATAATGTGTAGGTACATTGCTTTGCTGGGGTTTATTTGCAGAAATCTGTGTTCTGGAACAAATATCTGCATATTAAAAAGAGCCCCAAAAAAACCTCACAAACAAATCAATCACAATAAGGGACTTCTGATAAGTACTTATATTACTGAAGACAAAAGAACTCCAGTAATGGATTTTGAGAAGTACATCTTAAAATGCCATGAGAGAAATGGATTCAGCTGGCAAAACTTATTTCAATAAAGGGAAATGTTGGTACAAACACAGTGTGGTGATTTTTTATCATTTGGTCACTTCTTGCATTGCACAAAAGAAAACACTAATGTATGTCGGTGAAAGTAAACAGAACTGACATTGAGCTAGAGTTTAGCAAAACCGAAAATTAATTAGGGATAACAAATTTAAACAATGTCTTTAGATTTAGGTATTATTTCATGCAGATTAGTAGGCATATGGATAGGGTGAATATTAATGAAGATTAATGATTTTGTCTTCTCCCTAGGAGGGACTCTGGAGATAAAATATGATATCACAGTCTAGGACTGCTGGGAAGAAAAGAAAAAGATGCAAGGCTAGGTGCAGGACCAGACCATGGCACACTCTTGCCCTCTCCCTAAGCTACTCGGACAGAGATTTCTGCAGCTTTTGACTCAGCCATCAACCTTAGGACAAGGAAACAGCCCCAGCCTGCAGCACACCATGGTCCCACAGACAGCTGGAAACTCCCCTCAAGCCACAGAGAGGGGAGCAACCCAAGCCCTCTGTGTGGCTTTGGAATAAAACTTTCTGATTCATGAACCATTGCCTGGCTCTTCTGCTTTGTGTGGTCTTTTTGGGGAAATATCCCTGGTCTCATCCTTATTGCCCTCATTTTCATATTCTGTTTATGTATATATCTTTGTATACATGGATATATAAGCTCATGTATGTTTTCTGATGCCTTCAGAGATCCAAAGACATCAGGTTTTTTTGCACCCATGTTTTTTTTTTTGCATCTATAGGTCACAGCTAACTGTGACCCATAGTCTTTAACAGGATAGTCCTTCATGACTGTGCACGGCAGGATTTGAGCTCAACATCTCATTTTTTCTTTCTAATTTATCAAGAACATAAAATTAAATGAATATTCAATATGCATGTTAGCATGCATATATTTCAATTTACTATTATAATGTCTCAAGGGAAATATTTCCATTCCTCATAGATGTTTTTATTAAACAAGATACAGAAAACTAGTTGTTTTAAGTGCTATGTTATTTAAGAACAGTGATTCACCACAGAGTCTTGGGAATACAGGTGTGCTCTGCAACCAGCAGTGCGGCAGCTATTTTGTGGTCCCCTCACAACTTTTAAGAAAGGCAAGGATATGGAAAACATTCAAGATATAAGAAAAATCCCTCTTTTAAATTCTTGAATATTCTTCAGAGCAGTTCTTCAATTTTCTTTGAGTGACAGTGTTTTTCTTACAGCACTTCTGCACATAAAACTTCTGGAACATGTGACTCCCTAGTACTAAGTATTTAAATCCTCATAGGAATGTAAACTAGAATCAGTATCCTGCAACTCAGACAGTAGTCAAAGTGTGTTTTTTCTCGCTCTTATCTACAGACATTCTTTCCTACTTTTATTCTCTCTCTCAGTTACTGATGAAGAAAAATAATCAGATGTTCTTTAGTTTTTCTTTCTGAGCAATGCAGATATCATTACAACAAACTGCTGATGAGAATAAAATTTCCTGTACTTTGAATCCTGTGGCAATTGAAATAGTGTAATTCCTAAACAGTTACTTTCTTGCCACCATTGTTGATAAAAATACAGGTCAATTAATACACTGAGAAAATTAATTAATTCCTGGAACCCTGGGAACACAGAAGTGGACAGGAAAAATATATGACCCTGTTCAAACTCCTGCATTGAATGTGCACGGACACTATTACTTTTAGTTGCATAATACTAAATGCTGTACTTCTAAAGAGGAAAAGAAATTAAGTTATTATAAATGTTTTCTTAAATAAGTACCCTCCAAGATACATGACTGGCCTAATCAGTCATGGAGCCATCTTCTCAATCTGAATTACTGATGGGAAGGAACAACAGACACATTGTGTGAGAGGATATGCTCAGGTAACCTTTGTATATGGGGAAGAAAGTATTCCTTCAGTCTCCTCCCCTTCTTCTGGTCGTGTCCCTTTAGAAGAACTTTTTACTGGACCAGGAATAATGTTTTCCTATTGCTCTATTTTTCATCCCCATGTTTCAAAGATTTCTTGAGCCCATGTAGAGATGGAAGAATTTTCTAAAGAAAAGCTACACAAGAAATATAAAATGATAGAACTTCTAAAGCAGCCTAAAATGAGGGACCACTAACCGACATTCCATCATAAAATACAGATGATTTTACTCTGCATACAGGGCCTATCCTGAAAAGTACCTACTAGACACAATGCAGACCAAACTACATCCCAATGACCTAGGTATTAATGTGTTCAGGACACACTAATAGGGTTGAAGAAATTGTTGTTGATAAGGCTATACATGTTGCTGGAATCTATATATAAGAAGAAGTAATTAAAATTAAGCAAAGCCGTTTCATTTCAGTTTGGTCCTACAAGTGGAAAGATTCTTTTTGGTATAGGTGGATCACACTATGATGCTAATGCTATCAACTTTGTTTTTGAATTTCTCTCTTTCCATTCTTGATTTTCAGCTTATGCTTGTATGAACTTCAGTCAGCTGATGGCTCAAATGGATCATCTGATTACCTTTATTATTATGGAACCACACAGGAAACCTGTTCAGTATATTCAGAAATATTTTTTATATATATTCACACTGATTTAAATGGAAACCTATTTCTTTCCCCCGATAAAAGTTAGAAGCTGGTTTTTTTTTTGTTTAAATACTGAAAAACTGTATTAACTTCAGTGTCAATACATATTTTACAGGTAGGTCCTATGATACAGTCTTTCACCTTTACCCCTAAGAAGTAAAAAAAATACTATTCATTCTAATATCACTATCATATGTCAAAATATTACATCTTTCAAAATTTCAATAAAATATAAAAGAAGCCTACAAATTCATCAAGGCAAAATACATTCCAGTTATTAAATCTCTGTGTAACATATTTTGAAATTAACAGAAGTTGCTGAAATTTACAATTATTTTGCATATATAGAAGCAGAGACATTATATATATATATATATGTATATATATATACACATACACATATGTATATTTGCAACATATGCATTTTTTCAGTTGTGACAGACTCTGTTTTTCCTTTTCTTGCAAAATGTGTCAAACTGAAGATGAAAGGACAAAGAGAGTCCTTATTCAAGGTTAAGTTCAATTATCTTTACTACAGCAATTCCAAAAGTTTTTGGAACAGTAAGAAAATATAAGAGTTTGCAGTTTTATGATTCTTCAAGAGTATTTAATGAATAATTCATACTTTTTATTCACATTTTTTAGTCATGACTTTACACATTGATACATAGTTTGAACAGAAGGACCACATTGCCTTAGCTGCATGTTTACGCTAAGTAATTCCAGATAATTTAAAATCAGCAGCGAGCTAGAGCACAGCTCTTTTAATTTAAGATATCAGGAAACACATGTTGAATTGAAAGTGCAAATGAAATAGCATCAAGTCAGTATAAAAGGATCCTTATTACAAGCCATGTCAGGTGTTTGAACATGTCTGCTGGGAAATAATTTGAGAAGTCACTTGAGAACTGGTATAATTCAGCAGCTAATAAAAGTATTCTTGGGTATTTTTTATGACAAACTTCACTCCTGAATTTATGCCATATATTAGACGTTTGAATTATGTAAATTCTACATTATAATAATCTAAAACATGTTTTATCTCTTCCTAAAAACGTCCTCTCACTTGAAGTTGTGGTGTCTTTTTACCACAGCTTGCTGTAACATTTCCTCATTTAGGAAGCCTTGGCTGGTAAACATGACCACTTAACTCTATCATCACATAGCAGTTTTAGGATGATAACTAAAATATCCTTACTTCAAGACCTGTAAAACTAAAATTAAAAAAAAAAAAATGCAAAAAAACACAAACAAACCCAAAAAAATACCTTTAGACTAAATCAACATCAAGAAATTTAGACATACAAGTGTAATGACAGATAATTGAAACAGTCACTTATTCTCATAATATTCTATATAAAATTCTCAGTTTCTAAATATCAAAGATATTTATTCAGGCATCAAGCTATTAACAGAAGTGAGAGAGGTTTAGAAAATAAGTTACATTCAGCTGCCATGACAGATGTGTTCAAGTCCTCTTAGATGATGCAGATTATCCTACTTGGTCACGTGCTGATCTTTTCTAAATACTGTCTCATACCTATGCTTGTGCTATGCAGGCACTTCAGTTGATCAAGGGCTTTTAAATATCATCAGGTGACTCAGATTTACCTATTTCTACAAGTGTCTACACAGCTGGATATAGCAAGATCTGTAAGCAAAATAAATCTCCTAGGGGAATTTTGTGTAGTCTTTAGAAGAATGGTATTCCTGTGTTCTTGTTTAAATACTCTGTTCATTAGGCCTTATGAGGTATGGCCCTTTTACAATTTTGTCCACAGTCAGTGGTTTTTCACTTGCTTCTGAGAAACTGATGAGTCTCAACTGCTGAGCTGCAATGCGGCCCCAGTGTTTTGAAGAGAGTCACAATTGCTGACCTAAATCATAGATCATATGTATGGTACAATGATCATCCCTGAGCTATGATCTCACTGTGCTTTCTGGAGATGTCCAGGATTTCTAGTTCTAGCTTGCACTATGTTATTCAAATAATCTGGGTTTTTTTGGTTTTTTTTGCTTTCTCCTTCAGTCTTTAGAAATTCATGCTATAAAAGATCAGGATAGCAAAGATCAGACTATAGTTCTAATAACGGACATTAAATTTAACCTGTTCTTAAAAGATTGTCAGGGAAGAGTTATCAGTGTCTGGTGAATGGGGAGAAGCTGAGTTCACTCTAGTCAGTGCTTAAATGAATATTACAGTGGAAGGACAAACGTAGAAACATGCCCCTATCCCAAAAGTGGTATCAAACAGAATTTATCTGCTGACAGGGTCAAATTGTTTCTTTTCTAGATCAAACTTTATTCAGGGAACATTTTTATGCTTGTATATTAGCCATTTTTCTACACAAACCACTTGCATACACCATTAATTTTTAATAAAAGCAAGACATTTTCTGAGGAAAAAAATAAGACTTTGTTGAGTCAAAAAGTAACCTGTTATCACACTCATGATATTGTGTGAATTTCATTGAACTGTACACTATTAATCACCATTCTTTCCTATTTTACATCCTTAGATGTAAATGAGGAATATATTTATGCTTATGTATCCTCTGATGTCTCCCTCCCTCTCCACCTCCCTCTCCTTCCTTCCTTTTTTTCTTTCTGGCTTTCTATCTTTTTTGACTGCAGTTCGGGTAATTATTGTCACTAAAGAAATGGAATTACAAATGTGGCTTCTTAAAATGTAACCAAACATGGGAAAATATGTATTGTTCCTATGAATTATTGCATCTAGAGGTGAATGACATCATATCACACCAGAAACTCTATCCAAGCATGCACATAAGTACATGCATGACACAGCTGACTACACAGAAGAGAATCTTTAGAGCAAAAGTAGTTTTATAAGGTTTATCCTTCATGTTTAATTTATATTACTGGCATTCATGATTAAATTAAAAGATTCCAAGGAGAAAAATTTGCTTAGATTTTATTACTAGACGAAATTGTGCTGTAATGGAGTTTCAAATCACTGGTTTGCTATTTTCATGTAGCAACACCTGCATAAAGCAATTCTGCATAGGAATCTATAAGAAAGGATATTTTAACTGGTGACTTTAAGGCTGTTCTGAAGAGCCTGAAGGAAAGCAGCTCATTTCTTCCTTGTGACATTTAATAAAATTCAAAATTCTGCCTGAGAAACACTGAAATAAGCTGACAAAAATACACTGATTTCGAAAAATATTTCCATGTTTTAGAGGGGAAAAGCTACACTTACCATCATGTTTGAAGGTCTCTGAGAAGTGGTAGAGGTTTGTTGGGGAGTGATAATGTTGTGTGGCTCCTCTCCAGCCTGGTGAAGATACACCTCCTAATGAAGGACTGCTTAATCGTGGTCTGTTCTTTGAATTAAATGAGGCTAAAGATGAACTACCAGATTTGATTCTTAGGATAGCAGCATATGATGTGGGGAGACCAGGAACAGCTTCTGAATAATCTGGAAAGAAATCCAAAAAACCAACAAGATATGAACACTCAATAGAGACTAAGTCTGTCACTTTGCAAAAGAACGTTTAGTTAAGCAGTAGAAAAGCAGAAAAGTTTTATCTATAAAAGGAGTGACAGAAACGTACCAGGCTTGATGAGAGACTCAGCTTCTGAAAAGAATTGGGTAGCAGCATGGAGCTCTAAGAAAATTTCCCTGCAGCTTCACCACAATATAGAAATCAGGTATTCACTAAATTTCTTACTTATGGAAGCGTGAGTTTTCAATGTTTTTAATTCCATTTATATGACTCTGTATTTCTATCTCATAGTGAAAAAGTGTCTGCCAGGCCACCATCTTTCCTTCACAGCCTTCCTTCCCTTTGTATGTGCAATGCAGAAACACTGACTGAAAATAAATGTGCTTCTCAATTAAACACTACTCTGCGAATCAAGCAGGCTAGCTAAACGGGCCAAGAGTATCTGTATGCACAAATGCCTTTCCCAAAAACATACATATGCTAAAGTCACCTCCTCTGCTGTCTCTTCAACTTCCTTTTTTTTGCCTTTTCTGACTCTATTTAAAATTTCAGTGCTTACAAATAAGAATAGTGCCCAAGTTTCGGTCCCTTTATGATGTCAAATATAAAAAAAATAAATTACATTACAATAGATTAAAAACTATAACTCAGGACCTGCAGGAACAAAGTGGGCAGAAGTATGCAACAATATTAAGGAGGTTAGAAGAACATTCAAAAATATATTCAGAGACCAGCAAAGGGATCCAGACTGCATATCCAATGCCTATGAAAAAACAGATCTTTTAGAGAACAATTGGAAGTGCCATGAAGAAAAAAAGATCACTGTTCTGTCATCTCTGCTGGTGATAAATATTTAAAAACCAGACATCCTTTTCACATTGGCATAGTATGTAACATTTGCCATTTTTAGGCTGTGACTCTCCTTTTTGTTTGCATATGTAACACAAAAAGCCACTCTAGTAAATAGGATTCAACAACACTTAAATACTCTTGACAACTTCTTTTTGCTGAAATATTTTGTGCAGGCAGTTTTATGAAATGAAGTTGTTCTATGCTGCCTTATCAAGTTAAGAAGACTGAAGTTCTTCTTCTGCTTAAAAATAACAAATGATTCTATAATTCTTTATTACCTAGCAGAGTGGGGAACACTAATTCTGCAGTGGTAGTCTCAGGGTTTGAAAGAAAAAAAGAATCTACAAGATCTCAGATGTTATGAATGCAAAGCACAATGGGAAGAAGGAGAAGGAAAGGATACAAAAGTCAGGTGACATGGCGAAAAGGTTCTGCAGTAATGATAGTGTTACATCATCTGTTTTCTGACCTTCTATGGTATAATCGCTTTGTTTGTCTGGGATTAGCCATCAGTGTGAAATTTCACCCTGACTCCAGTTGCTCTGTCAGGCTCATAGGGATGCTGTATTTGAGTAAAGTTTTCCTTGTAAAACATAACTGGAAATGGTTAATAAATTATACATAAGGAAATATTTCATGTTTTGTTTACTGAAAGTCTGTAGCCTGTGATCGTTACTGACAACTAAAGCAGAAAACACGCTTACCTGAAAACAAAACATACTTCCTAATTTGAACATTCATCTTCAGAGATTTAGAGTTCTGAACTGCCTAGTTACAGTGCCTTAATTAGAATATATTTTTATTGGAGTACTATTTACAGTAAAATTATTCCTTTAATTTGGTTTGGATTAGACTTCTGAGATTTGGGAGTATAAATTTATAGATTTCATTATTTAAGTATATAGTAGTTAAACTGCTGGAGAATTGATATTACTCTCTAATGTGCTTTTTTACTTTACCAGTCTACCCTAAAAATCCTTGAGAAATTTCATCAAAATTACTATGGGTAGTTCTCAAAATGCTGCTGCACTTGAGCTTCACTATGAAATTATGTTTTCCCTAGTCTCATTCTGAGAAATAAGTCCAGTATTTGGGATGAAACATCCAAAAGTTCCTTCAGCTGCATGACACAGATAAGGAAGATATAGGCCCAAATGGTAAGGATGTAAAGCAACTAGAAACCAGCCACAATAATATCAGTGATTTGGGTTAGCCTTCGTATTTCTTTGAAGTAGAGCTATGAGATTTATAGTAATTTTAACAGTGGTATGACACTTTTAAGATAGACTATTTCTTTTTAATTTTTTTAATGGATTTCCAACAGCAAACTGATATAGTTTTGGTAATTTTTAATGAATCTGTATGAATTCAATAAATTAATACTTCATCTCTTATTATTTCCATCACACACTGTTCTTCAGTCAGATTGATCAGAATCAAGACAACAAGGAAAACAACAGTGCCATAGGTAATAGACAGCCTGTCTTCCAATGATTACCAAGGGGTTTTCTTTGGTCTTAGAGAAAGCCATAAATATAAATGTCAAGATAATTTGAAAGAATTTTATTCCTGTAGTTTGTAATATCTATGTCAGATTAAATTCAGCTTTATTTCATGTATGCTGTTGTGGCAGGACAAAGCTTACTCTGAGGGAAAGGGGATCACAAGACAGCAAATGTTTACACAAGTTCCTTGGGTACAGTCCACAGGTGCAAATATAAACCCCAAATACTACCCTGTTATATTTTATGGTTTGTTTTTAAAGGCACAGCATAGCTCGATAAAGTTCAAATAATGGTACACAGTAATTTGACCAAAATGTATTCTTTCTTTAAAGAGAGAAAAGTAACAAGGAAAATTCACCCCAACATTTCTTTGAAAACTGTCTTTGTAACGTTTGAACTTTATAGAGAGTAAAGTATTCTGAATTTGGTGTGATGTTTTGTTTTCCTTTATTCCTTTTTTTTATAAGTGACTCCTGGTCAGTTACTAACTCATTGACATTTCTCAACTATCTAATTAAAATGTAGACTGTCTTATAATACTTGCAAATGTGACCTTCATTTGTGTATTTTTGCGAGCTAGCATGTTTAATCAAATGTCAGTAAGAATGATAACCCATTTTTTTCATTGTAACTTTTAATTACATTGTTTCAGTGCAAGTTTTCAGTCTTCTAAGCTTATGGAAATATGTGCATTCATTCTGTACAGTGGATTGTATCAGTGTTGCTCCTCATGTTTTTAAACAGACATATATTTTCTGCTCTGGTCTGTGCATGCACATTGGTTT
Organism: Zonotrichia leucophrys gambelii; assembly: GCF_028769735.1. Lineage (NCBI taxonomy): Eukaryota > Metazoa > Chordata > Aves > Passeriformes > Passerellidae > Zonotrichia > Zonotrichia leucophrys. The sequence goes on from NC_088169.1 coordinate 77,362,416, forward strand.
CCTCTTAGACTGCTCAATGGCATGTTACTTGGCAATAACTTCAGAGAGGTGCAAAAATAGCAGAAATCGGTTGTTGATAAGGTGTTCATCCAGGTTATCTCCTATGAAAACTAGGATCACTACTGAAACACAGCAAAATGTGAATAAATAATACTTTTCTGATGAAATTGTAATAACTATAATAAAAAAGAACCCAAAGCAGACCCAGCAAAACCAAACAAAAACATACACAAAAAACCTTCAACCAAAAGCCAACAAACCAAACACACACACACAAAACCCCCCAGAACTAAGTGGAAGCCAGTAGATTTCTCAAAACTCGTTAGTTCATCTGATCCTCCTCTGTGTATTTCCTACTGTGGTGGTTTAGTTTATCTGAGACAGATTTTATTCTAAAGTTGATACTCTATCCCACTAATTACTGAAAACAATAGACAATGTAATATCATTGCATTTTCTATTGACATTATCTATTGACATTGCATTGTCAAAATCAACAATATCAAACAAACCATGCTATGGAAACTTTCTCTGGAGACCTAATTTTAAATATTTGCATTCTGGATGTCAGCATATAAGGTAGTGAGGCTGGGCTCACTTTACAGGCAGTAGAAACAAGGAGGAAAATGGCATGTGATATGGTAGGCAGTCTCAATAAATGGCTACTTCTTGCCGCAGAATGTAAAGGAGAGTAAAATGAATAGCTAAGATGTCAAAATTTCAATGTTTCAGATCTCAGTTGTCTTAGTCATAGAATTATAGACTCATAAATGTTGGAAAAAGCCTCCAAGACAACTGAGTCCAACATTTGACCTATCACAGAGCAACTAGACCATTGCACTAAGGCCTGAATCTAGTCATTTCTGGAACACCTCCAGAGACAGTGATTCCACCACCTCCCTGGGCAATGCATGCCAATGCTTAAGCACCTTTCCAGCAAAGAAATTCTTTGTGACGTGCAATCTTTCTGATGCAGCTTGTGGTTATGTCCTCTTGTCCTGTCACTAGCTGCCTGGGAGAAGTGGCTGACCCTGATTTTGTAGCAGCCTCCCTTCAGGTAGTTGCAGAGAGTGATAAGGTATGCCCAGAGCCTCCTTATCTCCAGTTCTCTTATCATAAATCAATCAAGCTTCACATTTACGTCTTTTCTGCTCAAAATATTTGATTCTTCTGCAAAGGAGTGAAAAATCAAGAAATTTGAATTGTTTTCCAAAGAAGCAGTGGGGATGGCTTAGAAGCTGGAAGTTCTCAAGGAAAATATGTTGGTGATCCTCATCAGCCCTTTTCACCACAGATATAATAGCATGAGAAAGGGAGAAAAGTTATGTATGCAAGGTGGTCTTTCTTCAGGGAAAAATATATTTTTTGCCAGGTCTTTCGCAAAAATAAGTAAACCATCAATCCAAAAATTGTTCTGTTGAGCTTTTCAGTAGTCCACTATTCAATGAAGATACATGATAATTTAACTTGAAAATCTGCAATAGCCTCTCACTTTATAGAATTTGTCTTTTTCTTAAAAATCTGGTCATACAAGGGATCAAATTTAAGAACATAGGATATTGTAGATAGATATGGGAAAAATAATTAGGGCTATGTTTTATTTTCCTTTAAAAAATCAAAGAGGAAATGATTTGAAGACTTAAAACATTGACTCAAAGATGGTAAAGAATATTTCCAGCGGCTATTAGCAATTGAATCAACATCATTGGAATATTATACTCTTAGAGCTAATTTAAATGTCATGAATTTTTATGAGGAATTATTTTGAATAATATAAAGATGCTTTTGTAGAGTTAGTCATTGCTTCCTTTCCTACTTGAAAAACAATCTATTTTTCATCTTACTTCCACTTCATCCTCATAATTCAGCAAATAGATTACTCAATATATGCCCAATTATTCCCACTTTTCCTCCAACATGTGACATACACCAGAGCAAACAAAATGTACTTTAATACTGAACACCTTCTGCTAGAGAATGCTTCTGACTGCAGTAGTACAAATAATAAAAGTAATAATATATTCCAATTATGTAACAGCATTTGTCCAAAGTAAAGTGGTTCAGAACTGAAAAAAGTGTTTTGAGTTTATTGTCATATTTTTTCTTTTGAAACACTTAATTTTGTCTCACTTAAAGCATGCTAATGTAATATACTGAATAAAATGAGCTAGGGTGTGTTTCTGCCATAGCATAGGCTTCAAACACAGCTGATATGTTCACTGAGTGTTTTGCACTTTTTTTCAAAGTCACTGAAGTCATCTAATGAAAAGTGCTTTTTAGAAGTAAAAAATATAAAACGTTTTGAAGACTCTTCTAATGATACTATTGAAGAAAATTTTACTCCAAAGAATAGCAACAGACCCTTTATTATTTAGTGCTTTCCATCTAGTTCAACATTTATTACTTCTGGTTTTTGCACTCAAAGACCAAGGGTAGATCTGTCACTTTACCACTGTGTGGATTGTTTCTGCCTGTCTGTGTCATAAAAAGGAGTTTTAGGTCAGTTTTTCCTGAAAAATAAGACTTAAAGCAAACAGTGAAGATAGTTGAGGGGACCCAAATAATACAATCTAAGAATTAGCTTATTTTAAATATCTTTTGATCATTTACATCAAAGAGGAGTGCTATTGACTAGATGTAATTTGTTGACTGCATGAACATGTGTTTTAAGACACCTATATACGTTTGGTTTGTTCATGTTAAGATATACTTCATTGTGGTACTTCTTCAGGTGCTTTCCATATGATATATTTCAGCCCAAACATGATACATATTCTCTAGCAGGGAAGCACGGAGCATACTAATGTGAGATCCATAGATTAGCCTACACTGCATGCTTTTAATTGAAATCTTAACTTATTTTCCCCATGGCTGATGATCATCAGAGTGAGCTGTCAATTTTGAATGTGAAGGGAGAACCTAGTGCTAAAGGTCAACTATTTCAGCACAAATCAATTAAACTAATTAGATGGAGAGAAATCCTTATTTATATCTCTTCCTTCCTGCAATGATATGCATATCAATGTTAGGGGGAAAAATAATAGATCGATCCACAGCAAAGAAGAAATTTGTAACTGACTATTTTAATATAAAATGTAAATATAAAATAATTTGTCTGATTTATTAATACTGTCATCAAGCAGTCAAAATCCTAATAATCAGTTAAGCAATCAATAAATCAATCAAAAAGGAAACAATTTAATGCAAGTTTTTCTTTTCTCTGTGATATACATCCATACATATTATCCCAATTTGGTGTGTTTGTGTGTCCGTTGGAAACACAGCCTTTAATCCCCTTTAAAAAAATCTATCTCCAGGTTAAAAGCTCTTTTTTTTGAGGCAGATAATATATTCTTCCCTACCCTTGGCTCCTCCTGTAGTTCCTTGTGGTTTGCTTTAATGTTTGCTAAATATTTTACAACACACTCTTTACCCTGGCTTGCATCTTTGAAACCTTTTTGTGGCTTAGTCTTCCCTTAGGAATCCTGTGAATTAATCACTGGATGTACTGTCAGTGTAAACAGCTATTGCTAGCAATTAAACAACTCTTAGACACATAGAGTGAAATTCATTCTCGTGCTCCAGACAAATAGTCTTGCAAAATGTTTCTTAAGTATTTTTTAATATTTAAAGTGCCACCTAGATCTACAGATTGTTAAGGAGGTAGTGGTTTATGTCACTTCTGAACTGTGTTTTAAAATAATAAAGAAAATAAAAATCTAAAAAATCCTCACCCTGTTATGATGGATATTGTTCCACCATCCTCCTGCATGGACACAGAGTGCCATGCAAATGTACATGCCAAAATGTGTCTCGTTTTCTTGTCTGAGATGAATAGAGATGAAATGGACATGAAAGACATAAAACCTTCAAAGCATCAAAAACTCCAGGATTGGCAATGAAATAGAGGGCACTGTGCAGGCATTTGTATTCTCACAGGGTAAATCTGTAACACAGGCACATCTGCCCACTATGAACTTCGCACAGTCTCTTCATATGATTCTTCATTCTTCTTTATTCACACTGGTTGGTTTTAACCACTGGACCTGGTGCCTGCTTGTGTGAATTTCCAACTGCAAGCCTGTTCTGGTGGTGACCCTGGCCCCCTCAGTGAAGTGTTTGCAAATTCAAAGGAAAGCCATCAAAAGGATGCAGGCACTGAGACAGACTAGCAGTTCCTTGAAGGACACAGCTCCTTGAGCTGTTCCTAGGTTCCTTTACAATGAGAAAAAGAGAGGCTGTACAGGTGATCTCCTACAAAGAGTGAATTATTTCAATATGGTAATAAGAGCACTAATATAATTTCCAAACACAACTGTTCTGTCACACAGAATACGTGATAAGTGTAGTTTAATAATTAGCTAGCTGATGGTTTCCTAAAGTTTAGAAATGAAGACTTTAATTTTCAAGCTCAGCAACAGGTTTTAGGGATGTGAGGCTATTTGGAATAATGTTGCTTTTTCAATAACTTTTAGAAATTGAAGGATCTATTTTAGAGGTGTCAAAAATGTCAATAACATATAGGTGTTTATGGTAACTTGCAATTATTGTTCTTATATATACATATTATAAAAAGTTTAGCCTATTTGAGCAAACTGGACCAGGTATTACATAAATTTCCAGTGGCTAAGAATAATGCTTAACATGGAAGAAGGAAATTATGTGTTACATCTAAAAAGTAGGCAGATTGTAACTGCTTTACATATTATACATACAAGTAAAAGATCTCAGCACTACAGAGAAACCTCGCAATTTTATTCTACAGGGTGTTTGAAGGAGAATGGAGGTCTGCATTCTTAAATGAAGGGCCACATTCAAAATGATATGACAATATCATAGCACAGCCCAAGGAAATACCCTGTAACATCATTCCATCCAGCAGTGGGCAGCCACACACCTCTTTTTCGACTAGTCAATGACTTGTTACAGCTCCAAAGAAATTATCGTAAGTTCTTTGCCTCGTGTTTCAGTAAAGTCATCCTGAAGAGTTAAAATTAAGAATTAAAAAGAAGAAATACATGATAAGATATTTATGAAATTGGAACAAAAGCATGTTTTCTTATTACTGATAGCAACAAAAGGTCTAAAAATAAAATTAACCTGGCAAACAAAATCATTATAAACTTTTATGCAGAATTTTAATAAAATCTATAAATGTATTAGAAAAAGCTATGTGAAAAACAAATAATCTGTAAGCATTGGCACTGTAGCAGATGCAATTTTACTGCAGTTGGGCCAGCAATGAAAAAGCACAACAGACACACTTGGCCTCTATATGTACATCAAGTGAATAAGTAATGAAAATGCAAAATACAGCAGAAAAAAATCAGCAGAGTTGAATTTAGAAGTCAACACAGAGGACTTTTCTAAAGCAATCAGAATTACATTTCAAAGTAGAGTTATTTGGTCAAGGACTCACAGGAGTACACATAGGAAACAGTAAGAAAAGACTTGTCATGTTTTGAATTGTTTTGGATTTATGGCTGATTTCCATTTCAAAAGTAGTTTCAAATATATAGACATGGAATATAGTTGGAATTTTTAAATAACATAATTTTGAAATCAATCAAGTTTGACTAAAATGTAGATATCTTTCAAAGAGAATTTATAATAGTTCTTTCCACTACAACCTAATTTACTACTGTCATATAAGTAAATTTTTAAGTATGAATAACACTGAACAGATAGATTTATCCTAAATCATCTATTTGATATATGGAACTTTACTGTAAATACAGTCAGTGTGCCTGTTTTGAAGCCTGAGGTTATAGTTTTCATTTCAAAATCCTCTCCATTAAGAAAAGATAGTGAATCAGTAAGCCTTGTCATTTCAAGGGAATTTGCATTCTGAGGGTTTTATGTCCCCATCTATGGTTTTGCATACCTAAACGACAATGAATGTCAATCATCACAGAGAAAAATCTCTGCTTACCTGAAATTTCTCTTTCTTTGAAATAATTAAGAGAACTGTTATTCTGAGAGGTTTCAGCTGGTGTAGCGCAGAGTCAGACAAGGGTGATCAGTCACAAGTAGGGAGGGCATATTTTGGGACATATTTCCAGACACATGATTTCTAGCACCAAAGTATTTCTATGCAGCTTTGATGCAAAGTAGCTTGAGGGGAGAAAGGTACAAAACTTCTAATGAAGCATAGGGGAAATTCAACTGTGCAATAACATAATAAAATCTTTCTTAGCCTAGTTCCAATCTCTATTTATCTCTAAAGCAGGTTGAATTTGTGGACCTAATTACTCAAGAAAGTCAACTTCATGTAACTTTCTTTTATTTGCTCTCAGACTGGAGTCCACAGATCTGTGACAATAGAACCTCCACCGCAGTACACACGGGTCACCTATGGCATAATTCTGACACTTTGGTCTCCTAATTTTAGCAAGAAAAACCTATATTTTTAGTATGTGCTTCTTACATATGGGTAATTTAGAATTTGTGTTTTCTGCTAAGCAGACAGAGAGTTCTGTTTTGGGACCTTTGAACATTTACACAGCCCAAAGGTAAATTTCAGAATTGTCACCATCATCCTGTGTACTCAGATTTCAAAATTTTGCAAACTCCCTTTGAAAAAGGTCTTCACTCAGTGGTCAAACAATGTTTTAGATTACTAATGTGTCTTGCATCAGAAATACAGGCAGTTCCTAGACGTACTTTTAAAATTTTATTATTGTGTGAAAAATGTTTGCGTTATTGACAGTTACTGTTTTAATATTTGATTCTTAAACTTTATTTGAGCTGATGGCCCTCTTGTTCTACAGGAAAATATCATAAAGGCACATCTGGAAGGATTCAAATATATATTTTTCCTCATGTCTTTTTAATTAATTTTATATCCCTTGTGTATAAATGAGTAGAACTAGGTCCTAAGTATTACCTCCCTTAGGCCTTCCATGAGGACAAACAAACAAAAAATTGATATTTTATTATTCATTTGTTTACATTTTTGTAATTTCCTCTAGAAGGAGGGAACTTAAGCAGAGAAATTTTAGAGCATGCAACTGGCTCTTTAATTTTCCCAAGCCTGAACCTTTTTGCTTCCTTTGTTACAATTTAACACTTTTGAGAGGGTCTCTCAAAGAGAGCAAAAGCTCTTATCCTTGCTGCTGTATGGAATCTGTGTGGGTCAGATATTTCTATGCCTGTGTTTTTTAGCTGTCAACATAGAATGCAAATTGAATTTCTGAAAGCCTTGGTAGGCAGCAGCAGGGAAGGACTGTTTCTTTCAAGTGTCATTTAAGAACAACTTATGCCAGATTTCTTCATCCTCCATCCTTTGACTTCTGCTAGGGAACTTCTGGGATGCAGAAAGTTAGTGGGAATTAACACTATGGTCTGATCCTGTGGGCAGCAGAATCAGAGGTTCATTCATTTCTTGTGCTGTTTAACAAGATTTGCATTTATCCAACTGTTTCAATCTCCATTATTTCTTCAAAGGAAGAAGCGAGGAGGCCCTCTGAAACTGAAAATTCTTGTTCACTCTGCCTAAGCTAGGAGACTTGAAAATACAACTTTTTGAAATGTGAGAGTGTCTTATGTTTATGCTCATTATTAGCCAGTGGAATCATATATGAAGACAAATCTCTGAAGGATTTTAAACTTCCATATTACTTTTATTTTTTTATCCTCTCACATTCCCCATAGATGACTGACACCAAACAGCATTGGAACCAAGAAAAGAAAGAGAATAAATAAGTAGAGGAGAGAAACTGTCAAATTTTAGGTTATGGAAGATACATAGACTTAAGAAGAAAATGAAAGTGGCTCAGTTGTGTCTCTCCCCTCTGCAATTCACAAAAATCACTTTATTCCTGCCAACAGAGTAGAGCAGAAGGGAATATTGAACACATGAAGAGAAACAGAAAATCTGATATAGTGAAAGCAGAGAAGTTAAAAGAATCACAGTACATTGATGAGAGTTGCAATAAAGATTAAAATCTGTCTGGATACATTTGTAACTGTCCTATAACTGGCAACAACAGAAACAGGAACAGAATACACAGTCGCCAGCATAGTATCCCTAGAGTTAATAAATAATTATATGGACAAGATTGCACCCAGATCATGAATACAGGTGAGCAAATAATTCTAAAAAGTATCAAAATTCTGTGCCTGCAGATATACTGTATTGTACTTGGCAAAAACACCTGCTTTTTTTGTAGAATCAGATATGGCCATTAGGTTATTAATGAGCACTTACTAACACAGCAAAAAATAAATATCAGCTGCTGCTATTACTTTAACCTCTAAAAATACATGGCTCAGACTAAAAAAATAACACCAGCTCTCTTGTGCTTAGTAATTTAAATCATTGCTTGACCTTTGAATGAAAACCTTTTTCTAAGGGAGTTTGCAAAATTTTGAAATCTGAATACACAAGGCGATGGTGACAATTCTGAAATTTACCTATGGGCTGTGTAAATGTTCAAAGGTCCCAAAACAGAAATCTGTGTCTCTTGGGAAGACAACACCAATTTTTCCATATAGACATTGCAGACGAAAAGAAAGGTCTCTTGCTTGTGTACATCGCTATATTTGAAGTAAGATTTTCAACCAGTTTTTCTTCAGAAAAACTCTTTGCAAAGATGTCTGCACCAGGTTATTGCTACAATTACACTGAGACAGTGGAGCTTACATCCAGCACGGCTACAGAATTGATTGAGAGCAGAAATGCCCAACAATGACCTTTACTGGGAACTTGCTTCTTAGAGCTTACAAAACTCCACTCCATTCTTCTTACTACTTCTTTGCTATCTCCTTTTTCCAGACCAAATGATTACTAGCAAAACCCTGAGGCAGGAGCATTGGAACTAGATGATTTTTAAAAGCGCTTCTCAACAAAAATCATTCTGTGATTCTAGAAAGAGAAGATGGTCAAAATTCAAAGACTTCTGATTACATGGGTAGATCCCAAAGAAGAATCATGCACAACATGACTAACTAACTCAGACTTCCAGAAGAACCAAGCATCAGTGCTAATTTTGCTTGAGATTTTGGTGTATTTATTAGTGGGTTCTAGAGAATACACTGATCCCAGACAAAATGGAGGGCCGTGATGACATGGAGGATATTTATGGAAAGCCGTCCAATTTTTATTGGCCACATGAAAGCATCATTAATGGCTCTGAAGCAGTCCATTGGTATCTCTTCAAGAGTACATCAGCTAAAGGAAAACTTCCTGCTAAAAGGGCAGTAATTTTTTCTACTTTTTTTTTTTTTTTTACACTGTTAAAATACAATCAGGGACTGTCTTTTACAATTATCCTGTAGGTCTTCAATTCTCTCTATAGAAATCCAGATTTCTCATGATTTAGTAAATTGTGTGTTTGCCAACAATATCAATGCTCATGAAGAGTAATAACCCAATAGATTACAGGACATGTTTTTTCATTTCCCCTGGACTGTTCCTGCAAGTCAGGTTTTGGATGCTTATGAACTTGCTTTATGAACTTGCTGTGGCAATATAAGTCCAAGTTTGAAAAGATAAAGTAACAAAAAAATAGTCTGAAATAAATAAATCTGAAAACTCTACCTTTAAGTATATGAATTGTAGCAGGTAGGGCTGTCATCATGTGAGGAGCTGTTCATAAAAACCTGAGGTCAATTTTTCTGCAGAAAATGTTCCTAAGATATAACACTTTCCATATAGAAGAAAAAGAGTGTCCTTTTGTGTCATACTGCTCAGCTTTCCACCTACAGTTCACCTGTTTATTCTGGAGTTTTTGAATAATTTTCTTTTAAGTATTGCTTAATTAGGAGACCTATTTACCAAAGTGAAAAAAAATACATTGACATATCAGTTGGGAAAGTTTTTTTCTGCAATAACTTCTTAAATACTGACTCAATTGGAGTGAAAATCATCCTAGAATACCAAGTGAAAAGCATCCTAGAACAGCTATACCTGGCATTCACATAATATATGCGAGATACGTGTTCATGCCCCTGTTCTTTTTAATTTTCAGATCAATCTTTACTAAACGTTAAAGAAAGACTGATTCTAGAATTCAGCATAGAGAGCATTCCCTTGTGCTATAAAAATTATAGGTTAAAGACCCAGCTCCAATTAATATTTTGTTATTTACAGAGGTGGAAGAAGTAATGGGAACATCTAGACTCCTGAGTGAGAGTTCTCTTATAATCTATTTTGGTGTTTAGCAAGCTCCTCTGTGATTGGGAAGATTGAGGTTCAAACTCCGGAAAAGCATAAATTGAATTTAATCAACAAATACTCAATATGCATTTTAAACACTAAGTGTCTGAATATTACCATTGTGAATTTACAGCTTGGATTTAATCTCAGATTGCTTTTCACAGATAGGCTCAGGAACCTCATCTTAATAATAAAATTTTAAAGAAATGCTTAATCCGTTCTTTCTCAAATGAGAACCTATAAAAACATTTACTACACTCAGACACCTACTTGATCAAAAGATCAAAATAATCAAATCTCAAATAACTACTGTATATGTATATAATACAAAAATCCATGCTGCAGGATTTTAGAGAGGCAGATGGAGTATATTAAATCCACATCCAGTGAGTACCATTTTAGTGTTTACACAAACACTACCTTCTTTTTGAAGAAGTGGCTTCCACCTGGTGGAAATGATGTGTATCTGCTGTGGATTTCTAAACATCTTGAGACCTTTCCAAAAGTAGGAATTTTTATTCTGCCTGTAGGTCATGTTAGAGGCTGCAGGGTTATGGCACTGCTTTGCAAGAGTCTGATTCATGTCAATGTGTTTCTGACTCTCATGGGCTCATAAGATTCTCTGCATGGCAAAGAGGAATCTGCAGTCACCAAGGACTAGAAAGCTTTCATACCCACAAAGATAAGCTGAAGAAATTTGAAACATGCTTCAAGGAAAACTCTAGTTAGGTACTGGTGGTATTTTATTTTACCAACATAAATAAATGAAAATATAATATAAATAAGCAAATATTTATCTGACATAAAGAACATTACTGACTATATTTTTCTAATTTTCCATCTTATATGTAAGCAATCCTAAATTCTAAATTTCCATCTTATATGTAAATAATATAAATTTATGGTTTTGTGGGATAATGACAGTGTAAGAGCATGTACCTTGTAACACCTAACTACTGCCCACATAAAGCCACTAAAGGGCCTTCGAGTAACTGCAAAAATCTACAGTTTATGAAGAGTTTTTTGCACTTTTTCTTTATCAGCCCACTTTATAAAACAGTATTTTGCTCAATGTCTCAGATATCAATATATTTCCCAATTAAACAGAACTTATTATTCTGTGGAGCTTTCCTGTTTTGAGGAGGTTGTAATCTGATTTTTAGATATGATCCCATCATTGTAGCCGCATGCTGCTACATTATTCCATATGCCCATACAATGCAACTTTCACATCTTGATGCCTTGTGAAGGCTGACCTAGAACAGGGACTAGACAGAACTAAAAAATAAAACAGGTATTTATTAGAAGGCTTCAATGGATACACCTTGGGCAGTACAAGAGCCCGGGCAAGGCTAAGTTCAACCCAAAATGGTCACAAAATGGACAAAATGGATGACTGGTCATGGAGTCTCACACTTTTGTAAGTTCTGGCCCATTAGGATATTGGAGCTTATTGTCCAATGATAGTTTTAACCCATGAAGTTCCATCCTTCTTATTTTTCTGTCTTCAGTCCACTGTTGTTTTGCTCTTGGGACTGAAATTTGGATCATTTGTCCTTGGTCCCCAGCTAGAGAAGGAATTGTTTTGTCAACTTACTCTGTGAAGAGAGCTTACTATCCCCAAATATGAAGCTCAGAAATACATAATAAAGCAGTACAAAATCTGAAAAATATAAAAGTTAAAACCTGAGGCATCAATCGTAGTTGCACTTGTCTCTAGTGTTTTTAAATCAACTACCTTCAAAATAAACAACAAAAAACCCCCCACTAAAATAAAGATTAGTTATGTGTATTTTTAAGCACAATTTTTTTACAGTTCCAGGAAAAGAGAAAGGAAGCAATTTGCTTCTCTTAGCTTCTAAAATCAGAACCAGAGGCACCTTATGACTCATTCACCTCTGCAGAATAATGTCAAACAAATAGTACTGAAGTCATTGCAGACTATTTTAACTGTCTCAAATAGACAAACTACTCAGAAAACTTCCTGAGAGAGCCATTGCATAGCAGCCCTGTTTTCCTAGTACAATTATGAGAGCTTGATGTCGCACACAGAATTAACAAAAATTACGTTTCTTTTGCTGGATGCATAAGAGTTTTGAAGTTTTAATGTCATTTGCTTGATAAAATATTAGATACCAGGATGCTATTGAAACAATGAAATACATCCAACTTTTTCAAATAGGTTCCAATTTCACATCCAAAGGACAGAAATTGACCTTTCACTAGCAAGCAGTAATCCCATTGTGTAAACTGAAAATAGACTTTGTAATTAGAAGGCCAAGTAATAGTGTTTGCTGATGCAAATGCAAATCCTTTTTTAAGTCAGTGAAACAAAGCTTGGTTGTCCCTGAATGATTTTTGATAAAACTCTTTGGGTGACTCTACCCTTTGTTATTTAAAAGGACACCAGTCTTCAGCCATCTTATTGCTTTATAATCTCCTAGCATCCTTGTATCTGTTGCACAGATCCAACCACACAGTCATTTTCTGCCCTCTGTAGGGATCCTCCTACACTGAAATGGTCCTTCTAATATCAGCTGAATTTAACTAATTATAACTAATTTCTCCCACTAGCTCTAATCTTACAATAGGCACCCCGCAGTTACTTCAAAATAAAATTCTGCAATATAATTCATTTTAAAGACACACCCATATTTAAAAATAGGTTTAATATAAAAGAGTATCTCGGGCAGATGACTCATTATTTCATAGATACAAGTTTTAAGGTATGACATTAAATAGAAAAATGCATGATGGGGTGAATCTTTTAAGGGTTTATAGAGAGAGTAATCTTTTGCACCCAGTAACATTTATTTACATTTAAGGAAAATGTATTTCTTCTAGCTTTTGTGACTTTCAATAATTTCATTTTTAATTTTTTTACTCTGTTTTAGGAGCATTATTGACAGATATACAGCTTGCTTGCTGCTGTAAGGGGGGGAATTTGTGTGTCCAAAGCTCAAATGGAGTTGAAATTGGCTAGTACTGTGGGGGACAGTCGAAGCTCTCTGAGAAAGGAGAATAATGCTCCCAAGAGTAGCAGCTCTCATGTTCATACATACATACAACACAAACTGAGGAGAACCCAAATGCAGTGAACAGTCTGAATACTTGTTTATTTCAACCAGCTCTTGTGGTTACACTGAAATGGGAATTTCTCTACTGTAAGTCTTACTAAAAGAAGAAATGTAAGAGGCAATATAAACCCCTGGCTCTGTATGCCAGCTCATAATACAAAGCAGTTGTCCATTGGTGGATTTATGTCATGTTTGATTTTTAGGTCATGATTCAGGTGGTCTGTCTCCAGGTTAGAAATATTTTATCTTTTATAATAATTTCCTTCATATAAGAATATTCTGTAGCATTTCTGAAAAATGCAATGAAAATCACATTTTGAAAGTGCTGAATGGAGATTGTCTCTAAAGCACAATGTGATGACAGCTGAGCAGCATAAGCCAGGACTAATGTCAAAATGTTAGGGCAGGAAGAAAAAGACGTATTGGTTTTTTGTCTAAGTACAGTCTTCTGTATTGGAAACATCACACAGAGATGGGCAGCCTGGCAGAGAGGTTTTATCTGCCTGAAAGGATATTCCTCATGTATATTTGACAAAAGACTGGCACTTCAGAGTAGAAACTTTCCATAAAATAAAATATTTCATAACTATTTTCAGAGCACTGATTATGTCAAAAAGCATATTTTGGCTAGGCAGGCAAGTAAAGGGATGTGGAAGTTTAAAATATCATGATTTTAAAATTATTACAGCTGTTCATCAGGTGACAGTTTTGTCACTGACAGTATAAAACTGATCACCAGTTATTTTAAAAATAAGAAACTAATCTGCTAATAATCTACCAGGAAAATGTTTTGAGCATCTGTTTTATTTGCAATTCTTCTGTATGTAATATTTTTACAAATTTTGCAGTGAATAAAAATGAAAAAGGGAGAAGAGTTTTAAACTGAAAAGTAGCTGTTAGGAAGAAATTCTTCACTGTGAGGGTTGTGAGACACTGGAAAAAGTTGCCCAGAGAAGTCATGGATGGCCCATCCCTGGAAATGTTCAAGGCTGGATTGGATGGATCTCTGATCAAACTAGTCTATCAGAAGGTGCCAGGCAGAAAAGCTGAAATTAGGTGATCTTTAAGGATCCTTGCAGCACAAATTGTTCTATAATTCTATGAAATTGCATGCAAGCATACTGGATATTCAATACTGAGGAGCTATATCTCTCTTGCAAGTTAAATTCTAGGTTTTTTATACAGGCAAAGTTCCAAAATATAATTAATTCCAAAGAAAGATGTGTTATTCCATAATAACTCCTCTAGACTAGTGTCTTTTTACTGTTACTAGCCTGTGTTCAAAGCTTTAACTTTATATTTTGACTAAGAATCTGCAAAATAAATCTTATATAAATGGGAAATACTTAATTAATTTGTAGTTTCTTCATGGGTCAATATTCCTGCACTAGGCTTACAAGGATTTACCAGCACGTAGAACAGAGAAAGTTGGGTAGGTCTTCATGAAACCTGGCTGCACTTGATGTCATATCTAATATCTAATATTGTAGGTTGGTACAGAAATGTACCCAAATCACTGCTAAACTTAATTTAGTGAAAGCAGAGAAATTTTGGTTGAAGATCAGATAGTAGATATAGGACATGACCAGCAAAAGAAAAAAACTTGAGCTGTTCAGGTTAGTCCTAAAGCACAAGGGTCAAAGAAAAAAGGTTTGAGATATTTTTGTCTGAACTCTAGCATGCTTTAAACAATCAGTCACACTGTATGCATACAAAATTCACACGATTAGAAAGAGATGATGTCTTAATTCTTCAAAGTTCTATATTTTAAAATTATAGCTCATTGCAGTATATTGTGTTCAAAACTGCTTTTAAAACTTTTAACTTCTTTTTCATACAAATCTGCTCTGAAATAATTATAAGCAAGTATTTTATAATCAGATTTCACTGAAAAATGTCACTGTCAGAAATTCCTGGTTGTTAAAGGAAGGAGTGGCATACTGTACGCCATCTGTAGTTAGTGCTCAGCAAAAGGTTTCTTTGAGAAATATAACTTCTCTTTTTGTCTTGGAATACTTCTACAAAAAAATACTGGTTTTCTTATGTATATTTCTCAGGGTTTTTATTCTTCAAACATTATTAAAAGAAGACAAAAGAAGACAGTTTTTCATGTTTGGTCCTGGGGAAATCTAAGTGTGATAATTCATCTGGGCCTGATCACATGCATACACATTTCTTTTCCTTGGCTAGATTCAGAAATTGATGATTTCAGAAGTTCAACAGTGCTGTATAGAGCTAGAATTCTGCTTTTTTGGATTATTCAGCACTGTAGCATTTTGAATGTTCCCAGGGCCAAGTTTGCAGCAGCAGTCAGACACTTAATCATTCACCAGAAATATGCAGCAAAAGACAGTGTTACTGCAGCTTGTGAATACACATAATCTTTTGGAAATCACACTGTTTTCACCACAAAAAATTCTTTTTTTTTTCATAAAGAGCATAATTAATAAAAAGACAATGAAAAATTAGGAATCAATATGGTTCCTTCCTGGTGCATATAGGTAAAGCCTTATAAAATAATGGCCTTGTTACCCTTGTATAATCATGTCTCAGACCTACTACTTTGGCTAAGCAGAAAAGAACTATAGGAAAGTGACTCAGCTGAATTGGAGGTAGAAAAAACAAATTATACAAACATCACATGGTCACGTTGTGGTTTATAGTGGTTGGTTGGATTGGGTTTGTTATGTTTTAAAACTGTGAAACTGATAATTGGCTAACTGCTTACAAAGACCAGGCTTCTGCAATAAAGTGACTCTCCTTCACACCGGCCTGGGGATTCTGTGCTGTTTTGCTTCATACACCTTGCTGTGTAGTGAGAAGGAATTATCTGACAAAGTTTATGACAAAAGCACAGAAGAGGAAACAAGCAGTTTTTTACTTCAGTTTCTTTTTCTTTTTTTTTTCCTTTCTTTTTTTTTTCTTTTTCATGTCAGTACATGTTTGCAGGCTTTATTAGACTTCTATGTGGACATCTACTGTCACAGAGCTTGGAGGAGCTCAGCGGTCTCTGAGACTTCTCTTTCTCTGTCCATCCTGGCAGAAAGAGCTAAAATGGTGATAAAATAAATAATAAACCCAGAAATAGCAGCCAAATTATTTCTCTGCTTTGTTCCTTTGAGGGCTGTGCCTTAAATCTCCACACCATTTTTACTTCCAGCAGGGGCACACTGCAGTTTCTCTATACCCAACCCAAGAAGAGGTAACTGTATTTTAAAACCAGTAGAAAATAATACTACGATAATGAATTTGCTAAACATAGTTTTTATAAAAAATTTAAATCTACTTTAAGCAGAACATTTCCTGGGCTTGGGCCACTTAAGTTTTTGCATTACTTGGTCAAAACATGTATGAGATGAGTGAAAATCTTAATATTAGACAAAATAAATAATCCAAGTGCAAAGCAATTTGCACAAATGTAAAATGTTCTCAAAATTGAGAGGAAATAGATAAAATGAGAAACTATATATTCTTGTGAGGGTCATATACTTAGGAATACCACACAATACTTTAGGAATCTTTGTTAAGCTTCCTACTATAAATCATAGAAATAAGAAAAATAAAGATCAAAGAGGTGCCTCAAGAGACATTATCACCTAATTGTATGCCGGCTGTATTGATATTACCTACCACTTATGCGTGAGCTACAGTACAATATTGGTTGTAGGTAAAAGGGAAAATTTGGAAAAAAAAATTTAATCTTATAGCTATTAAAAAAATAATACAAGTATAACATCTGTCTCACTTTTCCACTCCTTGCAAAATTATATCAGAAACACAGCAAATTTTCAGTGTAAATTTTCTGATTTAAGCTCTGTAATAGATCTCTAGAAGAAGTGACCCATGTGTCTAAGAAAGTTACATGCATTCTTTTTTCTCTTTTTTTTTCTCCCTTTAGGAAACCTAATTCCAATTATATTTATTAAAACATCATCCTTATCTTGGAGAGAACTTGCTGTACAATGGAAGGTTCATATCTCAAGGCAGGATGATTTGTGAGAAGGGGTACAGAAAGGACTTTTGTATTGTTACAGAGCTTGCACTTCAGAAAATGAGACTTACTGATGCAGCAGTAGGAAAAAAGATAACTTCTAATATAACCCATGATACCCCATGGAAATGAGGGAAAAAGAAATACACCTCCCTTTAAAAAGAAGTGAGTGTTCCTTGTGTGGCATATCTCAATGAAGGCATACTGCAGAAGTCAAAAGAACTTCAGATGGAAGAGAAAGAAGACATCAGTAGCACAGATGTCTCACCTGAGAAAACATGAAAATGTCCCTATTGGTATTCATGAGCTCAAAAGTAGACCTCAGGACTATGTGAGTCTTTAGGCTGCCCATTTTACACAGTACATAAGTAATAACTTCAAGTTAATTATACATTCTTTCCTGTGTGGGGGACAGGTCAAATGAAAAGTGTGAGAAAACCTGTTTTTCAAACCTACTAAGAGCAGATAGTTCAAGGAACCCAGGAAGACACTTAAGTATTCATTTAGATAGTAAGAAGAGGTATTGCTTACTTCAAGTATTACATATTGAATCATGTCATATTTTAAAAAACAAAGGTTTTTTTAAGAAACCACTAAAATAATTACCATTATATTTGCACTGAAAAGTTGGAGTAGATTTTCTATTATGAATTATGCAAAAAGTGCATCTGACGTTGTGTAGAAGCATTTATAAAAAAGCTGGGTTTTCCTATTATTTGATTATGACTGAAACATAAAGATCCATAACCATTCTCAGGAATTCATTGCTTTGTAAGAAGCTTATTGATTACTTCTATTTGTGAATTATGCAATATGTAGTGAAAAATTGGTATTTTAGAGTCTCAAACATTTAATTAAATTTCTGACTGAGTAGAATAAGTACATTTGGTGTGTGATTCAGTGATGAATGCTGTAGAAAGTTGTGAAGGAATGCAGTTCAGAAAGTGCTTTTCCAGAGACACACGTGATCTTCAAAAGATCTCTCTGCAAGTAACAAATTTGAAGTTCTAATAAAAAAAAATTGGAGAAAAGAGGTGAAAATGTCATTAAAATTGAGCTCATACAGTAAACAAGACCAAACTCCATTACTTCATGCATTTTTTCTGCCACTTCCAATTACAAAACAAAAGCAGCAATTTTTTACTCTAGAGGAGGCAACTACATATTCAAGTAGCGTAATTTTTGTTTTAAATCCATTTACTTTTTCAAAATTAGAATTGCTGTGAAAAGGCCTTTCTTATCAGGCTAACATCATCCTAATTATTAAAAATGTTACACTGACTACAAATGTCATTAAATATTTATTGAGATGTCTATTATCAATACTTATGGGCATCAATAAAGTACTGTCTAAAATTTTATTCAGTCAACAAATATTCTTCTATATTTAATTAATTTTAAATATGTGTATACTTGGTGCTGATGCTTTTGAAATTACCCTTATAGCTGGCCTTCAATTTTTCAATATAGGTTTTTATTTAATAATGAAGTATTTTATTGAATAATTCAAGGATTTAAGTCATATTAAATTAGCATCACTATGTGCTGCACTTTCTTAATGTCATAGTGAAATAACATTGCTGGTTTACAAAGACAAAATAACCTGGACTGCTTAATAAAAAATAAAAGATATTTAACTCCATATATACTGTTTTCTTACCTAAGTATACACCTCTTTTTCCTCAAACTCTAGACATTTGACAAGATGGTAAACCTTACTTAACTAATTTTAGAGATGAAGCAGCATAAATGGTCATTAAATATTAATGAACTTCTTGATATTCAATTATTTGAAAATCCAAGGACCTTAAGGAGACCAAATGTCACTGTTAGTGATAAATATCCATACTTTTAGCAACTTTTGATTTAACAGTTTGAAAAAGGAACAAAACCAATACAACAAGGGAGAAATAACTCAGCTCTACAACTAAGAAACAAGAATTGTTTCAAAGTTTCTAATATTAGTCACACCACACTGGAGTCTTTCTGCTTTAGTTTTCCATTTTTGGGAGGAAAGATGCCAGCTCTGTGTTGCTGAACTGTTTTGTATGAGTAAGAAACAGAATGAAAGACAGCAAATTTATTTGCTGCAGGAATTAAAAATAATAAGTGCAATAAACTCCACTGTAGTTTTGAAATTTTCTTTAAAATTACCCACTACTACTACTACCAATATTTTCCTAGCTTTGCCTTTTAGAAATTTTCATGCGTTTTTTTCAATTTTCATCATCAATGGTTCTTGTACAAAAAAAAAGTTTGAATACACTCTAAGATCAGCACTGAACACTGAAATAATGACCAGCTTTTATGGCTAATTCCAATAACAGGAAAATCCATTAGTCTCTCTCTGCTTCAGCTTCATCATTTGTAATATTGGGATAATCTTGAAGTTTTTCACAAGAAAATGTGTTAAACTCCATTAGTCTCCATGGAAAAACAAATAGGTATGTCTTCCATACTGAGAATAAATGCATGCTTAATCTTCATGACAAATATCACAAAAAGGCCAGTGTATTGTGTTTTGGGGTCTGATGAGGCCAGTTTAAATACTGAGTCTTGTTGTTTCAACCACAAACACAGCAGTTTTTAAAAACCAATTTTTTCTATTTTTAGTTTCTCAAATCTTTACATTAAAATTACAGACAACACTAAATGAGGCTGCTAAAAGCGTAATTTGTATCACAGGTAGGAGCTTTTCAATGTTGCTTTTCACCCGCTTTGTAAATTCCCTAGATATCAAAGAGTTGCAGTAGGTTTTGTAGAAGTGCATTTACTTTCACTTCATCAGTTTAAAAACCTGATCAGCAAAATTATTATAAACACTAGAATAACTTATGGCCTACGGAAAAATCTGGCCTCATCCCGCAGTGGGATGTTTCCCTCTCTCAAATAAATGGTAGAACTCTGGTCCATTAAAGCATAGTACTGCTCAGCCATCTATCTCTGTGGTGCTGAGTTTGGGGTCCCAAATAAGAAAATTAAAATTAAAATCTTGGGAGTTCGGGGGATAATGATTTACACCCTTAGACTTTCTGAAGCAGGTGTGCAGCCTGCTGTTGAAGTTAATTACCAATCATTATAAGTGAAGCTGGCATATTGCCACTATTCTAAAAGTATTTTTTTCTTCCAGTGTAGACTGAAAATACTCTTCACTTCAATCTTCCCCCAACTTATACATGTCCCAGATTTCACCTTCAAATTAATCACCTTCAAATAATAATAAACTGCAGCTAATTATCAGTTAATAAAACATTAAAAAAACACCAAATAAGGAAAAAAAACCCACAGTGTCCTACAGCTTAATTCATATACTTTTGCTAGTAACTATGAACTGAATGGATAACTGAAATATTCAGTTAAAACACTTTTATTTGTGGAGTCCATTAATAATTTCAGATACAAATGTATAAATGAAATGTTAGCAATATTATTCAGAAATCAAACTATAGACCAAGTCTTTTATTGCAGGTTCTATTACTGAGACAATCTAACGAGTTGGCACACAATAGTTTGAACAGAAATACGATGTTTCCAAATCAGAAAGGTGTTATCATACAATGCACAGTGAATTTCCTATGGATAATGGCAGATCTCATATTGGCAAATCTTGTCTCTCTCATATGAATGCCTGAGAAATACACAAAATTCTTGTATTTCACCTTACAAATACTTTAGGGAGGAAATAAGAAAAAAATCATTGAAGCATAGTTATGACTAAGGATTTCTTGCAGTCAGGGTTAGAAAGTAGATGGCTAGAAAATAGACGGCCAAAATTAAATGATAAACTGAAAAAATAAATTTGTTAATTCTGTATTTTTATTTTAAAACTATTAAAGAGCTCCAAAAGGAGAAATTGCTAACTTTTCTCCATCATGATTTGCTTTGATCAAAATTCTACCATTAAAAGCATCTTCAGATTTCTGTTTGCTTTTTGATGGGACTGTAAATGCTACTTGCAATGTGGGAATTATAGATAAGTGCTGACTTTTTAAAACTGCATTTAATGATAAACAGTGAATGCCCTGTAACATTAAAATATTAAAGACACTTGGGCTGACAACACATCACTCCTAAAGTACAAAGGCATAGGATGGGATCCACACAGTCAAGTGCAGGTGTCAACATCAAGCAAATCACTCAGAGTGAAAGAAAATAAATACATCTGAGGTGAAGAGCATAATTAATCTCTCACTGAAGTGGATGAATTTTATTCTTAAACTTATTTTTTTTCCAAATTATTATTATGACTACTTCAGAAGTGGAAACCTAAAGGTGGGTAAAATAAATTACACATAATATATCTACTTCTAAAATCAGAAGCAAAATATGAGAGGTTTTTAGTGTATTTTGGTTTGGGTATGTGTTTGGTTGTTGGTTTTTTTTGTAATTTTTTGGGGTTTTTTGCATTTATTGTGTATTTAAGACTGTTTATCATATGATTTAAAAAATATTTTGAGTTCTTAATTCTTTGTAAAATAGCATAATTGTCTCTAATTTAATAAAGCATTTATGCTAGTAATGTTTATGGGGTTCTAATTATGTGCTTCTAGCCATGATAATAAAAGGGAACCAGTTCAGAAATTGCCTCTCCATTAAATTTAAAAATGCTTTAGTAGTATCCATCACACCAGGCTATTTTAGAGAAAAATATGTTCTCATTTTTTTTATATTTCCAGAAAATATAGCATTAGGATGTTAATATAAACCATTAAGTGATTTAATGTCTATAATAAGAAAAAAAAAATTAAAAAGTAGTATTGGAGTATCTTGTTAAAGTACTTTTGATGAACTTTTTCTTCTTTTTAAAAGCAAAAATAGAACATAGTGTGTAATGTGAATTTTATTAGTCTATGGAACAGCAATACTAATACATACTATATCATTTTGACAAGTCCTGTAAGACCAAGAAAAATCTAAACAGAAAAATATTTAATGATACTCTGTGGGGATTCAGAAGTATCTGTAGCATTACACTTTGAAAATGTAGTTCCTTGAAACACACAGCAGATCTCATTTTTTCCTCAGTACCAAAAATATAAGCCATGTTACCTCATGCTACTCTCTTTAATGTACACTTCATAGATATAAACCCAAATAGCTTATTTAATATGTATAGCAAAATGCAGCATCTATGGTTATAAAGGAGTTGAGATCTTCATTAAGGTCATCCAGTCAACGACCTTTGCACTGTAGAAGGGGACAATTTGTGAAGACAAGCAATGAACAGGAGCAGTAGGAGATGCAAACGTGATAGAAACAGGAAAATTGAGATGGTACCAAGCCGGAAGAAATAAGAGAAACTACTTTTAATGTATATAATGCTATACTACTGTCAGTGAAGGTAAGAACTCTCCTTTTGTATGGGTACCAGGTGTTGGTTTCTCTGGGTCTGGACTGAAGGCACTTGAGACAGTAATCCATTTTGGATTCAGGTGTTTATTATTTCCTATCAGTAAAACAGTCTCATCACTGCGTGTTTTCGGCAGCTTTTCATTAGAAGGCACAAAATGGCTATCTCTTGTTACAAGGTCTTTTAAGACTAAACAATCCAATTAAGAACTGACACCTAGATTATTTTCCCTTTTAACTCAATAACGGATCCCAAAGAGCCCACAATGTGGATTTTTCTGCCCAATTACAAAATGCCACCCAAACTCATGAAGAAGAAGGAAGAAGCAGCATGAAGAAGAAACCCAGGGCAACACCCTGTGCCCTCCATCTTGCTTCCATCCACAACATATTAAAAATCCCAAACCCTAAATTTCTCACCAAGTTATACACCTACACAACTCTCTGTAATCTATTTCACACTTTCATGGACTCTGGTCTATCTTGAAGTCTAGGAAACTTTCTCCATGAATGAGGGTCAAAGTCAGTGCTCCTCTGGGGGTTAGGTCACGCCAGAACAGGCAGAGAAATATTCCCTGTGCCCTGGGTTTCCACATCCTTTAGTCAACTGAAACTGCAATCCCTCCCAAGTAATGATGTTGCTAAACAGCTGTGGTACATTTGGCCACAGACAAGGTGTCCTGAGAGGTTCCACTGACTCACAGGTCACATACATCCTATTGGTGTACTTTCCTGGAGCAGCTCTTACTTCAAGTTTACAAAATTCAAAGATCAATATAGGGATTAATATTGTTCTGTGTAGCAATGGTAACATGGAGAGAAAAGATTTCAACTCTGCTTCACTTCTGACAGCAGAAATGACAGAAGTCTGTGAAGTTGGAGTGCAGCAAGGATGATGTCGGGTGGCATGGATGTGGATGACACCTCTGTGTGTTTAGCTCTATAAAAGCTTACTGAAATTAACTTTTTTTCCCTTCCCCTGTGTCCAAGACATTTAGGTCCTACCGGGCTAAATCCACACACACTTTTACATGCCTCAGCAATCATGTATTAAATTGAGTCACGTAATTCCATGTCTGCAGGCTCTCTTATGCTGTTAGTGTGCATAATTGCAAGACTAACATTTAAGTTTAATGGTGTTAGAGAAGAGTCGGGGATTACAACTGCTTCACAAATAGCAAGACAATATATTTTTTATTGCAGTTCTTACAAAAATCCATTGGTTTTTTTTGCCTTTTTAAATTAGGACTATCCTAGTAATCTACTATTTGAACTTGCTTGCCTTTACTTATTCAAAGTGAAGACAAAAATAGTCAGCTTTTGGATTTTTCTTTTTACTGATGTATCTTGGTTACAAAAGAGCTGCAGGCTGGGGAGCAGCTTTCAGGTAACCATGAGCCCTCACAGAGCCTTGGCAGCAAAAATGACTGAAGGAGAATGGGCTGTAATATAGGGGCAGAGCCAGATGACCCAGGACAGTGATTTTCCCTCTCTACTTGGCATTTGTAGCAACCCGTCTAGAAATTGTGCCTGGTTTTGTAGTCTTATCTATAAGAAAGACATTAACCACCTGAATGGGTATCAGGACAGGAGCTGGAGCATTTGCCATGTGAGGAGATGCTGGGAAAGCTGGGCTTGAGCAGAGGTGGGTTTGGGATGACCCAACAGGAACTCAAGTGGCTGTGGGAGGTTCTAGGGCAGATGGAGCTTTCACTTTTCTCAGAGGGTTGGGTGGGAGGGTGAAATGAAGTGGGAACAGATTGATAAAACAGAAGTTCAGACTGGATATAGGTAGAAATTTCTACCCAGTAAGGAAAGTCCAGCAGTGAGACAGCTTGGACAAGAATCCTGTGGAGTCGCTGTCACTGAAGGTTGTGAAGACCTCACTAGATAAAATGTCCTGAGTAAGGTAGTTTGTCTCTAGAGCTGAGACTGCTCTGAGCAGGTGGCTGGAATGGACATTTCCTGAGATCTCTCTCAGGATGTCTTGATGATAGCATGATCCTGTGATTCTTTTATGATGTTTAACTCTACTCTTTTCAGCACCAGTCATGCTTTTAACTTTTAAAGCTGCTTTCTTCTCACATTCATTTACAGCCATTGATAAAATTATGCATGGGCATTTCTTAAGCAGTTGTTCTAACCTTTATTTCAAATAATCAAATTCTTAAGGGTTTATTCTATTTTCTATAGGGACTGGGAGGGGGGATTTTTTTCTTAAAGGTAGTCTGATATTTCTTCTGCTATTACCAAGATTTATCCTCATTTACGTCAGTAGGTTATCCTTTCTTGACCTGACAGAGGAAGATCAAGTACAAAATTGTTTAGAATACAAAAGTAATTTGTAAAAGCAGATGTCTGGATTCAATGGTTTTGAATATTTTTTCTTCTCAAGTAAAGAATAACATTTAAACGTGTATGGAGTAGACAGTACTTTCACTAATGGTGGCCACATGGGTTTTGCTGCTGCAGTGAGATAAGACTGCAGAGTCCCAGAGCAAGCAGGTGGAATGAACAAAAACACAGGTGCTCACTTTGTCACCTCAGCTTTTATTAAAATAACATAGCATTGGATGTTTTAATCCCAGGACAAGAGAACAACTGGCACAGCAAATCAAGATCAGAAATCATGCAGGTGTGTGTTCTGTGGACTCAGCTTTTTGAACAGTACTAGTGGTTAGTAGGCTGACATAGAAAAAACAAACAGATAGCCTATTTCCAGAAAATTCTGCATTATCTTTTATGAAGTGGTGTTGTAAAGAAAAAGATAGAGCTGCTGGCATGCTTTGATAAAAAATTTTGGTCAGGCAGTATTCTGGATTTGAAGAGAAGACAAAGCTACCTGTGAATAAGATGAATAGCTTCAAATTTCCTGAATTTCTGATTCAGATTCAAGTACGGATATTGATCCTCCTGTTTGGCCACACAGCCTACACATGAAGAACACATTGTTCTCAGAACTGGTTCCCTCAGGTTTTCTGATCAAATCTTCTCTAGCTAATTAATTGAGAATTCTTCAGGCAGAGGAGAGAAAAAAAGAAAGCTTCTTGGTAATGGCATTAATGTAGAAATGCAGGAGTCTAGATTTTTTTCAAAACCAGCTTATTCACTTATTCAAGAAACTGAATTTATTTGTGTTTTCTCACATTCACTTAATTTTCTTCATAGAAATTAACAGCTTAAGAGCAAGATGTAGCACTCGTGTATTCTCTCTGCAAGCTCCCTGATGATGGAAGTCTGTTATTTTGTACAGATTTGACTGGCAGTTTTTGAGAATGCTGTAGGTGGTTTTGGGGTTTACCCTAACATTTCTTTCTGCTTCCTTGCTGCAAACCTTTAGCACATCTAATCCTCTTTCCTCTATCTCCAGCTAAAGCTAGACAATCTGTGTTTTGAAAGTGCAAGGGGCAATTCTTACTTGAAAGAAGTAAGGCATTCAGAAGGTATTGTGGGTAAAAACATTTTGCTGGTGAAGAAACAGTCTTCGAATTTACCTCTTTCTTCCTCAGGCACTAGTATCTCCTCTTAGGCTGAACACTGTTTTCTTAACAATTAAATAGTATATATTTAGAAATATATACTGTTCTGCAGATTGTTTAGTTTTGTTAAGTTGCCTTATATGTAATTTGAAGCAAATGAATGCAGTACATTGAAGAAAATGATAGAAGTCTTCACATATTTAATGCAAATTAAGGCAGTCAGTGTATGAAAAGACTTTTAATAATTAACATGTTTCAAAATTTGAAACTTAAAAGTACTGTTTTTCCCTGCTTCAAACAGTGGTTAACACTGATTTTACACCAATAACATAATTTATCATGCTCTGCAGGTAGAAGGGTATCAAACTCAGAGAAGGAATTTCGTGGTCAGCTCTCTACAACCAAACAGCCAAAAACTGTTAGAGAAGGAAACAATATCACCTTTATGTGCAATTGAATATAGTCATTAATGACATTTACAATTAAAAATGTGTTTAGTCCCAATACCAGTCCAGCTCTTTATGCAAATATCACCACATGCACCCATTTTGTCAGGGTGGTCAGTTACTTTGCTGTGACCTATTCCATCTGAAATCCAGCACTAATCAGAGACCTAACAGCTAGTAACACCACCACTGTGTACCAATACTGTGTATTTCAGGTTTTAAATACCAAAAAGTAATAAGATAATAACTTGACAGGTATATTATAAAGAAATGGAAAAACCTGAGTAGCTGGCTAGAAGGCACATGAAATCTGTATTTCAGAATAATTTGTGTAAAAATTATAAATATGTGGTTACTTATGTCCAGATCTGAAAACTCTATGCTGTTATCATTCTCAGTTGGATTAGGCAGTTGGTCTGCTCTCTTGCTGATTACAGACTTTGGAGTGATAAATTCTTTGCAGGAGTTACTGGCTCTGAATTTCTAAAATGCCCAGCACAACAGGCTCCCAGGAACTGCTATATTATTGACAATATTATACCCTCCTGGTATTTTATGTCAGTGGATGCATAAGGTTGGATTGCTTTTTTAGTTTTCCTTACCTCTTCTTCTTACTTACTTACTTCTATTGCCTACAAGAAATTAAAATCTCTAAGCAGCACTTCTCCAGGGGATTAATGCACTTCTTAGGTAAAGCATTTGACCTCAGGACTTTAAACATATTTCTTATTCTTGTTTGTGTGTCTCTGGAGGGTGTTCAGCAGTTCCCCAGAAGCATGGTGTCTGATTTGTCTTGGAGTATTTTGCCACTTTCTGTCATGTGCTCCAAAACATTAGCAGCAATTTGTGACTGATATGGCTTCATATGAAGGTTTTCAAGAGATAAGCAACAATAAATACAAATAAGTCTTTCAGCTTGTGATGGACTTGTAATTTAAAAATAAAACAGTGTTTAGCAAAGTTTAAAAATGGTCCACGACTCTTACACAAAATTCAGTATAACAGGGAAGACATACTATGAAATGTAACTTCAAAATTATAACTGTGACATAGGTAATATATGGCACAATCAGCTGCTTTTTCCGACTTGTGCACGTATAATTCATAAGTGACTGTCATTTTCCAATAACTTTTCCTTTACATCCACCATTTTTCTTATGTCCACCCTATTTGAACTATACCTTTGAAATTATGCTGCTGAATTTATGCATGATCATCAACAGACACTGAATTTTTAAACAATCATTTATTTTTCTGCTGTCTTGCAATAATCTCATTCTCATCATAATTCTAAAATCTTAACACAAAATTATTTTAACATGGTTATTTAGCAACAAATAGACCTGAAGGACATTTGAAAACCCTGTAAACAGAAGCCTTTAGGCTATGTTTTTTGCCAGTTTATCTCTACATTTGAATGAGAGATTCTTACAGGAAAATTCTGCATAAATTTGGTTTGAAGAATCTACTGATACAGCCTGCCATATTTTGGTTAACTTATGATTTTATTATATGGTCCTGAACAAGACCCCAGATTATGATTGGAGTATCTAGCTCCTCTTCTCCACTGCCTCCCTACCTCCTCCAGGCATTAAAATTCCAAGGACTATACATCAACACTGATCAATGAACACGCCAGTGAAATGTAGCTGCTCTAAACCAGCTTTTGCTCGTTAGAAAAAATGGAGCAATTAGGCTGTAAATCACCAGAACAGCAGTTTTGTCTGTCAAGAATCTGTGAGCTTCAAGCAGAGGCTTTTCAAGCATTCACCTGACAGGAAGCCTGGAAAGTTGTGAAAGGGCAGGGATGGTGCCCATCAATCCCAAGAGTCAGCCAGAGATGTCTCTGCCAGACAGCTGTGAGACAAACACTGCTTGCCTGAATGCTGAGAGACCTTGACACACTCCCATAGGAATGAGAAGTTGAATTAAGGAGCAATACATTAGGAAAATAATAAACATGCTAATTTATTTTATTTCCTTTAAGTGAAGCATCATCACATTCAACAATTCTGTGTGAAGCCTATTTACTTGTAGCTTTAACTCTTCTTGTGTCCCCTTAAACCAAAGATATCTTTTAAGCAATGTTTGGAGAAAAGAAAAGTCTGCTTGGTCTTTTCTGCAAATCCCAGGCATTAGTGCAGTAATTGTACAGAGGAATACAGGGAGTTAAACAGAAATTCTTCCCTTTAAAAGTATTGAGCTTGAAGTACAGCATCAGTTGCCTTTACAGACCCAAGAGACTTGAAACTCCAAGATTCAGTGTCTGCATCATCTGCTAACAGTCTACTGATCGGATGGAAAGTGTTTTATCCCAGGATGTAATTAGCAAAATGACAATGCTAAGGCAATTTCTAGGCCAACTGAGCTTACTGGAGTTACTCCAGATTTAAAAAGTTTTGCTGTAAAAAGGAATTTAGCTCTTAATGTATGTCTAATGGTATGAACCTAAATTAATTCAGGTTTTCTCAGTTAAGCTTTTACTTGAAAAGATAAAAAATGAATAAAGTTAATATAATAATATTCTTCTATCTGACCTTCCAGAATATATCTTTTCCCAGGTTCTGTCTTCATTACAGTCTGTGTTGTATAGATTTTTAGATATATCAGAACAAAGCAAAGGAATCAAGAAAAAAATCACTTGCCATAAAAAAGAAACATAAACTAGTTTTGAATGCACATCATGCTTTTTCATCGATGACAGCAGCAGTATTTCAGAAGATACCAGATATGAGGTATTTATGGCAGGTGCATTACTACTTAGAAACTAATCTCACACACATGGCTGTTAACGTGAAATATGGATTTTAATAATCCAGCTTGGTGAGATATGTGAGCCTGCCCGGTGGGGATGTGATTAGCCACAGCCTGCAAGATTAATTGAGATACACAGTGTAAGATTACATTTAGTGAACTCCAAGCCAGTCTGATTATGCAAGAGACCACTCAGTTAAGGCTGTATCTTTAGGGATATGAAAACAGATAAATCACAGACTCTACTATGACAAGAGAGTCAGAATGGAGACTGTTTAAGTCAGTGAGCACAATGAACAGATCATCAAAGAAAAATATTAGGATATTTTTTAAGCAGAAAAAATAACTC
Source organism: Zonotrichia leucophrys gambelii (assembly GCF_028769735.1). Lineage (NCBI taxonomy): Eukaryota > Metazoa > Chordata > Aves > Passeriformes > Passerellidae > Zonotrichia > Zonotrichia leucophrys. Next base: position 77,392,020 of record NC_088169.1, read on the forward strand.
CAGAAGCAAAAAAATATCCCATGTGGTTGAAACTGAAGAAAACACATATAAGGAATGAGATTTTAAATGTCTGCTATTATCATTATTTTAAATTGATGGTATGAAATTTACTATTTTGTTTAAACATGGCAATACTCATTCAAGAGTGTACTGTTTGTAAACAGTAATTTTCCTTTTAATTTACAGTTGAGTCTAAAATTGCATCAAGATCACCAACACATCAGATACCAGTTTGAAGGATTACATAACTTCAGAATGACACTGTGATGAAAACTTTAAGTAGTTTTAAGACAGTGCCATTTAATACAGCTCCATAATAAACATATATTCCAACTCCCTACATTGCTAAACACCAGTTTTTAATGGAGAAGCAGTAAGGGAGGTACCTGCAGAAATCAGTGCAACCTGGGCTCAATTTTTTTTTTTTTCTACAGGCTGTTAATTATTTGGACAATTTGCCCACTCACTCCTTGCCTCATTTTTCACGTCTGTGAACACATTATTAGCCAACAGAGATACTGATGGATATTGAGACCTATTGTTTTACTTTTAAACCCATATGAGTACCAAATGCAGAGAGTACCTTCAGGAAAAACCATTCTTACATCTGGTAATTATTTTAGATGACCAAAGGCCTGAACGAAACGCTTACAATAATATATGCAAAAATGTAGATTTTCTCTTCATGATTTTTTTTGTTTTTGGAATTGATACATAAGTTGCTGGCTGCAAAATCAGTAACTTCTGGAATCATGTAACAGATATTTTTGCTCATTCCCTTAAACCACAGAGAGATTAGTCATGCTTCTGAAACAGAAATGAACACACACAATAATACCAAAGTAAGGGAGTGTGAATTGTACTTCATTAATTTATTTTGACAAGTATGGTTTAGTTTAAATTATGAATAGGAACACTTTGCACTTACTAGTATATCTTAAATGTAAAAATGCTCAGCTTTTAGTACAGTGAAGATCAGTCAATAACTTTGCTACTAGAGGATTTTCTGGAACGAAAGACTTGTATGTGCATATGTACATGTCCCAGGGAAACACTAGAGCAGTATAATGCAGAGTAAACGAACACTGAATTCACTTTTACTCTGGCTCATCAGCCATATCACACTGGCTGCAGATCTAACAATCCTCTCCCTGTCACATTCTGACATTCAGTGCTACAGCACTGGTTCCAGTGCCACTGTATCGCTCTTGTCTTGCTTGAGGTATGTCTACTGAAACTCCTCAGGATGCTTTCTCCTCTCTAAAGTTCACTAAGGAAGCTGATACAAGCAAAACAAGAGAAGCAATAGCCACAGATAATGCTGGGGAAATGATTAAGGAGAATGATCCAATATCAGCCCTTCTTGATTTTCAGTTGATGAATAGCTGCCAGGAGTAAAAACCTAAAACTTGGAACACCCAGAAAGGATTCTACACTAACACATAATGCAGAAGGACATTCCAGTCAAATATGATTAGAGTATAAGAGTTTTGGTAAGGTTTTAGTATTCACAATATACTATATCATAGAATCATAGAATCTCTCAGGGTAAAAGGGACCCATAGGAATTATCAAGTACAACATCCTTCAGGGATTCTCTTACTGCCATGGATTTTTCAGCCAAAGTGTTTATTAGCTGTTGTGATATAAAGGAATTTGCACTGTTCAGGAGGAATAAAGGAGCTCTACAATATATTAGAAATATATATTGTCTGTGGGTTTTGATGAAAATTTGAAAAAAGTAGATATGTGCAGTAGAATTAGGGTAGAAACTTTAATATTAATACTACAGTGAAAAACTCCTTTCAGCCCCATAATAAATCCCATTACACAAAACACTGATGCTTTTGATCTTTGAAAGCAAAGTATTCTGTATACATGTGCATACTCTATGATTAAATTTTAATATCTATCTGCATGTTCTTACTGAATTTGCAAAAGGTCTGGGAACTGTAGACTTTCAATTATGATACCATAGCCCCATATGCTGGTGGGTAGCCAGCTGAAAAGCAGCTTGGAAGAAAAGGACCCGGGCATCTGGGTGGGCACCTGGTTGAACATAAGCCAGCAGCAGCCCTTGCCATGAAGAAGGTCAGTGGTATCCTGAACTGCACTAGGCATAGCCTAGCCAGCATGGAGAGGGAAGTGATCCTTCCCCTCTGCTCAGCACTAGGCAGGTCTCAGCTGAAGGGCTGTGCCCAGCTCTGGCTTTCTCAAGAGAGACATGGACACACTGGAGACAATTCTGCAAAGAACTATAAAAAATAAGGAAGTTTCTGGAGCACCTCTCCCATTAAAAAAAGGCTGAGAGACCTGTATTAATAAATGAAAAGGGGGTGCAAAGAGGATGAAGCATTTAAAGAGAGTCACTCTAGTGGTGCCTAGTGACAGAGGCGATGCGTACAAACTGAGATAGAGAAGTTTCTCTTTGAGCATCACTGTGAGAGTGGCTGAGCACTTGTAAGCCAGGTAAGCCAGGGAGATGGTAGTGTCTCCCAGCTGTGGAATGTTCAAAGCCTCCAGCATATGGTCCCAGGCAAGCAGATCCAGTTGGCCCTGCTGCAGAAGAAAACATGCAGTGCTTTATATCTTGAGTGAAATTGAATTTGTATTGTGTCTGTGTTTTCAAGTTATTTGCTGCAGTAGAATGATGATTAGAAAATAATTTACTTATAAAGAAACACACAATTAATTAAACAAATTATGTAGTCTGGATTGCCTAGTTAGGAATTTTATTTTCTATTATCACAGACACTGATCTAAAGAAACATTAGAAACTCCTCAATAGTATCCAGGTAGTCCTCCAGTACTTAGTATGTGATAAATTATGTCAGGCAACTGCCATAATAGGAGATAAACTCCTTAGAAATAAATAAGTAAATATTTTCCTCTCTAATAATGCTTTTTAAAAATTATATTTCTTCTTTCCATGCAGATAAAATACATGCAGATATCTGCATAAATTTTCAAAAAGGAAATTCAGAAATATTCTGATGTATGACAACTCTCCCATGAGTGTTTTGCTTATTTGTATTTTTCCATTTATATCAAATCTAAATCTTGTGCTCTCAGGGATGCTTATGACAAAACTGCTATCTTTGAAACTATCTGAACATAAAATCAGTTTACAAAGTAAAGATAAGCCTATGCAAATAGAACCACTTTGTGATTTGAATAATGAAGTTGATGTTGCCCATGAAGTAACATTCCTGGAAGCATGAGAGGGGGACTTTCCAATTATGACTTTCGATCCTGTTACCATAAAAATTTTGCATCAAATAATGAATAAATAGTAAATTAAATAGTAGCAAAGAAAAATGTCTGGTTCATTTTTCTTTTATATATAAATCAAACATTTTCTCCCACCCATTTTTAAGTTGTATAAAAGCACAAGGTCTAGTCTGTCTAGAATAAAAGAAAAACTTAATGACAGAAAAAAATTCCTTTCAACTACATAAGATACAAAAGTGCATAATTACAAGAACATATGTGACACAGACACACAGACATTTTAAATTTTAGAGAAAGTATACTGAAAATAATATAATTTTTTTAAATAGAGGTGATATTTGATGTTTAATATGCCTTGAAAAACAATCTTTTAAATGCTTTGAGATATATTTATTTGATATTCTTGTGTTCTTTATGGTACCTCGACAATAACTCTGAATAAGGCGCACAGAGTTTATAAAGCAATTATATGTAAGTTATGCTTTATCTTACATGTAATTAGAATTTAATTAATGGAGTCAAATATTTAATTATATTATGAGATTAATTACAACATATTTTTAATATACTAGCTATGGAATAAGTAAGACTTGCTCTTTATTAACTATGTACTGTTTTATTCCAATAATGGGTTCATTTTGACTTTGTCTTATATGGAAAAAATTTTGCTTCTGCTTGACCATTTGGTTTTTCAGTGTGCTTAAAAATAAAGTGAAGATGTTTTATCCCTTAGAAGACATAAAAGCTAGAACTCTAACTGCATTGTTAACAGCAGAAAAATGATGCTGCTAAGCACTCTTTAATGAACTTTTGTGTTCATGTATGTTTTCTAATAAAACAATAAATTAATACCAAATATTATTAAAATACACTGCATGTGGAGTAGAACCAGTCTTAAAGATTATTCAGAACAACCCTGTGACTTGCACTTTTTTTAGCAGTAAGTACAATGCAACCTTGACACTGTTATGACATTCCACGTGTTATTTAGACAACTGTGTAAAGAGCTGATGGACAGCTGGTCAGGGCTAGAATACCATGAGTGATGGTATGCATAAAAGGAATAATAGCTTGGACCATACCTTCATTCAGTCTGAGAAGTTTGCTGCTTGCATTTTTCTTGTCAGAGAATTACACACAATGAACTGTGAAGCCTCCTTTTAGATTGCAAACAACATATGGGTGTACATCAAAAGAAAATGTTTAGAAAACATATAGGGAATCTTTATCATCTACCTAGGCTAGCCCTCCACCACTGCAGCCAGTTCATCTTCTTCTAACCATTCCTGAGAGCTCTTGGGAGCTTTTGGAACCAACACATATTCCACAATGTTTCACAGTAATTTTCCCCGGCTGAACCATTATTCTGGAAACAAAGGTTTAGTTCCCACCTAGAAAACAGTGTTAGTACTCACACATGGTAGTTTAGAGACTGTCTGCCACAGTGACTCACACTATTATGGCTGGATTTTGGTCATTCTGAAAGAATTTCTGGAGGACGGCTGCACCTCCACACCCATCTACTTTACTAGAGGAATGGCTGCATTGGGATACAGCAATTCAATACTGGCCCTAAATGGATACGGAGGAATGTCCCGAAATGTAGGGATGAATAAAATTGAGACAATCATTCATGCTGCTTCCCTTTCAGATTATTTTCACTCCCAACCTCATTATCTTCAGATTTTCAGTTGCTCTATCCAGAAATCTCTCTCATTTGAATGAATAAATACATTAAATATTTAGGATTTTACATACCAATTTGTTATTACTTTTCCTGCCTGCTGAACTGAAATGTTCTATTTTCTTTGCTTCTTCTCTTAATGCTGATATACATATGAAATTACATTTTGCACTTGCTGTTCTTTGCTAGTTTTTAATGATTTTCTTAATAAAGGGATATTCTTATTGATTCTCCTGATGTATACAGTTTTATACTTATTCTAAAGTAGTATGCCTATTTCCACATTCTGAAGTCTTTGTGTTTGAGATCAATGAAGAAAAGCTCATGGGCCAGCAAGATGCTTTTACTGCACATCCTATGAGTTCCCTGCATAAGGATAATTTCGTCTTTGTGGTTTTGGTTCATTGCCTAAGTCCTTCAGACTTTCTTCTCTTAAACCTGGACTCTGGATTTATTGAAGGATGCCACAGTGATGTTCAGTGTCATTACTTTGTTGCTCTTACCCTTTTTTTCCATAATGATCATTGTGTCTTGCATCTAACAGCACTACATCTAGTCATATAAAACCCCTCATTAAGCTTCCTGGTAGATCTCTCTAATAAAAGTCCATTTAAATTAAATGCTTGCTTATATCTATTTTAGTTTTGATGGAGTCATTTAATATATAGGTTTTCCTGAACACTTTATAGACCTGAGAACATCTGCATGCAGTTTTGACATGTAGGACAGCACTTTATCTCCATTTTCACTACGTGTCTCTACAGAAAAAAATAAATCTGTGTCAATAATACTGGCATGAGAATTAGCACAAGTCTCTGTTTTGCCAATCAAGTCACAATTAAGCTTGTTACATTACTATATTAACACTATCAGCTTCTAGTTTATTCTCTGCATTTACAACAGATGCACACACACATGCAAACATGCACACAGCTTCTTCCAAACCCTGTGTGTGCAGGGCTGAAATTTCCTTGAAAACTGTGGGAATTTTTGAGCTTTCTGCTTAAAAGAGGAGGAAATAGTTGAATTAAAGTTACAAGCTATAGAAAATTATGACACTGCAGGTATTTCCTTTGAAATATGCCTTGATCCTGAGGGTTCAATGAATATATAATACTTGCTTCAGGTGCTTCTTATAGCACAAAATAATAAGGCTGAAAAGAAAGTGTGGTCTTACATACTAGTGAAAATTTAAAGCTTAATAAAAAACTCTTAATAGAATCAGTGCAGATGTGGATGAAAAACAGGAAGATAAATAGATTAACGAGGATGTTCTGCTGCAACTTGAATATACAAGACGTAGAAATTAAATACTTTTTAACTTGTGCCTCAGTTAGTTTTGTGAAACAAACCAGCAGAAGGCAGAAGTCAAAGTTACTGCACATAAAACACTTGGTCCTTGGTTAATACAACTTTTATAAGGAAGCTAAATAAACTAGAAACAGAAATAAAAATATACAGGTCACTTCACTGGAATTTGATTTCCTGCTGGTTACTGATAGAGGTTATAATTTCAGTGATTGAAGAACTTGTCACTGTATTCTGTCAGAACCATTTTCTGAAAGTGCATATATTTATATATTTATATATTTATACATAGATTTATAGATTTATTTATATATTATTGGCAGCGGAACTTAGAGGAAATAAAACCACGAAGAACTCATGGTTTAGACGTCCTAGGTGTGCACAGTCCTGCAGCCCTCACCTTGATCAGCTGTGTCTCCAGCACCGCAGCAAAGCAGCGCCCACCTGACGCAGACTTCTGCTAAAGGGAGAGGCACAAAGTGCTGCAGTAAATTCATTTCTGCTGGGTACTGATCATCTAAATCGAGGGTTAATGGCACCCTGGACTGCGATGCGGCAGGAAGGACAGAGAGACTTTGCTCACTCCCTGCACTGCATGTCCCTGGGAGTGCCTAACGAAGCTCCCAGGGACATGCAGTGCAGGATATCATGAGCTCCTTTCCATTCAGCAAATGTCAGTTCATCCTCACAAAGAAATTGATCGACCTGGCTGGGATCAAAGAGAAAAAAAGACAATTGACTTTTCCCCCTGAGCAGGACATTTTTGGGACTCCACAAATTATGGATTTTGAGGAGTCATAGAGGATAAACAAATAAGGAAAGATTCAGGGGACAGATCTGGGGATTTCTATAGATGCTTCCACTTCCTCAGATAGCAGCTTTATAGAGAACTAAAGTGTTAAAGGGATTGATCTAGATTTTAATATTTCCTACTTTATAGTATTTTTAAAACAGATTTCATGAACTCAATTTAAAAGAAGACTAATGCACAATTGAGAGGTATCCTACCTATTATAAATGAGATCATTTGGGAGATAATTATTTGCCTGGCTGCTTGACAGCAAAGTGTTGAAATGGTTTAATGATGATGCACTTTAATTAAATATGTCTGTTTCTTAAGGATAATTTTCACTCTATAAAGGTTTTGGTTTCTTTGGTAAGGAGAAAAAAAGAAGGGAAAGAACAATGTTTAACCAGAAAATAATTTTCATTATTCACTAAATAAATGAGTCTTTGAAAAGTGTTCATGGACCTTGATTAGATATTAATCAAAGCAAGGTGATCTAATTATAATTAAGGTTTATAAGTAACTGAAATACCTTCTGTTGATATTCTGAGCTTCATGAACGGCATACTACTATGGTCTGTAATACAACAGTTTTTTCATTCAAAGATTGAGTGAACATGTGTATTTTATCAGCTTGTTGGAAATTCATGAACTGCAATAATGTCTGATATAAATGTAGGCAGTGTAATGAAAAAAACACACAGGTAAAAGTCACAAGAGAGACATCTGACTTAAAGAGGAAAAAAGAAAAAGAAATTTGGTCAAAAAAAATTGGTATAAGTGCCTGAAATTCCAGAGCAACAAATCATAAGCAATTTGACACTGCCAAGGTCAGGTACAATGGTTTTAAGTGGAAGGAGTTTAGATTCAGAGTATGTATAAGGAAGAATTTTTTTTATGATGAGTGTGCAAGGCACTGGAACAGTTTGCCCAGAGGAACTGTGGATGTCTCATCACTGGATGTGTTCAAGGCCAGGCTGGATGTGGCCCTGAGCAATTTAGTCTAGTGAAAGGTTCCATGCCTATATGTATGATCTACATTTATATTTCAGTTTAAAGCCATTACCACTTGTCCTATCACTGCATGCTGTTGTAAATGTCGTTCTCCATCTTGTGATTCCCTTTGGGTACTGGAAGGCTGCTGGATGGTGTGCCATGAGCCTTCTCTTCTCCAGGGTGAACAGTCCCAACTCTCTCAGCCTGTCATCAGAGGAGAGGTGCTCCAGCCCTCTGATCATCTTCATAGCCTTCCTTTGGACTCACTCCAACAGATATATATCTTTCTCATCTTGGGAGCCCCAGAGCTGGATGCAGCACTCCAGATGAGGTCTCAAAAGAGTGGAGTAGAGGGGCAAAGTCACTTCCCTTAAATTGCTGGTCACACGTCTTTTGATGCAGCCCCAGATAGAGTTGACTTTTTGGGCTGTGAGTACACATTGTTGGGTCATGTCAAGCTCCATATCCACCACTAAGCTCAAGTTCTTCTCCCCAAGCCTTCCTTCAATCCCTTCTCTGCCCAATCAGTATTTGTGTTTAGGATTGCCCTACCCATGTCCAGGACCTTGATCTTGACCTGTTGAGCTTCATGAGATTCACATACATCCCACACTCCCAAACCTGTCCAGGTCCCTCTGGATGCCATTCCTTCCCTCCAGCACATCAATTGAACCACCGAGCTTGGAGTCATCATCAAACTAATGAGAGTGCATTCAATCCAACTTTCCATGTTGTCAAAGATACTTGTTCTTTTTCAGTTTTATTCCCCTTGCATATCAATTTTCTCCCCACTGTCACTATTGCTATCTGCTAGATCAGTACTTTGGACCATTGAATTAGCAATTACATGCATTATATATCCTACTTCAACCTTGAAAATTAAAAGAGAATTTATGCCTTAAATTCCAAATGTTGAGTTTAGTGTTAGTACTGGAAATCAAAGAATGGGGGAAAGGTGCACTCTTTGTTTATTGAGCATTGCTTTGTACCGAAAACATAAGGGCCATATTAATAATATTTAGAGGGCAAGAGAGAATAATTCACAGAGCCAAAACTGAGATATAAATACAAGTAGCAATTTCTTAATGCAATGGTCTGGCCAGGCCAGTAAGATATATGTGCAAACATTAATTAAGAGACTAGATGTCCTTAGTGAACCCTTTCTGTGTAACAACTGAAAACTTAGTGCTGTCAATAAATTCTAGTTTAGACTGATGGGATATTTAAGTGTTAAAGGCTTATTCAATATCATATATGAAAGAGAATTTAGAAAACATTTAATGAGGCTGACATTACTTGTTACCATTTTAGTAAGAAATTAACCAGGAAGTGAATTACTACAAACTGCACCGTACAGCTTTGTTACAAAATTACAGACAATCATAACTACTTTAATTTCAAGTCTATTTTTTTGATGTCACCAGAACATTTTTTTTGGTAGTAGGCCAAAAAACAGGATTTAGCTTGATTTTTCAAATGTGGCGAAAATAGCAAAGTCTAAGGAATAAGAGAAATACATGCCACAATTATATATTATAATTATATATCTAGAAATAGCTTTAAGATGTAGTGAATGTACCCTGAAATGACTTCATTGTCAAGTGACATATTTTTATATTAGCCTGCCATAAGCAGCAAAGTACTGCTTTCTCACTCTTCCCTTTTTACAAACTTTCCACTAAAATGGATTTCCCAGTGAGATTAATAGCTATCTGAGTGCTATCCGTACTGTTATTCACTATAAATATCTCCAGCAGCCCTATTAACTTTAATGCATTAGCTCTTCTTCTATTTATTGCATCCTGATGAATGCATAACAATTTTAGTTTAGGACACCATTAGCAGGATAGTTTTTCCAAGCTCCTGTAGCTCAGCAGATGTAGTATAATAAATTACCGCCAAGCTATGTGCTCTTTTATGATGGTCATAACGCAAAAATATTAGAAAACCATTTTTTATTCTCCTACAGACTTGGCATTCAAAAGGGCTACAGGTTCAGTAAAAGCATCATGTCTGAGTGCTATCATAAGCATATGTTTCACAAGTAACCAGGATTTAAGCAGAAGCAAAGATATAAAACTTGGCCCCACAGTATTCTTTGAGGTAAGGCAAGAAGACAAGAATCCAGAGGATATACATCAAATGCTAAGAAGCTGCTTATTTTTGGCAATTGGGACTATTAATATATATTCTGTTCATAATAAGAGATCTTTCCCTTCCATATTATTTGGAACAACACTTAATAAAAATGAACTGCACCTTTGAGGTCTTATTGAGGGTTCACATGAGCAAATGAAATGATATTTGTGTCATTCACTTCCCATCTATACAGATAAAGCTGTGAAACAGAGATGACTAAGTGCGTTTCAGGGAAAATTTGACATGTAAAATGTTTTCCGAATCCCGCCCACACTTGAAAGCAATGCTTGAATCCTTGGAGTGCAGATGAAGCAGTTGTAATGTGTACTTGGGTAATTCATGGAAATCCGACATATAGAGTGAGTGTTAGTATGACAAACAAATCAGCTTGCTGTGATCTGATTTTAAACTATTAAATTCTAACCCAGCTACAAGATCCAGATTATTAGTCCTACAGACATCAAAATAAGTCGAAAGGAGCAGAGTTCCCCAAGAAAGATCATCACTTCCTGAGCAAAATGTATGGTGAGCATTGGATGACTACTTATGGCATTATAACTTGTGCTATATTTGAAAGTACAGATATAAATTTAAAAAGCAAAAAAGTTGCATCAGTTTTAGATATTAATCAAAGCAAAAAAAAAACTATCCTAAGTTGAAGCTTGATCACAGCTAAGCAAGATTGCTGTAGTTAGATACTGACCTGCTGAGGAGGTAAGACGTCCTTATAGAGCAGAGAGAAAAAAACAATATTTTCCACAATAACATTGAATTCTGTCAGTAAAAAAACCAATCTTCTTTAATCTTTTAGTTTTTTCATCCATTCATTGAGCTGTTTGAAATACATTCCAAGATAGAGTCAAATATAAAGTCCTCAAGTTTTCATATTTTTTCAGTGCTTCTCCATTCTCTATGTGGTCAGTCAGAAATACTCCTTGAAATTCCATGTAATAATGTAGCCATACACACTTTGTGATCTGGAATGCTTGCCTTATGTATGGTTCTTGAATCATCTTATTTATGTGTGTATAAAATCTTGTGATGTCTGAAACAATCTAAGTTACTTAAGGATTTTGGTAGCTATCATTTATACCAAAATAGCCTGAAAATGTTCATTTGTGTCCCTTTCTTTCAAAACTGCTGGTGCAGGACTGAAATATCTAAACTTCTCTGACCATTCTGGGATTCTTCAGCCTGAAGGTGAAAATTGCTACAGGTGACAGAGCAGACAGTCTGCCCACCATCGAACAGAGATTTCCTTCACATTACTCATTCTTGCAATAAACTGGGATTGATTGAACAAGCATGCGACAGTGAGGAGTTTCAGATTTACTTCCCTATTATATTTTGTCATAGGATAAATAATATACTCTTACAGCCTTCTCCAAAAGGTATCCCTCATAAGCAAAGTTTAGCTTTCTTCCTGTTAGCCTGCACAAAGCTTTTCTAGTCAGTATTTCCTCAGCCCCATGGGACCATAAAGTAACCATTCAATACTAGATGTATTTCTCTAGAAATCACAAGGAGAGACACAAGGACATTTCATACCTGCTAGTCTCAAACAAAGATCAGAAATCCTATAGAAATTATTACACTTAGGTCACAAGAGTTCTTTACCATTTGATGACCAAGAATTTTCTTTTGATCAATTTATCTAGCTTTCTCTGTGTTTGTATATGTACATATATGCACTCTCACACACACATGCATGTTGCATAAAACCTCAGTGATCATGCTGCCTAATCAACCTCTTTGTGGTGACTAAGAAAATGTTAGAGTAACCTCTAATTCTGTTTTTTTCTTAATTCTATTGGATTTGAAAACATAATAGGGTAATTTTTCAAATTAGTTCAGTATGTTTTATGCATAAGCAATAAACATAAATCAAGTTATTCATGTTTACACCTCAAAAATTATATCCTGGATGAACTAACAACAAAAAGATTAATTGGTTTTGAACATCTTCTGCAGAGAATTTCTCTTTTAATATGTTGTAACTTTCTTCTAAATAGGAATTTCTAGAGTTATGTCCCACTTTGCTGGATCACTGTTTTTCCATACAATGCATTTTGCTGTGTATATCAGTACTGCTGTGTCCATTTGAGTAATCATCAGTCCAGAATTACCACCCCCTATTTGAGTCAGTGTTAAAAAGTTCACTCCAGCTTTAAAATTTCATTTCTCCTGGTTTTAGTATTAGTGTATAGGTCAGTATGTAACCTCACCTTGAGACACATGCTCTGGAAAATTGAAGGATTACCAGCACAACTAGTGTGGAGTCACTGCTGAACCCATAGGAATGACCTTGAACATTTTTAGAATCCAGATCTTGAAACAAAAACCAATTCAGGTGAAGAGAAAATTTTTACATCACAGAAAACCCAGTTTCTGGAACAGATTGAAAAACCCAAACCAAACAAATAAACAATAAAACAATGACCAAAAAAAAGCCCCCAAAAACAAATGAAGGGGAGTGAGAGACTACTCTTTTCCTGCCAGTTCAGCAACTTTTTTTTATTAATTAGACAAATCTTGAACTAAGTTGTTTTATAATAAATTACTCTCTTTTTCCACATGGATGACAGCATTAGTAACAAAGGTTATAGTGGATTAATGTTTTCCTAATATGAAATTAGGCATTCATAGAAACACTTTCTTTTCTACAAAGAATGATATTAGTATAGCAGAGCTACTAAGGATGATTTTATGGATCAGCAGTTCACTTAAACTCAAAAATATCTGGTTGAATTCCCAGGTGCTAATCATAATACTATCACAGACATAGTTCTGCATTTAATATTCTCTCATCACTCTTAGTTTACTTTGTAAATAATAGACAGAGGTAGACAAACTTTTATTGGCATCTTACCTCTGCGCAATATTTCTTCTGAACCTTTCTTTTGGAATGCAGATGTATTAACTGCAAAGATTCACCAAAATGTAGTTTACTAAAACCAGCATATTATGTAAGTATATGTGTACATAAAATAGATATATCCAATAATGTTTATGAGTAATGTTTATATATAAATAATAGTATCAGTATATGTTATTATTTGAATATATATAATATAAATTAATAATATATTGATATGTAATATATGCATACATATTATAATACCTATTCACTGTATGCTAAATACATATTTTTATCCTGCATGAATGAAGAATCAGGCTATGATATGTAGGAGAACACCAGACTGTAAATGAACTTAAGTCCTCAAGACAAGTTAATTTCCTGAAGAAGCCTCACTTATTGAACAAATTCTCATTTCTCTAAAGGTATTTATGACTCCTGTCTGACTTGATGGTGACCTAGCAAACTGCACATGTCTGCTCCCCTCCAGGGAAGATGCTCTGCTGAAAGAGGCAGAATAACTCATGCAACAGAAGAACAAGGTGCTTACAATCAAATACTGCATTGAGGCCCAAAGCAGCCTGACATAAGCCTTGACTAATGCTTTAATTCAGCCCTTTCAGCACGCAGGTGTATCTGTTCTATCATCTAGAGGACATGCAAATCACTAACACATGTGAAGAACAAGCTGATGTTACAAGATACTGGCAATGTGCACCTGTGATTTAGAAGGCAAATCAAGGCCTTAGAAGAGTAGACTAGATAAATTATAAAACCTTTTGTCCCTAGAAATCAAGAGGCTTGCTGAATAAAACACAATAGAGCTTATAGTTAATATATTATCAAAGATTTAAGTCTAACTACAAACAAAAAATCTCTACCCGAAAATTTATAAATAATCACAGATATTCATAATTTATGACTGGTTTATGGACAAATGTCAGGTTAATTTGGCTGGAGCAGAGAAATGCACTAGCAGACAGCAAAGCCACAGTCTGATGTTGACAGACAGTGGCTGACTAACCGCCTTCTCTTCCTCTGAGTTAGCATTTCAGATTTGGTAGTGTCTAACCTACTTTCAGAAAAGTAAATTACTGATAGTGCTTCATGTTTTCATCCTTTCACTCCAAGATTAATTACTTTGCAGTCACTTCACAGCATTTTGGTTTGCCTTTCTCTGTATGAGAATGTATTCACATACAGAGGGGAATGAGGGATTGAGACTGGGAAATTGCTTTCATTTTCCTGCTATCACTAAATAACCTGTCTTCTCAATATCAGGCTAAAAGGTCAATATCTAGTTTAGAATCCTGTTTCTATAATCCTTGAGATGAGTAACTCTTGACTTCAGGAAAGATGGTCTTGTGATTTAATGCATTTTTAATGTGAGAAAAAGATGAGGCATTTGGCCCATGCTTAAAAGCAGTTGTTGAAAATGCACAGTGCATCTCCTCTCCTCTCCTCTCCTCTCCTCTCCTCTCCTCTCCTCTCCTCTCCTCTCCTCTCCTCTCCTCTCCTCTCCTCTCCTCTCCTCTCCTCTCCTCTCCTCTCCTCTCCTCTCCTCTCCTCTCCTCTCCTCTCCTCTCCTCTCCTCTCCTCTCCTCTCCTCTCCTCTCCTCTCCTCTCCTCTCCTCTCCTCTCCTCTCCTCTCCCCCCTTGAGATGAGCCTCTTTTTAGCAAACAGACCCCTTCATTTTTTCCCTCCATCTGTATTTATTATAGGTATAAATGAAAACCAGAAACTTGAAAACCATACTTTTTCTGAAGGATATTCCATTCCAGATATCTCTCTCTTTTAACCTAGAAAGTTTCTCCCAATTCATGTGGCCTTCTTAGCTTAACAATTTTTTGGCCGCATGCCAGTCTGCCAGATTAATGGCTGATACTGGTTTTTTTGCAGCTTCAACCAGACGAAAAGATTGATTTCTGTTAGAGAATTTGTCACTTTGTGATGGGCTTAATACCCCTTGAGGCATTCAGTAACAAGGCAATTTTAGGAGTTACTGAGCATTCTTCAGTGATACACAGACAGATGCCCCAAATTTTTACAGCAGCTATACAAAAATATAAATTTCCCTGATTGTAGACATGGGATGTAAACATTTAGAAGAGTATCATGCATGCTTATTATTTTAAGTTCAAAAATTCCCCTTTACAGAGTTTTCCTTTATTTCATTCTTATGACTAATAAGCTACAAATTCTTTCACACTATGAAAACATATTGGAAAATATTAGAAGAATTTCACACTTGTTCTAATTTCCCTACAAAAAGGCTAATTTATTATACCTAATATGCAGAAATTTACTATTTATGTTTTACTATAAAAAAGTAGAACAAAAAGAGGGTGAAAACTATAGCAAGAGACTTGTCAATGACGATTTAATGGACACAGGCATACATCATTGTGAACTGCAACAGAACAGAGCCTTTTCCTGGGCACTTCTCTGCCTCTGGCCTTCATGAAAGAAGAATATCTTTTGATCTCTTTCTACCTTTTTCTGACTTTATGTGACCTTTCACAAGTCACATTAGTTGGATGCGCAGCATCCATAAAAATTAGTAAATTATTGCTTTCCTTGTTCTCTTGAGGTTTGTGAGACTTAATTGGTAAATTTTATAAATCTTTTCTAGACTCACAGGTGCAAAGTGCTGAAAGGACAAAGTTTTATTGTCACCCTTCCTTTGGGAAATGAGTTTCTTAAAGCTATGTGAGATAATTAGTCTCATTCTGCAGGCTGTGCTGCAGCTAAACACTCCATTAAAGTAATCTGTTTTATAATATGAACAATACTTGTTCTCACAAGTTTGGCAAAAACAGATGTGAGTTCTGGGTTTCTGACTTGACTTTTTCCAGTCACCCACAGTTGGCAAGCTTTTAGTATGCTAGGATTTTTTCGATTTCTTTTTTTTTTTTTTAATGATGATAGATTTTTGCACCATTACTCAAAAATGACACATACTAAATGTTTTGGAAATGCTTTCTCCAATCTCTATTAAATTGTCCACAGTTGCATAGAAAGTATAATTTTTCTTCTCAAAATACTTGGAATATTCACTAACTAATTTTTGCGAAGAAATCTTGTAATTTAAGTAAAATATTTGGCTATAAGTTCTGTTTTACAGGCTGTGACTGAAGGCTTGAAGCTTGTTTCAAGCTGCCTCCTAGCTGGTCATTTACAAATAGGCTGATTTGTAACCTATGTTACAAATCAATGTCACCTTTCTTCATTATTTGGAGGAAGAGCACATTAACTCTCTGTGAATTGTTTAGTGGAATTACAGTAGGCTGTCTGCTTCTGTGGCATTAACAAAGGCACTAAGACAGTTATAACAAGTTTATTTTATGGGTCAGATTTTTAAAGTAGTTGTATGAAGCTACATGTACACCTCGTTCATGTTTTGATTCTTCTCATATCTTTATCTCCTTTTTTAAGCTTCATGAATTTTCTTTATTAATGTTTATCTAAATGGCATGATAATTTCCCTTTTTTATTCAATGTAGAGAAAACCATGAGGTTATGGATGCCATTTTGTTCTCCTTTTAATGCCTTTTGGAAAAAGTATATGTTTAACACCTTTTGGAAAAAGTATATGTTTAACACACTCCCAAACTTGCTAGTCAATCTGGATTCTACTGTGTTTGTTTCCGAGTGGCGGATAGGTTGTTTCAACCTTTCACTACATCTAAGACCTGTGCTTTGGGAAACTTCTCTAATCATGTGTACAGAATCCTCATTCATGTAAATGTTCTCACTGAGCTGCAACCTCAGTCACAGTACCCATGTTCATCTCCCATTTGTTATCATGCAGACTTTCACCAGATACAATTTCTCTGGCAACTCAAAGAAAGGGCTTATATTGCTCATAGGCTATGTCATGTCCCATTTTTCACTAGGCAGCACATGCTAGGCAAGATGAGCAATTTATGACTCTGTTCCAACCATGTGACTTCAGCAATTTCTGTTATGATAACTAAGTTTTATATTTAATCATTATCATAATCATGGGATGCTGCTGTTTACATTTCTTGCATTAATAAATATTTATATAAGATATTTATCAACATGATTTACTATGCACTTTGTTTTCTCTCTCTTTGTGATATGAGTACTCCTCTCACCTTTGATCCTATGATCAAATTTTAAGTTCTCAGTCAGCAGGTCAGTATGGAATTTTACGTTTGGTTTTATTCTTCATTAGTCAGCTATAACTCAGAAAGCTTGTGGAACTTCACCTTGAGGTATAGGAAGCTGCTTTGGAAAAACCATCATCACAGCTATGCCTTAATCACCAGGATATCCCTGTTTCTTCTAAAGCCTTGACATTCAGCAAGCAAAAGTGACAATAATGCTATCTGTGCCTTGAGGAGCCAACTCTAAATACATCTACAGCACCTCTGTACATGAGAATCACGGAGTATTGGCCTGGGTGAAAGAGAAGCCAAAGTAAACTTTTAATAACAGCTGGAACTTGGTCTCTCACCCATACCTGCTGTGCCTTACAGACTTAAGTAAGTAACCAGAACTCCTGGCGTTCTTGAGTTCACTATTATTGCTTGCTAAAGATCAGGACATCCTAAAGAGTCTGGTTGTGAGATATGGAGTTTATATCTATCAATAATTTGGAAAAGTGTTCCATGGACTTCCAAAATTGTATCCTGATAAAGGACACCATGACATCTAGAAACTTCTCTTATCTTCTTTCTAGTAGTTCAAACTATAATAAAGAAACATACCTTGAAATGCTTATTAAATATTTATCACTCTTTAGGGTTCATTAAAAAAAAGACAGGAGAATACAATTTCACCTAAACTATGTTAGTATGGCAAAAACCAAAACAAGCCAAACTTCTCTTAGTAGCATGAAGCAGTTCTAATGTACTGAAAACAGTTTGCTTTTCTACTAACATTTATAGAGTGTTGTGCACAGAAGATCTAGATACTGCTAGGGGCCAGCAGAGCAGTCCTCTCTGTAGTTTATTCAAAATTTACCTGAAGTCATAAACCAAATATTCAGGACCTCTGCTCTCAAGTGAAGCTATATAAAAAGGGAACACTTATTATATACACACTCTACCAGTAACAAAGAGATAGGTTGTGGAAATCAATTTTGACTTGTAGAGAACACTCACTGCAAAGATTCATGTATTGCAAAAAGTTATCTCTAAGGTGCAAATGTGCTTTATATTTATATAATAATAATTAGTGGCCATTTGTGCAGCAGGAGAAAACAGTACTCAAATCAGTCAGTGGTAACCAAAGTAAAGCATATTTTGTGCTTTATTCACACAATCTTGCTAGATCATTACTGGCAAGAAATCCCACAGTGTCATAACTATACATTATATTAAAAGGTTGATTTTTTTTTCTTCCAATAACATGGCTCTTAGAATGATAAAGATTTCAAATTCTTTCACTTTATTCTAGCAAATAGCTTATCAGATATAAACATCAAAAATCTTGAGAATAGAAGAAAAATAATGAACTATGCAATCTAATTTATAAACAGAGTTTATATTTTTAAGAGTAGAATAGTGATTCTAGCTGTTTTACTTGCATAACCACAGGAGGAATGGTCTCAACTGACTGCACAGAACAAAGGGACTACTACAGAGAGAAATACTGTGGATATATGCAAAATATCTGTGTTCTTATAATTTTGCTTTTTGTTTCTACTAAATATTCATTCATGCATCTCATCCTGGTGAGAAAAAGCAAGAGAGAAAAATATGAAATATGGTCATCCATCTCCATCTTCAGCATAATCTTCTTTTCCTTGTCTGCACAAAAACAGTATTAAATTCTGCCTGAACAAGGATCCCCAGACAACTTAAGATATAGATATAACATAGTGCTCACCTGTATTAGGGAATGTCTCAGTCAAAAGCTGGTAGCATGTTTTTTTACACAATTTGTGCTGATAGATGATATGTTACTGGCATCCTAAAGAATGGCATTTTGATAAGGCCGAACTAGTCAGCTCTTTATGTGGATAACATTTTAAAAGGAAAGCAGTACACCACATCCTTTCTCCCACCAATTGCTTTAGAATTTCATCAGCTCCTGGCAACTCCAGTTTACCTTTCAGTATAGCCAGATAACAGTTAATTCAATACAATTTAAGGTTTTTTGTTTTTTTATATCCAAATCTGATTTTTTTTCATTGCAACATTTGTATGAAAAAATGTTCCAAAGCAATAAGGCCCTAAGTTTAAGAAGTGGGCAAATTTTACTATATTATTCTTCATCAGGATACTTATTTTAACTTTATAATGTTAAATATCAGCAGTAGGTGCTGTTTGAACCAGTGCTGGACAGTTTATGTAATGCTCTACAATTTCAGCATGATCTTTGAAAATATTGCAGGATATTGTTTGCTCTACCTGAAAACTAACAATGTTATGGTTAAATAGAATTAGAGAAAGGTTTGGGTTGAAGGGACTGTGGTGGTTTGACCAGGAAGACATGGGAATTCTGGGAGGCTGTGGTCAAACCAATGGATGCTTGGAGTTTGATATTGGCACCTGGTGTGACCAGTGCGGTTTGGACACACCTCCGAGAATACACAGGGGTTAAAAAGCAGAGCTTCAGCCCTGAGAAGCCTCTTAAGACGTCGAGGCAAAGAGGTCAGATCTCCTTCCCCTGTCCAGCCGCTGCTGCTGGGCGGGGTAGGGGATGCCATGCGGTAGGCCCAGGGCCTGGACAGAGATGGGGGTGAGAAGGCCCTCGAGGATGGAAGGGTGGAGGAGCAGCCCCAAGAGACAGCCCTTGGGCAGCCATCCCCCCCCAGGAGGGAGAAAGGAGAGGCGTCTGAATGTGATAGCAGCCGGCCCAGGAGGAGAAGGGGGGGAAAGAGTGCCGACAGGCCAGAGCAGCAGCAGCGTGTGTGGGAGTGCCGCAGCTCCGGGACAGACAGAGACTGAAGTTTTGACCCCTTTCTTTCATAACTGGGGCCTTGCAAAAATGCTGATCCTCCTCAGAGTTGAATAAGAAGGGAGATAAGAGATGAGATGAGACAAGGACCTGGAGCGAAGGATTGTGGAGACGATTGACTGAGTGGAGAGAGATGATTGGAGTGGCCTTTTGGCTGGACTTTTCTTGTGGCCATGGACTCAGTTTGTTCCTGTGACACAGAGACTGCACTTGGGTGGGAAGCAGTGCCTCAGAACCAGGAGGGTTCATCGTGGGGACCCCTCGGCCCTAGGGGGTTGGAAAAATATGGGGGGGACAGATGTCCCAAAGCAGAGACTGTGCCTTTTTGGAGTGAGACAAGGCATCCTTAAAAGACAGCCCTAGAAGCAGCTCTGGTCCATGCACAGTGGTGAAAGCACTGGGCATGGAAGGAAGATGTCACAAGCGGCAAAAGGACTTTTCCGGGCGGTGCCTAGTGACATTGGAAGCACACGAGGTTTCAGCGTGTTTCCAGGGGAAGCCTATGGAACAAGAAAGCCTCCTCTCCTCTTCATGGACTGAAGTTTGAGTATACTAAAGGGTGGTGCCAGGCTGGGCAGTTGGTGGTTTGGGAGAATGTATGTGATTGGGAAATTCTGGTGGTGGGGAGGAGGGAAGTGTTTTTTGTAAGATTTTCAATTTTTTTTCTTTTCCTTATAGTTTTTCCTATTTTCCTGTAAATTAGGTAATAAAGTTTTCTTTATGTTTAAGCTGGAGCCTGTTTTGCTTATTCCTGGTCACATCTCACAGCAGACACCGGGGTGAGGGCATTTTCATGGGGGCACTGGCTCTGTGCCAGGCTCAAACCCTGACAGGGACCTTAAAGATCATCTAGTTCCGACCCCTAATTGTGGGCCGGGAACCTTCCACTAGGCCATATTGCCCTGTGCAATGTGACTGTGAACATTTTCAGGGATAGGGGCATCCACAACTTCTCTGGGCAGCCTGTTTCCATGTCTCAACAACCTCAGAGTAAATAATTTCTTCATAGTATCCAATCTAAATCTACCTTCTTTCAGCTTAAAGCTGTTTCTGTTTGGTTTTACTTTAGGATGAGCCAGTCAGGGCCTTTGCTACACACATGATATGTAGACAAGGCATATCTGCTTTCAGGTTTCTGATCTAATTTATTTAGAGGAAGATTATGAGGACAAGTACCTCATCTTCAGAGAAGCATCACACCTGTTAGTTTATCAGATAAATATTGTCAATGTCTGACAGTTTATCCTGCCAAAGAATAAATCTGATTACACCATGGCATGAGAGGGACATATTCCAGAATTAATACTATTGTGTAGATTACTTTCCAAATTTTGTGAAACTTGATATCAAACATATTCATTTCTTCTCCCACAGATAATTTCAATGTTTTAAAACTGTTTCATCTAATATTTTATTATTGTCTGGCTTTTACATTTAAAATGTAATTTTTATTCTGATCTATACTTTTAGTTGCTTAACTTTGTAATTGTATGCTACCTGAAATTTTTAGTTTCCTGTTCCAGCAAGGGGGTTGCTTTGAAGGAAGCCCTAATTTATTTGAAATTTGAGACTTCCATTCTGTGAAGCAGAATAGAATAATAAAAAGTAGCTCTAATAGTTTATTTAGATGAAATGGAACTAAAGGTTTTTTATAAAGTTTTGCACTGACTGCTAGGAAACTACCTTTTAACTGAGTTTTTAATAAACAGAGTGGAATCATACTTGTTTAAAATAAGGAACTATAAAATGTCCGGTTTTCGGCTGTTTGAAGGGCCTGGAAAGGCCCGGAGTGGCCTTGGGGCAGCCCGCATATCAAAGAACGAGAAGAGGCTTCAGTTCTTCTTTCGGTTTTTATGTTTATTAATTGTTTATCTAAAAGATTTTCTTTCGGCCCGACAGAGGTCTGCTCAGCAGTCAGCCATGAGCACACTGTACTGCCCTCCGGACAGCCACCTATCTTTATACCCATTGTTATGTGTACAATATTTATCATTTTTCCCCAATACCATTTATTCTTATTGCCCGGTGCACTTTTAGTAATGACCAATCCTAAAGTGCCACCATCACCATAGAAGATGGAGGAGAAGAAGAAGAAGAAGAAGGACAGGACACGCCCCAATTCCTCCATCTTACTTCTCTAAACCCCCTGTACATAAATCCTAAACCCTGTGTCTCACTCTCTAATTAACTAATCCCTTCACCATTCACCCCGGTGAAGTCCTCCTACCCTCATACAGGTGTCGTCTTCTGTGTAGGATCAAAGTCCAGCCACCAGACACTTCTGGCAACATTCCAGGACTCCTGAGCCCCCCAAGGGTGGTCTCGGTGGCTCGGCACCTCAGGACTGAGGTGCTGAGATCCCACAATAAAAGACTGCTGGCAGGCTTTTAACATAGGTAAGAAAGTCCAGAAAGAGAAATGGGCCTTTATTTTCAGTGTGAGAGATTCACTGATGCACCTCAATACAGATATCAGGATATAGGTTTCTGACTCTGGCTAAGGATGGAGCCATAAATTGTCATCTGCTGAGCAGTGCTGAATCAGCTCCCTGCTCTGGAATGAGACAATAAGCAAGAAATAGATTCCAGCCTTTTATTCATTGGGAAAGATTTAAACTTCTTTTTTTTTTTTTTTTTTACTTTGGGAGCATAAGGACTTCTATCACCTCTGACAGAGGTTCTCTAAACGGAGTAGCAGAAGCATTCAGAATGAAGCTATCTCAATTTGTGCGGTTAAAGATGCTTCAGCTGCCATGTGATATTCCTCTCTTGTAGGAAGAATAGTGAAAGAATTGTTTAGTCAGTGGAGAGGAGTTCCACTGTCACAGAGGAGTCCCTGTAGAAAGGGTGGAGTACATGAAAAAATTCAGTTCAGGTCTATCGTATAACAATTTTAGTTATATTTATTTTCCTGGTTTATGTATCTGCCTGAGGCAAGTTTGAATTCTTCCAAGTCAGGCTCCACAGACAGGAAATGCCTCACTGGGGCATCCTTAAGGGGCTGTGATGTCAGTGAATAATTTCATTGCTCTGTTTCACAATGAGGGTAGCTGTGTTTATATCTACTGCCTCAGACTCAGGCATTAAAGTAATATGAAATAGAACTTACGTTCACCCAGAGTCTAAGTCTGAGTAAAGATTGACCTGGGATTGTGAGCTTTGTATATTTTTGTACTAGGTACCCACAAACTACTATGAAATAAACCCTGAAGTACTTCACATTCCTTCCTCTTTTTGAAAATAAACCACAAATTATAATTGTAAGGAGATATGCACTGTGCATGCTGGAATAAACTAAGTAAAGCAACTGCTTTCAGATCAAAAAAATTCCTGCTCCTTGCAATGTGTTGCACAGATCAAAAATCAATACTGAGAAATGGACTCAGCAAAAACAAATTAACTCAGCAAGTGACTGGACTTACTCTGCAAACTTTTCTTCTGGTGTTTTTAACCCTTTAAGATAACAGATCACTGCTACATAAAGGAGGAAGTACAGTCGTGTTTTGCTTTAGATGTTTCAACGCAGTTTGATAGCACAACTTTCAAGATTAATCTCATAAAGTTTTCCAAACACATTCTGTTTGTTATGATGAAAGATGATCTTTGTTCAAACATAGATTAAAGAATATAAGGTGCTTTTAGGACTTTTTTCAAATGTTAACAATGTCACATTTGATCACTCACTCATGGCTCCATATTCCTAGAATATAAATATGAAATTTAAATTCTTGGTACATTTTATCTACTTTTTCTGGTCCTTCTCTTGCTCTCTCTCACTTTCTTCTTTTTCCCCTATGAAGTACTTTTAATGCTTTTGTTCTGCAATTTACCAAATGATGGCTACATGCCAAACAGATTTAGGAAAGTGATCAAATCAATATATCATAATGCAATTTTCTAGGACTGACTGATTCAAATAGACTTCTGACTAAGACTGCCAAAAAACAATGAATGTTCAAGATTACTCAGAATGTTAATGTAAATTTTGCTTTCTATCTCTTTAACATTAATTAAAATTAGAACAGACTTTTATCCTCTTTATCATTACAGCTTTTAAACAGCTTCTGACTGACACCTCAGCTGACTTCTTTTCCTTCAAAATTTTTACACATATGCCAGCCTGCCTGGCCACAAGTGTAGATGTAATTTTTATTCACATTACTTGTAAGTCTAAATTGTGTTGTGGGATAGAAGGGAATAAAAATTCCCTTTACTTTCAAGGACACCTTTTTCTTTCCTTCATTAATTATGGATGGGAGAATTTTACCCTTTGTAAAAACAGCAGAATACATAACCAAAATGGTTATAGAAGTAATGTCAATTGTGGATAAAAATAACAGTACTAGTTTTAACATTTAAAATTGAAAATAAATAGATAATACCATTAACTAGGTGTCATTAAGTGCTCTCTATTACATCAAGAAATATTTATATTTATTCATATAAACCTGACAAAAATGCAATATATTTCCTTTCCAAAATCTTCTCCTCAGCAGAACCACATCACATGATTCATTGATGTGCTGGAGGGAAGGGATCTTGACAGGCTTGAGAGGTGGGCCCATGCAAATCTCATGAAGCTCAACAAGGTCAGGCATATGGGATGGGAAAATCACAATCAAACATGCAGGCTGGATGGAGACTGGACCAAGAGCAGCCCTGCCAAGAAAGACTTGGGGATGTTGGTGGACAAGAAGCTCAACACAACCGGACTATGTGCATTTGCAGCCCCAAAAGACAATTCTGTCCTGGGCTTCACCCAAAGCAGTGTAAGGCAGCAGAGCAGGTGAGGGGATTCTGTCCCTCTGCTCTGCCCTTTTGAGATCCCACCTGGAGTGTTCCATTCATCTCTGGAGCCACAAAATAACTACATGGCACTGATGGAGTAGGTCCAAGGAAGGGTCACAAATATGATCAGAGGGCTGGAGCAGCTCTTCTATGAAGACAGGCTGAGAGAATTTGACTTGTTCAGTCTGGAATAGAAAATATTCTAAGGAGACCTTATAACACCTTCCAGTACTTAAAGGAGGGAACAGGAAAACTGGAGTAAGACTTTTTACAAGAGCATCCAGTAATAGAACAAAGGCTTTAAACTGAAGTGGCTTTAAACTGAATGACCATAGATTTAGAGAATATACTAGGAAGAAATCCTTTAGTGTGAGGGCAGAGAGGCATCGGAACAACTTGCCCAGAGAAACTGTGGATGTCCCATCTCTGGAAATGTTCAAGGCCCGATTGGATAGGGCTTTGAGCAACCTGGCTGGTGAAAATTGTCCCTGCCTAAGGCAAGGGTGCTGGAACTTGATGATATTTCAACTCAAACCATTTTATGATTTTATGATTCTATGTACCTGTTATTACTTCTATGATGGAGTTCAACCAATCCATTCTAGAAGGATTCCATACACCATTTAATTCCCAGTTAATGTCCAGAAATGCAGCTTAGAGTGAGGTTACCTACAAAGAATTTGCTTTCGATTCTAAGGACTTTTCTAACCAAACTAGATTACAGCTTCAAGGGCTTTTCTAATTCGTGCTGTTGATTTATAGCCTTTGTAGAGATATCAGACATGAATTTTTATAGAGAAATACACTATGAAAACATGCCATCTAATTCCATTTATTATGTTGGTGTATTCTTTTCTTCTTTTCTTTGAGAGAACAGGCTAAGCATTACAAGAATATATCTTTAATCTTTGTGTCCCCTCTCTCTTGTTTGCTGTCTCATCCCTCCAAATGCTAGGATAACGCTGATTGTGAAACCATAAATTGTGTGTTCTCTGATAGTTTTATAACAAAAAAATACAATAACAAAAACAAACAAACAACCAAACAAACAATCCTAAACCAAAACAAACTTTTGGAAGCATAGTAAAAGTTGTGCTTAAGATAAGCCATTCAGTCCTTTTACACTGGCCACTGGAAAATACAAAATCATTCACTGGTTAGGCTAGGAACAGAGCACTGGTCACATGAATTAAGAGGTACTTTAATGACTTCAGAAAAACTAATTTATATTACAAGAATAACATGGCAAGATCTTCACAGATCTTCCTCTCATTTTGTGCAGTCGAATGATTAATGGATTAGGTATGTTTTTGTGTTTGTGTTCTCTCATGTCTAGATTCCCAACATAGACAAATGCCTTCCTGTTTCACTATCAACACATTTATTCATTTTCTGAAATTAGAAGCAAGTAGAAGGAAGAAAAAAATAATTTTAAATTTAAATTATTTATATTTTAAGGATATTTCTCCCTTTACATATTCTTTAGTAAAATAACACTTTCTTCTCAAAAATAAAACAAAATACACACACTCACAAAGAGATTGTTTTTGGTTTTCTGGCTTTCATTTGAGATATGTTTTTATCTGTAGGTTTTATGCTTCTAAACCTTCAGTACAATTTTGCAGTTAAGCAAAATCTTCTAGCCTGCAAGTAACAGCTTGGGAGGAACAACAAAACTGGCATTTGCAGAAATAATGCACGTATTCCTTCAATTAGTAATGAGATACTTGTCCTTATCAGGGACACTCTCTTTTGTAAAGCTTCCCTGCCTCCTCATCTGTTTTCACTGCTACAAAGAATGTGTTTGAAATTAAAGAATGATCAAAATCTAACCAACTGTCAGTTTGCAGTTCTCCAGCCTCTGCATATGTGCTGCCACTCTGCCAAGGCCATGCCTAAATGCCAATTATAACAAGGAGGACATGCATATTGTGTTACATTAGTTGTAACTAATTTTCCCAATTATTTTGGTTAGCAGTATTGATTCTTCCATCAAAATGAACAAATTGGATAGGACAAAACATTGGAAGAATCTCTAATTATAAACCCTCTAAAAAACACCTTCATCAGGCATAATCATGCCATTATCATAGCTGTTATGCATTCAAAATCCCAACTGAGGGCAAAATGTGTGTTTTCTTAAGAATTAGCGCCTTATTGTCTACTTCCTTACACCAATTTTAAGCTCTGCAAAGTCTGGGATCTTTTTTTTCTCCTGTTTCTCACCATTCAGAACCTACAGTGCAGTTTCCATAGGTACAAATCTCTCCCAGAAATTTTTAAGAACCTAATGGTATGATTCTTTGGGCTGTCCTGTGCAGGGCCAGGAGCTGGAGTCTGATGATCCTTGTGGATCCCTTCCAACTCAGAATATTCTGTGCTTCTGTGAATACCCAAAATCACAGGGAAAAAAATCCAGAAAATACATATTTATTTTATAACCATCACAGTGGAATCAGACTGTGGATCTTAGGATACCTAAGAGTTTTCTTCTCAATCTTTACTTTTTGTAGTGTGCCAGTCCTGGATTGTAAGGTGCTTCTGTAAAATCACCTCTGCCTTGAATATCCACTTCTAGCATTGCAATATACAGCTCAAACATGGCAGCTCCAACTGCTTCCCATTATTGTCTAGATGATATTAGCCTATTTTGCCCTGTTTTTTCTAGGCATTCTGATGATCTGCCAATGTCTTCCAAACAGCATTTTAATAACAGCTTAGTGTTTGGAAATGAATGCAAGAGAAATGAGGGTTTTACAGCTAAAAGAAAGGACCTACAGATCTAGACATATAACCAAATACAGAAGGATGTACATCTGTTGCAATTAGGTGGAAAAAAACCCAACAAAAATCTGAGAAAAAATTATGGTGAAAAATTCAGTTGAAAACCATATATTCCTCTGGTGTCTTTGTATTAGACAATAATTCTTGATTTTTGAGATGAAAAGCCACAATAATCATAATATGGATGAGAATTAGAATGCTGATTCTATAAATAGATTTTAAAGGGGAAATGGGGCATCTGGAGTGACTGGGACTAGTTGCAGAGTTATATTTTGCAGACTTTTATATATATCACCATGAAAATTGGTGAAACTCCTGAAAGCTCTTCATTCTTAAAGAGACAAAGATAAACATAGAGACTTTCTTTTAAGTATTTTATTATGTATATAAATTTATGTTACAAATAGTTTAAATTAAATGTAATTCCACATCACATTCAGGACTGGGTCTAAGGAGAGAATTGTCACATTTCATACAAATATCAAAAATATAATTAGTTTCCTAAAACAAAACGTCCTGTGTGTGTTCAATTTCTGCCTAAATCCCTCCAAAATACTTCTGAGCAGTGATAGCCAATGCTTTGCTGTTGCGATTGCTATTTGTCCATATTGGTTTTTAGAAGTATACCACAAGATTTTGGCCAACATTTCAATATTGAGGTGGCTGTCAATTAACATCCATGGGAACTGATGACTGGATTACAAGAGAAAATTTATCAGGCAGGGTTTGATTCCAAAGTCTTCTTTTTTTACAACTTTTTTTTTTGGTCAGAAAACAGATTTTGAAACATTAAAGTTTAACTATCTTCTTCAATGAGATAAAACTAGAATAAGGAGGTAGAATTCCACTCTTCTTATTATAAAATTTTGTAATGTTTGTGGAGGATGTCATAATCCAAAGATGGGAGCATTAGTATTACTTAGATACTGAAATTCCAAATATACATGAAGAGCTGCTAAATTCCAGCAGGGAATTGTTTCCTCTAAGTTCTTTTCATACATGCATGAGTCTCTGTGCACACTCAGAGTGCTCCAACATGAAATACCCTCTGTAAATATAAATTTACACTAATATCTAGACAGCATTCAAGTTATTCCATAAACGACAGAGTGACATGCATAGTAGAGTTATAAATTAATAGCTGTGTATCACAGACAAAGCTCCTTGCATACAAGTAGTTTGTTTTACATGATACGTGTCATTCCAAGGAAGATTTGGTTTGCATGCATAACTAAGGACACATATTTGCACATACCTCAAACAGTGACACAGAAACAGATGCGTATTGGAAATGACTGAAGTAAGCTATCTACCAGCTCCATTCATTTATACATGAAATGCCTTATTGATTTAAAATGAGGTGAAGAGGCTCAATCCTATGGAATAGGCTAGCCTTGTTTTGTAAATCTCCAGCTGATTTTCAAGCAGTTAATTCTGGTGGCTGTACAGGGAAGCCAAACTGACATAAACACTATGTTTTTCATTTGTGAATGATGAGAAAACTATTTAAACAAACTTTCTGGAACCAGCTTGCTTTTGCTCTCAAGTCTGTTCCTGCCCTCCAGATCCACCTTACCTTATTTCAGCTACTTGATGGGCCTTTAGAAATGTGCTAACTACATAAATTAATGGGAAAAAAAAGAACACTCTAGAGAGCAGCTTTACTTCCTAAGCCTTAATCCATGACAACCAAACCTGATCCTTCATATTAGAATCTTCATAATGGTCACAGGATTCGTATTACAGATTTCAGGGAGAGATGAAAACTGGGAGTCATACCCCATTAGATGGCCAGTTGTGTGATGAGACAGCTCACCACCTCATTTTAAGCAAGGAATTGAGTTGGGCAGGTCAAGGCAAGACCCATGACATGGCTCCAAGGCTTTCCCAGCTGTTTCCCTCCCGCACCTGTGGATTTAGCCGAGATAAAAGCCCTTCTCCTTTGTGGCACAACACATCCCAGGTGATAGGGCCAAGCCAGGGACATAAAGTAAAGGTTGGCCATGTGCAGCCAGCAGTCAACACTGCCCAGCTGCCACCTGGCTCTCCCTAGGACTGATAAACAAAATAACAAATTACAATAGCTCACCTCCTCTTTAATCTATTGTCTTTAGGAAAAGGTAACTGCAGTATTAAAATGTCGGGATGGTTGTTGTTATTAACAAGGCCAAAAATAGATCTTTTGAGAATGTGAAAAATGAGGGCAGTAGAATTTAATAGGATCCCTGATGACCTGAAAAAAAAAAGCCCATTTATGGCTCTTTTGCTGTGTATTACAACACGCAAAAATAAAGCTAATTTATCTCCAAAAAAGCAAATTGCTTTATAGTAAATGGCTCATGAGGGTCCAATAAAAACATTAGAGAATCTTTGACATGGTAAATAATTAAAGACTGGTCAAAATCTTGATAGAAACTCCCCATTGCCTGCAAATTACAAGATCTCAAGGGTACTCCTGCAGAAAAGGAAATGTAGAGTAACACAGGAAATGACTCAAGTGCCAGGTCCAATGCAACAGCATTAAATATTAAATATTAAGTAACAGCAAGCCCCAAAAAAATAAAAAAGAACTTTACATCATCATCATCCTATTTGGCTCTGTATCATGGGGATTTATACATCTTAATAGTTCAAGCAATAAATTCAACTAGAAAAACCAACAGTGTAATAATCTAAAAAAAAAGTACCTTAATAGGTCATGTATATGGAAATAGCCTCTTAAATTGACCAATTAAGTCATAAAAGATAAAATTATATATCATCATTAGGTATTCTATAAGCTATTCTCTAACAAATAATGAGCATTTACCCTTTATTTGATTAAATTTTAAAGACAGTAGGCCCACACAGAAATATTTTTGTTCCATTGAACTACAACTCCTAAGAGTGATTTAGATTCCCAAACCACGATGATGATTTTCATTAAAACCACCTCTGTTTTTCATAGTTCAAGACCTGCGCTGCCCCATCTTAGTTAAATAAGTCTTTCTCCCAACTGCAAAAACAAAAGCAAGAATCAAGTCCTTCATATAAAATGCCAATACTGTTCCCGAAACTCCACTTATTTTTTTGAGGCTAAGCAATATTTTAAGAGAATAAAAACCCCCAAATCAATGAAAATCATACCATTAAAAAATAAGGTAAAATGTATTAGGGAAGAACAGTAACAGATTTTCAAAATGTCATTTACCCTACATTGTAAATGCAAAATAAGATTTTGATTTATTCCAAAAAATAAAATAAACAGAGTAGAATCAAATCTACTAGGTTCACCTATATCAAAGTGAAACCTCAAAATAATCTTATGACTCCGCTCATTCCAGCCAATGTTTGTTTTCAATTTTTTCAAATTTTCATTAACCATTACACTTATGTTACAACTCTTTACACCCACAAGCAGCTTTATGTAAATTATAAATAAAGCCAATAATTACAAACATTACATTAACCTTATAACTTGGTAGGAGTAGAGGTAATAAACAAGCTTAAACATAAGAAATTTGTGTTGGATACCAAGGGAAAAACAAACATAAGTGTGGTTGAATACTGCAATATGTTTCCCAGGGAGGCTCTGGGATGTCTATTATTGGAATTCTTCAGGACTCCATTGGACATAATCTGGACTGGCTATCATGATATAATTACCCCTGCTTTTAGCTGATGGCTGGATGAATTGATCTCCAGAGGTCCCTTCCAATCTCAATTTTTCTATGATTCTACTATTTTCTTCTGTCTGCATTTTCACTGTCAAGCTTTAAAAAAAAATTAAAAGAAATCAACCAACCAGAAAAGAACATGTGCTATAACGATAAAAGAAAACACTTAATGGCAAAATAGTTAAACATCTTTTGCACTCCTGGTAGTGTTAGTTGGTCTAACAATGTCAATACTCAAATAATCAAGCCACAGAAAAATGCACAGCACAGAATGCTCATACTTTGAAAATCACCCTTCTTTATGCTGCCAGTTCTCTAAGAAGTCACAGATCCATGGAACATGTTTAGCAGTGACCCAAGGCAATTACCTAATGAGGGGAACTTGCTTCTGTAAAATGGTTCTTTGGAAAGGATGAAATACAGAGGAAAAAACATGGTTACAACAAGATCTGAATTTTGACCCCAAATCCCTCTCTTTCTCTTTTTCTAAGAAACTGTACAAGTCAAGGAGATAATAAAGACATTTTTCAATCATTGCCATTTAAAATCAAACAGCATTTGGTAATTAAAGCTTCTGTGCCTTAGCTGATTATATTCAGAGGATTTATACAGAGATTTAAACAAATGTGTCTGCTTAACCTGGTAAAATTTCTTTGGCAGTAGATCGAGAAAATGCCAAAGTCTGTCAGATTAAACTTCACATGGTCTTTTGCTACTGTGGTAAAACATGGGAGAATTTTGAATATGTATTATGAATCTGTACAGTACTGATATAACAGTTATATTAATTTATGTTTTTTCATGTACTCTAACAGGAAAAGAAATGTATTAGAAGTGGAACTCAAAACAAACTTATTTTTTATTTATCTAGGTCCTCAAGAAAATATTTGCACTATGATAAACATTAATTTTAGAAGTACCTTATAAACTACTGAGGACAGTACATACTACAGTCTTTTCTTTTTTGGTTCAAGCACTGTCAAAGAAAGCTTTTAAACCTCCTGCTGTGGGTTTTTTAAAGGACAACCAGGAATTATTAAGTAGAGAGGGATTGAATTAAATATTCAAGCTGTCCTTTCGATTAGGAATAATGGATTAATTAGAGGCCAAACCATCTGTATTTCTTTGTCAGCAAGAAATTACTGTATCATGGATTATGACAGTGTATAACACCTACCAGAATAGTGACATTGTAATGTCATCATACTCATACTTTCATCTCTTTTTGATGGGTGATCATGTCATTATAAAGGATGTGAAACACAACATCACCGTAGATCATCCACATAAATCTATGTAACTCATGATAAATTCACGGCACTACTTGTTTTGCAATAACTTGCCATGCTGAGGGTACAATTGCTCCACTACAATTGAGACAATTCAATTCCTATTTTAATGTACTACTTGAAATTCTTGCCTCTCTGTAAAACATAGAGGAAAAAAACATACTTTTGATTTGAAACTTACCAAAATTAGAAAACATGCAGAAAATATATACCACAATACCCTTAAAAAACCAAAGCTAAATCACATGACACAAATACACGTACAGAAACACATTCAAATTCTAGCCAAAAATAATTACTGAGCGATATTGCATTTTCTTCTTGTGAAAAAGATTGCAGAAAAAAGGCTGATTTTTAAACATTTGTATTCAGTGATTAATGTTTTCCATCTATGTATACATAATCTATTTCCCTTCTTTTTCCTTCTGCTTAAAATAAAGTTTCAAACCATCATGACTTCTTTACAGGAATAGCCAGGAACAATGTAGATCCATGTGCAAATTGAATTTTTGTCTTCTTTTTGAGCTCTGCTGAACAAGTACAAATAAATGTAAATGAGGAAGGAAAGCAGCCAGAGTTCCTTAGAGTTCCACTGGGAATGTAAAGAACATGTTGCTAGTGATATTTCTGCTGTTGTGTTTAGTGCCAACAAACCTCCAAAGAAATTTTTTTTTTCAAAACACCAAACTGTTGCAAACCTCAGTTAATGTGCTCTGCATAATAGTACTTCTAAATTCATGCATGGTTCCTTTCTGCTTTCTCAAGCTAAGCACCTAGAGACCCCAAAGCAAGCCAGGGAAAAATAACCACTGCATATATTAGAAAATTCATAACTACAAAGCCCTAGTCTGTAGAATTACTACGCTTTTTACTATTCTACTTGACTGTCAGTACAAGGTATTTTACAAGCATTAAAGCCAACAAGTCAAATGGGTAGACTGATATAATGTTAATATATTAGTTTTCAGAGCATGTTTTGTGTAGTAATGAGATGATAAGAAAATGTATGCAAAAGAAGACATAAAAGAAGTGTGAGAGAGAGAAGGAAATAGTAAAATGTTGCTAACTTAATCCACCACATATGTAAAGATGTGGTAGATTATCCACAAAATGAAGAAATGTTTTTGCTTTTTTCTTGGTGCCTCTCTAACTAGCAAACTTAATGCGAAGGTCTGCTGACTTCTCTAGGAGCAGAGCACCTGATGCACAAGGAGCAATAAACTGTAGGACAAGTCTATGGCATGCACACTACTGTTAAGGAAAACAATTCTGACTAAAAAAAATCTTGCTTCTTGGCAAACTCCCAATGTAGTACCTGCATTGATTTTTTTAAGCCTTGACTGTCTCAACCTGTTTCAGTACTGATTAACTAATTCACAGATCAACTAAGGTTGGAGGGGACTTCCAGACATCATTTAGTTCAACCCTCATACTACAGAAAAGACACATAGAACTGGTTGCACAGGATCATGTGCAGGAAGTTGTTGAGTAGATAAAAGGAGAGACTCCACAACCTCTCTGCACAACCTGTGCTCAGTCACCCTCAAAGTAAAAAACTGTTTCTTGATGTTTCAGTTTGTACTAATTGGCTCTTCTGCCTCTGGGCACCAATAAATAAAAGAGCCTAGCTCTATCCTCTTTGCACCCTCCTTTCAGGTTCTTGTGATATTGATCACATTGGCCAGAGCCTTCTCTTCTCCACACTGAACAAGCCCAGGTCTCTTAGCCCTTTGCACTGGAGACATACTTCACTTCATGGCCCTTCACTGGACTGCCTTCAGTTTGTCCATGTCCCTCTTGTGGTGTGGAGTCCACTGGACACAGCACTCCCAGTGTCACCTCACCAGGGCTGGCAGAGAAGCTGTGGGTGCCCAATCCTTGGAAGTGTTCAAGGCCAGGCTAGATGGGGCCCTAAGCAACCTGGTCTCATGGGAGGTGCCTCTGTCCATGTCAGGAGAGTTGGTATGAAATTACCTTTAAGGTCCTTTCAACCCCAACCATTCTATGATTCTATGGATCTATGATTGTATGATTTTATTACAATGTGTTGGTGAAGGAAGAATAACCTTTTTCTTTTAAACTCTTCAGTTAATTCCTACAAATATAACCATTTAACATATTTTATTTATTCTGGTGTCACATAGTTGGGCTGCTCACTTTGAGAATTCACACTTACAGAGATGATGTGAAAAAGGAATGCAAAAATTAGCTAAATGACAAGAAGCAATAAACCTGGGAAACAAGGTGAAACATCAGTTGGAAACTATACATCTAACAAAATCCTATACTCTTTTTTCCCTAAATACTCCCAATAACTTTGAAATAACAGTGGGAGTGGCAGTGTCTGTTACAACATACTGGTAAGATAATTTGATTTGCTGCCTTATCAAAGAATAGTCACTTCCATCCTTGATCTACCTAAACTGGCCTTGTCTTGTGAAACCTGCCACAGAATTCTGAGATGGTGTTATTGCCCTGTCTCATAAAACACTGTAAATACCATCATTATTCTTGAATAAGGGAAGGTGAAAACAATATCTGATAAAAAAGTAACAAGTGGAAATATAGACAAATATTCTTTAGTGTACGTCTTTTCAACATGTCAATAGTAATTCTAGTTTTTTAACCATTATCTAAATTCTTTCTGACAGAAACATGTTGAACTAATTATCTTCTGATGCCTTTTTTCTTAATAATTTCAAATTAAGCCCAAGAAATGCTTCCATTTTTTCATCTAGAAAAGAAGTGACAGCCAAGGAGAACAATATTTATCTAACCTTGACAGTGAAACAAAATAAAAGCATTAGTGCACTAATTGTGCACTAATAATTCATTGTTACGTACTTCCAAATATCAAAATTTGTACTAATTAAAATAATATGCCACTCTCATATTGCAAAAGGGTGGAAAACTTTGAAAACTTCTCTCAGAGCTTTAATACTTTCATTACATGAGAAATTTTGAATTTCATAACTAAAAATTGGCTGATTTTGGGTAATTCTTTCTACATGTCTGATCTTATGTAGAAAAAAGAGAAATAAGTAAAAAAGCATACAATGTGATGACTACACCCCATTGTAATGATACTAGTGAGAATGATTAATAAGGCTTTCAGTCTGTATCCTAAAATAATCTCTCAGGAGTGTTTTTCTTGTCTTTGCTGATGATACCTGGAGGACAGACTCTTAATTTAATTGCCTGAATTACATTTCTAATATAGGAAGCAAAATTGTGTCCACTTAATTCCAAAAGTCTTTAACAGAAGGATGATATGTAAGGCAAGTATATATATACCAGATTTACAAAGAAACACGTGTTTTAGCAGCTCTTCATCTTAATTTAAAAACAAGCACAAACCTATCCTATGGATGACAAAATAATTTCTGCATAGGGCTTCTGTTTGGAAAATTGAATGATTTGTTTGGTTGTCTACAGTTAAACATAGTAGAGGTAGAGTTTTGCAATGTATCTCCAGAACTTTTTTTAGAAATGAGATCTCTATGTCTATATGTATATCTCATCTTTATATCCACAGATGAGATAATTAGAATTCTGTAGTTGGCTGATTAAATGAGAATATACTATTCTAAATCTATCTACATTACACATGATCCATTTAGGTTTTTACACTTCTATCCATTATGAATTCAGGCAAATACCAAAGGATTTCCTCTCCAGTCATACTGTGTGGATTTAGTTTCATTAAGGAAAGCTAGTTTACTGTTACACAGCAGGGTGCTGTAAATTTTATTTTAAACATTTGGAATGTGTGATCCAACAAAATTAACATGGAAAAGTTTCTCATCCTTTGGGTTGTAAGGTTTACTTGGTGAATTTTCCTTACCAACTGGGGCAGCAGAAGGGGCGGCAGGGTAAGGCAGCAGGAGAGTAAATTTAGTCAGAGTTTTAAAAGCCTCAGGAAAAGGCAGTAGAAATTAGATTTGAAATTGGCACAAATGTATCTAATAGAAATCCACACTAGTGCATTTGTATAAGACTGATGGATTTGATTTAATCTTGCCAAAACAAATGAACACTAAATTACAGACACCAGATGAGACTAAACTCACTTTATCACCAATAGAATGACAGTGAGTCATTTTTATGAAGTTAATGAGCTCATCTAAGGTATAATGAAGACTCCACTAAAGGACCAGCATCCATTTAATGATTGTTTTTGTTTTGCTTTTTCCTTTTTTCCCCTTTTTTTATTTTTAGAGGCAAGAGGGTTACCTGAAATTCATCTTCCTGCAAATTGAAGATCAAAGTCATGGTGCCATACATGCTGCTACAAGAATGCTCTTGTCTCTACACCATCTCAGAGGAAAATATCCCTGGCTCGATCTACTTCTCAATTACAGAAATGCTCTTTGGGCCTGGTTGAGGGAATACAGAGACCAGGGTAGTTATTGCCTTATCTCTGATTATTTGATTAGCATGTCAGTTGAAAGAGCCACGGGTCAAAATTCTCTAACTTGGTTCTTAGAAGTCCAAATAAAACCCTTTCTGACATTTATTATCTGTGACATTTCAATGTTTCCTAAATAGCATGTGGAGATATCTTGAAAAAGGTTATACAAACATCTCTAAGTAGTCTAAGCAGCACAATTCCTCATTTTCTGAGTCTTAGTACTTAATACTTCAACACAGTCCCTGAAATTTCCTTTTTCAGTCCGAAGCAAGAATTCACAGAATATTGACTTGCTGTTAGAAGAATGTGATGCAGCATGTGAGGGACATACAGAAATAACTATTTGCAAATCATAAAAATTACGTGGTAGAGACATTTTTACCAAGCAACTAATATGCCCAGGAGGTCTCTGCATTTTCTCTATGAACTAAAATATAAAGGAATTGTGTAGGTCAAGCACAGAAATGATTAAAAGGCATATATACATAAATCAATAAATCCCATTAAACCAGTCCTTATTTGAATTTTGGCCTGTTTGACATTATTAAGATGAAGCTGGTAATCTATTAATTCCATCAATATTTAATACTCTGAGATTACAAATAAGAGGGAATAATTGTGAGCTAATTAATTGCAATCTTCCTTCTGCTAAAAAAATATGATGTAATGCAAAATCAGACATAATTTTGCTGTATTTTTAGATCAAGAACATCATAGGGGGCTGTTTACTTAGGTAATATGTGGCCTTTAGGATTAACAGTATCTGAGTGTGTGGTTCTTGGAATTCATAATAAAAGCTTAAATGCAAATTTAAGTATTTGCAATTTAAATTTAAGAAAGAGGAAAACTACTGATATCACTGCCAGCTATGATAATGTTTCACTGAACACAAGAACAAAACAACTTCCACACTAACAAAAATATTTCTGCAAGGAATAAAACACATTCTCTGGGTTCAACTAAAAGAACTTCTAAAATTATGTCCAAGAATTTCCCAGAACACATACTCTTAAAGACCTGCCAATCCTTCTACAGTGTTGCAGTAACTTGGGCAGACATCATAATGTGCTGCAGATATGCCTTTGAAACCAGAGCAAAGGCAAGTTTCAAGGCTCCCAACCTGAAAAGAACTCACCAATTGCTAATTTTTTTGTACTGGTTACTCCTAGACAAATTGAGCAAGCGCTAGAGAAATTTAATCTGAAATTAATTATAAGAATATTGTGATCAGAGCCTTGGAAAACAGTTTTGATGAATTTCTCTGCAGATGCATTAATATTCTTTGTGGATTTAGAACCAGGACATAGATGTATTTTTAATCCTTTATTTTATTTCATGCCAAAAAAATCTTCATTAAAGCATGCTATCACTCGAGCTAGGTTTTTTTATTTTACAATTTCTCATTTCTTAAGCATCAAGAAAATACCAAAACCACTGTAATTAAATCTGTCTTTAGTAAGAATCTTCTCCCATGCGCCAGTCTCATAAATCACTGAAATTTTTATATTCTTTATACAGGTAAATAATATATCTATTTGATACCTACAAATATTTTAAGAATTTTGAGCTTCTTGGAATATTATTCAGCGCTGTTTACACAGTGGAATGAAATAATATAAGACTTCCCTATATCAGCTTTTATAGAAAGAAAACTGATGGAAATGTGTGAGTATAAGAGGGAAAGAAGAAATTTAAGTGTTCGTGAGAACAGATATGAAAAAATATTCCAGGAAGACTCAGGTTGTAAACTGGAAGACTTTCTAGAAAGGCATGTGCTTTCACTCTATTTGGAAGATTAATTAATATTTTAAAATGAGCTTTTTCACTGAAATGAGTAATGCAAAAAATGAGGTTAATTAAGAAAAGTTCATTACAGAACTCTCTAATTTATGACAAAATATACCTTATCAAAGTGGAAACTCAGTAATTTCTCCTTTTTAAGTGTTGCTAAGAATTAGAAATATTTTAATTTTCTCAAGTCTTACATCAAAAAATAATTAATGTTTTTAAAAGTATTTTGCTTGTAATAAAATTCTTATCAGAGGCACTTTAAAACCTTGCCAACAAATGTAAGGGCAACTGACCAGAAGAAACATAAAAGTGAAAAATACCTGGTGGGTTCCTTGGAAATGGTATTTGATTGAATCACCGTTGGTTTTTTTTTCATATATCACACAATCAAAAGGCTAATTTTTTACTTTAGATCCACTTCATTTTTCTTACAGTAGTTTGCCATGTCTACCATACTCTCAGACTGCACTACAGGACTCGCTGTTCTGTGCAAGTTGGGAGACATGCAAACGTACAGCCTTAACTATATACAATAGTCTATAAAGTGTAGACATTGTTTAAGAGCATACTAACAGAATAGAGAAGACTGAGACAGTTTTAGAGGAGCTTCTTTTCTTTCAGTTTTTAACAAACTTATTTTTTTCATTGCTAAATGTAACCTAATGGGAAATTCTGAAATTCAAAGGAAGACACATAGGATATCTTGCTAAACCCAGTTTTTGGTATTTGCTTTGACATCCTTAAAGATGCAGTTTAAAAGTTCTTAAATATTAAACAATTATGATGCAAACATCAAACTCTAGAGCACAGTAGAAGTCTAGAAGTACATACTGGTCAACTTTTAGATTTTTGTTTGCCTTGCACTGTTTCCTATTAAAAATAGTAATTCAATTGTAAACAATCTATATAAGGAGTTAAACAAACTAAATCATGTTAAAGTGACTAAGTCCATCACTAGGCCCATTTTACCCAATAAGTCAAATCAATGGT
This sequence comes from Zonotrichia leucophrys gambelii, assembly GCF_028769735.1. Lineage (NCBI taxonomy): Eukaryota > Metazoa > Chordata > Aves > Passeriformes > Passerellidae > Zonotrichia > Zonotrichia leucophrys. Next base: position 77,431,664 of record NC_088169.1, read on the forward strand.
GAAATTAATGTAACAAGAGATCTTCAATGGTTTTTTTTTTCACTATGTCCATTCCTGTTTGAGTTGCCCAATTTGTACATTATTTATGATCTTTTTCCATAGATATGAATGTTAAACTCATTAAAGTGACACATCAAACACTGTCACAAAATTTTAAGAACTGCCCAGTAAATGGAAAAAACAAATTCTATCCTTTTAAAAATTCTATCTGTAATGGCCATCAAACAATATGAGTTAAGCAAAGAAAAAATATATTACAAACAGAATAATATGCTACTTTGAGTTAGAAATAAACAATAGGTACAAGTGAAAACTCTAAGAATTTTAATGTTTCATGTTACTCCTGGTGGGTAAGGTCACCAAATCAGAGTGCATTTATTTTCCTGCAGATGAAATCATTTCACTCCTCACTTTCTGCCCATCTCTGATATATGTACTTTTAGAACAGATCATCACAAACATGACTTCACAATATCTTAGCAAAAAATTAGTCATGAGACAAAAGGCATTCTTTTCTGTATTCTACCATTTCAGCAAATTTTCATTCTATGTTTTTTTCTATGTTTTGCATTCTAAAATAATTTTTGAGAGGCTTCTCATTTTTTACTTTTTGTACAGGGTAGGGCTTCAATGACAAGTAAAAAACAGTTGGAGAATCATCTAGACCAAGCAACTCATTTAAGAGTAGTTTCCACAGGGCTTAGAGAAAAACAGCATCTTTAGAGAGAACTTTCAGAATTGCTAAGTTAAGCTGTCTGGAAATATTTATGAACATGCTCATCTTTTTCTTCTAAAATGGCTGACTCTGTGATCCATTGTTCTTTTTTTAATCACTTTAAAATCAATAGTAAATTTCAATGATGCCACATCCCCTTGCAGATGATAAAATTACATTCTTTTTTTACCTAACTCGCTTAAATCACAGGCTTAGTCAGAATGCCTGTCTTCATATTTCTTCCTGGACAAAATGAGAGCACTATTATTCACAGTGTTATAGGGGGTTTAAATACTATCACTTGCAATTCTGTGCTGGGCAGAGATGATACTCTTAATGGCTGTGTGGCGAGCCATAGCAAACCACCTGCAGCTTTACGCTGAGCTAAATTGACACTTGGTGTGGTGCCATGACTGCCACACTCCCTTTTCACAGTTGTACGCCATACTAAGGGCAAGAACAGGCCTTGGTGCACACAGCACAGGGTCACACCCCAGTGGACATCAATGGCACAGGAACAGCTTAACCACTGAGCTCACTGTATTAGCTGTAGGGCTGCTAAGATTAAAACATAAAATCTACACAACCTCCTCACTCCCCCAACACACAACCAAAGAAAAATTTCAATCAAGACCAGCTCTGATGGAGGATTTAACAGAATACTAGAAAGAGCCTTTCTACTTGAATACCCAACATTAAGGTAGATAAATTCAAAGAAGTAAACTAAACCCACCGCTGAAGTGGTCTCAGTACATAGCACATCTAGCCATGTTGAATAAAAGCCAAAATTGCAGGGTATGTTCCTCACTATTATAACATTTTCACACTACTGCACTTAATAGGGAAAAGCCTCCCTATCAAAGCAGTCCACTGAGCAAAGCAGTTACCAGTCTCAGTGCTGCATGGAGCTTGATAAACTATCTCCCACTGCCTTATCATGTAGCAATATATGCATATTTCCCATTTTCTGACAGGAGTGAGATTTATTTTTCACACTCTTTTCATTTAGTGTTGGGAAGACATTTAGTCACAGTGCAGTTAAGAAATTGCTGTCACTGAACTGCTAGCAACAATTTAAACAAAGGCACTATAGAGTTGACTAGTGCATCAAGTCTGGAACAGCAAGAAGTTTCCCCACAGCTTCCTACATTCATCAGCTCACACAGCTATGAAGTGTTTATTCATCATTAGAGATGTGACCTCTCCACATCAACCAGCTTGTCTCCCATGTAGAGAAACTGGCACATTTTACTCTTACGTAATTTAGTAATTTTTCCAAATAACAATAAGGTTTTCAACACAGGTTGATGATTACTATTTTAGGGTGACTCAAAAAGTGTTTTCAAGTGGTAAGAAGACATTTTACATAAAAACTGAGAAAAAAAAATAGAAACAAAACCACATAAGTGGATTTTTTAAATATGAAGACTTCAGGTATGATACAGGCAACAAGTAATAACTTCATATTGGCTAAAATTGCTCTGAGTTTAACCTACTGACATTACTCCAAGGGGAAAGCCTGAGAGAAAAAGGGAGCAATTCCACCAGGGAGCAAAGGAGAATACTTGCAAGGAAGCAGATTATTTTATGTGTGGCCTTCTAACACAGATAGTTATCATATATAGAATAGCTATGGATATTAGCTGTGGGAAGAAAATCATATCATTGCTGAAAGTTTACTACCTTAAAAATTTGACTTTTTATTCAAACACAGCAATGAGTTTATCTTCCTGGATAATTTCTGCTGGTGTTTTAGATACATTCCATTTTTTATGCTCTAAATTTATTCAACCCATGGTAGCAATTAGTTTCTCTGATGTTATTTGCAATAAAAATCTTTTGCATTTGAAAGAGCATTTACCCTAAAAGTGTGGTCTGTCTTTGTCAGTTCAGTCTTGTGTTGTCATTAAGTATAATTTACCATGCTAGGTAAAGCCAGAAGAGACCACCAAACACACTTGGCAACATATCACTTGAAGAGTCCTGAATGGAACTTTTAATCAAAGAAAAGTAAACTCTGGAAGTCTCAAGAACACAGAGAACTTTTGCAATAATATGTTTGCTACCTAATGCTGGAATTGAGCAGTGAGAAATAAATACAGAAAACACCCTTGCAGGTGTTTTTGGTTGTTGTTGTGGTTTTTTTCCCTAACATCTTCCCTAACAGAGTATGGGTTTTTTCTCAGTTATTTACTGCAAAAAATTATCAGCAATTTTAGATTTTTCTTGAAGATTTCTTTCTTTCTTAAGATTATTCTTTATAGGTAGGAGGCAACCTTTAAATTAGATTTTGTCAGAAGGTTTGAGCTTGGTATTCCTTACGGTTAAAAGAACCAGGTGCTATTTCTTGGAATAAGGCTGGAGATGAACCAACAATTTGGTTTGCATTCAATCTTGCTCATGTGGTTGTAGGCCAGTAAAGTAACAAAAATTCCTGAGCACATCTAACCTGATAATTTGATAGCATATTGAGAAACTTCTGAGCAGCTCTATGAAAGTAAGCTATAGAGAGCTTGCTATGCTCTGAATGAACACCCAGGGGGATGTAGAACATGTATGAAGGGGAAACAGGGATTAGTGCAGCTCAAAATGACTTTGAAGGCAACCCAGCCTTACTCTCTTACAGCGCAGGTACATGCATACACACACACACAAACTAGCATATTCATTTACGTCCACTACAGAATTTCTATTAGAAACTTGAGAAAACATTTAATTTTTAAAGTTATTTAATTTTGCTTTCCAACTTAAAGCATTGTCATATCTGCCAGCGTCCTAGCAGACCTCTTCCAATATTGGTTTAACCTCATTACTGAAAAACTAGTATCTCATTTCAAAGCTGAATTTGTCATAATTTCCAAGGTTTCACTGCCTTTTTATTGCACTCCTATTAGAAAAGGCCAGGTCAATGCTTAAAAAACGTTGTGCTAACCGCTAATGACTTTTTGAAATGAAGTTAATAACTTATTATGTATTTGTGATATTGTTACTGCTGCTTGGAAACTCTAAATTATTCTCTATTATGAGCTAACTACTCCTTGTACATGTCTGGCACTGGAAGTAAGAGAAAACAGACTTAGCTACTTGTTAAGACCAAGTATTGCTCTTTTTATTATTTCTGATCATGAGAAGTGGTCATCTAGAAGCACACTTGAAGAAAATGATAATCACTTCATAGAATGAATTACTTTTGCCAGCAAACCAATTACAAATATTCCTACAAAAATTATATCACTGTTGCAATGTGTAGTATAACAGCTGATTCCCTGTAGTATGAATGAAAGTACAAGAGATTCCTGGGGATGACGACTTCTGGTGAAGGCCCACACACTGCAGTATTTGGGAAAGTATGACATGGAATATCTGAGAAAAGGCGTAAGAACAATTTTCAACATCTTGCTGGCCAGCAGTAGGAAACCAGATTTAAAAATTGAACATAGAAAATTGTAAAAAATAAAGAACAACCCAGGCATGCTTACAAGCAGAAGGATTTATCCTAAAAATATTTTCTTAAATCCATACTCAGTGTCCTTTTTCATGCCTGCAATTTTTCCCATTCTTAACACTCATGATTATTTAACATTAAATAACATCAGGAATCTGGAAGCAGTAAATATCTTTTTACCTTTCCATTCTTCTTTTGAATTAAACTTAAAGAAATTGCATTATTTAGCAGATAAGTGCTTTGCTCCCTGATTCAACCAAAGATCCAGGAGAGAGAGGATATGGACAGCAATCTGCCTTAGTTTTCAGTGCTGTGGCTGTTTTCTTGCCTTGCACCCTTTGCAAATGCAGTACGTCAGGATGAGCAGTAGAAGGTTTAAGTGTGTTATCTCTCCCATTTTTACTCAGGAGTCTGTGAACGGGAAAGTCCCCAGGCACTAATACTTATCTAGAGCTCTGTCTCCAGGATTTTATGCTCAGCTATCAAAGGTGACAAAGTTGTGTGGTATTTCCTATATTGCCATCAGTGCAGGGCCAGGAGTTGAGGGCAGGGTACTGTGGGTAACTGCATAGATTTATCAGTGATAAACACTGGTCATTCATGTGTTCATCACTCATATGACAGAGTAGCAGCTTTTCACATGCTGTCCGCTGAATTGGGAAGGACATTGTCTAAAAATCGGAAGAATAAAAATGAGAAATAGTCCTGGAACTCAGAGTGGTATTCATATTTATATGCTTTGGTTAATGAATTTGTGAACCTTAGGCGATGAATTTTACTCTTGGCCATGGCTGCTGTAGTTCTGAAAGTTACATATTGAGAAGGTTTGTGATGTGTTTTGGAAGCTGATAAGTGCAAATGATAGAGACAATTTCTAAAAGCCCCCAAGCAGGCAGATGGAGAGGGATGGGCATGATAAAAGACAGGAAGCACCTCAGATCCATGCCAGCTGCAGGTCAAAACTATTACAGGACATGTGTTTGTTTGTGCTCTTTTACTTAAGAGCATTTTTGTAAGTCTCCATTCATATTATATTCTAGCAAACAACTGCTCAGAAAAAGTCGTACTGATTCTAACTTTGAACACCATAATGAGGGATACAGGGAAAAAAACCCTATATCGAGGCATTCATTGCTTAGTAGTAAGAATGCTTTATGTGGAAAGGAATGAATGGTACATAGAGATGAGTTTTAAGGACAAGTGTTTACCCACTCAACGCTATGAACAGTGACCGCAGGGTCTCAGAGGTACTGCCTCTATCTTGTGAACTCTTGCTACTTTCATTATACCCATAATTTTATTGATGCCATGAATTATACAGTCTTACAGAGAAAATGAGTCTCACTTTGACCCAATTAACATGCAGAAGGTAATATTACAGAAGTAGATAAATGGGCTAGGGAACAAAAAGGCATACAGAATATGTGTTAGATTAAAATAGAATTAGAACTCTATAAATACTTTTCACTCTATTATGCAACTTTTAGCATATATTTAAATTTGAAACATCTTGTAACAGGCAGCAATAATTATTAGAAGGAATGACAGGAGTCTTATTCTCAAGCTAGTTTTTTCATGTGTCTTACATCTGCAAAAAAAACCCAATATCATAATTTTTCTACTAATCATGAGATGATAATCTGACGTAATTTTTTTCCGGTTTAAAAATACTTTCCTTTCTGAAACATGAAGAGACATATCTACTTGTCTCATTAAATGGCATGGGGGTTCTGTTTTAAAGAAAAAGCTTTCAGTAATATACATTTCCAACTTCTCTGAGAATTCAGCACAAGAAAACTTTAACAAGCCTAGACAAAGAAAAGTTTCTCTGCTTTTTCACACACTCTGTTCCTAGTGTGAACCAAAAATAAATAGCCTTTAGTACACACATAAAAGCCGACTCTAACGTGATTATGGGGAACCAGGACAAGAGGACCCTGGGAGTATACACCCAGACTAATTCTGATGAACTTAGATTAAATTTAAACTGAGCAGCCCTGTACTTTATGTATTCCTGTAATGAAATCAGATTTTAAACAGTTACTCTGAATTTCATATTTACAGTTTCCCCCATAGTAAACTATTCTTTTGTAGCATGCTGTCTTTCTCTACAGGAAATCTTTCTAGGAGGAAGAAACAGAAAAGAAAAAAATCCCCCCAAAACCCTCCAAAAATCAACATTTTTATTCCAACTATCAATTCAGTAGCGAGGCACTCCCTAGGTCAAAAACAACAGCTTAATTCTTCAATTCCATTTTGTCTTGAAGGGTAGATAAGAATAGAAAGAATAGATAAGAAAGAACCTATCAATCTTGAGATCTTCTTTTTATCTGTTACTTATCAATATTTTATAAAAGTTAATTTTTTTACAATTTAAATGTATAACTGTGAGCTGTACTCCCTGACTACCTTTGCCTTAAACCAGAGTAAGAGACATAATTTAGTCCTCATTCTTATGTTCAGAAAAAAACTTTTTTCTCCATTCAAATATTATTTTCCATATAGCCTAAGCATACATTCATGCTTAAGTACAACCTAAAATAACAGAGTCAGTTTTAAGATAAAAATGGTATAAAAATGGGATCATCACAAACTAGAGAGGTCATTCCTTCTCTTGGATTCTTTCCCTTACCACTGCAAAATCAATACCACAGTGCAGAACTCTCTTCCAAACACTGCCTGCTGCTAGGAGTGATCCCATGATATGATGATTAAATGGATAAGTAAATACTGAATTTTAACACAGTCTAGAAGAACAGAAATTGAATGAACTCTCTTCGTGGAGCACCATCAATATCTATTGCTCTGTTGTTAACAGTGCATTCTGGCATCAAACTTACTAGGCTGCCTTGAATTGCATCAGCTGTAGGAATGAACTATTTGCAGTTGTAAACATATTTTAATGAGTGCCACAATATAAAAACATCTCCAAATGCAAGATGATGTAATCAAATATTATAGTTATGGAGACAGTACATTGCTAGTTGTACAGATGATCTTATTAAAATAACTTCAAATCAAATTTTTTAAAATTTTGTAATTTCAGCTCTTATAGCATAAAATTAAGCAATGAATAATTATTACTACACATGAAGTGATTAAAATATTATCTTGTGCATGTGAAAAATGTATGTTATCACATTATATTCAACAATATGTGAAAACAAGAACTGCAGTAAAAAATATTTCTTACAGAAGTTAAATCTACTACGTTATTATGGAATAAAGATTTCAAAACCCTAAAGAATCACAAATCAGAACGAAATTTTAAAAAATTAATGCTTTAGAAACTATCAGATACAAGTAACAAATTAAAAGATGAGAGGAACAGTCAATTTTAAATATGGTGCTGAATGACTGGCAAGAGTTTTCAGGGTATAATGTAATTAAAATAAAATTCTTCTGTAAATATTGACTTTCAGTTTAAATTCCCAAGTAGTTACACACTCTTATGCTATATTAGAATTAGTCACTGCTAATGCTTCTAAGTCTTTGCAAGATGTTGTTTGAATGTATGTGCCTAAGCAATGCCTGTGGCAAACACCTGAAGCTTGTTCCTGTGTACCCAATTTTAGGATACAGAATTGTCAGCATATGACATGTGTCTCACAAATTTTGAAACATATTGATGTGTCATATAAAGTTAGGCAAATCTATCTGGAGCAAACTCTACAGATATTTTCCCTAACAGCAGTTGAGAGTAACCAGATATTAGCTATGTGAAACCAACAGCAGGCTTAGGTACATTAGTTTCACAGATAAATACCTTCTGCCAGATGTTAACATTTAAATCAAAGATTTCAAGATAAAATAAATAATTCTTAGAAAGAAATCCTGTGTTTAAATTTCTGACATCCTTCTGGATTTTGCATCAAATTCCTTGCAATTTGTAGCGATAAAAATAAAAATATCAATTTTAAAAAATTAAATTACATTAATAGGTGGTGGTTGTAAGGTATTACTACTATTGGAATCACCAAAATACAAACATTTATAATACAAACTAATATTTACAATGTGGCTGATAGTCCAGCACAAAGAAAACAGAAATTTCCCTGTCCAAAATCAACAGACTTAGATAACACAATGAAGCTACAAGAAAGAAGCCAGATTAAATTAGACTCTCATGTATGCATGCAAAGCATATATGTTGACATCCATGGGCACTTTCCATTATCAAATTCCTGTGTCAAATATAACTTTATTGTTACTAATCAGACTTTTAAATTTCATCTTGTGATGACACAAACCCAATGAATTTTGGAAGAATTTGGGAAAAGAGTAGCTTAGTAACTGCTGAGATGCAATAATCACGTCTTAATACAAGGACAGCATTTGTTAATACCTTAATCTAAATCTTTACAGTTTCATCCCTCAGTGTAGAGCCCCAGAGAAGGTGACTTTAGTTACATTCCCACTGACCCTTAGGTCCCAATATGGACTGAGAAATGCTCCTTAGGCTTCGGCCTTGAAGAATTGCACCTGGACTAAGCCACTCTCCAGCTTGTCAGAAACACTGTCTATTCCCAGGAAGTAGAAGAGCACCAGATTTTTTAAAAGAGCAGCCTTTAAAACTTATTTTTCTTGCTTGAAAAACCCAAATTAAATCATATTTCTGCTGCTGAACCTTCAAAGAAAGTTACCAACTTGAATTGCATCCAGGATAGAATACTACTATGACTAAAATCCACTCTCTTGCAAACTTATAAAAAGTGATCGTAAGTGAGACCCTTTCAAGTTATGACGGGCTGATGAGTACTAAAGACCACTATCTATTGACCTTATAAACAGTGGTCCAAAGTGAAGTTTTTTTGAGCTCTCAATTTCCAGAAAATACTTGGCTAATGTGCCTCAAACACCAATAGAGCTGTGAAGCCAAGCAAGAATTTTTAGTAATAACAGACACGAAATTTTGGTAATAACCAAGGACTATTTGGACTAGCAACCTCTGAGAAAGAACAAGTTTTGACTGAAGAAGAGGGGCCAGGTGGAGACAGGCAGCACTTTTCTGTGAGAAAGAGCCACAATGCAGTACATCTGAGTGCCAGAATGAATGGCACAAAGAGGAAATAGACTATAAGGTGAGACTGGGACCTAAACAAGATTTTCCACAAAAAAAGTACCCAACTCCAAGTCCATGCAGTGACCCTCGGACCCTGGACATCTCATCAGCCACACTGATGCAGCTGGATTGCTGCTTATCACCTGGGTTGACACTGAAAACAGGATGGGCATCCCGATCATCCGGAGTGATGCTGAAGTGAGGGTTGGTGTGCCCTTTTTTACTTTTCTTTTTCCTCTTTCTTGTTCTCCCTTTTTCTCTTTTCATTTCTTTAATTAATCTCTCCCTTTTTAATGAATCTCTATAATTTCTCTTTTCCCTCCCATCCTGTCCTCTTGATCCAAGACCCACTTCATTGTGCTTAATCACTCTTTTCCCTTTACCCTACACTTTTGTCTGAACTCCACTGCCATGTGCCTACACAGCAGGTCAGGGACTAACATACCAATTTTCATGCCAATTGTATAATTGGCATGAAAATAATACTCCATGATTCTTTGCAGACTCTCTTACTTATGTCATTTTTTTCAACCAATGAGCATTTTTGAATCTTATGGGCTTCCTTCCCTTAAAGGTGGTCATCACACTCAGGCAAATAGTTTTCATAATGATGTTCATCTTCTCCAGCATGCTTCTACATCTTCCTATTTCTGTTTGCAGTTAAGAGCCTTAAAACGATAAGGAAAGTTTTCTTGTTTTTTGTTTTGATTTACCTGAAAGACAGCCAGTGAGTGACAGAAACAGCAAGAGTTTCCATGACAACCACATCCTTGGTCACAAAGGTGTCTCCGTCCCTCTTTGTGCAGTTGTTAGCAACGTTGACGTTTCTTAATTAAAGCTTAGCCTATTGGGAGAAAGATAGATCTCTGTTAGGAAAATTAAAAATATCTCTCAATAATGCGACAAACAATTAAAGAGACAAAGCTTCTCCTAATGCAATTAAAAATCTAGTTCCAAAGGACTCTCTATCCCTCTGACTCAGACTCAGAGGGATCTTGCTCCAGCAGTTAACAATGTTAATAGCTCAAATGTCTGTGGCAGTGCTCTGCATATATGCATATATTACATGGATATCACTTTAAAACTACATGTGCTTTGAAGCTTTGAATTTCCAAAAAGCCAAGATTAGAAGACTGTACACATATCTTTCACAGCAAATATTTTCAAAGCACATGACCCAACATGTGTTCTTATTTTCCTTAAATTATCTTGACTTCTGATATAAAGTGTTTCAAAGAGCTTATGTGGAAGTGTGGGTTAGATGAGTGGACAGTGTGATGGAGTGAGACTTGGCTGGAGGGCAGAGATCAGAGTGTTGTGAGCAGTGGTGCAGAGTCTAGTTAGAGCCTGTGGCTCACAGTGCTCCCCATGGATCGGTACTGGGTCCAGTTGTCTTCAGCTTATTAATCCTGGCTGAAGGCAACCCTCAGGAATTTGCTGATGATACAGAACTGGGAGGAGTGGCTGATATCCCAAAGATCTGTACAGCCCTCCAAAAGGGCCTCAACATGTTGGAGAGATGGGCAGAGAGGAACTGTCTGAAGGTCAACAAGGGCGAATGCAGTGTGTTGCACCTGTGGAGGAATAACCCCAGCATAGGCTGGGATCTGACCTGCTGGAGAGCAGCTCTGCAGAGAAGAACCTGGGGGCCCTGTTGGACAACAAGCTGTCCATGATTTAGGAGTGTGTCCTTCTGGCCAAGAAGGCCAGAGGGATCCTGGGGTGAATTAGAAAGAGCCAGCAGGTAGCAGAGGGGTGATACTGCCCCTCTACTCAGTCCTGGTGAGGCACATCTGGAGTGTCTGGGCTCCTCAGTACAGGAAAGACAAGCAAGTACTGAAGAGGGTTCATCTGAAGGCAATGAAGATGATGAGGGGATTGAAGCATCTCTATTGTGAGGGAAGACTGAGAGTGGTGGCAGAGCACTGGAACAGGCTGCTCAGAGAGGTTGTAGAGTCTCCTTCTCTGGGGATCCCTCCTGGACACAATCCTGTGCAGGTGAATCTGCTTTGGAAGAAGCTTTGAAGTAGGTACCTGCATATTTCCTTTTCAACTCAAACCATTATGTAATATTTTTCTTGAAAGTAATATGTTGGTATATTTAGTATAAACAATTTTAAAAATATTTTAGGAAAATCCAGGTGTTTTTACTACTTGCAAACTGGATTGAAATAGATTCTAGATTCAAATTAGTGTATGAAGAATCTACGAATATCTTTTAAACAATCAGCACTTTTACAAATTATGTTGTTCATACTCATCTCCTACTCTTCCCCATATCTGTGATTCCTATCTGTCCCATGACAAGAACATAAATTTTGACTTCATCTTTGATAACTGTCTTCTTAGCTATCACTTTAACAATGTCAGCATCTTTACCACATTGGAACTCAAGAAATTTTGTATTCAAATATCTGAAAAGTCAGTCCAAAATATGAGAAAGTTCAGCTGCTTTTCTATGGAAATATGTGTACTTCTGGTCTTTGACTTGAAAAGCATCAAGTTGCAAGCATAATTTCCTATATATAATTAGTCATATTTATTCAGGAGGATTCTGAGATCCTCTTATTGGAGCCAAGGAATCTTCAACCAGCAGAGGCTGTGATTTATAACTAAAAGAGCAATGACATGTGACATATTTATGAGACAAGAGAGAACTTCTTTTGTTCCTCTATCCAACCCCTTTTGGGCATAATAGAACTCCTTCATACTATAACCAGCTTAGTTACATGCCATATTTGCTGCTTTGGGGGGTCCTATTCTCTGTTAGAACCCTGACAGTAAGAGAACAGAGGCAAAGCTCTGCACACTTGCTAAAAATAAAAATATAAATCATAATGTAAAAATAGGTTCCTGCTGGATTATTCCATTTCAACTGTTCTCTGAGCATCTCTAGTTGTAACCAGTTTTGACAGTCTTTCCATCATATATAGAGAGACACACTGTGTGAGCACAAGATGACATCTCTTTATGTTGCTGGCAGTTATTCCTGCAACAGTATAAAGGTGTAGCTTGTCAGCTTTCATTTAAACAGCACAGAAGATATGCTTTTCGACACAGATAAAAAATCCCATTTTGAGTTTTTACTTCCTTTCAAGTAACTCAGACCAGGGAAACTTAATATTGGACATGCACATAGGTATAAGCTCTGTGAAAGAGAGCACAACAATTGGGTAGACAAGTAACTTTCCATATAGAGCTTGTAACTCATGTAAACCTCCACAGGAAACCTCCTCAATTAATTATTAACGTCTTCTGCCTTTGTTTTTCACTTCAGTGATAATCTGCTTTTCAGTCATTGTGTTCCTTTGGTTAGTGAATTATCTCATTCAGCATTCTTTGTTGGCCAGACCTTTGGGAAATAAGTATTTTCATTAAAATTTAAATTTTTCCCTCATGGCCATATCCATTAAAAAGAGTAAAGCAGAGATTTCTCCCCCTGCCCCCAACTTTATTACTTTTTCTTCTTATTATTTTCCTAACATCTTTTCAGCTACTTTTAAACCAGTGAAACACAGAAATTATTTTAACTTGGTGATTTTTCTCTAGCATCAACAGGGAAACATATACCAAATTTTCAAACATTGCAGTGAGAGACTGTTGCTGTTTTTATTACTAGGTATTACTGTGCCTATTGGATTAGACAGTTAAAATAATAATAATAAAGGTTGTGATTGGTAGAACAAAAAACAGGATGAAGAACTGGAGCCAAACAGTGGTAATATTAAAAAAAGAGACAGATTTATACACATTTCTCTTTGTATACTTGAAAGACAAGATTTTAAATTCCCTCAGAAATTTTGAAACAGAATGGTTTTAAACTTTCTGTGAAAAATAAGTTTTTTTAAATTAATGTGTCATTGAAGACATCAGAGTTATCACAAGCTGAGTGGGATAAGGAGCCTATAGCTGAATAGCTATAGTAACTTTTATGTGACAATCCTATGTAACCTGTACCTATCAATATAATACATACTTCAGACCTGTTACACAGGGATATGAAAATGTAAAACTAAAGCACTACGACAGAGAGATAATCTAATTTAAGTCATGGATGTTGGACACTGGCCTTCCTGTTTAGATATTTGTTGTATAAATACATTGGCTGATCTCTGTAGAATAATTGGCAGCAAACAAGCAAAGGCAAAATATGCCACTGCATAGTGTTTAAAAAATCTACTTAGAAATCCTAATTATTTTCATAAGGAAAGGATTTTGCATCTCTAGCTATTTTTCTATAGTTCTTGTTGCTTGAAGGATAGTTGGCTAAAAATGTACTTGGCATATGGATGAATGAAATGCATACCAACATAGTAGGGTTGTTGATCATCTAGTGTTGGGGAGTACTGATCGAGCAGATGACAAACATTGATTCTGCATGTGTAGGGCTGCCACAGGGCATGTGGGATAATGACAAAGGTGCTGTGTAGGAAATGACATGGGCAGGAGGATGAAAATGCTGTATTTAATAAAGATTTGCAGATAGTCAAATTTCTGTTCTAGATTTAATGAAGGGATGTACTCCTGGGTTTACTATCAGTGGTTGCCACCTATCTTTCCAATAACTGAGCTCTCACCCTTAGACACGTGTGATTGAAGAATTCCTTTATGCTTACAGCGAAAAGATCAAAGCTGAACTAAATCCATTAAAAGTAGCATCTTCTTTCTTACTAAAGAAAAAGAAGGGAAAAAAAGGGTCTTTCTGCTGAAAAAAGCCCAAATTAATATTTTGTTATACTTAAAAGAAGAATCTTCCACTTAAAATTGCCTCATTTTAAAAGTAGTTCAAGAGCACATACACCAGCAGTATTCAGTTGTTTTTGGTTTGAAAATTTTATTAATTTTCTGTTTTGTTTTGTTTCTTTCCCAACCCTGACTATCCCAAAATGAGGAAAAAAAAATAAAAAAAAAAAAGCAAAAGGTGCTGCTTAAGAGGACTTTAAAATAATTTCAGCTGAACAGTATCTTTTTTTTCCTCAGTATCTTTTTTTTTCCTCAGTTACAAATTAGGACCTCACAAAAATCCAACTGGCTTGTTTAGAATGGTTTTTTGGCTTCATTCTTCAAGAAAAGAAAATTTAAGTTGTCTAGAATATACTATTTTTACAGATGTCTCACATAATAGCATGAATTGACAAAGCACTACAGTCAGATTTTTTATTTAAAGATGGACTCTCTAACATTTCTTGATTTTTTAAATTCTGTCCTGTTGTTATTCTTGTTTCTTTGCAATAAACAGAGTTTCAATAAATTATTTTTTTCTTAATACCAAGGATATGAATTTTTCCTGAAAGAAATTTGTATAAAATGGGGATCTAAAATACAGATGTATATAATGTGCAAGTAATTTATCTAACTTCTTTTCCAGCACAAAAATTAGAAACAGTTTTCAATTTCCACACAGTACTACCCCAGTCCTTTGTTTTCCCCAGGATTTCTGCCAAATTACTTTTACAATTTATTTTAATTCTGTGTAATAATTGTAGAAAACTTATTAAAGCCCTCACCATTCAGTATGTTTTAATGAATTGCTTTAGCTGGTAGTGACAGGATGGATATTTTCCTGTGGTTCTGACTCTTAGCAGACTTTGCGAATACAGAGTACTAATTCAGTGTTGGTAACCCTAATGTGCAAGAGGCTTGAACCTGATCCAGTGAAATTGTGCTTTTTCTAAAGGTAATAATAGCATCTACTATCATTAATATTTGTTTTCTGGAACGTAGGATAAATTTAAATGCAACTCAAGGATCTATTCCATTTTTAATTAAAATACTTTTAAAACAAAGCCTTTAGCATAGATACTCTGACATTGATATCAAAATGATTTCTTCTGTTATCACTAGCTAATTTCCCTTTTCCATCATATGCATATTTATCCATTTATGTGTAGCGACATGAAAGAGATGATTGCTTAAATCCACATCCTCTCTCAAAGCAGTGGAGCAAATCTTTGTGTCTACAGTGACTATACTTCTCAGAGGAAATGCTGTGACTTGTCACAAAAAATAAAAGTTTTTGCTGTAATATTTTTTTCCTATATCAATATATATTAGAAGAATGTTCAAATTATTTCATTTTCCCTTTCCTTTCAAATAAGGAACATACAAACGGTAATGAAGAAATAACACCAGTGATATGCAATTCTGATGTTCTAGATAGAGTTGCAAAAGCAGGAACTAAAAAGAATTAGAAATTGAGCCATTCCCCCCCATACATCCAAACAGAAAAAGAAGAGCATATGCTGTGCAGAACAAATATACTTGGATTATTTTAGGTAGTACTATTAGGAAATCCTTTCATCACATTTAATAAGTGGAGGATGTCGGCATAAGGTGCAATGAAACTGCTAATAATATTCCTTACTTAGGGTGGCAAAGCTATGAGATCAATAAATGCAACAAGCCAAGTACCAGTGACTAGGCTTTCTGTTAAAAGGCTTGTTATAGTCTTGGAAGAAGACAGAGGTCTGCCTGAAGACAGAGGTTAAAATACTTCTAGACTTTAAAGCCTTCTGAGCTGCACCAAACTCTCTCTGCTTCCCAGCACAACCTCTTCTGCAATCAGGGCTTGGAAGATACGAATGGAATTGTTGCAGACAACAATTCAGCCTATTCTCCTCGTTCCCATGAGGATCAGACCTCTAATGCTGAGTCCATGGAGAATTAGAGGCTTTAGAAAACCAAAGGCTCCGATATTACAAAGCTCATAATGAATAGAGGAAGTAGCTTGGCTGGAAATTTTTAAAAAGAGCTGGTCTGTAAAGATCTCCCTAATGAATAGTCAGATATAAAGTCAAGCCACAGTTATTACAGACAGTGGTTATACAGAATATAAATAACCTCAACTGAGTTCATGGCCCTGCTTGCTTTCAATAAAAGTTTTATTTGTTCAGTCCAAAATCTTTTTGACAATACTATTTTTATATTGGTTTAAGTTTACTAAAACCATATGAAGTTAATCTTTGATAAAAGTCATACTATAGACACTTATACAATGAAATATCTCTGAAATTTGTTAGAGGAAAAATGAAAAAGAAATTACATTAAGCTAATGTAAACAGCAAGGCGTCTTGTAGGATTGAATTACTACCCCAATGAAAGATCACTTATTTGCAAGCTTTAGTAATTGTTCAAACTATTGTAAAGGAAATTTAATAGATCAAGACTGAGCAGTTAAATAAAAAATTTCAGAGTTGTTTATGAACACTCAATTTACTGCTAATATTATTAAAAGTTTATTCTGCAGGGGAAGCTTTCTTTGTCAGGTTCCTTTCGGTGAGCAACCAAGACTTTCAACATCTACATTAATTTTTTATAAGGTTTTTTTTTGTAGGGTTTTTTCTTTTTTTCTCTTTTTTTTTTTTTTTTGGTGTTTTGTTGTTGTTGTTTTATTCATGACAGTAATAAATTTTCAAAGACACCAGTTCAGGTCTAGGAAGAAGCCAAGAATGCTATTCTACAAAAGAATCAAACAACTTTTTCTGAAATAATGATCAGTCACAATTTCTATGCTGGTGAATGAATGTCTGAACTACTGCTCTAAAAAACAAACCAAAATATTTGATTGCTAGCACTGAATAAATATCTCAAAATACCTATTAGTCCATCTAAATTATTCAGATGAATCAAACCTATTTGGAATGCTGTGCACAACACCCATACAATAAAAACTTAATATTGTACTAATATTGTATTAAATATTGATTATTTTATAGTATTTTAATATATTTGCATATACATATTTAAAATAGAATGTTTGTATGTAAGATGCAGAACGTCTCCCTTTCCAACATTTCAACCAGTTGACTGCATTTGCATTGTGTCTAATAGGATTTTTTTTTTACCAAATCAACCATTAATATGTCTAGAGGAGAGTTACAACATCACTTGACCGAGAACTGGTTTATGCAGAATTATATGAGGGATTGTTCCGTGCTATTTGTCATAGAAACTAGATCCTCTTTGACATTCTTACTGCAAATCAGACCTAAAATGCCTTTGTGTGCTCAAGTGAAGACAGCAGAAAGAGTCCTCAGCTTCTCTAAACCAGCAGTACTGAGGTGCTCTTTTTGGTAGCATTCATATGAATAAAGCTTGAAAAAACTGGAGTACTGCTCACGCAGTCAAAGGACTCAGGATATACCTTGAAGTACGGGGCGCTGAGAAGAGTTAAAACCATGAACTCCTGTCTACTTTCAGGCATTGGGGCAGCTTCAAGAAGCTGATCCCACCACAAGGCATGCCTTTGCTCTCTGGTGGATAAAATACCTGTTGGAAGAGGCCTCCGGAGAAGGGAAGAAGTGAAATTACATCTGTTGTGGATCTTTCCCTCTATTTGCCAATCACACTGACAGCTTCTAAAATTCAGCTCACATTTCAGAGAACAAGCAGATGCTGGGGATAAAGCAGGTTAAAAAGCCTTGCTCTCTCACTTAGGATTGTAAATGCAGCATGGATTCACTCAGCAGCATGATTTTGAGATTTCTTGAAGCCTGGGCTGGAAATAACAAAAATTTTTTCACAAACACCACAGTTAAGCTGTTTGATTTCTTGTGTGAACTTTATGACCAGTCATTTCTCAAAGTCTCTCAAGCTGTCATTACACACTCTTCATTTTTTCTTATTTTTTGTTTTTAGTTCTGCCAATATTATTCATATCTAACAGGAAAAAAAGAATAAAGAAGAAAATTGTGTATAATTTGACACTTTGGAAATGAAGTCTATAAGCTCTCTTGTTAGTAAATGAAGAGGAATAGAAAACCAGAAGAAAAATTAATTCAAAGATTTTTGACAGTTATTTTGAAGTGAGATGAACAACCTCATTCTTTTTGCTAACTCTGATGGAAACCTGATTGCAGCAGAAACTTAGACAGCTATCTTAAATTATTCAATTAACTTTCAGATGGCTAAAGCTGAGTGATAAGTCTTCCCTTGTCTTTTTTCCAGTGTGTATGGAAGTTTCCACCCCATGTGAAAAACTCAACTGGTCATTTAACTCCCAATCTCAGTTGAATGACAATAAAATCACTCTTCATCTATGATAATCCTTTCTTGGTATTTCCCTTTAATTATTCAGGAAATTTATTTAAGCTCTTAATATTAAGAGTAACAGATGCCTCAGAGAAATTGAGAAGTTCAGGGAAAAACTGTAGAATTGTAGGTCATGTTAGCAACCTGCTCTTAATCTTCACTCTTTGTATTAGTATTTTGATTTTGTATTATTGATTTATTTGCAATGAAAAATTGCAAGGAAAAAGGCATATTCTTATGCTATGTTTTTCAGGCCCACTTGTTCATTTCCAAATTACTCTGGGAGATTGTAATATGTGCCAGTGTAATCACATCTGGAAATGTTTTTTCTCTGCCAAGCAAGGGATTAAGGACAATGAGAGGACCAGCAGGACACTGCTGTTATTTTGTTTCACTGCTGCACTTGGTAGAACCACCTCTAACATACAAAGAGCAGCTTATCTTGACCTTTTTCTGCAGCAGCCAACTACTGCCAAGAGGGAAGATGACTGCAGTTAAACAAATATTCTTAACTACTACTGCATCTAGAACATCAGCCAGCATAAATGGACCCAGCATAAGCCTTCCACTTAATGCAGCTGCCAGACTAATGATATTATGCGTTTTAATAACACATAACAGGATCCTCACTCATTTTTCTGCGAGGCTAAAGCCCTGGAGATTGTGTATACTGCTCTGAAGTAGTGGCCACAATTTCTCCATGGACCTGTAAATTCAACTCATCTCTGTGCTCTCTTCCAGACATCAAATCACCAAATCAGCTGTGCCATAACAGCATGTTGTGCACCAGGGTGCTTAATACTATGCAGGTAAAGGATCAGTACCCTTTCTGTGCTGAAGATGTGAGATCCTCTGCACTTCATGAGGAAGGTGCAAGGCAGGGTCCCAAAAACATGTTAAGGAAAAGTAAGATCCTTCAATGCTCTGCTTGGCTCCTACCTCTGGGCTTTATGTGATGCTGTCAGGCTGTCAGAAGGACGCTTGTCTGAGAAGGATGTAGGCTGCCTGTGCTGAGTGCAAGAGGCTGTTTCATGTGTAGAGCGGAAGGGAGACACAGAAAGGTTTGTGTGCAAAATGAGTGTGTGTGAGTAATCTGTCAGTGCATATGTGGTACAAGTCTGCCGCAATGCCAATCCATAAATTTCAAAAAATAACATTTGTATTAAAAAAAGAACTTCTCTTGACATGGTATTTGTAAGTTCTGAGTTATTACCTGTATAGTCACTGTTGTAGATTTCACAGTAGTTCAGCCCCCAGGTTTAGTAACAAGACCATTTTTAGTCAAATACTCTATTTTATTATGATCTATAGTGAAATAGCTGTAAAGTTCCATCTAATTACAGAATCACAGACTCATTTAGGCTGGAAATCCTTTTGGTTCCCAGAGAAGTTGTGGATGCTCCATCCCTGGGAATGTCCAAGGCCAGGTTGGGTGGGGCTGTGACCAACCTGGTCAAGCGAAAGGTTCATGGCAGGAAGGTTGGAAATCTTTAGCATCCCTTCCAACCCAAACTTTTCAATGACTCTGATTCCATGAAAAGGCCTTCAAGTTTGTTGAATCCAACCATAAAACTGCCCCTACATCTTCAATTCAAGGGAGGCTAGATATTTCTTAAACTTAAGGGACAGAAGTAACTTTAGACACTTCAGGAAGTCTTAACACTACGTGTATTTTTAAAAAAAACTGAGCATGTTTTTTAAACAATACAGCTAATTAAATGAAATCTGTTCAGACAGATAAAAATAAAAAAAAATACTATTTTTGACTTGTTGCAAGAAACGATCTCATTACAATTAATAGTTGCCTCATCTCATGACAGCAAAGAGTATAATATACAATAAAATGACATTATCTTTGGAATATATATGTTAGAGGAGCAGATAAAGATGCAGAATTTGAAAATGCATCTGTAAAAACAAAATTAATTAGGAGAAAACACCTAAAACACTCAGTTGTTGTTCTGTATTGATTGTGGTTGTTTAAATGTTAATCATTTTGTTCTTAGCTATTTTCTATTTGGAACAGTAAAATGCATTTTTAAACTGGCATACTGAAGAATATTAATGATGCAACAAATTGATTGGTACTACAGAGATGTATCTGGTTTTTTTACAAGCATATTTAATTGCACATGATTCTTATGTTTCTAATTACAACCAGTACTAAAAGTGTCTAGATGCTTAAGGATGCATTTTTATATTTAAACATACTTCATTATTATTACTTATATGGCAGATAGTTCACTAAGATATAATGATAGGATATTAAAGTGGATTAGAAATCTCGTTATTAGAACACAAGCTTGTCTGAATAGGAAGAAAAAAAATAAAGTACTCTAAGTGGAATAAGCACCTCTTCATTTTCTTTCACAAATCTCATTTTATTGCAAGCTAAATGTCAGAGACATAAAGACATAACTGCTGGCATGATCCCATCAGGGAGGTTTCTATCTGCTGTCATATGGTATTCAACATTCTTTTTCCACAGATTTTAAGCAAAGCCAGCAAAATTTACTGAGGACTCAAATTTAAACCAAATATATTTCAGCCTATCTAGAGATGGATTGTTTATTTTTAAATAGTAAGATATGAGTGCAGTCAAATAACATTTCTTCTTGTATTTTAACTCAGCATTATGGCACACACCAATTATGAAATTGTGCTGTCAGGTTATCCCTCTAAGGGCAGTCACACACTTCATGTTTTGAGTGGCAAATTGAATTTGACATTTAATTTGAAGCCCAGGATACCATAATGTAAAACTTTCTGCAGTATTAGTGATAAAGCATGAGGGCATATATCCTGTCTGGCTTTTTAAAATAGTCCTCTCCATGTGACTATCATCTTCATTATTTTCCATGGAGATTATTTTCCTGATATTTAAAGGAAAATCACAGTAAATATTTAGAATCACAGTAGCTCACAACTAGAGCATTTCAGGTTTCTTCATAGATTCAAATAAGTGATCTAATATGAAATCTACCCATGCATACGGTTCAGACACCTTGTCATTTCTGAGTTTAGAAACAATTAGAGGAAACCTTAGAATAGATCTTAGTAGGTGGTGGTGCCAACATTTCCTCATTTGTTTATTCTTCAGAAGATAATTTAATTTAACATTGCAAGAAAATGTGCTAATAGTAGTTGCAAGCCCTTTATTGGTGGAAGTTTAATTTCTTGCAGAGATTTCTGTGTAAATTGCCTGCCCTTCCTTTAATACATTTTAGAGTAGTGAAATGCAATATTTTCAAGAAGCAGCCAGAATTTTTATTTCCTTGACAGAATAGGAAATTTTAGCACAAAAAATTGAAAATGTTACAATCTGAAAGTCCAAAGCCTGGTTTGGTGCACATGCAAATGCAATTTAGCCAGGATTTCTGGGTTAAGCATCACCTTTGAAGCTACCATTACATATTACTCCCCCTTCCCCAACAAAGAAACAATCAAACACAACAAAGCCAAACATATCCCTCTTCAAAAAAAACCCCAAAAAACAAACAAACAAACAAACAAAACCAAACAAAAGAAACCAAACCAAAACCTCGTGGATAGTTCCTTTTCTCTCTAAGCTTTCGTATTGCAACAGACATGAATTCAGCTGTGAAATTATCAGCTCAGAATCAGGCCCAGAGGCTCCAGCCACAGAATACTACGTAGCAAATATCAGATCTCTGTGCAATTCAATATTTTTACACAAATATAACTCACCCAAATAGGAGCGTATTTTTGGTTAATTGTCCTGCCCACACAATACACTCAGCATAATGTAAATTTTGCATAAACTGGCACTGTCTGATAGACATGAAAGTCAGCAATGATCCAGTTATTTCCCACTTTTTTCCCTACCATTTCTACAATTTCTACATTCTCTGCCAATTGGATGAGAGGTTTTATTATAATTTGTATTGTTGATATGCTGAAGTGGAATTTACTGTCATGAAGATGAACTGCTTTAGCACTCCCTACAGAGTGACAGTATTTCCCTAATTATTTCAATAAGTGGTCAGAGTTCTGTCAGGAGATGTGGAAGTATATGCCCTGAGTTTTTTTCCATTTTTGGGTTATATTTCTGAAATGATTACTTTAAGGCTTTTTTCTGGGTAGAGAACACCCTCCTTGATTAAAAGAAGACATGAGTCCCTTACTGGTTTCCAGAGAGTATTGTCATTGATTTTGTGGACAGCACTTTAATAGATCTTGCAGGTTTTTTCATTCTATCAGAACATTTCTTGCAAAAAATCTTGTCCTTTTTTTAAATCCAGTTAGTTACAATTGCTGGAACAGCAATTGCAGGTTGTAAGTTGTGTTTGCTGAGGCGAAAATTTATTTTTAAAATTTTTTCTTTATTCCCATTTATGAAGGAAGAGAATTTAGAATTTACAAGCAAGAACACAAACTATGCACAGCCTAAAGTTTACAGTGTGACACTTTCCTCGCTGTAGAAGATGCTTCACTTTGGTAAATTCACACCGTCTGTGAAACACAATCTAAGAACACCAATTCAGCAAAATAGAGCGAAATATAGTGAAGAAACAATGTACCTTGTGCTGTTAGAGTGCTGAAATTCTGCCAGTGCATCATGCAAAAATACAAGCCTGAGGCTACTGGTGCATGCTGGACAAGTGCTGACAAGTCCTAGTAATTACCCAGAGAAGGCTCTGTTGGGACGGAGTTTTCACTCACTCGTTTGACAGGAAGTGAAGTGCCAGGCCCATCACTGCACCTATTTAAGACGATTTTTTGGGTTTTTTTGCTCCTGGAAGATATGTGGAATGATGCCTGCCTTTATTAAAAGTTCAGCCATCCTCTTCCAAGAGACAAGATCCCCTTGGCACAGTCCTGATTATTGGTTATAAGGAAACCAAGGTGGAATTGAGATTGGAATTGTATGTGTGCTTCTCTTCCCTCCCTGATAATTAGTTGGAATCATAAGTGTTTTACAATTCAATTTCTAACCTGTGCTGCCAAAGAGGAATAGCAGGATGGCTAATAGATAGAGTGCCACTTATATCTGAAAATGAATGCTGTCTAAGGATGCCTTGTCACCCTCCCGCTCTTCCCTACATGTTTCATGCACAGCAGCAAAGAAGGAAGATAACAAAAATGTATCTTTTTTTGAGAGCTTAGTAAAATAACCTCTCAAAATTAGTCTGATAGTACCTTTTGTTAAATGTGATGTTATATTTTCTATTTTTCTTATCTTGAGTGTTCTCTTAGACTCTAATTATAATAGTTAATCCATAAAATTAACATGATTTATCTGTGCAACTTAGTACTGTGACAAGTTCTTAAAAATAGGTATCTGAGCAATTGGAAAGAGAAAATAACCCCCAGCACGTTCACTTCTTTTCTTTATGCTATCCATATTATGTCAGAATATTTCAAAATAATTCAAAATAAAAGAATGAGGATGTCATTAATTATGATGATGTATGTAGATTACTACTGAAAATGGAGAGGCAAATATTGTTTGTGTTTTGAATATTTTTTAAGTGTAAATGTATTTTGAAGATTGCTTTTTAAGTGAATTCTTTGTAGTCTTTGTATTTATATTTATATGACTCCTTGGCCCCATCCATCAGTCTACTATAGGATGAAAATTTATATTAATTAATCAATAAATTAATTCACTAAATATAGTGAATAAATTAATTAATCAGATTTTAAGTCAAACTAATTTAAAAAAATTAACCAGACTTAATCAAGGACAAAGGGACTTTAGAAATTTGATAATCCTTCATAGATAATTAAACAGGAAAGAAGTCATGTGTTAGCTTGGCCTAATTCCAGTAAATTAAAAGACAAAGTCTCTAATTGTAGACCCTTCAGCACTGAAAGTATATAATGAATTATAATCTCCCACCTAAGGAAAATCCAAAACTAAAAATACATGATTGAACACTAACCAAATGTGTGGGGAACATCTTACTTATATCACTATTTTAAATTTCCAGTAAAGAAGACTCATAACATATCCAGCAGTAAAATCTCTAATTTGAAATTATTGCCACTAGTTTTACCACACCTACATTTACACCTTGGAAGTAGTTCAGAAAAATAAACTTCCAGAAGAACAACTAAAAACAATTTCAGTTTCAACTTCATGATTATGAGTGGATCTCTTCTGGCAATTTATTCACTAAGGAGAAAGACATTTATAAATCAAACAAAGTCATTCAAAGTGCTTAAAATGTTTATGGAGAGATAAAAGGAGAAAATTAGTTAGTACAAATATTATGGCTGCAAGTGGATATTATCATCTGTTTTGATCTTATTTTCAAAAGATATAGGCTGGGAAATATTTTCTGAACCATAGAAAACTCAACACCTTCAGAAAAGGATGTACTGATATTGTGAGTAAATAAATTATTATACAATTAATCAATTAAATATAATTATTTATTTCTTCACTAAATTCCTTGTCCCAAAAAAACTGGGGTGAAGGGGGGGGGTAGATATGTAAGAGATGGCAGCAGCTGATGAGAAACTTAGAGACTGATTTCTCCTTGAGAAGGCAGAACATGGATGCTCCTTCACATCCATCTGCTATATGTCTAAAAATTTAGTTTGTTTATTACATTATATAGGGGACAGAGAGAAAGAATTTCACCCTTCTCTTAGTGATTTGAGGATTCGCTGAACATATCAGAAGTGCCAGAGTTTTAAGGAAGATAAGTTTCAGAGTTGCAGAGGAAGTGGGGTATAAGGAAAACAAAACAAGTCTGTGATCTCAGTTTGGTGAAGGGAGGGAATAAGGAAGGAAAAGCAACCTAAGGACAAGAGAAGAGGCAATGTACCTTTCCTTACTCAAAAGCCTCAGGTTTGAACCAGCTGGCTCAATTTCATTCTTTTTTATTTTAATTCACCAGTCTCCTCAGCTGTTCTCTTACAATGTAAATTTTATGTGGCCATCAGTGACTGGGATGAATGATTAAAGTCAGATCATGACATTCTGCCCCCAAGTATTTTCTGTTTTCATAGAACAAGCAGATTAAATTTCACAAGACAGCCACACATCCAAAAATAAATCTGCTGCATCTCCTATTCCTATGTACTCTTTTGTAGCCTGTCTTACCCCTTGTCCTTGTTTTTTGGCCTCTGTAGGCCAATCTTTGCCCTTGATTATTTGCATGCAATATACTAGAAAGTTATGCATTATTTGTTGCCTCACTGTTTGCTAGACCTGCTTTTATCTCTTCCACAAAGAAAACATAATATTTCAGGAAATCAACCAGATTTATAGTGCAGTGTCACAACAAATGTGCCTTATGTGCTATTTTTTACACCTTGGTACGGATAGTGTAGTTTAAAATAATTGAGAACAAATTAAGAAAATCCACAGACCACAAGGGATTTTTGGCACCAAGCTCTCTCTCCTACAGACAATGCTCACCCCATTCCTTTGCCCGCCCCTTCTCATGAAGATAAAATCCATGGCTCTTTCACCCTTACTTAGCCATTTGGTTTTCCTAATTCAAAAGCCTTTAGGTCAAGTTTTGTTTCTGAGACATAAATCTTTATGTAGGGTCACAACAGTCCCAGCTGGCTTGGTCTGAGCAAGTTAGAAGAATGAAGAAATGTACATGCATGTGTACATGAATGTAGGTACATATATATATTTATCTATATATATATATATATATATATAGATCCACACATCATTTTAAACCTTTCTTTGTCTTACACACTGACAAACTTAGATTGGTAAGACTTTTATTAAACCTAAACGTTTCAGTTTAATGCCCAGATGTACATCAATCTAATACAGTCTATATAAAATTAGGGTTTTTTAATAGTGTTTAAAAAAAGGGGTTCTTTTTTTGTTTTTTTTTTTTTTACTTTTACCTAAATAATTAAGATTGCAAAATTCATTTGGTTTTGGTTTTGTTTGTTGGTGTTCTTTTTTTTTCCAAAATTATAAGGCTTTTATGGATAATAAAGTTGCTGATAAAGTTTTTTTACATGGTATATCAAGAATATTTTTGAGACTTAGATCTCATTTTAAAGTTAAAAAAAAATGACATTTAATTTCTCCAAATTCTATGACAATAAGATTTTTTGGAAATTACTGTAGTGAAAAAGAATTGCTGATATTTAAGGCAACGCATTCTACCTACAATCCAGAACAGCAAAAACTGTTTGTTTATTAAAGAACAGATGTGCTAATAAAAATATTTGTTTCCCCCTGTGTTCAGTTACTCAAACATTTTACTTTTTTTACACAAACAAAGACAAACATCACATGGATATATGAACTTCAAGTATTGGAGAGATTGAGGCAAGCTTTGAAGTAAATTATGTATTTGAGTATTTAGCTTTAAATAAGTGCTTTGGCACAAGGAATTACAAAGTAAACAGCACAGAGTATTGAAACACAACCATAAAGAAGAAAGAAAACAAGAAATATGTGGATATAAAAGAAAATGCAATTACTAGATTTTAACTGTCATGTCTTTGATAGAGGTTCAACTGGGCAATCACGACTTTCTGCTAAGTAAATTCTGTCTACCTGTTTGGCCTTAATGAAAATTAATGACATAGAATGAGTTAAAGAGATTATGTCATTCATCTTGCTTTTTGAGGAACAATTTTGGCTACAGAAGGTTGTCCATAAAAAGTCCCTGGACATATTTATAATTTTGTGGATATATCCTATGACAGCTGTAAACCTGTTATCATTGACATCCAAACAACATTTTTTATTTTACACCCTCATTGCAATGTAAAGATGTTTCTATGAAATCCATCAATATTACTGATCTTATTTTTCCACTTTGAGAATAAAGACAGCCTTTCCAGTTCAGATTTTCTTTGAGCAAGTGTTTTTATGTTGGAGTTCCTGGGATTATAGGCAGCTATAAAAAGATCTGTTTAATAATAAATTAAGTGACCTGCAGATAGAGAAATTAAACTTGCACAATACTCTCACAAAATGTCTTATCTTCTTTTTTTCTTCAGAAAGATCATTATTCAGCTAGTACAAACTTGTGTGTGCACATACAAATTTCTTTCTTTTAAAATAAAATATTGGTTTAGCTTGTTCACTTGTTTTGAAATGAATCCAACATAATTCAAGTAAAGCTGACAATTTAAAAGCCTCCTCAAAGCAATATAAAGTAATTTAAGCTGCCTTGTTAAAAAATCAACTTAATTTACCCAGTAAAATGTATAATGCAGCTCTAATAATTAGGGAAATCAAGGATATATACAGTCTAAATTTAATTCGTGACTATGTGGGCATTTGTCCACATCGTGGTCAGGTTTCTTGATCAGTGTGATGATCATCAGAATTTTGAATATTCTTATTCAAACTCACACTATTAACATTTGAAATTCAAGGTATTTAACCTTTCCAGAAGCTGAACTGTGTTTGCTCTTCCTATAATAAAGCATGAAGGGACTGTAACTACTTAGTGTACTTCCAATTATTTATTTCTTTGTTATGTTTTAGGTTCTATTGATTCTTCCTTAAAAGTGACAATAAAATTACTGGAGATGTTATAAACAAAGGTTAAAATAAGTTTTTCTAAATAAAATTAATTATGACCTAAGTAACTTCATCAATCAATCTAGGTTTATGTAAAAATCACACAAAGATTCTTCTTTAGTAGAGAAAAAGAAGAGAAAAAAGCAAACAAAAAAACCCAGATGACAGCATAGATGAAATATTTTGTTGGGTGCCAGCTCCAAAACTGCTCTTTCCTTCTTACACATCAGATAATCTATTTAGCCATGAATTAGCTGTCATAATAATCTTGAAGAACATATTGCATTGATTATCTTCACTAACACCCAGTGATGACACACTGCCATTAAAACATGTTTAAAAGGATGTGAGAGTGAGATACAGGGACTAATTTTTTAAACAACCTGAGCCACTCACTCACATCACCATGTCTGAAAGTCTTTTCTATTAAGAATTTCTTTTTATTGGTCAAAACAACCTCTTGCTTAAAGATGGCCCAGACTTTCAAAAAAATTGTTATTTTTGTTTTCTAGGATGTACTTTTCCTTAGGCAGATTGCTAACTTTCTCACTTCCTTCCTAAAAATTCTAAGATTGTCTCAATTATATCAAATATTCAAGCTTTATTTTTGCTTTCAGTAGGGATTATTATAGAGAAGCAAAAAGCATTACTGTTTTTCTGGCTACTCTGGCCAGATCTTCTCATGCTTAACCAGAAACAGGTCTAATTTGAGCACCTCCCCTTTTTTATCTATAATGAACTCTTACTTGACTATTTGAGAATTGATACTGGTATACAAACTCTTACTTTGAAAAAGATTTCCTAAGTCATGAGCATCAACATGATCAGCTAAAGAGAAATAAATAAGATGAACCATCAAAATGAAATCATAATGTCCTATCTTCTGTTCTTATTAGCACATTATTTTTTTTTTCATAATTGAGAATAGTCATGCAGCTTTTAAGACAGATTTTGTAATCCATGCCACTGCTGTTCTGGATTTTTTCCCTCGGCTAATCCTTTAGCAATAAATTATGACAATGAAAATCACATAGATGGATGATAAAAGCATGAAAACCTGAAATGAAAACGTTGTATTAAGAAAAAATAACGCATCTTTCAATGTTATTTTGGACTGCAGTTTTACATGGGCTTTTGTCACTAAAAATCATAAGGATACCAGCTGCAAACATAGCCTCTGGGAGGAAACAAGCTCTAACATGATGAATCTGGAGCTATTTTGGCTGCCACTGTTTAGTCACAGACAGCAAGGGTTGACATAACTCTGCACACAGCACCAATTCCACCAATTCCACTTCCACACACCTTCCAGTGCACGGTTTCAAGCAGCCACACCAGCAGCCAGCTCTGGGAAACCTTCTGTTCCTGCCTAACTACTTCTTACCAGAACTGCTGATAAATTTTGTCTTTGGTTCACACAACCCCAGGGGATGGCTGAGGTTTAACGTGAGAAAATCCTCTACGTGTGGGGCTTTACCTCAAAGGACATATTATATATTAGAGGGACAAGAAAAACAATCTATTTGCTGCACGACAACATCAATATTCTGATTATATTTATTTATTCATTTATTTATTTATTTATTCTGATTTATTTATTATTATTTTAAAAACCATTTCTGGGAACAAGCACTGAGCAAACACCTCCCTAAATGGACCAGACTAGCACAATGAGCATTTCAGAAGTGCACTCAGGAACATCTTACAGGGTTATACTTTAACTGGAGATCTCTAACACATTGAAAACTCATTGTCACTCAGTGGTCACATTCTTTTCTCTTTGAAGAATCAAAAATAGCTGTATGAATTTTCATCGAGCTATACATATATTTCTCTGATAGTAAGATTGAGAAGCTACAGTTCAACATCAGTTTAAAGGGAAATTAAAATCTACTGAAAAACATGAAACAAAAAATATTGCTCAGCAGCCTTGGAGAGGGAACAATAGAAAATCTAGAGAAAATTGCATCTTTGTGATAGGAGATACAAAGCACAGATCCAGAGTCTAAACATACTCTTTAATCCTTAATTGATGTATTCATCCAAAGAAATTAAATTTTGCTCTGAATGCAGATTACCAGATGAGGGTAATTTCCAAATGCCAAAATGTCTGCTGCAAGTAAAGATGCCAGCTGTAACCAGAACTAGATATTTACTGTAATCATAACTTGGTGCAGATAACATACTGGAAAACATCACTTGCAAAGCTGTCTTAAATGGAGAACTTTATAAACTAAAAAAGCTAAGTAGTTTGATATTTTTTCAAAAATGACTGTGTTAATGCATGGGACACTAATATGTGTTGGGATATTTTTTAAATACAGAATCAAATAGATAAATACAGATCCTATATATCTATTCAAAAGAAATCTTAAATAAATAAGATATATGACAAATTACTGCCTTCAATTTGTTACAGGTCCCTGCAGTTAGTTTCTATTTGATCTATGAATGAACAGGTGGGAAGCCAGACTAGTCAACATCTCAGTCTGAGAAAAATAAGCTGTTATTAGAGCATTCTGGAGGAATTTAATTGCCTTCAGTCTGATTTTGAAGAGAGAGAACTGAACAGCCATCCTTATACATTACAGAAATTAGTTGCTCTTCAAAGAAGTAGGAACAGATGGATTAACTTTACATGTATCAGCATTTTTCTGCAGGTAGATGCTAGAAGACAGACAAATTTTTCTCCTGCCCTAGGTGTTGAAAATGTATCAGCACTTTATAGGAGAGAATATTTTCCTTTTCATGATCAATATGAATACTTGTACACAGACTGAGCTAAAGGCATGAAAGTGCCATTCAGGGGGTAAAAAAAAGGTGTAAAAAGTTGATAGTGCATTTTCATGAACTTTCTTTATCAATCAAGGAAGTCTTGCTCACTTAACATTGTCATCATTGTAAACAGATTTCTACAGCAGAACTCACAGACATGAATCTTCTGCGGTCTTAAAATTAAGATACTCCAGTTTTTCAAAGTAAAATATGCTAAAAGAGTTAAAATTATTTTTAAACAAACAAGTGGAAATATTAAAGCTGTGGGAAAAATGAATGTACAAGACAAGACTTTACACAGGACTATCCATACATCACTAAAACAAAAGAAGGTGAAGGTAGAATATGTTCTAATCAACACTTTTCCAAAGGGCTAGATTATATTATCAGAGAACAAGATAAATTGTTATTCAGGATGCAGAAAGAAAAGCCAAAACGTGTAATAGTCAGTCTCAAAAAGAATAAATATTTTCATTTTAAAATATAAATAGATTTCTAAAATATGACTATTATGTAAAAAAAATTAAAAATGTGAATTCTAAAATATGTGAATTATAGAGTTTCTAAACCAAAATTTTAGATTGCCTTGGAGGGCACTATTTTCATTTCTAAGAGATAAAGACTTTAAATGAATGACAGTTCAAATAGAATTTTCCTTGTATTTTTTTTTGAGCCAGTAAGAAATATACTAATAAAATTTCTATCAGCCATAGGAAACAGCCAGATTGTGATGCTGGAAGAAGAATTGATACAATCCTCAGAGCACTGGAGTTCTGTTGAATCTCAGAAATCATACTGCCAGCCCTGCCTTTTTACAATAGAGTATTTGAGATTTATAAAGATATTTGTGAAGCAACTTTCTTTATGAATACAGCTGGCATGGATATATTACTGACAACTGGCAAAAAAGCAAAATGGTACTGAAGGTTTGTACATCAAACTGATAAAACTCCAACTAAAAAAACCCAAAAAATCTGCAAGCTGAAAAGTTTTTATGCGATCTTCTCCAGTACAAATAGCAAAATCCCAGTGGAGATAAAAATAAGGCATTATTTTTAAAATAATATTATTAAAATATTATTATTTTAACAATAAGGAGAAGGAATTATTTTTATTTTCATTTACAATAATTTTTATTTACATTTACATTTAGATCAATGATGTTTTCATATTACTTTTCCTTAAAGAAAATTAGTTCACAGTTACTGACAATTTGAAATAAAATCAAAACTTTAGACAATTAAAACCCTTCAGAATGTCATTGTTGAAGGCTATTTTAATAAGGATGTTGTAATTTAAAAAGTTTGTGGCTTTACATATCTTCTCCCAGTTAATCATAAATGGCAGCATAGCTTGAGCTGGGAAAGGACTGTCAAGCCCATCTCATTCCAACACTCCTGCCATGAGCACGGACACCTTCCACTAGGCCAGGTTGTCAGAGCCCCATCCAACCTGGCCTTGAACACTTCCAGGGATGGAGCATTCTGTCTGGGCAACCTGTCCCAGTGCTTCACCACTCACAGGAATTAGTTTCTTCCTGACATCTCGTCTAAAACCAGCCCCTTTCAGTTTAAAACCCTTACCTCACGGTCTATCACTACATGACCTTGTAAAATGTCCCTCTCCAGTTTTATTCCTTTAGGTATTGAAAGCTGTTTTAAGGTCGCCCAGAGCCTTTCCCAGGATCAGCAAGCCCAACTCTCTCAGCCTGTCTTCATAGAAGAGATGCTGCAGCCTCTTTATCTGTAATCCAGATCATTGCAATCCTCTTGTGGACTCACTCCAACCGGTCTATGTGCTTTTCAGTATTACTTGTCATGTGGAAATCCCCAGAGAGAGTGCTAAGTAGCTGTTTTCTTGTTGTTGAGAGTAAAATATTATGGAAAAGAAATACTTCTTGCATATTACTAATAAAAATATTCTTTACCAACAATTATCAGCAGCAAATGTTAAGACTGTGAGTTGTCAAAAGAGATTTTGACAGTGGAGAACTTAGTTTTGGAATGACTGTCAGCTAAAAAGATCAGTTGAACAGAAAGTTAATATTAGTATTTAAAATTTATTTACAAACTAATAATAATAATTAAAACAAATTAAAAAGACCTGTTTGGAGTAAAATTAAATATTTTGTTACTGCATTCTAAACCATTTTTGATTATTATTTTAAATGGTTACTAAATTATTATAATTTTTTTAAATACAAAAAAATTTACAAAGACATAATTTATGTTCCTTCACACTGCTTTTATGTGGCAAAAATGTCATATTGTTCCCTGAGAAAGAGTGAATTTAAAATTTCAGGTAGATTGATATCAAAGGCATTCCAAGCAATAAAATGAATTGTCTGAATCATAAGTTTGGTGTGATTTGAGATTATTTCAACTATAGGCAATTAAGATGTTTCACAGATGAAGGAACATCAAATCTAAGTACTGGAGCTATGAAGGGCTTGGAACCACAGGAAGCTGTAGAGTGCAATTGGCAAGCACTTTATGTTACAGCAACGAGCAGGATGCCTGGGGTACAGCAGAAGACTGGCCAGTGGCTGAGTAAGGCCTGTATTCTATCCCTGGGGTGTAGACATTTTTCAGACATGGCCTGTCAAGGTGCATAATGTGCACTAAGTGGATTGCAGCCCATGATTAGGGCTTGCCTGTGTGCTTAGCAAAGGAATAACATGATTATCTAATTTGCAATGCATGATAAGATATGCCACTTTCTAAGGAACATAGGATGTATAAGTATTAATGCATACAAAGAGCATAAGCACAAGTCATAATTTGTGCCCATGGACTCCAACTGCTTCAAGGTGAGATCCCACTGTGTGTAAGCCATCACCTGAGTAGATAATTTAATTTCCTGCTGTGTTGTATCACTTTGAATAACAGGAACTGTGGAGCCAACCTCTGAATCTAGGTGAAGTCAGCCTTTGAAAGAAGTGGAATTGGAAAGGCTTTGGGTGAATTAGAGGCAGCCAGATGCTGAGAAGTTGTTTTTCTGAATGCTAATGCTGGGCATTCAAGGCTGTATTCCCAGCTGTGGTTTAACTACATGCTTGTCCCTCCATGGAATTGTCACCAGAATTGTCAGGTGTTTTTTTTATAAATATATTCGAGATGCTGTGTGACATTGGCTGATATGTTACCTGTGTTCTGCTCCATGCAGAGTTTAAAAGTCCTCTGAAACATTTTTAAGCATTAGGGAAAAGCTGAAATAAAATATAATTAAAGTCTTCACCCTTTCATTTTCTCTTTTCTTGCCAAGAAGGATGAATTGGGTTTTCAAGTGAAGGTCATTCTGATACATACATATTTGTATTTTTCAGAAGACATAACAGAGTGACTGTGAATAGCAGTAAAAACAGCTCTGCCAAGAAAATAAAAGTACTACTGCTTTTCAGCACTTTTATTTTGTACTATCCCTTGGGCTGGCATTCAGATTAAGCCATAATATGTTTTGACTCTAAGAAGAATAAAGGCGGAAAATGAAAGATTTCACTGAAATTATAGCAATGCTTTTAAGATACTGAATTAATTTGATGAGTCACCTCGACACCTAATTCTTATGACAAACCAGACAGGCTGCAAATAAATAGCATGGGGTTTTTTTGTTTTGTTTTGGTTTTTTTTTTTTTTTTTTTTTTTTCTTATAGATGGTTTCAGAGCTCCAGTATAATTTCATGTGTTCTCAGTTTAATATATGGCTAGTAATATTATCTAAAAAAAAATCCCTAGCTGATTCCTCTTCAATTCCCAATCTATTTTCCAAAACTCAAAATGAATGAACTTGAAAATGAGGTAGATCTTTTCTTTCCATGTACTGTCACCAGGTCCTCTCCTCTGTTAAACTATGTGGAAAAAAGAAAAATGTGTATTTATTTTAATGAGAATAAGGTATGCGCTCATTTCTAAAACTACAAGTTCTATTTTAAGGGAGTGAATGCCATGGACTAATACCTTACTAGGTATATATAAATTTTGCATTTCAGGTTTCAAAAAAGAGAAGTTTCCAAATTATAAAGAATTCAGGAAAAGCAGATGTTCTTGATATTTCCTATACATGCTGAAAGTTCAGACAATGGTATGATGAAACAAAAAAGAAGCTGGCAAGTCAAAAGCTAGAATATAAATGACCTAAATATTATAGAGTCTGATTTGCAGGTCTTTTGTCTAATGCAATTTTAAAAACCTAAAACAATTGCACTTTCCTATTAAAACCTAATCTTTCTAAAAAGAAATATTTCTATGGTGTTTTTAAAGGATGTAGGAAAACATAATGAGAAATTAAAGAAGTAATTTATTAATTGTCAAAAAATTACAAAAATTACTACTTTTGTCTCGATATTTTAGGCTTTTAATTGCTTCTCGTATGGATGGTTGTATAGCCTCCCCATAATTTTGCACTTGCAGTTGTGATCTAGTGATAAAGACAAGCAAACCCTGACAGCATAATACCACAGCAAGAACTAGATAACTAGGGTTGATCTTGAATAAATTCCTCTAGGTCAAAGCAGCCATCCAGTCTGAACTCTGTGGTGGTGCTGGTAACTCCTTTTTGTCTTGCCACTATTTCATGGTTTGTTTAAGTGTCCAGCTGTAAACATACCTTTAAGATTCTATAATAATTTGCAACACTTCAAACAATAACCTTCTTTGAAGGTTGCACTAGTCATTTTTTTTTGCTGCCAGAGTTCCTTTTTTCTACCTTTCCATTTTACTACAAGTACCAGAAAGTATGAAGACCTTTATGTTGTGTTAAAATACTCCCCTTCTGTCTAGACTGTAAAAATTTCAGAGATACAATTGATCCAGTTGTTAAATGAGACCCAGTATTGTACTAACTTTCCTCAAACTGGATGAAATTGTATTCTGTACTTGTAATTTGCTGTCCAAAGTGAGACCTCCAAATGAAATTGCTTAGACTAGTCAAAAAATGGATGTAAGATATTTCTTCCTGTAGTTTTCAGATCTCTCTACAATTTAGGGTTATCAGTTCTCAATTGCCTTTCTTCAGTAGCTCAGGGAAGGCTGGAGGTGAGCTGGGGCAATAGAGAGGAGGTGAAGCTAATGTGAAGTTGTGCAGGAACACCCTCCTCTTGTAAAGGAACGCTGGTGGCAGTGACACTGAAAGCAGTTGCAGCAAAATGGTGTGGCAATAGCTAACTCAAGAAAAGCCCAGTGACTAGAAAGTAGCATTCAATCATGCTCTTTTCTCCAGGGTCTTAGAGAGCAAAATCCAACCTGCAACACAGGGAGTGATCCAGTTTCAAACATTGCTTTTTCCTGAATCTATGCATTGGAACAGAGGCAAAATTTATGTATCTTGGTCTTGCATTAAAGATCTTTACAACACACCCATCAGACTACAGTGGGAAGCAAATTACTTTGAGTCCTCCATCATTTTTTGGGAGATTTATAAATATTAGTATTATAGGTCTGCTTTAAAAACTAACTGTACTTAGCAAAACTCTTTGGAGGGGCCATGACCATGAACAATGCCTTCACTCTTATCACTGAGACATGGAAAGTAATTTGGAAAGTTCTGTAAGTGACTTACATGGCTTGTTGCCTTCAGCATCTGCAAAAGCATTGATAAGAACTATGCCTAAATTAAACTGGCACTGCTGTATTCAAGAGGTTTTTCAAAGTTGCACATGGTTAGCAAGTGTTCTTACAAAGTGGGAGCACAAATGCCTTTCTTCTACATGGGAGGGAATGGAAAACAGTATTCCTTCTCACTTATCACTTCCAGAAAATAACTTCATGCTTGTGATAGATTCAATATGTAAAACCCTTCTTGCAGTTTACGATTTTGGGAGAGAGAGGGGTACTGGGATAAAAATTAGTGAAAGAGATACAGAGGCTCATTTTCATTGCATCCTGTTTCTATCTTGCATTCTGGTTTTATCTTGTACATAGAAAAAAAAGAATTCTTATATAATTAAGCTACATTGCCAATTTTAACACTACCCTTTGTTATGTCTTAAGATGAATTGAGAGCATAATCATTTATGATGTTTGCTATTTCTTCCTAAGCCAATATTGAACAATCTATCAAACATGAAGTGAAACTTGCTGTCATAGGAAATCACTAAACCAAACATTGTACAGTCAAAACGAAGAATGTCACTTTTACAGACACACATAGAGGCGCATGCACATTAAACTGAGCTAGTTTGTGCCTTTAAGCTAGAGATCATAAATCCTCAAAACTTTTCACCTTTTAATATGATGTTTATATAGTTACTAAAGTAGTTTTACTGAGCCATTTTCCATTGATCTTTGCTTGCTTGGCTTGACATTTTTTTATCAATGTTAGGTGGAAATTTTTGCAATGGCCTTAAGGAGTCATGTATATGTCCAGCATCAGCACCTCCTAGGGATGAGTGGCTAACACTTGAGATTGCTCTTCTATCATGTACTTAGGTGACTGCCTGTTAGATGCAAAACCGTGGGTAGAATAATGAGATTACCCTTTTAAAAAGCTACTGTATAGTGATAACAGTAAAATTACCTGAGGAGTCATTTTAAATATTAGACTTCCACATCAGAAACTAATAAAAGGTTAAATTCTCAACATTTTAGTCTTGACTACCTAAATTTTCTATCACTTGAAATTCTCCAAATCCTTGAGTTTAGCATCAAGAAGCCTTTTTTCAAGATTATTTTAGTCATCATCAAGAAAAAGCAGCAGCATTTTCCAGCAATACAGCACACTGCAATTTCTGTACATCCAAAAACTTCTTTTTCAAGTACTAAACTACCAGTCTCTTCTCAACCTAATGTTTCTTTAAATGACTTCACAGTATTAAAACCTAGAATTCAGAGGTTTATTTATATTGAAGCAATTTCTTTCAATTTACAAAAGGCTAAACAATTCAGAGTATATTCCATCACTACTAGATTATTAATGCAAATCTATATGATTAGGAGCTATAAATGCTTACTCTTTTGTTGCACTTTACAATCTGGAAAACAGAAATGCAAAAAGGGAAGGAAATTACTTCACTTGCTTAGTTAATCTAGAAGTTTACTGCCTCTCACTAAGTCAGTGGTAGGTATTGACCTATTGAAATTAAAAGCTTTGGAAAATGGGTTAATGCTATATATATCAAGTCCTTGTAATACTAAAGCTAAAGAGTAAATCACTGAAACATTTTCAAGAACAAAAATAATTAACCAAACCTCAGAAAATTTAATACTACACTGCTACTTCTTTCATCTCCAAAGATAAAAGAACTGCTACTCTTACACTGTCTCCTGCAGACTTCAGTTTTATTTTTACAAGCTGAAATGAAAGTTGACAGTGCTAAATTTACAAGTACACTAATGTATGCATATTACTGCTCTTCTAAGTGAGACTTTAGTCCTTAAATATCTTTAGGTTTTCTAAGAAGTTGACAGTGGTTTGAAAATCTTCCTACTAGTCAAAACTTATTTTTGAAAGGAACATGATGTGTTTTCTCATGATGAACAAACACAATTCAACAGGGAAATGAAAAAAAACTTTCTGGTTTTGTGTTTGTTTTTTTTTTCCCGAAACATCTTTCTGAAAATTGAACTGATTTCCTTTCATAAAATATAGGCTGATAGACAACCTCACCAAAACTTTTGATTACTAATAAAGAACAATCACTCACAGCAATTTTTATAATAAGCACCTGAAAGAAAATCAATATTAACATTTTCAGTAACCTGAAAGAAGAATTACGTTGTATTTGTTTGATAAATGAAAGAAAGAAAGTATAATACAAAATTCATGTTGTATGCAGTGTTTTAGAATCTGCATACTTGCATTGTGGGAAAGGAAAATTACTGTTAGGACTACAAAGATGACATCAATCTTGACAGCTTTTGGAATCAAGTACCTGCCAAAAAGATCTGCCCACCTACCCGACAGCTTGTTATTTAAATACTTAAAATTAATTTCCTCTCCTTACTCTTGCAGAACAGTGCTTCAGAGAATAAATCTTTTCTTAAATATAGATGACAACTCTAGAAAATAAGGTATACATTCTCTATGAAAAAGGTTCAGGATTTCTTTGAGCCACAAACCTAGATCAGTGCTATAAGAGGAACACGTGCATTCTTTCACAATCACATGAACATAACCTTTTCAATTACATACCTGAAAACTAATGCTAAAACAAAGGATCACTAAACTGTTAACTAAGAATTTTGGTTCTATTATTATAGCATTTTCAGTGTTGCAGAACATAGTAAGATAAAGTTTGGTTTATGCAACACAGAAATTTTACACTCTGCATATGAATAAAACCTTCAAATTATCTAGCAGACATTCTCCTAACAAGAACAAGTCATTGTTATGAATTAAAAAAGAAGCAATATTTAAGGTGAGTAATTTCTGTCTGTTAGACTGTGAATAACTCAAAAAGATATATATTACAGGATAAAATATGAGAACTATCATGGTTTAACCCCAAACAGAGGCAAAGTACCATGCACCTGCTTGCTCACTTCCTCAATCGCCAAGATGGGATGGAGAAGGGAATGGGAAAAAAAGTAAACCCCACAGGCTTAGATAAGAACAGAAAATATCAATATTATTAATAATAATACAATGAAATAGGAGATCAAAAAAAGAGAGATGGGGAAAAAATCAAAACCCACAAGTGATGTCCAATGCAATTGCTCACCATCTGCTGAACGATGCCCAGCGGGTCCCCCAGCAGTGATGGGCTCCTACCCACCAGCTTGACCCAGTTTCTATACTGGGCGTGACCTTCTGAGGTATGGAATATCCCTCTGGCCACTTTGGGTCAGCTGTCCCTGCTATACTCTTTCACAGCTTCCTCTGCCCCTCCTCACTGGAAGAACATGAGACACTGAAAACTCCTTGACTCAGGATAAGCACTGCTCAGCAATAATTAAAACATCAGTGTTATAACATTATTCACATACTAAATGAAAAAAAAAAAAAACAAAACAGACTATTGATCTAGCTATTACAAAGAAAAAAAAATTCTATCCCAGTAAAAACCAGGACAGAATCTTGTAATAAATGTTTTAAAATACAGTTATACTTAAAAGTTCAAGATGTGTATTTCTTTTATTGCATGATAAAAAGCACTTGGCAACTAACATTTGGTAAATTGTCATTTTTAAATGGGACAAGTTTTTCTTTAAAACCTAATTCTAAGGCATTTCTCAGATTTTGAATCACTGAAAGAAAGGGGGAAAACCATCACCTTCCTTTTAAATAAATACAAATACAAATATTATTAAAATAAAAGAAAATGATATTGTGCTTGTTAATAAAGACATACTTTGTAGTGAAATAATTTTTTTCTCAATATGATTAAAAACATGATGATGATCATTATTATTATAATTAAGCCTACGACATTATTACTGAGCTAAAATAAAAGTTTATATTGACCAATAATTCCCTTGAGATATGTGGTAGAAGGATAAGCAAAAGAAATTTGTCTTGGCTAGAGATCTGCCTAGAAACACAGTGTCACTACTTCTACATGAAATATGACTATACAGACAGGTGATGATAGACAGGAATTTAATCTGCATCAGGCAGAAAACCAGCATGAAGTTGTGGCTTCTAGGCTAAGGTCATTTCATGAGTTTGTGTTTATCTAAATGTACTCACAGATATATTACAAGTACGATTACAGGTGTCAACTACACATCTGATATCTGAGAAGGTATTTCTGTTTTACTGGTAGCATAGCTAGCCATGTAGAAATAGTGTTGATAGCTCTGTGGAGCTTAAATTACTGTGTTGGGAATCTATGAATGAGCTCAAGGCTCTGCAGGTTATTCTATTGGTTTTATATTTATTTTATTGTATTGGTCTATTTTTAAAGTTTTCATTTCTAAAATTGTTTTCTCACTTCAGATGTGGGCAAGATGCATAAAACTGTGCAATACGTTTATGAAAAACATCACAACAAGGGAAAATAGTTAGGGAAATTGCAATCTTAGTTCTCTGAGTCAGTAAATACCTAAATATAAACAGGAAAGCTGTAATCTAGGGTATCTGACAAGCATACTATACAACATGAACTGATCCTAAAATTCCCTCTCAGACAGGAAGTGTCACATAAGTGTCTCCATATCCAGATGTTAAAGCTTGCCACTTGCCTCACAAACCTATGTTTTATACTGCACACCACATTATGCTATCAATATAAACATGTGCCACAAAGAAGTTTATTTGCAGAGACAGAGCTTTGGAAGAGAAAGAAACATAAGACAAAATCAATACTGAAATAGAATCAATAAAACAAATTAGATCTGCAGTATTGTTCTTCCTATTCCTGTTTGTATTTTACTTACCAAGGCCTTAGTTGCTTTTTTATTTTTTTTTTACTGTAAATTAGGTTTTTTAAATTCCTGAATTGTACTACATGAAGTGCTCTAGAACTCAGATCTAACTGTACATGGAAATGCAAGTCTTGCTGCTTCATTTATGGAAAAAAAAATAAGGGAAAGCAAATAAATATTAAATTGTTACAGCACATAATCTGAAAGTAACTATTAATCTATAACTTTTTGGAAACATGTTTATCCTACCAAGGATTTACTAAAGGCTGTGACAAAAGGGGGATATTCTAAACTATTTCCAACACGTTCATGGTGGAACTACTGTGGCTCATCTGCTTCCATGGGTGTGGTGATTTTGCATTAGTGAAACTAGAGAAAGTCTTCTGCTATGGATTGGATCTAAAAGCTTTTGAATTTAGCTCATATGAAACTGGTGCATTGCTGCCTAAAGAAATGCTCAAGCAATGCACTGCAGTTCTTGAAACAGTAGCCACATGTGCTGGGCAGCAATATGCAGTGATGGGTACCGACATTTCAGAATGCCAGCTATATAGAATTTACATGGAAAGGGTTTTTTTTCAAGGAGGAGAGGAGCTGCAGGCGTGGCTTCTGAGAGAAGATCCTGACGTTGTCTGCACATTGAGCAGAGAAAGTTCCAGACAACTCCAAGAATGACCCACCACTGCCCAACGCTGGTGCCTCTGCAATATTGTATTTGAGAATGGAGATATAAAGTTGTGCAACAGCATTTGGGAGACTGGAGTGAGAATATGTGAAAGCAAGAGTTTGCAGACCCCAAGGTCATTGCAGAAGGAGGTGCTACAGGCACCAGAGCTGAGATTTCCCTGCACCACGGTGCAGTCCATGGTGAGGCTGCAAGTAAAGTTAGTAAAATATAAATCCAAGCATATTTTAACTGAGACTTGACAAAACTGTGGCAGAAATTCATGGCATAAAAATCTTAAAAATTAGGTACTATTGTATCACCCAAAAGTTTTATTTCTTTTCTCAAAGAGTAATCAACAATGGAAACTTTAGAAGGGTATATGAACAGGGCATAAGACCAGAAACAACAGGTCTTTAACCTGGGATAAACAATCAAGGTAATTTTGGTTTTCTGCAAGCAACAAACAGTGCTAATGTTTCCAAGCACTAGACTAGTTGACTAAGGAGAATCTCTAAAATATATTTAATTTGAACATGGCACAGGTGAAAACCAAAATTGATGACACAATGTATCAGAAGTAGGAGAATATTCAAACGTTAAAAAAAAAAATTAATCACCACTGATTTCTGAAGTGCTCGTACAAGCTTATACAGGTACCATTAATTGACTTTTTCTAGATGTACCTTTCTATGTACTTATTCTGTGGTGTGGACATCCATAGTATCAATGGAAACTCCCATATTTTGTTTTTAAAATATATATAAGGTTTCACTATCCAAAAATTCACTTACTTTAATGTACATGAAGTCTAAAAGTCTAACTGTCTAGAATAAAATAAATGTATGCTTTTCTCCTGAGGTATCAAAGTAATATGAGAGAAAAGAAAGGAATCACCAGGATTTCTGGCATAGCCTTGCAGGCTAAAATTAATTCTATCAAAAAAACCCCAAATTGACATCACTGAAATCCCCCACATCTCAGGTCTATGATACAAATAGGCATCTAGAGACAGCTCAGCTCAACTCATATTTTCAGTCTAATCCCTCCCAAAAATTATACAGAATTTTAGCGCACTTTTCACGGTCGGATTTAGCTCACAAACGCTTGGTTAATATACTTGAAATAGCTTTTACATGTAGGAGGCATGTACTTTTAAGTAGCAATGCGTGTATGAAGCTTGAGAAGTGTTACTGTGCACTGGCTACACGGAGGAGAAAATGAACTTGTTAGATGTCACACCACAGTGACCTGTTCCCCACTTGAAGTGATGTGCTTTGAGGTCACAAGTTTACCCCTGTGAGAATGATGACTATTTATTTCACTACAATAAATCAGTCCCAAGAGCCAAAGAAATATATGGGTATGAACTTCCCCTGCTATCAGCTTGGTCTGCTTACTACCTGCAAAGTTTTTCACCTGTCCAGCATTAATTTACCAGGACTTGATTTTCAGGCAGAAGTAAGATCTGATTTCTCTTGAGTGTTTTTACATTTATATAATGTATAGCTATAAATCAATATATCGTTTGCACACAGGTGTGCATGTCCTAAATGGATTGTGCAGTTAATTTGGAAATCATATTTAAGGTGATTTTTTAAATTAAGTTCTATCCTGATTTGATATAAAAAAGACAAGATGCATTCACATTCAGCAGTTTGTTTTGCCATCTTTGTAACTCTTTCTTCAGAGCTCTCACTCATATCTCAGATGCTCAAAATCTACACAACTTCATCAGATGTTGCAAGAGTTTTCTCCAGGCTTAACAATATGGTCAGCTTCTGTCCCATGTTCATTTGCAATCTTAATTTCCAAACTGAAGGCACTGGAACTGCATAACTATCAACAGAATAATGACATCTCTCCATCTGCCCTTAAACAGAAGGAAAATTATCCTTGACATGAACCTGTTGAAAGCTTTATACATCTCATATTTTAAATGGATCTTCAAAATCATTTACACTACATCTGTCAATGAACAGTTCGCCCACTGCTAGTGCCTGTATCAATATCTAAATGTATCACTAGAAATTGCCTCTCTTTTCTTCAGAAAGTGTGGCTCTGTTTCCATGGGGAAAATAAGTTATTTTAACTGACACATGATAAATTTATATTCCTTCAGGAAAAAAATACAACCAAATGTGGCATTTATTTGTTCTTTCTGCTCTTACCACTTGGCTTCCTCACCCACATTTATTTTCTTCCAAAACCAGAATTCTGAATGCAGTTAATTTTCATTTCTATGTTTACCTTTTTTGGACAGTTTGCCTATTGTCACTTC
Source organism: Zonotrichia leucophrys gambelii (assembly GCF_028769735.1). NCBI lineage: Eukaryota > Metazoa > Chordata > Aves > Passeriformes > Passerellidae > Zonotrichia > Zonotrichia leucophrys. The sequence goes on from NC_088169.1 coordinate 77,475,424, forward strand.
CATAATATTGCCAAACTCAGTGTCTGACCATGAGTTTGTTGGTATTGTTATTGTTTCCTATTGTAGTGCTGCAGTCACTGCATCATTTATGATTTCCATGCAGACCAACTTCAGAGAACAACAAAGTGATACAGCCTGATTATCATTCCCCTCTGAGGCAGTATCAACCTTTGGAAAGAAATGAGGCAAAAAGAAAGGAAACAGATAATGATGGAACAGGTAAATAGCAACTAAATAAGAATATAGTAATTAATAAATAATTTAAAAGTGCTAAATAAAAGCCTTGATTTAAGAAACTGTTTATTATTGTTGTGGTATAATATGCAAAAGACAAATGTCATGAAAATAGAATTTCAATATGTCATCTGATTCTGCTGCTTTTTAAAAGACATTTGGAAATTACAACTTTCTGCATTTAGGTATAACTCAATTTATCTTCTTGTGTTTATATTCATTGCTATCTTAAGCAAACCAATTTAGGAAAGATGTGAGTAAAAATTAGTTTCATCATATACATTAGGAGACCTGGATCAAGTAATTCTTTTAGGAGGGTACTAAGAAAGCCTGAGAGGTTGCTCTGAAACGTATTTAAAGAGCAACCAATCAAGAAAGAAATATTTCAGTCCAATTTGAAGAAGGCACATAATTTTTTCATGACTATCAATATATAAATTAATATTTAAGGAACTGAATTTTTCTGTTGACTCTCTGTATTAGCTATCATTCAGCAAATAGCAGATGCTATTCGAAATGCCTTCATCAGATATCCTGTTGAGATAGGGCACTCCTGTGTGTCAGGGTTTCATAGAAAGTTAGTGTCCTGCAGGAGGCACAGTCTCAGGATTGTTCAAAACACAGTCGCCCACAGCTAACCAAAAGGGTATATCAAACAGAGAGGTATCTTTGAATTCTCATTTTCTTTGATATTTATTCATAACACTCAAGATTATGCCTGCCTGTGGAAATTTAGTATACTGACTATTTTCCCAGTGAAAGAATCCAAAGTGGCACCCCGTACAACCTGTCTCTGCTTAGGAACATTGAGGTGTGAAAGTGTCTGGAGTTTACATTTATTGCTAAAATATCAGAAGAAGAAAAATTTTTATTCTTTTCTATCTCAATTCAGTTACAAAAACTCAGGGCCATGTTTCCCAGTTTCCAGTTCCTAAAGTGTTGACACACAAAATAGCATACATTATTCCATTCCTCATGTTGAAGTCAGTTTTCAAACACAAAATAATCAGACTGGGCAGAAAGAGAATGGATAGGAGGAATCAATCTCTACCATGATTGGCAAACCTGCATTCCAGTCTATTCCTTTTCTATGAATTGCTTCAGGGTTGAACTCAATGGATGTTAAGTACAAAAATGTTGTAGTAATCTGCTGTGAAGCAGTGGGGAATTAAGTCTTCTCACTGCCAAAAGGTATAACAAAAGCTATTCCATTCAGCTCTGCATTTATTGTCAGAATGGGAGTAAACCAAGATGTTAATAGAGCAATAACCAATCCTGAGCTGCCATGAATGACAGTTGTCTGAGGAGAAAGGAGGAATATTGCAGCATAAAAACAAACAAAAAAATCCATACATTTAAAAGATGCCACTGTGGTCTTGAAGGCTGTCTTGAAAAGGATTGTGGCCTTGAACTTTGGAGCATTGGGTGCATACATAGCGACTAGGTCTTTAATGATGTTTTAGGACACAGAAATCCTTTCTTAAATAATTTTCTATAGAAATGCAAAGATAAATGCTAAAGTAACATCAAAGTCCAGTACGTGATGCCTCTTCATTTTTTATAAACTTTCTGACCTGCTCTTGAATATAAGCACCTAATGTTTTTGTTCATATCCTGTAAGCCCCACATAAGAACTACAGCAAGCAGTCTGTTCTCACAATACAGATCAGTCTGCTTTTTCTCTCCTCTCTCATTTTATATAGCTAAAATAAAGCTTCCTAAGGATGAACTCATTTTCATGATTTTCCAATACCAATCCAGGTATTTCTTTAATTTCTTTATAATGTATTTACTTTTCACAAAAAGCAATGGTGCATATTAAAGTCTTTTTCCTAGCATTCCTTACAAGAAACTAGTTATGTTATATGCATTCTATCAACCATTTGATGTATGATATTGAACATGTATTTCACATTGTACTACCAAAAAATGAAACCTGTTACAGCACTGCACTTTTTAACATTTCTTTTGTAAACTTATAGGCTACTACTCTTTGTGAAAATTCAGTGAATTTTATTGCCTCTATTACCTTTAGTAAAAACTAAATTATGTCCCTTTGTACAGAAATTTAGCCAAGCTGCCAAAGTTTTTGTACAATGAATAAATGGATATTGGAATATCTTTGGATAGAGAGAATTGGGTGGCAATTTTTTCTTTTGTTTTGTGAGGTTTTCTCCCCCTTTTTTTTCTTTATTTTTGTGAAGAAATGCAATTACTTTTACCCTACACTGTAAATTACAATAAAAGTCTTGGAGATAAAAAAGATTTTACATTACCCTTATAGACCATGTTTTAAAGGCAATAACATTTTTAGCCCATTAATTTTCCAATAAAAGCAGAAATTCTTTAAAAATTTTTAAAAGACTTGGCACTGGCTTGCTACCCAGTCTCATTTACTGCTTTAATTTCTGGCTTTAAATCTTGTTTTTCCTATCTGCTTCATGCTCATGCAAGGCTGAGTCATTCTCAAAGGTTCTATCCTGTGACCCACTGATCTTAGTTTTCCCTTTTGTCCTGACTTCCATGAATTGGATCATTATAATCTCTCTTTCTAGAGACAGAAGGTTGCATGACCCACACTTAGAGATCAGCAGAAGAGAAAAGGAGCCTAGTGTGTAAAAGAGATTATTAGTCCTGCTGTTGGATTCTGTAGTTGGTAACATGCTACTTTCTGTCCTCAGAGCTTTACTGTACTTTTGCTAGCTTACAAGGTGATAAACCACTTTTGCCTGAAAATCTGTCCCTCAACCATCACTGCTCAAAAACTGTGTGTCTTCCCTGTCTGCCATTCTGGTACACTGCTTTACAAATCATACATTTTCATGGTAAAGCTAAAAGCTAATCCCTCCAGACAGGAATAAATTTGTGCAGTGGAGGATGCAGCAACAGCCAAGGAGCTCTCTGCACAGGGGGCCAAATCCAGTCAAGAGCTTCATCAAATTATCTCCATCTGGAAGTGTGTGAAAAATCCTGGTGAAATAATAGACTAAGCTGAGTTTTAGGAGAGCAGATGCTGGACAACCACATGGTGTCATAACCCATAATGATATGAGAAAATCTGTCACTGCAATTCAGGGAAATCTCTCCCATGCACTAACATTTTGCTTTTTCCAGTCTCTGCCTAATTTTCCTTTATCCAATTCTCCTTGAGTTCTAAAATTTTTCCTCTACCCTACTTCTCTTTCTCTAATCCTTGTCTCAGGGTATCTTCTATTGTCCTAAAAGACCATCTATTATCCTATATGTAAGGTGGCTTAGTCAGCTTTGCTTTGTTGTACTTATAGCCAGCTGATATCTAGACATATCCAGGCTATAAATAATTCTCTTAATATTTTTCAAGTGCTAAGAACTGTACCACATTCTTTATTAAAAAAAAAAATTGTTTTCTTAGATGCATTGCAGATATATTTAATGGAAAACATACCTTCTTTCACAGGCATTCATTGGCACCTGTTTACTCATCAACAAGTTGCCAAAACTGTTTGTGGATGCCTTCTGAGAAGGTTTATAATCAACTTTTACATATTCAAAGTCAGTATTTTCACTGACAGTATTTCATTAGCAAGTTCTTCCAAGATGATAATTTGATTTGATTAATCATGAAGGCTAAGAATTTTAGGAACCCCCTGGTGAGCAGTAGCAGTCCATGGGAATAACAGTGACTGTCAATGAGAGGGGGAGACTGCCCAGGAGACAATGCTTGTTATCAAGTCTGTTGGTAATAAACACTGCTAGTAATGCTGAAACAAACACTTCCTGAGTAATTTCAATTCCTTGCATCTCTTCTCAGTATTAGTAATGAGTTTCCACTTTTTATCTTGTTAGAATAAAGAAGGATTTACTTTCCCATTAAATTTTACTCAGACTAGTCTGACAGCAGGAATGCTGATCCTGAAGCACAGAAGAAAATGACTGCTAGGTTACTCTTGGTGTTTCATGTATTTGACTCAGGCTGTCAGGACAGACAAACAGGGAGAGCCTCCATCAAAGTGAAGCCACAAAGATGAGGTTTCAGTGTATTTCTTCTTCTGTGCAAAATATTAGTAAGGTAGACACCTACCAAATTTGGATTGAGAAAAAAAAATCTGGCTGAGAGATTCTCTCTTGCTGAGAGAAAGCTAGTAAAAGATATTAAGATGTGATCCATATATATTCTTGAAAGAAAACATCTCATTAACCTTCTTTAAAAATCATACATCCTGTCTTTGATACAATTATAAAACAACTACAAGTATTAATAAAATGGGAAATTTTCCACTAAAGTGAAGAGGTGCCCTGTGGTCAGTCTAAGGACACCACACAGCATGGGCTAGTCCTTTCCTTTCAAAGAATGATGGAGGCTTCAGTTTATATGAAAGGAAGAATCTTGCAACTAAATTAGCATAATTGTAGTATCCAGTGATAATTTTCCTTAATCCATACATTTTAATGAATATGTAAACTAACATAAAGCTTGCAGTATGCACTGAATGCAAAATTACCTATTTTCAGTTAAATCCAAGTTTTCAATAAGAGAATACCTATTCAAATTGAAAGGGATTCTTTATCAAGAAAATAAATCTGAAATTGCACCAAATATCATGATTTCCTTCAAGCTCACCTTTCAAATCTGATTTGGATTTTTACAGCCTAGATTAAAGATTTATAGTTTTCAGTACAAAAATGAGAAAATCTTGGTGAAATGTACTGAGAAGCCCACACCAAATAACAATGTGCTTTGAAATTTTCATCTTGAAGTTCTGCAAAAATATCACAAGTTATCAATTTGTTTTTCACTGTTCAGTGATACTAGTAGAACAGTAGACATTATTATAAGCAGAATATTTATATTTATCTATATCTATATCATCTATCTCTATATAATCTATATTCCTAACTTATATCTATCTATATCCACATCACCTGCTGTACATGTGTTGATTTAAAACTAAATTTTAGACAAAACCTATTTTCATAATGTAATTTTCAGCTGAAAAATCAGATCAGATATACTGATTACAATTGCAAGATAATGCCTACTTTAGGAGTACAACTTCACTTACTCATACGGAATGCCAGTTCCTAAATAAAAAATTAAAGAAACAAACCTGAAGATAATTTGTCAAAATCAAGAAAAATTACTTTGTGTACAGCAAGTGTCACAAAAAATATCTGAATTTTATTTTCTGAAAATGACTAAATATTGCTATCTCTAGACTACTTCTTTGCTTGTTTTGGTTTTTTGTCGGTTTTTCTTAAGGATTAGGTAATGTTACTGCATTTTTTTTTTCTTTTTCAAGCTTGAAGTTGCAATTTGATTGATTTCTGTGTCTTTCTCTCTAATACAAGAATCAAACAACTGTTATTCCATGCAATATGTTTCAATAGTGAAAACATTAATTCCTGATGAATAGTACAATCATAGAATCATTGAGTATTTTAAGTTGGAAAAGCTCTCTAAGATCATAACATTGAACACTGAATTAAGGACAACCCTATTCACTATTAAACTGCATCCCCAAGCACCACATCCACACACTTTTGGAACAGTTTCAGGGCTGCTGATTTCACTACCTCCCTGGGAATCCTGTTCCAGTGCCAGATCACCCTTAGAGTGAAGAATTTTTCCCTAATACCCAAACTAAACCTTCCCTGGCACAGCTTAAGGCTGTTTCCTCCTGTCACTTGTTACATGGGAGAAAGGACAAATCTCACCTGGCTGCGCCCTCCTGTCAGGCAGCTGCAGAGAGTGCTGAGGTCCCCCTGAGCCTCCTTTTCTCCAGGCTGAGCACCCCCAGCTCCCTCAGCTGCCCCTCACAGCACTTGTGCTCCAGACCCTTCCCCAGCCCCCTTGCCCTTCCCTGGACACGCTCCAGCCCCTCAGTGTTTTAGTTGTAAAGATGGGCCCAAAACTGGAGTACAAGAACAAATCTGTGGCTCACAATTTTATCAAGTAGATACTTTTATCTGCTTCCTAAATGCTTATGTCCTTATCCCAAGTTGTTTCTCTCTTTTTTGGACAAAGGCTTGGCAGATGGACAACTACCCTGTACCTTTTTCTTCCAAAATGCTTCTCAAGCTTCTTAAATAACCAGTCACTGAAAACATGGCAACAGTTGGGTTTTTCTGGGGCTGAAAGGACTAATCCCTTTCATCCATTCCTCCAGTGTGTGTTGTCTTATTCACAACCTTCTATCTCAGAATAAAATGATCTTATTATTTTGACTTCTTACACTTAGTATCTTTAGTACTCTTAAATGCTAGCAATATGAATATAAATAGGAAAAAATTCTGATAAATTCAAGTTTTCCAATAGCTTTGTACCAAATATCTTTGTACCAAATTAACTTCCTGGTGTAGGAACTTTTACAAGAGGGTTGGAGAGAAATTAATTTCAGCAAACTCTGATTTTCCTCTCTCTGCCTTGGTATATTAAGTCTAGTTGTCTAGAACATCAGACATTTTGGCTATTAAAATGTCTTGCTTCCTGACTCCTGTCTTTCCTAATGAACTGTCAAGTCATCTGTTCTGCCCATGGTTATGATTTACTAACCATTACTGATAGTGATATTTTGTGACATGCATTTTTCTAATTTGGATGCCATTTCCATGTAGCAATTTTACAAGGGTGAACCTTATGCTATGGGTAGATCAACAAAAAAATTTAATACTATCAAATCAACTTTTGAAATCTGTTTGAAAAATCAGCATTTCATTTAAAAAAACCCAAAGACACAAAAAACCGAAGAAACAAAGAAACTAAAAACTTAACCTTCTCCTGTGACCATATACAAGAATATTCACAATTGAAATTTTCTGCTAAAAAAATACAACCTGTCACAATACATAAATTTCCAGAGAAAAAAGCCAATATCAAAGAATTAGATGTCTATTGGAACTAAGAATGCAGTTGAAATCTCTTTACTCTTTTACAGTAATCTTGTACAGTAATCTTGTACAGTAATCAGTTGCAAACAGCGAGGTCTCACATTAAAGAGCACATTTTTAATATTATTATTTTTTCTGTACCAGGCTAGCTATAATTAAAAGTATGATTTGATAACAAAATCTGTTCTTAAATTCTTTCAAATAAATAAAATGTCTTTTTTCACTCTTGACATGTAAGATTAGATATTGAGATAAGATTTGAATACTTTATAGTCTTGTTATAATTAGAAGCCTACTTTTCTAGATTTTATTTGTATTCCTAAAGTTTTTAGCCAATATCATAGCTAAATGTATGAAGGAGAGACACAACAGCTCTTTGTCAAACACAGTGTATGAACCAGAGACTATAAATATATGCATTTGTGTGTGTATGTGTGTGTGTGAGAGAGAAAAAGAGATAATCCTTCTTCATTATGGTGAAATGCAGAAGTATCAACTAAAAGTCATGGCAAGCAGGCATTAACATGCATTCAGCTATTCTAAGCTTACACTTTTTACACAAACCAGATCAATGCACTGGGACCATAATACTTCAGAGATGGTGTTATTTAAAACTTTTAAAATAGGTTGATTGATTAATCAAATTTTATTGCCAACAAAAAGTAAAAGTCTTATTTGGATATGACCTATTTATCTTTCTAGCATGTTGAGTTCCCCAACAAAAAGGATGACTCCCAAATATTATGCTAATAGTATTTTTTTGCTTTAATTTTGAATATATTTTACATTGTATCAACCCAGACTATGGAAGAAAAATTGAATTAGTATCTATCCTCATGCTGATGACATAGCAAAAAGCTATTACATCTGCCAACAGAAGCCTTTCTCTTATAGTTAAATATATGATGATCCAGCACTTAGAAATGTTAGAACTTCCTAGTCTCAGCACTTTGATCAGCATGAAGATGGTATCATCCTGCTTCCACCGAGTTATAAAAATTTGCAAATGACCAGCACCTGTAGCAAAATAATTTCTGCACAATAAATATAAACGGCATCTGCTGCTCAGAATACTTTAGCCTTATAGCTGAAATTGGAAAGGCATATTCTAAGCAAAACTGCTGCTGAGATAGCATATTTTAGAGGCTTGTGGGAAATTAGGGGTCTATCAATGACATGCATCATCACTTCAAATGAACTGTGGAATCCAATAAAATAAGTGTTCAGATTCCACATACTTGGTAGTGGGCACAAAAAGGTTTAATTTCTCTTGATTTCATGCAATGGTTTTTTCATTATGATACCAATTTTGGCACTTCTGAAATTGAAAAACTAAATAAATAGGCTAAACCTTAAAATAGCTTGGTAGGAGGGGAACATGGCTTAGAAGGACTGAGGATTTTGCCTGATATATTGCTTGAATAATGAAGTTCTATTTCCATGGTAGAAGTACTGTCACACTCTGTCAAGCTTAGCCAAGTTGCAGAATCTATGCTAATGTATAAGAAAGGTTGCAGGGCAAAATCAAAGGGCTCTGATCAATGTCCTCTTGTAGGGGTGTTTTAACAAATCACTGCACCAAAGAGAATGTCCTGCCTAATGCCAGAAGCTTTCAGTTTTTTAAGAGAGAACAGCATGTTCTGGTCTAACCAAACCACATAAACCCTATCTTTTCATTAGGAGTTTAAATTATTGCTTCAGAACATAAACTAAAAATGCTAGAGCATATTTCCTTTTCATCACCTCCTCCACATGGGCAGTAAACTTTGCTTCAAAAAAGGCTGGGAGAGCTGGAGATAGATGTGTCACATCAGCCTAGCAAGATTCACTAGAGGACGTGCATCAAAACCCAAAGCATTTGGTTTTACAAGGGTGGCCAGCACTGATAAGGAGAAAGAAAGGAAATAATTTTTTTAATCTACTTAGCAAAGATGGCAAAAAATGTACGCTGTTTTCTGGATGACGAAGATACAGACCAATGTGCTAGTACTTCTGAAAAAAAGCCCAAACCAAAAGTCACTTTGGAGTCTGAGAAATTATCACATTTCACTTCCATGAAAGGCATTTCCCATAGAAAACATTTTGTCTTTATAGGTAGTGTGTACTTTGGCACCACTCCTGAAATGTACTTCACATCCCTGCATATATATTTATCTACTAAGTTTTCAATAATTCAGTGTTGGAAAACGTTTAAATGATTTGTTAATTTAGGCATTCATCATGTAATTTTCCCTAATATTGATGTAATTCTGAGGCTACTGAACTATAAAAAATTCCGTGTATTTAATAAACACTTGTTTCTCTTCTATTAAGTTAGTCCTGCTGAAAGCCAGTTATAATTTCTAGATTACTTATTTTCTTCATAAAAAATGAACATAATTAATTTCTTCTTTTATCATCCTCATAGAGAAATATGTAGACTGAACAGTTTTGCCAAAGAAATCTTACAAAAGAAGCTTCAGAATAAATCCTGGCTATATTGAAGTAAAATACATAAACTAAATGTGGTCCTTAACTTTTGGCATATATATATTTGTCATCTGAATCTAGCAGAAAATCAAATACCTTATAAATATCTCTCTTCAAACATTATTCTTTTTCAGAATGTTTTGCACTTTGACAAGAAAAAGGACTAGCACATTTTGTCAAAAACATTTGCAACCAGAAGAATATTTATTGATAATACCAGAATATCATAACTATATGATATTATCTTGAAACTACCTTTTTACAGAAGATTGAGAGGATATTATTGTCATTATTGTGAAAGATTCTGGTATAAACAATGTATAGAAATACACTACAATGATTAAAGTACATGGTTCAATATACACAGAAATGACATGAAGAATAAACAGAGATTCAAAACAGAAGTAATTAATTCAGTGCACTAAGAATAATGCATAATTTCAGCCATCAGAAACTCTTGGAAAAAAAAAGTAACAGTTTTTCAGTACCATTAACTAATAAAATAACCATGGTTTTGCACTGAGGGGCCATTCTGGTGGTTGTTCTCCAAAACCCCTGGAGATAAACATACCTTTTGGTCTAATACAGACTTTAATTTTTAGCTTTGGAGTACTTTGATTTTTAAATGCATTTCATAAGTATTATGAAAGCCATGCATATGCTTCAAAAATCTTTAAAAGTTGTTGATTTTTTAAGGTCAAGTGAATGAAATTAAACAACTTTTAAGATAATTTTAACCTAGAAAAGATTGACTAAGTATAAAGGGAGAAAAGATGTTGTCTGGGGAATATTTAAATGGGAAAAAATTTTCTTTTTGTCAAGAAATGTATTTAGCGCTAGAACTGAAATCCTCCCTTATGCCTCATCTCTCAGGCTTTCTGAGGTCTGGGCCAGCAAAAGCATTCTCATATGAATATTTTGTTTTTACTCTTTCAATGGCTAGACAAAACCTTTTTCAAGTGAAGACACAGAAGCTTTAGGAAAGCAATTTCCAAAAAAGTGACATTTAGGAAAATTTAGCAAAAAATGACAGTTCACTATCAAGAATACCAAACAATATCACTATTAGAGTACTCAAGGGAATAAAGAAACAGAAAATGAAGACATTGCATTGTCACATTTTGGACCATGAAAGTTGGTTGAGGGCACACCATGTACAGCCATCCTGAAGGATTGCTTCAGTAACCTCAGCTGTCTCTGTTCTGACCAAAACTAGCCATCCTTATCAAACCCTGACTGTAGAGAAGAGCTAATATGAAAATAAGTATATCTTATGAAACCACAAACTTCTTACAACAGAATATTTAAATTATAGTTCTTGGTTCTCCATTTTTCTCTGTATTCCTCCACAGAAATTCATAAAACAGCAGAGTAAAATTGTTCAGTTTTAAGGATAGCAACTGGCTGCATTTGTGAGAAATGATCTTTGCCACAATGTTGAATGAAATATGTCATTTTAAGACTTTTGAAACCCATGCTTAGAATGATTACAGAAAAGGTTTCATAGTATACATCGCAACAATTCTGTGAATAAGTAATCTGTTCATAAAATAATCTTCTTTTCTCTTTTAACCCCTAAAAGACAATTGCAGCAAGTAAAATGAATTCTTAATATTGACCGTTAAGATTCAATACAATCATTTAATATTTTAAACATATATCTGCTGCCTTAAATGCAGCACTTCAAATGTCATAAACTCATATGTTTAGGGGTATTCATAATTTCTGAATTCATTTTGTCTGCATCAGATTATTTTAAAGACTTAAGCTGGTACCTTTTTTTAGAAGATTTTTCTTTTTAATAAAACTGCTTTATTTCCCATCTCTTCATTAAATAGTTCTTAAGGAAGCAATTTCAATTTAATTTCCATTTTCAGTGAATGAATTATATCTTCTGTGTAGAAAATATGCTGTCTGAGAGTGAAAAGGAATTCTATTTGAAAACCACAATATTATCGGGAACTGTAGGTAGGTATCATTTTCCTGAACTTTAGAGGCCCAATTCTCAAAGACCATCTTTTGTTCATAGTTTTCTTATCGGTAAGACTTGCTATTCCTTAACATTTAAGGACAATAGTATTTCATTTGTTGCTTTACTATATATATTTTTTTTTTCATTTGAGACCTTGCTAAATATTTCCTTCTCTGTAAGTGCACTTTGTAAGCGCTTCCTTTACTGAACAGAAGTATGCATTCATACACAGAGTTCCACACAAGGTTTTAACAGTATCTGACAATGTGGCATTCATGTTTCATCATTTCATCATTACTACTGAAATTTTTTTGCTTAATACATAAAATCATGCAAGTCACAGCCAGTCAGTGGGCACAGATAATTTCCTCTTTAGTTCCCAAGAGCTGAGATCCGAATTTAGAAGAGCGCAGGAAGGACAGTTGTTTGAGTGAGTTCAAAGAGGAACCACCAGGATGATTAGAGGGATGGAGCACCTCTCCTCTTAGGGAAGGATGAGAGAGTTGGCTTTTTTTCAATGTGGAAAAGAGATGGTTTCGATATGATTTATTTGCTGCCTTCCAGTCCCTGAAGGGAGCTCCAAGAAAGCTGTTTACAAGAGCATGTAGTGACAGGACAAGAGTAAGTGGTTTTAAACTGAGAGTAGGTTTATATTAGATACAGTAAAGTAATTCTTTACTGTGAGGGTGGTGAGACACTGATGCATGCTGCCCAGAAAAGTTGTGGCTGTCCCATTCCTGGAAGTGTTCAAGGCCAGGCTGGATGGGGCTTGGAGCAAAATAGCCCAGTGGAAGGTGTCTTGCCCATGGCAGGGCTGGAACTAGATGAACTTTGAGGTCCCTTCCAATACAAGCTTTTCTAGGATTCTCTTATTTTCCTTGAACGTTTTCTCTTTTTTGAAATAAAACAATATAAGGAACTTGAAAGTCAATGTGTTTTACTCAAACAAAACTCTCCCTTAAGTTCAAAGCACAACTGGACTTTTGATCACCATTCAAAAATGCTAGAGTATAAACAGTTTATAAGAACATGCACTGTCTTAAAATATATCTCAGATCCTTCTGATTTTACTAGCCCATGCTATAAAGACTCCTTTTCAGTTCAATTTAAAGCAGTTTGTAGGTTCTAAACCAGCAGAGATCCTATTTCAACCATTAGAGCATTGAAACAAATTCAACTTTTCTACTTTGTGGACAAATAAAAAAAAAGCAAATAATAAAAAACAACTGAAAACACCCACCAATAAAACAACCATGAGTCATCTCTGAGTCATCTCAGTCTGTGAATATCCAATATTCAGATTTTGCATTAAGTAACCCAAATTGCCAACTACTTGCTTCAGAGGAGTAGAGCTTCAAATCAGATATTAACAAAAACAGAGGATATTGCTATGAAATTCTTTAAAAAAACAGAACATGATAAAAGTTAATAATTCCATTATCACCTCTTCAACAAGACATTAGAGAAATGAATCTTATTATTGAAATGCATTCTTTACAGAATCTATGGGATATGAAAATATAAGAAAAGTACAAGCCCTCATTAAGTAATAGATTTACTATGTTTTGTACTCCAGATTTTCTGTGCTCAAGGAATTGGATGGTTCAAGAGATTTTCAGTAATTTTTTTGATTTGCAATGAACAGATAAGTACAGAATGCTCACTTCTAACTTTAAAATAAGACTGACATATGGATGCCAATTGGCACATCTCCTCGTATGCTGCAAGTTAAACTTTCCCAAAAATGGGATAAGACAGCAGAAAGCAAGACCAGTATAGTTTCTTAAAAGGTTGTAAAAGTATTCCTTAGTTTAAATCATAGAAATATTATTTTTCACTAGTTATTTGACTCAAAATGCTGCAATGACTAAAACAAAGATAAAAGCAAAAATGAGCAAAAAGTTATTCACATCAAAACTCTGATAGCATACTTCATAGTTAGCAGCTACAAACATAAGAGTTCTGAGTGGTAATTCAGAAATTTATTTTAAACCAGATTAAATACTTATTTTTTGAACTTTTCCAACCCTTTTGTTTACTTTATGTAGCTTTAAAAACAAAAGAGTCATCAAACAAAATGCTTCTAAAACATTGACATTTTAACATTCAGAAATGCTTGCAGGAACCTGTCAGTTTTATATCAAACAATCTGTTTTTTTAAAAAAGAATATAGACTAAAATTATAAATGTCCCCAAAAAGCAAATATTCTCAAAACATTTAGAATAATTTGCTTTATATGGAAAAATTGCATTTTTAACAAAAAGAATGCAAATGAAATTATTCCAGGAGGCCTGTTGAAATCTGTATAAAGTACACTGATAGTCATAAATTCAGGTTAAAGATTAAAAATTATGAACAGGCAGAAAAAACCTCCAAGGTTAGTAGTGTATGAATTGAATAGTGATTGAATGCAAGATTTACCTTAGTGAAATAGGGGATTAATACCTAAAAAGCTGAACAAACCAACTTCAATTACTTAAATGCGAAATACATGTTTTTATATAAAATTACACTCTACTAACTCTTACATCTGTAGAAAGCATGCTAACTTGAAAGTTATGGTGTTTCATTATTAAAACCAAACAGAGACCGTGACCAAAGATAAGCAGGTTAATAAACAATACTAATTTTTTAGAAAATTGGTATTTTTCTGCTGCACCCATAATTTCTCATTATTCTGAAGCAGAAAAGATTGTATTGTCTGTCAGAACTCTCCAGATCATCAGAAAACTCATCAAGGATACTTAAAAAGGAGACTGCATTTTAATTCAGCTGAGGCACTCTTTAGACAATTCAGTTCCAAACTGCAAAGAGTCTCTGTACAGAACAAACACCTTAGACCTGGTACGACTCCTAAGGCAGTCTGCTTTTTTTTGTGCTGCTCCACGACCATTCCCATTGCAACCATTTGGTATTGATTGTCATAGATCATTTCTCATCCTTAAGTAGGTTCATTTTCATTCCTGGTACATTAAGTACTGTTTCAACCTCAATCTGAATTGCTGTTTAATAAGATAAATAATCATAAGAAGTAATTACCCAACATTTAAGCTGATTTGTAGCAGTTGCAGTGAGGCAGCAAGATTATCAGGAATATTACATACATATTTCTATTCCTTTGCATTCTATCTTAGAGAGCAAATGGTTTTAAGCTGTCTAAACTTGAACTATGAGAAAGAAAATTGCAAAATTTCTCACATAGTCTAAATTTAAATATCTCATTTTCCTCAGGGAGACCTATCTAGTATTTCTTTTTCAATTATCTAATCTGTTTATTATTATCTACTTACTAATAATATCAATTTACCTTGCGTTAAGAGCTAAAGATTCTGATCAAAATATCAAAAACTTTCAGTGACTCTCTAGAGCAGGTTACCCTGTCCCTATAAAGCATCAATTTCACCGACATAATTTTTGACAAGAATTTGTCCTATCTTTTGTTACCACTGTCATTGGTAATAGAAACTTTGCAATTGCATTATGAATTTTACTCAATCTGAAATTAGATGATATTCCCTATAAGCATCAGACTATCTGTATCTTTATCTCTGGAACCTGAGCTGCAAATCTCATGTCATCCACTTTTCATACTGAAAAGCTGATGGTAACTTTCCTGCTTCTTTTACTTTAGAAGGTTTCTATATTGAAAAAATGGTGATTACCTGTCTGCTATAGCTTTTTATGGTTTAGGAGGTTTGGAGTATTTCATGTGAATTCTATACTCTTCAAGGCAGACAGTCTTAGGTTGGTCAATCTGTTTTCACAAATAAATTCACTGCCTCTGATTGTTCTCATTGTTTCTCTCTGGACTTGCCAGTAGCTGCACATATTTCTAAATCAGTCATACAGGAAGTGTTAGGTATTTTTTCCAACTGAGAACTAGTATTGTACTTAAAAAAGCTTACTTAAAAAATATTTTGTTTTCTGTATGTTTGCCCTGTCCAAAACAGGGCAAGGTTGTTCATCCAAGGATATTTCCGTTTGGGCAGCAACATGGTTTTTACATTTCATTTTAACCTTGTGATCTCATGAGCTTTTTCTCTCTTACCAACACAGTTTGTTCTTATGGAAGATAGTATTTTCAAGTTATACATGTTGGTTTACATATTTTAATCCCCTACATGATTGCTCCAGTTTGTCATGATAATTTCAAAACCTTCCAATATTCACAATGAGGTAGCTGTAATCTGCAATTTAATATGAAGCTCCTTATTCCATCATGCATTGGGTTTGCATGGCCAAGCTTTGGTAGTGGGGGGCTACAGTGAATGGTTTCTGTGAGAAGCTGCCAGAAGCTTCCTCAGTGTTCAGCAGAGCCAATCCTTGGATGCACCGCTGATTGAGGCTAGCCCAATTAGGAACAGTAGTAAAGCCTCTGCGATAACAGATTTCAGAAGGATTAGAAAAGTTATTGCAGAGATGTAATTGTGGCCAGAGAAGACTGGTGTGAGAATATGTGAGAGGAATAACTCTGCAGACACCAAGGTGATTGGAGGAGGGGGAGAGGTCATCCAGGCACCAGAACTGAGACAAAGAGAAGCCCATGCTGGAACAGCCTTTCCTTGAAGGACTGCACCCTGTGGAAGTGATCCACACTTCAGCAGTTTGGGGACAGACTCACGTTGAAGTTCATGGAGAACAATCTCCCATGGGAGGAGCCCCATGCTGGAGCAGAAGGAGTCCTCTCCAGGAGCAGCAGGAGAAAACCTCAGGTGATGAACTGACCATAACCCCCATTCCCCATCTCTTTGCACCACTGGGAGAGAAGATAGAGCTGGAAAGGAGGGAGGGGGGGTTTTAGGCATTTTTAAAGGTCTTATTTTACTGTGATATTGTAGTAATGAATTCAGTCAATATCTCTAATTTAAGCTTGTTTTGCCCATGATGGTATTTGATGAGTGATCTCTCCCAGTCCTAACTCATGAGCCCTTCTCTATGTTTTCTCTCCCCTGTCCAGCTGCTGAGGGGAGTGAGAGAACAGCTTTGGAGGGTGCCTGACATCCAGCCAGGGACAACTCACTACACATCATTAGATTCTTACTGAAAGTAGCAACTAGAAATAGGCCTAGAATAAAGATTTTAGAGTTTAACAATATAGGATCAGTGCTCTCTTCATACCTAATGAATAAGGTATGGATTAATATGCCAGCAGATATTCTTAGAATGTAGTTTTCTAGCTATTTTTACATTTGCCACCAAGTCCTATCTGGATCTTTTTTAGATTCCTTTAGAAAGTCCAGACCAAAGCGGAAAAATCAAAAGCAGTACTACATACTCCCTCTTTATTACACTTCACATATAACACTTAACCATGCTGTACAAAGAATATAAAATCCACAGTTAGATTTGTATGACAAAACTTATTCTTACTGATTGCACTGTTAGCCATTCATGGCCTCTTTACCTGACAGGGGCTTAAAATAATGTATTTATTCCAGCATATTTTCTTGTCATTAAGATTCACTTTTTCTAATTTCATTCTTCATACAATGTTGTCTTTATCCCAGAGATTTTACAGCCTGGGTAAAATAAGTCTAGGGGGTTCTTTTCTTTAAATATATTGACAAATAAAGTATTACCTAATCCTCAGTCTGTTCGGCCATTTGGAAATTGAGACTTTCAAGAATCTAAATTGTGACAGAATTAGGCAGAAGATTTTTTTTTTTCATACTGAAATCTCATTAAAAGGTATGAAAGTAAAGATTAATGTTCAATTCTCAGTGGGGAAAAGAGTCAGCAGTGGCATTCCCCAGGGCTGAAAATGCCTAGCGGGTTCAAATAGCAATAAAAAAAAATAATGGACAGTATCTCCAGCAATAGATACCAAAAATGTATGTTTAGACATTTATGGTTTAATACCTGTAAAGCACTAACTATAGATGCTGAAGCAGAAAAAAAAGGATTACAGAAATTACCTACTACATAGGAATACAAAGTACTTCACAAAACGGACAGGCTCCTGTGCTTTTCCCAGACACTACTTTCTATTGCCATCAATAGAGACAGGATCTGAATCACCAAAAATTTTCCATATTTTTATTTTTCCTTACATAATTTAAAAAAAAAAAAATCCCCAGCAACAAAATAAATCCTAGTAACATAAGATTATGGTCTTGTTGTGACCCAGGAGCAATCTTGGAGCAAGATTAATCACTGAAGGTATTTGCTCTGTACTCAGAAGTCAAAAGGGAAAACAAACAAACGTTGGATAATAGAAACTGTGTGAAGAACAGAACCAAGAACATCACAAAGCTACCATAGCAGCCCATGGTTTTCCCACGCCTAAGATTCATTCTGTGAATGAATTGTTTACTCAAAAAAAAAAAAAGCTATATTTGGATAATGGTCCAAAGGGAATCAGCAAAGATGTTATGAAATCTCTTTTGTGTGAGCAATGGCTAAGTAACTAAGACTTTTTAGTCTGAGAAAGGGAAGACTGAGAGAAGATTATGTAAAATTATTAGAGCCACAAAAAAGAAGATGAAAAAAAATGCCAGAAGTTATGAAATATAATCAGCAGGAGCAAGGTAAAGAAGAAAATAAAGGACAATGTTTTATCCAGGCAGCATACATATGCTTTCTACAGGGTTTTGTGAATCTGAGTTTATATGGGACAGTAGTACAGAGAATTGAGAGCAAAGAGTTGCTAAATTTAAAAAAAATTCCAGAGATAATTGTGATTTCTCTACCAAAAGTGATTGCAGGCTGAAAGAGCTTTGGGAAAAATGTCCCAGTCCTTCTCTAGGCCTGGCCTTTGGTCAGTGTTAGGGGCAATGTACAGAGGAATATTTCATGATCCAGCATGATTGGTCTTTTCTCACTCCAATAAAAGCATGAACTGCTGCTAGAAGTGAAGATAAGGACATGTGTGTTTTTGAAGAAATGTAAAGTCATTTAGTGATTTATTTGATTTTGTCAAACACTGGATTTAGGAAATTTTTTTTAACTTACTGAATAAGAACTCTTTACAGTTATTGACTCAAAGGAGAAAAAGACTTCTATTGCATGCAAATGAAAATCTGAAAAGAAACCCAAAATCAACAAACTAACTTGAAGTTACAGCAATGAGCTTTTTTTCCTCAGTAGATTTTGGTACTACTCATATTAACATAATGTCCCATAATACTGTCACAACAATTGAAAATCTCTCCATGATTAAAGATTAGTGTTATTGAGAAATCATGAGACTGTTGCATCATGGAAATCCTAAATTTCAATATACCCTGTGTTCTTGACATACTGCTGGAGGAAAGAGCCTTCTGAAGTAACAAACAAACAAATAAGAACTATATTTCTTTTTTTACTGTACATATGCTTTTTAGCACAGTGATACAGTATTTTTTCCCTGATTTCTAAATGTCTAGCAAGGCTTCAGACTGAAAGGCAGTTGGCATGTGTGGAAGCTAGACAAAGTGGGAGGTAATAGGGATTGGCAGAGGGAATTGTCTGAGGTTTTGGATAAATCTGCAAGAGCTGTCTTAATTAAGGGAGTTTTTTAGCTTCTTTGCAAAATGGTTCACTACTGGAGGTCCTAAGTAGATCAAATACTGTTACTGCCCTTTCAGACTGTACCATGGAAAGGAACATTTTTCAACAGATGCAGACCTCTGGATTAAAGTCTATCGTCCTGGATGAAAATCCTCACACAGAAATACTCTGGTTTAGCAAGGAGTATCCAGAAATTACGTTTCTGCAGGAGGCATTAAAATGAAACAGACTCTTGATAATTTTGTAATCCTCAAAAACTTTTTCTGGATGTTGAACTTCATCTCAATACCCAGTTTCATACAAATTCAGATGGCACTTCCTCCAAGTAGAGTCTGGCCAGCTGTGTGTCAGCTATGTGTGAGGTTAACAGACATCACCCACTTTGAGATCTGTATCTCAACAGGAAGCTGATTTAAAGTCCTGAAGAGTGTGTAGTTTCTAAAAATACCTCCCAAATCAAGCTAGATTAAATAACATCTTTTACAGAACTAAAAATTGACACCTCCGGAGTTCAAAGGTTTAGATATCCAACTGTGACTCATGAGAGCTAGCTCAAGTGTGTTTTTCCAAATATCATTCTAGGAAGCATAGTAGCTTTCTTTGTTTTACACTTTTACCATCCCAGTGGTACCCTCTCTGGTTCTATTGTTACACGTCTCGTAAGAGACAGAAAAGTACTCTAACAAAGAATGGAAGTTCAACTTGTTTTTTTTTTTTTTATTTCTCTCACAACTCTTGCTGATGGGGAAAAAAAATCCTGAACTGTTTAATTTGATGGTGATATGTATTAAACTTCCAAAAACCACTATGTGAAAGAACAGTGGAGTTCCCATAATTTGGCCTATATTGCAGAATTTATCTCAATGAGCTGGACTATACTCTGTCTAAGGAGGTAGTTAACCATTGGCTCAGTTCAAGAGCATACAAAATGCACAGAAGAACACCTCTGGCCATGCTAGACTCTGAGGTAGAACACCCTCTTTCAGAGCAGCATTCACTTCAAGTACTCTTCCCATCCTATCTCCACCCTCCCAGTCTCAGAAGGAATTACACAAAACCTGGGCTTCTCTGACTCTCCTATCCTTGAGATAAGAAAAGTTATGGATGAGATATATTAGCAAGTTCTTCCCTAATGCAGTTCTTATCAGAAAACATCAATGAGATAATTTCTTCTGCTTAATAGAACTAGAATGGCCTTTAAAAAATACAATTCCCTCATTATTTTTATGTTCAATTAAGGAAAAAAAAGTTTTTCCATTATGCACCACTCTGCTATATATCCTGTTTGATGCAAACATATAAGGATTTCTCGTTAACAGAGTTATTTTCAGCATGTCTATGTTCTCTGCTGCTCATATCCAATTTTACCACATATTCCAATCAAGAAAAAAAAAATCTATTTCAGTCTTCTACTGAAGCTAAATATTTGCACAAAAGAAGGCGGAAAGTATTTAAAAGTTCAATAATTCTATTGAAATAACAGTAAGTGTCACAAATATGCAGTGTTTCTAATAAGACCTGGAAATACAGATGAACAAAAAAGTACTTTGGACAGTATCCTGCATGCAAAATTTTCAGCCTTAAACTCATAGTAATTTTCATCTACCATTCTAATTTTTTTCTTTTAGCTGACTGACCCTTTCAACTCTTTTAAAAATGGAGTTTAAAAACAGTTTTTATTTGACTTATGTTTATTAAATATTAAATAGCAAATATATATTAATGTATATTTATACATCTTTAAATACATATGTTATATATTAAATATATAGGATCATAAATCTCAGTACCTTAAAAATAGGAATTCTCTTTTATTTACATTTGTGTTATATTTCTGAGATTTCATTCCTGCCAGTTAAGACTAACCATCTTGTTAGAAAGCAGTCAGAATGAAGAGTAAGATGCCCAGTGTTAACCTTTTTACCTAATCACATTCTATCTGAACTCAAGAGAAAGTAATAACAACATTTTCTGCCACTCTGACTTCTGAGTAATTCACCTTGGCCTGTAAGGGACTATGAGACAAGGAGTTTCATGTCTTAAATTTTCAATCTCTTTCTGTGATTAAGAGCTGACAACACAGCTTTCACATACCTATTTTCATCTCATGATCAAAGCTGCTTTTCTACAAGTTAAGATGAATGCCTCTTCACACACATAATTTTGACTCTAATCCTTTAATAATCAAAAAGAAAAATGGAATAGAGTTTGCAGTAGTTTTAGCAATAATCTAAGGCTCTTGTGTCCAAGTTTTCTCAAAAACTGTACAGCCTCTGAAAAATATTCCAGCAGAATTTAGAGACAAACCTCACACCAGTTGTACTAGGCATTGTTCAGACACACACATTCCTGTTCCAAAGATTTTAATTGTAAGCAAGGAAATTGAACAGCAAAAAGACTGATGGAGACCAATAAATTAAGCTCAAACAACTCTTGAAGACAAGGCAAAAAGTAAGAGTGAGACATGCAGTAATAACTTTCTTAGGAAGCTAATAAAGAAAATTTACTTTTGTCCTGTGGAAGCAGCTATCAATACACTTTTTTTCCTTTCTAAAACCTTTACTTTTACCACTTGTAAATGACAGAGCCATGTACACGCTGTGACGGTCTTATAATAGTTGCTCATCCACTTCAATGAGAACAGACTAACACTGGCTGCCTAGAAGGAGCAGCAAGAAACCTCTTATAAAAGCCAACTGTGCATCCTGTGCACTCAGCCACAGTTAGTGTTTACCAGCAACAATTTCCTTTCAGTTACATGCAGAGCTTTGGTGAACCTACCTTATTTCCACACCATTAACTTCCAAACATTTTTTTCTTCCCACTGTCACTCACCATGATCACTTCTGTGTTTTTCTGTCAAATCCAATAGCTTCTCCAGCAGTCTTACTCTATCTCAGAGCAAATCCAGACCTTGTTTCCTCTAAACAGCTTTTCTGTCATTTACATCTGTTTTAATGAGTAGTTGGGGCAATACCTTGAAAATTGCTTCTCATCCTTATTCTATGTTTATCCAAAAAGTATGAAGTGTCCCATAATCCCAGGTGTGGTAGGCAGAGGCAATTTAACTCGGTTTTTTTGCTTACAAGAGCAAGACACAATGCTTCGCTTGCCCAGGCAGCAATATTATGTGCTAAACACCAAACAGTTCATGGTTGGCAGTGCTCTGAAGCATGGGACTTTATCTTCTGTAAATAGGATTAGCAAATGAAAATATGTATTCTAGTTTCACAGAGCAGGATTATCAGCAAACCAGTACATTTTTGTGATGTTCCTTTTAGCTCTATTTTCTGATGAGCACTAACACAGCTTTTGCTAATCTCTTCTGTGAAAAAATGCACATATTCGAACATGTTCTACATGTTAGATTGCAGGTTTAGACTCAATTTTAGATCATCTCTTTAGTAAGACTAATAGAAATCTCTGAGTCATAAATTTTCCAATTAGAGAAGGAAAAGGTTGTGTTGTAGAGTCACTACAAATAACAGAGCAATTTAATGAAGAAAATATATAGCCACTCACTACACTATTTCCAATACTGTGTCCTTTCAGTTTTAAGGCATCCATTTTATATAAACATGTTTAAAAATAAAAGGAAATGCTGCTGCACAAATTTTTCTTCATGACACTCCAAAAAATGGGTTTTGATAGTTAAAAGTTTTTGATAAGTGCCTGGAAATGGTAAATCATCTGCTCACAATTAATTCAGTGCTGGTTCAGGGACACTGGCATCAGAAGCTTCATGGTATGTCTCTGAAAGAGGCTGTGCTGGTTTTGGCTGGGGTAGAGCTATTTTTTTTTGTTTTCACTGTGGCTAGTATGTCTGTTGGATTTGTCATGAACGCAAAGTTATAATATAGAGGTGTTTTTGTTGTTGCTGAGCAGGGCTTACACAAAGCCAAAGCTTCTTCTGCTTTTATGCTGCCATGCTGGTGAGGAAGCTGGGGTTCCGTGAGAGGTTGAGAGGAGACACAGATGGGACAGGAGACCCAAAACATCTAAAGGGATATATCCAGACCATATGGCATCATGGTCAGTACATAAAGTGGGAGGAAGGAGAAGGAAGGGAGAACTTCTGAAGTAATGGTGTTTTTCTTCCCAAGTTACTGTTACAAGTTGTGGGGCTCTGCTGTCCTGGAGATGGCTGAACATCTGCCTGCCTGTGGGAGGCAGTGAATTGATTCCTTGTTTTGTTTTGCTTGTGTCTGTGGCTCTTGCTTTCCCCCTTTAAATTTTTTAGTCTCAATCCAAGTGTTTTCTATCTTTTACCCGTTTTATTTTCTCCCCAAACCTACTGTGGGAGAGTGAGCAGGCAGCTGCATGGGGCTTAGTTTCTGACTTGGGTTTAACCACTAGACAGGCTCATTGAAATTTATAATGTAAATATTTCAGTCTTATACTGAAATAATGTAAGAAAGACTTTCATAAACTGCTTCCATATTTACTACAAGTTCATCTCCATTACATATTTCTTAGTTTTATTTGCAATCTAAAATGTGATGTAGTACACTTATGTACAAAAAAACCTTAAATTCCTGAACTTTCACTGAACAGCAAATTTACCAGCCTGAGCATGAATTACCTGAGTTGGTTCTACATGGCAATTGAGATATCCAGAGACTTACTTTCCAAGGAATGGATGTCATTTACAGTTTGTTGGACAAAACTCATGTTAAATGCATGAGGGAAATAACACAGCCAGAATTTTGGTTTCTCTTTAGAGCTGTAAGAAATAAAGGCATCAGTTACACCAGATGTAAATCTCTCATTCATGTTTGTGAAGACTCAAGTCAGGACCTTGAATTTTAGGAAACCAGAGCTAATTTAAGGAGTTAGTCAATAAGACCCCCTGGGAAACTGCCCTCAGGGAAAAGGGAGCAGAACAGAGCTGGCAAATGTTTACAATTACTTTCCATACAGTGCAAGAGCTTTTAATCATCAGGTACAAAATATCAGGCCAAGAAGGCAAGACAGCAACATGGATGAGTCAGGACCTACTGGCCAAACTAAAGGGCAAGAATGAAACACACAGACAAAGGAATCAGAGACAGGGGTCCTGGTAAGAGTCTAAGGACATCACCTATTTGTGTAGGGATGGGGTCAGGCGAGCCATGGCACAGCTGGAGTTGAACTTGTTAAAGGTCGCAAAGAATAAGAAGAGTTCCTACAGAAGAAGGTCAAAGAAAGTGCAGCTCCCATGATAAACAAGGCTGGCAAACAGGTAGCTATGGACAAGGAGAAGGCTGAGATACTCAACAGCTTTTTTCCTCAGTCTCCAATGGCAATCACCCTTTCTACGCCTCTTGAGTGGATGGACGGCAAGACAGGAACTGGGGAAGCAAAGTCCTTCCCACTGTAGGAGAAGATCAGTTTTCTTACCACCTCAGCATAAATCAATGTCTCTAGGACTAAATATAAGGAATAAATCTTTAACAATGAGGGTGGTAAAACACTGGAACAAGATGTCCAGAGATTGGTTAGATGTCACATCCCTGAACACTTCAAGTCCAGGTTGGATGGGGCTCTAAGCTACCTGTTCTAATTGAGCATATCCTTTTATATTGCAGGGGAATTGGAGTAGATGGCATTTTAAATATTCCTTCAGGACAAAGTATTCTATTTTTCTGTTTCATGATTTACTTAAAATTAAAGGAAATGTTATAATTTAAAATGCATACATTTTATGTACCACATAATGCAACAGTATCCTCTTCATAATCAACTAATATGGATCACCCTGCTGATTTTTCTCTTTTGCTAAACTTATTCATGTACAACTGGATTAAAAATAAAAACAAAACCAACTTTTTTTTGTATGGAAATAATTAATATTTTTATTAATAATGAAAAGAAAAAATATTTTAAAGCAACAGAGTGCATCCCTATCTGCTATGATATTGTTATAAAAGGAAGAAAAATTTGTGTGTATAAGTACCTTATGATCTTTCCTCATAACTTGTAAAACCTAAGCAAAACATCCCTTTTCAGTACAACTAAGGGATATAATGCTAAAACTGCCTGCTAATAGGCTAGACAATTTTTGCCCTCATTGCAGACTGTATCAGATTGATAGAACAACTAGAAAGTTATGTAATAGGAGCATAAATGGCATTCTCAGCTGTTTTGCCATCCAATCATTAAAAGCAGGTGAAAGCAATTTCCAATACCAACCAACACCAGGATTGAAAGACTCAGGAAAAAAAAATTCAAGTTACCAAATTAATTGTTTTAACAATTATCAGATATAGGGTAACAAAAACAAACAAATAATTAAACTAAACAAACAAACAAATAAATAAAAGTTGCAAACATACCCAAAGGGAAAATGTTTTCAAAGCTTGGAATTAGAAAATTCTGTGTTCAAGGACTGACAGAATAACAACCTTTTGGAGGAAAATATAGCAAATAGACATGGGCTTTAGCATATTTAACAGCCATCTGATTTCATATAATCACATCATTTGAAATATCATTTCAAAGAAATAAGCAGTAAAATACATGTAAATTCTCTATCAATTCGCCCTTCTAAAATATCTTTTCTGGTCTCTATCCTCCTCCCCCTTCTTTCTTCACCCTAGCAATGATTTCTGCTTCTCACAATCTTGATTGCTCTGATGACCTCAATCAAAAGGCAATTATCCAGCAAGGATGGAAGGTAATTATTCCCATCAAGGAGAGATTGAATGCACCTGAATAGACAGCTGCAGTTCTTCCAGGGATTACATTATTACTATAGAAACTGCCTCCATTAATTTGTGATGCATGTCAAATTTATGATAAAAACTTGATTTGTTTGCAAGACAACTGCTTTTCCCATTTCATCCAACATTCACTTTAAGGCAAGAGCAACAGTCAATTGTAAGTTACTTTAATATATAAGTGACAACTGTCAGCATGCAACCATCTGCTCAGAAGTAAATGACATAAAATCAGGAAAGGGAATTGATGCTCCAAATAGACATACATTATATAATTCCAGACAGAGCCAAAAGCATGGATAGTTCAGCCTGATCTTGCTAAGATCCTGCTTCAGGGGCAACAATATAGGGGCAATATATATTATATATATCTAGAAAAGAAAAACAGGAAGGATCAGTAAGAAAATAAATTTAATCACCCTATTTATCTTCAGTGCTCGATGGGTAAATGTTTAATTCTAGGAGAGAAAAAATGGAAAAATCTGTAAGTTTTTATGAAAGATTTACATATCAATATTTGCAACTTCCTATTTTTAAGAGAGGTTGGCAAGCTACCTGCTCTCAGACTCATAAGGACTTATAAGTCCTCAGATTTATAAGGTATATTGCAAGTAATAAGCTTTGTCTAGAAATTTTGAGTAAGGGTTCTAATCACTGTAATCATTACACTTGATAAAATACTGCCTTCCTTAGGAAGAATTATAAGACTGATAAATTATTTTTAATATCAAAATGCATTAAATTTAAAAGGGTTAAAAGACGCCATTTCCCTTACCAATGCTTGCCTTCAGAAAGGGAAAAAGCACAGAAGGCTGAATCAGAAAGCATTTTACTCTTAGGGCTGATTTATAAAGCATTTTAACAAAAAATCAACCAAAGAAACTGTTGTTGCATCTTATTAAAGGTTATTTTTCTGCATAGGCTACTATTGTAAATCTTGCATTTTAATGCCAGCAGAATATATAAAAGTTGCTGTTCTAATGCTAATAGATTGTCATAATTCTTGGCAGTAAGGTCACACAATATTGTACTAATTAGGTACATACATGACATATTTAATTTAGAAATAAGGAATTTTCTATTGCTATCTTACACTCCTTCATTCCTAGAAATAGAGTCTGAAGTCCCATTAAATTATTAGTCTTAAATTTATCCTTCTTTCTATCATATTCTTTTGAGATACTAAAGTCACTAATTATTATGTATGTATTATTGTTATTTTGAAAGTGTATCACGAAACAATCTCTCTTTTAACTGGTAGTCTGAATCCAACAAGTATTTTTTCAGCATTTTCAACTTTTCACCATCATCTCTGTCATCTTTTTGTAGTTCACCAAAATATGAGAAAAGAAGGGAGAGAAGGAGGGAGTACAGAGTTATAAAAAAACTCGTGAGAACAGAAGGGGACAAGCATTTGCCCTGCCTATTGCAAAATTCTTTTTTCACTTTTTGAAGTAAAAGACACAGCTGAGTTTCCAGCCTGCAAAATGATAGCTGCTCAGTTTAACTGGCTTTGCTCTTGCAACACATGTTCTTCTTTTTCTTTGGTTCCTTGTATGTTACAAAAAGTTGAAAGTGCAGTCAGAGTTCACTTCCTAAAACCCTTTTCACTGCTGACTAAACATACAAGTCCTGGTTAGGCTTCACTTCTTTTTTTTACCACTACTTAGAGCTGTGTGGTGGTTTCTATCTCTATCTCAAAATTCTCAGTGATCAATGTCAGTTCACACATAAAATAACTTTTCTTTTTCTGTGAAGAGAATAACAGAAATGTACTGTGGAGCACTTTATTAAAAGTTTGTGTGCAACAGATAGGGATAAAAGAAAACACAAAACTACCTTGCTTCCTGGGTAACTTTTGTAGGTACAAATGCTATTCAAATTATCTTCAGGTTCATAATTGCTGTAATTAAATTTTGCTGGTTGTTACATAACCGTCAGCCCATACATTTTTAAATTATTGTCAATTTCTGATTTATCTATGGACAAACTGGTTCCAGACATTGTGATATACTATATAGTGATCCTAGTAATTGAAGCCTGTTTCCCTTTCTTAACTTGATATCAGATAGGCTCCTGAGAGACACTTTTCTATTTGGTCTTGATCCATGTCATGCAAGCTCCTTGTCAGGGCTATGCATTATTTGTACCCAAAACCTCTCCAACGACTTTTTGGATATTCAGGGAACATGGAGGAATTATGTGTTTAAGGAGGTCAGGTGGCAAGGTTTCCAGATTTACCTTAGTCTTCAGTTAGTAACTTGTTCTTGGTGAATTATCTTTAAATCACCCTTTTCTCAGGCTAGCTTAAAGAAAAATTAAAAGAAAATATTCAAAACATCCAAAACAGCTGACACAGTTACCAAAAAAACAAGGTAGTGGTAATCAGAATTTAATCTGCTTGCCCTATGATTAAATAAAAAAATCCCTTTATTTTTAGCAATTGTGAACTTTGGCATCTGTGGATTTTATTTTTCCTCCTGCTTTGTGCCCTAGGGGTTACCCCTGGAAGAAAATCTTGCTGTGGCAAGACAGACTTGGGGTTAAAATTAATTTCTTTTCTGGAGTTTTCCAGTGTATCTAGAGAGATTTCATTTGTTTTTCTACAATCACTTTACTTCTTTTTCATTCTAGTGATAGTCTGACCATCCAGCTGAATCCAAATAAGCTTTCTTTCACTTCCTTAGAAATGCAAACTTTTTCTTGGACCAGATCAATTCTAACACCTGAAAGGCAAATTATCCATTCTTTGACTCAGTGAAGGTATAAACTCCACTGTCTCTTTCTGGTTGAGTGACTCAGGGTGGCTTTTTGTGTTACACAAATTACAGTAGAGCTCAGGCCCATTACTGATGGTGGCAGTACAGTTGCTTCTTCCCTCTGCTTTCCTGACATCATATCTAAATTACAGGGAACATACCTAAGATTCATGGAATCTTGCACGTCCACAGTGATGGATGCAGTGAAAACAACTAAATGGGATATATGGTTTGTATCTTCTTTTTCATAAAGAGACAGACATGAGTGAAAATAGCCTTTCTGACATGACAATGGGACTAGGAATATCAAACACCAGTCCAAACATCCCCCCAGGATGATATCCTAGGAGGATGTTATGACACATAGCCTTTTTATTCAAATCCCTACTAACCTCTTGCAGCTTGCCAGTGAGGATCTCCTCTTTCCTTTTTGCTCCTAGCACACGGAGGCAAGCTAGTGTACAATCAGAAAAGTGATAGAAATAACTGCTATAGCAGATTTCTTGCAGTAAGAAGTTATCAATTTGGAGTAAACAGACAAATTGCGCCCAGGCCTCTGGAGACACCTGGTGCTGTATCAATGCATAAGCTGAATATTCCGTTTGTTGCTGCCAAACAGTAATCAAGATGTCTTGGGTAACCTCAGCAAGCAAATTAGTAATGGTCATCCTCAACTAGTTATGCTTATGGATGAACTGCTTTTGATTCACCAATGTTTAGTAATAAATCCATAGCAGAACACCCTCCATGCAGAGACTAGTTAAAGGGTAAATCAGAATAAGGTGACTTCCAGGAAAGAGTACATGACCTAGTAGCGCAAAACTTATCAATTTTATATTGCCAGGAACTGCTGATAAGAAAATTTCATGACATACTGTGATATACAGCTTTAAATCAGTTTCCACTCTCATTGAATATGTCTTACAAGAGATTTATCTGAATCTTTAAAGGTTTAAACATTTAAATATTCCTTTAAAGACCTCTACAAAATGTAGTCTACTTTAAAAGACATACATTTGGAACTCAACAAAGCTTATAAGTAGTTTAAAATGAGAAAAAGCAAAAATTATAAATCACATTAGCAGCAGGCAAAGCCCAAATTAGCATTTTGAGTCCTTAAGAGTTTTAGTTTCTGACCCTTACTAAGCAAGCTGAAAGAAATTGAAAGAAAACAAACAAACAAAAGAAAAACATTCTACCTCAGACGTATGCAGTTTGTAGAAGTCAATATTATTATGGGGCAAATGAGAACTTTATACCACACTTTATATGTTTTGGGACTGTAATTTGAATCATGATGCTGCTCCCTCTTTATTGCTTTTCTAATAATAAACAATAATGAATGGCTGCAAATATCTATTGCAGAAGTGGGTGAGAGATGGACATAATGAACACACCAAGGGAATATATTTTAAAATCAGTATGTGATTGTAAGTATACAGAAAACCAATTATATAAATAATGCCTACATCACTCATGCTCTGTTTTGTAGATCAACAGGCATTTTAAAGTTCCCAGTATTAAGAAATGTCCTGATTCTTACTCAGGGAGGAGATTTCAAGCAGTTCTTTTTGAAAAAGCAAAAGAGCAATCAACATTTATTTTTTGAGCTTTATTTCTGACATTAGAAACTGATAACCTCTATACAGTTATTGAAGAGCGCAGTACAAGAAACATGCTTCTTAGAAATAAACTAATTCCTTGCTAGGCAGACCATCTGCAGCAGGAGATTAATCTTCATGTTCAGTCTCAGCTTAAATCTGAAGAGGCTAATACAGGTAGTGAGTGGTAAATGGAAGGAGGGAGTCAGAATTTGACTACCAGATATAACTCACTGGTTTACAGCAATCATGGTTCACACTAATCTGTTTTAATTTACTCTGAAGCCAGCTAAGAATGATAGTGAAGCCTGGCTTTAGCTGCAGAGCAGTCTGCAGCCTGCAGCCCCCTGACCATGACCTGGCAAGCTCCTCTCCTGCCTCATCTTCATCATCTGTATGGTCCTCTGCCTATCTCTAAACACCTACTTTTTGATCCAATTTACAAAGCAAATATTTTACTGAACACTGTTTAAAAAAATTATGTAGCCTCCAATTTTTGTGCTGATTAAGGAAAGAAAAAGGCTTGTTCCTGCACACATTATGTAGTCAGAATGGCTTAACAGAGTTTGAGCCCTCTCCAGTTGCATTAATTCTGGTGTTGATGTGATTCTTGTAATTTCATTTCTTGTGCTAACCTTGGAGAAAGGACACCTGATACTGTACAGTTTTCTGCCTGGTTAATGATCAACAATTCCTTGGGATAAGGGCTGAGGATTTGAAAGGGATGTGGCAGGACTGCACACAAGCACAGAGGGAGGAGGGATCACAGGTACCTTGAAGCTGAGTTGAGGCTGCAGGGGAGCCCCAGGCTTCAGTGCTGCACTTCTGCAGAGGCGAGGGCACAGGCAGGACATAATGGATTTCACTTTTTCTTTTTTCAGCCCTGCTGAAGATGAACTCAAGTCTGAGGCAGCTACAGAGACTTGGATGACTAATGAACTGATGAGTCTCATGCATGCTAATATTGCCCAGGATTTCTCTCCCTTATAACACCCAAATGTGTTTTATGTGGGATCTTGTCTCTGGCAACAAGAAGTGATAAATATGCAGTGATCCCAAAACTACTTCCAGCCACATAGCCTTAGTGTAGCAACAGCAGTCACCAAAAGTATGGATACAGGGTAATGCTAGATGTCAGCAGCAGAGGCAGCTGGGTTATTATAATAGAAAACTCAGCAAGCCTGGAGCACAGGGTGACCCACACTGAGGGACATGCAGCCTCAGAAAAAGCAGCATCAGGGCATGATAACTCTCATATTTTACAATAGGATGGAGAAAATATATATAATACCCCTAAGACAAATGCCTGGATGTCATCTCCTATCACCAAGGTTTTCCTCACATATATTAATTTGAATTTCCCATGGAGAAGACAGTAGAAATCAACAATAAGTACAAAACTGCCACACCTAAAATTCTGTTCCATCTGTGTACATTTCAAAATCTTGAAGTACAAGTTCTCCTTAATCATTATGTGATTTCTGTGGACAGATAATATTATTTAGGGAAAGTGGATGATCTACAGTACAGTGATGAAACAACCTTGTAAAAATTAACAAAATATCCACATCATATTTGAATCCACATGCATGGAAACTGCATTGAGAATAAACATCATGTCCACTCTGTCCAAATATCTGCTTATTTGATGTGGTGAATAAATTAAATATTCTATCAGGCAGGATTAAAAATTGAGTAGTGTAGCTGCAGAATTTTGTGCAAACTCAAAAATACTTATTTCACGCCCATTTCTTGTACAGCAAATGTTTTAAGAAGTTTCAGTTGTAGTCATAACAACAAAGAAAAATAAAAAAATTATTTTCTAGATTGAATTAATTTATAAAATCACTAGGTAACATTACCCAAAAGAGTACTTATAAACAACACATTAATATATTCTGTATAAAAAAAAAAAAAAGAAAAAAAGAAAAATAGAAAGGCAACCAGGAAAACTATCTCCAAAACATAATTTTCTTCTCTATGAAGGAAATTGAATAAAGCCTATTTATCTACAGCTCTTTGTCTTCAAAATTATGTGTCCATAGATATAGCACCATCAACTTCTTGCAGCATCCCAACCATATTGGTGTGGGTTAAGAGAAAGCGTAGACTGTGCTCAATTTATCACTCTACATAGTAGTTTGCCCACCAGATGTACTGAACAGAATGTAGAACATCCACGTTCTACCTAAATTTATCCCATCTCCATTTGGAGATATTTTTTTTGTCTGCTTAGATTTTTCACTAAATTGTGTTGAACAGCAACACTGAGTATTCCTTCAATGTTCTCTGGAGATCTCTAATGAGTTCTGCTATTACTAGTGTGGAAGAGAAAGAATTTCCTTACAGACAAATTACTTAATTGCATAAACCTTATGTCTTGAAATTCTCCAAATAATTCTGTCAAAACTCAACAATAATTTTGTCTTTATACATATTATCCCATGTATTTTATATTACTGTCATAAATTTCCACCCTATAATGAAGTTTATTTGTGGTCTCCACCCTTCAATTACATTTTGGAAGAGAAATATGAGACTGTTACTCTTCTTATTGGAGAGAAAACAAAGAGAAGAAAACAAACACCATCTATCTACACTATACTTGTTTATCATAAACAAGAATGTATTAAGATGAGAGAGAAAAGAGAGAACCCTGTTAAGTGAAATATTTAAATGACATATATATATCCAGACAATACATGGAGAACTTCAAACAGAAAGGATTTTTTTCTGGCATGGTCCGAGTAAGGTCCTGCAGTAAGCTTTCATTGGACTGGCCAATTTTGCCCCACTCCTCTCTAGTTTGCCAAACCTGTTCATCCGTCTCTTTACAATCTCCTTATAACATCCCATAACAAGACTTGGGCGTCTGAAAAGCCTCTTAAATATCCCTTCATAAATTTACTCTTACCCTTGAGACCCATGCTGATTGTGTTTCCTTCATTTTTTTGATTATGAAGCTCTGGGTAAATCTCTCCAAGGCTATGTTCCACTGATCCTTTCAGCGTTCTGTGAGCTCTTCATCTGTGGTAGTGTTTCTGTAACCTCCTCATCACTTAGGTTTTTGTATCTAGATGTTCAACTCTTCTCCTGATTCATATCACTGTTTTTAAAGTTGAATTGCCATTAACCAGATATCATCACAACTCAGATGTCCTTACATTTCAGGTGTCCACATATCTTTTTACCACCCATATATCCTTATAATACTTTTTTGTTTTTCTAAACATAGAAGCATCTTAATTAAGGTTTTATGACAATTGCCATTTATCAATCTCAAAATAACAACAGTCTCATTGTACAGGACTGCAATCTTAGTATCTGGATTATTTTTAAACTTACAAAGAGCTACCCGAAAAAATCACCCTATATATTTAAACATGACAGAACTGTAACACTCTCTTTTAGACTTCTTGGTGATTAAAACATTTTCTTACTGATATTTCTCATTACAACAAAGAACAGGAACAATCTTTCATCGTTTTCAACCTTTGTTATTATAATGACTTATTAATTATAAAGAAAAAATACATAACCCATCTTTTTGTTCACTTGTGAAGTACCTGGTACAGTGGAGTCCTGGACCATAACCTGCTGCTGCTACTGCCTCAGCAAGACAAATAAAACTAAACCAAAACAAAACCCCAGTATTAAAGAACATGGCTACAGAGGATCATTGAACTTCTCTCTGCAGTCTTGGTGTTTGGCCTTGCTGATGCTGCTCTGCTCGTCTGCTGCTCTACTTAATTTCATCCCTTCATTTTCCTATATTAATGCTTCTCAGGGTAGAGACCCTCTCTTACGCTCTGTGGTATACAAGGATGTAATATCCACCAGGTCTCTACAAAACAAATAATAGACTTCAACAATTACGAAATGTCACTTTCCTTTTCTTTTTAACCGTATATAACATCTTTGAAAAATGTCAAGATTTTCACAGGGCCCTGTTTTTTTATTGTTGTTTGTATTTCACAGTAGATAGAGATTCAGAAATTGGTGATTTTGCAACATTTTCTATCAGAATGCGAAAAAATTTATCCCTCACACCAATATAAAGAAAATAAATAAAAGCCTGAGTTTTCAACACAGTACAAAATTCTGATCATTTATGTAAAGAAAATCGTTCACCACCATTAAAAAATTTCATAGTATAATTAAAAAAAATAAAAATCAAAGCTTAACCAGAACCAGAATGCTTGATTCCAAGTTCTGGAAGACAAACTCCTTACTTCTCTTACTTAAATTAAAGTTTATTCATTCTGAATGACAAGAAAAGCCTGAAGATTATGGATGTCTCCAGCTCTTTTAGTGACGTGCCCTCGAGGAGTAATGCCTCATCACTCCCCACCAGACAAAATCTTTGAGGGTTTTCAAGGACAGCTCTAAAGAGAGAGAGCTTGTTGCAATATTCTAGCCCAAAGGCACTAAGCGCTTGGGGCAGGTTGCTGTCCATTATCATCTTTGAATATTTCAGAAATTAAAATGGCTAAATAAATATGATGTCTGAACTGTTTGACTACAAGGCATCACCAGTCTACACTTTCATGGTTTTGAAGTTTACAGGAGATGGCATCCCTAAGTGAAATAAGGGGAAAATTGCCTGTATTCATAAATTGAATAAATAAAAATAAAGAGAAGATTAAAATTAAGTTTTTGCAGCAAATTGTAGAGGTGGAAGAGAGGAAAGGTGGTCAAAAGCAAGAGGAAAATTGGAAGAACAATAGACAAAGAAGCCTAGCTGATGATGCTACAAAATATTATTCTGAAAATAAAAGCTATTCAAAAGGTACTCTAATCTTCAGGATGCACATCCTAAAAGTTGTTTGGAGGTTTTTATGTGTCCCATGGCACTTAATTGCAAATTCAGTTAAAGAGTTTAACGAAAGTAACATCAATTATTGTACAATAAGATTCTCATTTTATTAAAATTTTTTTGTTCAACTTTCTACTATTCTTTAAGTTTCTTTACATATTCTGTATCTTTGTGTGTTTATGGGTGGGAAATGCTCATTCTGGGAAATAAGATGTCTAACAACTTAACTCTCTTAAAAAATTTTTTTGTAAGAATTCATGAAGAAAACAAATGAACAAAGAAATAAAATCCCTCTGTTTCCAGGGTCAGTTAAATACACCCAATTAAAGGAACCCAAATTAAATAAAATGCAAATTCACAACCAAAGCAAAGTCACCCCAAGGTGCTATTTATTGTCTATCTACTTAGTTTCTCCAGCACAAAAACAAGTAATTGAAATTAATAAAATATTATCAAAATCAGTGAGATGTTATAAATTGGAAAATAAAATAATTTATTTTAAAAGACATTAAAATGTCAGTTTTAGATAATTCTAAATATTTTCAGCTCTTTCTGGTAGCCTTTAATTGAAACCAGTCTTTCTAATAAAGTAAAAATAATCCTGAATGTTCCATTTAGACCCTGTGCTACAAAAATAGCTTCTCAATTGAAATTTTTCATCTAAAATGTACTCTCTCAGTTGTCCTGTCTTTCAGGATAGAAGCCT
Organism: Zonotrichia leucophrys gambelii; assembly: GCF_028769735.1. Classification (NCBI taxonomy): domain Eukaryota; kingdom Metazoa; phylum Chordata; class Aves; order Passeriformes; family Passerellidae; genus Zonotrichia; species Zonotrichia leucophrys. Next base: position 77,511,035 of record NC_088169.1, read on the forward strand.
GCTCAGATAAAAGTGATGCAAATGACTGTTTATATAATCTAATTGTCATCAGAACGTGTTCAAAAGTTAAACCTATAGAATCACTCAGTGATCTAGTTGTTCATTTGATATGTGACATTCCCAGCTTAAGAAACACCTTTAGAAAAAGATTTTGCAGTAGACTAACAAAATGAAAGAAAAACAAACACACCAGTGATTGATTTCACATATGTGGTAAAAGGTGTGTGACAGAAAGTAATTTCTGGCTACGTTATTGAAAGGTAACACAACTCAGAAACACTGGTCACAAAATGGCTTTTCCCATTTCTTTATTTTATAGTGCATTGAGAGTTTACACCCATTGACCATAGCTGTGAAAAAAAAATCAGCCATTTTTACTAGGTAAAAATCTTCTGTCTTTATTACACACTGTAAAGAAGGATTTACAACTCAACAAGACCTGCAGGAGAATAACTAGCTTAGCTTTTTGAGAATTCTGTGGATTTTTTAAAATTTTCTTCCTGCAAATTCAAAAAATTTTGAGATCCTGTGAATAATCGATGTATCACCACCTCTTCATGTGAGCTCTCTGGTACTGGGAAAAAACCCAACTCTCATAATGTACTAGTTTCAAAAGATTTGCTGGGAAATTCTACAGTTTTTAGCAGTTTGGTGGACTATTCAACACTTAGCTAAATGAATCATGAACCTAAAAAAGCCACCTTTTTTGAGATTTATGTAGTGCTCGAAATGTATCCTGACAAAAGTTAAATAAAGCATTGTACTGAAATTTCTATTAATGGGTGTTAGCCTCAGGTCAAGACTTGAGAGTGGGTTCAAGCTTTTGCAAGTATAATGAAAATTTATAATTATAAAGATTCTTATTTTGTAAAAATAATTGTCAGAACGTGTCAAACTTGCTACTTGCTCTTTCTCATGATTTTCATATATCCTTGCCATTACTGGCTGCAGGCTTTTTCTTACCTGCTAAATTATTGAGAGGGAGCTTTGCTCAGAGGCCTTTTGAAATTAAAAATAATCAATTGAACTTGACTCAGTACGGGTTAAGCAGCATTATACCAACTATTTCTGAAATTAAACTGCAATTTGATTTCAAAAGTAATCAGACTTTTGGACTGGATTAAGGATTTGTGCTATTCTTATAAATGTGATTTTATTAATTAAGCAATCATGAAAGAATTGCCAAATGGAACCCTGAGTGGGAAAAGTCATTGCAGTTTCTAATCATAATCTTTTGAAATTCCTAGGGGCAAAATGCAGTTTGTGATTTATATTTTCTTGCATTTTAACATTATTGAAGAACATTTCATTTCTGCAAGTTTTTATTAAATATGTTCTATTTGTGACTTTTCAGATCTTTCCAGGAGAATATTAATTCAATTTCAATTAAAGAAGGATGGACTGTTTAATAATTATTTTACTAAATTTATCCCTCTGAAAAATTTGAGGGACTAGCCAAAGTTGTTATTAAATTAGATACATAATTCAATAAGTTTGAAGAAAATAAGTAAGTAGAAAATAAGCAGTGAAAGTTGGGGAAATTCCTGGGTAGGTCAACCAAACTTAACTAGGTTCTTAAAGGATTATTATGTACTGGTATCTGACTAATGAAAATTATATGAGGATGTGCAATTCTTTAGAAATATTATTTAATTTATATCAGCAATAGAGTTAGCCAAAAATGCTAAAATACTTAACAAAATGTTGAAACAAAAAAATTATTTTTTGTTTTGAGAATCTCTTTCAGCTGATTATTTTGTCCCTAAGTATATAATGAATTACAAGTGATTTGAGAACATATTGTTATTTTTTGCAAGCAAGTGATTATAGTATGTTCTCGTATCATTGACACAGAGATTTTTTTTTCTGTAGATATTTTCAAGTGTTCCACAGAAACAGTTATGGTTGGTTGGTTACAAAAGGAAAAAGAAGAGTCATGGTTGTCTACAAATTTTGTGTTTTCATTGAGCAATATTGTCACAAAAGGCAGCAAGCAATTTATATAGCCATAAATTTCAAACTAGGAAAGTCTGGCAAGGATAAAACCCACTAGTTTCAGTTTATGACTGGCAAGATCTCAAAACATGGCTTTTCTCAGCATCCTTCCTTACATATTGTGACCAGTGTATGGCTGGGAAATTCCTGATTATGTTGGCTCCACTGCTCAGGCAAGAAACTCAAAAATTAAAGAGAAATATTTCTGTGAGCATTATATGTTGGATTTTTCAGATCGCTTCCACAAAGATGCAATATAAAACTTTATCTAGCAAATTTTCTGTAAGCACAAATAAAAAAGATCTTTATCTCCCTATTCCTTATACAATTTTATATTTAGTCCATTATTATTTATGAAAGAATTCATCATTAATTTTTTGGTAGATCTCTGAACTAAGCTTTCAGTCTGTTGGCTGGACTTTGTGGTGAGCTTGTGTCATCCTTTTCAGTCTCACATTTGTGTGATTTAAGTATTCCTGATTTAAAAAGAAATACTATCCTCATACTTAAAAGTGAACTGATACTGGCAGCCTTAAACCCCTCAGCATAAATATAAAGAGCAGTGACAGATAATCCTGAAGTGTAAAGAGAATGTTAATATGATGAAATGAAATGAAAATAATAGCATTTAGTTATGAAATTTCAGGTTTCCTGTACCAAGCTTATCACAGGTTTGAAAGTATAAAGTCAGCAAAATAGCCTTTTGTTTCCACCACCTATTCTACAAACACAGACAGTGGACAAACATCTATTACCAGGACTTACTTACAACCATCATCACCTCATCCCCTAGTGTCATTTAATTTATGTCAAAATGATAGAACAAACCAGTAGTCCACAGGAAATAAACAAAAAACCCCCAAAACCATAATTTTAAAAAGCCACAAAAATGAAAACAAAACAAAAATCCAAAACCAACCAACCAAACAAAAAAACCCCACAAAAACAAACAAAAAACCCTACTAAAAATACTATCGCAGGATACTTTTTCTCTTTTACCACTTAAATTCAAGGTTATGACACTCAAATTCTTCATAAGACTTTCATCTCTGCAAAAATGAGTGTTTAAATACCTTTTCAGAGGTAAATAGCCAGCCCCTAACTTCAGGGATCCTTTGATGTTTGATTGAAGTCCTGGCTATGTTCAAGGAGCTAAACTCAGTTTCCATTTTCTGCAATTTCTGTGAATGTCTAGGTCAAGGTGATATCAACAATGGAATGATTTGAAGTGGCATTCTCTAGTAATGAAGTCTTCCTTACTCCCACGCAGTAAAACTCCTTTTTTGATTTTCAACAGTTCCAAAACAGGGAAACACACAAAAAATACTTGCCTCTTCAGAAAGATGAATGACAATCAGATCGATAACCCTTGGCTAGTCTCTCTTTCACTCTTCTTGAAATGCTTCAAACTGCAGTTGCTATTGAGTGTCAGAACATGTTTCTCTACATCCTGATTCTAAACTTAGCCAGAACTAACCCGTGTAGGTTACAACCCTATGTTGTGAATGGTTTCAGCCTCAGCATGAATTATCTCCATCCTAATTTTGCCTAACAATGTCAAAATAAAGAAGAAAAAACCTAAAATGTTCCATGGAAGAGTGGGAAGGACAGATTGTCTTAGTTTAATCTATATATAATCTTTTTCTCAGCCAAGGGAACTGAAAGAATGACTGGAACCTTGATCCAGCAATAGCCTATTAATTTGGTAGAAAAAAGCCAAGTTTGTCCTTGTTCTTTTAAACTTGTTCCCTGAGGAATAAATCTAAGTATTTCACTTTTTAATGCAAGGAATTAACATATATGATAAAGGGCCAGTGCCAGCACTTGGGAACTGTGCTACTGAGGCTGGTCTCCAGTGTCACCAGAATCATACTTACCACCCCTGGAGATGCAGCCTTGAAGACAATAAATTCTTTGAAAAACTTTGCCTGAGTAAAATTAGTGTTTTAAAACAACCTGACTTAAATATTTGAGCAATTAAAGATAATTAAAATAATGTTTGAAGAAAATACTGTTTGAAGAAAATACTGTTTCACAAGCGTACAACATTAAACACAGTGCTCCTAAAGACTCTTTTTTCCTTTATGAAAGGGTTACATTCAGTGATTTCCTGGCTGGGGTGAGTGTACTATCATTTTTTCATTGCCACTGGTGCATGGACAGTCGCTTTGGCATTACAAGTGAATGGATCAGCATTACCAATTCCAGTCCAGGATGGATCGACTGACATGAAATAACAGGATGGAAGGGTTACTTCTTAAGCATATTAACCATGACAAACAGCACTGTCTAAGACATTTCTTGTTGTGCAATTCCTCCAGGTTTAGAAATGGACTATATGATCCAATTAATTTATACTGCTAAGAAACATCATAGTTTCAAGAATGAACACTTTTTATTGATTTTGTAGCCTAACAATTCCATTAATGTTTAAGAAATACCTAAAATAAAATTTAAAAAAAACCCCCAGAGAAATGGTCAGTGCATTTTTAACTTATTGGACCGAATTGGTAATTCGTGAGCACAGTAATTTAAGTAGGCTTTCATAGGAACAGCTTCCCTTCTGAAAAATGCTCCATTGATTACTCTCTTAATGCTCTGAAAATGACCTGTCAAAAGATGCTGCTGAAGATGTTTCTATTTGAGAGGAAGCCATGGAAGAATAGAGGGAGGATCAGATCGCTTTCCAAACTGCCTGACAGTCTTGTTCAAGAGCAGATTTGGAAAATAAAACTACCCCCCTTTGGCAGCAGAGGCAGAAATCTTTTTAAAGGAAGGTTTTCTTTGAAAAAAATTGCATTAAGTGTCACACCAGTGATGACAGAATAAGGATACACCCACTCAGAAAGCTGCACGTAAGCTTTTTACTTTTCAGATTCTATTTCAGAGGATGATGACATAAATTATGTTACAATTTTTTGAGCAGGATCTTTGTATTGTCTTACATAGTGCTCAGCAGTGAGCAGAGTAGGAACATTGTCATTACTTTGCAGATTTTTAATTTGATTTCTGAAGACTCTCCTGTGACTCTTCACAGTCCTCTATACCTATGAAGTCATGTACAATGACACTATGCTGACTTCTGTTCTTTCATAATCTTATAAGTGGATTATTATTTCTGAATTGAGAACCTGACTACAGGGTACTATTTGTATGAATAACATTAAGTTGTAAGTGCAATATGTAGTCAAACCCAGGCTAGCAAAAGAAAACCCATAAAAAACCAACAGACATGAATCAGGAAATAAAATATTTCCACCTAATAAATAGGGAGTTTTTACCTGTACATTTTGAAGTAAGTTTTCCAATATCTGTATCTTGATCAAGTTTAAATATCATGTTGGTTACCAAGATATTAGAGAATGATGTCTAGAGAAAAAAATGGAAGTACATTTCCAGTTACAGCTGGCATAATATTAAAAGAAAATCCTAGAAGGGAGTCATGGAAGGCATTACAGACAGCAAAAGTTATCTATGGAGAGATTCTGTACAAATTGATTAGGAATACAAGTTTCTTTAAAATAATTGTGATTTCAGAAACTTGAAAGATTAAAGCTAATTTAATTTAGTTCCTAGAAGCTAGATGAAAATTTCACATTTCTTACATTATAAAGAAATATTTGCCATGGAAGATATAAACTAAGGAGACTGATAAAAGTAATCATGATGCACAAATTTAAATCAGCAGTTTTAAAAAAATTATCCATGGCACTCCACTCTGTTGATGCCCTGCTTCAAGCCTTGAAGTACTTGAAATTTGAAGGCCATGGAACAAAGTTGATGCTGTGTCAATGAAAAGTAAAAGTTTCAGCCAAGTAATTACCAATCCATCAACCACATGTCAATCTTTTAAAAAATAGCGAGCAGGACTTAAGTACTAAAAAAAGATGAGGCCATGTTAACTGGCATGAATTATACAAAAGTGCTGATAGTGTACTTAATAATTAAAGGAAGGAAATTAATCCAAATCAGCATGGAATTAGGGAAAGCAGATCTTGACTTAGATATCTTAAAAGGATTTTTTTTAATGCAGTCATGAGGTTGGTTGATGAAAACAATAATGCTGATACAGTATACTTAAGTTTTAAAAAGGCAAAACAATTAAAATTAAATAGCTTTCATTTCTTTTTCAAAATGCATTGTGAACACTGAAATCAATGAAAGAGTGGTAAATTGATAATGTGATTAAGAATAAGGATTGTATATTACTCTGATGGTTATCTTTTGGGATCCCAGGTACTTAGTGATGCCAAATGCCTATTTCACATTATTTCAAAGTGACCTTTAAAAATTCTAGTCATAGGAAATAAGATATTTAAATGACACACTAATCAAACCACTAATCCTGGATTACCTGAGGAGTCAGAAGAAAATGCAACACAACCTCAGACCCACAGTTTGTTTTTCAATGTCATTAAAGTCAAAAGAGTGTTGCTAAGTACCAAAACCATGGACCCTATTTTTGAATAAAATGATCTGAACAACTTCAAAATCAAATCATTACAAGCCAATCTCACAAATAACAATAATAATAAAAATCTCTGATGGTTAAAATAATGAATATTGTGTGTACATATCAGTTCTTTTACAAAACTCCTACTCAAATACTGTATATATTGTATACTGTTTATAATTCATAGAGGTTGTCAAGGAGCTGGAGGCAGTTATGAGAAACTTTCTCATTGCTTTAAAAGTGTGGAAAGTACACCTTTCAGTGAAAAATTTAAGTCTTTATACTAATGGGAGTGTTAAATTTGTCCTGGACATGAGTACACTACATCTAGAATACAGAATAGCCAATGGAACATCTTATATTTTAAGGGCATGATGTCACAAAACCATAATTAATAAATTTTTAGGCTGACATAATTACACATTTTATACACCAAGAGATTAAGAACAGGATGAACTTTATGACAGTTTTTGCAGTATCTATGTCGACAAACATGTTTTAAAATATGATTTCTTTGTCATTTAATATTTGCTGTATTTACAGAGATTTTATAAGATCCATTGCTCAATTTAGAGAGATCAAGCCAAGTAATCACAATAGTTTCTTTGGTGTCAGTTAAGAATACTAGATCACTGTATTATTTAAATGCCATTCTTATTGATAATTTCTCTGAAAGGGGGAAAGGTGCACATAAAAGTCACAAGTGTCCCTAATGATATTCTACAATATGGAACACTAATATTTTGGGGGCTAAACAGAACAGCTTATCTGCAGATAACATTAATTTTGTTTTTAGTTTACTTTCTTATCAAAATTTCATCTGTTCTTATTCACTGCACTGAGACAAAGAAAAAGCCTTATCTATTCTGATTAACTGTAATAAATTCTGCTATGGAAACTCCCCAGTCAACTGCCTTTAGATGTTTTTACAGCTGCTGATCCATAGGCATAAGGAAGAAGTGCAAATTTAAGAAATTACAATCACTTAAGAGCCCTTTACCATTTATTCCCTTTTTAAAAATATCCAAATTAAAAAAAGCTGTGGGCTACACACATGTTAGAATGTAACCTGTGTTTGTTTAATATTATGGATGCTTGAGAACAACATTATTGAGGAAATACAAAGATCCAAGAAATTATTATGTTTAGGAACACATTGTTTATGGCCAATATATCCCAGTCATTCAATGTACAGGTAACACTAAGCTTTCTCTGCAGTTCTGCTGCTCCAGGAAGACAGTTACTTCAATCAGACATATATTTTAGGATCTAATCCATTATATATGTTTGTCATCTCCAAAATCACTAACATGGAAATAAAACCCTGCAGGCTCCTATTTGGAGTGTTTGAATTGCCACAGTTTCTTAAAGGAAACATTAAATTGTCAGTTACGCTAAGAAATTATTGCATGGAACAGTTCAAGATCATTTTTGAATATGTCTTAAGAGAAAGCTACAGGAACCTTCACAGCAGGCTGCAACATCTTGACCTGATTTCTACTTTCATAATCCTTTAAGGGTGAGCATGTCTTGCTGATACCCCCTGAGCTAAGATCATAAAATTTCTTTCTATCCCATCTTACCTGCACTGCAGTATTATCTCTGGAAATCTGTACTTTCATCTTCACAAAATAGGTACAATTATTCAAGATTTGGTAAAGTAATTAATGTAAAATAATGTAAACTAACCATATTTACAGCACATTTTTACTTAGTCCACTGAGATCATTGGTCCAGGAACATGAGTGCAGATAATTCGGTGGGGAAAAAAAAGAAACAACATGCTAATGAAATGTGGTGGAATAGAGTTTCTCAATGTCTCATATCAGACAAGATGAGACGAATTTGAGGCCACTAATAGTGCTCTGGAATTACAGATGTAAATACTCTTTCTTATCACACTGGAAAATTCTGAGGCACATGGAAATTATGAATGATATGCCTTTTAGTATTTATTGTACTCAATCTAATTACAATTAACTACAAATCTGTTTAAAATCTGAACGCTTTCTATATGTTAGTATGTTTTTTGGACTAAACTCTGAAGCTCTAATTCCCAAAAAATAATTCTGGGGTTTTGCTTTTCCTCCTAAAAGCAGAGTTATTCTGGACACAAATTCAGAAAAAAGTGTTATTTTTGTATTTCACTTGCAAAAAAATTGTATAATAACTTAAAATTCAATTTTTCTTTTAAATTAAATGTTACCAAGTACTAAGGAGTAGCATGATGGTTGGGTAATGCAGCCTTGTTTTGTTCTACCTCTGAAACATACATATGGAAAAATATTTTGCCCTAGCTAGATGCTAGCTTCCATGTAAGAGTATCAAAATGAAACCTATATGAGATGTAGAGAGTCTAATGATTTCTCCTGGCTCTTAATTGAGCCAAACTGCAAATGCTTTGCATGGTATTTTTTGAATTAGAAGAAAGGAACAGATTTTTAATTCATAAAAGCACGGGTGAATCAGTATTTGCTGAAATACACTCAGTTCTTCTATTAATGATCAGAGAATAGAGAAAATACTCCTTTTCTTCCCAATATTTCCTCGGCAATATATCCAGATCTCTTCAAAACTGTGTAATTTCCAAATGGTCAAGCCAGCATCATCTAAAAACCAATCTTGCTTATTCTGTAACACATTAAAAATTTAAATGAAGTTCAATATCAATGCTTATTTGGTTTATACAAAAGATTTGACTTTTTGTAGCAGCAGTGGTAGTCCAAGGCAATCAATTCAGGGCTCTTTGGCTCTGCAGGACATAAACCTCAATGATTTAATCTTCCAAAATGCACAAAATATCTCTTCCAGAGCAATCTTTTATGACTGAGATGATGATCAATTTCTAGACTATTTCAGACAAATCCTAATTAAGTAACTGTGCAGACCCTCTCTCTGTCTTTATAGTTTTATCTAAATAAAAAAAAGCAATGATTTCACATCATGTTTCTGAAGTATAACTCTTTTTTTGTTTATTTGATATCATAGAATAACCTTCACCACCTCTTCCACTTTTGTTGATTGAATTCTGCTAACCCCAGGTGGCACATGAATGATGAGATAAATTAAATTTGACATCATTATTGACTGAGTCATTGAAAAACAAAAAGCAAATTCTACTAAATTCCAAAATGTTTTTTTCTTTTGGTATGGAAAAAACCAACCCTTCTTTTTCTAATGAATAAAATTCTATTCAAAAGAAACTATTTCCTCTTAAGAGAATTAGAATTACTGTATAGCTATCTCATGTGCTACTTTATATTAAAATATTTGATTATTTTGAATAAATGCTCCTTTGTTGCAGTTGCTCATAGCGACCATTCACTTTACAATTTAATTTTTGTGATATTGTTATGTTTTTGGGGTACTTTAAAATTTATCTCAAGTAACTTCTAAGGCATTGTTGTTGAAATTAAAGAAAGGATTTTCTGCTTGTGCTGAAGCTCAAACTGTTGAAATCATAAAAACAAGAAGTATTAGTACATCTATCTCATATATCTTAGACTTCATTTTTGCCAAGTGTGATGTCCAGATGCCATATGTACTTTTTGCTCATTCTTCTGAAAACATCTACAAACTGCCTTTTATAAAACTCTGCATTTGAAGTTCACACATAGTCAGATGTCTTAGGTATCATCAGGCAAATACTCTGGGGATTGAGCATGTTTCACTTTGCACAGCCTATATCCACTATTCTTATTGAATATTTTCTTTGTAGAGAAAACAAAATATATTTTCTCCAAATGCTCCTTTCAAGGTAAAGTACCATCAAGGAATTTTGCATGAAACAAATAAGGAAGACTTTCATATTTTCCTATAGTCAATAAGAAAGGAAAGGAGAAACAATTTTCTGAAATATAGAAAGAAAAATAAAAATACACAAAAAACCCTTACTCCAGAAGATAAAGCAAAGTGGGAAATATGAACAGCAGAAAAAAGAAAAAATAAAATGTGTCTTTCAGTCTGTCATAATTTCCTGGAAAACAGAGTGAATTACAAAGGAGGAAGCAGCAAACAAATTACTGCTTTCCAGTGTCTATCACTTGCATGCATTTCTTGCTTAAGCATTTTTGAAAATATTACTCAGAACATGGCCAAAAAATTAACAGATAACAGTAAATTACTGTCAAAAAAATCAAGTAAAATCTCCAAATGACAGCACCCTCTACCCTATGTCAGACCCTGCCTACATCTAATCAAACAAAAATGCATCATGAGTATGGCAGGATGTAAAAAAATGAAAGATAAGGTAGAATGGACCAGACAATATATAACCTAAAATTACCCTGGCATATGTAGCTGTTCAGAGACAGTTTTTATTTACATGATCACGTAGTTTACCCCACAAGATCCCTATCTCATTTAGGTACCGTGTGCTGGAAAAATACAGAATTATATGTTCCAAATGGCTAAAGTTCAATTTGCAGTTCTCCAAAGTGTTGATAGTCAAAAATGAAATTATTGGAAACTTTGCTTTAAATTAAACTTCTGGGAAAGTGCTAAGAAAACTGAAAAAAAATAGTCATATTCTTAGCTTCTTACATAGGACATAAAAACTGGTCAGCACTTTTGTACATGCTGCCTAACACTGGTAACCAAGTTCCTTAGCAAAGTAAGGACACTACAGCATCATGTCAGAAAACCATTGTAAGGATTTGCTGACAGCCTGGAAGAGGAAAAATACTCTGAATGAAGACTCCAGGGTCAAACTCTTATGAAAACTAATTTTTTTTTTTTTTTGCTAAAGATTTTCTTGCTATAAAACTGACAGGATTATATAGGACAGGTATAGAACAGGTAGGTCAAATAAGACCCCACAAATATCTAAAATAAATAATGACAATAATTAAAACCAAAAAACCAAAAAGAAAAGCCACATAAAATGTGTAATGGATCTGTTTCAGCATCATGTAGAAACGACTGCAGCCAACCATTCTGCCCAGAGATATAAGCAATTTAATTTGTTGTTTTCTATTTATGATACATAGTTACCATGCATTTAGTGCTAAGCATATGTCACTCACAGTAGGAATTTTTCTCCATAGATGTAATATTGACTGTTCAAGTACTTGATAAAAAGTTAACAGAAGCATAGAATTGTAGGTTTGTTTGTGCTGGAAGGGACTTTTAAAGATCATCTAGTCCAATGCCCCTGCTGTGGACAGATACACCTTTCAGTTCCCATACTGGCACTGATATTGTTCCATATCTGTATTAATGGCATAGGCTTTGGGACCGAGTGCACCCTCAGCAGGTTTTCAAGTGACATGAAGCTGAGTGGTGCAGTTGAGAAGCTACAGGGAAGGGGTGGCATCCAGAGAGACATTGGCAGGCTTCAGAAGTGGATCCACATGAACTCCATGGAGTTCAACAAGGCTGTATGCAAAGTCCTGCATCTTGACTGGGGCAGTCCGCAGGATCAGTATGGATTGGGTGATGAATTAATTGATGGCAGGACTCTGAAGAAGAACTTGGGGATACTGGTGGGTACAAAATTGGACATGAGACAACAATGTATGCTTGCAGCCCAGAAAACCCATTCATTCGAATGAAGTGTGACAAGCAGGTCAAGAAAGGAGATTCTCCATTAGCTGCCTTTAGATTCAGGAACTCTGAAGCGTGGGGAAGAACAATTGCTGAGGAAAAAAAAGTGGAGTACCTCAATTTTCTCCATATCACTTTTCACCAGATATCCTGTCTTATTTGATGAGGCAGTACAATTTATTTTCTTTTTCTTTTCTGACTGATGTAACTGCAGATTGTCTTCTTCTAATTCCTCACTTTTCTCAATTTATTTCCAACTCTGCCACAGCTTTCCTGATGCCACCCCACACTTTCAGGCAGTTTTGCTATGTTTCTCCCAGCATGCACATCCCTGCTTCCAGACCATAAACTTTTCCATCTTGTATTTCAATTGGACCCAGAGGTTCTTTCTCTACCATGCTGATCTCCTGAGTTATCATCCTTGTAGTCTGAGTTGAGTCAGTCTTCTGAAGTGTTGTTTACCAGTGTGGCACTATCTACAACAGACATCGCTTTTTGCCTTTGGGACTACATCTGTAAGTTTTAACTTGGAAATTAGAAAATCAATGTACCAAATTTTCCTGTCAGTACCAATTAGTAGCTCAGACACGAAGATAAAAGCATTAAAGTACAATCCTTCTCTTTCTAATCTTGCACAAGCACAGTCATTCATTGATACTAATATGAAATTCAAATGTCTGTGTTTTGTTTCTGGGGAAATGAAATTTTTTTTCAACTTATATGTGCTCTAAATACAAAATAAATCATCCAATTTTGCAACAAAGCCAGCAAGAATTCTAGAGGTGTTAAAGACTTTTTTTCAGTGCCATTTTTGCAAAGGAGGTCTATGCAAATACATAAAAAGAGAAATCTTCTCCAGTTTTGTTCAGAATAGGCAATATAACAGACGTCATGCTGATTTGAAAAGGTAATCCACAACTTATCAATTTTTTTCCTGGTACTTCTAATGCAAGAGCTGCAGGATGTCTGTTCTATAAGCTATAAGATACGCTTATTTATCTTTGTCTATACATAGGAAGGGCAACACTAACTTTAAATGAGCTAAAAATCTCCTTACACTCCTGAACATTAACATCCATTGTTCAATTTCTTCTCAAATTAATTTTGACTATTTGATGGTCTAAGATAGAGGAAAAAATGTCAAAAAGTTCCTCCAGTCCTCGGACAGTTTGGTCCCCGAAGGGAAGAATAAATAATTTCATGATCCTCAAACAGCCTGTGACTTTTAGCACTTCCAAAAACACCTAAAAATGCAGTAGAGGGAGGGAGGATGAGTTAGTGACAATGAACTCTGTAAAGGTTTTGGCAAGCATTATAATGGAGAAGAAAGGTGAACATACAGAGCAGGTATCCTTGTCCATCTGGTAACAGGGACAGAAAGACTCAATGCTATGGAGTGACCTCCCCTTGATTTTCTCTCTCTTCTTTTCTCACCCTTCTCTATCTGTAACTTGGTCATTGCCACAATCTGTTAAAATGGGCAGAATGGTGATAGTAGCTGATCTACAACCTCCCTGTAGCTTTCAGGCAGATATTGCTTACGCAGCCAAAACAAGTTCAAATATTTGTTCAAACAATGGCAATAAATTTCATTTATTCATTTAAGCTTAGCACAGATTTTAAAGTTATTTGTGGGATTCTTAAATAATAGTTTGGATTTTACCCAATAGATCATCACTATGAACTTCATCTTTGTACCAAGGTAATAAAAAATTTTGAAAAGTGTCTTAGAATTCTAGACTCATTGCATTAACCTACTTATTCTTTATAAACGCAAATTAAAGACTATTTAAATTCCAACAGTGAAAGAATTATCAAATAAATTAAAACTATATTTTATCTGTTCAGAAAAGTGATACTCTGATTTCAAATTGCACTTACATCATCTATATCTCAATGCAGTTCCATTAACTTCCATGCATTTTACTGAAATTTTTACCATTTCAGTGAAAAAGCAAAAAAAGTGCAGTTGATACAAAAAGAGAAGTTAGGTGACAATCATCTGGAAAATGTTTTCACATTGCACATTCATATGTTTTCATTCAAGACAATGTCAAAATTCACAGTGGCAGCACCCCCCCTAAAAATTCAAGACATAAGGAGGAACCAATTATTTCTTCTTACTTGTAGTAAATTATATATTTATTTGCACACACATTCAACTCAGTCTTGCTCTCTAAACAGACCTAAATATTTGTAAGAAACACTTTATTTAATTTGTCTATAGGGTTAAGTTTTATTTTTTTTGTTATTTTGAGAGTCAGTTTGAGTGCTAAATTTGGATGCTTCTCAATGCAAAGAAAAAACTTAATTGCACAGAGATTATACTTTGAATTGGAATTTTTTTATATATTTATAGGTTTTGTGAAGAATTGAAGTAGAGAGGACAAGATTAGTAAAGGTATATTGTCTGTGCATTCATCTAATTGCAAAATTTAAGTAAATATCAGGAGAAATAAGCTACAACCCTGAAAGCTCAAATTTTAACCTTTATGTTATATAATTTTGAACAGATATATTTGCTAAGAAGAGTGAAAGAGTTTTCTAAGCTTTGGGAAACCAATCAGGTTGTCTTGCAAATCTGCAGGTCTTAATATAGATTTAAGGAATTCATAATCTATCAAAGCTAAGCTTTCTTTCCTACACGTCATAATTTCAGATCATACCACACTGGAATTTATAAACTTCTCAGAAAGCATCATACGCCATTCTGCAGTGTTTCGATACTGCTTCAAAGATTGTATCTAACTCAGAATAATGAAAAAAAATTAAAAACTAACAACCATTTCTTTAGATACTAATTTTTATGTAAGCACTATAAATCCATTTACTGGGTGAATCATTAAACATTATAAATTCAGATCACATCTGATACCACTTCCAATGACTGACCGGGAAGGTCAGGCTATTTAAAAGAACAGGAACACATAAGTCACTTATCTTCCTAAATTGTTACATATCATGGGATTAAATCCTAAAACACATTTTTGAACTTGATGTTTTACTTGTGTAAAGTAAATTTTAAAATGCTTTCTGCATAAGGCCTTAAAAACCTTAATACCTTTGATTTATTTTTAATTTTTTTCAAGTATTGTATATATTGCCTCCTGAGGAATGGTATCTGTCAATATCACAATATGATAGCATTCAAACATTTGTTATCTGAAAATGCAGAACATCTGCTATTTTGGCACTTAGCAACAACACTACGCAATAATTTTGCCCTCTCTGCTCCCCCCTTCATTATTATGCAAAATATGCGCAGGACAAGAAATGCTTGTAGAAAAATTGTTCATGCACTGAGATATTTTGACACAAAAATCTTTTCTCATAAAAGATGAAAAGCACCTTGTCATTCATTTCTAATTACAGCCTTCGTTCTGTCATTACAGAAAGGCGCCAACTCCCTGTGGTGATGTCATACACTGACATTTGCAAAACTACATTGGACTTTGACTCCTCTCAGTCTTTGCCAAAATCAGTCAGTGTCAGCACTGATATACACTGATAAAGGGAATTTAAAATTGTGAACGTTAATTGTGTTTAAAGTCAAGGAAACTGCATTATGCTTTCTGATATTAATAGCTGCTGAATCATCTAAAACAATGGAGAAAGCTTCATTGCATATTCCTATTCTGAGATGCCAAGACATTAAACTGCAATGACAACAGAGATTTCACAGTCCAAGAATTAATTTGAATAGATGTAAACTTATTAAAGATTAAAATGAACTATTTAGTGTTCTACAATTAGTGTTAACATCCAGGCTAAAACTACCAGTGGGGAAATACCAGAATGGAAGTCACAACCATGTGAGAATGTAAAGCCTCAGAGAAATTCTAATCCTGGCCAAAACAGCATTAGAGAGTCTAATTCAGACTAATGATGAAGCCATATTAGCATAAATCAGAAAAAGAGATAAATAAATCCCCCTGATTAATTTTACTTAACATAAAGTCTCTTATTAATTTTCTGAAAGTAATAGAAAATACTTGTATGAGTCTAAGCTAGAGGTTTATTTTACATCTTATTAGGAATTATTTACCGCTGTCAAGATAGCTACAGCAACAAGAACTTTTTCACTCTAGACATAATTGTCCACTAAGCATTCTTGGTAATTTCAAGACCTGGCAATTAAGATATCTAGCTATGAAATTATTGTGCAATCTCCAACCTCTTAATGAACTCAGCACAAATATGGAGCATGTTTAAATGACCTACAGTTTATAAGATTTTCATAGAATCCTAGAGTCATAGAATACCTGTTGGAGCTGACCTCAAGGATCATCTGGTTCAACGTTTCTTGGAAAAATCATACTGTCCTGGCACTCTGTTCAGCTGAATCTTAAAATTCTCCAGGGTTAGGGCATCCATCAGTTCCCTAGGAACCTCTTAATGTTCTTATTTTAAAAAAATATGTTCTTCTTGTGTCCAATTGGAAACTCCCCAGGAGATGGTCATCTTTAATGTTAGAGACATTTCTCAAGGAGGGCATGAGATATAAACACTTTATTCCTGAGTATGTATATGTGTATAGAATACTTTGCTTTCAAAACTCAAACGCATCAGCCGTTTTTAAATGGTATTTAATTAAAAAGGCCGAAAGGAGTTTTTCATCAAAGTAGTAATATTAAAGTTTCCATACTGATTCTAGTCTACGTTTGTTCAGTTTTTGGTTTTGTTTTTCTAAATTGCATCAAAACCTAAGGTTAATAATGATTTCTAATAAATTGTAGAGCTTTGTGGGTTTTTTGTTGTTTTGTTTGGTTTTTTTCCACTGAACAGTGAAATTTTCTGTGCATCACATCAATTAATATATAATTTTTCTGAAAAATCTATGCCAGTAACAGAATCCCTGAAGGACTTGAACTTAGGCTCAAAGATCCTTATGGGTCCCTATCCTTGGGAAAACTTGTTCCAAAGGCTATGAAGGCATTACCTTGAAAGGAAAAAAAAATAAGTGGGGAAAACCAAACGTCTATTGAAGAATCCCATTTTTGAACACTGTGATTCCAAACTCTATCTAAATATTCTTGCACCAACAAGAAAATCAAGCTAAAATGCACAAAACACATTGAATCTGTTACATGGATGATGTTTTTGAAAATAGCACGGAACAAGGCCCATTTCATTGTACAGAAATACATGGGGTTTTTTTAATAAATGCATATATATACATAAATACTCTGAAATGTCTGACTTATCATATAAACCTCACTTACCAGATGAATATCAGACTCACTGTATAATAGAACATAACATATATGGCACTTATACGCCATGGAACAACAGCTTGGGTACTACAGCTAACTTGTATATTGGGGACAACTTCATGTAATCCAAGGGTTGTGTTTTGTTTGGGTCTTTTTAAATTAGTATTCTGCAGTTTTATTACGTTCCTTCCACAGACCTTTCCTTAGGCAGAGAAAGATTCTATGTTTTGCAAAGTAGGTGTGTGTCCTTGCTGAACAGTCACCTATAGGATGGTTGAGCAGATCAACACTCCCACTCAGTTTGTTGTCAGCTGGGAACTGTTAGAGGGGGAACTCAATCCTCTTATCCAGGTCACTGATAAATATATTAAACACAACTGACAGCAGTACAGTGGGGAGCCCCACTGCTGATCTGCCGCTAGCTGGGTGTAGCACCCTTCACCACCATTTTTGCACCCAGCCATCCAGCCAGTTTTGAGCCCAGTGAAGAGTGGACTTGTCCAAGCCATGGCCTGCCAGTTTTTCCAGGAGAATGCTGTAGGAAACTGTGTCAAAGGCTTTACTGAGTCCAGGTAGACAACATCCACAGCCTGGTGCACAGTGCCGCCCTGCTGACTCTCCTTCCTCATCTGTCCAGTCTGAAGAGCTTGTAGCCATCCATTGCAGCACTCCAGGCACAGGAGTCATTCCCCCATGTTTGTGTGAAGGTGACTGTGTCATACTTTTCCTACTGCACAGTGGCTTCCAGCTCCTTCTCTTTTATTATTACCCACTGTGTGTAGATGAACTTCTGCTCAGCCGCTCATTTCACTCCCAACACTGACCTGTTGCTTTTGGCTCATCTCTAGCCAGCCTGATCCTGTCCCCTTTCCCCTTCAAATGGAGTTTAAAGCCCTCTCAATCATCCCTGCAAACTCATGAGCTACAGTCCTTTTCTTCCATTTAAGTAGGTGAATCCTATCTGTCTCCTGGCTATCAGCAGGCCTGGTGCCATGTAAACATCCCCATGATTCAAAAAGCCAAAATTCCACCAATGGACCTGTCTTATGTGTGTATTAGGTGGGTTCTCCTGCTTCATATTCTTCCTTCCTATTACAGTGATTGAAGAAAAGACCACCTGTGCTCCTGTCTCTTCAACATGTCATCCCAATGCCATGAAATTATTTTGATTGCCCTAGGACTTCTCAACCTTCTCACTGCTGACCTGGATGACCAGAACTTGATAACATTCAGAGAGCTGAATCAGTCCAGGGAGGCTCCTAGTATTAGAAAAAATATTTCGCAAACACTGATCAGTCTACCCATATGACATATATCTGATGGATATATAAAAGAAAAACCTTTGCTGACATTCACACAAACGGCAGCAGTTATGAACAAACAACATTCAATAACCATGAATGGTGGAAACAGCAGTGAAAATAACTTCAGAGTAAAAATACAGTTTTATTATCTCACAACACTGATTCTGGCTTGTGAGTGTAAATGCTTTGCATTGATTTTTCTAATCTTTGCAAACAAGCAACTCAAACGCGTTACAAGATGCTTCATTTTTAAAAACCCACAGTTATTACAATATTAACATCTTAAGCTATTCCAAGAACAACTGTTTTCCCAATGCTAACCAATTGGAAAGCTATATGAAATAGGCTTCTTTCAATTTTAAACTCCTAACAAATGCTCCAAAGGCACCAGGTACTAGAAATTCTTGAATGAAGGTATCATGATTTTTTAATTAGCTTTTTTAAAAAGAATGCTTCCAGAAGAAATACCTATTGTATCTCTAACTCAGCTGTGGTGATAAATACCAAGACATACAGAGCAATTTTATTTCTCACCCAGCATAATCAATAGTGGTCATGAATTCCAGGGTAGACAATCTCTTGTTGCAGGGGTTACAAAGTTGTTCAGCACAGACAGTAATACAGGAAAAGGAAACCTGTCAAGCAGAACTAATGTAAAACAGTGAGTTCCCTTTTCCACCTCCATAAATTGACACCTGGTAAGTTCTACCTTTTAAACTCTTGTAAGATGAAATATAAATCAAGGTACACGTTATTCTATGAGCGAAGTAAGGCTATGGATTACTTTAGGAAGAGAAAGGGTTTTCAGGAATCATTCCCAAGAATAAGCTTTCATGAACTCAGGCATATATTTTGGTTTTTGCACTAAAACAGCACTGAGTGTAACTTAAAAGCATGAAACTTGTCAAACTTTTCATAGTGTTAAATCTCTGAAGCCAGGAACTTTAGTGTGCTACATGAGAAGAAAACAGGCACATCTTTAGCAGTTTCTGGCCAGAAGCAGGACACTTTAAGGGTTACTTAAACTAATGTAACCATGGTAAAGAGAATTAGATCTATTTTTAATAGATAAGGCATTCACATAGCCTGTAAAAATCTCAAATTTTTCCCCTAATGTTAGGGTCCTAAAGGAGGCACACCTGCATTATGTCAGACCATAGCTTTTGTTACTCATCTAAATTTGTTTTCCCTATTGGACAAATCACAAATACTGAGTGCGTTTTGAGGTGTAGAGGAGTAAAGAAACAATGGTGTGTTTGTTTAAAATTAGAATGCTAGACAAAAAAAAAGGAACATTAGCTAAATAAAACAAGTTAAATTAGCTCAATAATTAAGTGGAAGTGGAAAGGAGAACTGATGGGAGAGCAACTCTATGAAGGACTTGAGGGTGCTGGTGGATGAAAAACATCACTAGAGATGAAATGAAGATTCCTTCCACGAGTCCAAGTATACCCTAAGTTTCCTGAAGGGAAAAGACTGTTAAAGCTAAGTAAAGTGTATAAGCATTTGCTTTTTCAAAAGCTGTCAAATTAAAAGCTCTTACATAACTCTAGTAATATAGAAAAATCTGGACACACTACTTGCACTTAGTGACATTAAAGTATTACAATTTTAATTTGCAGTTCAAAACAGAATTAGATTAACGTAATTAATATTTTATTCATTTTTAAAAGGAACTTTTAGACATAAGGAGGTTGATATAAGTTATATACAGTAATTTCAAAATAGTTTGCAGTGTTTTAAAGGTGCTGTAAGTCTGCAATTGCTAAAGAATTTAAAAAAAACCCAATAAATTTTAGAAACTGAAAAATGTGTAAATGTGTACAAACATTGGGTTTAAATTAAGTGAAGACATTTGGGTTGACTATTGTCTGTTGTTTTGTTGCTTTCTGTTAGGTTTTTTTAAAAATAAATTGAAATCTTCCTTTGAAAACAGAGGGATTGAAATTTTAAAATGTATGTCAGTAGCTGTATTTAATTTCTTGTTGGATTCAAATCTATAAATTTCTTGTCAAACAAACTATTCACATTTATTAAAGAAAAAAATGCACTAAACTGAACTCAGGATTATTATTATTATTATTATTATTATTATTATTATTATTATTATTATTATTATTACTGGGTAAATATTTATTACTCTATTCTTGAGATAAATCCAATTATATTTACGATGTATGGCATGTTTCAGCATTTGACAGGAAAAAAATTGCTGACAAAGAAACAAAAAATAAATAAATGCTTTCTCACATCTCAAATGACATTAAATAACAATTCCATTCCAGAGTAAATATATTTGATTAATGCAATGACTTAAAGTAATGATTTGTTTTGCAAGACGCAGTAAATCTGCCATTTATTCACATATTGGTAATCACTCTAGCTGAATTGCATAAAGAACACAGAAATTAGAGGAAAGATAAACAAATGCAAATTGGTTATCACAAGGTAAATAGACTCTAATGAATTCTCTATCCTATGCAAGCAACTTTATCCCCATCACTCTACTCTGATCTTAAACCAGTTAACATAGTCACATAGCTGCTTAAGACTGACTTTAAGTCAAAATATTTACAAAACAGACTTTTAAACTCCTCCTGCTAGACCCTAATGACTGTACCACACAAATCAATATGCACAGCTTCTTCTTTCTTGTCTACAATGTTGTGATTACTCCAACGCTTCCAGCAGGTTCAGAGCCCTCCAAAAAAACTGCCTATACCCTTCAGCTCACTGACTTTCTAGGCTCTTCTCTCCCTAGCAATTTTAGACAATAACAAAGAATGATTATGTACTAAGAACTGTGTCTCATAAGAGACAAAAGGGATGAAACCAGAAGACGCAAAAAGAAAATAAAGGATAATAAGGTTGGTAGTGATGTGTAAACCTATATCTTCCTTTTGCCAAATCACTGATAAAAGGTCAATTTTTATCAAAAATTATTAAAATTGGTACAGAAGCAGCAGAAGAGAATACCAGGCAAGTGGGATTGCTCTCTGTTGGCGTGCTAGTGTGTTCCACCCACCAGAGAAAACACTACCTGGGAAAGCTGCAATGGGACAGAACATCACAGTCTGAGAGCCCGTTTGTCCAAACGCTGACAGACCTAGAGGGGAAGATGCCAGCAACTGCTAGATTAAATTGTAAAAAGGGACTTACAAAGAGGTGAGCTTGAAAAGAAGGACTGAAAGACCATAGCAGTTTTGGAATTCCAGGATCACCCTGCCACCATTGCAATCTATTTCTAGGGCTGGCTGAGTGTCCTCAACATTGTGGCCACAGGGAAGCAGTGAGGGCAGTGGTGATACAGACTGCAGCCCACGACCCACACCTTGTGTGTGCACCCAGGGAAGCTGCCTCACCAGTGGATGGGCTGATATGGGTGTGAGCAAAGCCAGAGAATGCAGGCAGCTGTTGCAGTGTGTTAAATTCCCACTTCCGGGAATTAGTTATAAAAAGCTGTTCGGGAATTTGAAAAGGTTTCTTACACTTTTATGTATATCCAGCATTGTGGTTTATCTTCTGTATTGTGTATATTGATTCTGAATATAGGGTCCATTGATTGTTGGTTAATTAGAAGTCATTAATAATTCAATAAACCAGTTTGAATCAGATTTGATAAAAATCACTATGAGCTGAGCAGTTTTTATGTCCGACATTGTTATTGACTTCATGCTCAAAAAATGTGTCTTTGAGCAAGTTCTAAACATATAGCAGAGAAGGAACATTCAGGAGTTGGAAAAGGGAGAACATTCTATAACCCAACATTAAACAGAAGTTTTCAATAGTGGCTATTGAAAGAGACCAAAGGTTGTTAAAATCAGAATAATGCAATAGTAGTGACAAATATAACAGTGTATTGGTAGATATATAGTATAGCAGGGTCAGAAGCTGACTACAGCCTTGATTATACAGATATAGTAGGTGAAGGTGTTAACAGTTTAACAGGACTCAGATTTCAGCAGTTTATTGAGTTATGTCAGTTTGGAGTAACAGCTCTTTTATGAAAATCCAAGTGATGAGAAAATATTGTAATGAGAACAGCGAAGCTCTGTTTTGTTAAGTATAAGGATGCAATTTCTTCAGTACATCACATTAAAATATTTACATGATAAGGGTTAAATGCATAATACAAACAGCACACACTCTAAATAATATTATTTTACACAAATCCCAAGTTATATTTATTAAGTTTGACAGAGTTACAACATGGAATGCTGTTATACATTCTCTGCAATACCCCATTTTGCAAAACCTTAGCAAGATGACTTCTACAACATGACACTGTAGTGTTGCCAAATGAAGTTTAATGTGTAATATTTGGCCAAGTCATCCCAACTAGGAATTCCAGGTTCCTTTTATTGACAGATACCCTGAGGATGATTTAGATGTTGGTTGAACTGAATTCACTTCTGCTATTTCTTTTTATTCATTATAAACAGAGACTCAGGGATGAGGCTCAAAGCCAAATGCCTTAGGCATGCAGTGAAGTGTATGGAAGAAGAACAACTTCTTTTTCAAGGCTTTCTTTTAAAAAATTAGTATCTTGGACTGGCTGTTGCAAAAATGACAAGTTTTTATAAGGAAAGTTAACAATAAATAAATAAATCATGCTCTCTAATTCATGCATGCATTTCTAACCTTCAACCACTGTATTTGAAATATGCAAACTAATTTTTTGTGAAAGGTGTATTTTTATACCATGTAAAATGTATATGTTATCAGCTAAATAGACACTACTGCATATTAATCTGGTAATTTTATTTTTAAGATAGGTACAGTTGCATTTATTTTAATGTGCAAATTCCAGATTTTCTTGTAGCTGAACATTCATTTGTCTGGAAGACTGAATTTATGTGGGCACTAATTTGTTATGGATAATGAATGCACTATGCAAGAAAAACACACATTTCTTCTATATAAGCCAAATTCTTTTTAAATTTAGCAGCATGACTGATTACTTATGTATGACAATTACCATGTTTTAAAATAGGGTAATTTTATAGTTACTTATACAGAGGTCTTAAGAATTATAATTATTTAATTTGTGTTTATCAGGAAAATCTATACAGACAAAAAGAATATATGCTGGTAGATTTCATACAAGAACAAAAATATTGAAGACAAACATTTGGGTTTAAAATGAAGCAATTCTTCATCCCCAGCTGAATTATTACTCTTTTGCTCTGTTGAAAAACAAGCTTATTGTACAAATTATGATCTACATATGGGAGTTTTAATAATGCTGATGACTTGGTATAAACTCAGTAGGATAATCGTATATGCTCATTTTTCTTTTACAAAAGAAAAAATAAAAATAAGCAATAAAAAATATTCAAATATCTCTTCCTCTTCTATTGTTTAAATATATATTTGATATGAAAAAGAAAGGCAGAAGTGGCAGTTCAAGTTTTAGTTCCTAACAATAAAATATAATTCTCACACAATCCCCTTCTAATATATATATATATATATGAAATTTTAAGAAATTACCCTATTTGCTTGTCCTATTCCTATTTATCTTTTGTGCTCTGGTTCCCTGATCATTCTAGTGAGTTAAAAGTTTGCAATATGCGGCTATGACTTCTATTTGTTTATTAGTTTGGTAGATTATTTGACTAGCACCACTGTGTATAGTTTTTCAGTTTATTTTCACAATTTATAGTGAGTCACTTGCTTTTCAGTTAACATGATGTTCCCAGTCATTCTGTGAGCTTTCTTGCATTTGTCTACAGATAATGAATGTTCATTTATCGACTGATATTGCTTTAATTAGATCCTTTCTGAGGGTTTTCTGCCACCCTTCCTTTCTTACTCCACTCTCAGATCCTAAAATGGATTTTAGCTATGAAGGGAAAATTCCAATTACAGTGGTAATTTCTGACTGTTGAATGAGCTCTCATGGAGGGCAAGAAGGCTCAACTACAAGAAGAGTTAAGCTGTTTGAAAATAGGGATGCCTGAGACAGAGGGCTGCTTTGCAAGGGAGTGAAGCATTTCTGAGTGCTGAGATAAGGAACAGCCTCAGCATTATCCTGTAGCCATCCTGGGATGAGACCACTCAGGAGCCATGTTTCACAGCAAATGTGGACTGGAGGATGGACCCAAGGGTGGCCTGGAGTGCCCCATACCACCGTTGTTGGCACTGCTGCTGGTGCAAAGGTATATAAGGATTCTGCTTGTGATGCCTCTCTGCAGACTCCACGTAGAGTTGCATACTACAGTAGGACTCAGCACATTGAATTGTTTATTACTTTTTAAATATATATATTTGAGCACAAATGTGTTTAATCTGCTTCAAGGCATGCCATGAAAATTCCCCAAGAGCCAGCAAACTGATTAGTCACTCTAGAGTTTTAAAAAGTTTAGCTTGCTCATTTATTGTGCTTGTTTTTTTGGATTGTTTGGTTGGTTGGTTGGGTTTGGGTTTGGTTGGGGTTTTTTTTGTAATATATTTTCTACAGAAACACAAGAAGGAATATTCTGTACCTTCTATTTCTATGCTATCTCATATTGTCTAGCTTTTCTTAATCCATATTGCTACTCAGTTCAAATTAACTTTGAAGTAATTTTTACTTTTTTACTGAAAGCTAATGTACTCACTCCAAATTCCCTGTAGTAACAGACATTTTGTCTTTGAAAAGAATACACATCTAGAATTTTTATAGGATTCTACTTCTCAGACAGACTGTATGCTGTTCTTCAACTTTGTAGAAATGTCATGGACATATACAACCCTTGGCACTACTGAAAGCTTTGCTATTAACTACAGTGGAATTTGAACTAGGTTTTCAGTTGGTGGTTTTACTGACTTTCTACTTTCAAGGTCTTTTATAGGAATTCAGATTTTCAGCTAAATTGCCTGTTGTTCCACCTTTCCTCCTATTATAACAATTTAGATCAAAGATTCTGTTTCTACAAATAATGATATAATTAGCCTGTAAAATATTTAAGATTCTTCATAAGTATTTTTATTAGATGGGTCATTGAAATGGAAGAGTTAAATCAGTTGATTTATCAACTGAAAGAGAAACAGAGAAATTTGAAGATTGGTTTGCAGCTGCACTATAATGGGAAAAGCATACTGCTACTTTACTATATTATTTGCAGTCTCTTGAGTTTCTTCTCAGCAGTAGCTATATGTTTCCTGCAAGCAGTATTGCTCATGGGACATAGCAAACAGATTTTCATACAACTGCATATGCTGGCTGGGACTTGAACACAACTGGTAATGTTTCTGAGTCCCTAAATTAGAGAGTAGCTTTTGTACTTCCATAGTTTCTGTATAGAAATTCTCGTCCTCATCAAATGGAGTTCCTTTCCCATCTCCTTTCAAAGTTATGTAATTTTCATTACTGAATGATTTACAGAGTAAAGGATATTTTTAATGAACCAAAATCCAATTCATTTTTTTATTACTTGTTGCATTTATCTTAATAAATACTATTAATTAGTTTTCATCACGTTTTTGAAATAAATAATTCCTGCATCTAGTAAAAATGGCAATGTTCAGTGAGGGGCAAACTGAACCCAATAAACAGCACTGTTTCTCTACCCCACATATCCACTTTCCAATTGTGAACTCAGGAAGGCAATGAGGCAAATATATTTTTACTAATCTATGGATATCTCCTATCCCTCCATAGGAGAGAGCTCTGCTTGAAAATTTGCATAACAAAAATAGTTAAATAAGATCTACAGATCAGTATATCTTGGAAACTGAACACATCTCTTTAAGTACACATTAATTTCAAAAAAAGTGACATATTAAAAGAAAAGGAGATCAGTAATTGATTTTGTAAATGAATTGGTATAGAAATACATACGAATTCTCGATGGGGGGGACCAGTATGGATACATCAAAGTACTGCAGATACAACAGAAATGCTCAGAGGGTAGCACTGCAGATACAACAGAAATGGTCAGAGGGTAGCCCTGAATGTGAGCTCGCAGACCGTTTGCAGAAGTTTGCATAGCCAGTGTCACCTTTGCTGAAACTCCAGAATAACTACCAGCAAAAACTGAAGATCTACCTAAAGAAGAAAGAGCTTTATCCACCACATTTATATCTCTAGCAAATCCTCCAGTATAGGATATTATCTCTGTAGGGAAGTAGGTAAGGGAATTTGGATGAAAATAATGTATTTTTCTATGCTTCAGAGTCCAGCCAATCATGTGACTGAAGATTCATCCAGTCTGCCGACAGAAACTGCAATACTCTACTGTCTTTCTTTTCCTAAATTTTAAAATAAAAAAAAAAAAAAGTTCTTTCTGTTTGAAAAAATAAAACAAGTATTTACCTCACATTTACTATGGAAAGTTAAACAAAGATTTCTCTGAAGTGAGTTTTGCTAGGGAATAGCTGCCACTTGCCAGTGCCTTTCTGTTTCCCTTCTACCTGTTCTTAGGATGTCTTGACACGTTAGTGTTTCTGAAAACAAAGGATTTCAGTTTAAACTAACTAATTTGGATTGAAGGATTTTCAAGATCAAATTTTGGAAGTGGAATTTTGCTGCATAAAACATCTGAAACACTAACTTGGATTACTGTTACAAAATTTAGATGTTATGTTTTACTTAGTAGAAATAGTCATTTGCCTAAATTTGTTTTTATACTGCCTAGTCCTCATAAACAATTAAGGTAAAAATTCTGTAAAAGATTCTTTGCACTTTAAATAAGTTAACATATAGCTTTTATTTGCTTACTGTATGAAATGTTATGCTGATGTTTATTTTCATTTTCCATTCAGGGAAGACTTTTCTTGAAGGAGAGGCTTTCAAAGTCTGGCAAAAATGGGAATAGAATATCAAAAGCCTTGTTTTACAATATTCAGGAGCACCACTCACTTTATTGCATGCAATCACAGAAGCTCTTCCCTGAAATCCACACATATTCAGCCTATCACTTAACATTTCCATCCAGGCTATTCATCAATAGACGTTTTTCCTTCCATATTTTATTGTTTTATAAATAAATTAGTTCTTTCTTTCACTAGTAATGTTGAGATTTTCTGGTCAAGGCATTTTTTTCATCCACATAGATGTGAGTTCTTTATTACATAGTTATGGCAGACGATTTTTAGTAATAACTAATTTACTTGGTTTTTTTCTTAAAATTTTACTTGCCATTTACAGATAAACAAATCTCTAAATGTAGCATCTGAACTGGGATTATATTTAAATGAATATTCAATTACAATACACTTGAGGTAATAGGATTAAAATTAAATTTTAATTTTTATGTATCAAGAACCTAAACCCAAGAATACCTAATGATATTTTAAGAAAGCTGTGTCCCTCTTTCATTTTTAGATTTAATTGAAAAGAACTTGGAGTAAAACAAAAGAAGCACTAAAGAAGCTACATTTTCCCTCTTTTGTTCTACAATAAGTGATGAACTACAACTTTCATTTAAAATATTGCAATATGACTTTCAACTTTAAATCACAAAGACTACATACTATGTTTTTTAACATAAAAGAGACAGTTTAAGCTTTTAAAGTTCCTTTAAAAAAAGCCAATAAAAATAGTGCAGTCACTTATTCACAAGATCTATTGATTCGTGTCTCGTATACAACCACTCTTCTCCCTTTCTGGCTAGAAATAAAACTCAGAGAATCACCCTATAAATATTTTCTCTTCTGAGATATTTGCATTAGGATGATATACATTTTTCTTCTGAACATACCACCTTTTCATTCTTGCCTCCAGAAGGAACACAGTGAGCAGCCCACACGTCTATC
This sequence comes from Zonotrichia leucophrys gambelii, assembly GCF_028769735.1. Taxonomy (NCBI): domain Eukaryota; kingdom Metazoa; phylum Chordata; class Aves; order Passeriformes; family Passerellidae; genus Zonotrichia; species Zonotrichia leucophrys. Next base: position 77,539,285 of record NC_088169.1, read on the forward strand.
CATTTTGGAATCTCAAACCACGAGAAAACACTCCAACCACATGCAATGGGCAAGCAAGAGATAAAGCCATGAAATAATGGGGAAAGTTGTGCAACAACAACAATAGAAAATTATTATTTAATAAGAACTGTGTCTCATAAGAGACAAGGGATGAAACCAGAAGGTGTAATAGGAAAATAAAGGATAATAAACTTGGGAGTGATATATAAAACTGTCTTCCTTTTGCCAAATCACTGATAGAAGCTTAATTTTTATCAATTTTTTAAGGAGTTCTTCAGTATGTTCCCTGCCTTGAAAGCTGCTGCTTTGATGGTCATCACGTTTCCAGTTTGGTTTCCTGGGAAAGCAGAGGTATGCGTGAGAACCTGGTGTCAACCAGCGTACATGGAACAGTCTCATTGGGCTATTTCATTTTGGAGCATGAACTGGGACAGTTCAGACTCACTTTAAAGCAAGTAAACAGGGATGTCTTTTGCATCAGTTAAAAGTTGCTTCTTTTTTTCTCTCTTATTCTAATAAATAATGCAATATTTACACAAAACTGTAGCTATGGAAACATCACCAAAAAGTGCAGCCAGAGAATTTTCCTACGGAAATAAATTATACCAATTGTTCTTGCCTTAACTTTTACCTTGCTCTGATGTTTCTGATTTCAGGAATTTTAAGAGTAGTTGCATAATACCCTCTTTCAAGAAAAAAAATCCATCCCTTTGGATGCAAATGTCTAAAGATCAAATTCTGCTTTTGGTACATCAGCAAGAGTCTGATTCATGCTCCTGTAAATTAAAGTTGGTCTCAGCTCAAAAAAAATAGTACCAATGCAATCATGATTCTAAATATTGTCTTATGAAGACAAAGGCTGCCTTATTTCCCACTTTTCCAAGAACCATCATATCTAGGATACTGCATGCAGTTTTGGGCCAGTCTGTAGAAGAAAGACAGTGACCAACTGAAGAGAATACAAGGAGGTCACAGAGATGGTGGGGCTGAAGAAATTGCTTTTTGACAAGTGTCTGAAGGAGCTGGGCTTGTTTAATTTGGAACAGAGTTGGCCTTGGAGGGATCTACCAGCAGACCCCAGTGCTATGGGGAAGTCATTGAGGAAACATAGCCGGACTCTGCAAAACAACGCAAGCTGGAAAGATGAGAAACAAGAAGTATAAATTTAAATAAGAGAGGTTCATCTGAATATAAGGAGAAGTTTTCCACCATAAGGAGAGATTGCTCACTTCCCATCCTTGGATGATTTCAAGACCCAACTGAATGAAGACCTAAGCATCTTGGTCTGACCCAACTGGATGAAGACCTCAACAGTCTGGCCTGACTTCTTTGGAGCTGACCTGCCATGAGCAGAAGATTGGACTGGAGACTGTCCAAGGCCCTTTTTCTACTTAAACAATATGATTGTATGAAACTGCATTTTATACAGAGCTATTTCAGTTTACCAGATTTGGTAGTTACCTAGTTTATTTCATGGGAGAAAATCCAGGCAGACATCAGTTACAAGAAGCTATTTTAAAGTTGCACAACCAATAAATATGAAGTCTATACTCTCCCTGTGGAATCCGATTGAAAGACATGAAAACCAAGGTAAAAGCCAATTATGTGAGTCTGCCAAACACATTAACATTAACTAATGAGACTGCTGACTTCTAAAATTGTTTGTGTCAGGTGGCAATGACAAACTTGATAAGACAGAATGTCATTAAATAGTTTGTAGCTCATTTCTATCAGTATCAAATATTAGATTAAGATAATAATAATGTTCATATGAATTTGAAAGAATAAATTAGAAATTCTGTTTAGAAACCCCACTGCATGTGTGAGGAAAAGGATAAAAATGGCTTTCATTCTGAGGACTTTAAACAGGAAAAGTACTCCTGCTACAATAAACAAATAACAACAATTAGTATAATGACAATATATAATACTGAGATTTGGTTTTTCTCATCCTGTCAAAGCAGAAGTAACTATTTTTCCTCACAAAACTGCTGCTAAAGGAGTTGTGCTGCATATTAAGGATGTTTAATGCTTATTGTCAGAGTCTCAGTTATAGAATTTTTGTGTGAGGCTGTGGATTTTCTACTACTTTTAAAAGCATTCCAAATTATGGAAATATATCTCATTTGCTAAGAGTTGTTCTCTACATCTCTCTGCAACACTTGAGCTATGAATTTGAATTCAGGTTTGAACACTGAGACAAGTTCAAGAGCTGATGACAGCCCCTTTCTCCCTCTCTCCTTGTAAGGCAGCATGGTATAAGCATTTTTATGGCACTTTATTTGGGGTCTTTGCAAGTCTAAGAAGATAAAACAACATTTATAAACATATGCTTTGCAAATACTTGTAAAAACTTGAAATGTAAATGAGTGTAATACAAATGAGAAACATGAATGGCATATGAAGTTGTTCTGAAACATGGTGCCTGTATAAACTGCATAATGAAAATTTTACACAAGACTTTGGCTCTGTCAATGAATACCATTACCAATTTCAAATCATCAATATTCTGAGTTTTCTGTACTGAAAAAAAAAAAAAGAAAATTATGGAAATCTTCCAAAAATTACCACTAGCTCATTGCTACATCTGTCTATCACCCAAATATATTAATTCCACCTGAAATGGTGATAATTATGTTATACCTGGAAAGGCATGGTCAATGAGCTCTCTTCAAGATTCATTGCTTCTGACTTTGAACATTTTGAGCATTCTCTACTCACAAAATGTGTGTGGCTAAAATATAAGACTTTCTCCTCCTCATTTCTTAGGAAAGGATGTGTGTCTGTGTAGTATCTGTATCCATTCCCAATGTGAATGAGAGGCTGCCTTGTAGCTAACTTCAGCCTGGCTGGTAGGAGACAGCAGAGCAATGGGCACAGTCTCAGACAGCCAGGTTTGAGACTGGACTCACATATTCACTATGTGGAAAGTATACATATTTTGGTCTTGATGGAAATTTTAGAGCTGTTTTTAACAAACATTGAAGGCCGCTTGGACTTTATTGGCTTTACAGGCTTGACTCATTTCTGCCTTCATGAAAAATATGGTGCCTCCCCAGATCCGACCAAAAGTGGGGGTGAGGCCCTAGCACGCTTAATTTTGTATTTTGTATTTTTGTATTAATTCGCCCTTCAGCAGTGGGAGGTGGCACCCTCAGTGGAGTGGCTCTGTGTGTAGTTCACTCCTGTTCTCACCAGGATTTCTGATGCTGCATCAGCACAAGAATTCACCTGCTTGAAAAATTTAGGCATGCTTTGTAGCTTACTGTGATTGCAAAGCCAATCTGATAGCAAGATGCCTTGGAAAGTAGAAGTCTTACTGCCTTGAAATTTCCCTTAAATCTAGTATATCGATATAGCCCTAAAACAGAATGGAATGAAACAAACCAAAAACAGAATGTTTTCCACTGCATCAACCAATTAAGCATTGAATATGTGATCAGTAGATAAGCCACAGGGAAGGGAGGGTAACAAGACAAGAACTGAACCACATCATTTGCAGTGATTTGTCATTGATAAGGCTTCACTGTAATGCCAGACTGAGCCTAAGTAACTATCTTTTTTCTTCTTTGGATCACATTGGGATGCATAAAATGTTTCTTGTATGGAGACAGATTTATAGGAGATCTGAAACCTGCATACAGGCAATTTGCTAGACTAGTATTCCTATTTTCCCTATTGTGCATCAACAGAAGGCAGTGAACCACTATTATATGTTGAATTTTAGATTCTCATTAGCCTGGAGTAAGCTGTAAACATATATATCACTATTTAATCCATCAAATTATGTGCTCAGTATTAATGAAAACTGTACTAATAGCTGAATAATTCAGAACTATAGTCTAATAGGACTTCAGACATTACTCGGAAGACTTAAAAAAATATATTAACATAAAGTCTTAATTTTGAAGTGCTTTAACCTTTGTAAACTTACAGAAAAGCAAAATATAATATTTCATTACAAAATTAAAATAAAGCAAACTGTCAGAACATAAAGTTGAAAATAAAGCAAATGGGTTCAAGGTCAAAAGCCTTGAATATTCTAATTATTTCTATTCTAGTTATTTCTATTTCTAAGCAGGAAAGGGAACAATCACTACTCATTTCAGGCCATAAAAACATTAATTTCCTCAGAAACCAGGCATGCTTGTTTCCAACAAGATATCAGTCATATAAGCCCCAAACCTCTTAAATCCTATTTTTAAATTAGTGTGTTTCTATTAACACTGCTACCTATGGTTCTCCTGTCTATATTGCTCTTCCCACCTTGAAAAGAAAGTTGTTACTCATGTGAGATGATTCAGCTGCTAGCAAAGCAGGTGCTAAAACGCTATACTTTGCATCCAGCTGGCAAAACATTTTCTGTAAGATTGAAATTCGAGCCCTTAATATATGAAACCAAAGGAAACCTTTTCTGATGAGAATAATTATGTCTGAAATAGATGTGATGGCATTTTCTACCTCCAGTACTTGTAATTCTATAATTAAGGGAAAGCTATTTGGGTGACCTATATGCCCAATGCAGGCTTGAATGGCCCTAAGTTAGAGAACCAATAGCTAACCATAGAGAACCAATGGAAAGCCTAACTAAGTCACTGGAGTATAGTTAGTAAACTTCAGTATTACTCTTAACATGATCTTTGCATTTGTATGGAAAAAGTATGATTTCTACAGGAACTGAAATGTAATTAAAAAACCCCAACCCAAAGTACTAGATGTAATCTCAAAAATCTTTTTTGAGCACACTAAATTAGAAATCAGTGGGAATAAATAGATCCCTTTAGTTCTTCAAAGTTAAGTAGGTAACATGCAAGTTATCTCAAAAGCAGGATTCCCAGGCAGAATCTCTTTTAAAAATAATTTTTCTCCAATTTGATTGGTGAAACAATACATGTTTAAGGAGTCAAAATTTCGTTAATTAATATTTAAACACAAGCTCCTTTTTTCATGGTAAAATTCACATAGTGTATGCAATTTAAAGCTTATCGGTTCTCAAAAAATTATGTGAAAGATAGAAATTCAAACAATCAGGACACAATTTAGAATCGTTAATTTTATGCTCAAAGAAATCATATTAAAATCATTAAATGATCAAGAGCCTGAACACCATGATATTCACTGGTAGCAAGGCTTTTTCCTTAGCACCTTGGAAGATTGTGCAGCACAAAAGTAATCACAAAAAGAAAAAATCTCACTAAAAATGCTACATTTATCCCTTTTAGAGCCACAACCGTTTCTTTTTTAGTAAGGAGAGAGTTCCTGTGGGTAGCTTTACCTGGCTATATGTCAAGAAAACAACCTTGTTTGATAGGGAGAACTGTCCCCATGGAACATGAACTGGCAGAAGGCCAGAATCAGTAAGGAAAATTCAAAATCAGTTGCAGCAGAGAAGCAACCCAAAGTATCAATTTTCAAAATAATTGAGTCATTATTTAACACATGGAGTACTCAATAATACAATTTTTTTTTCCCCTGAATAAATTATAATAACCATTAGAAGTGAATTCAGTAAACACTCTTTTTCACCCATAGTTTTGAGTGAGTAGAATTTCTGGCAGGTACTCAAACAGGTCACCATGAGTAGGATAATGTGGCAATCTGTTATCATTAGCTCTGTTGGAAAGGTTCTGAACACACTAGAGAGAATTAAATGACCTGGAAAACTCAGTCTATGGAAAAGTCTATTGTACTCATCTCCTTTATTTCCACCTCTATGCATCACTGGAACAGTGGAACAGCAAGATTTGCAGTGGTGACAAAGATAAAGGTCATTTTTCAGTTTCTCTTTCATCCAGCATGAACCATTTAGGGACTGTTAAATTCTACACATTCAGAAAATGACTATTTTCTGTCAGGTCCTTCTGCTCTCTTGGTGCGTTAGTCTATTGAAATCTTCACATTTGGAAGACATTGCAGATTTGTGTTTTAAAAATCACTGCTACTTTTGTTCCGGACCATCATTGTTACAAGTGTCAGAATTTCAGATCATGCAAAATAACAATGTACAACCCCTCTACATAGCCCGTTTTAGCAACTGTTTTTCCTAACCAGTGTAATTTTTTCCAGCAAAACTTGAAAGAAAGAGCAGTTCTTAACAGCTCTATTAAATCAAATCACCATGCCAAGATCCAAATGGTCAAGATAAATACTATAAAGAGAATGACAGCTGATTCAAAAACATGCACCAGAGACGTTTCTATTGTTCATATTAACTTTGTTGCTGTTTTCCATTTATTTGAGTGGTTAACTTTAAATAAAGAATGCAACTTTGATGTGCATCAGCTCTACTGATTTAACAGTTTTGTATGCAAACCTTATTCCTGGGAAATCCAACTAAAGGTATATCCACATAAATGAAAGAAAATAAACAGGGAATCAGCAGAATCTTAGGCAAAATAAAAGAAATCTTTTGCATTTTGGGAAAGGGGAGATGAACATATGCCTTGACCTCAAAGTTGAGAAAAAAATTCAAGGGACTGTAGGCAGGGAAGCTCAGGGTTTTCCCTAAATCTGCTTTGTTTCACACTGTATACTTACCGAGAGGCTGAGGACATGGACTACCAAATATATGATTTTAACGGCATATTCTTCACTGGTAAATAAGCAACTCCTGCTTAGACATAAAACTATACCAAGTCTTTCCTCTTTATAGAAACATAACAAATTCACTAGAAATTTATCTTATTTTTTCAGTAGGAATTTCTGTACTTGAACATTTTATCATTTATGACAAATGATTATGACATGGATTTAAGAAACAGACACAAGACTCACTTCTATTCTGTTGTAACAGAGGATGAATTTAACATCTCACACAAAGGCTGACAGGTAAGAAGTTGGTTCTGTCACTTGATATTATAGATTAACATAGAAAGAATATCTACATAAATGATCCTGAAATATTTGTCAAAACTTGACTACTATAAACTTCCAGTCTAAAGACTAACAGAATTCTGGAATAGTATACACAATTATTTGGGCTATAAGAAATTGTTTTGAGAAACAAAAATCTGTGGGAAATTATGTCTTTCATGAATCATAAACAATTATGTCTTTAACTTTTCTGTTCTTTAACAAGAAAGATAAGAGAATGATTTTTCATTTATCTCTTGGGAAAAAAAAACCCTCTTCCCTTTTCTCTTCCCATATCACTTTTTGATCAAAACTATTAAAGACATCTCTTAGATTACAGAAAGCCTGCTTTGCGTGCATTCAGAACCAAAATATTTTTATATAACAAATATCTTTCAATAAATCTTCTACTCTTGTAACACTAGTAGGAAAAAAAAAAAAATAATTAAAAACCAAGCAAGTTAAAATTCCCTTGCCAATCTTTCCTATGCTTTTAGTGCAATACATTTCCAAGGGCAGGAAAAAGATTTAAACTGTGTTATTTTTAAAATGACACTGTGAATCTACTCATATCAAGTTCATCAGTTCTAATTCAGTTACGTCTTTTGGAGGTCACTGTCTCTCTCATTCATTACAAAGGCTTTCTGATTCTTTGGTATGATTCTCAATTAGTTGGGTAGGCAGGTAAAACATCTGATATCCAACAGTGAACTATGAGCTTCCAAATATGTTTGCACAGCCACACATTACACTTTAGCAAGCTCTTTACCTTAACCCATTAATAAACCATAGTTTGAGGTTAAGAATAAAGACTCAACTCAAAAATTAATTAGAGGTGTTATGAACTACATGGTCATGAGTCATTCAGCTATGAAATGATAAAGCACAGCAGTTAACAGATAACCGCAGACATTTACTCCATCTTATTTCAATCTGTGGCTGTACTCATGATAAATTGAAATTGAATAACCATTGTTCATCTGTGTAGTGAATATCAGATTCAAATTACTCAAATCTGCTGCTGCTGCATCACAATGGTTTGTATCACAACAGGCTCTTGAGCAAAGCACTTTTTCATTCACCTGCTTCATTAATACAAATTTGTGTTTATTCAGTACTCTAGCGAGTACTCTATTATACAAACCACTTAATATAAGCTGGAGAAACCGTAACTCCTAAAAGGGGCATTATCCGTGACCTTCGAGAGGTTTACCTTTGTGGAACTCACTTGTCATATCAGCAAATTCACATATTCTAGACCTAGATCAAGCCCCACTGAAATACTTGAGAGATTAGACATGCAATATAGACTTTGTGACTCATCCACAGAGATTTCTAGAATCAATTATATGGAACTAAACATGACATAAAAATTAGACTTCAAAATTAATTCAGCGCATTCAGGTAAAGAGTATACTGCAGTGACGATTTTAAACACTTTCAAGGAGTGGTAAACACTTTTAAAACAGAACCTTTTGCAAACCAATGGTGAAAAATAAAGCAATATCATCCATAAAACTAGATTGGGTTTTTAATCTCTGTTCCATTTGTGACCTTATTCAGTTTAAATTGCTCACGAGAGCATCTGTGTTTGAATTGAACTTTATAAACCAATAAAGGCAAAAATTAAAAACAATAAAGATATCCCAAAAGCAGTTTTGTCTAAATATCCAGTACCTCAACTTTCCAATTGGCTGTGCAGAAGTTGTTCTTCAAAACAGAACTGATCTCCACAGATTAGTTCCTGTATGAGTGAAAGCTGACGATGCTCAGGTGCTGTGCTGGATCCAACAGTATTAGGACTCCCTTTTCATAATCTGTGGGGGGAAAAAAAATGTTACACGTGTGTAGAGCTGTTGTTAAAGTGTTAGATGTGTCAAACTTTCTTCTATGTATGCATATGTTCATTTGGCTCTTTATGTTTCATTACTTGCATATTGCGTGACATGACAAGTGCTGGTTGGCTGTATGAGTTTAATCCGAGCTGTCTTGCTTCAGAGTGGATAAGAATGTAAAAGTCTTTGTTTTATGCCGTTTGGTGGGAAAAAAACTCCTTATTCTTGCAACAAGAACAAAAAATCATTAAGGGAATTAAGAGAAATTAAGAATTCCTTTTTATTTACTACCCCTTAAGAAAAGACAGTGCTGGGAAGAATGCAAAATGTACAAGTTCACCTTATTAGCCTCCTATGTTCAGGTAGACTCATCTATAATGGAAGGAATGTAAAACAATTTCTGTTGTTTGAATTTAAAACAGCTCATGAGCATTCTTGTAAAGATGTTTTCTCATAGGAATTTTTTAGAGTGACCTTTTTCAGGTGGCATGCAATTATGACTTTGTTGATTATTTCATTTTCAAGGTACTCATTTGAAATTACGCTAGAGGCATGTGTCTCCATTTAGCTTATTATCTTAAAAAAATAGAGCATGACTTTCTTAAAATAATTATTGTTTGAACTATTCAATCATTAAGTTAAATTGACAACAGAGAAATCACAACACTTAATAAATTTGAAAAATTGTTAGCAACTTCCATTAAGAAAGCAAAAAAAACCCTTACCTCTCCCCCTCAAAAATCAACTAAGCAAAAAACCTGCAAAAATAAAAAAAAAAACCACCCCAGACCCAAACAAAAAAAACCCCTAAAACTCAAACAAAAAACCACTGTCGTGGTGTTCATGGGCATTTAGATTAATTTTCACATAAAGGCTAAAACCCAGCCTTCTTCTTCTGTAAAAAACTGTTTATTAACCAAACAATTAACACAATTGTATCATGTTAAAGCTTTTCCTTTTTTCATTTTCTTGTATTCAATCTGATCAAGTTTTTAAATGCTTCTTCCCTTGACTTTTTCATTATTTCATCCTGTCAAAAGGAATCACGGGGAATGTCTTTATGTTCTGGTTAACTGTCTACTTCACCTGTTGTCCTGGGAAACCAGCAGCATCTATTAAATAGTTTTTTCCCTCCTCAAAACAAAGCAACCAAACAAATAGCCAACTAAGGGTTCTGGTTATACCTCTTTATGTGACTGGCAGGAAATGTATTAGATGTCTAAATTTCTTCTACCAAAACACTGTGGTAGAACTGACTATCAGTTTCATAGCTAATTCACATAAGAATTATGAACAATCTTCCCTCATTCTATTACCTAGACCTTGCCTTTGGAAAGGCACTGAATTCAGGGACTGGAGAATAGATTTGACTTACACTGCATATTTTGAAACAAACAAGCAAAGAAACTGTATAAGGGAGAAAATCTGCTGCCGTTCCTATTAATATTTTTAAAGGCCAGCCTAGAGGATAAGAATTTACTTTGGTGATATTACAACTCTGCCTTGTACTGCTTGAATGATTCAAAGCTGCATCTGCAGTCCAGAAACCATTTAGATCTATGAAGCAAAGGAAGGCAATCTGCTCATCCTTCTTTTAGAGTTTGTTCACCTTGCAGAAAACAGTGAAATTTTATAAAGGTTATGAAGACAAAGATTAATCCCCATCAATTTCCATCTCTGACAGAAGCACTTCTGCACAACCATGCTTTATTTCATTTGACTACACCATGAGCTTCTCCAATCAGCACCTGGATATTGACTATCTCAGCCCTGAAGCATTTAGCTAAAAGTTAGAAAAAGCCCTAGATACTTCTCTGAGTGGAATGGATCCTGTAGCCCAGTGAATAAGATGTTGCTACAGCTACCAGCATGCCATGATATTTGCACAAATTTTCAAGGCTATAAGACAGCCTTGTTTACTTTGTCTAAACTTCTCTTACCTAGCTAAACTTTGGTATGAGCTCTATGCTAGAGCTGTAACAGCAATTTTTGAAATTTAAAAGAAACTAGGTCTTATTTAATTTTGCTTTTGCTTATCTTCCTATGGTAAAATTTTCATATATGTGGTAGTAACACATAGTTTTCTGTACAGAATCTGATATTTATGACTGTAACATAGCAACATAGCATAGAGGAATATGGTTGTGGTATGGAGAAACAGACCTTGAATGGTAGGACACAGGATGTAATGCAGAGAGGGTAATAAGAAATAGGCTGATTTAACATGAATTAACAGGAATAATGATTTTTAAACTACTAATGGTCACAGGTTTCATTTTAAAAAACTTCTTTTGTTATAAAAATAAATATAAATCTGTGTTACTTTCAGCTGTGAACTGAATGTTAAAAATATAATTTGGAAAGAAATGTTCCACAGTTACATGGAAGCATGATGCATTAAAAGGAAAAGAATCACAATTTATTCAAACATTTTATTAGATATAAACATCTGCAGACCACTGAATTCCACAGAAGGTGGGCTAGCCATTAGGTTTCAGCAACTGAAAGAAACAATAAATCACAGCTTTTACTTTTACAGCCCATTACACACAAAGGTCTAAAACCTTTCTATTTGCAAGCCTCAAGAGTACTCCAGCTGCAGAGTCTTTAACTTTCCAACTTTCTGTGACTAATAGATGTTATACTGTAGAATGAACAGGAAATTAGAGTGGAGAGAGGTGTAAAATCAGTATCCTTAGAAAGGCTGTGCAGGAGGGATGTGAAGAATAGCTCACTGTAGGGCTATGCTGTCTCGCAGTGATCCTCAGACAAGACAGATTACATTCTTGTTAATGACCATTTAAGAATCAGTGGATTTCTATATGTTAGAAAGGAGAAGCAGCTATAAAGCTGTTAAATATTGTGGAAGGGCAAGGTAGGAGAGGCAAATAGAGAGGCAATAGATTCAGCAAGAAATTTCGTTGAGACCTGCTGTAGTTGGAAAAAAAATAGCTTGAGAGTTGTATAGACCTTTCTCCTGCTTTTGACCTCACACAGGAAAGTTATGCCCTTTTAAAATTTCATTCTGTGTTGAAGGGTAAATCCTTTATTTTTCATTAAAATATCCTTTCAATTGACTTGCCCTTCAGAATTTATTAAACAAATCTACTATTTCTGATGTAGCACAGATCGGAAAAATAGTTACCTTCTTCTCACATGTCTATTCAATAATTCTACCTTTTTTTCTTGAAGTGGCCAAATCAGACCTTTCTCTCACTCAGTTTAGCCTTTTTCCTACTGTGCCAAATGGGCCCACAGCCCCTAGCTACTCTGAAAACGTGTCACGGCATCATCGACTGCATGGAAAAAAGCTTTTCTAAGAAATGCAATACCTCCCACATTGAACTAGGGGAAACTCCAGGCTCCCTCAGACAGATGAAGCAGCTTTCACTATCTGTGTCTGTATTACAGGAAAGAGGTTCCTGCTGTGCAACCAGACTACCTGGTGACTGCAAGGCAGACGGCACCATCCTCAGCAAACACAGTTTTGATAAGATCAAAGACTACTGCGTTCCTAAATGTCCTCTGGGAGGCCTTGTACTGTAGGGTACACTGAAGAATAAGCTTGCTATAAAAAAAACCCCAAGTATTTCTACTATGTATTTGAGTTTCAATCCTGCTTCTGGAATCTTAGTGCAATGTTTCCCATTTAGAGTATTTTTCTTCTGCTATTTTCTTCAATCTATTTCTGGTACTGTACAGTCTTGACAGGTGAAGATTACAGACCATGTAGATGTACCAGATATATCTTAATGGTAAGAAATTCTTCCTCAGAGTCCTTATCAAATACACTGTCCATTGCTGGTAATATAAAATAGAGTTTAAGCACATAAAACTACTCCACGAGTTGGCTATTTCTCCCATCTCACATTATCCTTGAATGTCTGCTTTGAATCAACCCATAGAGAAATCAAATGTAACACAGGACAGGGTTTCTACTGGTTTAGTTGGAAGCGTGAAAGCATTTCTGTCCTTGTGTGATGGGCAACAATCTGGCCAGCCCCAAGGGAAGCTGTGTCTAGTTCTGAACTTAAATTTAGAATAAAAATATTCCACTTAGAAAACAAACTTCAAATCCTGAAGTGATGAGAAATTATTTACTCGCACAAGGGAATGATAGGTACCACACAGTCCTCAACCCTGTCTTTCGTGGATTTCTCCAGTGGAAAAATTTTCAGAAAGCCTGTGAATCTAGGAATTTATTTTAAATATATGCACATATCTCAGTAATTTCAAAACAATAATTTCATAATACATTTTTAATCTGGTAGACAGAAGTAGAGATCATTATTCAAGTTCTTAAAAATGTAGCAACAAGTCCATCTTTACATTTAAATGATATATTGATATTCACAAGTAATTTTGGACTGACTACTTCCATCTACAAACTTCATGAACAGTAAGATGGTATCCCAGAATAGTCCTTCTTGCCTCACTTGCATTACAATAACAATAATAATGGTGTCTGTAATATCTGTAACACACACAACTGGCGCTGTCTGCAGTGTAGCATGATTTTTCACAATAGAAGTTAAAGTCCATTTTTCAGAAAGAAAGCCATGGAAACATGAATTAGTAAATTAAAGGTCACCAAGAGCTGATGCCAATAAATATGAGGTTTTTAATTGTCATTTCCATTACACTATAGAGCTCAGTATTGGAAGAACTCAATTGCTTAGGTGCAGATTTTGAAAGAACAAAATTATATGGCAGAAGATAATTGTTAGCTGTACAGATGAAATTTTGAGGACACACACTCAGATCCTAAAGATCATTTACAAATATTGTAAGTGGCATAATATTTAACTTCTGTTTCCTGTTTCTCTAACATCAGGAGATGTAGAAAGTGAGCAACACAGTGCTGCATGATTTACTTGGGGATTTTACTCTGAGTCACAAGTAATACTAATATAACTTTGTCATGCAAGCAGCCAAAAAGTTTAGAAAGTGGAAAAGTATTAACACAGAAAATTCCTGCTGGTATGGAAACCATGAGCCTGGGAACTGGATCCTGGAACAAGAAACATACTGAAAAAGTGCAGCTGACCTCTTTAAAAGTACAGGCGAGGAGGCTGGAAAGTGGTGACCTCCTGTGATACCATCAGTAAGTGCAAACCTCAAGAAACTGCAACTTAGTCTCTGAAAAAGTGGAAGCAGTGCTGAAAAACAAAATTGGGCTCGACAAACAGAAACATCACAACTTTTTTGGTAGTCTGGATGAAAAATAGACATCAACAGCATCTACTAATTGCTCAAAATGATGTGTTCCACGCCCTTTTATATCTCTAGAATAGACAAAGAACTTAATTTTTTTCTAAAATAGAGCTTCCATCTCCCTGAAAACTTCCCATGCTGCACATGTTTTTAATTTTGTGAACAAGTTGAAATCTACATAAACTTTCTACAAGATCTTAGACTCTCATTGAGGATACCTGGCTAACTCCAGAGTCCATGATGTCAATCATTTTTGAAGTCAGACTCATTTAAGGTGTTGGTTGCTGCTTCGGGCCCACTTTCGGAGTGGTTTCATTTTGTCCTTAACAGCTCTGGGATGGCTGGATCTCTCTTAGTGACTGGTTTGTCCTATACTTCAACATGATTTGGCCAATTCTGAAACCTAATTCACTCAAAACTGGCAATTTACATCCATATAAGTAATATATCATCTTATATTGGTGAGAAGTTGCTTCACTAATGAAAAACTCACAGTAACCTATATTAATTATTGGAAATTTTTATATTGATTGTTGCTATATGATTGATTGCTGATGCTATTGACTGTTGCCATACTATTGCTTGTTAATTTATTACCCTGGCACTGCTATAGACTTTAATTTCACCTTTTTTTGTGAATTGTCTTGTCATAGTGCAGTCTTTTCCAAGGGATCTGTCATGCAACTAAGCTTCTTCCAGCACAGTAAAACATAGCTATATTGATGGGAGAAGGAAACTGAGAGAGAGTTCCTTGCCCAAACCTGTTTTCCAACTCCACTCCAACAGGATCTTCATGTTTATATACAGGGCTACCTTTCTACCACACATGATGTTTCTGTTGGCTCTGCTGCTGCATCATTGTTAGTAAAATAATATCCTTTAGAAACAAGCTCACTGGTGGTCAGTGCAAGTACTCAGCTCATGGTGAACTCCCCTGAGCTCAACTTCTGATACATCTGTTTGCTCAGACTCTTTTTAGTTGTGAAAAGATACTTATTTTCAAGTCTAACGAACAGGATGTTTTCTTTCAACTTTGTAGTCACAGATGATTTTTCTTGGATATTTATCACTTTCTAAGAGGAAAGACAGAATAATGACTAATTGTGTTTCTCTTCTTTTTGACTCATAATGCACACAATAATGTGGATCAGTGTGCAGTGAAGACTGACTCAAGTCTTGTTTTTCAGAAGACCTGGTGAATAGCCATAATCTAGCAAAGTGAGTCAGTTTCCCTCTGGTCTTGTTTGTAATGCTCCCAGTATGTGTAACGTAATAATGCTAACATAAATCTCTTATTATATAAAACAAGCAATCCTAAAAAGTTTTATAAACATTTTCAATCAACAGAACTTGTGAAGGCTATTATTTCCTATTTGCAGGTACGAAAATCAAGGAACAATATTGTTCAAGTCAGCATTAAAAAAGAAAAAAGAAAAAGCTTGACATCATCTAGGGTTTTAAGATATTGACTTTGAAGTGCTCTAATACTATCCTAATTGTTGAATCTGTCAAGTACCTGCACGTCTCATCACCTTTAAGTGCTGTTCTCTCTGTTGAACACCACTCAGAACAAAACTCCATGGTAGGTAACAAAAGAAAGACACCCAAACTTTGTGCAGCTGCTTGCAAATTTGGACCTTCTGAGTGATTTTCTCAAAGTCAAACAGTGAGCCTCTGTCTAAACAGTAAAAGAAATTAAGTCTCCTGCCTGTCACTTTACTTTGGAAACATGCTGCTCCTCATTCTCTCATTCTCCTTTAATTAGAAAAGAGTGGTCTATTAAAACAGCAAGGAAAATAACATTACTTAATAAGTCAATACAAGAGAATAGGTAATGCAGGAGTAAAGATCTGACAATACACAGTACCTGTAACTAAAAAACACTAAGGACAAAAGATGACTGAACTATTCTCTCAAGCAGACAAAGGTACTGAGAGGCAGCACCATGACAACTGGAGAGTGAGGAGGGCTCAGTGACTAAACAGTGGCCTCAGTGGCTTTGCCATGTCATTCAGAGCATTTTCTAACCAAGCCAGGGTGAAAGTAAGTTACACTGGAAAATGACACATGGATGCCACAATTCTGTGCAAATTAAGTATAGGTGGAGCAAATGAGATAAAGATCAGAGATACATTTGAGGGCTAGTCATACAAGAATTTAATGAAGAATATATTTCTTTGTTTACTAAGTGTATGATCAAGGGGCAGATACATACTTTGAATATTTTAAACATAGGAAAATTCCTTTCTAAATATATCAATTTAGTTAAAGCCAAGTTGAAATTGTGATAGACAAAGTGTGATTTGGAACAAATGCCAGATTTAGAACTACAAGGGAAGAATGCTAAAGGCATTAATTTTTACTGAAAACATTATTCCAACATGCATAAGTGTCCTCCTGCCAACATTGCTCTCATTGCTCCCATAATGTGAGTCCTGACTGGGCTAAAGACTGAAGGTCTCTCCATCATCTCAAGACTATTAAATGCCCACAATTGTCCTCTTGCTCTCTTTCTCACATTGCTCTGTGCCTCAAATCACAGTTAGTTTTCAGCTAGTGCAACACTGTCCCATAGAACCCACTAGATCTTTGTTCATCCTCATTCCCAGGGGCTCTGAATACCTTTCTTTTTGCCTTCCTTCTCTTCCTCCATTTCCCCTTCCCCTTGCTTCTCTACATCAACCTTTGGAATTCGTCTATGTTAGAGGTTAAAGTAAAATGGAGGGAAGGGGACATGGCTACATCTGGAAAAATTATAGATTCAGATGAAGGTGCCTGACTTAGCTAATCACATACCAACACCTTAATGTGTTTCCTGTGCTTTATTAATTTTCTTTTTCATTCTCTCAATGGTTTCCAAACAAATATTGCTCTTCCTCTTAGTGTTGGAACTCTTAAATATTCAGAGTTGCTTTGATATGTTATTGAAAAAGCCATGAGGTTATTGGTGCATGGAGAAATATTATCAAGCAAAGATCTCTCCAGCTCATCTTGTTACACAAGTCCTAGCAATATTTCTGATATTAATCTTCTAACAACATACAGCCTATTCATGGAACTACACACCATTCAGCCTTACCTTAGTCCCTGGGAAGGTTATGGATTAGCTAATGCTGAATACTATTTCCAGGCACATGAAGGACAAGAAAATCATCAGGAATAGTCAGCACAGCTTCCCGAAAGGGAGGTCATGCTTGACCAGCTTGATAAACTTGTACGATGAAATGACTGACCTTGCAGAAGTGAGGAGAGCAGTGGCAATTTTCTACCTGTACTTCAGTAACACATTCACAGCCTCATAGATAAGCTGCTTATGTATGGGCTGGATGAAAAGACTTTAGGATGAAATATAAACTGACAGAATGGCTAGACCATTGTAGTGGTGATCTCTGGTGCAATATTTAATTGAAGGCCAGGGACTGGTGGTGTACTCCAAGGGTCAATACTGTGTCCAGTCCATTTTAATACTTCAATTAATGATTGTATAATAATATTCTCATCAAGTTTGCAAGTGACACAGGAAGAGTGGCTGTTATACCACAGGGTCATAGAATATTCTGAGTTGGAAGGCACCCATAAGGATCATCGAAATCCAATTCTGCACCCTGCACAAGACAGTCTAAGAACCACAGCATGTGCCTGAAAGTATTGTCCAAACACTTTTTGATCTCTGTCAGTCTTCATGATGTGACCACATTCCTTGGGAACCATCTCTAGTGCCCAGCCACCCTCTGAGTGATGAAGAATCTTTTCCTAATATCCAAACTAAACCTCCCCAGAGACACAATTTCATGCTGTTCCCTTAGATCCTATCACTGAACACCAGAGAACAGATCAGTGCCTGCCTCTCCACCTCCCCTCTTGAGGAAGCTGCAGACTGTGGTGAAGTCTCTTCTCAAACTCCTCTTCTCTTCACGAAAATGCATATAAGATTATTTTCAGAAATAAGTGAATATTTCTTTATTCTGAAGGAGTAGTATTTTTCTTTTAAACAAAGAAAACTACCACACGCCAGAAACAATATTACTTTCAAATTGTACTTCCTTGGCAGTGAGGACACTGGGCATGCACGAAGTCTTGGGAGGGGATGTGTCCAGGAAAGCGGACAACAATCAAGGCAGTAAAAGATTCAACTTGTGACTTCTTTTTTGGATTTTGAACAGAATATTTGCACTGTTGCTCCTAGCATTCCTTGAAAAGGCCAGAGTAATAAATATATTTAAAAATTATCAGATAAGTTTGAAACATTATGAAGGAAATATTGCAGTAGCATCTATCCTGCTCAAGAAGTGAGTGAAATAAAGCAAATCGCATGATCCTGTTCGCTGCCAGTATACTGAGGTATGCACCAGCAATTTACCTGAGTTACAGGACAAAGCACATAGGCATATTTTTTGGCCCATTTAGGCCTAAAAAGGATTTCAGGCCAGAACTGGCGACAAACCAGATATCATTTTGCCCTGAGATTATTTTGGAGAAAAGAAAACACTGATTGTGATATCATCCTGAAATCACCAGACACATGTGTTATTAAAAATTCAGCAGAGGTAAAAACAATGAATTTTCAATGTAAAACTGTATTCATAAGCTTAACCTGTTTGATAAATGAGCTGTAATAGCACTCCTTGTCAATTATGTGTCATGTCTGTTTTTAAATTAGTTTACATTGCTGCATTAGCAAATTAAATAAAAAATTATACTGGGTTTGTGCTTTCATGCATGGAACAAATGTGTGGTATAGATACAAAAATCCAGTAAAAAATAAATAATTATTATTATTGCTTTTATTATTGCCATCCTTTACTGTATTCAGGCTTTTTTTCTTAAATCCTAAATAATCAGTCCAAAGGGTAAAAATCAGAAAAATAATGTGCTGAGATAAAGACAGTTTAATAGGTTAAAAAAAAAAAAAAAATTAGTGCATGCAAGAAAAACAAAAGAAAGAACTCATTCACCACATCTCATGAACAGGTGGGCAGACACCTCCAGGACAACCAGGGTTCCACTGTGCTTAACAGTGACTCAGGAAGACAAACTTCATCACTCTCAATGCCCTCCCCTCCCTCCTTCTTCCCCCAGCTCTACATGCTGAGCATAATGCCATATGACATGGAATATCCTCCGTGTCAGTTGTTGTCAGCTCTCCTGGATGTGTCCCCTCCCGAGACTTCGTGCATGCCCAGTGCCCTCACTGCCAAAGCAGTACAAGAAATAGAAGAATCCTTGAATCTGTGTTAGCTCTGCTCAGCAATAACTAAAACCTGTGTTATCAACACTGTTTTCACTACAGGTTCAAAACACAGCCCAACACTGGCTACAATGAAGAAATCAATTCTATCCTGACAAAAAAACAGTACAGTTAGCCCAGAATATTTTTTTCAGTCTTCCCTAGGTTTAGCAAAGGAGTAAGGAGAAATTTACAGTAGGAAATCATTCAGCACAGTATGATAAGATCAGTATATCTAAGTGTTAGATCAGTTCCCTACAAGATACATACGGCCCATGGGGTAGTCTGTACTGAACATTCATAGAATCACAGGATGGTTTGAGTTGTAAGGGACCTTAAAGACCACCTAACTCCAACCCATCTGCCATAGGCAGGGATGCAACTCACTAGATCAGGTTGCCCAGAGCTCTGTCAAGCCTGGCCTTGAACACTTCCAAGAATCAGGCATACATCACCTCTTTGGACAACCTGTTCCAGTGCTTTACACCTTCTGAGTTAAGAATTTCTTCCTGACATCTAATCTCAACCTACCTTCCTTCAGTTTAAAATCAGTTTAAGGATCTGGAGAGCCTGTGCTGCACTGTCCTTGAAATACATTTAGTACATACCAAAACCACACTAGTTCTAGTATTAACACAAAGAAGGAAGGTCAAGGTACTTACATCAAAACTTCACTATGCTTTGAATCAAAATGGCTTCCTTCCTTCCTTCCTTCCTTCCTTCCTTCCTTCCTTCCTTCCTTCCTTCCTTCCTTCCTTCCTTCCTTCCTTCCTTCCTTCCTTCCTTCCTTCCTTCCTTCCTTCCTTCCTTCCTTCCTTCCTTCCTTCCTTCCGCCACTTCCTTCCTTCCGCCACTTCCTTCCTTCCGCCACTTCCTTCCTTCCGCCACTTCCGCCACTTCTGCCACTTCCGCCACTTCCTTCCGCCACTTCCGCCACTTCCGCCACTTCCTTCTCCGCCACTTCCTTCCGCCACTTCCTTCCTTCCGCCACTTCCACCACTTCCGCCACTTCCGCCACTTCCGCCACTTCCTTCCTTCCGCCACTTCCTTCCGTCCGCCACTTCCTTCCGCCACTTCCTTCCTTCCTTCCCCATTCCTTCCCCACTTCCTTCCGCCACTTCCTTCCCACTTCCTTCCCATTCCTTCCCTTCCTCCCCTTCCTTCCTTCCTTCCTTCCTTCCTTCCTTCTTCCGCACTTCCGCCACTTCCGCCACTTCCGCCACTTCCGCCACTTCCGCACTTCCGCCACTTCCTTCCGCCACTTCCTTCCTTCCGCCACTTCCTTCCTTCCGCCACTTCCTTCCGCCACTTCCTTCCTTCCGCCACTTCCTTCCTTCCGCCACTTCCTTCCTTCCGCCACTTCCTTCCGCCACTTCCTTCCGCCACTTCCTTCCGCCACTTCCGCCACTTCCGCCACTTCCTTCCTTCCTTCCTTCCTTCCTTCCTTCCTTCCGCCACTTCCGCCACTTCCGCCACTTCCGCCACTTCCGCCACTTCCGCCACTTCCTTCCTTCCGCCACTTCCTTCCTTCTGCCACTTCCTTCCTTCCTTCCTTCCTTCCTTCCTTCCTTCCTTCCTTCCTTCCTTCCTTCCTTCCTTCCTTCCTTCCTTCCTTCCGCCACTTCCTTCCTTCCGCCACTTCCTTCCTTCCGCCACTTCCTTCCTTCCGCCACTTCCGCCACTTCCGCCACTTCCGCCACTTCCTTCCGCCACTTCCGCCACTTCCGCCACTTCCTTCCGCCACTTCCTTCCGCCACTTCCTTCCTTCCGCCACTTCCACCACTTCCGCCACTTCCGCCACTTCCGCCACTTCCTTCCTTCCGCCACTTCCTTCCTTCCGCCACTTCCTTCCGCCACTTCCTTCCTTCCTTCCGCCACTTCCTTCCGCCACTTCCTTCCGCCACTTCCTTCCACCACTTCCTTCCTTCCTTCCTTCCTTCCTTCCTTCCTTCCTTCCTTCCTTCCTTCCTTCCTTCCTTCCTTCCTTCCTTCCTTCCTTCCTTCCTTCCTTCCTTCCTTCCTTCCTTCCGCCACTTCCGCCACTTCCGCCACTTCCGCCACTTCCGCCACTTCCTTCCGCCACTTCCTTCCGCCACTTCCTTCCTTCCGCCACTTCCTTCCTTCCGCCACTTCCTTCCTTCCGCCACTTCCTTCCGCCACTTCCTTCCTTCCGCCACTTCCTTCCTTCCGCCACTTCCTTCCTTCCGCCACTTCCTTCCGCCACTTCCTTCCGCCACTTCCTTCCGCCACTTCCGCCACTTCCGCCACTTCCTTCCTTCCTTCCTTCCGCCACTTCCGCCACTTCCGCCACTTCCGCCACTTCCGCCACTTCCTTCCTTCCTTCCGCCACTTCCTTCCTTCCGCCACTTCCTTCCTTCCTTCCTTCCTTCCTTCCTTCCTTCCTTCCTTCCTTCCTTCCTTCCTTCCTTCCTTCCTTCCGCCACTTCCTTCCGCCACTTCCTTCCGCCACTTCCTTCCGCCACTTCCTTCCGCCACTTCCTTCCGCCACTTCCTTCCGCCACTTCCTTCCTTCCGCCACTTCCTTCCTTCCTTCCTTCCGCCACTTCCTTCCTTCCGCCACTTCCTTCCGCCACTTCCTTCCCCCTCCCACTTTTCCCTTCCCTTTTCCTCTCCTGAACAGGAAATGTCTCATAATTGCTTGACATTTCAAAAAAAAGAGAATTATCTCCTGAGTAGTTGAGGTGCTGTCATGGAACATTGTATAATGTTTAACAATTATCAATGTTTACAACATTTCTTGTACAATTAATTGAGTCACATTAGCAGACAGAAGTGAAGAGTGCATGTATTCATCAAAAGAATTAAAGCAGCAGCAGTAGCAGATCATCTGCTCAAAATTCAAGTTACATCCCTCTTAAAAGGATGGCGTCTTTAACCACTTTCTTCTTTTTGAATGATAAGTTGACTGGTTTTTAAAAATGTCATCCCCTTACTCTAGATACACAAGTACAAAAAAGTCAAAATTTTTACTTTGATAAAGAAGGAAAATGGAGAAATAAGTCAGATTTTGTTTTGAATATATTTGAGGGTGGGAAAATAATTTTCCATGTATTTGATTATTCTTGGGGAATTTTCTACTAAAGTTTGGCACAAGAGCATTAAAGAAAATACTGCAGAAAGACAAGACAATTTTGTGGAAATACTCTAAAAGATGCAACAATTAAAACATTTGTAGAAGTAAAATAAATATTTGCCATATATTAATTTAAGAATATGAGATGCAATTTTACATGGCTATACATTTTGAATAAAACCTCTTGTATATTTAGACAGACATTTTTAACATTGCATTCAGTTTCCTACCTTTTATGTATTTTTACTTTTTAAAGTCAATGCTAGAAAACAATAAACTAAAATCTCCTAAATTTTGATCCCTCAGTCACAGTCAATCATGGTTAACACTGAATTCATCTTTTCTGTCATTAGCTAAGCCATATTTTATGATGGTTTGTAATGTGTGCAATGTACTTTTTCAGTGCAGTCTCCAAACATTTCAGGAAAAAAGAGGTAAGTCTTCAAAAATTCATTTTCCATTCATCCAAAAGAAACAGACTCGATTATTTTTATGAGAGCTTTTAGAAATTAACTTACACTTAGAAATGGTGACAGCCCTGACAGATTATCACCCCCAAAAAACTGATAGTATGATAATTTTTCATCTCTAAAGGGATATACAATTAATTAGAGAAGACCCAATGTATATATGCTGTCAGTTATCTGGAATATAAGTGTTGAGGTTTAAGTCCATGAAAAACATAAAATTTAAATAAAAAAATCACTTCTGAGCTTCAAGAAATTATAGAAACTTTAACTAAGCTTAGTTTTTCAGTTAGGTAAAATCTTAATAGCTTATAATGCGGGGTTTTTTTCTTCAATTTTCTTGAAACTTTGCAAATTCTTTTGACCTAAAAACTGTCACATTAGCTGCCACAGGCAAAGTTTTGCAAAGGCAAAGAAAATGCAAGTAAAAGCAGAAAGCAACAGTGTTTAAAACCGGAAACTTTGAAAGCCTAAATACAGTCCTTGTGCATTTCTATAGCAATGGTAAATCCTTGTAGCAAACCAGGTACATTCCTTGCACATTTTTATATAGGCATCTATCTATACCTATTATTTTCTCCTCTTTTTCTTTGTCATATAGATTCAAGTATTCATGAAATAAAAAGAAGAATGTACTGTAAAATTTTTGTGGTGTTAGCTAATGAATTCATTCCTTTTAATATTTCCAGAAATAATCTAGAATTCTACTGTAATATGTGTTTTCAGACAGAAATTCTGCTGAGGAAAAGCTTGAGGATATTCTTATAAACTGAATAATAGTTGGTAAAACAATGTGATGAAAATAATATTTAAAAATATTTTAAATAAAGCATTCTACTAAATTATGAAACAAAAGTACTTCAGTATAATTCCTATGAAACCTAAACCAAGTAAAGCTGAAATTTGAAATGCAGATAATGAGTTTTGGAAAGTAAAGCCTTTGGGATAAAAATTACTTCTTAAATTTCCTGTTTGGTAAAGGAGAACCTGTGTGACCTCAGGCAAATCTATGGGCTGGCATCTATGGGCCTGTCATCTCCAGCTGGGCTAGCAAATTACAAAGTGCAGTACTCATGTGTGGCTCTGGCATCTAAGTATCTTCAGACTTCAAGACCTATTGTATCAAAATTTGGTGATTTCCATTAATTTTTAGGTTGGCACTGTACAGTTTTGAGAAGCTGGTTAGTCCTTATTTAAACAGAGGATGCGCAGAAATGACCTCTCTTTAATCTTAATTTTTAATATAAACCTTTCCTAAAAATCCCTGTGGATCTTTTCCCTGATTCTGTGTTCTCCCTTAATTTGAGCAACAAGTTTTCTGAGACAATAGCTCTCTTTTGCTGGGTTTTTTAGAGCATATAATGCATCAGCCATAATTTATAACCTAATCCCTAGCATACACTATGACAGAATCAGGCATCTTCATTACTATCGTGTTATCAAATGACTAAAAATCCGTTTATGTCTTTGGAACTTAACTATAAAGCACTCTTCTGTCATAATTTTTTTTTCTAAAAATTATGCTAGGTATATTAAATATACCTTAAGCTGCATGTAGCTATGATCTTCCTATAAGCCAGCAGATATCTTTGCACCCAGACATTCATACTGCATGTTTAGGGATCAAATGCTGTAGCGTTCCAAGATATGTAAGATAAATTTCTTCTTGACTGTTTGATTTCTCAGATATTCACATTTAGCCAACAGCTCTGAATATCTTTTGCATGTTTTGATTCATGTTACTTTAAAATGAAGTGAATAGAGAAATATCAACAACAACTGGTCCTTGACTGATAAAAGACAGGCCAGATGAAATGGGTGCGTTTGTTCAAAAATGTATTCAGATTGAGACTCCCAAAAATTTAATTGGAAATATGGTCAGGGAATGAAAGTGAAAACAAGGCAATAAATTGCTTTCTTAAACTTTTTAATTGAGGAAAAATAGAAGGACATCAACTTCCATGTAGTGGAATGTTAGTGAATCTGATTGAAATTTGAATGAAGTCTGTAAAACAAGTAATTAAGTTCAGAGTACATATCTCTAGTGTATCTCTGCACCTCATGTTATTCTTAATGTGTGTAGAAAGATTCCTTTTGCTTGTGATGAAAAATATGACAGTGTGACATTTTCTTTAATTGGAAATTCTGATGTGTTTAATAGCATAAAGTTGGCCTCCAGCTTGAGAGTTCTGTCTCTTAGAATCAATGGTTAGACTTGAGGGCACTAGCTTGGTCATCAAGATCAATATTAGAAAAAATATGTCTTGTCAAGACCTCTTGGCCCCTTATCGATTCAAATAGGGTACTGCAGAGAAATTAATAATGACATTACAGCTGTTGGCCAACATACAGAATCTTCTCTCATTGATTTCAGTAGAGGTAGATGAATAACAGAAAAACACAATTAACTTAGACACAGTAGGAAGACTTGCTACAGAGCTTCCAAGGCGGAATCTGGGACTTGTAGTGGTCACATGGAAGAATTTTCAGGAATACTAAATTGAATTCATGTTTGAAAGAATGTAAACAGCTGAAACTGATTCCAGGGAAGGATTTTTGCATTCCATTAAGGAAGTTTACCTCATTTTGTCAGCCTGGGCAAAGCCCTCTAGTTTTTCTTAGGACTATATGAAGGTGTTTTTGTTGTGAAGGTGGTTCCCTCCCACATATTTATCCCAAAGAAATGTAATTAGTTAAATGATATATATTTTTAAAATGCCCTTATTTATCTTAGCAATCTTGCAATGTCTTTTCCTCAAATTGAAAAAGATATCATTCCAAAGTTGTAGTGTTAAACAAATAAACCCTTGTCATTTACTCCTACTCACCAGGAAATTTAAACTACTATTTTTGAACCTTTGGTAAATGACAAAAGATTTTATAGAGCCTAGAAAGATCTGAGCTCTTCTTTTACTTTTAGTGCTTCAAAAAGAGTTTGGAAAAAAATTTGCCCATGGGTCAGAGAGAACCTCACAGAAAACAGAAATGTCTCTCAAAATCTATTTTCATTTGAAATTTATTTTTTAGGTATTTTATTACACTAGTTTAAGAAGAATTACTTAAAATCAGTAAGCAATTTTCTTCCAGCCTAATTTGCTTCATGCTATGATAAATCATAGTTTTTAAAAGCTTGAAACTACTTTGCTAATATTTCCAAGTGACTAATATAAGTAATACTTTATTACTGCAATTGTAATAATTGAAAATAAAACATAAATTTTGTTATAATCCAATGGAAAATAAAATTTTATGGAGACCTGCTACAACACATGAAAAATTCTACACCAAAAAAGAGATAATGACAGGAGCAGAAGAGAGATGCATTTCCCCTCATCTTCTGCAGAGATGAAACATTGAGAGAATCAGAATTAAGGCCCAGAGAGGGAGAGGAATACATGTTGTATAGTCCTGTCAGTCCCTACATGCAGACTGAAATCAGTAGAAGAATGTTCTTCCAAGTTCTTCAACACTCTAATCACAAGTGTGGACTAGGACCAATGCTGGGAGTGATGCCTGGAGAGGCTACCCAGAACAGAGGCTAGGCAGAGGTAAAGGAATAAAGTAGGTATTTATTAAAAAGCCTTCAAAGGATACACTTTGGGCAGTACAAGAGCCTTGGGCTGTGGCTTCACCCAAGATGGACCCTGGGTCACGAGTTTTCACACTTTAATAAGTTTTGGTCCATTTCCATATTGGGGTTAATTGCCCAATTACATCTTTAGGTTATGAAGTCCCATCCTTTCAGATTGCTTTCCTCAATTCACTGTTGTTTATACTTCTTGAGCCTAAAGCTGCAATGGTGTCCTTGGTTCTCAGGCATGAAAAAATATTGTCTGACTAAACTGTGAGGAGAACTTGTGAACACTTTATATGAAGAGTTATCTACTGATGCAGTACAGAATCTGGAAAATATGAAAGCTAAAACTTAGGGCATCAGGAGACACCCACAGGGAACCTTTACTCTCAAAGTGCTCATACTCATAATAGTTTAGAAGCAGCCTCCTTACACTTTCAACTTCATGCTGGAGATAGTTTTGGTTTGTCTATTTTTATTATGCCATTTTTTTAGTATGCTGAAAAGATATAAGAACACTGCTGTATGGCTGTTGACTGTTTAGATTATTCTAGCACTTGTTTTGTTTATTAAGCCATATTCATAAGGAACTCAGAGTCCTATGTGTTATAAACAGCTATTTGGGGTTTAGTTTAGCCACAGAGTATTGGAATACCACTGGGATATCTGGTTCAGCACAGCTTAATCTTACTGAAAAGAAAACCTATTGCATAATAAAAGGACAAATTGTAGGTATCTGTCATTCACTCTGTTTCTTTCAGTTGCACCTTAAAAAAAGCAGCAGCATTTTCCAACCTACTATTGAATCTGACAGGTAAAGGTCCCTGAAGAATCAATTATCTTCTAGTGGAATTTACTTCTTGCTTTCCTACATGAGGCTGTCAATTCAAGGTCTTCACTTACCCCTCTCTCTGTGTTCTATGTATATTACTCCTTTAAGATGTATTAATCTTGCTTGGTGCACTTGGAGGGCGAAACAGCCATCAGACCTTCTTATATTGAGCATTATTCAATCCATTAAGGATGCTGCTTGATTAACAATTTATTTAATAGAAGTGCTGACCTAAACAGCTCTCCTCTGCCACGCCCCTTGGATGCTCATCCAGGGCTCCATTTTGATCACTTGGACATTGTCAGTGCATGTACTGGGCAAACTGAAGATCAGCCCTGGCTCAAAAAAACTTGTAGACATATGTCATGATTTGATGCTGGTGCAATGCCAATGCCCCCATGAAAATATATACTCCCTGGTGTCTGCTGTGAGTTTTGACCAGGAATAGAGCAAAGCAGGCTCCAACTTAGGAATGAAGAAGAAAACCTTTATTAAACTACAACTATACATAGAAAGAAACACACACAGAACTCAGAATGAAAACCTTCCAAAAACATTCCTCCTCCCCCCACCAAATTTCCAATACATCCACCCCTCAAATCATCAACTCTCAGTCCTTTTAGATAAGCAATTCTCCGTTCATCAAGAAGACAGGAGTCCCTTTTGTGCCATAGGCTTCCCCTAGAAACATAGTTGAGACCTCGTGTGTTTCCATGTCACACGTGGCACTGTCCAGAGATCATCTGCCATTGTGACATCTTCCTTCCATGCCCAGTGCTTCACCACTGCACATGGACCAGAACTGCTTCTAGGGTTCCCTTCTTAAGGATGCTTTGCCCAGTTCAAAACAAATCACAGTCTCTCACTTTTGGGACAACTGTCCCCCCCAGATTTCACCCCCTGGGGCCAAGGCATCTCGAGAACAGAGATCTTCTTCTTCCCTGAAGATGGAGGGCACCAATCACCCTCCTCACCCGTTGTCTCTGCTCCCCACACACTTTCACATAACAACACTGCACTCTCTTGGCTCCAAGCCATTGCCTCCCCCTAAATGCAGTCTCTGTGTCACAGGAAAAAAATGGTTCCATCCATGGCTATACAAGAAAAGTCCAGCCAAAGGCCACTCCATCACCTCCTCCCACCTAAGATTCTTCTCCATTTCTCTCGTGGCCCATTTCCTCTTATTTCATCACTACCTCTCTTCTCACTCAACTCCAGGAGGATCAGCATTTGTAAGGTTTCCATCATGCAAGAAAAGGGTTAAAAATCTCAGGCTCTTCCTGTCCAGAACTCCCATGGCTGCCCTGTCGGGCACCTTCTCACTGCAGCCCCCCTTCTCCTTCTCAGCCAGTCGTGCTGCCCAATGACTCTCCAATGTTCCTCCACCCTTCCATCCAACAAGGGCCTTCACCTCCCCTCTCTGTCCAAGGCCCCACCTCACCGGGCCTCATGGCTTCCTCTCCCCCGTCCAGGCTGCAGCCGGGCAGGGGATGTCTGACCTCATTCACCACTGGAACCCAAGAGAGCTTCCCCCTGGGAGCTCTCTGTTTTTAATTCCCTGTGTTCTCAGAGGTGTATCCATGTCCTCAGTAGCCACACCAGGTGCCAATATTCAAATCTCAGCACCCATTGGTTTGACCACAGCATCCCAAAAAACTCACTTCCTCTCAAACCACCACAACATTCCATCAAGTATGGAATGATGTTCTGCCACTTCTTCAACTGGCTACACAAATTTTAAGATAAGGCAAAGGAAACAGGGAAGAAAATTCTACTCCGATCATCTATTTCCTCTCTTGTGTGTGAAACAACATGATTAGGAACATACAGATTGTGTTCAGATTTTGTTTGATATAACCTATTTCTCTCTGCAATTTAAGCCCTAAGTTAGCTTTCCTCTTTTTAGTTCTAGTCATCCTGCACATGTTTCAAGGTAAGTGGCAATGTTTTGTATCTTTGACACTGTTGTCCATTTCTTTGTTAATCAGTTTTCTGTGTTCCAGAGGATACCTCCCTTTGTAAGTCAGGCACCTGAGACTTTTTTTTATTAGCTCTCACTTTTTTTCAGTAGCTTAGTTCTCTCTTTACCCAAAAGATTTGCCTCTCTGTTACATCATTCTGTTCATTATGAAAAAGAAAGAGAAGTAAAATGTGGATTTTCAATGAGAAATTAATAACTCACTTTAACATCAAGTAAGAAGACACAATGTGTTTGTTAAAGTGAAAAAATAAAAGGCTATCACTACAGAGAAAGCATCAGAATCTTGATTTTCCTTTCTCAATCTATTGTATCTCATTCATTACTTGCATAGGATAGATTAATAAGAAGTCATGTGACTTAAACACTGTGGCTAAATTACAATTAAAGTATAGGTCATAAATATTAATAATAAAAATACTCAAGGAGATAAATGTTCAGAAATAATTAATTTGATATGTTATGGGAGAAGCTGTAACTAGGATGAAGAGATGAAATTAGGAAAAGAAAAATGCACCTTAAATATTAGAGAAGACATTTTTCTAAGAATTTAATATTTTCCATTATTAAATTATTATTATTTACCTTTCCTACTGGAAAGGTAAAAATTCTACTTTGAAGCATTTACATTTGCCTTGGAAGAGATGCAAAGCACTGTAGAAAATTTTGATACAGTTATGGTTCAATCAGTCAAAAACTCTAAAAATTAAATACTTATTCTAGTGACCTTGAACACGACATTCTGAATGTTCAAAATTAAAAGAAAACTAGAAGATATCTTACAAATTGATCAGCTAAAATACAGTAATAAACACATTCTGAAATACTGCTTAATGTTAATAGGTGAGGCTCAATTTAAAATTCCTGAGAAAGCTAACCCAGCTTTAATCACCATTACTTTTGTAGTGGGTAATAATTAGTCTTCAAAACAGTTGATTATTTATTAGCAAAGTCATCTGTATCACAACAAATACCATTTTGTTGCAACCAATAGAAGTCCACACATTTTGTACTGATTTGGCAGTCTGGAGCTATTTTGGTTTTGGCTAAATTCATTTTACTTTGTATTAGCTATGGCAAAAACTTTCAAGTAGTCAGGTTATTATTGTCAAATTTCTTTAATTGTGAAGATTACATGTCCGGTTTTCGGCTGTTTGAAGGGCCTGGAAAGGCCCGGAGTGGCCTTGGGGCAGCCCGCGTATCAAAGGACGAGAAGAGGCTTCAGTTCTTCTTTCGGTCTTTATGTTTATTAATTGTTTATCTAAAAGATTTTCTTTCGGCCCGACAGAGGTCTGCTCAGCAGTCAGCCATGAGCACACTGTGTAGCCCTCCGGACAGTCACCTATCTTTATACCCATAGTTACGTGTACAATATTTATCATTTTTCCCCAATCCTTTTTATTTTTATTGTCCGGTGCACTTTCAGTAATGACCAATCCCAAAATGCCACCATAATCACAGAAGATGGAGGAGAAGAAGAAGAAGAAGAAGGACAGGACACGCCCCAATTCCTCCATCTTACTTCTCTAAACCCCGCTGTACAGAAATCCTAAACCCTGTGTCTCACCCTCTAATTAACTAATCCCTTCACCATTCACCCCGGTGAAGTCCTCCTATCCTCATACAGGTGTCGTCTCCCGTGTAGGATCAAAGTCCAGCCACCAAACACTTCTGGCAACATTCCAGGACTCCCGAGCCCCCCAAGGGTGGTCTCGGTGGCTCGGCACCTCAGTACTGAGGTGCTGAGATCCCACAATTACATGCCATAAAGCTAAAACAAACCCATGTTGTGAATGAATAATGAATATTAGTCCAGGGAAACATAATTACATTGATGTTAATCAGTGCTGGGGAAGCTTATTACATAACTTCAGTAGGCAATGGCTGAAGACAGTCATAATTAAGGTAGAAATAGATGGAGATCAAGCAAGCAATGTGTTTTAAGAACATTAAAAAAAGAAAGAAAATAGAAAGCCAACA
This sequence comes from Zonotrichia leucophrys gambelii, assembly GCF_028769735.1. NCBI lineage: Eukaryota > Metazoa > Chordata > Aves > Passeriformes > Passerellidae > Zonotrichia > Zonotrichia leucophrys. Next base: position 77,570,338 of record NC_088169.1, read on the forward strand.
AAAGAAGAAAAAGAAGAAAGGAAAATATCTAGGTGGACTCAACACAGTGTAAGAAGATGTTCTTATCAGAATCTTTTACTTGGAAATTCAAAATGCTGATGAGCTGTTATAAGTTCCTTTTTAAGGAAATCGTAATGTGTCAAAATGCAGGGAAAAATAGGAAAGTTGAACAATATACCAGAGAATGGGAATAGGTTCTAGGAAGTTTCTATGCATTTTTCTTAATTATAATACTAAATACAAGTGTTTATCACTGCAAATGAATAAATAATAATAATGAAAATAATTTCTGTATTATGATTAACCATTACAATTTTAGATAATGAACAATATATATAAAGAGTGCTCCCTTCCCAGCTGTACAGAAGTTTCAATTGCAATTTACTTACTAAAATGTAACCTTTCCTGTGAAGACATAGATTGGATTTCTACATCATGTCAAGCCAATATACAGAATTCTGAATCCACAGCTCATGGAACCACCAAAGTCTATCAAAATTTAAAAGAACAAGTGTCAGTACATATTTCTAGCTCCAGCAGGTGCTAAGCAAAGACATGAACTTACAAAAACATTATTTTTAAATGGAGTCTGATTCCGAGAGCTTATCAAGAAAACTCATTATTTTAATAGCCTGACATGACACCTATGAAAAAGTATAGTTAACATGTCAATCTCTAGTTTGATTTCCTTACCACAGAAATAAGCATAACTTTTTGCATGTTATAATTTGAGACAGAGAATCGGTATGGAAAGCTTTCAAGTCTCAAATCAGTATGGAAAGTTTTTAAGTCTCAACGTGTATGATAATTACATTTTCTGAATGTTTACTGAGAGATTACTTGTTTTGCATGTGTGTTTCTTTTTTTTTTTTCTTTTTTGTTAAAACCTTTGTTACATATATGTGGGGACACCCCTATCCATGAAAACTCAGTGACCCCTTCCCATGGTCAGGGAGACTAAACATCCCTGTTTTACCAACACTGTTTTCAGCACAAATCCAAAACACAGCCTCATATGAGCTCTATTCCAGCCCAAGCCTCTACATAATAAAATAAAATTCATGAAGTTGATTACACTAATTTTTATGTAAAAATCCCACACTCTTGGGTTTTGGATATTTAGCTCCATAAAGGAAACATTATATGGGTTGAGACATAAGCTGGAGGAAAATTTCTCAATAAAACAGACTTAGAAACAGGGCAAACATCTTGCAAAATCTTCACATCTTCCAGAAATCTTTGATGCAGAGATTTTTCATCAAAACATTTTCTTAAATTTTTTGCTACCCGTGAAAGGGAAGGATATCTGAATACAGGATACAAATAATTATTTGCCTAGAAATAGGCCTTCTGCATTATATCTTTAACATTTTGCATCTCAAGACCACATAATAGCATATGAAGATGTCACTTGAATGATAGCAATTGGCTGAACATTAGTTTCAACACTGAACTCATTTGCACAATCACAGTCCAATTCAGCGCATATCCACTGCTGTTTATCTCCATTCTGTAGTTTCACCTGCTTCTTTCTTAGTATGAATAAATCATTAGAACAGATGGCAAAACCTTACCAATTAAAGGTGCTCTTATTCTCAGTGTTAGCCCACCACACTCAAACCACATCTATTTTCTAAAGAAAAGGAGCAGTTCCATGTTTTGGGAACATTTTCTGTTAGAATCCCTGATCATATTAAAAAACATTTAACCAAAAAGAAAACCATTCAATCCATAGAACTAGATACTTTCATTGCAATCTTTAGTTAATTACAGATGGCTTATTCTGATTATGTTCACTTTTTTGAAGGCTATGCAGACACAAACACCACAAATAGAATATCGTATCCTATGGTCAGAAAACAGGATGCATTGTAAAGCAACCAGATCTTGAAGAGGAAACATTAATGAAATGCATGGAGACTATTAGTCAAAGATCTTCCTCATGTATGATTGCTTATGGACATATTCGGCTGCAGCTCAGTCTGACAAACTTGCAATTGTTAAAACTTCCCGTTGGCACAACAAAGTCAAGAGTGAACTAAGGTATTTTCTGCAATCCTTTCTTTCTATACATAATAGGAATGGTGTAGCATCATCATTGATCTAAGTAATAATAATTTTTTTCACTGAATTTTTTTACTAGCACTCACAATGTAATCATCCATCCAGTATAAAAATGTAGATATAGAAACTTAATAATTTGAAGATACAAAAGTAAAGGCTGGAATACTAGTTGCTTTATCTGTAATATACCTGAAGTGTCAGATTTCATTTCCAAGCTCTGCATTCTTTTTTTATGATTGCTGTTTCACTCAGATTATATAAAGACTCTAGCTTGAAGAATGTATTTTTTATTTAGAATCAAATATCTGTTTACATTTAAGTTCTCCTATACCCCATTCAAGTCACCAGCTGAATATCATCCAGAAATCATAGTGTGTTAGTGAAGCAGTACAGACCTTGTTTTTCACTGACAACACCCACTTTTTTACAATACTAACAGACAACTTGTAAGTAGAAACCATAAGAATAATTCAAGAGTAAAAAGGCCTGGGCATGAATCCTTATCTTAACTTGCTATAAAGTTAAAGGAATAAAAAATTAGCATAGCTTGTTTTCAGGATCTTTTTAGATCTGATATATTGTGAATTTGCCCAAAGGTCAAACATTTGAGCTTTGTGATTTGCTAATTAATATATTCTATGAAACCTCAGTGCACCCATTAAGGGTTAATCATTCAGGTATCTCACAACCTAGATTGTGTGTGTTTTTTCATTTTCTTCAAGTGACAGATTTCTGAAATTTTGAATAGTGTAAATAAATTCTGATTAAGATTAATGCCATCACTGAAAAAAATCCTTCTTATAAGTTAAAAATGGTTTAATAGAACTTTTAGAAAGCTTTTGAAGTGAATTTAGTAAAGATCAAAGTGAAAGATTTGACAGTCCTGGAGCCCAAATTTAAAGAAAAGGGAAGAATCTCAATGAGCATGTTGCATTAATCACTGACTGAGGCGCTGTGCTTCCACAGAGCCTGTGTTGTTATCCTGCTAACTGAAATGATATTGATGCACTTGTGGGAGGTAAAAACTTATGAATTAGATAAGTATTACCTGTGCAGAGCAAACACTGATGAGGAAAATATCTAAGTAAAACAGTGTACACAAATCTTTTATTAATACACTAAATGAGTATTTGGCATTTATTATATCTACAGATGCTATGCCACTGTATTACTTTGTAATTCAAAGCATTTTAAAATATCTGCATGTTAGAGAACTTTCCATCTTAAATCCACTAAGGACCATTAAATTATAAATTGTGACCACATCTACAACAGGCACTCTAATTTAACCCTGTTACTCTTGCAGTAAATGCAATGGCCTGTGTTGTTATGAGGCAAGACTTACTTTCAAGAAGTGAAGAATCTATCACTCCAAATAACTGATCAATTATTAAAGTGTTATGTCAAATTTAGAATTACTCTGAATTTACATTCCAGATATTGTCTCTTATTACACTTTTCTTAGCTAAATTAAAGTCTTTTAATATTCATTATTTTTTCTCCATAAAAGCATGACTTTGGGAAATGTTGAAGAATGTGCTTGACTAAATTGCACGAAGACATTTAATATACTATAAATATGGTTAAATGCTAGTATAATCTTGAAAAATTGCTTATGAGTACTGAATAATTACTTGCAGGTACGTGACCACTTAATTTCCCATAAATACTTGGCTCATTTACATATAAAACAATACTTGTATTTTAAGCAAAATAACAAAAGAAAAAATATAAATTCACTTCTTCTAACCATTCAAATATTCCCCATTACCTGCATGGAAGATTTTGAGATGGAATTCTATGCACACAAAAAATGAGGACTTACAAAGCAGAAATTATAATCAGGTTAAAAATAACAAAAGAAAATTTGGTTTCAGAATCTCTAAGTGAAGTTAAAACAGTATAATGAGTATGCATCAAAATCAATATATGTTTGATAATCATAATTTTTGTCATCATCAGAACATGAGTTATAGGTCTGTATCTATACTTAGAAATTTATTAAATTAGTGGTTCTAGTGGGCTGACCCTAGCTGAATGCCAGGCACCCATCACAACTACTGCATCTCTCCTCTCCACAAGTGGATGTGGGAGAGAAAATACAGCAGAAAGTTCATGAGTTGAGATAAAGATTGGCACTGACCACTTGCCAAACACCTTCACAGTTAAACTCAGCTTGGGGATAGTAATGGAATTTAATATTAACAAAACACGAGAAGTATAATGGGAAGTAACCTGAAATCCTAAAAACACCTTCCCTCCCCTCCTCCCTCCTTTCTCAGCTCCACCTCGTCCTGCAGTGGTGCAGGAAGACAGGCTATGGGGGTTATGGTCAGTTCATTACCCATGGTTTCTCCCAGTGCTCAGGGAAAGGAGGTCCCATGCTCCAGTGTGGGGTCCCTCCCATGAAAGACAGTTCTCCATGAACTTCTTCAAATTGAATCCACCTCATGGGCAACAGATATCCGAGAACTGTTGTGATGTGGGTCCCTCTTCCACAGGGAGCAGTCACTCAGGCACAGCCTTTGCCAATGTGGATTCCCGATTGGATCACAAGTCCTATCAGGAAACCTGCTCCAGTATGGACTTCTCTCTCCACAGGTCAGCAGATCCCTGCCCGGACCCTGCTCCAGCAGGGGCCTCCCTTGGGATCACAGCCTCCTGTAAGGCATGTGCCTGCTCCACTGTGGGTCTCCTTCAGGTGCTGCAGGTGGATCTCTGCCTCCCCATGGATCTGCATGGGCTTGGAGCACAGCTGCCTCGTCACTAACTGCACCATCTGGCTGAGGGTAATAAATCTCAGCTCTGGTGGCTGGAGCACCTCCTGCCCCTCCTATTTCACTGCCTTTGGTGTCTGCAGAGCTGCTCCTCTCGCATATTCTTGCCCTGTTCCTCTCTGACTGCAATTAATCCATGCAATAAGTTTCCTTCCTTCTTGAACATGTTACCACAGACAAGTTACTATCATTTTGGATAGGCTGAGCCTTGGCCAGCAGCATGTCCATCCTGGAGCTGTCCAGCATTGGCTCTGCTGGACACGGTTCCAGAAGGTTCTCATGGAAACCACCCCTGTAGCCCCCTCTCTTCCAATACCTGGCCACACAAACTAAATACTGCAATTGAAACAACCTGAGTGCAAAATATTCAGAATTTTAGTTCAAATAGTCAGATTCACACAGAGGAGAAGAACTGGAGAGGCTGTTCATTGGTAACTTCAGCTGGCCACAGACTAATTTTCTGATGTGTTATAGCAAGTCACAACCTAACTGCAACTGTTAGCATCATAGGGAGGAAACTCTGAGTATGGTTCTCTTAATAAAAGTTGCAGAGATATGATAATTTTTCATCAGTGTGTGTTTCTGTGAGTGGCTCTTTAGTTCATATTCGTTTGCCTGTTTCCTCTTCTGCCCATCCCATGATCAGTATCTCTCAAATAAAATAGATAAGTAAAAATTTCAATGTTACTAAGAACTCGAAAATTTTGTCAAAATTGATATACCTTAGGTGAAGAGAGTGGCTTTGTCAGTGAACCTAATGAGAGAAAATGTGGGGGAAACATCACACAGACTTTTTTGGACTGGACTTCAAATATTGCAACATGTGCAAAACTTACAAATGTTTCAGCACCGAGAAGTGTTATCTGTCTCAGTTAATACATTTACAGACATATTTAAGTTTGTACAGATGTCAAATCTGTGAGAAAATAGACTTCTGCTGCTAAAAGTATTGCTACTTTTTCTTTGGAATTTCTTTTCACTTCTGGTCTGAATTTAAATTCTTAGGGATTGGTTACGTGGAGACAGCACTTATTAAGTAAGACAGGATAAAGTTTGCTAGTTGAACTGCTTTATACTTTAGCCACTACATTCTAGAACAAAAGTGGCCTTTTTTTGTTTTTTTGGGGTTTTTTTTCTTTTTTTCTTTTTTTTTTTTTCTTTTTTTCTTTTTTTTTCTTTTTTCTTTTTTTCTTTTTTTTTTTTCATTTCAAGGCAGCAAAAACTGAGATAGAAATGAGAAGGCTCTGGAGGCTACAGCTGTTGCACAAGAAATCTCCTTTTGGCGCTCTCGTCCCTAGTTCCCATACAAGCAGTTACACTGTAGAACATGTCATTTTAGTCCAGACTTGCATTGCAAAGATGCAGTTTCTGGTTCCTGATTGACTCTGACATAGATATATGTGACACAAGGGCTACATCTCATACCTCCTGCGCTTACAAGACTTTGGATTAAACTCTCATACTCGCCTTGGAGAAAAATATACTGATGGAGAAAAATGTGCCATGCTACATTGTTGTACAGCAGAGTAAAGAATTATTGATTGTGGAATTAAGATGAATAAATATGCTTGTATTAGAGTTTGCTTAAATGATTCTTTTTGTTGTTGATGGCTTTTAACCTGACTCTACACATATTGAAACTGATCATCTTATTTAAAGAGTTTGAGAGTTTGATCCCAGATAAGGTTTTTCAGACAAAAATGCTGCTTCTCTCTACAAATGATTACTGAGTACTAGGATTGATAAAGTTCTCTTTTTGAAAATTTCTAGATAATGTACAGGCAAAACCATTGTGTACTGAATTATTCATAACCAAACAACACTCTCTGGAATGGTTTCATGTTTACAAACCAGACATTTTAGAATTAGCCCAAATCAGCAACTGCACAGTTCTGTGTGCTACATATAATGAGGAAATATTGATGGTAGATTTTGATTAAAAGACCCCAAGCTGACTGTGATTAACAGAAGTGATTTGTTCAGCTGATTGAAGGAAGAAAGCCAATGGATTCAAGTACTTTCATCCAGCTAGCCATAAAATTATCACCAAGGTCACAGAAACAGCTCTTGACTGTTCACTCCCTGATCCAGGAAAGGACTTGGCAAAAAATACTTGAGGCAGCAGTACATACATGTTTTTACTTTAAGCTATTCTTATTGGGCTTTACAAATTTTGATAAGAATGTGGTTTTTATCATTTGTTTCACTTAAAGTCTTTTATTGGCACTTTCAACCAATCAATACTTGTGTTTTTCAAGCAGTCCAAGAGCCATACTACAAAAGGAACTGACTTTATTTTTATTTAATCATTACTTTTGAATTGAAACATGCTGTTCACTGATGTAGATAGTGAAGTACAATCCAGAAGACAAAATGAAAATGGAATATAAAGATTGCCTATTATTCTGAGCCACATCCTGTCACTATTTCTTTCTGTACCCATTCCTATCTGCCCAGTTCCTGCCTTTTACTTTTACATTTTAGTTATGTGTATAATATGATTATATATTCTATATGTTACATATTGCAAGCTGTTTAATTTTCATACTTTGAATAGTTATATTATTAATAATTTTCCATATATGTGAATACATTGCAAAAATATTTTTTTCATTCTATTACATAAACAAAAATGTATTCAAAAGCATTACAATGAGCTCAATCTTTTCAAATTGCTTGGTTCTTCTGTATGTAAAACCGTGGAACTTATTCAGCTTTTGAATTCAAATAAAGATGAGGACGTGACAGATACAATTCAAAAGAGTGATTCAAGGGACTTATTTAAAAGACATGATAGCTATGTAGGAAATGGAAAAAACAAGTTTTAGTAGATTTCTCTATTTGCTATAGTCTGTCTGATGTAGGAAGTTCACTAATAAGAGGGGAAGGCAGAGGGAGGCTTTCATGCATGATGATATATGTGGTTTGATAATAGGTTCAGAGAAAGCTTTTCATATAATATCAATATAAAAAAAAAATATGTTTTTGAGGTAAGATCAGCCCTGATTGATAAAGGACAAAGTAACTTTCATATTGGTAGGAGAAATCTAAAAGGAAGCTTCAAATCTGCTGCTTACAATAGTCTGGATATAAAAAGAATACAAATATGGAAGAAAAAAAACAGTAATGAAATTTTGGTAGTTTGCAGGGGAGTTATTATTTGGGTTTTGGGGTTTTTTTTGGTGTTTTATCTTGTTGGGGTTTTTTGTTTTGTTTGTTTTTTGTTTGCTTGGTTTTTTGTTTGGGTCTTTTTTTTTTTTTTTGGTTGGTTGGTTGGTTGGTTTGGGCTTTTTTGGGAGGGTTATTGTCATGAATCCTTTTAGAGAATTACCTTTACCTGCTTCTGAATAAAATCCCTGAGATTTCTGTTTGTACCATCAAATGTCTGCTATGTTCTTAGGGATAAATTTGTGCAACAACATAGAGAGAAGAACTAATAGGAAAAACCTTTCAAACAGTGCTGTATGTTTTATGTTCTCCTTTGTATTTGAAATCTAGGATAAAAGAGGCTTTTCTTTTTTCAGTCAGTACCCTATCAGCAGGATATCTAGAGTCTGTGTGTTACCTAGATATCATGAAAGCACCCACTGCAAATAAAAGTATCTGACATCATACTTTCAAAAAGAAATAGATCAAAACACTGGAAGATTAGCTTACACATTAATAAAATTTATAACTGACAAAAATTTTGATAAAAATCCAAAAATATGATAAGTAACATTTTCAATTAGTATAATACAATTCACTTCCTTACCCCACACATAAATGTCCTGCTGTAATGGAAATGCATTTCAGAAACACTGACAAAGGTGTTCTTCTTTATTTCAGTCTCTTCTCGTATGGGTTACCTTTTCTTTGATGGCTTAAACTTCTATAGATGGGGAAGCAAGGTTTCCATGACTTTTTTCCTGTTTTTTTCCAAATCAAAGACTTTGAACATTTTTTTTTATATTTTTTTAACCTTTTTCGGTATCTATTAAAGTGTATCTTTGGACTTCATTTCATTAAAATATAGTTTGTTAAAGTACATATAAGTGCAGAAAAAGAAACTGAAAAGTCACTTATCACAAATTTTCCTTTTCTGATAGAGTTTTATTCCATTACAGCTTTGCTTTGCAATTTGTTTATGCTTCTCTCAAGTCCTTCTATCTAACTTATGCCTGCTCTGAGCTTCCAGCCAAGCTGTTATCTGTTATTCATTATCATCTTTCCTATGCCAATCTTTTTTTTTAGTCAACTCACTTCTCCAAGACTTAAATAAATGAAAGTAATATTGACAGTGTATTATCCAATGCAAAAACATGGCAAGTGCAGAATAAGTGTGTGTGTTTCCTTGGAAGACTTAATTTATCGGTGGAAGTTTTATATCTAAGGAATATAATTTTTGATAATTATTCTTCTTGCTAAAATATCAGCAGAAATTAACTGTTAAACAATGCTCTATTAATATCTCTGAAAAGACTTTTCGTGAGTTTGTTTAAATCCTTTTGAAAGACGGGTGGAGATTTTAGAACTCAGAACAACAGTGCAGCAGTGATAAAAATGTAGACTTCTCATGGCTTTTGGTCTGAGTTTACCACATAATGCAAAGTATTTTTGTTAAAATATGGATTTAATATATATAAAATGTTATTCTATGTTTTAGTTTAATTTAATAGTGCTATTTGATATTAGTTTGTAATTATTTATATTACTTGATTTATTATATTACTTAGTCCTTCATAAGAACATGTTTTCACTAAGAACCATGATTAATAAGAACTACAATATTTCACCATATAAAACATGCCATAATAATTTTCCAGATAGGGATATATGTTGTTTAGGGGCACTTTCACCCATTAACAGCTACAAAACAGATTTTCTTCAATTTTGTGGGAATACAAGAGAAATTTATATTTAAAACTTTATATTAAAAATATGAAAATTACACTGAAATGAGTAACATATTCATGCATAAGTGGATTTAATTTCAATTTGGTTCAATTAAAGTGAATTGAAGTAGGAGGGAACACAATTTTGAAACCTTTTATATCTGTCAAGTCCCTTTCTATTTTACTTTGTTTGTTCAATTGATAAGTGTTTAAAACTCTTAGGCAGCCACAGACAAAAAGCCCATCCTAGGTAACAAGAAACAATAAAACAGATGTCCTGACATGATTTTTTTAAAATAACGATTCCTGATAAAAGCAAGCTGTATATATCAAATTGTTTCATTAAAGGGTTAGTTTTGATATCAACTGAGAGTTTAACTTGCCATGTGTGTGTGTGCTTTACAGTGTCATGTCATTGTATTTTCATGAAAGATAAAGATTCATGCTTCAGAAGAGTCAATAGATGTGAGATTAAGATACTGAGACTAATATGGTGAATGTCAAGTGCCATCATTTATGGCATTGGCTGAAAGTCCAGGCAGCAATAAGCAAGTGTTCTTAAATTCAGTTTGGAGGAAAACATACCAAAACATCAACAAAACAACAAGGTTTGTTCCATGCAGAAAAAAAAAAAAGAGGAAAGCTCGTCATTTTTCATGAAACTGAACATCTGACTGCTAACCAGGAATAGAATGACATATTGTGATTGATAATGACTGAGAGTCAGATCTGCTTCAAAACAGACCAGAGGCAATCTATATGACTATTACTTTTATACATTTTTGGCAAGTTCAAGTGAATGAACAAACATAAAAGGTTTTGTAGTAAAGGGTCATTATTTAGCAGAGCCCCAGTGAGTTTAAGAATTTTATTTTTTCCTGATTAACCCATCTGAAGTCCTGCCAAGGGGTTTGGACATGTCCCATGTACTTGAAATACTTTGTTCAATTTCTTTGTTTTAGCACAGTTCCTTAAGATTTCAGGTATCACAAACAACTGGGAATTTATTAAATTTCATCTGGAATTTCAGTTAGGAGGAACACTTACATTCACAAAATCATATCTTCAAAGCTTTAATCTTAGCATGAAAATGTAAAAATGAAAGAAATGCTCAGTTCTGTTATCACAAGTATGACCACAGGACTTTCAAGCATGAACATATACTTTCATATATCCAGAATTAAAGGTTCAGAAATTTGCTCCATTAGTGAATTGATAAGTAGGTATTCAAACATAGATATTTTACAATTATTACATCCTGTAGCCCTTGCACATTACTGAACTCTATGTGCAGAGTTACTTTATTAATTTGAGGTGAAATTTTTATCTGCTAGATGGGGAGGGGATATTAGGAAGAGTCATTGTTTCAGTTACTAAATGGAAAGTAGTGGGATTTTGTTTTCAAATAAGCTTGTTATGTGTTTAGGGAAGGTACATAGACATTAATCATGACAGATTTTGGGAAGGAGAGTACCCCATCTTAGCATGGCTCAGGTCAGCTAAACATAGTTGTTAAATACAGTGTTCTATATATGCTCTTTAGTCTTTTGTCCACTAAAAATACTGCATTTCCTTATTGTTCCGAGTCCCTACTTAATTCAACATGTCTTTTACAAAAGAGGTATAATTTTTCAAATTTGTTTTTTTAACTTATTAGCACTTAATAATAGAACCAACTTTGCTTTCTCTTATGTTAGTACACACTAATAAAAGACATCAACAGCACAGACATTAATACATTCAAAACACAAGCAAGAAGGGTATAATATCACCTAGAAAAAATGGAAAATGAGAACTAAAGTGGAGATAAGAGCAATCAGTCATATGGATTTTCACTTCACTGGAAAAACTGAAGCATAAGAACGTGGAAGAGAAAAACAGATTTTCTAATTCTACTCTATCACTGAGTATAATTTTGAGGAACACTTTGACAGGTTGTATTTAAAATGTTTCCCTGTTGATAATGCTACACTGAACATTTCCTTTTAATTGTTTGACACTATTGTAGTCTTCCTTTATACCTTCTTTAATTTCTTGTAGTGGAAAACTGATAGTTACCATGACTTTAAGAATAGATATGGAGCCTAATCTGCTGCAGACTTTTAAAAGTCTTTAAAAGACTCTTTGTCTAAAATGAGCTGTATCATGGCAGTATTGGTTTTCAAATAAAAATATTTGTGAAGGATTCAGAGACATAAGACTGAACACTGAACGGGCCCACACAATTTGTTCACTACATTCCCTTATTTGTTATAGCTTCTGTTCTGTTTTATTTCCCAGGTTTTGAAATGTTGAAATTAGGGCAGGAAAGTAAAAATTTACTGGATTCTATGCCATGCTTTCACACTGTGTCCTCAAAAATACACTTCAGCTTTTCAGCAAAGCACTGTTCAAATATTTGCATAACTTTGCATTAAATCTTTAAATAAAAAAGTCATGTCTAGTGTGGGATTTCAAATATAAAGGTAAAATTTCCACTAATCATGCTTTTATTAAACAATTTTAAATTACATCTGTTTTTCTTTTTTTTTATATCTTAATGGAATATTTAGGAAAGAATGTTATATATGTGATACAACTTAGAAAGTTACCCATACCATGATCAACATGTTAGGCATCTACAAAAAGTGTACCCTCTCTGGATCATCTCTGAATAACCCCGTGGAAATTTTTTGGTCTTCTGACTTTAGAAGAAACCTGAATAATTTATGTTCCTCAAACAGAAGTTGATGTCAAATGTTAACAAGTAAATGACTAAAGAAGCAATAAAAATATTGTTATTAATGAAAGAAAAAAAAAAAACCCTGTGTTCTATTGTGTAGCATGCCAAATATATTCCTTCAGAAAAAAGTTAACGATGATGGTATGCTGTATACTATGTTTGAAATATTCCTATGGTAAAGAAAAAAAAGATAAAAAAGCAACAAATGTAACAAAGATATCAGGATGTGATCAGTTTCAATTCAGTATTTTAAGAAAATTATAACCCAAGGAGAATGCCTGGAAAATGACTGCAGAGTGTATACTGTTACTTTAAGCATCTCTAAAATCAAGTAAAAGGGTGTTGATGGAGTTTTCTAATCCACTTTTTTTTTTCCTTTAACGACTCTTTTGCATTCACTGAACATTCATTTCCTTTTACCGAGAAAAAGAAATATACTCTTGTTAAACTGAAAAGGAAACATTAGGAATAGTGACTAATACAAATATCAAAAAGAAGAAAAGGACATAAATGTAATTTTGAAAGAGCAATTCTTTCAGGGGTTCAAGGCCTATCTTTTACTTCTCTTACTTCTCTTACTTCTGAGGACAAGACCAAAGAAATAGTAAATAAACAGATTCTTTGAGTGAAGGAAAAGCTCTCTGCACAAGAGATGCTACAGACTATTACTCACTGCTTCTAAGTGCCTATTTCAATAAAAAGAATTTGGAATGTTATAGCAGTTAGTAATTCAGACACACTGCCTGTTATTAGACCCCGTAAGTATGGTAATGAATGCTCCTCTCAAACAGTGATCAACTTCTTCCTTCTTGACCTGCACTTAGATCCTCCTCATAAAGAGAGCTTGTTGAGCATGTTATTTAGGGTTCAGTATAAAATTCACTTGAACTCCTCAAGTTGAAAGATTCTGCTTATTGATTTCTTGCCAAGGAAAATATTTAACTAATTTTAACCACCAGAAACTCTTCCTCAATGAGATAGCTACCAGAGCTATATACCCTACAGGTTGCACTAGCCTGTGCCACATAGTTAGTTTGACTCCTTGCTGTCGGAAAATATCATTAAAACTGAACTATCAAGAATTGTTTATGCCTATAGAAGCTTTCCAGAACATTTTGTTCCTATCGACTACAGGGAATAAAGAATGCAGAGGAAAGAATGAGGATTGGATAAAATAGTTCTGTGGAGCCAAGATATGTATTTATATTATTTTAATCAGTTTTTTTAGAAGTAGGAGAAAATATACCCAGCCTTTACAGTGTCCTTTTTCTATGGCTTATGTATTGCAGACTTCCAGTCAGTGTTAGTAGTTACGGTTATGGCTATGCCTCTCTTTTCTCTCTGTGAAGGAAGATATTAATATATTAAGATCCTGCAATGTAGACATATGGAAAAATAATACATAAATGTCTTCACCTTCTTTTTTTTTTTTTTTTTTTTTTTTGCATATTTTCAATCAGCCCCATCTGTAAATAGCAGCTGAATTTCCTAAACCTCACATGAGAATCAAATAAAATGCTAACCTGAGCATCCCCAAAATTATTTTGGGAATTGCATTTTCCTCCTCTCACTCCCAGCTAATTCAAAAGCCTATGCATGATTTAAACGGTTTTCTAGCTGATCCATGGAACAGGATGCAAACCAAAAGTATGTCATTTTAGACTGTTGAATCTAGTCAATAAGGATTGCTGATATCTTGCTAACCTCTTCCTGAAAGAATCACAGGCAGAGAGAAATTTTCATTGTTTTTAGGCAAAAAACCATTTTCTTGTCTAGTCTGAACTATACTTATCTCTATCTAGCTATCTACCTGTACAGCTTATGTGTATTCAGTTATTCTGTTTTAGAGATAATCTATTCTAAGCATGAAGACTTTATTATTTAATTAACGAATTAGTGAACACTGTAAAGTTGACCTTCACAGGCAAAGAATTTTCTTATTATAACTTTCCTTTTTAAACACAGAACATTATAAGTCTATGTTATTTACCCACAGAATATCTGAAGAACTTGTCAACAGGGGAAAAAAAGAGAAAAAACCCAAGGCTCCTAACTACAAATTCAAATGTTGAAACTGACAGAGTTTGGTCTCCAGACAGGCCATGCTATGAGCACTTGGCTTATTAGTGCCAAAAATCAAAGAGTATGCAAGATACAACTCTTCGGATTGTCAACAGAAATTTATTGGCTTTAAATATGTTAGTTGGCATCTTTTGCCGTTTTGAATTCGGATTATTCATTTTTTCAAGACCAATGGACACATTAGAGAAAGAAGACAGGCTACAGAAACAGTCAAGAGGAGAGTTAGCCAAATCTCTGGCAGAAATGCTGAGATACTAGGTAGAGATCTAAAGGAGACAACATGTGGAAACTATAGAAACAAAACAGTAATGGACTCTGTGTGATTTCAATTCCTCAAAAGGGAAGCAGTCAAAGAAGCAGCTCCTGTGTCAAGCTGCAGAACATCAGATTTCTGAAGATTTATTGAAAAATGTAACATTTTCAGGCAATTGAAATGTAGATGGCAAACAGAGTATAGATATCTCATTAGAAGGGAGAGAGGATTAGAGAGGTGACTGATATACTGAATCACTGAATTACTGAATTACTATACAGTTTGTACAAAAAAAAAATCCCGCCCAAAAGTCTGAGGCTATTAGAGTAGGTTTTGAAGTAGACATTGTGCAAAGTATTGACTATTCAAGAATTAATCACTTATACATGATTAACACAGTGACTCAAAATACTTTGTGTCTCTGGGACTTTGAGGAAGGAGAAGAGAGAAGGTGTTCAGGGCAAGACAGATCTGGTGGCTGTAACTGCAAACAAAAGGGGGCAAAAAATGTACCAAAAATATTTCTATGTGAAAGTAAGGACTGAAAGTCTATCTGTATCTCACTGTTATTACTTATTTCTTAAGAGCCTAAGAAAAGTCAAAGAAAAAATAAATCACAATAGGTAACTATTATCTCTGTTGCACACATGAAGGTTTGCTTATAACTCTGGGAATTATGCTGAGAAAGTATTCATTTCTGGTTTAGAATAGCTGCTCTGCTGTGACACCAGCAACTGCAGGATATTTATGGAAATAACTACAAGAAAATGCACCTTCCCTTCCCCTCACACAGTGGGGGGGAGAAAAAGCAGAAAAATCAACTGGTACATTAAGTAAGACCAGAATGCAGATGTGTGGGGTTTCAAACTTTTTAGTGTACTGGAATACTGCAGTGTGTCCTGGTTCCAGCCAGGATGGGGTTAATCTTTGCAGTAGCCAGGAGAGGGCATGGCCAGGAGACAGAGGTTAATTAATATCACCCTACATTATTGCTGGGGGTAGGGTTAAGGGATTCCCAGGGAGAAGGGGTTCCTTCTAGTCCAGCAAATCTGGCAAGGTACATTGTCTATTGTTGGGGATTTTCCATGTGAATTACTCCCTTTCCTTGTAGCTTCTGCCATTTGAATAGTTGCTATTACTGTTTGTTTTGTTATCTCTTTGCTGTCCCCAGTAAATTCTTCTTATCTCAACCTCTGATCTTTTCCTTTTGTGCCTCCAGTTCTTCTCTCCAACCCCCGACATGGGAAAAAGGGAGGGGAAAAGCAGGGGATCAAGGGAGTGGCCTATGGTTTGGAGAGTCTCATTGGTGAGGCTGAACCACCATTCCTAAACCACGCCCAGTGAAAGGTTTGATTTTGTTATTATGCTCTTTTTCCACTTTTACAAGTGACATCCACATGGACAGGAGCAAAATAATAAAAAATATGAATCTCTAATTTTAATATCCATCAAAAATTGTCTCACTCAAGAAATAAAACTTCTAATACCATGATAAGAACATCTCTGACACATCTCTCCAGGTTTTGGGTATATTTACAAATAGTTTAATTCATTGCAACTTTTTAAATGTAGAATTTAAGTATCATATGCAGACCTAATGTCTTTCTCATCAGTGAAAATCTGTTGAGAAATTAAAAACTAAAATAACTCACCCAGCAAACTAAAGTAAATAGGTCTTATATTACTTACAGGAAATACCCCAGAAGACTACAGCAAATTTAGATTACTACTGAATTTTAAGGTTGCCTGTGTCTTTTTAAACCTGACAAGGTATCTAGTGAAGAGATGCAAATAAAGAGAAATTTAGATTATGGATGAGCCAGCTACTGAATGTTCATGACTTAGAATAGTGTTTTATAATTTACAGTTTATGGGTTTGTTTTAGAGCAGAGTGACAGCTTGGGTAAACATCTCCATTTTTAAGTAGTACTGTTTATTACAAAGATGAATTTTTTTTTAAAAAAAAGAGTGCTTTTTTCTCTTTTTTGTTTGGCCTCCTTAGCCAGTATTTGAACAAGTCATCACTATTCCTATGGATGCACATGATAGTATAACTAATAGGATGCTGACTTTGGGTAGAGTTTGCCATATGATTTGCTACTGTAGGGAAAAGCAAAACTGAAAATTCAATGACATCTCATAAATAAGCAGATAGTGATGGAAAGATAGGTAGAAAGTAAGGCAGATGGAAATACTTTCAGATTCTAGACAGAGTTGATCATATTTTGAATGATAAGGAAAAGGTGGCTTTTACATTATAACTGAACAGTATTTTCCATAACTGTTTTAAATTGAAATAGTCTTAATTTTCTATATCAAATGGTGTATGAATTGTTTCCTACTGAAGCTGGCAGCATTCTTGGAAAAGGATAAATGATAGAGACAGAAAAGGGAGGATATAATGTCATTCAGTTCTACAACAAGCCTCATGAGACAGTATTTTGACAGCAAATCCTGTCAAAGTAAGACTCCTGAATAAATAACATGAAGTCTGTTTGTTCTCTGAGATCTTGCTCTGGAAAAAAATTGGATCATTGAGTTCCATCCTCCCTGCCAGGAGGAGCATGGTTCCATTAGACCAGCTTACACAGAGCCCCATGGTTTAGAACACTTCCAGGGATGCGGAATCCACAACCTCTCTGGGCAATCTGTTCCCATGCCTCACCAACTTCACATACTCATAGCTATAATATATATATAAAAAATCCTAAGTTACAAAAACAGATCTGCTCTGACTTGAGGTGTATACTTCTCAATATCAAATATGTATTTGTTAATGAGACAAATGAAAGTGGAAACAAGGCAATAAATTGCTTTCTTAAACTTTTTAACATGACTCACCTAAAAAGCCACAAAACCACAAATCTTCATAGAAATTATGATAATACACATCATACTTTCATAAGTGAATTTCAGCATGTCCATGATGGCTGTGGTTCAAAATCAACACAGTGCTGCACTCACAACTCTTCCACCTGGGGCCAAAATTACCCGATGTGAACCTTCACAGAGAAATGTTTGTCTGACCTGTATTTGAAAGCTCCTATTCTGCCTTGCTTCAGTCTTTCTCCTTTCTAGACTAATCTGAATTTTATCTTTTTCCACTGGATTTAAGCATGCCTCTGCCAAGGTGCTGGTGTTGGGGAGAATGCAGGGGCAGCCTCTTTAAGGAGAGGCTCTAATGGAACGACTTTCTCTGTGATGTGCTGGTTCCGATGAACCCATCACTGAGGAGACACATCTGAGCCCCTGAGTCAAGCTGGCAGTTCTTCTGGGAAAATTAGATTAAGAAAGGGCAAAACCACCACAGATCACTATGAGGGGAAAATGAGAAAAGAAGTATCAGAAACTTCTGCAGAGTTCAGGTGAGGGAAGGAAGAGAGGAAGAGGAGGTGCTCGAAGCACCAGAACAGAGATTTACTTGTGGAGCAGATACCCTCACTACAGCCTGTGGAGAACTCCACACCACAGCAAGGGCATAATCACTGAATGAACTGTAACCCATGGAGGAGCAGGAGAATAGTGTGAGGAGAAGGAAATGTTATGGACTGACTGTATTCCACCACCAGCCTGCATTGCACAGAGCAGGGAGATAGAGTCTGAAATGCAGGAGTGAGTTCAACTCCGGGAAAGGGAAGGAAGACAGTGTGATATTAATTTGTCTTCGATTCTCGCAATCCAAATCTATTTTAACAGACAGTAAATTAAATTTTCTCTAAGTCTAGACTGTTTTTCCCCTGATAGTATTTGATAAGGGATTTCCCTGTCTTTGTCTCACTTTACAAGTTTTTTTTGTCTAATTTTCTTCCTCCAGTCCCATTAAGGAGGAGAAGTTCGAGTGGCTGGGTGGGGGTCTGGCAGCTTGCCAAAGTCGGCTGTCTACAGTATAACCTACCAGAAAAATGGGGGAGAAAAAAGAAAAAATCTCAGACCCCACAGGAATAAAATACTTTTGGATTATATCTCTATGATACACAGATTGGCAGTGAAGCAGATTTCAGAGAGAGGTTATGAGAAGAAATATATGGTTTCAATCTGTGCCTCACTGATAATATTGATTTGTAAAGGCAGACTATCACTTCTGCTACATCTCCATCATTCCATAGTCCTGATGTTATTCTGCTCCTGCAAATCCATTAGCACTAAAAGGATCAGCATACATCATTTGGCCTGTATCTGTGAGGAGGCATTTGCTAAGAAAGTTATTTGGCTGCCCAAATATATGCTGTTTTGGAGCTGCTAATTTTTTGAAGGAAAGCGAGTAAATTTTACATGGCAAGCAAGGACACCAATGACCACGTGACTGTCTCATACCTTTCTTAGACCAAACTAATTTTCACAGCTGAACTGGACTTTGGAATGAAAAAATCATCTTTCAAATTTATGTGGGTGTCATGTTTTGAATAAAAAAAATTATAAACTGTGTATGTATATGTATATGTACGTGTATTTGTATATGTATATGATTTTATTTTTTTAATATTGAGCATCATCCAGGAGTCAAGCTTGTATTTCCAGTCCTTCAAATCCAAGAGAATGCCTTTGCACAATTTCAAGAAGACTGTTGTTATTAATTGAAACCTATGTGAGAATAAAATAAATTGCCCTTTTGAAGGATTCTATTCCAGATGCATAGGTCAATTTTTTCCCTACAATTTTCATTTTTTCAATTTTAGGATTCAGGATTCGATTGGTCTTAATGGTTTCTGTAAGGATTTGGTTTAGGTTACAAAAGTTGCTCTTCAAATTTTCTTTGTTTGGGACTTTGAAATTTTTTTTACAGATCAGTTTTTTATTTCAGTCTGCTTAAATTTTCAAACTGTAATCATCTGGCCTGGGTCCCCAAAGCCAAAAGTGCTTTCAGCCATTTCAATCATTATCATTAGGGTATAGATATGAAGTTACTGGGGTTTTGTTTGAATAAACTGCATTTCTTCCACTAACAAACTTCAGTGATAACTCCCATTCAGTCTTCTGAAAGCCAAAGAAACACAAATCGACTAGAGGTTTTTGTTTTCTCTTTTGTTTTCTACTCTATTCCTTAGTTTTTGATGGCAAAATGCATTTCTTTTAAATTTTACTGCCAGGCCCAGTGACACACTTCAATTAGAAATCAGGGGTGTATGCTCAAAATGAACTAGTGTAACTTTAGTTGCTTCACTGGACTGGCATAATCTCATATCAGATGCAAAATCTCAGCAATAATCACTGAATTAGAAAAAACAGCAGCGTCCAAACCGAAGCATCACTGCTCTGTTTTTCCTTTAAAATTTGCATATAGGAAGCAAGTATTATAGTTTAAAATGTATTATTTAAATATAGTTATTGCCTTGAAACTCATTAGACACACACAATTTATAATGACATTACCAAAATGTCTTCACTAAGGAATAATACAGACCACCACAGTGAATTAACACACTTGAATAAGAAATGTGCTGCCTGCTGCACAGAACAACAGTTGGATTTGGTTGCATGTGTCAGATCAAATCATAGTTAATAAGAGCATTCACTTTTCTGATATGAACAGAACAGACAAAAAAACCTTCTTGAAGATGTTTACCCCTAGGATAAATGAAGCTCGAGATTAAGACACTGAAGAGCAGGATATCAGTGAGCAGATGTTAGGTGATGGCAGGAATTAGGGATGCTCGTGGGAGAATTGCCTACTGCCAGCTGCAACCACCCTAATTATTGTGAGACAGGGTGCCAGAAACATGAGAAAATGTAAACAGGGGTAATCAGGCTATATTGAAAAGGGTATTTAGGAAAAACTGTCAGATTTACAACAGCAAAAAAAGACTGAAAGTCACTGAGAATTTTTGAAAAATATCGCTATCTGAAAAAGGTCCAGATTATTGGAACCACTGTGACAGAAGAATTTAGAAAATGATCACTCACTAAATTATTAGGTCTGCAGCAGGATGCACCACCAATGACTGCATCATTTCTGAGGTCTTATCTCTAATATAAAGACAAGTCTACTTACACTTGAATTTGTTTTGACAGTTCAACTATTTCTACTTGAATTTACACTTCAATTTAAGGTCAAAAATCCTGTTTGATTTCTCTGTTATGAACAGCCACCCATAAATCACTCAGTAAAACACTGAACATTCATTTTAGACCAAGGTAGGCATCGCAGAATTGTGCCGATTGTGGTGGTTTTGGCCAGGATAGAGTTAATGATTTCTTCATAGTATCTAGTGTAAGGCGATCTTTTGGATTTTGGACTTCCACTGCAGGGATGAGCAACCATTTGTGTGGGGCTGGCTGGAGTTAAACCACAGCACTGAGGAACTGAAGACGAAAACTGAACCTTGGTTGTTCTATGGACCATGAGCATCTGTGGCAGTGAAGACACATTGTGACTTCGACAAGGATAGTCTGGTCCAGTCAGTCCTCCCCCCACACCTCCACACCTCTGATAGGCTGTGCAATTTGTCCTAAGGTAAGGACAAGGATAGTCCAATCCAGTCAGTCATCCCCTCACACCTCCATACTTCTGATAGGCTGTGCAATTTGTCCTAAGATAAGAATGCCAGGTGGATATTGCAGGAAGAACTGCCTTTATGCCCATGTAATTAAAGTATTCCAGACATGGGGGAGCTGTAATGCATTGGTAATATTATGATACTGTATTAGCAATAAATCTAATTGTAATCATACACATTATCAGTGTCATACCTATCATGCCTGATCAAGAGTCTTCTAATATTCTGTCACACACATCTATCAGAAATCTCCCTCAGCTGATTCCCACTACTCTATTGCATGAAGACACACACTTTTTCCATTCATTTGTATTGCAGTGTTGGACTTATTTGTGGGTCTACAGAGAGAGAGGGGAGCCTTTTCGCTGTGCTTCTCCTACCTTGGTGAATCTCACTATAAAACAGCGCTCACATGCAGTGTTCTTGTCTTATTTATTTTCAGCATCAGTTCAGAACTCAAAAGTATCTACAGCTATTTGAGATTTCCTACCATGCCTAAAACATCTCCACTGTGCTAACACATACTGCTTTCTACATCTCTGGCAATTCAATTGAGGTCTAGCTTTAGGTGTTTATACATAGATATCTGCATGCTCAGTAGATGTCTGTGTCCCTAATACCAGCCAGCATGAAAATGAAAGTGGTTTAGCTCCCCTGCAAACAGGTGCCTGCACTTGCCAGCCAAGTGCCTGAGTATCATCTAAGCACTGAATTTGTTGCCTGGAGAATGGTTTTGCTGCTCACCCTAGGGCACCTGGTTTTATCTGAGACTCTCCAGAGAATCTCACCAGGCTTCTAGACACCTCTCCCAGCAGGCATTTGATCGCAACTTCTACATCAGATCTGACAGCCCCACGGATGTCTGCACTGGATATCTGGGATATCCAGCCTGAGTGTGTCAAATGACAGTAAACACATCTGTGTGGGCAGTCATGCTCTAGATTTGTATGGTTTGTAACACAAGGCAAGCATGAAATAGAGTTGAAGGTAGCAGTTTAGGTTTCTTGATCATTGACCAAACCCCCATTTTGATTCTAGTCACATCTGAAGTGAAGTTGAAGTCCAACTGATGCTAACAGAAAGAGAAAATAAGGAATAAAGACAAGGGATAGCTTAAATCTTCAGCTAGTGTCGTAGACATCTTTTCATGAAAAATCCTTTCCTTAGGATTTTTCCTCCTGAGAAGCTGAGAGGCCTCAGGAACAAAATGGAAACAATGATTATCTGCTGCTGTGGAATGCAACAGGTGGATCTGCGATTGGTCTCATAGAATTGTTTGTAACTAATGGCCAATCACAGCCCAGCTGGCTCGGGCTCTCTGTCCAAGCCACAAACCTTTGTTATCATTCCTTTCTATTCTTAGCTTAGCTAGCCTTCTGATGAAACCTTTCCTTCTATTCTTTTAGTATAGTTTTAATGTAATATATATCATAAAATAGTAAATCAAACCTTCTGAAACATGAAGTCAGATCTCTGTCTCTTCCCTCAACATAAGACCCCTGTGACCACCGTCACAAACTAGTACTTCCTTTAAGGAACGTGTCTGCAGTCAAATACGTGCTATACAGTGCAAACTGAGTAGATAGAGCACTTCTAGATATTTTTCAGGAAGTGTCAGCAGGTCTAATTTTAAAAGGGCAGGTCAGACTGTAATGGTACAGCTCAGCTTTTATTTCCTCCATAAGAAGGTTAATACAGTTTTAAAAGGAGGGAAACGAAAGAACATGCTGTAACCTTTTATCCTTGTCTTTAATCTGACACTAACAAAAAACGGAGGAAATGCAGCCTGTCACCTCCTCTCACATCAGCATGGGCTGGTATGTGCCTGGAGTTCCCAGAAAGCAGTCTCAGTCACAAACACCTTTAGATGGGTGCACAGATGCTCCCAGGAGACAGCCATACACACCAGTCTGCTCACACTGCATGGGAAATAAGAAATAAACTCTCAGGGGAGCAGTGACATAGAAAGAAAATAATGTTTCTCTCTCAGGCTTTAAATATCCTTTGGTACTATCAGTGTTGTTAATGGTCAGGTATTTGGATCAGGTATTTCATTGTGTCCAAAAGATTCTATTTAGGTCAGTGGTAGAGTTCTGCTACTCCAGTGAAAATATTGCCATTCTGGTCTCACCTGTATCTCAGAAAAATTGTCTTCTCTTTATGGTGCCAACAGAGACAAGCATGTTTCTTGCTGTGGAGACACCACTGTTGGGCTGGGGGTGGCAAGAGAAGATCTGGAGGAAAAGTTACTTTTCATTGGAAAAATTATTGTTTCTGTAGGCCATTTGGTACAAAGCAGCAGTAGAAGTTCTGGAAGGATAAAAAGGTTTGTTATGTTTGAAGGAGATCTCTCGAGGTTACTCCATTCTGTTGATTTCAGCAAGAATCCTTGGATGGAGAAGAATGATTTCATGGGGTAGAATGGGGTTTAAAGGCAAGCATGATTTGCAGGCAAAGTAGCAAGGAGATATCTAACTAACTGATAATGCTTTTGATCATTTTACCACCCCTGCTGAGTGCTTTAAAAAATGATGCCAGAAATCTCAATGAAAAAGATTTAATAAGGTTAGACAAATTCTAACCTTATTAAACTCAAAGTTTAATGGCAATTATAAGACTATGTACAGTATTGCAGCCTACTGCTCTGACAACTCATATATGGAAGGAAAAGAAACAGAGAGGCTGCGAGGCACATGGGGAAGAATTAGCAGATATATTTGTAGGTAAAAGTCATGAAGCTGTCTCCCACCATGCTTGTTAGCACAGTGTGTAATTCTTGCCTAGTGGCTTCTTATAGCTCTCTATTGGACCTGGACATATCTGCATTTAAAATAAAAATAGCTGTACGCTGAGAACACCAGGAGAAATAAAAACAAAGCAAATATTTAATTAGGAGACTTCAGGAGTATTTAAGAAACCTTACTATATAGAATTTATTTTGCCTGTTTAACTTTTGTTCATTTACACAAATGCTAGGTAAAATATAGAAAAATGAAGGGTATGTAGGAGGGATTCATAGAATTATTCTAAGAAAAAATAGTTTTACATAACTGCCTTCTTGTGACTTGTCTGTTCTAACTCAGGAGCGCAACAGAAAACAAAAGTCCATCTTACCCAAGCTTCTGAAAATGTCATCATTTTTGCTGAGAAAGACCCCAACTGACAGATTGCAGTTAGGATTTGTGGAATATTTGAAAAGGTGTAGTTCTTCCAACACAGATGAAAAGGAAGAACTTTTATGTCATAAACAAAATTTGAGCTAAGAAATTTTGTGTTTTCCTTTCTATAATCATCTTGAGTACTGCACAAATCAGAAACGGAAAAAAAAAAAAATCCTTTTTCTTTTCTAGAATTCTAAATGGAGCTGCAAGGTCAATACTACCAATCAGGCAAGCAGGATGAGACAGCTACTCATAGAGAACAAATAATTTCCTAGCTGAAAAGGTTGCAATTTTTAAAATCCTGGATATTTAACATAGCAGTGTTAGCATTAAAAATAATGTCTGATCCCTTTTATCAAAGCATAATACATATTTTCTACCCCTGCCAATTGTAGCAAGACCATACGCAGTAAATTTAAAAGTATAAACCCATGATTTCCCACATAGCTTGTAGCATTATTTTGCACAAACACTACGACTGTGGTATTATATAATAACAATGAGGTAGATGACCAGAAATAAGACTAGCTACTTTAGCATCCTAAGATAATACTAAATGGAAAAAAAAATCCACAAAACAAAACGACAAGCAAACAGCACCAAAAAAGTTAGAATTATTTTCTACAGTATTGCCAATGTAATACTCACGTCTAGAAATGTAACTACACAGCTATGCCCATTACCAGTCACTTTCTTGGGATTGCACATGACTGAAGGAGGATAAACATAGATTAGAGCAAACAATACCATGAAAACAGATGTTCAGTTTGGAGGTTCTTTCCTGTAACAGAATGTGCTTAAAAAAGGTGCATTTTCTCCACCAGTCCAGAATACACTTACTGCAGTGCATTTCAGCAGGGAACAAATATGTCACAAGTTCTCAGCTATGACAGAGATTTTATTGAAATATTTTTTATACCTTATTAGCATATTTTCTTACTGCGCTATCTGCCTGGAATGGTTTTAAAAACTGACTTCATTACAGACAGATGTACAAGCAAATTGCAAGATACATAGCTGATAGCGAAAAGAGAACTCCAGTCTGGCAGAGCTTCCAGTCTCAGGTCTGAAGCTGCTGACAACAAGGCTCAAACTTTACAAAGCTTCTCATATTGTTTCTCCCAGATTCATTCTTCATTATATGTTCTTTTTGTTTCCATGTCCAGAATTATTAAGCCGAAGGACCAAACACATTTTCAGAAGTGCATCTCCCTTCCAGTGCCATTACCTTGACATTTTTTTGCAAATATGTGTGGATTTTACAAAACTACAGGTGTTATTTATTTTTCTGACTTAGGTTTACATGGCAGCGTATTGGTAGTGGAGAAGTTGCAGGGATGGTCTCCATGAGAGGACACCAGCAGTGGCCCCTGTCAGACACAGCTGGTTCCAGTGGACCCAGCCCTGGTCAGAGCCGATTCCACCAGTGACCCCAGTGCTGCCTCTGTGACAGCTCACTTAAGAAAGGGTAGAAAATACTGTGCAGCAGCTGTGAAACATGAGTGGGAAAATATGCGCAGACAGCAGGGAAGAGTGGGAAGGAGGTGGTCCAGGCAGCAGAGCAGAGATTCCCCTGCAGCCTGTGGAGAAGACCAAGGCGAAGCAGTTTGTGCCCCTACAGCCCATGGAGGACCACATCAGAGACCTGAGAGAAAACATCACGGTAGGAAGTATCACTCTACAAATGCTATTTCTTACATTGCACTTTTGAACATTAGCTAGTGCTGGAGACAGAATAGAGACCTACATGGACCGTAGGTGTAAAACTGTGTTCACTTTTATCTTGTTCTGCTAAGGAAAGTGAGATCTCAGAAATCTTTAGAAGTCTTAGTGTCTTCAGAAGTTTTAGGAAGGCATAGTAGGCTTCAAACAGAAATGATAAGTTAAAGGTAGAAATTTCCATTCAAGTTTCATTGGGATACACTGTGGGGTAGGTCTGGAAAGAAGATTTTTGGACTTTAGAACTGCTAAGATATTCCTCTGCAAGTAAATTAGATTTGATTTCTGGAAGATGGTGTTTTTATAATTTAAAAAATATTTAAGTAATCAGTAACTCTGAAGTGCTCAACATCCTTCACAGTTTCATATTCACTATGAGAACTAAAAGCACTCAGTACAGACTCAGATCCAGGAATAAAACCACTTATTTGAAACAGTTTTTACAGCAGAATATAGTAAGGACTTTTTATAGGACTCTCTAGGTTTTAATAGACAGATATTAGAAACTGTAATGCAGTAGAATATTATAATAAAACAAGACGAGTAGTAATATAAATGTACATTAACTCATTTGCTAATGATCAACATCAGCCACAAGAACAGATGTCAGTGGTTTCACGTCCTTTCATCAAACGGGAGACAGAGCCTATTTAAATGTTTTAATTGTTGGGAGAGAAATGGATTTGCTTTTATCCAATCAATACTGCTTTGACCAAAAATCAATTAAACTGACAAGGCTTCTCTTATTGAAGTAAGTAGGGGCTTTAATTAAATTCCATTCTATAGTTTAAGCAAGACACTGGAAGACAAGGAGAACCCAAAGGCTACTTTGTATTTACTGAGTATATTGGAAGCATGGTTTTAGGAACAAATCATAAATTAAACTTTGGGTACATTAACCCTTTATATCATGCTGCATATCAAAATGAAGCCAGAAATGCGCTGCGTGATCATTTATTACAGTGAATATAAGTATGTACAAGGGCATCCTCCTATTTCCTCAGAAAACATCATTAGTACTAAACAGTCTCTCTTTGCCTATTTCTTTAGAAGATCACTACACAAAAATGAGACACTGCAGAATAACAACAGGCTCCATTTAATTGGTGCAACCCTTCCCCCTGCCTATCAGCAGCACAACTCAATATTCACTCTGGGGCAGAGAAGTTATTAAAGGATTTCAAATGATATTTTCAAAGGGAATTTTCCCTTTTTCTTATTGCCTCTTCAAATCTGAATCACTGGGTGAGAAGGGAGGCCAAAGAGATGGGAAAAAAGCTTACTTCCTAGGAAATTATTGGAAATGATGTCATGAAATCAAACAGGCTTTGGTATAAAAAATCTTCAGAGGAGAAAATACACTTTAAGCAAAAGATCTAAAATACAAAGTCTTTCTGCAAGTGGCAACACCTCAGATCACTTAGCCTGGAGGTGCTATCATTTCAGTCCTCTGATGTGATGCTATTCCAGCTTATTTTCCTCAGGCTGCTTTGCTCACTAAAGCAAGTAATTAGAGTAGCAAATAATAGATCCAGAGTCCCAAATTAACTTCCAATATTATCATCTTGTTGCTAGTGGCTAAAACATTGATAAATCTATATACCTCCCTGCAAAACAGCTACTAAAAGAAATGATTTAGTAAAAATAATTTTCAGCACCCTTGCTCTAAAATATGCCATTTTTGTGCAAATTAAATAGCATAATAAGTGATCATAAGGTTCTTTTTAATTGCTCATTGGTTCTGTCCACATATGTTTCACCTACAGAAGTTCTTGTGTCAGTGAGCATCTCCAACTTGTGTCTCCAACTTGCAATGGCAAGCTTTCTCTTTAGATGAATAGTTTTTCAAAGATTAGTGGATTATTGTTAATGTGGTAGAGAAATCAGCCCAAAAAAGGATCCATTTTGATTTCAGGAGACTTTTCTTTGTTCTTTACAGTGTAATGGCAATTACAGTCCTCAGCATTAACTAGCACAGTGTTTTCTGCTTATAAATAACATTTTTTTCAAAAATTATTAATTAATAATTAACTTATAGTTTGCATAAAAATAACCATATATATGTGTCTATTACATTTAACATTTTACATTATCTTACTATATAAAAGAAAGTATTTAATATAGGCAAATTATACAAACTGAATGCAAAATTTGATGAACATGATTTTTTGTTTGTTTCATATTGAGTTGAAGCTTTTGCTTTTTATTCTGCTACACATCATCTACAGACTCTGAAGTATTGGAATTTCCTACAGAGAAATGACATTTAGTGATTATTTTTAAGTGATTGCAACAGCTGTGGGTAATTGTTCAAATTATGGTGGTATTTATGTACAAGGTACAATCCTTCTATTCTCAAAACAACAATAAACTTCTGGAACAATATAAAGGCAAAATTTAAATAAAATGGATAGATAAATAACTAAATAAACCCCCAAAACCTGCAAAAAAATAAACTTCATGCTTGCCTCAGCTCTGTTCAAAATGTTAGAGCAATGGATTCATACAGTATGGTAATGTTAAACTTATGAAATTCTCTGTCAAAGCCAGTTTCAAATTTGCATACGCCACTGAATATTTCTAAGGCTCTGAAAAATAAATGTTTATGAGAAGTTTTGATACAGGTTTTGATGAAATTTGCAAATATGTTTCTTCTTGTCTTTCTACAGCTGTCTGCATATGACGTAAGAGTAGAGCTCATGTTGCCTACTTCTTCCAATTGGTGGACAAGTTAAAACTGCTGCTAAAACATTGTGTTATGAGGGTCTGTGATCCAAAAAATGTTTATTAACTCCTACATAGGCCCTATTGAGCTATTGACTTTCTTGCAGAGTGTTAAATACTTTGTTATTTATCATAATAGCCATAGCATGGGTTTTGATCCAGAAGAAGTCATTATATAAACTAATCTGTAATATATTTTCAGCAAGAATGACCTGCCATACCCTAAGAAGATTTAGTCAAATTCTGGTCCAACTCTGAATGCCTACTTTTGAATTAATAACTTGCCAGTTGCTTCGCCAAGCAGTGTGTAACAGCCAGGATGAGACACTTCTATCTGTCTACAGCACCTTTAGTGCTGATAACAAGGAAGCAGCTTCTATGGCACCTTTTGTAAGATTTTCTGATATTATTAATAATTTGCTGTACATAGATCATGAGCTGTTTGGGAAAACAAGGCATTTTGGGATTTATGCAGAACTGAACTGCTTTTTAGTACCTTATTCCTTTTCCCAGGAGTGCACAAACACATCAAAACGTCCATGCCAGCAGCACCCTCAGTATTCTGTGTCTCTCCGTGTTCTACACTATTTTCTACATAATGGGCTAAAAAGAGATTTGGAGAGCAGGTATCACACAGATAATGCTACAGAGGAGAGTATTTTTTAACTGAAATCCTGAATTATTTAAACTTAAAATGTTGCATAAAACCAACTCTACTTCAACTAAATGTCAACAAAGGATCTAAAAGTTACTGAAAAAGCTGTTTTCCACATTTTTTGACTTCTTTTTTCTTTTTGAAGGAGATTGTATTTGAAGGAAATTTTAAACGTATAGGTATCTCTTTATAAATTAAAAACTGAACAAGCAAGTCAATCTTTTAGTTCTATTTAAAACACTCACTCCTTTGATCATCTTGCAAAATATGTTTTTCATAATTTTGCTGAAAGATAAAAATTGTATTTGAGTGCTATCTCAGAAAAAAGCATTTCATATATGTACCTATTTTCTAATTATTAACAACCCACATTCCAACATATCTTCATTCCTTAAACATCTTAAAATTTCTTCCTTCCTATAGCGATTTGTTGAAAAATAAATTTTGAAAGTCTTATATTTTTGCATAACAGTTGCATAAACACTCTCCTTTTTCCTCAGTGATGTCATCAAGATGTCAGTCATTAAAACAGGAAACCTTGGTTTCCTGTTATACAAAATGGGTAAGAGAATCCTTGTGTTTTGCTACTTCACTCCCCACCAATACACTTTCAATGTCAAGTCCTGGTCCTTAGGCTCATGTGTTGAAGGACAGTTTCTTCCCTCCCACTCTGTTATGCAACACAGTTATATGGACAGTTCTGGGTTCTGGTGTTCTGAGTAGCTTTTCTCTCTGACACTTCCTTTGAAAAGGAGGAAATAAGCAAGCAACAAAGTCAGATCCACAAGCTGCAGCTATTTTTGAAGGGCAAGGGCCCCTGTCAGAGCCAGTACAGGTTAGAACAGTTTTGATTTTTTCTTTTTTCATCTGCTTATTAACAGGAGTTCTAGCACCAAGAAAAGGACCTGTTTGGCTAATAAATGCTCTGTGACATTGCATTTAATTAGCAATATGTTACATTTATTCTAGAGCAGTCATAGTTTATTATAGTTGTTGGGGGATCAAGATTTCAGGCTTTTATTTGACTGCTACTTCCATTTCAATAACTCACATTTAAACAGATTGTCAGACATATCAGGCAGAGCTAGCCATAGAGGTGCTATCAGGGCAAGAATGACATCACAATTATCAAGGATTGCAAGGGAGAGAGCACAGAGAACTAGGGAACTGTGAAGGTTGTATTACTTGTCAAGTACTTTGGGACTATCAGGCCTTTGCACAAACTCTTTGTGTATGTGTGTTTCTGTCCAACACAGCCCCCTAGAGACTGGTGCACAGTCTTGCTGCATGCAGGCACTTTTCAAATATAGATATAGAAGTGAAGAAGCATCCTTATTTAAAAGAAGCCTATTGTCACTCGATGGTGGCAGTGTCTAGAGTGGGTCACCTCTCATTTGTGTCTTCTGAGTTTGGTTCCCCAGTTTATCAATCACTTTGTCATGATTGAATGACTTTGACAGATGTCTACAAAGCTTCTAAAACAATTAGCAGGTTTAATAAGGTTGAAGAAAACATCGGTTCCCTTTCTGAGATGGGAGTCTATAGAATCAGCTGAAGTACCTTTAGATTAGAGGTTAAGTAATTAACCATGGGGAAAAAAAGGTTCTAAGTGTTACATGGAATTCAGCTAGTGAGACATTTATGCCATTTTTGAGGCTATTTTTTGAAGATCCTGGGGATTTTCAGTTTTCTATTTCTCAAAACTTGGTGCATTTTTCAGTGTTTCCTGATAAGCAGTAGAATTTTCTGTCCTAACTAATACCACAAAAGAATCTGTTACTGCATTTCTCTAGATACCGCCTTTATTAACCAGTTTGTGGAGTATAATTGCTGGGGCTAGCAAGGTTATCTACAGATCTTCAGTTAGGAAAAGATCATTGAAGCATAGCATACTCAAATTAAAACAACAATCTAACAACAAAAACCCCAAACCATGTATTTTTTCTCTCCCCAACAACAGCTACAGTGTAATCTGCTTACCCCATTGCTCTGTGTTCAAGCAATAATTTCACATAGTCTCCCCTTTTTCTCAGATAACATAGAACATATGATTTTCCCCATCATTAGCACTGAGTTTGATAGCTTGCTAGTTTGCACGATGATGCGCTTTTAATCGGTTGATTACGTATATGCCCCGGGCAAGTTACTGTGTTAACATCTGATGATTTAGCAAACTGCTCTGTTTTTATTTATTTATTTTACTTCTGGCTGAAACATTTCTAGTATCAATGTTCAAAGTGTAATGTCTTAGTGAGAGCAGCCTATATTCACAATTTCTGGGTATTTGCATTAGTGGTAAGGGATGCCTTGAGCCATTGGAAAACAATATGGGTTTTAATGCACATGCTTAACACTCAGTGCTAGTTCCCTAACTTTAAAAAGGCCAGCTTAAATATTTATGAAATGCTATTTTACATTTTTAATTGAGTAACAGCTGTTTATCTTTCATAGAGATATCTGCAAGATCTGCAGTCAAGTTTCTATGCTAAGTTGCATAGATGTTGGTTTGCAGACGTCGGTTTGACTTTTGTGGGCCAAAGGGTTCAAACTGCACTATAGTCTTTAAAATGAAAATTAAATTGAAGCTCTAACCAAGCAGTGGGGGATAGTTCAAATTGGGTTAACGCAGTTAGAAAACAGTGAATTAGGGTGGTGTGTTTAGAGCTCATAATTAGGTTATTTCCTGATTTTATTTGGCATTTGCTTATAAATCATACAGATTTCCACATCCAGAATTTGCCTGTATAACTTCTAGTGAAAGTTTCATTTTTTGCCTGTCAGCTCTCAAGACATAGGATACTCCAAAATAAATCTACTGAAAAGCCTGTTTGTCTGGTTGGTTGGTTTTTGGAGGTTTTTTTTGGTTTCTGTTTGTTTGTTGGGTTTTGTTGTTATTTTTGGGTTTCATTGTGTTTTTTTGTTTGGTTGTTGGAGTTTTTTTGTTTTTGTTTATTTTTTGTTTTTCTTTAAACTCTCTGGTCCTTTAAGAAAGGAATTTCTACAATAAAGCCTCTTGGAAATGCATTGTAGAGTACGATTACACAGGCTTAATCATGTGCCACAAGGAGACAAGAGTTATTGTGCCTACTTTTCAAATTGTGATATGAATGTCCTGTAAACGCATTCTTTGACATGAGCTGAAATTTTTAGTATTATCAACCAAAATTGAATCTATGGCCTTTTGGCTGGAAGAAAAACTCCAGTGACTCAGTCCATGTGAAAATAAAAATTAGTGAATTAAAAGTAGAAAAGTTTGTTTGATTTGACTGAATAATTACTTTTTGTGGCTGTACATTACTGCTTACACAGACATTTCACCTATGCTCTTCTTAATTTCATCTGATTATCATTCTTTCCCCATAGACAAACCTGTCTATGAGGTGAATATATTTGACTGAATAGTAGTGAATATTTAGATAAGGTACTAATGGCTAGAGGGTAATTGCGATATTTAGCAATTATATGTACAATGCTCCATGCCTCAGTGGGATTTGAGAGTGTCGTTTATATTGTGTAGGAACAATCAAGGACAGAAAAAAGCCACAAATATTCCAATCAGGCAGTTTAGCATTGAAGACTATTTCACAGGTTAGGATTAAAATAACAGATACAAATGTAGTAGGAACTTTGTAAACAACCTGAGACAGCCGTTTCCTGAGGAAGAGAATCCTTTCTGTGCAATTTATATCATCTGTTACTTCTGCTCTACTACTTCCATATTGTTTCCTCTCCACACACCTTCCAGAAGGAGAAAAATAAAGACTTTCTGGCCAGAATTAACTTAAGTCAATTTTAGTAATCCTACTAATTCCAAGTTCCATCACCACCACTTGGCCCTGAGAACAGCACAACAAAACATTAAGCAGCACATTTTGAAAAAAACAAAACCTTGTGTCTGGGCATTGTAGTGCGAAACATCAAGAGAATGGCAGAACTATTTTACCCACCTGACTTAGAGATAAAAATGTCACTTGGAAAGGGCTTGTTGGACCCTATTATTGCCATCATGAAAAGCATATTTAATGAAAGAAATAAATTGCTTATTATTTGTACACTGGTGATCATCAGAGACTACATGTAAAACACAATTGCTAAACAGAAAACAGGGTCTGCAAAGGGCAGTGGGTTGATGATCTCATTACAACTAATGACCTTGAACACAATTCAGTCTCTGTTTAAGACTGTCAGGCACTGCTCTGGTTCTTATTTAATTAGCTCTCAACATTCCTACGTGCCATAGGATAAAGGACAAGAATAAGTATCTCAATTCTGCAAAGTCTTCAATTTTTTCAATATCTCTTATGGACACTGGATTTAAAAGTCTCAGCCAAGATATTTGAAATATAATTATGAAATGGAATATTTAATTTTATGATGACACAGAATTCCCTTTAAAGGCATGGAGATTCTATACAGTCCAATAAATATCCCAGCATCTTTGTACAAATAAGGTATATTTAACTCTGAATAGTCCTCCTTGTTTACTTGTAACTACTTTTATTTTCTACCATCTATTTGTTCTTTTTCAAATTCTCTTTTCTGCAGTTTCAACTAAAAGTTTTGCTCAAGAGTGCCCTTAATCTGGCTCCCAAACACACCCCAAAATGCTAGCTTGAATTCCATAATAGCTGCAATTTGTGTTAGCTTGAAAATCAACAGAAGTTAGGCTGAATCTTTAGTGCTGCAGTAAAAGACAGAAGTAGAAATTACAGTTCCTGGGGTGTCAAACCTAATAATTTTGTTCTGCTAATTCAGCCAAGCTCTACTCATGCAACATGACTACAGACTATATCTGGCCAAGCAGCAGCCTAGATCTGGCCCAGGGAATGAGTTAACCTACGTCCCTGAGGCAGAACAGCAAAACTTGCAGGTTAGAAGTAGAAGAGATCTGTCAGAATTCCTACCCTGTTAAAATTGCTCCCAAGGAAGAAGAAAAAGAAAGCAAGAGAAAGGAGGGGACATGGTGTCATAGGGCATGTGGCAGTGTGGATTCTGGAATGTAGAGGCAAGGACATAAAGAAATAAAGGAAATGTAATGTGAAAATAGGGGATGTGAAATGAAAATTGGAAGGGCAGGATGAAAAAATAGCAAACACTAGAATGAGAAGATGAAAGAATAAAGAACATTAGAATGTGAGTTATAGGAAGAATGACTTAATGGAGTTGTATGCCTCAATGTTCCCTCAAAAACATTCGACTCCAGGTTGTCCAAAATTACTTTGGCTGTATTACAGTTTGGCTGTACCATGGATGAAGAGGACAGCCAGCATCAACCTTTGAAGGATTGATCTTCATAATATGTGATGACAGAAGACCAGGCATGTCTATTTCCTAAGCCAATCTAATATAGGGAGCATGAGTTTGCATGTATCCAGTTTGGGTTTTTGTTTGGCTGATATTTGATAACACTGATATGGTCACATGATTGAATATATTCTTAAATAATATAAACTCTTTTCCATTTATAGAGCTATTTGTAGCAAGATAATCTGCATAATTCAGGGTAAACCATCTCAAATTTGACACTGTTTGATGGTTGGGGAAGATGGGTCATGCTGTGTTTGGTGTTGAAGAATGCTGAGACCAGGTTGACTCATTAATCCTGAAGTTAAACATTCTGAGGATGTGAAGAGCAATGTTTCCTGAAAGAATCTGGCACTGGGGAGTACAAAGCACACCAAATTTCTGATATAGGAACTAAGAAGCAATAATACTGCTAAAGGATCTAAGGGCTGCTGAGCTGACAGAGATTGCACTCAATCACTTTGTACTATAAAAACCAAGTTCCACTTTTTAATGCAGGGGACTTCTAACACAATCCTTTCAGAAGTGTGTTAGGGGGAGTCCTCCCATGAGTGGGAGACATTATTCAAGGTTAATTCTCAAGGCTTAGAGAAAGAGACTTGCCCACAGTTGTTGCTATAGGTGAGTAACATCAATCTCTACTTAATAATTACTAAGCTAGTTTTGAAATTATTGATTTAATAAATATTACATTGTACTAGTAGTTAGAACTACCTTTACTGTGTAGTAATTCCAATTAAAATATTTTAGTCTATTATCATTGGCATCATCAATATAAAGAAATACTGTGTTTGATTCATATTAATATGTTTGGATTCCTCTCCCTAATTTTGCAGGACAGTCATATAGTGGCTCATCTACACCTATGTAATCCTCTAGACATGAGCTGCTGACCAAACCTGGTACTTGGATTGGATGCAGCGGCTCCTGACTTCTCTCTGAGAAGCACGTTAGAAAACAAGGTTGTCCTTTCTGAACTTTGTGACTCAACAGATGCATCTCCCTGATAAACCTCGTCTGAAGCTTCCATTTTGTCAGTGACACTATCTCAGGCTTCCTTTGCCTGTATAATTCAGAACATACCTATTATAACACAGGCTATTTTTCTTACTTCTAAGTATCCACCATGGAGAAAAAACATCTATCAATAATTCTAAAATCCTAAATGCCGCAACTTGCATGACTTGTAAACAGGGCTCCTCCAAATGGAAGAAATGAGTATTAAAAATAAACCTTCTGTCAATTCATGCAGGTCCCCTGTCAAGACCCCACCAATAAACATCTCCTTGTGTTGCTTTCATACAGTTAACATGGCTGCAATACAAAGGCCAAAATTCTCTTGCCTTATTCTGGACAGTAATCCTTTTTAAGCTGATATGGTTGAGCCTCAGCCTTAGGCTTCAGTCATATGAGTCTTATCTCCAAGCAGGGCATATTAAGGACTACCTAAGCAGTAAGTTTGAGTAAGCAGAAAACCCAAGCTTAGTAATTGTTCAAAGCAAATTATTAGTTCCACATTTTCTGTGAAACTTTGGTAAGGATAGTAAGAACTGGCACAGATAATATCACATAGTGGTGCTAGTTTGCATTCAGTGAACTTCATAGAACACTTTAAATTTAGAATTGTCTCTTCTGTGTTTTTTTTTAGTTTTCTATTGATGCAAGAAGCTTCTTATTTGACTAGTACTTATTTGACTAATACAAGATTGGAAAGCGGAAAATTCACTATTCAGTTTTGCTGTTTTGCCGCAGACTTCAGAAACTCATGTTGAAATGCAGTTTTTGTCAGTGCTGTCTTCTGACTTTGGTTTTCTCTATTGTTTGTGTGTCTCTCTAAACAGACAAAGAAGCACATGAAAATGAAACACCAAAACCCATATGAGCTGTCTGTCTGCCTATAGTTCCTGACTCTATTAAATAGAGTTTGCATCTGATAGACGTCAACCTGAGGTCTGGCATCATTTCCCTGGACTCTTTTTATATTAAATTACTGGGTAAAAGAAAGCTGATGTTGTGACCAATGTTTTGGTCTGCTGTCTGCTAGCTGGCTCTGTTAGCCACTTAGCTAGCGAGTCAAGTTTCCAGCTGTTTGTCCTCCTTTTGTCCTCTTCTGTTGCCTCTCATACAGAGGTTCAGACTGAAGAAAAGATGAAGCAGATGCTTAATCCTAGGAGTACTAAACTTCCAGAAGCTATTTTCTTTTTTTTTTTTTTGCCTTTCAGGCTAAAACAACCCTGAAGCTCCAAGTCTCTTACTTTGTAGTTTGAAGATTTTGTCTTTGGAGTTTAAGTGAACAGTCCATGCCTCCTTCTTTTCTGGTACATTAAAATAAAAATTATGGTGATACTGTATCAGATAGTGAACTTAATTAGTCCAGTAGAAGATAAGCATATAAAAATTATCAAACAGCAGAACAGCAGCAGAACTTTAAGGGAACAAGTGAATGTTATAGCAGAAGTAGGTGAGCTATAGGATCTCAGATACTTATACAAATCTTCTGTGAATTTAATGTCTTTGGCTACATTGGAAAAAAAAATCTTAAATAAATTAATATCACATTTTGCTTCCATTTTTTTTCCCTGTAAGTCTCAGCTTTAATCTATATGTCTTTATGAAAAACTTAATACTTGTGAAATCTGATTAGCTTTGGTTAGGAAAGTATATTCCAGGATTAAATTTATAGCTACATGACTGTGTTTGGACTACTTTTACCACTACTGTGGTTATCAAGCATTAAAGGGAAATGTACATCTGTGTCATAGATGTCACAGGCCATCTAAGCTCACATTGGTCCTCAAGGTTTATGAATCAATTTGAACTAAGGTACACCTAATTTGATTATCTAGGACTTAATAGATAAAATAGTTGTGGTGCATTTTTTCCAACTGCATGAGAGAGAATGAATATAATCTCTCTGTAGAAGTAAAAAAAAAAAAGGAAAAGAAAATTTGGATCCCTTATCAAGACGGTTCTGCACTCTTCTCAGAGGTATTAATAATTAATGTAAAGGTATAAATCCAGCCTATTTTTAAGGTCAAAAGTCAGAAAATAGCATTGGTCAACTTTTGAGTAGTCTATCGCATCTGGGAGTTCATTTTCAATAATAATACAATCTGCCATGGTCAGCTAGAGCAGAGTTTTGGAACAGAAGCAAAAATTTTATGCTGCCTTTATAGAATCACAAATTACAGAAGAAGCAAACCAAGAAGGGACTTGCAGCTTCTGATTGACTCAGGGCAGGTTCTCTCCAAAGACTTTTGTTTCACATATTTTGGACAAATAATATCTTGGAGCCTTTGAATGTGTGGACACAAGTAAAATCCTCTGATGCAACATCAGTAGCTCAGTTCATATGCCATACTCTTTAGAATCTCATTCTATAATGCCATGAGGAGCTCTACAACAGGAATTTCAGTTGAAAAAATGTTGAGGTTAGTCTGCACATTACCACTGAGTGATGGTGACACAACTGGAGTGCAAAGTTCCTGAAGAGAAAAAATGAGATCAACAGAGTGACACAATAATAAAAAAAAAGGGGGATAAACAACTATTCCCACTGAACTCATCCAGGCTCCTAGAATTCTTTTTCATTTCTTCCTCACTAAGACTTTAGTATGCATCTGCCCTCTGGTCCTCTCTAGGGTTGCATGTGCCTGCCTAGGCCATGTCTCTGCTCTCTCTGAATTTTCACTATACTCTTCTCCCTGCACAACTCACCTTGTACTCGAGAAGTCCCTCAAGCAACTTATGAATTTCCAAATGTTTTCAGGAAAGAGTTGGGTTTCATTTGATCCTGGTAGCAGGCTGCCTTCCTCTCCACAGACTCCCCTTTCTTAATGGAACAAAATAAAGCACACTAACACATACAAGACAGTGACTAAACAAATCACTCAATATAAATTTCTACAGTGTATGGCCTTCCCTGGTCATTGTTCATTCCCCCACACAAAGGGTAAATAAGCTGCTGGCAGTAAGGGAACTCTCCTTTTTGTTACCTTAGAAAGACAGTGACAAACTTGGAGACTTGCCAAGGCTGAGTTGTTAATCTCAAAAAGGGGATCTTTGTCCCCACAAATCCATAATTCCCAAGCAGACTAGAGGATGTGGGCTTTTAAAAAAATTTTCTACTCTGCAGACATTTTTGTTAAAAGGCATGTTGGGATAAGTATCACTATTGTCCCTCCCTCCCCTTTGCCTCTAGAGTTTCTCTGCCAACACTTGATATTTACTCATACAAATAATGAATTTTTGCCATTTTTTGATAAAATTGTGATGATTTTTTTACCCTTCAAGTTACAAAATTTAGGAATAAATATTCTCTTTTGGTTTCTTTGCCTTTATTCATTTGCAGTGAAAGCTTATTTAACTGTATGTCTTTGACAGAATTACTTAATGCCAGAGCCATTATTATTTCCTTCCCTTTAAGCTGATGCACATATTCAGTTAAAAATCAATTGTGTGCCACATCCGCAAACATACCCTCAGTCTTATTTCCTCTCATTTTTATTTTTTACTCTTTGCTTGGGTAGTTAAACTTCCATTAATACCACTCAGCACACTTCAATGTTTTTTTTTTCAAATGTTCCATCGTTTCACAGTCCAATTGCCATCTGTGGCAAGATGACCTCCTACATAACATTCATAAAGCTATTTAACCTACAAAGCTATAACCTCAGTCTATAATGGCCCTTCACTCTTAATTTCATAAATAAATTTTGATAGCTGTCTCAAGTGCATCTCCAAATGCTTTTCTTGGATCAGTTTAAGAAAGCTAAAGCCCTGATAGAATTACATCTGTCCAGACATGTCAAGGGCAACAAGAAAAGCTTCTGTATGTATGTCAGTGATAAAAGGAAGGTTAGGGATAAGTCTTTAAGGCCATGTTGGGTGATGCTTTGAGCCAGCTGTCTAATGGAAGATATCCCAACCCATGGCAGGGAGATAGAACTAGGTCTTTTCCAAATTAAACCCTTCTACTGTTCTATAATTCTATGTAGCAAAAATATTACTTCATTCTACAAATATTTATCTAAGAATCTGCTAAAACCAGCATGGTTACAACAAAAGATTACTCAAGTGTATTTTGGATTGGCATGTCTGGATTTTGGTGTGGCAGGGCTACAACGGTGGCTTCTGTGAGAAACTGCGAGAAGCTTCCTCCATGTCCAATAGAGCCAATGCCAGCTGGCTCCAAGGCAGATCCACGGCTGGAGAAGACCAAACCCATTGGTGACAGTGTTGGCATGTCTGGGATAAAAGATTTAAGCAGGGGGGAAAAAGCTTCAGAACAAAAGCTGCCAGAGAGAGAAGTGGGAATATTTGAGAGGATCAGCTCTGAAGACAATGACATTAGTGAAGAAGAAGGGAGAGGAGATGTTTCAGGCACCAGATCTGAGATCCCCCTGCAGCCCATGGTGCAGACAGCAGTGAGGCAGCTGTGCCCCTGGAGCCCATGGAGCTCCATGGTGGAGCAGAGATCCACCTGCAGCCTGTGGAAGCCCCCACACCACAACAGGTGCTCATGAATGTTGCTCATGAATGAGGCTGTGAGCGCATGGGAAATCTGCACCAGAACAGGCTCCTGACAGGATCCAAGGTCCCCTGGAGAGAGGAGTCCATGCTGGAGAAGGTTTGCTGGTAGGACCCCACAGGGGACCCACACTGGGCAGCCTGTTCCTGAAGCACTGTACCCTATGGAAGGGACCCACACTGGAGCAGTTTGTGAACAACAGCAGCCTCTGGAAAGGACTCATGATGGAAAAGTTCAGAGGCCTGTCTCCCATGGGAGGGACCCACTAGAACAGGGGAAGGACATGAGGAGTCCTGTCCTGCCTGTGAGGAAGAAGGAGCAGCAGAGACAGCATGTGATGAACTGACTGCAGCCTCCATTTCCTGTCCCCCTGTGCCGCTGTGGGGGAGGCTGTAGAGAAATCATAAGTGTGGTGTGGCATTCACATTCTCTGAAAAAAACCCTTCACCCAGGGTTTTCCTCCTAGGAAGCTAAGAGGCCTCAGAGAAAAGGAAAACAATTCTTATCTCATTTGCTTCTCCTGTGTTGTGCTCATCTGGAATGTGTTTGGAGATTGTTTACCCACAGGTGATTGTTTCATTGGATTCTGGTGTGAGTTGTTTTGACTCGTTGGCCAATTGGAGCCAAGATGTGTTGGGACTTGAAAAGAGTCACAAGTTTTTATTATTATCTTTTTAGCTTTCAGCAAGTATCCCTTCTCTATTCTTTAGTACAGTATAGTATAGTATAGTATAGTATTATTTAATATTATAGAGTTTTAAAGTAATAAATTAGCCTTCTGAGAATATGGAGTCAGAGGAATCGTTCCTTTGTTGGGGGTGCCCTGCAAATACAATAGTGTGGTTGAGCCTGGGAAGAAGGAGGAGGTGAGGAAAAGTGTTTTTAAGATTTGTTTTTATTTCTCATTCCTCTCCTTTGATTTCATTGGTAATAAATTAAATTCATTTTCCCAAGGTGAGTGTGTTTTGCCAATGAAGATAATTGGTGAGTGATCTCTCCCTCTCCTAATCTCAACCCATGAGTTTTCCACTACATATTGTCTCTGCCAAGCTGAGGAGTGGGGGATAGAGCAGCTTTGGTGGGCACCTGGCACCCAACCGGGGACAACCCAACACAAAGTGCTGCATCGGTTTTAGTTTGGTTTCTCTGCTGTTTCAGCTTCAACATGTACAAAATAAGAAGATAATAAAAATGGAAAAGCTCATGTTTGGTATGCCTTTTGACTTTCCTTCTGATCATCTAAAGATGAAACAACCAGTATATTAGAACTCTCTTAGGTAAAGTGACCGCTGGCTAATTTATCAGCAAGTATATATGCCAATATTTCCAATTAACACTGCTTTTCCCAGTTTTACAGTATCAATAATTTTTTA
Source organism: Zonotrichia leucophrys gambelii (assembly GCF_028769735.1). Taxonomy (NCBI): domain Eukaryota; kingdom Metazoa; phylum Chordata; class Aves; order Passeriformes; family Passerellidae; genus Zonotrichia; species Zonotrichia leucophrys. The sequence continues at coordinate 77,612,070 of NC_088169.1, forward strand.
CATAAAAGAAAATATTTTTGGCTCTATTAGCCAAACAATTCAATATTTAATCCTAAGTAATAAATTCTGCACAGTGATCTACCTATTTTCCTTTGAATGGATCAGGAATATACCAGTTTGTACAAAAGTTTTCAATCAATATGATTTCTTATTTATATTAAAAGAGATTTTTTCTCTGAAATTGCATTCTTTGTTACTTTTATTCACCACAGATATTATTTGAAATTTCTTTTCTGAAATTTTAAAGTAAATCAGTAATCAAACAAGCATCATGATTTTCCTTAGTGTTACATATGTCCAGTTTTCACTTGGCACATATAGGTATCTTCCAGTTCTTCTAGGAAACAGGAAAGAAGCAGTTTCTAGCAGCACTCAAAGCAAACATCAGCTACAATTATTTCTGTGGATCACCAAACAAGCATATTAGAAGATTTGTTCATTCAACATGCAACAAATTTCTTTGCCTAAGTATGGCTGGCTTCTTTCTGTCTCCTTCACATTCTTAACTTCTCAGTCAGTTCCAGGGACAGTTATTCCTCAGTTATGGTGATCTGAAGAAGGAGCACCATGGGTAACCTCTGCAAATAGTATCTGTCAACCACTTATATTTTTGGAAATAGCCAATTTTCCCTAGATGTTATGTAAATCAAATATTCCTTTAAAAGTCACAGAATTCTAGGTACAGTCATCACTGGCAATTATGAAGCCACACACACACACACACATATATATATACATATGGGATAATATATATTGGGGAAATAAAAATGCAAAAAACCACACAAGCTGTACTATTGAAAAAAATGAAAAAAATGTACTTTTTTCTTAGTTCTCTATCCACAAAGAAATTTATTCATGTCTTCTGAGGTCCAGAATAAACAATATACAAGATAATTAAATTTTCTGCAGAAAGGATTTCTGATGAATGCATCTTTAACAAATTCCCCTCATTTCAATAATTTTGCAACACTGGTATTTATTGTGTAGAAAAATTTTGAGTTTGGAAAAAATTGCAAGAAATGTTTCTGGATTGTTTGCAGTAGCTTTCTAATCATTATAGACTCATTATAGTGAGTTTTCCTAGTAGTCCAGAAAAAAATCAATTAACATCTATTGCCTATAAGAGGCAAGAATAAAATTTAAAAGAAAGTCCTGGCTTTATTTCTTCATTTTTGCATGACTTTGTGACTGATAGGAAAAACCACAGGTCTGACAGTGTCTATTAGACAAAGTGCCAACATCTTTAAATGAAAGGAGAGCCTTACAGTTACCTGGTATTTCTGCTTGAAATTTTCTCAATGGCACTGAAATACATAGTTTAGGAAAGAGAAAGTGACCTTCTGATGCAATTAATTGCAAAAGAGATGCTCCAGTGCTTTACACAAACCAGTTATTTTGCCACACCTGACTACTGTATAGTGCCTGTATGAAATACAAGTAACATAACTTCTGTGTCACTCTCTGATGTCATAGATCATGCCATAAGCTCCATGACACCACACACATTCCTTGCTGCTAATGGTGGTGGCACTTCTGAAATAAACTAGGTGGACAATGTCACAAGTATTTCTTACTAAAGCCTGAGTCCTTGCCAGCCTTTGCAGTAGCCTGGGGACACCAGTGATGGATGGAGTTTAGAACAGGTCACTGTTTGCTTTCATACTAAATATGAATATAGTATTCTACAAGACTGTCTTGGGGTGAGTTCAAAGATAATTTTGCTCATGGAATACTCAGCACTGCGTTAAAGTCACAAACTAGGCTTTGACATGTATTATTCACCACCAGATTTGGCAGTTTCACAATTGGGATTTACATGCCCCTCCCATCCAACTTTTGGAATGTCTAAAATAAGCACTGGAAAAGGCACTGGCTTAAAATTTTATAATAATTTTATATAAAAAAAGATTGCAATAATGTTACAACAACCATAGTTACTAAAATGAGATTTATTGTCTAGATAACAAACATATATGTTACATTTTTGAGATTAGGCAAGATCATTATACACTGTTTTATCAGCTAAGTCACCAATTATCTAACCTTTTCTATTATTTAGAAATTTCTTGTTCTTTCATTGTTAACATTTGGACAGAAACAGCTGAACCTGACAATGCCAAAACTGAATGCTTTTCACTGTGTACAGGTGGGTGGAAAGTAAACAATGCCTGAGCACAGGAGATTCCCTTCCTTTCTCATACTCACACACTGCAGTATATTTATTTTTTGTTTGCATCTATCAAATTACTGCTGCTACCTCTGGAAAAAAAAAAAAAACCCACATTATTAAATTCAAGCAGGGATCTGATTTGAAATCAGAGATTTTTTAAATTAATTCAATGAATTTCATTACTTCAAAAGACTGCTACTAGCTTAGATCAGTGTCACTTCATTCTGGTTAAAACACAGTTCATACTCTAACTATAATTATAAAAACAAAAGCAACAGCTGTTCTGTGTGATTCCACTCAGGAATAATTCCCAGACCTGAGTGGTGTGGATTAAAACAACAAATAGCCATCCTGCATCACAGGCATTTACCTATCACCTTTTTGTCACAAATTATTAACTTTCTGAAGTAAGCTTTAAGTATTGACCTGTTATCTTAACTGCAACATGTCTTTTATACTTAACCTTGATCATTAAAGCTGGCAGATTTCTCTACAGGAAGCCATGGGGTGGCTTTTTTCCAGTAAAAGTTGGGCAGACGATGTTAAACTACATCAAATCAACCTTTGAGATGAATTCAGATATCTTACCTCATGGAGTCAAGTTTAAAATTTAAAGGCTCACTTTAATAAAGACTTTACAGCAAAAAACAGACTAAAAGGCAAAAAGAAAGTGTTTTTCATGTGACATCGTATCTTTTCTGTAATACTGTGAAATAAGTAGATTTTACTTTTGTGAAAAAAAAAAATGTAGGGCCATGACACTAGTTTCTTTTATGTAGGTACTAAGCAGATTAAAATTGCTTTAAAAATATATGCAGTTGTTTTAATGCTCCTGTGTTGGCAAAAACTTTCTAAGGTCTTAAAAAATTACTGCCAAATTAGTCCTGTCTGGTGTTTTGGTTAGTTTTGTCTGAAGTATGAGTTGCTCTTACACAGGACACTACCTGTTGTTAGTTTATGAAATTGTTACCTTAATGTTTCACTCTATGATAAATTGATAAGCAAAATTTGTTCTTCTGTAATATAAGATTTAAATAAACAGATAGCAGTAAAGAAAAACAAAAAAGCCACAAAACTGCCAACCACGAAACCCAGAAGCTTTGCAGTTGCAACTATTTAAATTTTCTCAGGTTTCCTGTCGGAAGTATGTCATTAATAATGATTTGTGGCTCTGGTGGTTAATAGCACATAACAGATATTGCTCTCTCTTACTTAAAATCATTGTTGAATTTGCATTGTAAGCAAAGTATTTTTTGGGCCCACACTGTAATCTGAATAATACCAGATAGACTAAAGTATTAGAACCCTATGTGCCTATTTGTGAGTCACAGAATAGCTTTGTTTAAGAAACTTCTTTGCTGAAACCCATTCATTCTTAAATTCTGTATGCCACAAAATATTGTGCATCACAGCATTTTTGGGAAATCCAATGCAATTAATAAATGAAAATGTAAGTTGTCTTGCAGTGAAATTTTCATTTTGTAAGTCCAGAAAAGCAAAATTCATATGTGTATTAGGCCAATGTTACAAGATCATTAGTGTATTGTTGAGGTTTTTTTTTCCCCATGGCAACACTAATGTATTAGGCCAATGTTACAAGATCATTAGTGTATTGTTGAGGTTTTTTTTTCCCCATGGCAACACTAATGTTAATTATAGTTTCTGTTTATGATTTAGAAGTAACTCTGTTTAGAAATCAGAAGAATTCTTAATTCACTGCAATTGAGGTGCTCTTATCAACTGTTTAACTGCTTCACTACATAGTGCTAGATTGGGGTTTGGCTCATTCTTCTTCATATACAAACCATTTAATCAAGCTTGATCAAAAGCAAGACTACAAGTCCATAATATCACAGAGTGTAACTACATGATTTAACTATACTCTTGGCCTTATTTTATGTCAAAGTAACACAAGTGCAATCATGAAATTTTTTGATAGAGACAAGAATAATTTTTATTGTATCAAAATTCTAAGCACATAAAAGGAACATTTGGAAAAATATAGAACTTTCTAATTTATGGAGATTTTCAATGAAAATTGATTTCACAGTTATTATGGGTCAAGTCAGTCAAAACTTCTTGACTGAATAAAAAAGTAGTTCAATACTAAAAAAAATAATTCAAAGTGTCCTCCATAATTATTTGTCCCTTCCCTTCCCTTCCCTTCCCTTCCCTTCCCTTCCCTTCCCTTCCCTTCCCTTCCCTTCCCTTCCCTTCCCTTCCCTTCCTTCCCTTCCCTTCCCTTCCCTTCCCTTCCCTTCCCTTCCCTTCCCTTCCCTTCCCTTCCCTTCCCTTCCCTTCCTTCGGAACCTTCCCGGAACCTTCCCGAACCTTCCCGGAACTTCCTTCCCTTCCCTTCCCTTCCCTTCCCTTCCCTTCCCTTCCTTCCCTTCCTTCCCTTCCCTTCCTCCTTCCCTTCCCTTCCCTTCCCTTCCCTTCCCTTCCCTTCCCTTCCTTCCCTTCCCTTCCCTTCCCTTCCCTTCCCTTCCCTTCCCTTCCCTTCCCTTCCCTTCCCTTCCCTTCCCTTCCCGGAACCTTCCCTTCCCAGAACTTCCCTTCCCTTCCCTGCCCTGCCTTCTCTCTCATTTTCCTTTCTATCAGAGTATTTATAATCAGCACGGAATGGGCAAGGTATAAAGAATAATGAGATCTTTACTGAGTTTTATATTTCTTTTGGGTTTAAACCTCTAGTGATTCATTTAATCATTATTTCAAAGTCTAAAATAAGCTAGGTGAGTTGCCTCCTGGAAGTGCTACTCTCAATCATTTTCTTAAATTCTCAAAAAAAAAGCATTTGAGGAGCTCTTGCCAGTTTAAAGATGTCTAGATGACAGAATATTATATGTTATGTAATCCTATTTAAAAATGTATTCAAGCCTTCAAAATGTTAATGTACTGACAGCATCATCACTTTCAAAATCAGTTTGGAAAACTCACTTATATGCTTTTCATGGCTTACTGGATGTGAGTCTGAGTCTTCACAGACAGTTCAGAAAGCCCATGTACCTTTAAGAAGCCTTTGAGAGGATGAATTTACTTTCCAGTACACTTTTGTTGATCTTCAGGGTGGAAATCAGGAAAAAAATCTGGAAAATATGTAACTTTACACATTCAGTGGAATTTTTCTTGCTTACTCTACTTAATTTTCCTGAGTAGTCTTTGAGATCTTTAGTCAAGCCCACAGTGTCAAAGTGAGTGAGCCAGAAGGGATGGATTCCCATCTCATAACTCTCACCCATATCAAGCGCACTCCTATGGCTGGTGAAGTTGACTTATATATCAATTTTCTAGACACAGTTTCTATTTATAGCCACATGGAATATATGTGTGCGCTACTGAAGCATAAGTTTGGGGCTACACACTTGCAGGTACTGTTTCTGAGCATCCTCCTGAGACAACTTTGGCCTGTGACAATTAGTATTCTATGCCATAAAACCCAGTTCCAAGGTCCATTCTCAACAGGCTAACCTGTGCAGGGGGATGGAGATTTAAATCACAGGTATTAGTGGCAATGTGTCTTGGCCACTAAATTTATTAGGCTAGGAATAACTCAGAACTCTTTGGGAGCAGAAGCAAAATGTTAATTTTAAGTGGTGTGAAGCCTGAAATTGCAAAATAAGGCTGAAAAAACCAATATGAGGTAGGAAAATACTCCAGTAACATTGACAATTACCTAGAAAATGCTAACAATGGAAAATACATCACTAGTATTTTATACATTTATACATTATTCTACAGTGTCCTTTGAGTAGGAACATCCAGCTATCCATATTCTACAAATACATCCAGGGTTTGCAGAGAACTACATGAGAAGAACATAAAATTATAAAATTATTCTTAAAATTTAACAAAACCCCTGTATTTAAAATTATGTAACCTTTTTTTTAATTGATGCTTGTTTATTTTTCATTTACTTTCATTTTTCTGACTCAAGAAGTTGCCATTTTGTTCATGCAGTGATTTTTTTTTTTTTTTTTTGCTTTATGAGAAATCAATTAAATTATGATTTAGACTTTGCAGGGAGTTAATGGGTAGCAATTTAAGGAATTATTGCTGTGCTTCAAGTATCAAGTATCTCTTTCTGCCTACATAATTTCTGTATTCCTACCACTTAAGCAGCTATTAGGAAGTGCTCCTGACATATTCTTATGTTGTGTATCTGCAGAATTACACCCCGTTGCTTCAAATGCAGATGTTTTATATTGGTTAGCATAGAATTTAAGGTATGAGGTAAGGCCATTATATAAAGGTAGTGTAGTGTCATTTATATTTAGGGAAAAAGTCAAACCCTAGAGAACAGATTTTAAATTAAAAAGGCATAAATATCAGGATAAAAAAGAAACAAAACTAAATTTGCTCAGGAAGCTTAGGAATAACATTATTCAGTCAAACAGACTGAAATAATTGAATATCTGAAGGTATTCTGCATGCTAAAAGCAGCTGTGATCCAAATGGATGCATGAGCTATGTGTGAAAAAATGCTTCTGATTAGATGCAAGTAATAAAATAATGGAATAAGCAGCACTTCCCATGCATCAAGGAAGAGGTACTGAGGTGTTTTCATGGCTAAAGCACTACTTAGGTGACTCAAAGCAGCCATAAACCTCACATATGGATTCCTTAACCTGAACATTCTAGTGAATCTGACCTTTTTGAATAAGAAGCTGTTGCCAGTTACAGTCTCCTAGCTATTTAGACTTATTTATAGAAAATTTTTAACATTTGCTGGGATTTTTTTTTGGCGTAGACGATTTTTTTTTTCCAATAAAGAATTTTTTTCCCCATTTCGCAACTGAAGCACTCCAGAGAGACTGTGAAGCAAGAGACTGGGACTAGATGCCTTTCTGGCATTTCTTCCACTTCTTCACAATTGCTCTTGTTCATTTTGCAAGACTATTATAATTACACTACATGTGGCCATTACTGCTTTCTAAAAGATGTTATAGTCAACCACATGCTTACCTTCATCCTTCACCTGCAAAAAATCTAAATTATGATGTTTAGCTTGTCTCTCTATAACAAAAATGTATACATTATGTATGTGAATATTCTGGTTTATGATCCTTTCAAAACTAAATGTGTTCTTTAAAACTGTATCTAGCATATGGGCATTAGAATTTACTTTGCTTTGTCATGCCTGGCCATGGATAAGTGGAAAGTATGAGATCATTACCAAGTCTGCCAAGTCCTATCCTAGTTAATAATCCAAGTGGAAATGGAGAATCCATGGTCAGCAACTCTCTTTGGTTTCCATATGGCATCACAAACAAGAGGCATCGTGATTCACATTTCACCTCCTCACTGTCTGGAGTAAAGATAAAGAGTTGCTATGCTTCAAATATAAATATATCTAAAATGTTCCAAAAGAAAAATCTTCAAGAATTCTTGACTATCTCTAAATGTTTAGATTTGTAGTCTGTTCTGAGTAATAATTATTTAACCTCTCTGCGAAAAAGAGGACCTTTGACTAATAGGCTTCACACTGCATACTGACATTTCAGAAGGTTGCTATATTAGTTCTATCATTCAGAGCCATGAATTATTGAATCACCTACATAACCCCCTTCAAACTACTGAACTATTCACCTTGTACTGATGCAAATATCTAATAAATAAGCAGAATGTAAAATGTCCTTATTCAGCTTTAAAAGAAGGTTATAAAGTTTTAGTAGAGCCTCTACAATGACTAGTGCTAGGTAGTAATGACTAGTTTTGATTGCAGCTTTCAGGGTCTGCCATATCCAAATTAGTTTCAGTTTAATATTTAATGGAGATTATACATTCATTTGTGAATTTAAAAATGCTGCTGTCCTTCCAGTGGTTCTTTGACACCTTTGTACTTTAAACCTCAATGTGCTCTTCCAGGGAGCAGAAATGTCCTTCACCCTCCTTTTATTTCACAGACTCACAGAATACTCTGAATTGGAAGGGACCCACAAGTATCATCAAGTCCCGCTCTTAAGTAAATGGCCTGTATAGGAATTGAATCCACAATCTCGGTGTTATAAGCACCATGCTCTGACCAACTGAGGTAATTTACTATAGGTTTTAATTATTTCATAAGTTAATTTTTGTGCAAATCAGGAAAAATTGTGGCAATAATTGCAGCTGCACCATGGAGAGAAAAGTGGGGTACTGTTAATTTTCCAAAAAACATTTTTCATTGAGCTTAAAAGCTCTTAATGACAAAAAAAAAAAGATGACAGACATTCTAAAGCATTAGTTTTTGAAGACATGTACAGTCTGCTGTAAACGTTGGTAACACTACACAGGGTACATGAGATATTGCATATGAGATATTACAAATGAACTGTAGAGTATTCTGATAGAGTAACTTCAAAATACAGATAGCCTGGAAAATTTTGATTGCAAGACATTCTGCTGCAGTGGGGAATTTCTTTATCCAAAAAATCAAAAGAGATTTTGGTCAACTCATCCTGTTTTCTTTTGTTTACTAGACATAAATATTTAAATTTTTTCTTTTTTTGTAGGAAATATAATAGATCAACTACTCAGATAGTGATATGAGATGTGTAACACAAAGACATTAACAAGAAGATAAGGAAGTATTGGTATATTTCCCCATTCAAGCTCACATAGAGAAACAGCAAAAGCAGTAATTACTTACACCTGGGCCATTTTCTCTGAAGATAGACACTATGCTACAACACACTTTTGAGAATTATTTTGATGATAAAGAGTGTTTTTTCAGTCTCTTTAGATCATCCACATACATTTTTCATTTGAAGAGCTTTGAATTTTTCCTTAGACAAACTAGAAATTTACTGAGAATTGCAAAAAATCTTTTTATTTCTCATGTAACATAAAAAAACCCACCCAGCACCACTGTGGTTTTATGGAAATGAAGTTTAATGGAAAACTTAGAAATCATAGAACATCACATTCACATTCTAACACATGATAACACAATTAGAGGTCCTGATCAGTTCCTTTGTTACCTGGAAACATTAAGGTTCTTAACCAGGCATTTAGCTAAAATTTTGAAAACCAAATGCCTACAGAAACCTGCTTGATAATTTGGGAACACCTGTATGGAAGCAATTACAGAACATTAAAAATTCCTTTGCTCCAGCTCTTGGGAAAGTATGTGTGTGTCCTAAAGAATTGAGCTCACTAACTCTGCGCTGGCTGGATGGGAGGTCCAAGAGAAGAATGAGCACCAAGAGCAGCACATTGATGCCTGAGAGACTCCCAAGAGAGTGCAGATTCAGCATCAGCCTCTCCTTTTGCACTGCATTGGGGTAAGGAAGTCCTGAACTGACTGAGCTGTTGGTGGGGAAATTTACCTGTGGGTTTTAGAGCTTAAGCTGCAGTCCTGGCCTTGGAGGTTGGCTGTAACACCTGAAACAGGTCACGTCAGCGCAAGTTGGAGTGTATCTATAGTATACTGTAGCCATTTCTGTGACTGCAGTGCTGAAGCGCTTCTATTTTTATCCATTGCATCAAATTTTTATGTTTCACTTATAACTGGCAGGAAAAAAACATTGTCTCATCCATAGTTGTTAAGTGCCCTAATTACTTACTTCAAATGACACAGCTCTTCCAGAAAACTTTTAGAATAGCACTGAAAGCTCTCATCAGCTTACATGTGAAAGCCAAATGTACAGGATCTAATTCATTTACACTTTGTAAAATTATGTAGGTCCTCAATAGGTCCCACAAATCACTTCAGTATGGCGTGATTTAATTTAAACTTCATAAGTAATGTGATGTAAAACCTTTCAAGCAGGAAATTCTGAGTTTTATTATCATTGACACAGTTCCAACTTGTGACTTCTCTTGTTCAAACCTTTATCAATATGCAGTTTCTTTACAAACCATTCCAAATACTCAGTTTTTTTTCATATCTAAGGACCAAACCTAGCCATAAATATTTTAGCTGCCTCTTTTTTTATTTTTTTTTTAAGTTACAAAATCCTCTTTAATTTAAACTGTAAAGTCCTGGGGCATTTGGGGCGCTCTGTAACAGCCATCCAGCAGTAGGGCTGTGTAGGTGTAAAGAGATTTAGGGTGTTGATTACAGAGAGAAGAAGTATATGAAGAATATTTCTTGAATGTTACTTTTATCAAAGAGGTTTATGGGATCCCTTTCTGCTAAATATTATGGTAGTAATTAATTATATGATAATTTTTTTCCCTATGAGATCTTTTGTCTTTAACTTCCTTATACCTGAGCACTGCAATTTTCAGCCTTCATGAAATTTCAAGGTAATACACAGAAATAAACATGTATGATTCAGTAGAATGATTCAATACAATGTGTAATTATCACCTAGTTTCTTTTGGAATATTATTGATTTTTAGTAATTTTGTGTGTCCAGTGAAACTATAAAGGTCATAGAAGATAATCACCTTATTGGTTTGAACCCTCTGCTATATTTTCATTCCTATCTTTTTATTCTGTTTTAAAAGTGGCTACCCTCTGTGATAACATTTCTTAGCATTCTCATTTTGTTTTTAATGAAGGTTACTATTTTTTCACAAAGTCTTGATGCATGTCAGTTAATAAAAAATTAATTAATGCAAATGCAAGTATGCATCAGGTGAAGTAAGTTTGAAAAATATGGAAAAAACCAAATTATACTCACAGAAGTGATGGCACATTAGTTCCCTGTCTGTCTCTCCATCACTACTCTAGCAAATCTGTGTTTGTAGGTTCTATTTTTCTGTGAAATGCTCTACATAGTCACAACAGTGCTTAGCAAGAAATCTGGACTATTCTCGAGAATCTCTATGTGAAAGGGATGGAATGGATCAATGGAAAGCCATTTTTGAAAGGTTTCCTGATTTACTGTCATTCAATTGTCTCTAGTTGCATTTTGATAATTTTCATCTACATAGGAAAATACAATTTGAAAAATTAAGTAGAAGGCATTTGGCTATAAACTTAGTATGAGTTTATGCTTTGAAAAGACGCAGCAATACTCACAAAAAGCGTAAGTGAGAAAAATGGGTACATATTATACAAATTAATTTAGTCTCCAGGTACCAAGTTCAATTTGCAAACAATTTATATATGTTGTATAGAAAATTCACTGCACAAAGATTTTCTCCACTATTTAGGTACTGCTACATGATACTTATCCAACCCTTGAGATTAAAAATTATTCTGAAAATCTCCTACTACATTATGTAGATTTTGTCCCCTTTTAGAAAGTTCTCAGGAGAAAGGGGTAAAATGAAAGATAATTCCTACTTTGATTCTGTACTTTGGGAAAACAATCACACTATTACAAACTTGCACAGCGTTGTGAGCTTTATTAAGTGATTTTCTCTGTATTTTTAATTCCCATAACTTGCCTGCATTTCAAAGGCGCTCTGGAGCAGAGGCAGTAAAGAATGCAATCACATGCTTGGCTTTGCCCACGTGCAAAATCTTCTGCATATTCTGCCTTTGAGATACATTCTTAAATTAGTTCCAAGGAGGGTCAGGGCAAAGTTATCTAGTCAGTGTGTGCGTAGTCACTTTGTGCAGGCAAAAGAGAGCAAAGATCAGTGCCACCAGCAGCTCCATGGCAGGCACAGGCTGGCTGTGCCCAGAGGGGCCAGGCACTGGATTGTCTGCCAGAAGTATCAAAGTCAGCATGATTTACTAAATTAAGGAAAAAATAATGCATTTATATGCATATATATAGTGTCAGAATTTTTATGATGTGTTACAACATTAGAACCAAACACCTCTCCCCACGATGATTCCACAATATATCTTAGTCCAACTAGTATGTCCTGTATATAGAGGAAAATGCACATAATATCATCTAAAATACAGAACTATATGTAGACAACTAACCTGAATTTCAAAAGTACCTTTTCCTTATAGAAGAACTTGATCAAGAAGTAGAAATAAGTTTTTTTTAAAGTTCAAATTTTTTCAAAGAACAGGAGCTACAGCTAAAAAAATTATGCTGGATTAGAGTATTGAAGACAAGAAAAATTATTCCATAAAAAGACATTCAAATACTTAAATAAAATACAGACCAACCTATAGGCTATGTCAAATTTAGGTTGGCAATATCAAAGTATGATAGTCTCTTTAAAATACAAGTAGATCTTTTTATGAGGGAAAAAGATTAGGACAAAATAGGAGGGTGAAATGACATCAGATTTGTTTGAGACCACGAGCCTAAGGTGTTAAGTCTTTGCAATATGAGAAAGATCTCTAACTAACAGATTGCATTTCTTAGTCTTCTGAAGTCTCATGCAGTGTAGATGACAAAGTATTTTCAACCTCTCATCTTCTGTGTGGAAATAAATTTAAATTATTTCCTGAGTTTCTTATATATCCACTTGGAAGTCAAGTACTTGATATGAGTCAGATTGTATTTAACAGGCTTAAAAAGGTCTTTCAAATTTGCATACTGGCCCACAATGAAAATATTCCTTGGTGGAAATAACCATTTTTGCCCTTTTCACTGATGCATGAAAAATCTAGCAATATTCCTTTTTTTTTAAGTAATGAGAATACGAAATTTAATTATTTTTGCTGTACATGATAAGCAGTACATTTGAAGGCATATGATTATGATATTTTTCTCTGCAAGTCTAGAGGTGGTTGGGCTGTTTTAGAATTTGTTTTTTAAGTTCAGTTAATCTTTTGTCACTACAACCATTGTTTGTATATATTTTAAGCAACTATCTCAATGCTGGATCAAAAAATACTTTCTAGAACTGCAACAGAGTTCATGAGGTTGCTCTGTGATTTTCTGAAGACCTTTAATGTATAATGAGGTCCTATCTTCAGAGTGCATGCCATATGTTTACAATGGAAACTATTTGAAGCCAATAGTCCTTTCTTGTTTAAATGTAGCAAGGGCATTGACCCAGTGTCATGTCCTTGAATTAAAGAGGCTCATACTCATAGCAGAAGAAAGCACCTCCTATGAAAATTCACAAGGAAGAATAAACTTAAATTAACTAAAGGTTATTTTGCAACACTGTAGTTTTTTAATGGTACATGAGATGTTTTGCAGAAGACTGCTTTATGTGTATACAATTGGCACCAGAATTTGAGTTTTGCTTTCATTAGCATAGTGCTGATGAAAAATAGAAATGTTATGGAATAGCTACTAAATCCTTTCAGAAAATTAGGATAAAAACAACAAATAAACAATCAAAAATACCCCAGCACTTAAATGAAATTATTAGGGCAGATATAACAGTGGTAAAAAGATACTGAGTATGAATATTTTACTTATGTTGGACTAGAAGTGCTTTGCTTCTCTCCTACAAACCCTGCCCCCCTTCCCCTGTCCCCATCATGAGCAATGTATTTGGTGTAACTATATTTTAAAAAGCAATTAATTGTAATTTCTAAAACAGTAGTCAGTACACTGCACACTGAAGGTTAATCCTTGGGGTATTAATTTAGTTTTATCATAGAGCAGACAGAATGCCTGTATTCATTTCACTGTATTTAATATACTATCAAAATTAAGGTCTCTGTAACCAAAATATCTTTGAAAGCACTACAGCTTAGTTGGTGCAAAAGTAAATACAGTGGTTATTGCAGTCACTCCAATACACAGCATGAGAATGTAAATTTAATATATATAGTGAATCATCTGCATCATTTGAAGAATACAGGCTCTTCAGATCTGCTATTTATTGTGCATGTCCAAGATTTCTGTGTGCATACAACAAGTTCACTTTCATACTAAAATAGTCTCTAATGCTCAGTCTTTTAAAAATTGAAATCAAATATCCTGATAAAACATATATTTTTATACAGCATATTAAATTTCAAAAAGCTATCTCCTTAAATAGCTAAAAACATTTTTCAGCTTTAATTAAAATTATTCTGACTTTAAAAAGACCATTTCTAGTTTTAAAAATAGATTTAAAAAAATAACTAGCCACCCTCACTAAAACAAACTCATTTTTAGTCTTGAATTTAACAGATCAAGACACTGTCCTTGTTTAAATGTGTTTCAACACATTTAGCTTCCTGAGAAAGTGAGGATTTACAATGCTGTGTTGCAAAGTATATATAGCCCATATAGGGTTATCAAAGTCGTCTTGCTTTCCTCAGACTCACTGGGAACTTTGCCTGAAATTGCCATGAAACACCGAATGTATAGTTAAAAATGCTAGGGTTTATATGGCAACTATTACATGACAGACAGGCTCATTTTGTAATTACCCATTACCAAGCATTCACAGACTTGTGTGGCCTTTCATCAATAGGTCCACAGAAGGACCGATACAAAGCAATAAATAAACACACAAAACGCTGTCCTGATATCATGAGCAGATACCTGTGTCAGTGTGGTCGCTTGGAACACAATCAAGTGTTAGACCTCTCCCAGCTCCTCCCCAGCAGACAGAGTTTCCATTTGCAATCCGCTGTGGCAGAAAGGACCGTGGCAGCTTAGCTGAGTCAAAATCAGTGTCTATGATACAATTGTTGCACCACTGATTACTTCAGACTTTGGTGAGTTAATCCTTGGGGTATTAATTTACTGCTCTGACTGTACAAAACAGATCCTAGTATTTTCCCGTTTGAGGTTTGTCACTGTAATTGTTCCATATGGCATCACTAGTAAAATCTTCCTGTTCATCTCTCCAAGTAAACAGATTTTAGGTTATTTTCAAGTCAATCAGCTAAGAAGTATGAAATTTATATTGCTTTCAAGTACTGCAAAATATAGTGATCCTCCTTTGAGAAGAATTTCATTCTTTCAAAGCCTTGCTATATTTCAAGTAGAAAGACTTCATTATTTCAAAAAGTCTTCCTGAAAGAAAATTCTAAAATATTCTATTGTATATAAGTTCAAACACAATTCTGGTTTAATATGTACAGATGTAGGAAGTGTTTAAATAGCAGGTATTGTGGAAAAAAATTTCAAAACATTTAGACAAAAATCCTGAAGCAGGCTACCTCAACAAATATGAATGCTCTGATAATATGTTCTGAAACTAAAATTGAAAAAAAAATCCCACTTTGGTAAATAAAGTCTATTTATTTCACCACATCTATATATCTACTGTCAGAGTTGCTTGTAACAATTGATACCTACTTAGATCAATTTGTAAGAAAACTAACTATGAATTAGGTTTAAAACAATCAACATTAATTCAGTCTCCAAAGCTGGAAACTCCAAGGCGGGGATGATTTCTAGTGGTGATGAAGTAAACCTTGAATTTGACATATTTTCTTCACTGTTACTGTGTTTTATTTCAGTGCTACATTTCTTTGTGCGTAAGGGGAAAGTGAAGAACAAAGAAGAAATATTTTCAGGTGGTCTGTGTCAGGATATTTCTGAGAAAGTTGTAATGAGCTAATTAAGCTTGGGAGATAGGGCTGTGTCATCATGGATTAAAGACTGTCTATGAGTTAAATCTCAAAGTTTACAATTGAACAATCTTTTTTTTCCTGCTATAAAGGCCAAATTTATTATCTAAAGTCTGAGAAAGTGTACATTAAGTGATGGTATTTATATTACCTTAAACGAGAGCTAAGATGGAAATTTTTGCAGCAAGACAGCATTACTTAGCTTTTAAGAGAACTGGTAGCAATTTCACATCTCCAAAAATTGTTGAAGAGGCAAACTATATGTTTCAGACTAAATGCTTAACTGAAGAAATTAACCTCAGCATCAATTAAAAAAAGGCAGTTAAGATCTCTTTGCAAATTATGAATAGTGGTAATAAAAACACTGAAATAATATGTTTGGAAATAAATAAGATGATCACGGAATCAGAGAATTTGCTGAGTTGGAAGTGATCCAAAAGAATCATCAAGTGCAGCTCCTGGTCCTGCAGAGGACCATCACCAAGAGTCACACCATGATGAGCAATCCAGAGCAAATGTTAATGCCTCTGTAGGAATCAGTGCTGCAGACTCACTGGGTTATGTTAGCAGAAGTAGCAATAAGACCCTCCTAAAGAAGTAGGAGAGGAAGACAGGGGACTGAGAATGAGGCTAGCTGAGGGCATAAAATACTTGCAGAATAAGAAGGAGGATCAATATAATAAGAATTGTGATCATATAGAGTTATTGCAATTAAACTCAGTTTGCAATTAAAAAATATAGCGTCTATATATTACTGCATTGTTTGAATTTCACAGCGGTGCATATTACTGTTATTACCATTAAATGGAATTTGTGTAAGTTACTTTGAGTTTATACATATATAAGCTTGGATGGAATTTCACAGCTTCTTGTTTGACCTCTTTGAAATATTTGTGCTGCTTTCTTTTCAGACTGCAAACTATCTCCTTCAGGTTTACCTACCGCTGACAAGCTTTTGATAATGCTGCTTATTTGTTCTTTATGGCTTATCTGAGCTATTCCTTACTTTTATACATCAGAACATGTTTGTGTTGATGAATGTAAGAAGCCCCTTTGATCCATGAACATTTTTTCAAACAAGCAGTAAAAGACTACATAGCAGACAACTAGTGATTTAGTTTTTGAAATTTTCTTCTTTAAAAGTACAACATTACTTTAGAGAAATAATCTCTCTGAATTTTAGTTTTTAATAGAATTTACAGATGCACTTTAACCATTCTTATTGTGCATTTTCAATAACACTGGACTGCTATTAAAAAAAAAAGTCATAAATGGATCTGCAAAGCAATTTGCTCTTGCCACTATTAATGGTATTCCATAGTGGCATTTATTTAACCAAACACAGCTATCTACCTGTCTGCATCTAAGCTAGTCATTTTTGTATTCCTTTGTCATCAATGAAAAAAAAAGACACTTAGGTGGGACTTATATCAGCCTAAACAAGACATCCAAATTCCATCAAATGCATCCAGCTATAAAAGCAGCTTTTTCTCTCCCTTGACTATAAAGACAATCTGATCAGCAGTGTCTGCTTGGCTCAGACATTGACATATCTACACTGCACATGTCTCAGATGAAGTGAGGCAAATCCCTGGTTTCTGCTTGCCTTTCACCTCAGGGCTCTTTCATTTGAGTATCATAGCAATGCATCACCTGCACCTTTGGAAATATTCAAACATCTTGATATTCCTCCATGAATTTCATATGACTAACGTGTCAAGCAATGGCTTAAGAAGCTCCTAAAAAGCAACTTTGACCCTAGGGCATCAAAATAGTTTCCTCTCAATATCCACTGAATAAAATGACTACCAAATTAAAATTCTGATTTCTTACATGATATAAAAAATACAGGGTTGCCTGGTCAGCCATGAGCTCTCTCTCACAAGACGTTGAGGTGAAGCTTTAGTAATCATAAAAACATTTTCATGCCTGAGTGACATTGCTTTGCTGCAATTGCCCTTGAAGTGCTTCAAAAGAAAAAGGAGGGTTCTTAATGCCTTTAAGCTATGATTGAAAACTGAATTTCTAATGCTCAAGGCATGCTGAACTTAGCAAAATTTGATGCACAATTTAAAAGCAAAGTGATAATGGAAACTATGTGATTATTCCATTCAAATAAATCCATGTTAAAATACACTAAACATTTAAATACACTGTGGTATGTCAGTCATCTACCTAGCTGCAAATGTAATTAACTGTTGGATCAGTAATTTTCAAACTCAGTTTAAAATAAATGAATGCACTCTTTAGAAAAGAAAAAAGCTGACCATTCATCAAATACCCTACTATGTTACATGGCAAATTGAAACAGACTTTGTATTCTGAAGGAAAATAAAATGAATTCAAACACTATTGTTCCAGATGCACAAGCATGTATCTATAGAACACGCCATATCCAGATATGGTAATATCTAGGATACATCTAGAAAATAAATTGATTCATTACTCGAATTTAGAAACTTTTCTTCCCTGTAATCAATATTTTGTTTTCAATATCCTCTTTGTTCATGCAAAAATTGAAGTCTCAACTTGTACCAATATAGCTTTTATTAATAGATATATGTGGATGTAAATGTACCTTTAGAACTTTCAGGAACAATCAGGAATGCTGCATATTCCAAAGATTTTGGAGATTCTCATATGAGAAAAAGAGAAATGAAAATATAATTTTTAGTTTCACAGGGAAACAAATCACAATTTGGCAAATTCCAACATCTAGGATGCAACATTAGTGGAAGGAACGACCATATACAAAAATGATCAGAGTATGATAGAAAATGTTCCTTAGTGGGAAATTATTGTCCTCTGTAAGAGCTTGCCTTAAACTTTGAAATGCAAAATTAAGTATACCTTCCCAGGTTAAGATAATTATGATTATTCTGCTAGATATTTTTATATTTATACAATTCCCCTCTTTTGAATCATCTTTCATTTTTGTTCTCAATAATACTCCATAGCAGTATGTTTCTGAGACATGATTCACAAATTATTTAAAGACCACCAAGTAACCAAGAGACCTTCAATGAATAAATATTGTAATTTAATTGAAAAATATCATGTCCCTATGTGATGAGAAAAGAAAACAAAACTTCTCATCTGTCTGTTTCAGTCAATAATACACTAACATTATGTCCACTCTTGACTTCTAAGGCCAAATATTTTTGTGATACAGTCTGACCTTCCTCGTTTTCAAATCCATTTGTCCATTATTCTCCACCTTGCTCTTTTCTGCATACAATGCCTTTGATGTTCTTTTGACAACAGCTTTACCAAGAATTGAGTCCTTCTAACATAAAATAAGCTCTCCAAATTCAGTAAAATCTTTGATGACAGGTATGAAGCAAATGAGCCTAACTCTTTTGAGGAACTCATGTGCTTATGGTCCAAGACAGAATAATAGATGACTGATGATAAAAACAGAGCAGAATTGATCAAGTTTCTGAAAATTGGGTTTTGTTCTGGTCATGAGGTCTTCTTCCATGTCTTCCTCCTTATAAGATTTTGTTCTTGTTTGTTCATACATGTTTTAAGGCATTCGTGAGTGGCAGGCACTTATTTCAATGAGATTCAGATACATCATCCTAGTGGCATATGCTTGCCTGAACAGAATTTTGGAGAAGAAAAATAAAGGAATAAAAAGGCAAAATGAAAGTCACTCCTCTTGGCAATATCAATTTTAGAGTTTCTAGCTGTTTATCGACCTGACTCCAATAATAATAAGTACACCTTCACCATGGGAGAAAATACACATCTTTCCAAAGGGAACAAAGTATTCTTATGTTTATCACACTCTAAAAGTTTAAAGTGTTTCTTTCCTTCAAGTCCATGAAAGAAATTAATATACAGCTGATTCTTTGAGAATGAGAATGAATTATCTTTACCACAAAACAAAAACAAGCTTATATTGATTCATATTGGGTAAATGTTTCATAATACATGAGTCAACTGCTATTGTGTCTTGTCACGTTCACTTCAATCACTTGACTTCTTTGGAACTGCAAAAAAATAAATGTGTTGCACTAGAATATTTTGGTATTGACAAAAAAATTACCTGGCCAGAAGTGAGCACCTTTGCCTATTTCTAAAAGTATTTTCAGAACAATCTGAAATACAAGCATGCCTCATAACAAGTTTTTATTTACACTAAGGTGGCTTATTCCTAACTGTTTTGATGGAGGTCTAAGCATGCTTCCCATCAGAATGCCAGGTACAGATTGTCCAAATCTGTGCATGAGCTTACTACGGTGAGTGGAATAAGAAAGATAAGCATGAAAGAACAAACCATAGGAGAGTGTAAAGAGTATGAAAAACATTTATAAGAATTTCACTATAATTTCCTGCATGCAAAACCTCAAACACTTCTGAAAATTTAAAGCGTTTTAGGCAATTTCTTTTAAATTAAAAACTACTGATCATTTAACTACATATTTCAAGCCTGAGGGGAACAGAATCATAGATATACAAGCACAGCATGTGAAGAAAATATTGGAATTCTTGAGGAAAGAAGAAATAATTTTTTACAGGTTTTGAACCCTACTATGATCTAAAATTTGTTCATGACAAATATTTTTAAATATATGTTACTTGATATGAAAAAAAAGTTCAAACCAGTTTTTTCCTATTCCATCTCTAGTTTGCATCTTAGATCTTAGTCTTCGATGTCTACACATTCTGGACAAATTTGCTAGACAGCATTTACAGTGCAGGCAGTTACTGCTATGAGTGACTGTTAAGTGTGTGTACTGATATTTTCTGTTATACTGGTTTGGTCACTTTTCCAAAGACCACTTTACGCAGACTGCTTGTGTCTATCTGTTTATATATAACTTTTACAGGTTAATTTTGCCAAGAGAGGCTCATTTATTGGAATTACTTCCAGGTCACTAGTCCTCATTTTGTAGTGGGAAAAAAAAAAAAAAAAAAAAAAAGTAGTGTTGAATACTTCACTTGGGTGATTTGCAACTACTGATGGCTATAGTGACCAGAAGAGTTTAACAAAGGAAGCTTGCTTCAGTGCTCAGCCTGGAATGACACTAATTACACTCCATCTGTACTAAGGTACCATTGCTCTGCTTGTGTCTTATGCTGGTCATGAGTCAGCTCCATACAGATAATCAATGTAGTGAGACACTGGGTGCCAGAAAATAGGCCCTGACACGTCTCAGTAATTAACAAGTGACAATCTGGTAACCTAACTAGAAACATCATATAACATTTTGTTAGTTTTAAATATTGGGTAAATTACATCTACGTTTTTACTTAAATTACTGTATTGATAGTAATTTGTCGTTCCTAAGTCTACAGAAAATGTTGCAGCAGCTTGACAAGCAAACTGTGTGATCTTTACCAAAACTAAAGTAAAAGTTACAAAATATATTTTCTGCAATATTTTCTCTACAGTGGAGTCATGGTCTCCGCTTCCTAGTCCAACTGCTTCTGCCATCTCTAGTATAATTGAATTGATGACACCTGTTCCAATTTTTGCAATAGGGCTCCTTTAGAATGGGCAATGGGCTGAAAAGGAATTAGTTTCCACTTTTTCCTCATCTTTTTACCACATAAAAAACCAAATGAATCTCAGTGGTAGAAGCAATTTGTTCATTAGAGTTTCTCAGACAATTTCTGCAGCTTGAAAACAGATTCCTCTTTCTACTTTCACATGGCCAGGGATGTGAGGGCAGCTTTTACCTGCAGCAGCTTAAATGAGGCAAAAAGGAGCAAACTAGCAGTTGAAAAATTGAAAATTTACTTGAGAAGAGAAAGAACTGTTTCTTGAATTCCAAGTTACATGAATGTTCTGCAGGAATTCATTGAGTGGTTGCATTGCTGTAGTTTTGGGGTTTTCTCTCCCTCCACATTGTGACTTCTCTTGACAATTTCAGCACACACGTGCATTAGCTAACGTACTTTCAGTATGCTTTACTCTTTTACCTTCCAAAACCATCTATATTCTACAATAGCAAAATGTTTAAAAGCTTTGAAGACCATTTTTTCTGTGAAAAGTAACTCCAGGATAACGCATCTCAGTAGTCCACTCTTGTCCCTTGATGATATACAAATCAGCTCTGCTCCATTTACAAGCAAAATAACCCCTCTCTGAAAATAAAGTAAAAATAAAAATAAACCAAGCAAACCAACAAAAAAAACCCCAAAACCCAACCAACAAACCCAAAACAGAAACTCAGAACTCCCTAAAAACTTACTTGATATCGAGCAGGATTTGTGCATGGCTAGAACTCTATAACCCTGCAGCACTATTAGATTTTGCAGTACTAGATCTGATAGAAGAGTCATCAAGTATAATGACTCCTTCAGCAGCACAGAAGAGTAAATGTTTTAGAAAGTGAAAAAACTCTTGACTTTGAAAGGCAATAGCATAACACTACAGCTCTCACTGTGAGCTGGTGTAACTAGAAATCAGCTGAAATCTGGAACTATGATGGTATAAATTCGTCACAAGTCTGCACAGACAACTTTGATAACACCAGATATTCTATTATTCAATGCCTGTACCATTTTGGGGCTCATAAAGATTACTTGTCTTCAAAGGCTGGGTTTTTTCAAAGAATTATTATCCAGTTTATATAGAGAAACCATATTATCTGTCTGCTCTAGACACCTGATAAAAACAATATTGGCCACAATGATTGAAGTACACTAAAAGCATTTTTAGATTATATGAGCTATAATTGTTTATAAACACTCTGTAGAACAGTATAAGTTTTAAACATCATTTTGATAAATTAGAGAAAAATCTCAAAATCAAAAATACAAAATTCAATAAGAAAACATGCAAAGAAAGAAAAAAAAAAGCACAGATAAAAAGTGAAGCAGTTATATGATGCAAAAGGATGAGCAGTTGTGATGGATCATTAATTGAATGAGTCAGTAAAGCCCCACAGTTGCAGACAAAAAAGCAACTCAATCCAGTTTGAGTTAAAAGAAATTACTTATATAATAAGACAAGGAGATAATTTAAATTTTAGCTGATTCTTGTGAGGTTTTAAATTTAGGACTCTTTTAGATTCTGGGAAAGTTGCACTTGAATAAGATGCAAAAAAATGGAGAGAAGGACAGAGAAAAACAAACATATTAAATGTAGGCTTAGGGAATATGTCTACTAGAAAACCTTGAAGAAACTGATTTTTTTTTTAGAGGATGTTCAAGAAAATATTGATGCCTTAGGATTTTAGCTTTTATACTTTTCATATATTTGCAATCCTGCACATCTTTAGTGTATAACTCTAAACTCCATATAGAGGGTTATCTACTTTTGGTGAGACAAAACAATTCCTCTCTAGGCCTAGAAATAAAGGACACCTTACTGTCTCAGGCCCTGAGAGATGTAAACAAAAGTGAATTGAAGGGGAGAAAACTTGGGGTAAAATTATTTCATTTCCTGAAGTGGTAATTGGAAGATTAAGCCCCAATATTCAAATGAACCAAATTTATAAAAGGGTAAAAATCTGTGACCCGCTGTCCATTTTTGGGGGTAGCCCTTGTGTGGGCTTTGTCTGCCCTAAATGTACCTGAAGGTCCTTCAATAGATATACTCACTTTTTATTCTTTTAATTTTGTCTGGCCTCTGTTTATAGGTAGCCCTCAAAATGGCATCAACATAAAGAGAGTATTCCAAATTATGAAACACTGTCAAGGAAAGGATAATAATAAGAATTTTCCACTTTACCTGCAGTAAGAGAATTATGTAAGAAAAACAAAGATTAACAATGGATGTGTGTGGGAAAATTCTACATTGACTTGAGTGCTTTAATAGGACTCTTACATATATCATAAATATGAGATATAAGATATATATCTATACATATATCATAAATTCTGAGATATTTATGATGGGAATATATATGTTGAATCATACATTCTTTCTCTGTTTTAGCAAGAAAGCCTATATACACAAAGATGTGATAAAAAAAAGCATGATACGTTTTAGCAAGCTGGGAATTATTACATATATTTTTTACAAATCTCTATATAGGATGCCTACCTGCATCTTATTAGTATGAGTTCTATGGGAGCAAAAGCAGTTTGAAAAAAAACTTCAAAACCCTAGAAGATGACTAATTCCACCCAAGGAAAGATAACTAATTCCACTCAAGGTAATTGCTACAGTAATTTCAGCCTCTGATAATAATAGCAGTATTTCTCCAGATATATGAAATCTTCTGCAAGGGAAGTTCCACTGGAAAGAGCTCTGAGGGCATCAGGTGGACTCTGTTAGTCATTGTATTTTATTAAGGAATCTTTCACTGGTGAATAATTATTTTCCATATTCACTGGGGACAGGACAAGAACAAATGAGCTTAAAATGGAAAAGTATGTTTGATATAAGGAAAATAGGTATAATTATGTAGATAGTTAAATGCTGAAAACCGTGACCAAGGAAGCTATGGAAGCTCATTTTGTGCTTAAGCAAAGGGAGGAAGATTTAGGGCCTGGATGCTGAAGTTCATGAGGTCTGCAAGAATTTTTTGGATGTCCACAACTTTGTTTCTACTAACAACCTAGAAAACAAAGAATCACAGGACCAGAGAAAACTAGCACTGCAAGGTAACAGTTTTTTTCCTGACAGAGTAACTAACTTCAGTTGTGTGCTTTCAATCAATAGTTTATCTAAACTGTTCCTAAAGTCCTCCAGCAATCTGAATCCTACAAGCTCTTTATGCAAGCCAGTCTTAAGTTCATGCTTTTAAATCAGAGTATGTATCAATGTCTACAGAAACAGCCTCTATGACAGTATCTGAAGCCAAGTGAGGTAAAACAGAGACATGGAATGGAGGAAATATTGCTATCAGCAACTTCTGATGTTATTTTTTATGCAATTGGTGCTTCAGAAATGCTTGATAGCAAAAATTATTGACATATTTTCCTCAATCCTTATTTTGCTATATCATGAATCACATAGAAGCGAATAATTTAATCAGCATAAAAATGTAGAAACCTAATTTAGAGTCTGATCAAGCTCATTACAACAGACAGGACTCACAGTGAGTTGGCAGACTGGCCAGGCTGTGCATGTAATTGGCTGGTATAGGCTACCCTGCAAACCAAGCCTCCTAAAAGGGACACAGAAGTGTAACTTTCTGCAAGACTGCACCATTTTTAAAGGCTTATTATGCTTTTCCACTTCTGTTGCCACTTGAGAGCAATGAACTCCCATTAGTGGAAGATGAAACAAAAAATAACACTGAGGAAAAAATATGAGCAAAACCCATTTATTTTTAAAATATGCTAACTTTAGTCAGTATAATTTATGCTACACATGTGACGAAGACAAGCATCAGTAGCATATGGATTTGGTCATTTGTGTTGGTGTTTGCTTTTTTGTGCTGATGACAAAACCATACATCTGCTTAAAACAGATGCACTGTAATGCTGTCTTTAACTAAATTCTGTACTGTGTGCCTGTAGATGGAAGAGCCAATAAGCAAAACTGCCCCTTTTCATATTTCATAGCATCAAAGGGATTTTCTTTCCACAGTGTAATTTTTTAATGTATATTGTAAAGCACAATGCTGTGACAAACATTGATCATATAAGTAGCTTACCTGATACAAAGTGCAAAAATACAAATATTAATACCATATGTGCTAATGCAAATTTTAAAAGCAGATGTTTTCTTCAACAACTTTTAAAAGTAAAATTGTATTCTACAAAGCTGACTGTTTACATGTACATAACTGCATTTTAGTAATCTCTTTTTTAATTTACTTTCAATTCACTAAAAATAACCAAAATAACCCCAAAATCTCAACAAAATACTATTCAGCTACTTAAAGGAAAAAACAATTTTACATATCCAGTGATTCCTTTATTCCCTAACCTACAGCCAGCCAGACAGAAGTGGGCAGCAGAAACAAAGCTAGGAAATATTTAGACCCTATGTTTTCTCAGGTTATTGTGAAATGACCTCAAAATGCTTTTACACAAATATTTCAGCACTGCCATACAAATGTTGTCTATACATAAATATGATTCACCTTTCAAAACTCTATGATAACCAGGGACAACATTCTTACTGAGTTTTAATAGTCACCAATAAAATTTTCAAATTCTGGCATAAACTCATTCTAGTACAAGAGCACTCATTGCTATTAAAAAAAAGAACTTAAAATAGATTGGTTTTGTTTACTCTTATTAAAGATGCAATTTTGTTTTCCAGTCTTCATGAATGCTAAATCCATGGCTTCCATTTTGGGCAGCTCAGGAAATCTCAATTGCAAAGCATACACAGAATATGCTTTTAGCAAGGATAATA
Organism: Zonotrichia leucophrys gambelii; assembly: GCF_028769735.1. Lineage (NCBI taxonomy): Eukaryota > Metazoa > Chordata > Aves > Passeriformes > Passerellidae > Zonotrichia > Zonotrichia leucophrys. The sequence goes on from NC_088169.1 coordinate 77,637,825, forward strand.
CAACCATTTTTCTTAGGGTAAAATAGACAGTATGTGCTGTGAAGCACAAATGTTCCTGCTTAATGGATGCATGGCTGACCATAGCTAGGTCTGGAGGTGTATATACCATACACTCCTTCAGAGCCAATATATGGGATGCCAGATTTTTAGAGGCCTGGTCTGGCCTCTGAATCTCAATCCTACATGTTGAATCACGTAAAGCTCACCCATTGACTTCTGTAATCCATTCCAATTGTCATAAACTTCCTGGTGCCTAAATGAACTGATGGTTCTGAGCACAAAATAGTATATATTAAACACAGTATATTTGAATATTTATTAAAAAATAAAATAAAAAATAAGAAGAAACAGGTACTCCTGGACTTCCTTTGCAAAGCTAAGTATTCTGCAAGACCTTTATATTAGAGTTTTTATTTTGAGGTATCATTAACTCATATTTGCTTTAATAAAGTCTTCTAAAAGATCTTTCCCGTTTGAAACTGCATTCATTTTGCTCCTTATCCTCCAAAATGAGCAACTGATAAGGCTGTCCAAGATTTTAAGAACAGAAAACTGAGATCTCAAGTTTACCCAGTGTTTACACAGCCATCACACTGATGCATCTTTACGAAGTCTAAAGAAATGACAGCAACTTAGAAGTTTTAAGCAGTGAGATGATTAGATTGTATAAACCCAGATGATTTTTAACCTAGGCAACTTTTAACCTAAACTGAGTAGACAATATATATCTATATTCTGGCAAACAAGCATCCAAGAGGCATGCTTTTCTATGACTATCAAATTTTCATTCATCTTTTGTTATATCCTTAAACTATAGGAGAGAGTGTCTTCTGATTTTCGAAGAAAGGGTACATAAGGAATAGAAGACAGTAAATTTGCATCCGTTAAAAAAAAAAAAAAGTAAATAAACAATCAGAAACCTCTTTCCTAAAGCTTTGAAGGATGTGTTTGGCTGCATTGAAATAAAGTTGAAAGAGCACAGTATCATTATAAGCTATCTGTTTTCTCTCTAGCCCCAGGAGATGGAGGATGAAGAGGAAACCCAGATGATCATATATTTTGAGGCCAGAAGGCAAAGCTATGATCATCCAAAAAAGGCATGCTGAAATAAACTGCCATGTGAAATTTATTATAGCCTTTATTCTCAAAAAATAAATAATGAAAATTCTTCTTTAGAGTCTCCACATATTCTAAATGTCATAGTTATTCTGGGGTAGATGAAAGCACATTGCTAAAAGGAAAGCAATATAGTTTTGTTTTCTTTTGTTTGCTTTTTATTTGTGAGAAGAACCAGCTATCACTTTTTGACATGTATAAAAAAATTTTTTTAAATGCAAAGCACTATGAAAAAGAAAGATGTTTACTAAGAACATTTTCTTAACAATAAGAAATCTACTGAGAGCTCTTTTCATATTGTCCTGGTTACTCTAACACAGGGAAAACTTGTCTACAGTTAAGCATGTGTACTAATATTGGAAATGATGGGGATAAAACTTTAATAAATCCTTGGGAATCAAGCAAAGAAAGAGAACTTACTGTCTAGGGGGTTTTGTTTGTTTTTTGTAATATAGTTATGAGAAAGCCTTTTCTTTCTTCCTTTTAATATCCTCTGTGAGATAAGCTAAAAAGACACGACTGTATTAAAAAATATTCTTCTTATAGACATAGCAGCTCCTTAGAGGTTATCTCCCAGGTGGCAGAAGATCAGCTTTAAGTTGGTTTGCCCTTTTGAAAAAGAAATGTCATTCAACATTGCTATGTTAGAATTAAAAGTAATTTATTTCCTTCAAAAATGTATGATTCAGTTATAAAAGGAAAAGTAATAATATGCTGGGTTTAGGTATTACTTCACCTATGCTGTGAGATCCCAGTATTTAGAATAAATTAATTAATTCTGCTTTTGGTCTTGTTTTTTCACTAATTTAAAAATAAATTCTTTGTGATATATTGCAGAATTATTAAAGATAACAAAAACATTAATTTCTGCCATGAATTATTAATATTACAACTTTTATGAACAGGTTGAATGTCACCAAGGACTGCTATAATTTATTAATGAGCAAGTTTTATGGTAAAAGCATTAACGTCAATGACACAAGAAACTTCAACTGATATTATAGTTTAAGACTTGTTAGTGAATTACAAATTCAAAAAAAAAATTAAAGGTTTATTTGACATATATGTATGACTACACTGTATTCTTCCTATTGTGTGTTTGGTAAGATACAGAGTATTTTAGTTGAAGTGATATTAAAGAGGATGTGCTCACTTGGGACAATCAAAGAACTGCAGACAAAATTAATATTATGATCATAAGTGGTTTTGGAATGAAAATCAAAATAAATTGTGGTTTTTAACCACAAGAGTTACTACATTTTTGATCATGTGATAGACTTCCTTCACCTGAAGTGCAATTTTTTCCAGCAGAGATGAGATCATGCCCAGTAGCAGGGAGATTATTACCTTTGACCTCTGATCTAGTACATTTCTGATAACCACATACTAGTTTACTCATGTTGCCTTTAAAAAGGTGAGGCTTTGGGTGAAGATACTGTTTACAAAAATCAAATTGAAAAACAAAATTGCAATTAGGACCAGCTCAGTAATCTCAGCATGTGTAATTATATTATGATTTTTTTGTGCATTGGTACATTGGGTTTCTATGGCCAGGTTTTGGTAGTGGCGGGGGCTACAGGGGTCGCTTCTGTGAGAAGCTGCTGGAAGATTTCTCCGTGTGCAGTAGAGTCAATGCCAGCCAGGTGCAAGAAGGATGCGCTCCTGGCCAAGGCTGGGTGAGTCAGAAATGGTGGTAACACTCTGTGATAACAGATTTAAGAAGAAGAATAAAAGGAAAAGGTTATTGCACAGATGTAATGGTGGCCAGGGAAGAGTGAAGTGAGAATATGTGAGAGAAACAGCCCTACAGACACCAGGGTCAGTGGAAAAGGAGAGAAGGAGGTGCTCCAGGCGCTGGAGCTGGGATTCCCCTGCAGACCATTGTATGCAGACCATGGTTGTGCAGCTGTGCCTCTGCAGCACTTGGAGGTCCACTGTGGAGCAGAGATCCACCTGCAGCTCCAGGAGGAGCTGGACCCCACACTGGAGCAGGTGGAGGCCTGAAAGGAGACTGTGAGCTCATGGGAGGCCCCTGCTGGAGCAGGGTCCTGGTAAGGATCTGCAGACTCAAGGAAAGAGGAGCCCTCACTGGAGCAGCGGTGCTGGTAGGACTTGTGACCCTGTGGGGGACCCACACAGGAGCAGGCGGTGCCTAAATGACTGCTCCCTGTGCAAGAGTGATCCACATTGCAGCAGTTCATAGAAAACTGTTGCTCTGGGATGGACTCAAGCTGGAGAAGTTCATAGAGAATTGTCTCCTGTGGGTGGGACTCCACACTGGAGCAGGAGAAGGACTCATCTCCCTGAGCAGCAGGAGAAATTACGTGACTTATGAGCTGACTGTAGCCTTTCTTCCTCACCTTCCTGCACTGCTGGGGAGGAAGGAGAAATATCTGAGAAGGAGAGAGGGTGGAGGGGGAAGGTGTTTATAAGGTCTGTCTTAACTTGTTATAACCCTGCTTTGATTTTGTTACCAGTAAATTTATTTAATACATCTAATTTTAGTCTGGTTTTTGACTGTGATGGTATTTGATGACTGATCTCTCTTTGTTCTTATCCCAACTCATAAACCCTTCATTATATTTTCTATCCCCTGCCTAGCAGGGGAGAAGAGTGATAAAGAGGTTTTGGTAGTTCTAGGCATCAAGCCAGGGTCAACCCACTACCCAAGTGGAAACAGCTAAAGGAAGTCCTAGCACTCATTGCCTCTCTCTTGTCCACCTTTTCTTGGGAGCTGGAGGGGAAAGGACTTATAAACCTTGGATTCATTAAAGATTAGTGCATATTGAACCTCTCTAGCTAGCAGTGTAACTGCATTGAGATGATGGCTTGTGAGAAGTTGAGTGAGCATACACATGGTGAGTGCACAGGCATGCTGAAGCTTTCCCACCACGAATTATGGAGTAGGTAATCACATTCAGCTTTTCTAATTTGACTTGCTTTAAATATCTTACTTTCCTGTCTCAATATATAAAAATAGCTTCATTTTGCAATTCAGTCCTTTGGAAGGGTATTGTATATTTTTTCTCTTTTTAATAAGTTTAACTGACCTGAATACATAAGCCATTGATTTTCACTTGATATCATGTGTTAAAAGTATGGTCTGAAGTTTTCTTTTCTCATTCCTTCATGTTTTGTCTCTTAAAGGTTACTTTTTGCTCATGTTTGCACTTCCTATCTGTATTCTAGACTATGGTTATTAAACTCATTTACAGGACAGCTCTTTTGGAAATGTTAGCCTATGATTGATGTAAACTATTGAACATTTTTTAATTTCATGTTTATTGCTTCAGGATAGTGGTTAACAAGTTATTTCACAAGCTGATTCCAGTATGGCACAATATTTCAATGAACAAAATATCATTGCCAAGCGCTATTTAGTTTTGAATGTAAATTTGTGAGTTTTAAATGTCTGGAGTTGATTACCAGATAACCTAAAATGCTGGCAGACTGCCTTGTATCATATAGACAAGTTTTCCACTTTCCGTGCTAATCCCTTGCATAGCTGCTTCCATATTAGGAACTTAATTATCCCTTCTGCTTCCCATTTCCATCTTTGCACTTGCAGTTACTTTAAATGTAATGAATGTAATGGTGATGAACCACAGAACTGTTTGAATAAGTGCCCACCTATGAATTTCAACACCTGAACAGAAAATTAGGGAAATGAAGGCTATTGTCTTGAATATCTTATCCATCAAAAGTAAACAGTGGCATACAGAAAGGATTCTGTCCTTTTAGAGAATATATTTCTTCTGTTGAATGTATCTCATGTTAATACTGCACAGAAATATGTTACAGCAAGGACTTTGATAGGTAAAATAAAAAATATGTAATTTTAGTGCTTCCTTTTTTATTTTCAGTGAATTACGTTAAATAGAGATATTTAAGTAAATGTATCTATTAAACTTATGTCTGTGCTAATTGGCCTCACAGGCTGTGTGATGGGGCAGGTCACACAGTCATCTGCATTTAACTCCATTTTAAAATTTGCTTTGACATTTACTTTTATGCTTCAGGTTCTGTGATTAAACAGAAATGATGGATGAGTGCTATAGATGACTACTCAGTTGTCTGGGCTACAATGCTGCCACTTCTGCATCATGACCTCTAACTAATTCCCCCTATCACTTTTTCTCCTGATTTATTCAGAGTAGTCAATACTAACCCCCAGATATTTCCAAATCCCCACATTTTTTACCCTTTCAGCTATTGCTCCCTCACCAGAGGGATGATTTAAGGAAATGGAAATCACCACAATTTAATCACCACAATATAACTGTGAAAGGTGTTGGAGTTTCTACTAGCATTAGATACTAAGCCTATTTCAATTACAGTGGGAAAAATTTATATCAGCCTATCCTAGACATACGCTCCTGTACACACAGGTTCGTTGTGTACAGCAGTTTCTCAGCTGGGTTTTTCTTATAGTCAAGCAAGGGAAACTATCCCTTTTGGGTATAATTTGTCTTATTCTAGATTGAGATCCCCATATGCACCATTCACTGAAGAGTTAGACTACATGATCCTTGTGGGCCCCTTCCAACTCAGAATATTCTGTGATTCTGTGGAATTACTTGGGATTTACAAATACTTATTTCTTGTAAGAGGAACAATCAATTTTTAGACCAGGTATAGGAGTTAAACCTTCAGTGAAGAAATCAGATGTATATGTTTGCATCTGCTAAGAGAATGAGATAATCCTACTCTGTCAGATTCTCAGAGATACAAAATTCAAGTAATTATATAGGGTGGATGAATTTTAGATTAATTAGTCCCCCTTAAAAAGAGACAAGACAATGACATCAGAGTGATTAAGATTCTGTTGCTCATTTCCAGAGACAGGAAACTATCAGGAGCCTCATAGGCAGGTAATTACAGATTTACTATACAATCTTCCTGGCTTTCTCATTTTCTTCTTAGTAGAGCTAAAACTGATTTGATTTTGATTCAATTCATGCACATTTGCATGTCTAGGAGAGTTCCCTGTCCGACCTTCCAGGAGGCACATCAACAAAGTCATGCTTATTTTGAGTTGCATTACCATCTTGATCCCGGATTTCCCACAGCAGGATCTCAGATGACTCGATCCGTAAAACAACTTAATCTTGGTGCAGTAACTAAATAACAAAATAGCAGCTCAAGCTGGTGCCTCTGAGGAGGGACCCCAAACAAAGGAAGCCCTGGGCTCTTATACCCTGCCAGTGTAAATGCAGGAAGGTCTGGGGTCACTGGCTCCTGCCGTGTCTCTGGGTGTCCGGTCACCTGGCCGGGCTGCAGGTCCCCAGGCCCTTGGCTGTGCAGTGGGTTGGCAGTTCTGGCCCCTTGGCTCAGGCTCTCATCACACACAGCTAATCTAAGTTTGCCCACTGAGCTGCGTACACCAAATGTATTCCTCAACAATCCAAGGCACATGTCCAAATTATGTCCACACTGTTAATATCATTGTGCTGAATATGGTCCTTTTTCAGGATGCTCTGAGTCTAAAAGTTGGTCTTATTGTGAACAAGGTGAACATGTTTGGTCTTCTGGGCAGTCTGAACTCAGCCTGGACATTTGCTACTAAACTCAACTGATTTTATGCCTCCAACACTCCAGTGACTAAATTCAGATGCCTTTGTGATAGGACCTTGTTTGCCCAAGGTCTACAAGAAGGAAAGAGAAGAGAAGAGAAGAGAAGAGAAGAGAAGAGAAGAGAAGAGAAGAGAAGAGAAGAGAAGAGAAGAGAAGAGAAGAGAAGAGAAGAGAAGAGAAGAGAAGAGAAGAGAAGAGAAGAGGAAGAGAAGAGAAGAGAAGAGAAGAGAAGAGAAGAGAAGAGAAGAGAAGAGAAGAGAAGAGAAGAGAAGAGAAGAGAAGAGAGATAGAGAGAAAGAAAGAAGAAAGAAAGAAAAGAAAGAAAAGAAAGAAAAGAAAGAAAAGAAAGAAAGAGAAAGAAAGAAAAAAACTGGTCCTTGGGAACACTCCCTGGTCCATTTGAAACCGTTTTATCCTCTTTTAATGGTAGCAGGGCCAGCTCAGAAAGAGTTCGATGTTCCCACATCCAGGAAGCAAAACTGAGGGCTGCAAATGTCTCTGTGTCTGCCCCATATGGCGCTGAAAATGGAGCCAGGCAGTTAAGACTTTTTATAAAAGAAAGAGTGAAGACATCTAAAACACAAACACTTAGACAGTCACTTTGTAAAAAGTGAGGAAACCTTCCTGACGAGAGCTAGGAACGACTCAGGAAAATTTAAAGACAAGTCTGCAGAGATGAGCAAAATGATGAAAATGGATTCACTGACTATTTAATCATTGCTAAAGACATCCTTTATTCTGCTACTCTCCTTTTCCACTTTCAGAAAATGCGTGATTTTTCTTCATTTGCATTGGAATTTATCTTCTGATTTATGGTAATAAAACTAGAACTCTTGATGAAGCATTTAAAATCCTTGAATAAGTCATTATGATATTTCTTTTTATTTTTTTATTTCTTAAATGATCTTCACAATTGATTGCAACTGGAATCCAATAATTGATTTTTTAGTCATTATCTTCCATTGTGAAGTCAGTAAACTCTTTAGATTCTGTTTAACAATGAGTTCTGTAAGACAAACATGGAAAAGACCATTTTAAAATCGTTCTTTGAAAGAATGAATTATTAGCACCTACAGTAAATGTCTTAAAACTGATTTGCAAGAAGAAACTTTTCACTGTAAAACAGTATTTCATTTCCTATGGTATCACCAGTCTTGTCTTCCTTCTACTATGTTTGGCTGATTCTATGAAAACCATGACTATTATTATAATTTTTTAAACCCTTTCAGATAAAAGGTCATTATTACAGGATTATAGATGTTGACATATTGCTTGGTGATTTTCATTTGACTTTTTTTATTTTTCATTTGTGTGCCTTTTTCTTTCCACATTCAACACTTGAACTCATTTTATAAAATCAAGATATTATTTTGCCTCTCCTGACTACATTGTACTCAGAACTCAGGCAGAAAAAACTACTCTATTTTTTTTTTTTTTTTGTATTCTGGATAGCTACTCAGCTACCAACTTTGTTTTGAGGTAGGATTAACATCTATTCTATATCTTTTAGTATTCAGAAGAAGCTGGTCTTCAATCAGAAACTTGTTATTAAAAGGAAAAATATTACTGAGAAAAATGACCAATGAATTTAAACCACTTTGGCTACATAGTAGATTATTTGGAATAAAACCAGTTGCTTTTGACAGGACTATTTTTTACTGTGAGCAACAGCATAGCCAAATCTATATTGAATTACCATTTTGTTTTGAGGTGCATACCTGAATCTCACTAACTTCAGAAAGTAAGGAAAACTCAAGTTTCTAGCTTTTAGTTGTTAAAAAAGCCTTCATCTACCCAAATTATTTCCAGACTAGTAAAATCTGGAACCTTCAAAGATTCTGTAATCCAAGCACCAGATATCCACCATGTGTTTAAGACAGATGGTTAGTAGGGCAGCTACAACAGTTGATTAAATAGGCAGCAATATTAAAATGATTCCAAATATGGCTTTTAGGGAAAGATCCATACTCTGGTATTCAATTTAGATTATCACATTTATCTACATAATCGCTGGCCAAAGCTGTTGATATGACCCAGTTTTGCATGTACATCCTTCCAGATGGATATTGTCAGTAATACATTCTTAATCCGATTCTTAATCTGTGGTAAATGGTTAGAATTAAATTCTCTGATCGATGTAAAGGTCTTATTTGAGTTCCATGGAGCATGTTTGTCTTCTCACATAAAAAGGTTAATGTGAATAAAAGATCTGTATACTCTGAGGGAAACTGCAGAACCTTTGTTGGACTTCTGTTTGAATAAATCCATACCCAGTTCTCAGCACTGTAAATGTGGCTTTAGTGAAAATTGCATGCATAATTCTGACAACCCATACTAAGCCATACCCTGTATAGAATCTGAATAACTTTTATATAAAACACAAAGAATAAAAAATTTGTTCAGTTTTTGAAGCTTTGTGGCTCGTTACTTGGAGCAGCCCAAGTCTACTGATTTTGCTACCACTTGCAACACCACGCATCAGCACTCTGGTGGAAATTAAACCCCAGAAGGAGGTGTTTAATTGTCATTCCACCCTGTTAATGGTCAAATTAGGGAGGAGATTATTAAAATTCTGATCATAATGGCATTTTGCATCTGTCTGGCTTTCCCATTCCTCCCCACCTCAGCAACAGAGATAAGTGATCAAAGAGGTGGAGAAGAAATGCTAGGTATTTCTTCATATATCATACCTGTGTCACTTAGTGTTTCCTGTGAGGTAGAAGTGCTCAAATGTCATCTTTCACCCAACTGCTGATGCTTTTTTTTTTGTTTCCAGTTGTTACCCAATGCAAAATATTCATGACTTTGAGGGACATGACATCTATGGATACTGCAGAAGCTTCTTATTCATTTTATCTTCATCTAGCTCCTCTTTATGTTTATGTCGCTAATATTTGGTTGATGCTTTATTTCTACAGGCAATGAGAACCTGGATGGCAGTGTTTTCTGTTTCCTGATAAAACAATAGGTACAGCTGTGCATCACTAGCTTATGTCAGGCATTTAAGCCTGTAGCGTTTTATAATACCACAGGCTGGTTTAGCACATATGTCGGACAGGGAAAAGAAAAAACTCTACCTTTTTGAACCTGTAGAGGATAAAAAGACTTCTGCTTGTTGACAGTATTGTCACACCTGGGATTTATCTAAAAGAAAGGAGCATAATCCTGAGTGATCCGTTCTTTCAATTGCTTCTGAATAGTTGATATAATATTGCAGCACCCCATGGAAGACATTGTTACACTAAGTGAATAGGTACAGCAGGACCAGTATGAATGCCTTTGCTCTGTCTTTGGCTAGGAAGAGATAATCTCATTCCTCCTCACTATGGTGAGGAATAATGTCTCTCTCTCTGTATTAAAATTTCTGAATGTGTGAAATGGATAAGGCAAATGCTGAAGGAGATAGGTAGAAACTATTGCCAAGACACTTAGGCATGACCAGTGAGTGAAAGACAGAATACTTAAGCATCAGCTCTAGTAAGTGCAGAATGTCTGTGCTGCTGTTCAGAGTGTACTAAAATATCTTTTCTGCTTATTTGTTTTGTTTCCTGACCAAGTAAAGGCATTCTCAAAAAAAATTGTCATCCAAACTAAAACAACCCACTGCCCCCTAGCAAAAAGACAAATCTTTCTAAATTATGCATTTGCCACCCTGCAGTCTGACTTTATTAGTGATGGTGTCCCAGTCACTTGACTATCTAAAGGGTATTCTATTTTATTCAAAGCATTAATTCCCCAACTGGTAATTCATGACTGGTGTTAGGCAACACCAGAAATAAATGCTAAACTCCTCTTTTTGTCATGTGTCATCTACACAGCTTCATATCTGTAACCCAGTGTTACATCTCATGATGAAATAATAATGAGAAAATGGAAGACAGGGGTGCAACTATTAAGCAGCTTTGAATTTTTTTTTGTAATACTACACTATAATCGTTCAGTAATCACATTCTACGTCTAATGAACTTAACAGCTCATCAGAGAGACACTCAGAATTATGTTTGTTTCCTTCCTGAGACATTTTCTTGCCTTGTTTGGAGCTTCACCTGAAATTTCCATGGCTCATAAAAGCAATGCCTTTAAAAAGTGTCCCTATACAGCTTTTCCTCTATGATCCTTCACAAAACAGAACATTCTTGTCAGACTAATGTGAAGGCCCCTGATTGAATTAGAGACTGTCCTGGTTTTAACTGGGATGGAGTTAATTTTTTTCTTTTTGCATATTTCATTATTATTCATTCATTATACAGATTCAGGCCATGTTATTTGCAGCTTTTAAAGAAATACTGGTTAAAGGTCAGGCCTAAGTGTAGAGATATTTACGCCAGGTTTTTATGATTTTGGAGAATAACAATTGGATCTGTGAGCTCAAAACAAAATTCTTGCATTTCAAACAATGACATAAATGACATGAAATGGGAATAGGGACCTGCTTCATGTCAGTGATATTTCATGTTTATTCAAAGAAGTTGTTGCTGCTTGCATTTTGCCATTTTTACTTTTCTCATGTGCATAGCACTTTGTGACTATAGAAACAGCAAAGAAAACTGCTCTGTTAGTTTGAAACCTGTTATTCAGATATTTTATTCTTTTTCTTTTTTCATTGTTTTTATTTCCCCCGTGATGTTGCTTCTTTGCTTGAATCTCTGGACTGAAGCCTTGAAAGCTGGCACTAGAGGGGTTTTATTATATTAGTGCAATGTTATTTTAGGGAAGGAAGGGGAGGAAAGCCTTCTTGAGCTATGCTTTAAATGTCCAGAATAGCCAAATCAGACTTCTTCTTGGCAAAATATGCTTTCTAATCTGAGTCCATGAGCAAGCATAGTCCCCTGCTCACAGTTAGTGGAAGTGGAGATGGGAAGAACAGATGGGGTGTAGGAGACAGGGGGGCCAAAACTGAGCCACAATGCAGCATGCCAAGCAGCAATTTGGTCTTCCCCATGAACTGCTAATTAGCAAACAATTAAAACAGCAATATTCACAGTGGTGTCAGTAATCTCACAGTTATGGGAATTATACCATGATCTAGTAAGATTAAGTGAGAATTTTGCTGCTAACTATTTTGTCCTATTTGAAAAAATTGCCCTATTCAATAAATCTTTCAAGTTGTTTTCAATTGTTTTTTGCTTAAGGAGGACTGTAAGTGTACACATCACTTTGCAAAACATGCTGAGTGACTAACGCATGCCTCAAAGAATTTGCAATGGATTTAAAAGAGGTATGAAAAACAACTGTTCAGAAAATAGATGGGGTAATCTTAAAGACAAAGAAAAAAAAGAGAAAAAGAGAAAAATATAAGACAGGCAGAGAAATATTTGCTAATGAGTTCTGGTAGAGCATCACCAGTACTATTGTATAAAGCTTTGCTGAGGCAGAAGCAATCATGTCCGACCCGGGAGCTGTGCTTCACTGTGGTGGTCTGTGATGAGCAGCTCCCGTGGCTAGCAGGGTGGATGGACACCTGCAGGTATCTCATACCTTTTCCCCATGCCCAGTCATGAAATAACAGAGGAGACTATTCTGAAATGAGATGCAGCCTCTAGAGAACACAGCTGGGCTGTGCCATTGCCACTGGTTTCAATTCTTCAACCATTAATTGCAGCTTCAAAATCACTGGGGCAAAGATTTCCAGCAGCCCTGCACTGATAACTGACTCTAAACACAAATCCCTATGGCTCCTGCCAGAAATTGCCTGTATGAATCTGGAAGCTCCAAGATTGTAGCTTCTTTAAAGCACCTGGATTTCCTGCTGTGGAAATAAGAACTTGGATCTACCTTGAACTTCTGCTAATGATGGCATCAAAGTTTATCTCTTTATGGCAAGGAGTACAATATGCTCTAGAGTAGGCTGCTCTGGAGCTGCTACACAGCAGCCTTAGGAAATTACCACTGCCGACACATTTTCATACTTTAGGCACACTTGTAAGAAGGATCAGGTTGAGGAATTAAATATTCTGGTAACACTTTTCACTGGGAAGATTTTCTCTGATTCTGCAGGTGCAGAGCATACAGGCATGCTGAACCCAGGTCTTTAACAAATCCTGCCAACTTCTAATTGAACACTTGACTTGTTTACATCTAGCCAAGATCACAAAAAGTTGTCAGCATATCAGAAACATCAAAGTAACATCCATTTTGCACAGAAATTGAAAGATGTAAGAAAAATAAGATCTTGTCCAATGCCAGTTGAGCTAGAATAAATATTCTTTAAAGCATCCATTGATTTCAGGTTACTTAGGGTTCAGCTAATCACTGAACTGATCTTTTTATGTTATATTTTACACAGCAATAGTTATAGAAATCTAGGTTACAAAAATTATCTGCATTTTTGACATGAAAGACTGCACATAAAATGAAATAGACATTCTGTTTATTTTTGTGCATGTAAATATTCTATGCCAGGTTTTGCCAGGATTTAGGTTTTGCTATGTTTAAATACTGCATTTTGGATTCACTTTAAACTGCCAGTGAAGGAAGGGGGGGAAGAGCAATACATCTCTGGCTTGATTTAGTCCTTCTGTACTTTAATACAGGTGTTGAAATAGGTGCTAATCCAGACCAAACCTATTTATTCCACATGAAACACATCAACTTGTGTAAATTAGTCAGCAACTTTGTGTTCTAATTGAATACACAGAGAAGTCTTCTGGGGCAGCATTACTTCTCTGCAGTACCTGTTTAGTGAAGCAAGGCAGCTTGTATTGAGCATTCTGGAACTGGGTCTCTGGGCTAACCATAACAGGAAATGATGGGATTTAATTAGAATTAAATGTTAATTACTCAATAATATTGAGGAAAAAATCATCTGTAGCACTTAAGCTTGTTAGTTATGTAAAAGTCATAAAGGAGGTCTACTTATTAAGAGATTTAATTAAGTAAACAGGCCTTCATGCCAAAGTCAGCTTTCCAGTGTTATGGAACAACAGCCCAATGATTCTGCTGGGTGCATTTAACTTGTTTGTTGTTCAGTTTCAAGTCTCTGCTCAGCAAAGAAGTCAAGAATGTGCCTAAGCACCAAAGAGATTTGATCTCATCCATTAAGACTTAAATTTAGGTCCATGATAAATATCCTATGAAAGCAAGAACTAAATGATACAACCAGTGTGATGTTTAAGAGCCGTGCCTGCAATTCAGCCTTAATTTTAAGTTGCTTCATTCATATACATTTCAAATTGGTGAAAGAACATATTATCTAATAAAAAAAAAAAAAAAAAACTATATAGCTTCACCATTGCAGTGTCTGAGAACCTCATCATCTTGAATACATCTTTTAGGGAGTGGCACTAATTCTGTTGTAGAGCGAAGACAGTGCAGAGATGAAGTAAAGGTAAATGCATGTCTTGCTCATTTGGAAGAAGTCATACTTGAATCTTACATGCCAAACGTCCTTCTAGAGGGTTTTGTAAAAATTAAGAGCTGAAAAAGAAATTCACAAAAGCCATTATGTTAGTCAGCATGAGTGGCTAATGAAAGAATGACATTTACTGATTATACATTGAAATCCAATTTCTGAGCAGACAATGCTACCATTGCCTTGATATACTTAATGAAACCAACTAAATTCTGCAGCCTTGAAGCAGTCAGAATATTTGACAGTGGCTGAGGTGCTGTCATGGGAGACTGGATACAAACTGGGGATCTTTGAATTCAAGCAAGGGTAGGGATTTAAATTTCATTTAACTCCAGTGAGAATTTAATCATATGGTTAAAGGAATGAGGAAGATACATCTAACTCCACTTTCCTTCAGAAACTCACAGTTTCAAAGTGAGGTCCTACCAGGAATAAGGAAAGACTAGTATTTAAAACAGAGAAGCTAGCAGTTTTATGGAGAATTTTTTGGGGGCTACGGGTGTCAGCCAAAAGAGAAAAATTTGGGAACCTCAATAATAGAGGAAACACACAGAGAAAAGTTCCAGTCTTGGAAAGCTAAAGAATTAGACAACAGTAGAGATTTTCGAATGCAAAATAATTGTTAAAAATTGCATTTTGTTAGTCTTGTCTTGAGTGAATATGTACAGATTTTCCAGTTCTTAGTTTGCTAACCAAATCCCTGGTTGTTTCCAAGGTAATCTACAGAGATTAATCCATTGAAGAGGGTACCAAAATGAGACAAAAGCTAAATGCTGAGTAATTCGGGCTACAATAAAAAGTCAGCATAGAAATTTTAATACCCTCCTGGTTGTCAGGAATGAAGAGAGGCAGTGAAAATATTGATTTTTACTGAGAGGTCCATTAAAAAAGCAGAGTTTTACAATTTTAGTTTATACTTCCATACAGAAAAAATGCCTCTTGGGGAGACTAAATATGCCAAGGCTATTAAATAATAAAACTACATGTTTTTATCCCTCAGAGAGTTTGGAAAAAAAATCCAACAGAAGTTGGATTTCACAATTCTTTCATCAGTTAGACTCTTCTGTTTCAGAAGTTCAAGCTTAATGTCTCTGCTTTGTATATATCAGTGGAAAAAGCAAACAATACTAGTTGTATTTTGTGTCTCAAATTAAGCTAAACCATGTCACATGCTCTGCGTGGACAGTGCTACCTGTACATTACAAGATTCTGCTTCTGTGGCTTAATCAGAAAAACTGGCTTAATACTGCCCTTATTTATATGTAGAATAACTTTTCAGCTCTGCTTCTATTATATTCAAGTTGACAGTGCTTATAGCTGCTTATTTTCCCTGAATGGTTAAAATATGTCAAGTGAATAAACATTCTATTGTTTCCTTTACAGTTATATCACAGGAAATAATAGACACAATTGGAGTACTTTTACGTATTTTTACATACCTCTTTTCAGAGCTCTATGAAATCATGACTGTGTTTGCTTCAGCTTTTAAATAAATACACAATACACTTTGAATATTAGTGATGCTAAGGATGTGCATCAGTGTTGCCACCCGCACAGTGTGCAGGTTTTTCAGGCACTTTGGTTCCTCTTCAGGATAGCCTCTCACTCACCCACAAACTGATTTCTTCTACCAGACTAGACTGTCTTACTCTAGTCCTGACATCCTGCCATGTTAGAGCTCATTTTTCCAGTAAGTTCCTTTTAATTTTCAAAACATACACTACAGTGCAGAACTACTTGGAAATGTGTTCCAGTATGAAGGAAGAAGTTTGTTTAAAATCCCAGCATCCAAGCTGTTCTGTCACTTTTGCATTATTACTTGCAGTCAAAATAATTGAAACACAGTGTTGACATCTGTCTTTTTTATTGGTGTGTTGAATGGATTTTTATGTTTTCTTCTACACATTCCATAGATTCTCACTCTTTCTTTCACTTGTGAAGCAGCAAAAAATACTTTGAATATTGGGAGGAATATTTCCTATGAATTTCCTAGGAAATTAATAACACCATGTGAGTTCTTTCATTTTCACTATACTTTCTCCTTATTTTTGTATTAGGAATATTCACACAAACTCCAAATCAGTATCAATAATTTAAATGATATCACTATCATGAATAATGCCATTGGGATAGAAAAAGGTATGACATCTGAAAGCCAGTACCAGTGGAATTATTATGATAACTTTCTCTTTGGTGAAAGACTAAATACACCAAAAATATAACATCATGTTTATAAATTTCACATACAAATAGGGGTGGGTGTGTGTAAACTGTGATGCTTAATAATCTCTCTTGATCTTTACTTTCACCTATTTAACTAAAAATTAAAATCTGTATGCAAGATTAATTGAAAATAGCTTAGCTAAGTGAATCTTTTAAAACTACTATACTGTTTTCAATATTTTTCTTTGAAAATTTCAGTAGTATTTCTACAAGGAAGTGATTGAAATTCACATCTTAAAGGTGGAAAGAGTGGAGATCAGAAAGGTTAAAAGCCTACCAGATGTAGTAGAGTTCATTGATGGCCAACCTGGAATTGGAATCTATAGCTCATAATTGCTATCCCTGTACACAATTTTCTGCTGGAAGAGAGCTTCCTACCAGAAGAAAATCTCAAATCTCCCCCAAAACTTAGCCATCAATACCCCCCACCCTAAACTCCTATGACTCCCTAGAAATTTTTTCTAGTCCTAGACTTCATTCATCTTAAGTATTTAAGAATGAACAATTGAAGGAGTTTGCAAAACAAGAATGAATATTATCCCAGGACTTGAAATTAACAAATAAATACATAGTGACAAATATTTATGTGAATTGCCATTAAGAATAATAAATTGTTATGAAGCTTGAGTTAAAAAAGTAAGGAAGAAGATGAAATGTGATCAGGTGAGCTCTCTGTTTGCCCTAGGACAAAAAAAAAAAAAAAAAAAAAAAACAACAAAAACACACAGGCATAGTGCTAAAAAAAGAAAGAGCTGCATCAGGAAATAATGAGTTTGAATAAAAAGCTTAGGATGAAAAGAGAAAGTATGTAATGAAACAGTAAGCAGAAAACCCCTTAAAAATTCTGTTGGATTCTAGTTTCCTCATAGGACCTGAAATAATTGTTTTTAAGCTTCCATCTCATTCCCAGCAGTGAAATTTTTACAGGAAGTCTGTACTGCAGGAGTGGTGTATCCATGCCTGACATGTGAAGGCATCACAGCTATCTCCAGAATAAATGGTAGGATGTGGAGAATTCTGTGTGCTCATAGTGACTTCTAGTGATTGTTTAGCATTGTCCTCAAGAGTCCAAAGGGTACTTGGGCCTATTAAACACTTCACCTTCAAGGACTGACACTTTTTATTTGCTAACACTCTTGAAATCCTTGTGATATTTTCATGAATTATGGGTATCAAAGCTCTTAGAAGTGCATGCTACAGGTGTTGCCTTTAGAATATTTCACAGTACTTCTTGCTATCTTCCAGTTTCTCTTCTCCTATCCCTGAAATGATATTGTGAATACTCCCATACCTTTCCTTTCAAGTGCTGTGGAGAGGGAAGAGTAATGGTACTCCTGCTCAGTGCCACATGCTACACCATCAGTGCTCTAAACTATACACTTCTGGAGTGTAACATACTAAGTAAAGAATTTATTAAATGCAAATGGGGTAGTGTGGTAGAATCTAGTGTCTATACTGATGCTTATTCCATCTTAATAATCATTATTATTATGAAAACATTTTTTTAGTTCCGTTTTAGTCTGAAAATATATTTATCTTGTGCTACTCACTTCATCACATTTCTATGCTTCTCACATTTGCCATATCTGTCAGAATTCTATTCACATTTCCTGACATTTTCCATCATTATGTAATGCAACCACTTCACTTTTAATGGGGATGTGATGAAAAATTGCACAGGAAATTAATTTAACTAATTTAGTAGTTTTAGCACTACAACCTAAGTCAGATTTGAAGGACATGTAGATTCATGGGTTGGTTTTTGTATCATCATTTAACTATTTTAATAATTTGATAAGCAATTTTGACATATCAAAAGGGTAAAAAATGTACTAGTATATGCATTATAACATGGTCATGCCTTTCATGAAGTCCTGAAATATAGATGGTAAAGAATAAAATAGTACCTTTTTTAAGACATGCTAAGTAAATACACCTGTCACTACAGAATATCACTACTTGAAAGTATGCTACAGGTAATACCAATATGTTTTCTGAATGAATCTGAGGTACTAATTCCTGTGATTATATGATGAATATATTAGTGTAAATTCTAAACATTCAGATGTATTAATATGGCAAACAGTTTAAAGAATTTACTCATATTTCACATGTACACCTTTGTTTAAAAAAAATCAATATAAAATGAAAGTAGGTAAGGTTTTATCAAATATTTCTAATTCTTTCTGCTGCTTATTCAAGAAATACTGGCAGAACAGTACTTTTACTTTATGTGACCTTAATTGGGAAAAAAAAAAAAAAAATTGATAAGCATTCAAAAAATTTGTACTACTGTCATAAAAATTTCTTAATATCAAAATATAAATTACAATTATGTTAATATATTGATCCTCTTGTGGTCATCTCCAATGCTGTTTGATACAGTCCTTCTCCTATATACAGAAATAGATATTTTTATATGTCCATATTAGTACTGTATTTTAATTGTTACATGTGTAAAATGATATCAATTCACATATACATGTGGCATGTGTACACACACATTTATTTTCACAAAGAGAAACACTGAGCCA
Source organism: Zonotrichia leucophrys gambelii (assembly GCF_028769735.1). Classification (NCBI taxonomy): domain Eukaryota; kingdom Metazoa; phylum Chordata; class Aves; order Passeriformes; family Passerellidae; genus Zonotrichia; species Zonotrichia leucophrys. The sequence goes on from NC_088169.1 coordinate 77,656,623, forward strand.
CAGAAAGAGAGCAGGAAAGACAGAGTGTATTTGCATTGTGTGATGAAAAGTTCAATTATGATAAAATGAGTGAAGTCTGGGTATTTGTAAGATGTTTCAATGTGTTTAAAAAAATTAAATGCTTTTTTTTTAATCTTTGTGGGATAAATGTGAACTAACAAAAGCATATGATGATAAAGCTACCAATTAATACAGAGTAGTGCTCAAAATCAACATAATAATTGCCACGGCAGAGAAATCCATGGATAAAATAAGGAAAATTAGAATGTGTTCAGTGTTTTGAAGGAATCATTTATGAGACTCCTCTACCTGGGTACTTACACATGGCGATTCACACCCTCTGTATGTAAATCACTCACCTTATTTTACCTCTCTTCAAGACATTCCTTACCACAGGATGCAAGGGGCTCCTCCAGGACCCGTTACCTTCTGCAGGACCAGGAGACTTGAAAGGCAGCCTAAGTCAATAGGGCCCACCTGTGATCTCAAAATCTTTGATTTGTATACTCAGTGGTTTAGCTCAGATTGAATTGTTCTGATTCATGAGGAGCAGAAATTATTAACATCTTTTTTGGAAAAGCAGGTGCCAGCAGCGGGAATATTGGACTAGAAATTAAAAGACCAGGGTGGGTTTTTTTCCACATCTCCCACATCTGCCAGTTTTCTCATAATAGATTTCATCAGACCAGATGTACAAAGACTTCCTTTAGCCTTGTACTACAGTTAATAAATGTGAATAGACACTTACAGTAATAAGTTAATCTCATTCTAGTATAGCATGTTAAATACATGGGGTGGAATCATGCCTTTCACTTCTCTACAGTGAGTTTTTTTCTTTCAAGAATTAAAATTTTATATAGTATAAACCATGGTATAGATGTCTACTTTATAAGTATAAAGAGATAAGAAAATAATTCTAATTTGATATTTGCTTTGCCTTGTTTTTCTGTGAAATGGGATAGTAATATCCCCTTCCTGCTTTTCTTTGTCCATGCTAATCTATCTATGCAAACTACCATTTGACATTTATGGTAGCAGCATCCCACAAAAATCAAGACTAACATGGACTAATATCTCAAAAATTATTGCAAGTCAGGTCTGCTCAGTATGTCATATTATATAAAAGTAAAACATAAAATCACAAATAATTCAAACTATTTTGTTTGCTATTTATTTTGTTCAGTCTATATTTTATTCACTATTTATTTTACACATGATTACCAAATGATATGGGTCTTTATATAAAGTATTTCAACATTTTCACACTCAGAAAGAAAATTTGTGTAAATTATATTTAACAATATTAAGATCAGAATTTTGTTTATATTGACATTAATAGTTGGGCAGTTGTGCTTATAATATTATTTTACACTATTTAATGCATTTTGCATAAATTACACAGATAAAATTAACATTATCTTACTGTTTAAGATGCATGTTTTCTATGTCTATAATGCAAAATCTCATGCAGACTACATCTTGAATGAAAAATAAATATGACTAAATCTAATGTCAGTGGTCTGAAATCCTCATTAGAAATGGGGAAAGGGTGAGCAGGAAGACATCATTGCATCTTCTCATAGAGGGATTTCTAGCTTAAGAAGAAATAAAGCAGAGACTTACAAGACAGGTTAAGGCATTCAAAGATGGATGTAACTGATACATCTTCCACCTCACTCAGTTTTTAAACAGTGAGTGCCAGGTACTGCTTTTAACATGTTGGGGAAAGGTTCTGCATTATGGTGTTAAAATTGTAAATAGAACCAGCTGATAAAAGTTGTTGTGTATAAGTTAAGGCAGCCCTAAGCTAGTTTTTTCTGATAAGCCATGAATGCAGAATTTTTTATGTGTGGATAACATTGTTCACACAGAGAAAGTAACATGCTTTAGCTTAACTTCACACTCTAAATCAGGTACATTCATATTGTTTGCTTTTTCCACTAATATTTACAAGACAGAGACAATATGCTTTCACTTCTGAAACAGAAGAGCCTCACTGATGAAAGAAATGTGCAAATCCAAATGTTTTGTGTAGTGAAGCTCTCTGAGGAATATTAACTTGTCTAGTAATTTTCTAATTTAATGGCCTTGGCATTCTGAGTCTTCCCAAGTGGCACTTTGGTTTTTTTGTACGGAAATATAAACTAAAATTGTAATACTCACCCTTTTAAATAGACATCTCAGCAAAAATCAATATTTTCACTTCCTCTTTTTGTATAGTTATCTGACTGTACAGTAAGCAACAAATCTAAGTGGAAGGCAAGAGAACTGGATCCTCTCCAAAGAAATTCAGTGACTCATGAGCAAAATTACTCAGTACTTTAAAGAGATATCTTATTATCTTGTGTTCTCAATAGTATTTATCTTAACTAATTGGAATTCAGGTTCTCCAGGGGCAGGGAATATTTTTGATTCATTGCGACAGAGGAGTATCCCGACCTCCCTTACTATACCTTAGTGCTATATCAGTATATATAACAGTGTAGTATATGTATACTCCATTGTAGCCTATGTAACCTCAGCAAAAAACAGAGAGATGTCATGTGAATACTTTGTGTCTATTTATGCACATTAAGAAAAAATTTCAAAGTGTTTTCTGATGATTCTACTTCTTTTAAAAAACCTCAAATTCCTCCAATTATCCTCACAAAGTTCTTTATGGCATTTTAATAGATATTCTGATACAAAAAATACCAAGAGTACTTATGATGCAAAACATACACTAAGCTTCCTTTAAAATACAAAGAAATAAATCCTTTTTATTATGAAATTCTTTGTCTTCATCTGCCTTTTAAGCTTTGTAACATCTAAGAACATCATTCTTGTCCCAGTCAATAAGTTAAACTGCAGTAAATATGCAGTTTAACTTCTTGGTAAATCTAAACTGCAGTCCTTTGCTGAGCCTACATAAGAAAATCAAGTTTCAGTCAGTCACTTAAGGTTTCCCTCCTCTGCCACCATTGGTCCCCAAACAGATTATCACCTCAGTAATTGGGATTGAATCTGTTTTACACCATTTCCTTTCTTCATTTATCCTTTAATGTAAAATCACTATCTCATCTCTGAATATGTGTAATTACAATTGTTAAGTGTAGATAATATGCCACACATTCAAATCTACATCAATATTACTGCGCCCATATGTTTAGCAAAACATCACTGATCAATAAGAGCCAGCAATCACTGTGAGAAATTCAGAGTTGTTTCACAGAGACGAGAATCAAGTACAGTTGGGTATTTCCATATTGTTATAACTCTTTAATTATTGAAATTTACAAAATATCTTTACTTTTTTTCTCAAACTTAAAAATATTGAATAATTTAGAGCAATTTAATAGCATACTATAAGTGTTAGGATGTAGAATCTTTGTTTATTGTATTTCAGCGGTATCTTTTGCCTTGTTTCCCAAACTCCCTAACCTGCTGAGTTAGGATGGTTTTATTTTGTCCTGTTTTCTTCCAAACTAGATTAGTGTGTTTTTAGGGTTTAAATTCATGGGGTGATTTATTGAGTATAACAAACCTTCTTCAGCTGATTATCTACTCATTCAATTATGGTCAGAACTTTTATTTCTGCATTCAAAATTATCATTTAAAGAAACTGAAAGAGCTACCTCTACTTCCCAGGGTCTTGAGATCCTCCCTGTCTCCCAGTTTTGCTAATCCAGTCTGGGTTATCCTGAAGTACACTTCTTTCTTAGGTCTGCTTGACAGGTGCCTGTTTGTATCCTTCTCCAAGTTTAGGTTTCTTTCTGTATCTGGAGGGAACATCTAAGAGAGTTTTGACTTCTGGATGTTACCTAAAATTTCTGGTTGTTCACAAATCTTAAAATTTCTTCCTACTGCTCTTTAGGAAAGAAATTACAACACTGAGAGGAATACTGAGAAAATTTTGCTGCCCAAGTGAAAAGAAAAAGGCCTAGTTTTTTCCTAATACTCTTCCCATGACCATCCTACCTTCTTTTCAATATCAAAATAAATGTTCCCTTCTTGGCAAATTGGACATTTTGTATTTTTTTACTGATCTTTTCCGCAATTTTCTCATTCCTCTAAAACGATAAGCTTGATGAAGCAACATATTTGCTTTCTAAGGCCTGTTATTTGATGGCTTATCTTATTGGTTTTCCTAAGGTTCCAAGTCAGATAGCTTTAGTCTCCCTTTTTAGAGTTACTGAACAACGTTCAGTAACAACCCAAATCAACATGAAGCTGGTAGGAATTATGGAACATTGGTATCTTAGGGCATCAAGGTGAAATCAGTCAAAAAATAATGATTTTGGCAACATTAAACCATGTGCTGTAGTGTAATAACCTTTTTTGCATACTCCTAACTATAGCTGCTATGCAGGTAGTGCCTGTTGGGCAGATCCTGACCTCTGCTCCATAAGGACACTCCTACAAGTGCTGTCCTGAGCACACCCTGAGATAATGGGAGTGAGCTCAGCACTTGAATCCAAAGGGAAGGTAAAGAGCTCATATCCTAAAATAATTGTCAAAGAACAGCAGTCCCTCTCTCTCTTCTACAGCCAGACGACGGCTGTACATTTGATGCATACATTTTAGATGAGTAACATTTTTAATGAAGCCCATGTAGAAAGCTAAATATTTATGGAAGTAATTTAATACTTCTGTGTACTGTTTTATCATATGTTTTAGTACTAACATGATATTTTATATTTCCAACTTGGTGATTCCACAAGCAAAACAGAGATGCTTATTAGATGGAAGAAAATTAGCACAAAATCTTTTAATCCTTCAGAATTTATATATTTAAGTTAATTATTTGTGGCTCTTTATTCTGTAAATCTGCATAAAAGATTCTTTTATTTGTTTTCCTACAGAGAAACATCTCTTTTCTTTTTAATGCAGTCCCAGCTCCATAAGCTTGATTAAAGATAGTGTAAGGATTGTTCTTAAAAAAAAAAGATGATTTCAGAAAAAATCCAAAGCCAAAGCATTGAAGACTTATTTAATTCTCTTATAAACATTTTTAAAAACCCAAATCTGACGTTGAATTAAATCAATAATTTTTGCTTCCCACTTATTTGGAACAACTAAGTTTTCATGGAATTGAGTGCTGTAACAGTATTTTTATTTATACTTCAAGTAACAATAAAAAACTAAGCTTTATTAATTACATTTTTTCATTAACACTGTGTATTTCAACAAAATGCACATCAATGATAAAGAGAAGTTCAAGGAAACAGAACACCTTTTTTATATTTAAGTGAAATACAACCTACTGAGACAGAAATGGAAGTAGGGATTTTTTGGTGCTGCTTTCAGTCCTATCATATTTTTAGGGAACAGATACCCAAGATAATTATTTCTCATGTTCTGAATTTTGTTATTTTTGCTTCCAAAAACAAGTTCCAGGCTAAAATTTTAATCAAAACCATGGAGGGTTCAGTTCCTTCAATACAGATTCATCTTGAGAGACTCAAATTACTGCAATTTTAGTTGTGAGTATATTATGCCTACCACTATCATCTAGCTGGCAAGAACAAAACCTTAAAAATAAGACTGACTGAATTTAATGTTTGTCCCAAATCATAGTCAAGCAAGAGACACAACACTATGATAAACTACTATCATCTGGACATTTCCCCTCAAGTCAGTGAGACATAAATGCTACAATTTAGATATGTACTATATCTCGTTAAATGAAGGCTTATATATATGTAGGGCATTTTTAGTGTATTAAAAATGTTTATACTTTACCACATTTAGCAACTGCAACCATTCTGATGTAATTAACTGAGAAAGAATCTGACATACTATGTTTTGAAATATTCTGTGATAAGCTTGCAAGCATTGAAGTGAATTATGTAATTTGTCTTTGGAAAGTGCTAGAGCTGACCAAGGGCAATTTAATTTAAGCATACATTAATATACTTTAAATTACCCTTGAACTCTAACTGCAACACTTTTAAGAATGCTTTTAGAATTTCATTATCAGTAAACAAGCAGGTGCAGTAGCAAGGGGGAAAGCCTAATTAATTCTACTGAATATGTGAGGAGTTAGCTTCCATTTGCAATTGACTGTGGTACAGAAAATGGCCTCTCAAAATCCTGCTTTCTCCTTTCAGTTTCACACAGAGCTCTGAGAAATATTCAGCCAATCCAAAGATATAAACTAGTTAAATGCTGCTGGCTCAAAATATGATAAAAGTTTGGGCATTAAAACCTAAAGTGGGCACAATGATGTCAAAGCCAGATATGTAATTATATGTTTTCACAATGCATTGCACTTACGAAAAACACCCAAAGTTCTTGAAATTAGCTTGTGTTGTTAAAACATACCTGGAATCTAAGGAATCTATACTGAAATAAATAATTGTATATATTTTCCCATTTACTTAAATAGTTAATATAAACATCACCATCTACTGGCAGAACAAAATATGTAGCAGCATTCACAAGCTTGTAGGATCAATAAAGGTAAATACACAAATTGATTCCAATTTACACAGCTCTTAAAAATCTGCAGAAATAATGTTAACTTCATGGTGCCTGACAACAGCCCAGTTTGTTGTATAGAGTTAGAGGTGGCTTCCTGAGCAGCTTCACACACTTCTCTAAAATTGCTCCATGTGATAAAGATGCTCATCTTCAATAAAAAATGATCTTAATTTGAATTTGAATCAAACTGCTTACTCACTATGGTCTCTGATCCATATGAAAAGAACTTCAATTTATTGTTGTAGTTTGTGTTTATAGTGGCAGTGTTTGCAAAGTGTTTCTTGTATCAGTGTGAGCTTTTATTATTTTCTGGTTTGTTGTTTTTTTTTTTTATTAGAAAGTATACCTATAATTTTCATCTTGAAATATTACTGAGAAAGTATTTCTCCTATTTTCTCAAAAGTGAGGCTGGTTGGAATTTTAATGGAAATAGTAGTAAAATGTTAATAGAGAGATAGCCTGGGTTTTTATTTGCCTTTTTGTATGAGTCCTTAATATGTTCTTTTGTGTGTTCAGGTTTTTTGAGTAATCCTGAAGGCTAAGTTTTAGTAATTTTGATAAAAGCTCAGTTTCTTTTTCTCAGTTGCCTTCAGGAACTGAAGCTTTAAGTAAAAGATTAAATGGTACAAGACTTGTCATCAAATTTTAGAGTTTGCAAGACTCATATTGCAGAAATAAAATCTTGACCTGATTTGAGCTGAGACAAGTTAAATAGTTCTGAATAGAAAGATATTGAGAGGGAAAAAATATCAGAATATTACCACAGTTTGGATAACAGAAGATAGGAAAGAAACAAATGAAAAAAGCAAAATTGAGAACATAGCAACAAGGGAATGGAAATACTGTATGTGGAAAATAGAGATAACAAAGTATTTAGAGGAAAAGATCAATAACCTAGCAGATATAAAAATGTCCTCGCCCAAAGAAAAAAAGATGAACCAGGGAGGGCAATCTCATGAAAGTCAGGGAAGAGCAGAGCATTGAGATAAAAGTAATTATGGGCCCAGAAAGTCTGGAAAATAAAAATAAGCCAGAGGATTAGAAATTTGGCCAGAATTTACAGGTCTTTGACGATTTGAGTGAGATCCTTCTAAGTAGAGGAAACAGTCGGGAAGGTATATTTGAAATAATGTAGGAGAAAGACAATACTGCAGCTTGTTCAGGCATTATTATAGGCTGGGATCTTCCAACTGTTTTAATATCCTAAACTGATTGTTGCATCTCAGAAGACATCCCAGCAAAGAGTAGGAATTGCTGTTGCTGGCTATACCACCTGGCACCACAGTGCTCATCAGGCAGATCTACTGGAAGACAGGTAGCCCAATAAAATTTGTGTTTTATACAGACCTAACATTATGAAGGAAGTTGGAAATGGTTTCTTCAAGGACAGTAACACAAGCAGCAGTTTGCACTGTGGCATGGCCTGTAGGCAAGGAGTGAGCTGAAAGTAAAAGCCTTTGCAAATGTATGTGAAAACACTACAAGAGTTCAGAAAGGATGAGAGACTGAAAAATAAAAGTTGAGCTGTTTTTTTTTTCCCTGTATGCCATTAATCAACCTTAAATTGCAGGGCCACTTTTTCACAAAACCTTGCTTTAATGCTTTTAAACACAGAACACAGAGCTTACATTCAGGGAAGATAATAAGCAGAGTGAAATGCCTATGGCTTGGAATTTGCCTTAAGGTGATATTGTAAGGCTTTGGTAGAGAGTAGATTTTTGCATCTCTAAGACCTCACTTATTTTTCTATGTGGCTGGATATACAGTGTCCTCATCTGCTCCCTCAGCCCCCTGCCTCTACATCATTCTTTTGGTAAACATCTCTATTTTTTTTCTGCTTTAGCCAGAGGAGCACTTTGGAACAACACCAGGGTTTACAACAGGTTCTTCCTGACAACTGCATTAGTATTAAATGGCCCAAGTTCAGGCTGTCTTGTGGGACTGACCAAGTCACCACTAGTCTTTTTGGCAACTATTTCAGCAAATGGTTTCACAACACTCGATACAAATATAGAAAAATTATTACCCTATTTAAAAAAAATAACAAAAAAGAAAAAAACTTTCACCCACATTTTATTTTTTCCAAACAAATCAACTGTTCTATATTGCACAAAACCTATTATCTATCAATTTTCTACTGATGCCATCTTGATTTTTATTTTTTTTTTTTACAATACTTTCATTCTGGAATTAATCTACTCCTTTTCCAGAGAGGGAAAACCAAGCACAGAGGGGACTTGTCCACATCTGATTTTTGCCTTGACAGTAGGTTTGGACACAGCTTGCTTAAGCTATTTGGCTATTAGAATTTGATTCAAAACAAGGTAGTTAAGACATTTAGCTGTATGACTTTATAGGTCAGTAATATAAGCAAGGATATCACAGAGTGTCACCCTAGAATTCTGCTACAGAGAGTGGAGATAAATAAGCATTTGTAGAGTTCAATTCATCTGAACTGTTTTAGATTTCTGAGTCATGATTAGATGAATCGTGTCCCACAAGTGACTGTTTCTCTTCCCTGACTTACGAATTCACCCTGCTGTCTAGCTCAGACAAATACATCCATATTAAGGAAGAATGTTTCAAGTTAGGTGAGATTAATCTCAGACATGGAGGTTAAAGATTAGGTTTTATAGTATAAAAGTGGTTTACAATGTAGTCAGGGATCATAATATGACTTTCCAATGTATTTAGATGCCCTGGCACTTTTGAAAACCTCACCTGCTGTCTATCTACAAGCTTTGGTACTTAAATATTTCTACCAAGTTTTCCCATAGAAATTTCCCATGCAAATATTCTCCCAGAAAGGTCCAATGAAGTTCCTTATCCTTAAAACCAAAATAAAGGAAAAATCCTACCAGACACACAAAAAAATGTAAGAGTCTGAAGAGCTGTACTTCCATTTCTAGCCATATCATAAGATGTTCATAATCTTTTAGGATCAAAGGGTTGTCCAAAAATTCAGAAGCTTTGAATTTCTTTCTGATTGTAATCCTCTCTAAAACAAACTGAGAAATGTCCTTCATGATAAATTTTGTTTTTTGTGCCTACAATTTTCCAATCCTAACCAATAGTCTTCCAAAATCTGTAAGAAGTGGGACAAAGGCAATATTATGTATTTCAGGTGATAACATATTTGCATTTGCTGATATAGCACAGAAATGCAAACAAACAAAAAAAAATCTATTTTAGTTGCATAATAAATAGGTTGTTTATTCCAAAAAGTGTGTTTCAGATGATAAAAGTATTGCCTTGCAAGCCCATATCAATGCTTCTTTGAATAGCAGCATATGCATGCTGTACAATCAATCCTAAACATGTTTTGATATCAATTAAAATACCTTTGTGGGTTGTGGGGGGGGAGTGCTTCTTTGTTTTGTTTTTAAAGACTGAAATTTCTTGTAGTCTTGCCAGGAAAATATCCATAGTATGACTGAAAGATGCCTCATTTCCTTAGTACATCTGGCAAAAAAGCAGATAGATGAGTCAAGTGACTGCCCTGCACTTTTCCTGCTGCTGGATTCTCTGGAAGCTCCTTAGATGCTGTAGACTTTGAGACTCCTTTACCAATATTAATCAACCAGCATGCTTATTGGAAGGCACAGAAAGGGCTACTCCAGATATCTCTATTGATTCTAATACCCAGCCATCATCATTTCTCATAACACAATGCCATTTTAAAAATGTTTTGTTCTCCATAAAGTTTAAAATTAAATTGTAAATGTGACATTGCTCTACTCATTCTCCTAGCTGCAGTCATAGTAAATTTACCATGCAGTGTGTAATGGGAAATATTGGTAATGTCCAAACATTGACTGACATTACTGTCTGTTGTGTGTCATTAATACTCTTATTAATTGCTATGAGAGGTTGGCTGAATGGGCATTAATGGCCTTCAAAGATGTTGATTCTAAAAAAAAGGCTGCTTTTACACCATTTTTTCAACAGCAAATATGTATCTATGGAGCTGAACTACTGTAATTTATCTGCAAAGGAGAATAGCAGTTATCAAAAGTAACATATACCACTGTTAGACTGGGGGCTTTGACATGAAATTTTCTGGTTTTAATGGGAATGACACCTATAAAACTTGTGATAGGACACTCAGACCCCATAAATTCTTAAGATAAGACTTTCAACATTTGACATCATTTTCTAGAAGAGCTTGGCTATTTCTGACAGATTCTCACAACACTTATGGATGTGCAGGTTATGATTTGCACAACATTAAAGAGCTCCTCTGTTATAAAAAGAATACAGGGGTTGATGATTAATTACCAGTAGTCACCTGCTGTATTACTATCTGGATGAGAACATTAACATGGAAATAATCACTGCAGTCTTCTGAATAAAGTAACCATAAAATGCATGAAATCAGTCATGCAGAGAGTGAATCAGCAGTGGAAATATATGTGTATTGGCTCTGTGAGGCATGTGATCAAAGGATGATCTACACAGAGCCAGCAGCTCAGCAGGGCATGAAACATGGAAGACAGAAGAAGCCAAGTGTGCACAGAGCTAAGAATGATTAAGGAGTTAAAACCTGCAGAGACAGAAAGCCAACTTGTACCATTCCCATAAAAGTGTAACCACCTGTCAGTCGAGCTTTGTCTGCTGAGATTCCTTCAAAGACTTTAAAAAACAATCAAATAAAAATGGTCAAAATGAGCTAATGTGTTAATTGCTGTGGGAATAGAGGCTAAGGCTACAGTAATTGCAGAGAAAGATGAGAAGCAAATTTTTTAGCTGCAAGAACTCTGTGCAATCTTTTTCTTCAGTTCCAACTTGCTTAATAACTGAACACTGAAAGCTGGCCCTTAAGCTACAGAAAGTGGTTCTCTTGGCTGATACATTTCTCTACAGTTGAGTTGCAAACTATTTAAAATTTGCCCTTTCTTCTGCACTATTATGTTTTCAGCCACATTTTGCACATGGGACAAAAGTAGCAAGTAATCACATCCACTCTGTTGAAAAGCAAGTTCATGTTATGAGCAAAGTCCAATGCTGTGAGTGCCACCCAGTTAATGGATATTCTGAATTCTATTTTCAGCTTTTGTGTAGAGGGTACTTACAGTATTGTTAAAAATAGTTTTTAACTATTTAACTCTAAGCAAGAGCTGAATTCAGTTTTGACAGCAAATCTATGCTGAATTATGTCAGAGGAAAACAGATTGGGTAGGTCTTATTCAATTCCTGATGTCCAGATCCCCAGTTACTTACACAGGTTTGAGTTTTCAGCAGAGAGTTTAATTGACATTTGATTGAATTCTTGAGAGGTTTGCATTTTCTAAGATAACAGAATTCCTTCATGAAGGCACATACTTAAGTTTTAAACCTAGCCATCTTCAGCAGAGCAGTCCACTGATAACTGGATTTGAGCTCTTACGCAAAATTAAACAAATGCTGAAATAACCCATAAAAGAATTCTACTACGAAGTCCTGACTGAAAACATGAAAAATAATTATAAATTTGTGGATAACTCTTGTACAACTATTTCCTTGATTTTCAAGACATTTAGGGCAAAACTCCTTAAAATCAGTGTGATATCACTAAGGAAAGTATTTAGTTAAAATTATTCATTCATCATGGTACTCTAAGTTATCTTTGCAATTTAGACATTTTTCTGCAAACAGATATCTGTATATTGATACTACATTCAATCCTTTCTTCACAGAACTCATCAAATCTGTCCATTCTTAATACACACACATACCTATATATATAAATGTATAAATATGTATAAACATCTGTTTTATCACATTAACACAATATAACATAAACATTGCCCAAGCACCCATCCATATGGGCCCTCTGACCATCCTGTCTCCATAATAAAATGTAAGTACCAGAAGCCAAGGTATGTCTAAGCCACTGAAAGATGAAAGCTAAATCCTTCTTTAACAGAGGCAGAGGACAGTCATTCCCACTTTCAATGGAGATGCCAAAGCAGAAAAAACAATATTTTACAGAAATTAATCAAGCTATCTATGAACAGAAGGATCTTGGACAGTTTCCTAGATAATAAGGTTTAAAACAGAGCAGGATCCCATTTTGCTTTGTCTTTAGTCATTTTTTTACAGAGTTAAAAAAAATAAAAAGTTTTGGGAGGCTGAAGGTGGATACAGAGGTGGAAAGACTAGGTAAAGCAGATGTTCTCACTACTTTTATCCATGATTTCTTTCAAAGAACAAAGCATTTTTTTCCAGAAAAAATGGGATTTAGTTTCCTTTTGATCCCTCCTCCAATATTTATAATTTTTTTGCCTCAGATGCAGGTGGGATGAGCAGAAATTTTGGAGATTTTCTTAATAAACTTGTCTTCACAAGAAAAAGGTAATTTTTCTGGCCAGAGTAGGACATCATCCTCTCAGCCCGTCTGCTGATAGAGCTTGTATCTCTGAACTCCCAGAAGATTTGTTAATCTCCCATCAGGATGTTCCTATTCTTTTGAGGTTATTGTATATAAAAGGTCAAAAACTGTGCAATTTGATGGGTGAGAGCTGACTCTGACTTCCACTCCAACGTTAAGTCTGCACACTAGATGAAATGTTAGACAAATTGTATGACCAGTGTTTGAGAGAAGAAATTGTGACATTAATGCAAGCCATGAAATTAAAGTGATGACCAATTAAGAAGTAAATAAGATTGAGAAGGACTAAAAAAATGGATTAAAAATAATTCATCAAGAAAGGTTTAAAGCCTAGAAAGTCTCGCCGTCTCAAAAGTTACCCCTCAAAAAGTACAAAGTAATATTTAGGCAAACACTTGCACACCAGATTAGAGGAATCCTAGTATTAGAGTAAATGTGCATTTGTCTATCCCATAATTCCAATTCTGCATAAAACTAAGTCCAAATACTGACTTACAGACATAGGTATGCTTCTGGTTTATGTCAGTCAGTTGAACCCAGTGAGTGGGATATTATCATGGCAAGCTCAGACAGTAATAATTAGAACTGAGAGTCTATATGGAAAATGATACAAGTATATTTTAAAATGTATTTTTATTTTACAGGATTTATACCATTTAGAATTTGTGTTCTACTGCTATTCAGGCATTTACCTTTTTTCATGGACAGGCATTAACAGAAAGATGGTGCTCCTGTCCAAAGTTCGAATTCTGGATGTGAAAAATTTCAGCTTGCACAGTCAGTCATATAGCTGAAAGCTGATACTTTGTTACCTTCCACACACTATTGATTTTTCTCTCTTACAAACTGTCTTCTAACTAATTAATATATTTATCTAACTGATTTGCAACCATTTATTTCACTGCTTAGATAGAAACACATAAATAGTTCTGTCACAATAAATTGGACTTAACATAAACTTCGAACTAAATGTGAAGTGTTTACAGAATCAAAATACAATAAGTTTCCTCTGAAAATAATTTATGAGAAAAAAGCAGGCAGAATATCTAAGTTAAGATTATTTTAATTAAAGATACTTGACCCAAAAAAGGTCAATTTTTTGTGATCTACAAACAACTTAATAGAGATCTTAAACTGGAATTCTGAATTACTTGAAGATTTACTCATCTGTGTGCAAATAGCATGGTACTAATAAAAATTCTAGTTATAAATATAAATTATTGTGCAGAACTTATTTTTCAGTCTTATAAGTATACATAGTCTTATAAGTATACACAGTCTTATACATAAGTATACATATACACACTCTAACATCTAGGAGGAAATGTATTTAGTGCTTTGGGAAGTAATTATGAATACATATTTTCTCATATGAGATTTTAATTAAAACATCTTAATTTTTATAAATCTTTGGGGAAAAATAAACTAATAAAAATGGTGATAATTTTTTTTTTTTTTTAATATGATAAAGCTTTCAGAACAAGTAAAAATCTCAAAGCTGAATTCTTCTTAGCATAGAAACCTGTCATGGAAGGAAAATTCTAAAAACTGTATGAATTTCCAGAGCTGTGAAATTATGTGGGCCAGTATGAACTGCAGCACTTTTTTGTTTCCCAAATCAAATCACAGAGGCAGATTATTGATTCATTTGTTTTACCATGAGCAGTGCTTCTTGGATCTTTCTATCACAGGGAAAATATGAACTTAGTTAATTTCTATCAAAAAAGCTAGAGCTGTGAGTGGATATACATTTTTCTAGCAATTCAGACTGTCAGTTTTAGCAAAGCAGAGAGAGGAAGCAGCAAGCTCATGTTCTGCCAAATGCACAACTGTAGCAAAGAAAAGAACATGTACAAATATATATGCATATATTTGGGTGGGTGCATCTTCAGAGATGTGGCTTTTATATAGCCAGCCTGAAGCACTTCAGTGGAACATCACTTTCACTTCCTAAAGCCCAAGAGGCTTTAAAGGTTTCCTAAATTAGGCAGCCAAAATCATTAATCTCCTTAGAAAAATTTGGCAAACCACTGAATTCCTATTGACACAAGAACTAGGAGGTAGCAGACTCAATTAACAAAACCATTTCTCTCCTCTGATGGCTTTGCTCTTTCTCTCTGAAATCACTAGGGGAACACTGACTTTATTGCAGTCACAGAGAAGGAGCTAATGTTTCAGGATAGGAACAAACAGGTATTGATAAAATAAGGACTGAGTCAAGCCTGAGTCCAAATGGGAAGTCATCCTGCTTGCAGGTTCAGGTGAGCTGCAGTCCCGCTCTCAATCCTGACACTGGTAGTCCAAAGCTAACCAAGGCTGGCCCTGGCTGCAGCACTCAGGGCACTCAGACCCAGCAGTGAGAGAAGAGAGGATCATGTCCTCACTTGCTCCAAGCCATATCTCTGCTGGGGTAAGAGGGGGTCACTAAAAGAAGCAAGGTCTTACAAGGGAGTGTGATGCCAATTAACTGAGCTGAGACCATGTGGTCTCACCTCTGACTTTCTGTACCTTTAAGGTACAGCAGACAGCTGGATTTGTAATGGTTTTGTTAATTACCTTATGGAGAAGCAAATCAATGGTTCTGATGTTCCTGTTGTTCACCAGATATTTTACAAAGATGCCCCCAAATAAAATAAGAGATCCTAACTTTGTAGGTTTCAAGGAATGGTTGGACAAGAAAAATACAATTTGGTTTCCACAGACACATTCAGGGCATTTTTCACTCACAGTACAGCTGATTTTCACACCTATTTTCTGGCAAACTGTGCTCTGCAAATAATCCCAGCAGGACAAGAAAGCTCCTATTTACTCTGCAAAAGCAAGGATGGCTGTGTTTGACCATTTTCATTCCATCACATCACCAGTTTTATGGTCTATCACCTTCACAGCATTTTGCTTTCACACTATACCTCCCTATCTCAAACAAAACTGGAAAAAATACTTAAGCCCTGGGACTCAATAAGGTTTCTATCCTATTTGACACATCATTAAATCAGGTAGACTGTTGTCTAATGGGTGTTTTCTCAAGACATATTTTCTTCACAAATTCCTTGTCTTCAGCTCTTAAGCCCACCTAATGATTGAAGCATTTTCAACCATACTTTGTATACTGTACCTTTCTAAATCAACAAATTGGATGAGAGAATAAATAAATGTAATGGAATAAAAAACATGCTGAAAAGAAAATTTTTGAAAAATATTGAAAAGTTAATTGAAACCTATTTTTTTGCTAGAAAGAAACCTCATATGCATGCTTGTCCTAACACACTCACTTTTCCTTGGTTATTTTTTCTTTGTCTGTTACTTTAGTTTACCAAAGCATCCCTGCAAATACTGGGGGATTAAATTCTGATTAAAATGTAGAGCCAATGAAGATGGGGTTAAGTTAGATTCACTGCCTTTCCCCTGCCTAAATCTATATAAACCAGAAGAGTAGTGCTCCCTGCGAGGCAACTCTGCCATGCTTAGCTTATTTAAGACTGATTATGTTTTTCAAACACAAGGGCTTTACAAAGGTTTAGCAAACTGAAAGAGAACTGTTCATTATTATTAAGCTAGATATGGATTTTCTGTGTTGGTAGTAGTTTTTCTCCTCTCCCAGTCAGGATCTGGAGAACACAGAGTGCTGCTAGTGGGCAACACAGCTATGACCTCTGCTTTATAATGGTAATGTCAAGCATCACCCTGTCCCTGTAAAAATTAACAGATATAAAATTAGCTACCAGAGAGTTTTCTTTAATGAAGTAGAGTATTTCATATTTTAATCAATAAAAATTAATAAAAATCAAGATACAGTTGACAGAATTCAAAATTAGGCAGCTTACTCTCATTGCAATCTGTGCATAATCAAAGTCCCTTAACTACATCTCTGACACATGGAAACTAATACTCACAACAAAAATATTCAAATAAAGAAGATTAATATTTGATTCAGAGTTCTAATGAACTTTCTTGTGTGTTTTTTTACACAAGTTCCCATGCTTTTAAAAGCAAACCTGAATTTCTGAAGCTGCTCAGAAGTAGTTTCTTCCTGCTTTGTGTTTAAGCTTCATCTCCATATTCATTGGACTGTGAGATAAAAGATTTTCAGCACCTCAGAAAATTAAGCTATGCATTTCCGCATGTATATAATATCAAATATTAGATAATCAATTAGGAAAATATATCCTTATCTCTTTTTGTATAATGGTGTCTGTATGTCATGGGTGTAAGGTATTTGTGATTACATACATCTGTATGTAATCAGCTTTTCCACCTGCAAAGTGGGGATAATTATTCTTTCTTTGCAAGTATCATGAGGTTTAGCTTAATAATTTCTGGAGATTGGTGTGAGATGCTCTTAATGAATAACCACATATTGTAAGTGGTAAGGTTAATTATCCCACTATGACAGAAATCAATCACTAGTAAATCCTTTTTATTGGATAATGAGGTAATCTTAATTTTTTTTGATTTCACTAAAGTAGTCACATTGCTACCATATGTTGGAAATCTATGAGACTACAGTATAGATCACAGAATGTCCCTGTGAAGACTCCAAAGGACTGAAAGGAACCATAAAACAAATTATGCTAAGTTTTAATTTTTTTGTTGTTGTTGTTATGTTTCAATTTAAAACAATAATGTTACTCTAGAAGATAATTTATTATCCTAACTAGGGCATAGAATAAGCCCATGACTCTCCTCATGAAGTGCTGGTTTAATGTTGAATAATTAATGAAGTGCTATCTTGAAATAACAAAACAAATAAAAGTGATTTTATACCCACAAACTTTATACTTGATTGCAACAGTATTTTATCCATTGGAATATTAAGATTCAGAATTTGCCAATTTTGAGTTTGAGTCCATTAAGCATCACATTTTTCAGTGATTTTTAAGTAGACCCATAAGGACAGATATTTAAGTTTCTATGTAAGGAAGTCAGCAAACCAACACTGATTTGTGAGGCGAAAAACCTTGATACCTGAGTGTGCACAACTCTCCTACACAAACAATATAAGGGCAGTTGTCTTTTATTCAAAATTCAATTTATTTATTCTACCACTCTCTGTTAATGACATGAAACATGCAACAGTATTGGGTGGTGTTTGTGGACAGCTGGATAAGCAAGCCTCTTCCAAGAGTGGAACATATACTTTCACAACATGGAAAATTCAAGCTTTCACATCATTAGTGGAGTTTTAGACCATATGCTGCTGAGCTCAAAGGTAGCCAAGATGAGCTTTCTGTGTCAAACTCATTATCTCTCAAAACAAATATAGTCTCATGCTTTGTGAAAACAGGAGATGAAAGTCTCTGCTTTCAGTCAAAGTCTGGTTTGTTCATAATTAGGACCCATAACAGTGCAGAACACTGTCTTCTTTTTTTTTTTATCAACTTTTTTCCTATTGTATCAAGGATCTTTCAAGTTCCTCTCTCATTCTTGACATTTTATTGCCAGCAGTTACATGTGTACAGCAGTTTTAAAAGGAAGGAGAAATGTCACTGGGAGGTAGTTACTTTTATCTGATTTGATTATATATTTGAATTTCTCCCTGCATTTTCTCTGCATAAAATAGTTAGTTACAAATTAATGAAAATTTTAGATTTGCACTGTTAATTGAATATTTTTATAGGCAAAGGCAATGACCTAGGAAATGGAGAAGGATTCTTCACTTCCAAAACCAGGCATTTCTTCCTCTGCAACCCTCCTTTTGCTTTCTACTAGATAACTTGTTTTTCTTGTTTATTGAGTCTGATCCTCCCTATGTTTCTTTGTATTAGTTTTCTCTCTTGCTTTATTAATTGCACTATATTAACTTCACAGCTAGGGTCAGTTCCACCTCAGAAGGCCAGGGACAAGCCTAATTCTGCAAACAGCATTCCCCACAGGAACCATAAGCAGTTTTCAAGACTGTGATGTTTGTGTACAGAACTGAACAGCCAAATATTCCTTCCTGATAAATTCATGAGTTTTCTCTTTTCTTAATATAGTTGTTCTAATTCAGACTGCCATCCTTAACAGTGTAAATCATCATTAATCACAGAAATAGGAATTTCTTCATACTATGACTAAGTGGGCAAGCATAATCTTCCCAGGATTTTGTCAGATAATTTTACTGTTTTGATAGCCCTGAAACTTTATAGAGCACTTTAAACTGTATTAAAAAATGATTTAACGAGACATAAACTTCTAAGTGTCTGAGCCATCAAAGAAAGCAAGTCTTAGGAACTGAAGTAGTTCAGTATTGTAAGAGCTGATTGATTTATAATTAACTTCATATTCTGTGTCATACCATTCCTTCACAGGAAGCCTGGGACAGGGAATTGAATTTGACCTTCACAGACTTAGTCAAGGACCTGATGCCACTTGCTGGACATCTTCTAAATAAACATTTCTTTAATCCAGTCCAGACCATGTCCAGCATTTGCCAAGATTCTCAATTTCATGCATAAGCAAATTCTGTGCTAAACATGTATGGGCGAACTCCTTATGGTTAGCAGAGTCTGTGTAATTCTGTGTGACAAGAGATTTTAAAGCATATTGGCTTTTTTGTTCTTTAGAGGTATGGCTGTGAATAATTTAATTTGTGAATATAAATGGAGGTGAGTGTTTGTCAAGGTTGTGTTTAACCAAGGTTGGATAATCTCCTCAAGTTTTTACTGTAATCAGTAGAAGGAGAAGCTCCTCTGGAAGATGCCAAAATAGGCACTTTTCTCTGTGCTAAGCCTGCAAGGGGCCAGGGAAGGTTAGGTTTGCAAGGACATAGTAAATCTCATGAACAATTAAGACTAACTCTATTGTGAACTCTAAAATGCCACGACAGAGTTCTTCTCCTTGTCCATTATTTTACTAGTGCAGTAGCAGAATTCCAAAGAAAGATGGATGGATACAGCTATAGCTATACTGCAACACAAATTCCTTTGTCTAAAGCCAAACCCAGGCCTGATGTGAAGCCTTCCATGATGCAGGATGCCTTTACATTTTTATCAAAGTGGTCTCTCTGGAAGTCAGAGAATGTTTTCTGCTTAAAAATTGCATATATTTTATATAATATATATATAATGTCTGTGTGTGTGTGTGATACTTTTAAACAAGCTTTTCTGTTTTTCTTGAATTCAACACCCAAAATAGGAAAAAGAAATTACCATTTCACCATGTGCATTTCCCATCTCCCATGAATCCTAAGCAATCAGAAA
Organism: Zonotrichia leucophrys gambelii; assembly: GCF_028769735.1. NCBI lineage: Eukaryota > Metazoa > Chordata > Aves > Passeriformes > Passerellidae > Zonotrichia > Zonotrichia leucophrys. Next base: position 77,676,636 of record NC_088169.1, read on the forward strand.
CTCATGTTGAAAAGTAAAGGGAACAAATTATTTTGTTTGGGTGTTTGCTAGAGTCCTCCATTGCAAATGCAATACGTAAGGCAAAGTTAGGCATACCAGGCTGTTAATATACTTCTGTTCATAACTGAAACATAAATAAAGATAATTTTTATACAATAACCAGTAGAACTTATCAAAGAAGGAGAGGGCTGTGCATGATTCCAGCAAAGTAAAGGAGAGAGATGTTGTGTGCAAAAGAGGGACACATAATCTGCAGTGACTTCTGGAATCACTGTTTAAGAGTGAGCAGGAGTCACAGACTGGTGCTGGTGCAGTAAAGGACTGTGGCACTTGCTGTCTGCCTCCTGCCCAGTGCCTGCCCAGCACCTCAGCTCATGCCACCCAAGAGATGAAGCAGCAGAACACTCCCAGGGCTGATGTCAGGAGTCATGGCAAAAGATGCTTGTAAATGTGCCTGGAAGTGCTCACCTGGTCACAATAGCTGCTTCCTCAGTTCCTGCTTCACACTCAGGTTCCTTGGATGGAAAAGGATGACCTAAGCAGAGGTTACCCTGGTTGCTATGAGTGTGGAAATCTGCTAAGTGTGTTGCAAAAGTGAGGAATCAAGTGTGGCTTGTTGGCTGGATCAGATCATGTAAGAGTAAATCCACTCTAGCAGTGAGAAGACTGGCAATATGTCTGGTGAAAGTTGTCTCTAATACCTCAGACCTAATAATTTAAATTCATATATGAAAGGGATCTCTGGTCATCTCCTGATCCAGCCCTTCCACTCAGAGAAGCACCAGCCTCAAGGTTTGAGCAGTTTTCTCAGTGTTGCAAACTCTTGAGTGTCAAATATGCACCATTTACAATTCATTCCACAGACAGAATGACTCTAGTAGAGATCTTTATTCAAGAGTCCTATTTCAGCCATCCATTCTTTGTATAGAAGTATATCTGCTTGAAGATCTAGCTTTTCAATCAATAAAGCACAGAATTCTCTTGATTCAAACTAGTAATTACAACCTTTCCACTACATAGATAAATATTTCAGTTTTCTTTTACTTTTTAAAACTATTTTACAGAAGCCCACCCTGTGACTAGTAAAAGAAAGGTAAAATTAACAAGGCTTTAAATAACATGGAGTGATCCTTAATTTATGGTTCACAAAAGTAGTTATTCTAACTGTGCTTGGATGATCAAGGCAGCTTTATGTGTAGGAATTGGATAGTGAAAGGTAGTGAACAGGGTCACCACTTTGTCGGCATACTTCACTTGGTTTACATAAATTACATAAGCTTTATAGCTTCGACTTTATAATTTTAGAAACTGGTAAAATGAATAAAATGTTAATTAGTTTTCTCCAAAAATCTCAGCTTTCTAAGAAATTACACAGTGAGTATCTTTAAACATTAGGGAGAAAGATTACTCTCTATCTCTCATAGAATCTCTTAAAAGCTTTGATCTAAAAGATCTTTGATTTTAAGGTTAAGGAAAAAAAAACAAGTTTGCAATGAAATGGTACCATTTTATGATCTCTGACACATAACTGTTGTTTCATAGAGGATTTGTAGAGAAGAGAAAAATGCTTTAAAATGCCATCACTAACTGGCTTCTGAAAGAACATATATTTCACGTTTGAACAACAAAATTGTTTTTCCACATATAAACATTCATTTAAGTCCCACTCCCACACAGAACTGACTCCTCCAATAAAGAGTATGACTCACACAATGCTGGTGAAAGATATTGACTTTTCTTTCCAGAACAAACATCAGACAAGCATCAGAAACTACAAAGTTATTAACTAAGATATATCACAAACTAGTATCCACAGACCTCAGAAAAGCTTCAGTTCAATTGTTACTGCACTCTTCACATCCTTTCTGAGTGCAATACTGGGTTTTCTGTTGGCTTTTTTTTTTTCTTTAGTTATAGTAAACCCATTAATGTCATTTGCTACCTCAAAAGTTGCATTTTATATACCCAGTATTGGCTCATCTAAAATCTGAATTTATCAGTTAAATGAAAATCAGACAAAAGCCATAAAATCTCTTTTTTTCTTAGGTAACTTCCAGAAACCTTTCTCTTACTTTTATTCTCTTTCATAGTTTCTGAGACAAGAGTCTTTCTAGTGCTAATAGTTTTCATTCCCTGTATCACAGATATGTCCTTCCCTTTTCCCACACTATTCTCACCAGCTTTTCAAGAAGATACCTTGACTTGAGCCTACCCCCAAAAGACCAAGATGCTGAGATACCTCTTCCTATTCTCATAACATCTTGACTCAAACCCTCTGATTTACTCTGCTACCACTCTGTCACAAATATTTATGTTGAAAGAAACAGCATCAAAAGCAGCATGACCAGCAGATCACAGAAGGTGACTGTTCTTGTGAGACTATTTGACCAGCCTGGAGAAGAGAAGGCTCCAGAGAGACCTTATGGCACTTTCCAGTACCTAAAGGGAGCTACAAGAGGGCTGGAGAAGGACTTTTGACAAGAGTATGCAGTGATAAGAGAAGGGGGAATAACTTTAAACTGAAAGATGGCAAGCTGAGATTAGATGGTAGGAAAAAAATGTCTTTACTGTGACAGCAGTGAGGCACTTGCACAGGTTTCCCAGAAAAGCTTCCCCATTTCTGGAAGTGTTCAAGACCAGGCTGGATGATGAACCTGGTCTACTGAAAGGTGGCCCTGCCCGTGGAAAGGGGGTTGGAACCAGATGATTTTTAGGGTCCCTTCCAACTCAAACCATTCTATGATACTATGATTTCTGTAATTGATCTCATACATAATTAATCAGGAAACTGTGCATATCAAAGGGGTCTTTTTGCTTGTTAGGCACCAAAACTGATAAATTAATGTTCAGTTGTAAATCTTCAGGCAATGTTTCAGAGTAGGAAGATATGTAGTTATGCACAGTCACTTAACTGTATTTCCAGGAAAAACATTCCTAGAATGGTGCATTTGTGCTACAAACAAGTGAATTCATGCATGTGTCAGTGCTGCTACTCTCAAAGCCAGCGAGATCTGTATTTAGACTGCCAAATGGGAAAAACATGTACAGTGATTTCCAGGCATGTAGAAACCCAGTCACAGGTGCTCTGAGGACTAGGAGTGCCACAGCTGTTAGTCTGTCAGGGGCAAGGTCTGTTAATGAAACTGAATTGCTTGCTTATGGCAAATAAGCCTTGCATGTGAATAAACTGACTGTGGTACAACAGTGGCTGAAAACCAACAATATGACAGAAAAAAATGTTGGATATAAAACACTGACCTGGGGGACTCAGATGCAGAGTTATGCCTAATTAACGTGAGTAGAGTCAAACATGCAATTCAAACAACAGCATCTGTTAGAAAACAAAGCAACTGAAAAAGCATTTGGTTTTATGCTGAGTTTTAGGAATCATTCACTTCAGGCAGGTTAACTGTGTTTGTCGTGTAACTCCCAGGCATTTTTCCATGCTTTGATAATAGCAAGGCATCTATGGGGCACTTAAATAGAGAATGCCTTGAAACAAAGGCATTTAAGTCCTTCCTGGAGAGCCAGCTGTGGTTATTCCTGAGTTTTTATCACAGAAGCTGAGATCAGAATAGGAAAAACTCATATTTCCCCTGAATCCTGCTGCTTCTTTTTTTTTTTTGCTAAGAGCTCTTTCATCTAAAATGGGTAAAGAACTGCAGTATCACAGTACATCTAACTGAGAGAATTATAAAGTTCAACTCATGCTTTGAAACTCCCACATTGGTGGTAGGAAATTCACTGCTCAGATTTTCATTCGCCTTTCTTTTACAATATTTTTTTCCTTTCTCACAGGTACATTGATGCCAACTCCTGCAAGTCAGATATCAGTCTCATAGCATGTAAGTTACTGACTCCCTGAGGCACAGTGGAGTCTCCCCTTTAGCTTCAGCGAGCTTCCAAACAAGTAAGAAACTTCCTCTTTGTGGCAGTTTCCTCTATTGAGGAATTAAAAAACAACACAGGAGAGAGAGGGAAGAGGCACGGAACATGTGATGCTTTCCATCTGCACTCTTCTCACTGCATTATTTATACTAATCTGAAAAATTTAAATAAGTAATATTCTCCCCTTTTATTTCTCTGTGATTGATGCTCAAGAACACTGCAGAAGCATATTTAACAACACTGCGTTATTAGATTTGCTTATACAAATCTGAATGATTGTATGTACTTAGATCCTAATTAACTCTTCATCCCTGGTTATGTAACTAGAAAGTGCCAGAAGACTACACTTGCTGTGTAACAGGAAAACCCAGTAAAAATATTGTGGAACTCATACAGCAAATAATTTTTAGTCTCAATCATTAGTCTCAATAGAAGAATATCTTCAAACAAAGCAAAACAAAAAAGTAGGAAAAGCTCATTAAACCTTCTTAGGACATTGATGTGTTATTTACATGCAAAACCATTTGTGTAATTTTGTAGCAATATTTTTTTTCAAAGACATTAAAAGAGTACAACTTTTTCCTTCTTGTTTTTATTAAATAAGGTACTTTTTTTCTTTCCTCTCTGTTAGTCACAGAATTGGTCACAGATCTCCAACACAGATGTCCAATATTATATGCAAAATAATATAAAGACACTCAAAAATAAAATCTTAAAAGCAGAATTGTTTGGAACTATCATGTACTGAACAAAGGAGAATGAAGGACTAATATATTTATGAGTTTTTTCTTTATGATTTTTTGTCCTGCTTGTTTTAAATGCAGTTTGATGTTTTGGTCACTTTTCTTTAACCTCTTTTTACAAAACTCCAAAGTAATTTTGATTGCTGAATGTGATTATTCTCATCTGTCATTATTAAAGCAGTGTTTCACACTGTATTTTTCTCAGAAGTCTTTCCTCTCTTCTAGTTTGAGAAGACATCTGGAGCAAAAGTTCGAATATATTTGTATCATCCGTTAATAAATATCCTAAGTCCCAGTGTTATAGGACCTGCAGAAAATCTAGACTCTAGTGATGTCATTTGCTTACCAAAGTGTTGGCAGCACTTGGGCACACAAGACACAACCACCAGACTGCACACAGTTAAAGGTATAAGCAGCGGTGGGAGAAGCTTCTACATGCAGGAAACACAGAGTCTGTGGAATTTATGATTCACTTATTCAGCATTACTTCAATAATTAACTCAGTTAACTAAAATATCACCAAATATCACAAGCTCGTTGGAGAAAATAGAAACCATGTTCCTTACACAGCAATTAACCCACGGAATTATTTCTTTCAGCTATGACATATCTTTTCTGTGCTGGAAGATCTGAAGAGTATTCAGGACAGGAGATAGCTCTGTTGACTTTTCCTGTGAATTAAAGATCCCTTGTAAGAGAGCTACAAAATCCTTGAGTGTTGTCCCTTTAGCTATAGGTTATACATGATAGGAGATTTACAGAGGGTAAAAACACCTGCTAAATCAGACTCATGTAGCAAGATTGTAAGACTCCAGATCTGAGTTAGTTTTCATCTGAGAAAAAGAGACTCCAGATCTTAAGGTTAGTTTTCATCCCAGCTCTGTAAAATTCTAACACTTTGGGTTTTTTCCTGAAATTGTAATTCTAAATAAATTTTCTTCAAAATAAATTTTGAAGAAAGAAACTTTTAAGCATTTCATAGTCCTCTGAATCAAAATGAAGAAATTGTCCTGCTAAGTTTCATTTAAGATCAGGTTTAATATTAAGCTATATTTTGAGTATCACACTGCTAAAAGAAATATCTCTTCTGATGTTTCCAATATCCTACTTTTCATCTTTTCTAATACATACAGAGTTTTATTTCTCATGAAATGGTATTGAAGTTGTATTTCTGTCAGCAGGAGCTCTACAACATGCTCTTGAGAGATACAGAATTTCTGCTGGCCATATGGAATAAAAGAAAACAACACAGAAATATTGGAAAACACCCCAAAACTACAAGTGATTCACAGTTTTTTATAAGGCAGAGTACTGATAAGAAAATTCCATTTTAAAATTTTTGATGTTCCAAATTAAATACTTTACAGGAGTTAAAAAATGAAATATTCTTAGGCTTAAATGACCAGCAGATCACATTTTGATTTTTCTTGGGCTTTCTTCTTCATTAACAATCTGAGTTTGAAAAATCTGCAGCTTCCTTTGGGTAAACAAACAAGCAAAAAGAAAATAAAAATCTGTTTGTGATATTCAGTTCCTAGCTAGTTACCTTGGTAGCATTTTACATCCATTTTGTGTTAACTAGCACAGGCTGGTAGAGGAGTGTATGTGAGTATATAACAATCTAGCTCTATTAATAAGCACATAAATTTAAGTAGGAATGCCAAGGAGCAATCTTCATTTCTTCAACAGGCTATTATATAGTGGAAATGTGTTTTCTAGCTGTTGTGCCTGTCTAGACTGCTATCAGCAGCTTGTATTTGTTATGAAAGCCTGCAGCTGGTCCATGCAAAGTTTGCTGTTTTGCAGCCCATCTGCTCAGAAGAGATCTGTAACACTGCCCAATTTGGAGTAACACTCCCTTATCATTGCTGTTGTAGTTCCTAAATAGAAATCTGAAATAATGATGATTGGTTTCTACTTTAGATCCCAGTACATTTTCTCCTGTCCAGGCAAATGGATATCTGGCAGGTGAAAACAGAGGCCACTGAGAATCAACCATAGCAGGCTGGGGAGCTGCATCCTTTTCTTTTGGTGGCTTGTTTGATCCCTGTAGTCTCACCAAAACTGTGATGCTGAATGTTCTTGGGAGATGAGAAGGTGGCAATGAAGATAAGTCAAGTGTGAACAAATGGATGAGTTAAACTCAGGAGACAAAAATAGAAGTTGTTGCTTGGAACTACACACGCTATACACAGCTAACATGCTTCTTCCTGAGCAAGACCTGAACTTGATCTTTAGGCAAAATTACAGTAAGCAAGCTCAGCACACTTTCTAGCAGTAGTCATTAGCTGTCTCATTAGTAGAAGTTCAAGAAAACCCACATTCGCACTGTCCTTAATTTAAACTGACAGTAGAATTATTTTCAATTTTCTACCCACTATTTCATATTGTGAAGGGAAAAGTTTGACTCTAGCTCATTTTAAGTAATTTTGATATAAAAATGCTGCCCCTTTCTGAGTTACCCAAATAAGAAAACTGGTTTATATTGTTATAGATTTAGCTTGATGTTTTGGGATCTGAACTTACCCTTATTGATATCAACCACTACTGATTTAAAAATGCAGCAGGAACGATCATTGAATTTATAAAATTCTTGTAGTAATGAAAAAATTTTTCTTTTTCAGGTGCAGGTTCAGTAATGTGGCTCTGCAGTGGACCACCTGCTCTTACTCAAAATCTTGCAGTGCTGACAGAGCCAAGAGAGATGGTGCTCTAAGGATCAGGAGGAATGGGCAGTGTCCCTTAGCAGAGTGTGACACAGATCATCATTGGCTTCTTTGTGTGCCACTGTGGCTTTCTCCTTGGTTTTCTCTCTTGCATGCTTAGCTGTGACTGCAAGCACCTGCTTCTGATTTCTTGTTCCTGTTATAATTTGATTTCTGCTATAAACCTCTCTTGCTTCTGATCACATTTCTACACAAATTCTTTGCCTGGGAAAACTCTTGAACTTCTCTGTCCCATGACTGTGAATCCCTGTCTCCAATTCTGCTTTTAGCCTTATCACCATGGGGACTAGTCATACAGGTTTCTAGCATGATGAACCTGATATAAACAGGTTGTGGTGTACAATTTTAAACCAGGAGAAGAAACCAGATCAACAACAGCAACAACAAAAAAAGAAAACACAAAAAAACAACAAACAAACAAACAAAAAAAAAAAAACAAAGGAAAAAACCCAAGATATTTCAGTTCCAGAAATATACTATATACTAGCAATTGAATTATTTTATGCTTGTAAACACAGAATTCCTGAAATTTTAAATTGTAACAAAAGCCCTCATGAACTATTACTATGTAGTGGTTGATACAGAACTTAAAATAAGGTATCATTAGGCCCTTTCTAAGATCAATCCAGTTTCCATGGCAAATATGTGTATTATTTTCTTAAGGATTGTATTTATAGAACAGATGGTCTATCTACATAGCATAGAATCTGACCTGGGTAAACTCTGCTCTCACATATGGTTTTTCTGGGGCCTTGTTGATGTAATCATCAGGGCTTTCTGCATGTGTATGTTTTCAAAGTGTCTGAGAAACAGCAAAAGATGAATTGTGACCCACAAAAATATTTCTTCTATAGCATGAAGCTAAATATGTATTTTGTGCCCTAGAGCAAGATAGGAAGTAATGCAAAAATATATGAAAATATGTGTGCAGGGTGAGTAGCATTTAACTGTGTTGGAAGATCAATGCATCAAGCATGGCTAACAGCAGAAACATATGGAATAGTTCCTTAGAAAAGAAAAAAGCTGTAGTCAGCAAACCTTAGTAAAAACAGAACAGGGAACACAGCTGGCCTTCTTTCTGCTGCTTTGATTTACATTCATTGAAGGAAATAAAAGGGGGAAAAAAGACACACCCTCCTCTCTTCTAATAGAAGAACTTATGGTTTTTTCTGCCTTTTGCTACTCTGTAGAAAAGGAATAAAAGAAGGGAAGGCATCTCAAAGACTTTCCTGTAATTTACATGCCCTACACAGGCAGTATCTGACCTTTAATTTGGCTAGATGTGCATTGATTAGGACTGAATCTCATTAAGACACAATCTACTGGGGGTGGTGCAAGAGAAAATATAATATTGATTAAAAAATAAAATAATCCTCCTCTCTCTCTCACCTTCCTGACTGCCTTAGTTCATAATTAGCCTTCTCATCTAGCTATCCTCCTACATGTTATGTAGCTGTCAGTCTGACAGGAAGCCAGATCATAAGAATGTAATTAGAAATTTCAAATTAGCAGTCAAGCACAAACATGGGATGGATGAACCTGCATCATGCCCAGTATGTCATTTGACTGAAGTGTGATTGCAGTAATGTGTTAAAGATTTTTATTTCAACACAAAAATATGAATGCTATTATGCTTATGTACAGTTTAGGAGTTGCATCACATTTTTCTTACACATGTTGACCATGAGAATCAGCTGATATGCATCAGCACAGATAAGGTCATTTATGCCCAAAAATGTAAGACGGAAAGGATTATTTCTGTTCACTGTAGGGATACTTAACAGAGAAAGCATTAAAAGCTGAACTTGGCCAAAAGTCTCTCTGTGTAAGAACTGTAGAAAGGAATTGAATCAGAAAGAAAAGCATTTACCTTTCCCTTCCTTTTCATGATCTTTTAGAAACGTACAGTACCATGATAAAGGTTCAGAAGTAATGAGACAATACCAGGCTATTCCCAAGCCAAGTCCAGGCTTTCTAAAAAGTGGCTGCAGCACTGACAGTGTTTAAATGAGTTTAGATTAGCTTTGCTCAAGTTTTATTTGAGACTAGCAGCATCTGTTTTGGGATTTACAAGATTTTCAAGTTCTAATGTAATAATTATCATTGTGTTTATTCTGGTTCTAACTTAATTGTTGGCAATTTTTTGGGGGAGGGTTCTTCATGGAAAAAAAACCCCAAAAAACAAACAAGCAGCAGATTTGGTGTATTAGCAAGGTAATTTTCTTTCTGGTAGAAGAATTAATTTGAGCTGATCTATTAAAAACAATGCTGGTTTACTGTTTGGACTCTTCATAATGATCAGTCACTGAGAAACAAGCCCAGAAAGCCACAGTAACCAACTTCAGCTGGCGTTTACCACCACTGAGTCACTGAAGTGATGCTCTTCTGCTCTCTGCCAAGGTCTGGCTAAAGCTCAGTGCTCAATAAGTTCTATTTCTATTGACCATTTAACAGATTGCTGTGTTTCTGTGTTCATAACCCAGAGTTTCAAAGGAGTTCTTCACTGTTATGTGGTCTTCCTAAAAGGTTTTAATCAAAGCCAGCAGCTCACCTTGGTTCATTCAGTAAAAGAGAAACATCAATCCACCTTTGAGGAAAAGGTACTGGAGAAAAATCAGAAACTAAACTGATAGAGTCTAGGAGAGGAAATATGAGTTTCAGAGCTTCCACTGTGGCTTACACATTGCCCTGTGAATAAAGAAGAAAAAAAGTCTTCACAAAGAACTTTCAGAAATGTAGTTTTTTCTCCCCACCCTCAGTTCTTATACTGTAGGGACTTCTGGAGCCAGGAAAATGTAAACCCAAATAAAATTTGAGTAAAGAAAAGAAATCATGGAAAAACAAGATCTTACTATTATTTGATTAATAAAGTGTGATATATAGATTGAAAAGGAGTAGTAAATTTAAAAGGTCTTTAGAGGAACACAATGAATGTATACTTGGAGTTTCATTTTACCTAGTCTGGTAATAAAACACACTGTTCTACCCTTATCTAACTGAAATTCTGTTCAGATATTTGCAGTCATATTACTCTGTTTTAAGCTTGTTTTCAAAAATGATTGAACTGATGTATGGCATTCTTTTAATTTAAATCAAAGAGGGCATTTCCTCTTTTACATTTTCCCACATCACCACAAGGGTTTTATCTTCTGTATGGCATTTTAAGAGAAGAGCCTTGCCCCTAGGGTTTCTACTCCTACCTTGTACTGCAGACCATTTATTCAGATGCAGGCATTTAGAAGAGATAGTAGCTCTGGATCTGAGGGTGCTACTTCCAGACCTTTTCTCTTCCTTTAGTCAAAATTGCTGTGTCTTTCTTAAAATTGTGGTAAAGAGAGACATCAGCTAGGATCTCCTTTGAGAAGTAGGTAAAACCCACTGTTAAATTCACATGAAAAAGTTCCTATAGATCATTCTATGCTTCAGTTAACAATGTTGTTAGCATGTCATTAGAATAGCATTTCAAATTTTGAGGTTAGTGCATAACTTTCTTTATAGAAATTAGCAAAGAATAAAAAAACCTTATAGTTTCTTTTCCTTCTACTCTCACTTAGATCCAGAAAAACTGGAACACCAACTTTGGCAGGTATGAACAGAGAACAGTACACAACATTGCAAATACTTTCTGGGAAAGTCCAATAGAAAAATATGCACTGGTAAGATCTGAGAACAGAAAAATATAGGTGAATATATTCTTAGTGCTGAGGAGCTAATTAATAAAATAGTTATTTGGTTTCTATGCAAAAGGTGACACAAATACTAAAAAAAATATGAAAAAGTCAACTTCTGTATGTCGTAGTTTAATGTGGAGAATGAGAGTTAAAAAAAGTAGAAATTCCACTTCTCTCAAGGAGAATAAGCATTAAATTTAGTAGGCAGAAACATTACCCTAAGGAGAGATTGAAATTCCAGAATAAGTTACATATCAAACACAAACTAATGTCTTATGCTAGATTTTTTTAAGCAGAAGCAGAAAAAAAAAAAAAAAAGAACCCCAACATCAAAGAAAGGAGAAAAATGCTGATCCTAACACTCAAGTTTAATTATTTTTTAATTCTATATTCACAGTTTGCAGGACCTGCCAAAACAGGAAACTCTTCTCTCTTTTCTTAATCTTGTTTTTGTTTGTTTGTTTCTTTTTATGAGGTTTTTAAAAGTGTTACACAGAGTTCCTATTTATTGTATGCAGTAATTTAAAATCAAACATGTTTCCATATTCAGAAATGCTGATAGGCTTAGACCTTTTACAAGAAAGGGTAAGATAGTATGAGATTTTGGTAGTTAAATTATTTCAAGAAAGTGTGTGTGCTAGTCAAATAATTTGATCTCTGGTTCAGTCTACTGTTCTAAATATAGACGTATATATACTTATCCATAGATATATAGGAATGCAAAGGCGAATTTATTATTTCTGGCACTAGCTTGAGTTTATGTAGGATACCTCCTCACAGACTTAATTACCATCTCTAGTAATTTGTCAGCTTTTCAAACCTTTTAATTTAAAATTGTTTAGATGCCTGCATCCTAGCTGGCTGATGTAGATTTACTGCTGCCTGAAACATCAATAGTAGCAGCTCCTATTTTTGCAGATCTGATATCCTGCATCTCTGTGGCTCCCTGGACACACACTCTTTTTCTGACCAGCAGTATTTTCTGACTGCATTTCAGTATTTTCACCTTTGACCCTTCACCTTATTATCTGGAGTACCAACAACCAGAGAACACAGTGAACAGAGATGGCAAGGTGGGACAAGAAGAGAAGGTCTGATGCCCAGAGATTGTGTGTGGCACTGCCACAGCTGGTAAGACACTAGTGTATCACTGTCATATTTACTGGAAAAATCCCCTTGCCCAGGATTCTTCTCCTGGGGAGCTGAGAAGCCTCAGAGAAAAAGAAAACAATATTTTCTCACTTGCTTCTCTTGTGTTGTGCTGCTTTGGAATGTGGTTTGGACATTGTTTACCAACAGGTGATTGTGCATTGGTTTCATGTGAATTGTTTTTACTTACTGGCTAGTTACAGCCCAGCTGTGTTGAGGCTATGGAGAGAATCACAAGTTTTTCATTAGTGTCTTTTAGCCTTCTATATTCTTTCTGTATTCTTTAGCATAGTTTAGTATAGCATTCTTGAATATAATATACATCATAAAATAATAAATTAGCCTTCTAAGAACATGGAGTCAGATTCATCATTCCTCCCTTCAACGGAAGTCTCAGAAAACACCACACTAGTGTTGGACACTGCAGGGACAAATTTGCAGGGCCAGCTTGAATGAGAGCTCCTGACACATCCTCCCAGTCTCCAATGCCTGGCGCAACTCCCTGAGGCTGGGACATAAGCCCCCTTCCCTGTGGGAGAGACACCAAGTCACCAGCTGAAGGGGGTGTAGGAGGAGGTGAGCAAACTGTCCACCATCAAGAAGGGATGGACAGGGAATTGAGGGATCCTTTGGCAGAACCAGAACCCCATATTGTGTGTAAGGAGCAACAGGTAGAAGCTGGTCCTAAGCAAGTAGAGGATACAGGATGCCAGGAAGCAGAAAGCCAGAAGCTTGAAACTTTGGTGACAAAAGGAAAAGCTCTTTCCCCACTTTGCAGCTGTGCATGGACAGAGTAGATACAAAATGCTGACAAAAGAAAAGGAGGAACAAGTTTTTTTCACAGCACAGCAGGGAGATGTCTGAGCTTTGATGTGGATTTGGATCACATGTTTTGAAAAACGCTCTTCCAACATGAAGTGCTCTAATTGTTCCATTGATTCTAATCAATGATTCTATGACACCAGTATCTTTGAAATTTTTGAACTGCAGTCACAGATCAATATCCAGAACAATTTGAAGGAAGTGTATCCTACAAGCTGGATTTGACTGATTGCAGCAGTGTCAACATTCCTGGAAAATCCAGGCTTGGTGTTTCCATACTGCACTGCCCACTTTTCTTCCAGCAATTATCACATGACTTCATCCACAGAGCTAAGCATTCCAATCTCATTTGCTGATGTTTCAGGACACATCACCACACCAACAGCTATATTATGTCCTGCTCTCATTTTATGTTTAAGAACTATAAGCCTTTCTGTCATTATAATAGTGCAAGGTTGGAGCAATAAACATGCTGTTTCTAATTTTTATTATAAATGCTTCTTTTTAGTAGAACTAATAGTTCTTTGCAAACAGTGCTCTGACTCTTCTTTCATTATGTGCCTTAAAACCAATTATAATTATTGGAATTATCTGTATATCTTAAATATCATCAACTCAACCACTGATGTTCATTCAGATTCCATGAGGGACATCTAATAAGAAGGAACAATTCACCTTTTCTTTCACCTGTGGAATAGTCTAATTTTGGAATATGTTAAAGTAATCTGAGTACATTAAATAGTAACCATGTCCCCATAATTAAAAATGAGTTTTTGCTTATTGCCATACCCGTGATTCTTTGAGAATACCTCCACAGGAGGTATAGTAGCTTTTGTCTTTTCCCATCTGAAGCTGTACATCACATATCCCCAGAGAACTCCTTTGTGTTACTAGAAAATGAGAAGGAAAATAAAGACATCTGGTTTATAGGATCTGGGGTTTGCCATGTGGCCTATGAATCATCTGTTTTGGGAATGATATCAATCCATCTTTTTTGATACTCTAATAGTTTATACCTGTTCAAATACAGTCTTTAGAGAATTTAACCTTCATTTAATATGACAAGAATTTAGGATATACGTGAAAAAAATCAACTGCTTTAAGGAACTAAAACTTCTATTTTGATTTCATTATTCCTCTTTAGTTTATTTATCTATTTGCTATTATGTAAATATTTTGTAACTACCAAAATATGCATCCAGAACACTTCTTTAACAAAAATTGCATACAAACGAGCAAAAAATGGAAATGAGCAAGAATGTTGCAATGAGTGAAATTATTTTTTTAATTTTTGAACTTTCTGTTAAAGTCATACATTTGCACAAAACATTTTTATTTCTCATAAGCTGTATTTTAAAACAGAATACTATTCATCTTCAGAATTTCAATTAACTGAAGTAGTAAATTTTTTAAGGTTTAAACATTTTAGTTAACTTTTTACTAAAAATCAAAATATTTGAGGATCATTTTTTGCCTGAAATAGACACTTCACGTACTTTCAATAAACACATATCCCTGCTACTGAAATCGGACCATTTGTATGGTAAACGGCATATTTACAAGGAAATTAACAGATTTTTTATTTAAAGCAGCATATTTTTGGTAATTCCAATAGCTTTTATCCAGTCCCAATTATTTTTCAAAACCAATGCACTCCAATTTATATCAGGATTCTTTTTATCATGTTATTAATTTTTCAGTCTAATATATTCAACTAAACCAGTAGATATTGTGTGTAGAAATAAATAATTTCACATCAAAACCACTGAAAGTTAAATTTACCGAGTTCCTTTTAGAAAAATCCTTAAGTTAAAAAGTCAGATGAAGTTTTATGTCTTAGAGTTACATTATTTTCCGAAGACCTTAAGTCATTTAAATGAACCCACATTTGCCAGTTGTAATAGTCATATTTATAGTGCTTAGAAGCAAACACTGAAGAGTGGAATGGGAAAGAACTATCCTATTTAATAACAAAAAACTCCAAAAACCCAAAAGAATGAAAGATTATTTAGTATTTTTCCCTTTTAATTGTAGAATTGTTAGATATCTTGAAATTAGCCATTAAAGTAAGCAGGTAACAAGCATAATTCAACTTACACTGAGGGAGAGGCAGCAGTTTTCCAAGCAGCTACTTGGTTACTGCTGGCAGTAGTCTGAGTGTGTTATTTTCTAAATCACAGACTAATGGTTCAAGATAATTCAGATCCAAAGGGTCTTCTGAGGGTCTCCAACCTGGATGGAGTCTGACTTCTTGCTCAGTACAGGGTCTCCCATGAGATCTGGTGAGATTTCTCTGGGCTTAGTTTTGAAACTCCTGCAAGAACAAAGACACCACTACCTGACTGGCCAACCTGCGCTACTGCTCAGCTTCCCTCGTGGGGAAAAGTTTCTCCTTTTGGGTCAGAGTGCCTCTCACACATCTGTTTATGTCCATTGTCATTTATCCTCCTGGCCTGCACAGCTAAGAAGAGCCCAGCTTCATCTCCTCGATGATCAATGATGTTTGTTTAGGAACTATTATGTCTATCCTGAGGCATCACTGCTTCAGACTGAAAAATTTCATTTCCTCCAAGCCTCTGCTCACAGGGCAAGTGCTTCAAACCTCTAATTTTTGCTTGATTCTCTGCTCTCACTCTCCTAACTAAGCCTGAAAGAAGCTCACCCACTTTCCATATTGCACAGATTCAGATGCAAAGCTGGAACACTGAATATATGTGGATTCTACAAGCAATAGCTTTAAACAAGCCAAAATTATATAAAGAGCTCTCTGGGCAAGAGATGAGGAAGGTTTAGAAAAAAAGAAAACAACTTTATTTAATGCCTGGAAGATTTAGATGAATAAAAGGAGTGCTTAAACACAACTCATTCTGCTAATTTACTCGGGTTTTCTGATTGACATACAGATTGACATTTGACCACACAAAGATAACTCATTGTTAACATATTTTTTAATCTCTGTGCTTGTTTTTACATTGCTGAAATATTTGTCTTTCCTCAGCTTTAATATGATCATCTGTTCTTCTTTCCTCTCTCTGACCTCCTCCTCAATTGTTTTTAATGTGTTCCCCTATTTTGCTTTGCACGTCGCAACAGGATCGTACTGTTTTCCTTTCCTGTTGAAAATCCCATATCTACTATGACAATGTTTCCTAACAGTCAGATTTTTGACATTTCTGCTCCAACCAGTCTCACATTTTGTTCTCTGCAGCATCTCTTTTGTAGCTATATTTGTCACAGCTGGTATAAAATTTTGCTTTTTTTTTTCCAGTGATATTTTTAATATATGTTTATTTTGTTCTGTTGCATTTAGCTGAAGACAAGGAAGGTAATATAAAATCAATCTCTACTCCTTTGCACACCCTTGTATGATTATTACCAGCATCACTATTGCTAAACTAAGGAACTGCCATTTTGTGATTTCCTCTCTGAGTTTTAAATTTTATAGATGTATATTTTGCATTCAGTAAGATATTTGGCATTCAAGTATT
This sequence comes from Zonotrichia leucophrys gambelii, assembly GCF_028769735.1. Classification (NCBI taxonomy): domain Eukaryota; kingdom Metazoa; phylum Chordata; class Aves; order Passeriformes; family Passerellidae; genus Zonotrichia; species Zonotrichia leucophrys. Next base: position 77,693,123 of record NC_088169.1, read on the forward strand.
GCAATCTTCCTATGACTCTAATGTTTTTACCCTCAAAAATATCTGTCCTTACTCCTCATAATTTATAATTTTCTTATTTTTTCCTGTAAACAGTTGAAGTAGTAGACTGCTGTAGGCTCCTTATGTACTCTATTCTAATTCTGATTCTAATTCTAATTAATCCTAATTCTGATTCTAATTCTAATTCTAATTCTAATTCTAATTCTAATTCTAATTCTAATTAATTCTATTCACACCTTTTAGCTACCTTCTTCAAACTGTGAAAATAAAAATATATTCATATTTCTAATCAGTTATCTGCTGGTCATAACTGTCTTTCCAAGCTGTCCTTGTATTGTTCTCTTGCATCTCTGGATTTTAAATTTATATGTCAATAGTAGGCTGTCAATGTAATTACATTGCTGAAGCGCATTATATACCTACTTTATATATTAAAACAGAACTAAACTGAAAATTAGTAGAGATATTAAAGTGAGATTTACCTTACAGGGATATTTCAAGGTGGAAGAGATTATACAATCACTTAATATCTGCAGATATATAAATTATTTTCACATTAGTCTGCTTTTCTTAACCAATTCACCAAGTGATGACTCAAATATAACTTTCCATGTTTTTCTGACATTTCCCTTTATAGATATTATAATTACAGTGATGATGAACAGTATTTTAAACATCTTTGGCTACAGTGAAGACATTATCCTTGTCAATTATCATCTATGTCTTGATTCTGCAAACACTTCAGCATGACAGTAGCTTACCCTGAGTAGTCTGATTTTTGTGGACACCAGTTGTTAATGTGAGATTTCCAGTTTTCAGAGCCAAAAAGCAATTTTACCACCACCTGACCTCTTGCTTTACACAGGCTGAAGATTTTATCCTGTCCAAAGACATTTGCATCAAGCAGATGCTTTTACTACAGGTGAGGAGGCTTAGAATGGTAGGTACATATGCCTGCCCTGCATTTGTTACAAAGTAAAATTCTCCAGAACAGCAGAAGTGAGGACACTAGTTAGTTACCACAGTCAGTTTTTTACTCATAGCAATAACTGCTACTACAGAAATATGCTCCTTGCTTCTGAAGACAGTCTTGAACTACTTAAATGAAGCAGACTCTGAGACAGCACAGTACAGAAGAAAAAAAAGTGTTTTATTTTACTTTTATCAGATAAGGTTCAGTTTCCAGCCATTAGTTTCTGTTAGTTTTTTCGATTTTGTTGGTTGAGGGTTATTTTTGGTAGGTAGCAAGTCTTTCTCTTCTAGCACCATTTTGTGACATTTAGCATAACCAGATTCATTTAAAAGGGAATTAAAATCTTCAGTGCATTTCTTACTGTCATTCCTACTTTAAAAATATTTTTAATTTAGACTGATGCTGTCATTAACTGCAGAATTAATTCACTGATATTACGGAATGGCCTTTCCTTATATACCGGAGATCAAGAGTGAATCTTGGAATTATTTTCAGATATGGAAAAGGGCTGAAATTGAGAGCAGATTTTCTGGAGTTAAAAGTCCAGTGAATTCAGGGAACCACTATGATATTTTATTTTAATTCCAGTTCTTTAACATAATCACAAAAAAGCCACCTTATATTTTCAGGACAACAGAAAAGCAACTAGTTTATGATCAACTTTTTCCAAGTTTAATTAACCTGAGAAATAAAACTAAAATGTAACACATATTGAATTCCTTTCACCATGATTTTTACTGCTAAAGGTCATAGATAGAAGTTTGTCTTCTTTCAGAAATAGCTTCATTTCTCTTTAAATAAAACTATTTTATTAAACAACTGTAACTCAAGAAATATATCAGTTAATCAGATGTGAATATATTGTCAACATCCATCAGAGACAGATTAGTTATCTGTAACAAAATTTACAAAAGCCCAAGATTTCTAATCCATCACAATTGCTAAAAGCTTTTTAACCCGTGAAAATGTAGGGTTGTAAGATCTGTGCTCATAGGTGTGCCAAATGCAGGTAATTCTGTCTGAATACTTTACAGGTGCTAATCTGTGGTTGTAAGACATATGTCAAAAGGACTGGCACATAAAAAATTGCATTGTTTCACCTGCATTTCCTTGTTGAAAATTCATAATAAATGTCAGTAGTGCTACAGCCTACAGTCACACAGCTTTAATATTCCAGATCATGACCATGAAGACATACTCATGAGGAAAAAAGAAAGGAAGAAAAAAAATAGAAAGTCTCATTTAAAATTTCTTCAGTGCAGGTTAAAATTTTAGAAATGAAAACCTATCTTCTGTAAAATGCCATTAAAGAGCACAGATACAGAGTTTAATACGGAAAGAGAAAAATACAATAAACTGTGACTTCACCAGAATGAGAAGGAACAATTTAATAACAAGGCTTTTATCACACTTGCTCAGAGATTTTCTCCCTTTTTTGTTTTCAGCTCCATTCATGAAAACCCATAACTGAAAATGTATAATGAAGGTTAACATTGCCATAACCCATGACAGCTACATAATTTTGAATAGTGAAGGGAATTGTGTTCGCTGGGGAGCGAGAGAAAATTGAGAAAGCTAACAAAGTTTGACTGGAAATATTTTTACTAAAGGGCAAGAATTCTCAAATTACTTGCATTTGTTTGGAAACATCTCCTTGCCTTTGAAATAGACACCCCTGATCCAGGAGAAGTATCATAATTACTGGTAATCTGTAAACAGTTCCATATCCCCATCCCTGGAAGCGTTCAAGGCCCGGCTGGACGGGACTTTGGGTGATCTGGCCTAGTGGAAGGTTCCACTGCCCATGGCAGTGGGGTTGAAGCTAGATAATCTTCAAGACCTCTTCCAAATCAAACTATTTTATGATTCTATGATTCTTTTAGAGTACATCTGGAATTTTTACCTCTTCTATATTTCCTGATTCCCCTTGTCTTTTGAGAAGAGTTTTCTAAGAGAATTCAAGTTGCACCAAACTGTTTGTCTTTTCCTAAATAAATTTTTTTTAGGTTGGTTTTATTTTGACAACCTAGAAGAAAATACGATCAGATTATTTCAATTTACAGTCATGTTCTGATTTTTCTCTTATTCCAAATCTAAATGAAATATTCAAATATTTTTCTTCACAGTGCAGCATAAAATCCCACAAGCGATCATGTACTCCAAGCCCCTAATATATTCAACAGATCCTGGCTATGACAGATCTTCTTAGGGAAGATTTTTCTTATCATATGGAGTCAACAGACTTATTAATTACTTTATTTATTTATTTATTTATTTATTTATTACTTATACAGAAACTGATAATAATGTGTAAGTGACAGTTATGATCTTGAAATATATATATATATCTAAATGGAAGTTAAAATAGATGACCTCCTGAGGCCCTTTCTTACCTTCCTATGAACTTAAAATTTTTATTTTTTTAATATCAGAACATGCAGAGATACTGTGTCACATTGCAAACATTTGCTTCCACTGAACGCTTTTTTTACTTATTTCTAGAAATGCCCAGTATCTTATGGGACTGTACCTTCTATCTCAAAATAATACCAATAAATCTCCTTCAAAATACATCACTTTCCTTGATGACATTTTTCTCTCATTTATTAAGGAGAAGAGCAACATGTTCTGAGATCTGTGCCATGAAAGAAGAAATTCTCTTTATTATAGCAGTACCTTCTGTTGAACTAGGATTCCCATCAGTTTACACTAGTGTGTTTATTGTTTCACAGTTAATTCTGAAGTGTTAACTTCATACAAAACACGAAAGAGATTGAGAAAATTGTGTTCTGCAGAGGGATTTGTTTTCTCTAATTTTCTTGACAGGATAGTTATTTGTTCTTCCATTCAATAGGAATACAGAAGTTTCAAGTCCATTCATTAATATTATCAAAGCACTAAAAAAGTAGGTGGCATCACACTTTTCTTATTTGTGATTCAATCATCAGTATTTATTGTTGATGGCATAAGAATTTGGTGCTGTTTTCTGTCTGTATGCTGTACAGCTAAAACTCTGTTTAGTAGTGATTCTGATTTTCCTGGAACCTGGAAAATCCAATGTGTTGTCTTTGCATTTACACACATACAACTAGTCTAACAAAGAGCAGGTTGGACTGCTACTGAATTTATCAGCACTGGTGCCATGTGATACCAGAGCCAAGGTGTCATCAGAAATTGATTCTCTCCTTTCAACCAAAAAAAATGGAGATTGTCTATCCAATCAAAATGCACTTCTTGTAGGAGTTGAGATCCTCAGAACAGGTTACTGTGTAAATCCCAATGAATGCAAGAATTTATATAAAACTACTGGACCTTATTTCTTCAGACTGGCAGCACAAAGGGAAGGTTTGGAAGTTTCAGAAACATAGTCCTCTATATAGATGAAAAGATACAAAAAAACTGTTTACAGACATGGCACTATCAGCAAATTTTCATTAACATGCAGAACACTTCAGCATCAAATGTATCAGCATTGCTATCTAAAAGCTTGTACGATTCTCCTACTAATGGATGACTGATAAGAACAGCTCCAGTTTCCAATTAAATCAATTACAAATCTCCTTCTAGCTTCAGTGGTATATGGATCATGTCCACAGTGCATCATGTAATGAAACATTTATTACAATTCCATACCCTTTGTTAAGTTCAAATATACGATTTACAAAAGTGCAAACTGCAGCAAAGTCTCCATCTTTGTCTCTCTAAAAATGTTAACAAACACCTTTAGGTACCCAACAGCTGCTCTAAGCTGAGTAAAATCCAGTTTCATACAATAAAAACTACTGACACATGTTCAGGTCTCCTGAGTATGAAACAAAAGTAAGTTTGTAAGAAAGAAAAGAAAGTAAGTAAGTAGCTCTGTAACTGCTAAGGCATCACTCAATTCTTAGTTGTAACATCTGTAAAAAATTAAAAATAAATTAATCTGCAAAATAGAGTGAAAAAAATAGCTCTCTTTTGAGAATACAGAGAAAATACTAAGACAAAATAACACAAAAGATAAATGTCTATACAGGTAAGGAAATCTATTAGAGAATAAAAGTCTTCTTGAGCTTCTAAAATGCACAGCTGGTTGCACTGCAACTGTGCATGTGGAACAGATCTTTGTTTTAGTTTACAAGATATCTGTATTACTATCAGATAGCTAAATTAGTTCTTAAAAATGAGGATGAAGAAACACTCCTCCTTTGTGTCATTTGTGAGCTAACCACCCAATACCTTGAGATTCCATAATAATGTATAAAGTTATTCCTGATGTACTCTGGAATGAAGAAATAGTCAAGGTAACGTATCTTGCAGAATTTCCATGGTTATGTTAAAAATGTAGGATTTGTTTACAGGTAAATTAATTAATTCAATTCTATGTCATCAATTAGAAAAAACTTTCTCAATGTTGTTAGCTTTACTCTCAAATACAGTTGGTTGAAAAATCCTTGATGAAACAGCTTTGTTTCAAAGTCAAATCTGTTAAAAATGAAACTGACTAACTTTGACTAGACAAAATTTTAATCTGAGGAAAGTTAAAAAGAATCATTTAAGCTTTTCTGTTTTGTTACTAAAGTACTTTAAGAACTTAGAGAGCACAGCAGCCTGTCTCAAACATTGTTTAGGCCACAGAAGGACTTTGCCATGAGATAAGTACGCAATGAAGGGACAGGATGGTGTTAATTCCAGGCCCAGTAGACTTAAGGTCTGGCACATCCTGGTAATGATCCAGACGAAAATTCCCACTGATAAACTATGTAAGGAGGAAACTGCTCATACACATATCACAGTCAAAGAGAGATTACTCTAAATTATGGGGCAGAGAGCATCTGTGGCCACCAGCCCATCACCGAACTACTTCCCCCCTTCAGTATGCCTCTGTGGGTAAGCCCCACACTGGAGATAAGATAAACCTGGCACTATTATCTGGATGTTATCTCACACCTAGGGGGAGGGGAACAAACCTGGGGGAGAAGAATGTATTGCTGATAATGGACACAAAGAATGTAGAATTTAAGAGCCATGAAGCCATGAGGACAGTTAACTCAGCAACTGTGTTGAAATCAGCTTTGTTTGCTAAAATGTATAAGTAGGGAAAAATTTTGAATGACCTCAGGACCCCCATCATCGAAAAGCCCAGGGTGAAGAAAGATAAAAAGGACACTGCTGTATCCATAGATCGTGTGTATCTTCTGCTTTATCTTTCTTTTTCTCTCCTCTGTCTTTTATATTTCTTTCTCTCTCTCCATAAGATTCATTGATAAATAAAATGTGTATTATTGACTTTGGCATATCATCTCATTTGCACTTTAATTCCAGCAGAAGCATTTCATTATTCACATCTTAACAAATACAGACCAACTTTGGTATGTTAACAAATACAGTTAATTTTTATTGCTTAGTTACATTTCAGCCTTTACAGCAATATTTGACCTTTTTTTGCAACTATATATATGCAATATTATATAGATTACAGACTACTACTATGCCAAAGTATAGTAGTAGTCTGATACCAAACCAGAGTAATTGACTTTATTGAAGTGAAAAGAAAAAAAAATTCAAAAGTCTCACAGTGGTAACAAATTGCAGAGAAGTCTGCTAAGAACTTCATCTTAAATGAAAACATCACATTCTTCCATTATATAAAAATTCCAAATGCCACCAGTCTTGGCAGAGCTTTCATGAAACTCATTATGTGTATGTACTCAGCATGGTTTCTGTGATTCTTTTAAGTGTAAAATAATGCAAAGGATTTGACAAAATAAAACATTGTGCTATTCTTGAATTAACTGGCATGATCTTAAGACACTAATAAGTGAGATTACAAACAGTCAAGGATTAGGACCCAAAGAAAACACAATACCAATGTCTTTAAAATACCTGGTGAAGATGCTTATCTTCAGAAATACAATAATTGAATTGTTGAGACTGGAAAAGACTTGAAATTTTTGGACCTTTTTTTTTGCCTTTTAGTGGAAAAAAATGTATCAGCAAAGAAAACAGAGCTAGGCTACCAGGCAGCAGCAGTGTCACTTACTAGTATTGGTGCAGCTCTTGCAGTGCCCTCTACATGACAAATCACAGCTTGAGAAAAATGTTAAGAGCTTCTAACAAACAAGGTTTCTACCTATGTAAGAAAGTTTGTATTCATGAATGCCTACCAACTACTACACTGCCTTAAGTGTGCTACTGAAATACAAGTGTAGTTCCTCCAACAGGAACCCCTTTATATTCTCCAACCCTGCTCTGGGGTGTTACTCGAAGCAGAGAGAAGGGGAATGACGAGGAGCTTCAGTTAAAATATGCACTCTTTTTTTGAATTAAAATGCTGCTGTAAACACATCTTCTACTTCTGGTTCAGGTACAATCCAGACAAAACTCAGCAGTGATTTGCAGCAAAGTTAAGGGTATGGTCAGGTCTTTTGTCTCTCAGCATATACACAGGAAGAGGAGTGCGTAGAAATGGGGAGTTAAGTTCGAGTACTACCAGAGAAAAAAACATATCAGCTTTCCTGCATATCTAATGCCCAGCTCCAAGCATGTAAAAAGCTTTCTGTATTTCTCTCTGCTTGCTGAATCATTTACTGCTGAAATATGTTTCTGAGAGCTCAACAGCATTGAGCATGGTGAGATAAGGCATGACAATGACAGAATATCTATCAGCAATTGATGGAGCAGTGAACTGGCTGAATTCCAACAATTCTAGGATTTTAGGATTAGCCTTGAGGTGTATCTGTCACACCACACTGGGATGAGAGAATTTGCTCAGTTTCTTCTGCTGTCTAACCCAGATAGATGTGGAATAAAGAAAAGCTTTAAGTTTATTTACAGCAAGTATATAAAATATTAAAATGCTTGGTTGTGTTAAGTAAAAAATAAATGGTGGCATTATTTTCCTCATGGCAGATCTTAATGTTTTGGTGTTTTCATGCTGCCCGACTCATTAAAACTTCAACAGTCCATATGAAAATTTAGTGTATTCTTTCCAATTGTATCAACAGGTATTGAAAACTTGCAGATCATTCACTGAAAACTTGTTTCAGAGGAGATGGGTCGTTAAATAAAGATTTTTTTCCTGGTCTGTAGAGAATGTATATTAGCATTTTAAAATATACACATAATTTTAAGAATGTTGTACAAATATCTTCGCAAAGGCTGCACCATCTGGTAAAGTCAACCATAATTTTCTTCACTTTATTATCAATATATATGCATAAATGCAATTAAAAAATGTAACTATATAAATATACATAGTTTAGAGATTGCTTAATTGCTACAAAGAAGGATTTTAGAAAAAGTTTAGGAGAAATTAAAACAAATCTCTTCAGTTTATAGATATATTACCAGGGATGCTGATAAGAATTTGAATTATTCATGACCCAGAGTGGTCAGAGGGCAACTAAAAATACCTGAAGGGATATCTATTCAAAGCAGATAGTTTTGGGGTGTGCAAACTTCAGAATTACCAAGAATCATAGTTTTAAATTGTAAATTGTCTATGACACTATATTTGGTGTAGGAGAATCTGAAAGTGTTTCTCCTGAAGAAAAGGTTTAACTAGAATAAGAGGAGAAAAGTGGTGTTTCTGTCACTTTCACAGATAAAAGTTCATGAAGACAGTCATAGAAAGGAAATCTTGGGGTAAGACCTCATCGCAAGATAGACAAGATGATATAGCAAAAGGCCATATCAATAATAATATCAATTTAATATCAATATCCAGTGATATCCTAAGTAATCCTGCTATGATCAACTATTTAATTACTTTTTCCATTTAAAATTTCATTTAATTATTTGTTTTCTGAAAAACACTTATAAAATGAAAAAAAGAAAGTCCACCTTTGTCCCAACACATAAATAAAATGCCTTGGAAAATTAATTTTAAAAACTAACTGTCCCAAAAGAACATTTTTTATAATTTTATTGATAATATTTTGTTTTCTTGGTTCATAAATTTTTCTTGTTTCAAACCTCATGTTTAGTAAAACACATTCTAAAAGATTAGGCTATAATATTTTCTATTAAAGTTGAATGAAAAATAAAATGTGTTGAAATTCTGATTATAAAGTAACTATTTTTTTTCATGTATTTTGATATGGTTAATCATTTCAGGTTTGCACTCAAGTGGTTTCTTTAGTCCTCAATTTTTTCAGAGGACAATAATTTTTTAAATCTAATTCAATATAGGTTCTAATTTTATAGGGACCAACACCTCAAAGGATAAATTACAGTGAGGTAAGATTAGGGAGGCAAAGCTTTTCTTCCAAGGCACTACAACATAAACTGCTTTGGTAGAAGGAGGCAAATGACAAAGAAACCTCTCTGTTGCAGATGATGATGTCATGGCAGTGGAAAAAAAGTTTCAGACACCTTTTAAAGAGACAGAAGCATGCCCAGGGATTTTAGTCTGCAGAGAGTTGTGAGTTTGCTCTCTGAGGAGGGCAGTGTTCACTCTGCATGGAAATGAGAGGATCAGTTCTAGTGGATGCAATGGAAATCATTTCCTTTCCTTCCCTAACACAGTCTCCTGGTGAGGTCAAAAGGAGAACAGCTTGGTCAAAAGCTTAGCTCTGTGTCAGTTCATTCCTACTCTTAGTGTGTATACTTGTACTTCCTAATAATTCAAATTTCTGTTTAAAAAAGTATATGATAAAATGTGTCATATTACCCATTTCTTTAAACTTGTTTGTTTGTGGTCAGCTCAAGATTGTCAAAATTTCTGTCTTTTTGGATAAAAATCATAGATTCTCTTCCTTGTATAACCAACAATCTGGCCTTATTCTGGTCAATAGAGTTATTCTAATTTATAATAATGAGTATTGATATATAAAAAAATATTTTAACAAGAGCTCCACCTAAGTAAGGTGGATATTCTTCTCACCTAACTGCCCACATCTAATTCCATTAATTTATATCCTTGCAGCTAGCCCTAGGCTCCCTTTCTAAAGAAGAGAAGAAAACCAGCCCTTTTAGAACACAATCCGTCTAATTTGGGCTTCAATAACTGCCTTAAAGTGAGACCAATGATGCTCTAGAAATATTTGTGAGACAAGTCTAGGGAAAGCACCCTAGATAAAGCCATCCGCAGTGTACGTCTTCTTTTGTTAGATTTCCTTCTGTTCATGCATAGCTGTATAACAGAAATATTTCATACGCATATAGCAAGGAACCTATTGGATATTTGCAAAAAGACAAAAATAAATAGCTTATCTTTCTTATAAGTGTTGGAAAAAACAGAAGTGCTGTGGGGAGAAATCAATGCTATTTTCATAGACCAATGAGTTTTTAGTCCATCTGCTTATCACTTGAGATTTATATTTTGATCACATGTAATAAAGGGCCAGAACTAAACAACCTTTAGTTCAGGACTTGTCTTGCCCTCAATTTTGTATTACTTTACTATCATAGAGAGCATTTGCAAATGTAAGGCGCAGGGGTTGTGTTATACTAAACCTCTGAAAGACTGCTGCTTCCTTAGAAGGTATTGAGAAAAGAATGTATTTATTTTTTTATATCACTTACTTAAAATGCAGGAGGTCACTCCCATATCTCATTGATTATGCCAGGTGTAACCAAAATCTAATATTTTTAACTCCAGCTCCCTTTACTATAGAAGAGTCTATGTTCTGTTCCAGTGCCTATTCCTTAAGAAAGGTCAATTATGTGGAGAATAAAATTGATGTTTATGCCTAGAGATGGTGCAGAAGTAAACAAGTAAACATACTATCCTGATTCTGACTGCAATATGTTGTGTTCTGTTATAGTTTAAACTAAATTTAGAAGTGTAAAATCTCATCTCTTTGAGAAGAATGAAGTAGGGTGAAATCATCTGGCATTCCTAATAAGAAAATTTAAAATTAAAAAAGAAAAATAATCTTTCTGAAGTACATTTAAAATATCAACTCATATCTTTATTGGTCTGTATAGCCATGTTTCTGTTTGAGACTTTGTAATTCATCATGATGGATGAGCAAGTCCATGTGATTCAAAGAAATCTACAAAGGCAACATTTTCAAATTTGTTCTACTTTATTGTAAGAACGAAACTAAGTGATAAAAAGCATCAAAAGGATCATTTTTCAGAAGTGTAAAGTAACAGTAAATAATAGATTATAAGAGAGCACATTGTTGCTATTGACTGGCTTTGATTGTCATCTTTGTAAGTTTATGCATCAAGAAAACAACTATTTGATGAATTCTTATAGGAGCATATATATTAATATATTAATATATTATTGTATATTAGATGTAATTAAAGTTATATTATCACCTTTTTTCTCTATACATTGAATCTCATATGACTTCCTAAGAGGATACCTTTAAATGCGCTGTATCTAAATAGCAATAAAATATTAAAGATTAAATTACTGTTGTAGCTATGACTATTAAAAAAACCCCATAATTGCATGCCTTAATTATAATCGGATTTGTCAAAAGCTGAATAGATTGCTTCCATACAGAGTAATGTAAGTTCTATGCAGTCATATGCACAAATTTTGGCAATAGATTTAGCAGTAGTAAGGGACACTAGCAAGAGCAAGTTTAAAAATTTTACTTGATTACTCAGATTTTGTGTGTATTCTATGATGAATTTCTTCATTAGTTCTTTTTTTTCCAGCTGCTCCTTCTTATTCATTAAAGAAGGGAAGATGTAGAAAATTTGATGTAATTGTTAGCAAAATTTATTTTAGTTGTCTTCAGTAGAATTTTGTTGGTTTTCATCCAGAAAGACCTGCCCACAAAATGAGACAGTTGCACCATAACACAAAGTACTTATCTTGAGAAAGTAACTTCAAATAATTTTTGATCTGGTATGCCCTAACATTATTTTTCCTTAGCATAATAAGGACAAGTAAAAAAAGTCAGATCTTGTTTGTAAATGAATGTATATCATGTCAGAGTAGCTTGGTCCATTGTATCTGTTGTGTGACAGTGTCCTGGTTCCAGGCAGGACAGGGTTAAATGTTCTGCAGCAGCCAGGAGGGGCCATGTCCAGTGCCTGGCTGTTATCCTGTACCACTCATGTCACTGCCAGCAGTGGTAGGAAGGGGCTGGGCTCTCTTCTGAGGAGATGGGGTTCCTTCCAATAGATAGAATCTGGCAGATGGAGTGGTCCAGTGTTAGTCTATTGTCAGGGGCTTTCTGGGTGGACAGTTTCTTTTTTCTGACACATTTTATTATTAATATTGTTGCTGCTATTCTTTGTTTGCTTACCTTATTGCTGCTTCCAGTAATTTTTTATTATTCAAAACTGTAATCTTTGCCTTTTTCAGCTCCAGTTGGAGGGGCCAGGAAGACAATGTGGAGCATGGCTTTCTTAGTGGTTGTACTAAATTGGACAATACCATTCTTAAATTATGACAAATAGATAAAGAGAGACTCCATGATAAAATTAAGAGACTCCATGCCCAAAATTAAAATGAGGCCAAGAGAACATTTTGAAATAGCATTTTTTTTATTAGCAATGACTGAACATAAATAAAAGAAGGTGTTTCAATTCATAAGGCTGGACAAAAAGAGAGACTAGAGGTGATTAGGAAAAAATTGACTGTGAAACAGAAAATATGACAAACAAGCACAATGGTCTGAGGTTTTAATGAGAGCTCAAAGTCTGGAGGTATCAGTTATTTAGGGATTTTCAAAGAATATCAAAAAGAGAGGTCTATAAAGACACAGCTTAGTCCAACATACATAAACCTAACACTCTGGTGTGGGAAAAAAATAAATAAAGGTTAGATACACTGAATTCTCAAATCCCAAATCCTGAATAAGACCAAACAGAATTTTCAAAGCCCTATTAGCATTTCAGACACACTCCTTTTCCAAACATTTTTTGTAAAATTAGTTTACCTACAAAATAAATAGAAAAAACTTTTCACATTAATAATTTAAAAATGTTAGACTATGCTGCTGAACTCACACTAGTTGTTCTTTTAAATGGAATTAATAATTGTGTAAAAGAGAAGTCTTACTTTAATTAGGAAGTGATTCATACAACCTTGTTGCACAAAATGTCTCACAGAACATATTTTTGGAAAATATAACTTGGCATTTTGCTGAGTACTCAATCAGGAAAACCACATCACATGCTTAACATATATCAGCAAAACCCCTACTTTATTAATTTATTTTAGGAATACTTCAGATTTGTGGGTTTTTTTCCCCCATAGTCTTGTACCATTCACTTCTGTTGAAAATGGGGTTAAACATGACATTGGGACTTCTTTCTACACAGATATGACTTGGAGTCTAAATTCCATTTTTAAGAATTAAAAGATACTTTGGAGATTATTGTAAGGTAATATATAACTACATTTCAGCTACCTAATTTATTTCCCAAGTCTTTCCTCTCCTACAGCATCCCATACAATATGTGAGGTAATGTAGCTTACCTTGAAAAAGAGCAATGACATTGAACTTTTAATGGGCAATACAAATCATATTTCCATGGAAACCTGCTGTGAAATACATCATGTATAATAACTACTTACTGTCTGGGAGCTACTTATTTGTCAAAACTCTTAGGTTCTTAAATGCCCACAATCTATGACCCTTTTAAACTACCTGCAGTAAAATTTAACAAATATAAATAATAAATTTAGCAAGTCTAGGTTTATTATTTATTTTTTTAAACAGGTCAAGAAGTTAAAATCCTATCTCTTCCTTACTTCAATGAAATATGACAGTGATTGCAATAGAGGGAAACAAAAGCAACAGACTCCAATCAATCATTAATACCCCAAGGGGCTATTGCAAGTGATCTCAAACCCATAAGAAACAAGACTTCTGATATTGTAAGGTAGATGTGAATGCAGTTCTAGATTTAAAGAGTTTGGTTTCTCACTATGTCAAACATGTAGAGGGCAATGAATGTAGAGGCAATGAATGTAGAGGCAATGAATGTAGAGGCAATGAAACGTTCTGGAGATGGCTAAGCATACCCCAGAGGTTGCCTCCTGTAGGAAATTATCACTAGATTAAAAAAGCAAGAAACAAACAGCAACCCACTGAAAAAGAAACAGTCCAAAGGAGCTTTTGTGTTGGGCACACACAATATGGATTTCCCATCTGTCCTAGGGTGACTGTATGATGCTTGTATGCCCAATTGTCTGTTCTGTTTCTGCTGATTATTAAGTTCTGCACCTTTATGGTTAGTTAGGAGAGAGATGGGGTGAGGAAAAGAAGTGTGCAGTTTGTTTTCAGAAACTGCACTCACTCCTCCGCGTTCCGGCTCCTGGATTGTGTTGTCTACAACATCAACAGAGCAGGAGAGAACTCTTCTTTTGCTTTCAGTTAGTTTTTAGCTAGCTGAGGCAGAGAAGTTCCCCAGACTCTGGTTTTTCTTTTTCTTGGAAGTGTTCAAACCTGCTCTGGACTGAAAACCCAAAAAACACATGCCTGTGCCCCACTGGGGCCTGGGACACTGCATTCCAGTGCCAGCAGGACTGATAAGAGACTGAGCTACACCTCACAACAAGAACTTTCTGAATTTGCCATCTCTTCACAACAGTGAGAAGTTCTATTATTTAATGTTATTCTTTTTTTTATGCTTCTGAATACTTTGCTTGTTAAATAAACACCTTTTTCCACTTTTCTCCAAAGAAATCTTTTCCCGGACCAGTGCAGGGAGGCACCGCTTGAATTTGCTTTTCTAGAGAAATCCCATTCAGAAATTTCCTCCCAAATTCTTAAACCATTCAGAAGTTTCCTTCCAATTCTTAAACCAAGACCCTAACTTGAATAATAATAATAATCAAAACTCATGCTCTGAACCATGCTGATTCACACAGTCCTTACAGCTAATAAACCTCACTTGAAAAAACAAAGTTATGCACATGATAAGTGAATATTTCTATAAACCAATTTAGAATCCTATTAACATTTTCACTGACTAGATAAATCCTTCCCTTTAGAAGCTCCTGTCCCACTGAAATTCATTCAACATTTTCAGTGAGCTTCTTGTAACAGGTGTCAGGGTCTGAGCTAAATAGCGTCTAATGTTAAGTACCTGATTTCAAGAGTCTTTGTTAAGGGGAACAAAGACAAATATCTTACAATTAGAGCTTCAAGTATTCATGTAAATTACTTCTGGGGGAAAAAGAAACAGACAAACAAAATTATCCTGGAAAGGCTGCATGTGTCCATATTCACCTTTACACTAGCTTATTGCTGAGATAAATTGATGACAGTTTTCATGCTCAAATACAAGCAAAATTTGCAAGTGATTTCAAAAAATTCTTAAATAAAAAATCCGTTGAGATTCTCACTATGTTGAAGCACAGAGTAAAAGTAGAAGTGGAGATAATAATAGAGATAACCCTATGCAAAGCAACTCAGTGAATACTGAGAAATGTAAAAAGGACGTTATCAATAAGAACAATTAAACAACATCTAACTGAAGCATGACACCATAAAATATTAAAATAGAAAGTCTTTTATAGCCAGTGGGTCTTTAAACCAAATGCTGAAACTGAAAGGTGAAAATATAAGTGCAGCGAGAGATCCAGTCAGAAATTGCAGCTGAAAAGAGACAACCCAGAGGCAACATTCAGTCAAACTCTATGATCAGTCTGAAAGAATAAAGCCTGAGGACAAAAACATTCAGACCCTTGCAGTAAATTTGAAAGAAGAGAGCTTTAGGGCAGGAATTGCACAGGCCTTAACAATGAGCTGGGATGCAGAGATCTTCAGGACAGCCCTTAGTCAGGACCTTAGTCAGACCTTCAGGACAGCCCTGGAAAAGTAAGGAGTTAGCAGGGGACTATGTGGATACTGAGGTCTCTGAGAATGAGCTTCACTGAACCTCTGTTATGCTCTGGCCATCACCAAATACTGAATTTAAATTAATGCATGGAACTGCATACTAAAAGAGTAGAGTAAAAGAAAATCCAGGAGAGCCATCACAGCTAGTCCAAGGCTGAAGCTGCCTCCTTCAGTGTAAATCCAAGCTATGCATTTACATTAACAAAACTGATTGCTCAAAGAATTTGACTAATGTGCATTATGTCTCATCAAATGGCATTATCATTTTTTCAGGATATTTAAAACTCGACAGTAAAATTTGACAAAGGTGACTTTCTCTTCGCTATACATGGGCTATATAACTTCCTCTGCTTTATTTTGTCTTGCTAGTATAAGCTATGTGGCGATCTGTAAATTTAAAGGAAAAAAATAAAATATTAACTAGTAATATGGAAAAAAAGAGCTTTGTAAAGGTGTAGTTTTGCAAAGGAAAAAAATCTTTGCAATTTTTCTTCCTTTCTAAAAAATGAACTCTATACATTAAGATTTTCAGGATCATATACAAACTACCTAAGTTAGACACCCTGTTATACAAAAGAGACATGTTTCTTTCCCATTTCAGAATTCTGACTTCCTAAAACTCATTCATAAGGCAACTGAGTGAAAGATGCATCCCAGAGGTCTCCTGAGGGTGGCTCAGAACCCCAGTAGTGGACAGCTGCTCTGAAGACAGTTCAAGAAAGGAGATTTTAGAGTTGTACTCCCTGGAATTCCTCTGTGTTCAGCCAAGTAGCATCTAATGCCATAAAGACCCTAGTAGCTACTGTTAACCAAAGCATAAGCTCTGGAATAACCCTAAAGAACTGAAAAATTATTATCTCTTTAAATGTATAATAGCTTTCAGTGCATATATCTTTCTATGACATACTGAATCAAGTTTCAATTTCTTTGGTGTTCTTTCCTTTCCGAAATAGTACTCTCAATTAAAAGCATGCCCACTTTTCAGAGGCCACTTGCAACAGTTTTTAAGCTATACAGGGCTTTGTCATAATATTTCAACTCTTGCAAGTCTATGCTGAGTATGCTACTTCTTCATAGGTCATAATAAGATTTCAAACCTTTATTCTCATTATCCTCAAACTATTTCAGGTTTTAATTTAGAAATAGAATGACTTGTAGATTCTTCTCATGGCCACAGAGCCTTTCGTCCTTTAATGAGGTAGCAGTTGATGCCTCTTAATGGGAATGTCTGACTGTTCTGCTTCACAGCAATTCTTATATATTCAAGAATTATGGAAGTAATCACGTTCTGTAGAAATACATCCCACTACAGCGAGTGATATGGTTCTCAGATTTCCAATTTACGTGTTTTAAATTAATAGCTGTTTACTCTGCTGTACAATAAAAAGGGTAGTTATCACTGGAGCTAATTCATTACATAGTACTTTATTTCTGAGATTCACAGTCTTTCCATGTACAGGACACAAAGTAAGCAATTACAATAAGCATATATCTGTCAAGATATAAGGTAACATTTAGATTACCTAAACCACTTTCTGCAAAGACTCATCACCATGCCATTTAAAAGACTTTAAAGAATGTCTTTGCCTTCTGAAATCGATTAGGAAAAAGGCAAAATGGGAGAAACTGAGGACAAGAGCTTTAAGCACCAAAAATCTAATTTTTTATATAATGTAGATTTCATTCCTTACTGGTTTAATTTATACAATTTGTTCAGCACTGCCTTCAGCATTTAAGGGAAAATAAGACTGAATGATATTGCTTGCTCTGTAACATAGCAGTCAATAAATATCCTTTAACATACATTTAATCAATGCTACTTCTTAGTACAAGAAAAATTTGAGTATCTTTATTCTTCAGAAAAGTTAAGATCTGCTTTTTTGTTCTTTGGAGTAGTACTACATTGGTTGTAAGCAGAACAGGCAATACACACAACCTACCAGAGAAAGAAAATCCTTCTAGGAAGGAAACCATCATCTACCTGGTATTTTTTCAGGCTTGCAGTGTTTTCTCTGATTTATGGGGAGAGAGATAGTGGGACTGTTTAGAAACAGTGGGCCAAACATTGAAATAGAAAAAGATCCTCAGTTGAAGATGGCTGCGGATAGCCTACAATGCACAGAGTATTTTAAACAACAAAACCTAAATACAGGCAACAAATATATGTTCCTCAAATGTTACTTGCTTTGTTCTTTGTTTTTATCAACATTTGCCATGACTAAATATGCACAAGTACTATAGCTAGATTATAGGAGAATATATTAGAGCTTTTAAAGGGCAACTACTAGTGTTGAAAGATTGGTAGCATTCATTCGGTCCATCTGTATGGATATAGCTGCAATGCTGAAAGAGAAACACAAGTGGAAAACGCTGCACACAGGCGACGACTCTGAATTACAAAACTGTCAGTATTCCTCAAAGTTGGTACTGTTCACCATAATAGTATTTGGGTCCTTAGTTGAAGTCAGTGTGGTTTTGTTCCACAGCTCATGATTGAAGGGTTTAATATAGTTAGAAGGTTTTTTCCATACTATACATGTTTTTTCATACAGATTTCTTTAATTGCTTCTCTCAATTGATACTCTAAATTTAAATTAAGCTACAGAATTCACAGAGTTTTACAAGGAAAAAGTGATTAATTAATTATTGAGTGTATGTTATTTCTCTCTTTTAGAATTCTGTATTATTGAATCCTTAGAAATATTTATCTATTACAGTAAGTTTTGCTATACATGTTAAGCATCATTATTTTGATGCTTTTGGTGTAAGTTATGTGATCATCTCTCCTCCTCTTCTTAAATACAAATAATAAATGTGCTATGTAAATGGAAAAGTCTGAAAGACAAATTGTACTGCAGAGAACTCTCAGTAACTAAAAGCACTAGTACATTATGGAAGTATTGAAAATAGCTGATTATTATTTAACAAAGGAAAAGATGTTTCAGAGCATGAGCAACTTTATGTTCTCTCATTAAAGAAGTTGATCTACTAAAAGACTTTAAAGCTTCAGTATTGCTGTTTGAGAAATATGTTGTTTACTTCTTTAGTCAACAAAGGAAAATATTAAAACTCAAAATCTTTTCTTGAATGTAAAATATTTTCAAGATGCAATATCTCATTTCTCAGTTCAAAATCTGAGAAAATGTAATTAAAATTGTGATTTACTGAGGTATTTGAAGAAATAAGAGATGTTATAAAGTTGCAAAAAGTAATGTCTGAATGTCAACACTATGCAAGATTCAATATCAATTGGAGACTTACTGCTGCTGATGTCTCAGACACTGAATTAGGATTTTATCTAAATATCAGAGCCACTGTCATGATTCTGAAACCCAGCTCTAGCTAACAGATCTGAATACACGTGACTGCAATAGAAATGATATATGTAGAACGCATTGTAGCATCTGGTCCCTCCTGTAGTTTAGGTCATATTCCATTCAATCTCTGAACCAGTATAAACAGTATGATGACATCTTAGGAAGTACAAGCTGTAGCTGTGCATTGACTGTAAAATGCTTTGGGCAAAATGAAAGAATTGAAAAGGGTTATTCTGGAAATTACGTGGATGATTTTATTATGCTACTTATAGATAGGGCAGTTCATTCCTATGTCATTCATGAGCCTGTCACTGTAATCAAAAATAAGGAATAGGTTTTTACATGTGTATGTAAACTAAATAACCATGTATATATGCATGTATATGCACACAATTCAAACCTAACAGAATTTCTTCCTAAATACACCTTTTAAAAATCTAAATCTGAAATTTTAAATTCAATGCTGATTTCATTAGCTCCATATGACAAAGAAGTTGGGAACTGAGATCTGCTATTTGAGTGTTTTAAAGTGATTATTTCATTTTCCTAAATGTTTTAATTTACTTTTAAGAAATAAATCACTGGGTGATTACTAATGGAAACTAAAAATATTTTTAAGGTAAAAAAAAAAGCTTTCACTTCATTTAATAAGACATGAAATCTTTCATTTGTCTTTTGTTTGCTCACAGGGGTACTTTCTCTGCAAATATCTCAGAACATCTTCCGGTTAGGAAGATTTAAACTGAAGTAATCGGAAGATTTAAACTGAAGTAATCGGAAGATTTAAACTGAAGTAATCACTCAAAAATGTAAAATACAGAATCAAATACAACAGGAGAAAAAAAAATCCATCATGTTTTCGTTTCAAATAGTGATTTCAACACTTTGTAGTCAACACAGAAATTCATGTAATAAAATTTCAAAAGAAATACAATGAACAACATATTAGAAAAGGTTTACCACCTTTAACCAGAACATTCTCTTATTTTGTCAAACACTTTTTACTGCTTTTGAGAAAATTGATCTGTAAATAAAACATTGCCCTGCCTTGACAAACAAAGCAATACTTGACATGAATTCATGAATAGAAAACAGCGTTACTGCCAATTTTAAAAATGTAGCACATGCTAATATTTTAAATGATAGCTAATTAACACATTGGGAGTGTTTCTACTGAGTTCAGTGAAGCCGTGGTGTCCATCTTAGTGTGCATCTCACTAGGCTTGTCAGAGAAAGCAGGTGATGTGACTCTACCTGCTTTTAAACATCACCAGCTCAGGCTCAGTAATACAAACATTCCTCTAGATGTAGTCACTGGAGATTTTAAAGATGGATAACTATCATATCTGTTTCCTAGACAGTGAGGCTAAGGCTCAGAGGCTTTACAATTCCCACTGCAACTGCCTCATAGACTTCATCTCTCCTTGGTCAGCGTAGAGTATTCCATTTTCCCATGCTACAGCACTTCTACTATAACCTTGGAAAATTTAAAACAAAAAAATCTCTGAGACCACAAGGAATGTCCACAGAATTTTTAGAAAGTATTTATCCTGACATTAAGAGCAAAGCATTTAATGTATTTTTCTTTGTTAGCAAAACCTTGGATACAAGTATAAATAGTGAAAAGGGCCTGTCCAGTTTCTTTCCACAGATCATAGAATCATAAAATTGATTAGGTTGGAAAAAACCCTAAGGTCCTTAAGTCCAACCATTATCCCAGCATTGCCAAGTCCATCACTAAGTCATGTTCCTAAGAACCATATCCACAAGTCTTTTAAATACCTCCAGGGATGATCATTCCTCCACTTCCCTGGACAGCCTGGTTCAATGCTTGATAATCCTTTTAGGGAAGAATTTTTTTCATAATATCCAATCTAAATATGCCCTGATGCCACCTGGGGCCTTTTCCCCTTGTCCTACCATTTTCTACCTGGGAGAAGAGACCAACCTCACCTGACTACCCCTCCTTCAGGCAGTTGTAGGGATAGGATGCCCCTGAGCCTCCTTTTCTCCATGCTAAACACCCCCAGCTCCCTCAGCTGCTCCTCATAGCACTTGTGCTCCAGACCCTTCCCCTCTGGACATGCTCCAGCCCCTCAGTGTGTTTCTTGCACTGAGGGGCCCAGAACTGAGCACAGGGTTTGAGGTGTGGCCTCACCAGTGCTGTGTATAAGGGGACATCACAGCCCTGCTCCTGCTGGCCACACCCTGGCTGATCCAGGCCAGGATGCCAGCACCCCCAGGTCCCCTTCCACTGTGCAGCTTCCCAGCCCCTGCCTGCAGCCCATAGCTCTGGGGATGTTGTGGCCCAAGTGCAGGATGCAGCAATTTACCTTGCTGAATCTCATCTGATTTGCTTTGGGCCATCAATCCAGCCTGTCCACATCTCTTGGTAGAAGCTCCCTGCCCTCCAGAAGATCCACTGAACTTGGTGTCATTCACAAACTAAGGGTGCACTCCCGTCACCAACATCTTTTCATAAAAATCCTTTCTTTAGGATTTTCCCTCTTCTGGGAAGCTGAGGCCCCAGAAAGAGAATGTAAACAATTGTTATCTGCTGCTGTGGAATGCAGCAGGTGCACCTGTGATTGGTCAATGTTCCTTGTGTACAATTAAGGGCCAATCAAAGACAAGCCTTTCTCTGGGACAGATCAGAGAGAGCTCCATTGTTATTCATTCCTATTCTATTCTTAGCATAGCAGCTTCTGAACTTTTCTCTCTATTCCTATTAGTATAGTCTTAATGTAATATATATCATAAATTAATAAATCCAGCTTTCTGATCATGAAGCCAAGATTCTCGTCTATCTCTCTCACCCTGAGGAACCCTTGCAAAGCCCTGTAACACACTCCATCTCCTCATTCAAGTTGTTGATAAAGGGAAGGAGATCAGGTTGGTTAAGCAGGACATGCCTTTCATAAACCCATGCTGGCTGGGCCTGATCCCCTGGTTGTCCCACATGTTCTACATGATTGCATTCAAGATGATTTGCTCCATGTCGTTCCCCAGAACCAAAGGCAGACTGGCAGGGCGATGGTTCCCCAAATCCTCTTTCTGCCGCTCTTATAGATGGGTGTCAGACTAGCTAGTCTCCAGTCACCTGGGACCTCTCCACTTAGCCAGGGCTGCTGGGAAATGATCTGCTATGCAAGTATAAATTCTACCCCTAATTAATTAATAATTAGCATAAAGAATGAGGTCTTTCTGAAGGTAGGATCAAATAAGAGGTTTGATGGAGACAGCTGAGAAGTACATACAGATGCTGGGAGTTTCTAGGCATGTTTGAAGTTCTGAAGGGAAATACGACCAGAACAGAGATGAAAACGATACCTCTAGAATGGACTGCATTCCTTTGAAAGCTACTATAGGTGATGTGCTGAAATATCAAAACTGACATAGTAATTGCCTACATTTGGGTAGATAAATAGGTCCCTGATCCTCCCCAGCATAATTGACCATTAGCTTTCCTTCAGTATCTTTCCTGCCTGTACTTTTGTAAATAAAATTTAGAGGAAGGACACATGCTGGGACATAACATCCCCTCTCATGCTGTAGGTCAAATAAAATACTGTAGTAAAGATGAAATAAATTAAGTTAGATTTTCAGAAGTATATTATTTTATGCCGTGTCAGCTAAACCAATTTAAAACATAAAACAAAGAGACATCATCTGCCCCTGGAGACAAAGATCTGCTGGCAGCTTCGCCTTCGTGAAAGCCACTTGTATTCAATATCTGCATTTGGGTTTTGGAGCCTACCTCTGTGTTCTTAAACTTTTTAGAATTGTCTTTTTTTTTTTTTTTCTTTTCTTTTCTTTTTTTTTTTTTGATAATATAATCCCAGGTAAATTCAATAAAAAATAAACATGCTTCTCATTTCCTGCAACAATTTATATAATTTACCTTAATGTTACCATATTGCTTATAACAAATGGATATTGTTACTTTGTTTGCTGTCCTTTCTTCATCACAATAATTGTTCAAAATGTGGTGCTATGTCCCATGGTCTGCCTAGAGATTTTGTGATGTCAATGCTGAAGCTAAATCTTTGAAACCACCTACCTAACACAAAAGCATATGCAAAGAAGCCTTCAAGTTCCTCCTCAGGCCTCTTGCCTTTTCCCACAGCTCTCTGACGGCATCATTATTAGAGAATCACCACCCACTTTCCTGTCCAGCCCAAGTTCCTCCTTCTCTCCCACCCAAATATTCACTATTCTTGTGCACACTAGAGAAGAAGGCCTTTAATCTTGATTCAAGGGTAGAACTGTTGTAATTTTCTCTCCTTCTTCCCTGAAACATAATGTCAGTCTTTTCTGAGCAAAAGTCCAAGGGGAATGTTCTCACACTACTGCAAAGAATGACTAAATCTCCCAAATCAAATAGTGTTACTTAATGAGTAACTCAGCTAGTGTACTGCATATTTAAAGAGCAATTTATTGGTGTTACTCCTGTTGAGCATCTTCTTAATCCAAAACTGCAAGTTTATTTGCAGTCCAATTCATTTGCTGTGGAATCAGGGCATGGTGAATGCATACAGCACCTCATAAAAATAATGTAGTGTCCAACAAGATGCAACGTTTTGTGCCAGTCCAACTCCTGGAAGTGTTTCCATTGATTTATAGGAATTTTTTTTTTTAGTATTCAGAAATGGCAGAGAGAATACTAAAGTAGAGAGTTTGCAAATTAAATGGAAAAATGTGAGGAACACTCATCTTCTCTTGAAAAATTCTTGTATGTAAGGAAAAGAAAATTTGCATGCATTTGTATTCCAAGGAAATGACTGGGCAGAGGATAATATGCTTATATGAATTTTAAAGCTTTCAGACACTTCAGACACAAACATTTCTAACAATTTTAATAGAATTGCTTTGTAGATAATGCACTGTGTTTGACTCTTACAGAACACCTGCTTCATAATGCTCAATCGTAACATTAGGAAAAAAATAATTAAAATATATTAAATTTGTAATACTCCATCGTTCTGTGTAATGCAACATTTAGTGCTAAAGAGCAGCTATTGAATGACACTTCCAGTGAATGGAGCCAGAATGTCTGGTCATTAGATGATAGCAGCAATATTTTATGTAGTAAGCAGATGTCAAATGAATTCATCAATACAAATAGAAATCTGCTTAACGGGATCTAAACTCCATCTTTTAAAGCATCAGTAATTTAATTATGCTTTCCATGCACAAAGGACAAATTTATATTTTTTACTGAAAATTAATTTTGGTTTGGAGTTCTATAACAGTAAAACAGGGAAGGAAGGGAAAAAAGCATTCAGGAAAGTCTGCAAAGGAAGTACAGTTCCTCTTTCATTTGGGATGAGTTGCAGAACCTTTCCAAAACACATTTGCCATGGTCTTCTAGACCACCAGTACACACAAAATGACACTGCTACAGCAACAGTGAGTACAAACACACATACAATCCATTTCCCTGTTGATAGTTCTCTTAAATGAAAATGTTGTATAGCATAAACTAATATATATTTATAATTGAAGGAACATAAAGTAGTTAGGTTACTCTGTTGCTTTTTCATGTTGTTGCCTTTTTCACTCTTGTCCTTCCTTTTAAAATGATGCCTTTCCAGGAATTAGAATGACAGCTCATGGGCTTGTTTGAAGCTGCATAATACCATTCCAGATGCTCTGCTTTATCTTTGGCCTTCAGTAACAATTAGGTAAAACATAGAAATTAATTTGGAGGCCCAATTTTTTAAGAAGAATAGAGTGTCCTGGATTACACAAAGTAGAATTCAATGGAATTCAGACCATGTAGTCTGAAGTATCATACACAATTCCCTTGTTTTTCTGTCATAAAAAATGCCATCTAATCCTTTTGTCTTCTTTCTCCTGACATGTATTCCAATCTGTTTGGGTTTTTGACTATGGTGACGGCTTTCCTCAACATTCTTCCTTGTGCAGAATCCTACAAAAGGATTCAACAAAACAAACAAAATTATTATCTCTGTATAAATTAAATTTTCTACCTAATACCTGATGTATTAGCCTACAAATATACTGCTTTTTGATGCTTTTTGAGGTGAATTGTTGTCTTTGAGAAAAAATATCTACATAATGACCAATTTTGCCCTATCCTTTCACAGAGCAGGGAGGGCTTTTCCCTTGACTCTCCAATATTCTCTAGGTGACTAATCAGAAATTTTCCCAGATAAAATTAAACAGATATTTTTTATCCCTTAATTTTTTTTCTCTGCCCTCTGGACTCACCTTGCTATAATAATATGCTGGCCTACATCTTTCTGTTTAACATACTTTTGATAGTTTCATCATAGTCAAATAATTCTTCATATCAGGGTCATCATTAAGGTAATAAAATTCTCTTTTACTCTTCCGTAATTACACTACTACTGCTTTTTTCTTGTCTACCACTCTTCAGTTAATTTAAATGTCACCTGCATCATCCAGTTCATAATTTACATTTGTTTGAAGCTGTACCAGATTATCAACTGTGGTCCCTTCCAACTTTACCATTCTGCGATATGTGAGATCCCACACACTTTATTAGTTTGAGCTTCCTGGTATAGTTAGAGTTTATTGTAAAAGTCTGAACAGATTGTCCATTGTGTGGGGGGATAGACTGTAAGTAAAAGAGGATGCTTCTAGCTGTAGTTTTCCAGTTCTGAGTGTGTTACCTACAATCACACTTTACAATACTGTGTAGGCAGACTGGCTAGGGAGGGGGCAATCTGCAAGAGGCTGATTTGTTGGAGGTTTAAACTGCAGTTCACATCTTTCCTTATTAGTTCCAAAGTGAATGAAACAGCAATTGGAGATAAACTAAATAAAACCTTGTGAGACCATATAAATTAAGGTTCATGGAGGGCTTGGATCTACTGCTGACTGTTTCATTATTTTCTATTTAGCAGATACATTTCTGGCGGCAGAACTGAAGACTACCTCCCAATGATTCAATTCTTTGGAGCAATGAAGTTTCCTCCAGCATTCAGCTGGAAGCTTTTTCTGTCTCCATTCAGCAGCAACTAGCTAATTCCTTCCTGCCTAATCAGGAACCACTAACCATGCTATGGCAATGTACCCATGTGTTTGCCCGTTCCTGGGCTCCCCAGGAAACTGAACCCATGACTCACACTTGGCTGGGGGATGGCTCAAACTACAGATAGTCCAGTAATGAAATTTATCCTCTTGCATTTCAACAGAATGAGTGTTGTACTTTTATTTTAAAGACATAATTGTCGAAAGAGGAGATTCAGTGACATGCACTGTTAATGGCTGGGTCAAACTGTGGTGGCCTCAGCAGGACATAGGGCTTGTCCCGGTCATCGCTTTTTGCCTCCAGCATGCTCTAGGTATCTGCATGCTGAACATACAGATCTTAATTGGCTTCTTTCTGGGGTCCCTTCTCCTATTCTACAGTGAGTCTCAGTGATAGAAGAGGTTTCAAGATCTTATTCTGATAGCCAAAAGAGCTGATCATGATATATGATACCTTTAATAACCTTATTAATTAGCCTATTCTTTCATAGGTTCATGTGCCAGTGTAGATAACATGCTAAGAAAAGAAAAAAAGAGGCTTCATGTGCCACTTATGCCACTTGTCATACTTATAGCCTGGACTTTCTCTTCAGCAACTATCGTCCAAATTTTCAAATAAATTTTTAATTTTCACTGAGAGAATTACCAAAGAAGTAGTCTTTAAAAGTTGCATCCATTATATACTCCCCTATTTTTTTATTTCTGTTGATTTCTGAAATTATCATGATAGGAGAATGAAGGATGTGTTTATGAAACCCACAATCACATTTTAGTGACTGTGCCTACAATCAGCAGCTGCCACTCTGGTATCGACTGAGGCTTTCACATTGCCAGAAGCCTGTTAAATATTAAAAGCTGGACTTCACACAAATTCTTTTCCTCCTGTGATGAGCTCCAGACCTGCCATTGTCCATTCAAAAATGGACAAAGTGCCCACAGTTTTCACATGCTCCACATGTAGTGCAATAACTACAGTTCCTCTGCATGGCTCCTGCTGACATGTAAATGCTGGCCTGAGCTATTCAGAGCTACTGGGTTATGCACAATCATTTAGAGAAATCCTTGATACGCATTACTGAAATTCACTGTTGCATGCAGAAGTGTGCATGGGTGTGAACGTATGTGGGTCTGTGTAAATAAATCCCTTCCTGGCCCCTGTAGTGATGTAGTGACCCTGTAGCTGATGCTGTGAAGCAGGAAATCCAATTATACCTCACTTAGCATGCATAACTAAAAATATTATTATTGGTCATAAAATTATCTAGCCCTTTCAAAAATCAAATACATGAACTATGTGACTGTACTCCTCAGGGTGACTTCACGTTGTGTGAGAAAGTGCTTCCTTTAATTTGTTTTAACTCTGCCTGCATTATTGCAGGCTGCACTTTGTTGTGGGAGAAGGTGGGGCTGAAGTGGCTAATTTTGCTTCTAAAATGTCTGGGAATTTTTGTCTGGGAACAAACTCCTTGAAGTGCACAGAGCTTTCATGTACACTATATGGCATTTCCCAAGTCAAAGCAAAGCAACATCTCCACCACCAACAATATCTGCTTTCCAAATGTGCACTAAAATGAAATGTCAACACTTTGATGAACAGCTTCTGTAGCAAAACAGCGTGTATGTGACCAAATGGCAGCAGACCACTGTTTACACGAAAAATGAGCATATTGGAATAAAATTACTCTGAACCGCAACATTCCGTGCTATTTAAAAAAAAAAAAAAAAAGTCCGCATTAGAGCCAATAGCAAGCCACATTATCTTTTAAAACCTTGAGCATACACAGATCCATCATATTGACAAATGAGGTAGACGAGGGTTGAGAAAGATCATCAGTATTTTCTGTGCTCTGAATTCCTCTCCTAAAACTTCAGTTCCAAGGGGAGCACTCGCTCACAGAGCCACAGCAGACAGGCTGAAAACCATGGAGGTTTCAATGACAAGGCACCTGTGTTCAGTCCAGTGCTCTGGAGTATCTTCTTTCTCTAGCTGGAGGGATATTTTATCTCCACTAAAATAAATTCTTTCCCTCAATTCAGCACCGTGGTAATATGAGTGTTGACATGATTTACTTCAATTTTTCCATAAATATCCTCTGAACATTAACTTCTATAAATGTATTTCAGGACGCAGGTCCTTGAGGATGCCTACACAAGCTTGTTTATTTGTATTTGGAGAGTAGAAAAAAATGTTGTATTTGTGAATTTCCCCATGCTGCTAGTAAACTAGACAAGCTTAATGGTGCAGTAAAAATCATATTAATCAAAATTTCAGGTCGTATTTTTACATATTGGTAGCAGAGGTTACAAATACGGCAAACAAAATCCCAGTTGAGCCTGAATGCTTGAAAACTGATTGTTTCCTGGTCACTCTCCCTTACTGAGGACAGTCATGCCTCAGAAATCACAGGTGACAATCACAACTCAAAATCTTTTGAATTTTACTTGCAATTCTGAAAAAAAAATCCAACAATGCCTTTTCCTGTGCACTCATGCATACATGCATTTAAAATAACAGCTTGGGATGCAGAGGCATTGGGCTTGGCAGTCTTTGGTATTTAAAGATCCCTTTCCCCTCTCCTAGGTGCACACCTCACCTAGTACAGGCTCTACAAACTACCCAAAATAATTTTAAACTGCTATTCCAAAAGATGTACATCTTATTTCCCATAAAAAGCTGTTACCACTTTTTTCTTAGTCAGCCACGAACATTAAATATCATACAATAAATCTGCTTATTCTGAAAGCTCATGGATTTTATTACCTTGGCAACAAAGTGATCTGTTCTAACTGCTTCTTGCTGCCAGTTTTAGAGTTTTCTGTGTCACAGAAAAAGCCATGAGGAGAGGATGAACAGTTAACTGACTCCTTCCCTTATGCTTGCATCATCAGTTTCTACAGATGGAAGAATAGATATAGTGTGAGAATGAGGTCCTTGGTTGCTCAGAATCAGTTGTAGTTAATAGACGAGCTGGATTAAAAATAGGGTTTTTTTCTGTTTTATGACAATCACCAGCAAAATCTGTCAGGAATGGAATTTTATTTTTAATATATAAAAAGAACTTTTTTAATCTGGAAAAAAATATTTGAACAAAATAAAGTGTTTATTTTTTCACATCCATACTTGGACTTTCATTACCAAATAAGCACCCAAATGTGGTCATCAAAGATTACTTCAAATGAATAAATAAAAAATAAAATCACTTCATTTGGAAACTTACTTTAAGTCTCCCTTTTTCTTAAATGGCTGTGATAATTTGTAGCTTCTTTCCAAAGGGGGAAAATAATGACAGCGATTCAGACAGCTAGTGCTTCAGTGCTGTTGTACTGCTGTCACTGGGAGATGAAAATCTCCCACCTAGCACAAGGACGAGATGGAGCCAGTTTCCCACAGAGGCTGTAGCTAAACCCAGTCAAAACCTCCTGCCATGTCAGAGCATACTTCCAGGAAATTCTCCTACTCAAATGGAAAGGAACCTGCAGCACTGTCTTTAAATTGTTGAAGGCAGCATGCCCTACTGAAAAATATAGCCAAAGCTCGATCTTTCTCTAGAAAGCAGCCATACACACATGGCACACCAGGGAGTCATATGAAACATTGTGCAGTGGGTTTTGTACCAAACACTACAGGTAAGCAAATATTTTTGTGTTTTTTCTGTCAATCCTGCAAATACAGTGTGAACTATGAAAACCAGTTAAGGCTCTAAGTATGATCATGATTAACAAAAAGAGTTGGAGGGAAAACTCTTGTGAGTTACAGCTCAGAAGCCTCATCATGAGCTGCAGTAATAGAACTAATTTATCAAAGTGGGCATTAAGAAACTTGCAGATTTTTTTTGAGTTTACACCAGCCAGAAATTAATATTATTTACTACCCTCACAGGACACTGGTTTCATCTTTATCTAGTCTCCCAAATAAAACGAATGGAGACCTGTTTTCCTGAATATTTTATGCCATTGAAAGGGAACTATATTTGACTGAATCAAAGAGATTGTTTAAAAAATTTATGATGAGTTTATCAGATACTCAATGTTTTTGTGATTTTTATAATAGGAAATAAAAAACCTGATAGAAAAGAGATGTTGGAGTTTACAAGCCATAATCTACAAAAATAAGGACATTTTTAAGATTAAGGAATGTGGTTTTGTATGTTTCTGATAGAAGTACTATAGAAATTGCCTATGATTATAATCCAAAAGTACTATTCCATGCCATGAAGTAAAGATTAAGTGAAATTAGCATTCCTTTTTTCAAGTTACTTGTTCAGGGCTGCACCTAAGATTGCTTCACTAAAATGCAGTCAAGGTTTGTTAAGTATAGGCTTAGCTTAGGACTGTGCATGAAGTTTCTCAGAACATGTGTGCATTTCCCTGAGTCAAAGCTGCAATCACTACTGGTTTCAGCATGTTCCACACATAAGCTCTGACTGCTTTCCTGGCAGGATCTGGGTCTCCTCTTCCCCAGAATAACAATATTTAGAAGAAAAGCCAATAAATTTGACTAAGAGAGACTTTATTTTTTTCTTGCCCTGGATGTACAGAGGAGTAAATCACTACCTGAGATTTAGATGTACATGAGACACTTTTCTCCTGTAAGACCTCAAATGCAGATCTAACTAATCAGTTAGTCATTGAGCTGCACTACACACCTTTCTATCCTCTTGCCCTCCTCTCTGATTTCTTTTACCATTCCTTTTCTGACAGCTCTTACCTTTTCATACCCTCATTTTCAACATTCATTTTAACATGTTATTTCTTGTAGCCCTTACTGGTCAGAAGCAGTTACAGAATCTCAGAATCTTACTTTTTCTCACAGCTCAGCTTTCTTGCTTGAATTGTCAGGGTAACCAGGCACTTTTCAATAAATGATCGGTCACTCAGATCAAAATGCTAAATATTTAGACACCACATAATTGATAAAGTGAAACCTAAAGTGTTTGTTTGCTCTCTGCTAATTATTTTAGTTCAAGCAGGCAGACTCAGCTGTCTACATTATTAATTAAACCTTTAAAAATGAGCTAAGGA
The DNA here is from genome assembly GCF_028769735.1 of Zonotrichia leucophrys gambelii. Classification (NCBI taxonomy): domain Eukaryota; kingdom Metazoa; phylum Chordata; class Aves; order Passeriformes; family Passerellidae; genus Zonotrichia; species Zonotrichia leucophrys. The sequence continues at coordinate 77,724,202 of NC_088169.1, forward strand.
CAGGAAATGTTCTTGCTGTTAGCAGTGCTAAGATTAAGCAGCAGCTCACATTAGCTGTAACATGAAAACCTTTTTTCCAAACTTCACCAATATGAAGCTAAAAATATCATATCAGTTCATATTTCTGAATGGTTTGGAGAGAAGATTAGTAAATGGGAAATCTCAGATGTTAACTATTTTTAGGAAGTAAAAGCAATGTTACTAGTTTACTGGTGTTTGTGGCTATCTTTGGCCTGGAGTAGCAAAGATTCATGTTCTCTAAAGTAACATGTTTAAACACTAAAGAGCTTGAAGATTTTCTTAAAGGAAAATGGAAGGTTTCCTCAAAGGCCATATAATAGCAATAAATAATATTCCTCATGCAACTTATACCAGTGATCTACTTCTCTACAGCTATATTTTTGCTATAGGAAAATTATCATTGGTTTTTCTGATCAGGAACACTGTAACGGGATGGAAGCCACAGCAAAAAATCATATTCGTGCTGAAAAGAATTGTGTGAAAATACAATTAACATTATATGGTTTTATATAAATTTTATAGTTTGATTACTGTACTTGAAGTAATGCAAGATCTCTTAGCTGGTATTTACCATGACGACCTGAAACTCCATTCCATTCTGTCAAAAGTTTCACACAGTGGTTGAGTGTTGGTTTGCAGTTTAGGACTAGAAACACTGAAAATTCTCATTTTTGTTAGACACAGGGGGACAGATCCAAAGGGAATGGAAGAGTCTAGTTATAGCTTGTAAAGAGGTGGGATAAACATAAGCACACAGGTCTGTGAACTGAAACTTTTGAGTGCTGCAGAATATAAAGCCTACCACTCTGCTGTGTGTCTCCACAGGACTCTGGAGCCTAATTATAGAGCTGTATGAAAAAGTTCTTCTTGTCAGCAGAACCGGCAGGAGGGGAAAAATAATATTTTTGCACATTCACAGAAGAATAAAATATTTAGGCAGAAAATCATCATTTCTGCAGATGGACACTTACAAAACAAAAATGGGTAATTTTTGTGCAGCTCTGCTTGTCACTAGCATAGCCAGAATACATTTGGTAACAGATTTAAAATCCAACCTAGAATTCCTCAGTCACTGCCAGTGGCAAAATATGCTTCATAGAGTAGTACTGGTTGAGGGTTGCAGGAAAATTCAGGGTGGGGAAGCAGTCCTAAAATGAGCAGTCAGCATTCCACCAAATTTAGCATTGCTGCACTTGCTTATGCCAGCAGAGAATTTGTCTCTTGATGGTTTTGAGTCCTTCTGAGTAAAGGCTAGCCACAAAAGCCTGACGACAATTACAAGGCAAAATGTGAGGATCTGACCCTATTGAGGCAATGAGGAAAGAGATCTAGAAGAGGTATTAAAGAGATGCACAAATTGTTAATGAAAACGGCAGTAAGAAGCTGCTAGTGGCCAATAGATTTTAACTGCTTGCTTTCATTATATTTAAAAAGACACTCTTTAAATGCATGCTTTAAGTGAGAAGAAATATACTTATTAAAAAACTACTCCATGCCCTGAACATTTCACATCAGTAACAAGTATTTTTAGGAGAAATATGACTTGACAGGCTGATAGGCACAATACATGATTCCCGATGGTGCTCAGGTGAGAGCTTCTACCCAGTATACCAAAAAACTCAGTAACTTAGAACAGCACTTTGTGTGTGTGCTGTGTGACCCTCCACAAAACTGATAGAGGGATTATCCATTTGCATGTGCAGGTCTGTAACACAAAAGGTGAATAATTAACGTGGACTTCTCTTTCTTCCCCTCACTTAGCACCAAGCAGAGAAAAGGGGATCCATCACCGCATGGTTCTCACAATTTCTGCACTCCCTGGCCTGTGTTTGCAGCCGCTCAGTGGAAAGCCTTGCTCTTCAACTCAACTGTAGTGACCTGTACTTTCAGCTTTGGATAAGTGTTTTTCTCTTATGCTTGTTAAATGCAGTGTGAATTTTATGTGGAAGTGTTTTTTCTTATTCCTTTTTTCTTTCTTTTCCCTTGGCATCATCTAATTTGGCAGTTCTTGGAGTGCTAGAGAGTCCCTTTAATGTATCTCAAGGCACAAGGACTCTGACTTTACTGCAATAACAGAATACATTTATTTGCTGCCTTTATAAGTGGCAATGGGAACTGATGAAGGATTGTGTTCTCAATACTTCCCTCATCTCCTTTGTCTGACATTAGCAATAAAACAAAAATTACAGAAAAGGCAAACCAGGAATACAAATTAAAAAACTAATTTCATGCCAGCCAACATGTGGAAAAACCTCAGGTGATGAGGAAATCAAAGGAAAATGGCAATAAAACAGACTATGCTAAGAAGTAATAATTATAACTCAAGATGCAAATCCAATAATATCTTTATACACAGTAATTAATAAAGGAAAAATTAGTAGAGAGTAAAAAAATCTCCTGTAATAGGACGTTCTGTTAATAATCTGACAAAGTGTCTGTCTTAAAAAATGAAAAGAATTCCTATATCTCTTAGTTTTCTTAAAATCTGGCCTATATTATAAAGTAAAACAACTCTGTGTTTAGTGTGCTTGATGCTGGAAGCTGATTCTGTTCTGTTTAAATTTTATTTTCAAGTTAACAGATGAAGTTTTTCGCAGCCAATTCAAAGGAAGCCTCAATAGAAGGTAAACCTTTGTATTTGCTTTTCTGTTGCATCATTACAATTCTAATAAACCCAGAAATAATAACAAAAAGTCCAAAATCACTGTCTTGCATATGGCTATTTACAGTCTGTTTTTTTCCACTGCAAAATATTCCAGATCTTATTATACCACCTACAGGTAGTTTTTAGATAAACTCTTGGGATCCCCTAAGCTTTTCAGTTACTCTACTGTAGGTTTCAAAGAACAAGTGTGTCCATTATTGATTTTAGAGAAGTTTCTCATAACCAACACTGCTTTGACTTTAAAGCAATCCTCAGAAAAAAAGCCTGCTATTTTTTTTTAAATCTTAGAGAATACATGAAACTAGCATGCCATTTTTGCTATAGACATTATCTTCAATAAACATTGCACGAGTTCAACTGGTTGTATTTTCTCATATGCCAGCTTTTCTTTGATGCTGAATGTGACATATGAAACTACTAATCATTTTCTGTTGAAGCAAAATAACAAAAACCTATGATAATTTTTTCTTTCTCTCACACATTATTCTCATTCACAAATCCTATAATCCTATATAATCATGCACATATTGTTTATAATGTCAACATATTTTTGTAAGCTTTGAAAGAAATCCTTGGCAAATTCCTTTACATTCCTTTACAATTAAAGTTGTGTTGCTTCAAAGGAACTATTTTGCAAAGACTGACAGAGAAAGAATCTTGATAGTAATTTATGGATACTTAATGAAAACTTACAGAGATAACAGACATTAAGTAATGACCTTTCAAGTGCAGACTCTTTACTGCTTCTATACACTTAATGCTTCCCAATTTTCTCAACCTGTATTTATTTTCTAGGGAAGAACTTTGGGTTTTGCATGATTTGAATCAATCAGTCTGTCTTGCTTCTAATTTGTAGGAAATATGCAAGAATTTAATCCAAATTCAACTGAATTGCTCTGCTTTGATGCTGCTTATTTTCTCTAGTTGTTGATTAATATGCCCCTTGTGCAAACATCTTCCTCCTACCTGATGCCTTCAGTAATGTCTCAATTCATTGCTGATGACATTCAAATTTCCTCCAGAGATGCCTTCTGAAGTCACAAACAGAGGATTATGCCCATCAGTGAATGACTCAGGCACAAAGTGATTGATAAGACAAATAAATACTTAGATCTTAGCAATCAGTCAGTTGTGATATGCAAAGGGGAAAACAAAACTGCAGACATTTCAGCTATATATCATGTTTTCTAAATTATCTTTATATTCCAATGGCCCTCTTAATAAATTATTCTCCCTGGTTGTCTGATCTGTAATACATTTTCAATTATGAGTCTTCACAAACATGTGACAGTCTTCCTCAGTCTGAAGCTGTTTCAATGTCCAAGAAATATCTTCCAAAGTCCAAACAGAGGAAATACTACACAGCAACTTTTGAGTTGAAAAGCTGTGCACACACACATCAGAGAGACTTTATGACATCAGAGAAGTCATGGCTTTATTCCCAGATTCCCTGAGCTGAGTTTTATGTAAGCAGCAACAATACATGACACTGCATATGTTAAAGAGGAGTAAGAAAATTTTGAGCATCTTGCACAGCATGAGACTGAGAAATCAGGACCTTGTATCACCTCAGATGTGCAAAAGTCAAAAGCCAAACAAAGAATAAGGTGATAATACAAGAGTGAGTAAATTATTTCTTTTATTAATTTTTTTTTTGGAATGACAAAGGAAATAAAAAAATTTAATTAAGAGAACTTATCTATTAAAATAATGTCATGTGAAAGTCCATATGCTTGTTTTTAATAAGTTTTGATCTGCACGAGGTTTTGGTAACCTCAAGAATAAGTTAATTTAGAAAAAGGGTCTAAATAGAACACATTTCAGAAGCAATGGACTGCTGCTACAGTTTTCATACAAATATTCAATGCTACATTTTGTAGCTTTTATATGTGATCACTGCACATGTCACAGCATTGCAGATAGCATCTTGGGCTTTTTTCCTCAGGTGGGAGGTGATCTTGAAGACATCTGTACGTGATCGTGGTAGCATGGCTGTGAAACACAGAAGCATGGCTGTGAAACACAGAAGTCTTTCCTTAGCTAAAAGCTATTCAAAGGTCATACAGAATAGCAAAAAAGAAAAAAAAAAAAAAAAAGGAAGTCCTTGAGTTAAGCCATACGTTCTTTGATTCAGGGTCCATTTTTTGTTTACAGCCCTCAGTGCAACATAACCTTGATTTATGATTATCATGCCTATTTGTCACAATCATTACAAGGTTTATAATGGAATAAAAGACCTTGATAATAAAAAATCATCTAGGTCAATCAGAGTTCTAATCTAAATAATATTTAGTATATACTTCTGATGTGAATTAGATGGGTAAGGCACCTACACTTTAAAGTGACATCTACATTTTTTTTAAATATATGTAAGAAGATGTACCTACAAATTAAAGTAAAAAAGAAAAATCTAAAATTTATATATACATTTGTTAAACTATACATTAAAGTAACATATACAGTAGGTAAAGAAATATACTTGGGAGGGGAGGGGGGGGGAATTGGTTTTTAAAGTGTCACTATACATACAAAGTTTAACATCATTAATTTGGTCCAGAAAGAGAGTTTTAGTACAATATACCAAGAAATGAATGCTTATAGGAGAGAAATAAGCAAGCATAGGAAAAACAAAAGTAATGGAATTTTAATTCATTCTATGTCCAGTACTTTAAAGGCATTTTTGTTCCAGCCATACTGAAATTCTTATATAGGAACAAGACAGTTCCTAAAGTTGTCAGTATTTTCTGTTTCCTCCATTCTGTATAGCTTGTCCCCCATCCAAGCCATCACAAGAATAAATGTAAAGATAAATAATAATCATAATTACATTGCAGTAATATAAGCATCATGAAGTTGAATGACCTCATCAGACCAACAGTGCTGAATATCACCAAGTGTTCCAGCCTGCCCAGATTAGTTTCTTGGAGTGTCTATAAGACTTAGCTTTTGGAAAATGTTCTCTGTGAGAACCACCTCAGAAGAAGAGGTAAAGCATATACTGTGACTTTGTTGACTCATTTTGGTGTGGTTTTGTACATTACACTTCAAGTCTATGCAGAAAACTGTGAATAACCAAGAGTAAATGGCATATGAAAGTCTATGGAGTAAGCTAAAGGGAGCAATGGGTCATCTTTCAGAACATATGATATATGTGCTCTTAAACAGTTGATAATTCATCACCTTTCCCAAAAGTAAATTTCTGTTAATATCCTTCCCATTTACCATTTCGTTTTGAGGGCACATTTGTGGGGAGAACGTTGCAGCAAACATTTTCTGAGTATGTCTCTTCATGGCTGAGTAAGAATTACAACTTTTTAAGTTCAGTGCCTGAATATCTTCCCAAAATATTATTATAAGGGCGTTATGCTTTTAGATCATCTTCTTCTGTTACTATGACCAAACAATCTTCATTTACCTGCTCATCTGTGCAGCCACTACTCTTGGTTGAAGGCATATGAGGGGAGTTACTACCTATAGCAGAAATGTCACAGCCACAGGGCAACAGCCATCATGTACTCAATCAAGACTATAAGCTCAACAAAAATAAAATGGGATCTGTGAATTCTTGAAAATTGATGCTATTTGCTAAGGGAAGACACCCAAAAGACTGGTCTAATACTATGCCTACATCAATTACAAAGTAGTATATTTAGCCTTGATCAAAATGATTCAAAGGCTAGGAGTCTCCAAAAATATAGTAACTCTTTAACTATTAAAACTGAACAATTTTCACTCAGAAGGAGGCTGAAGCCAAAGTCTCTGTATAGTGAGTGAAAAGTTGTCATTCCTTACCCCTCTCTGGAACTGCAGTGAACTACCTGCAAAATTTGTCTGCTTTTAGTTTCAAAAGCTGAAGGTTCTCCAAAGACAGCATCATGTTTTAACATGATTTACAAGAAAACCTTTAAGAGCATGTTGAAAATGGAAATTCCCAAAAGAGCTTTCTGATGGATGGAAAGAGTTGGATGTATTTTCTATTTCTAGGTGTGGGAATGGAGAAGAGTTATCAATTTTTCCCAAGACTAACGTGTAAGTTCAGTCCTGAAGGAGATGTAAAGAGGTGAGCTATGGTGGTGTGATAGTACATGACAGCATGCATCATTCTGATGTAACCTCATGGCTCTGTAAGCTTGAGAGTTGGGCTGAGTGGATGACTACATAGAATAAGTATGAACATGTTGTGATCAGGAACATCAGATGTAGCATGGGTAGAAATTCTAATGTTTTATTACAGTCACAACATAGAGAATCTGACATAGTATTTCCTTGTTAAATATCCACTTGCACCATCTTCAAATTGATTTGTTGCCTTTATGAAATACAGTGAGAAATCATCCTGAACTTCCTTTTAGAAACCAGCACATGAGCAAAGATCAAATTTTCTTATGGTTCACACACTTAGAGATATTTTCATAAATCAGCCAAGAAATTAATTATAAAAACAAACAGATTACATTTCCTTCCACTAACTAGAAAATGTTACTGTTGCTGCTATTCCAGCTTGCAAAGACACAGAATCATTGCTCTTCAATATATATGTGTGTGTATAAACACATCTATACATACATACACACACATTGTGAGGTTTTCAAATCTTTAAGAAAAATAAGAACATATTTATCTTATAAGGTTTTAACAATTTCATAATTTGCAAACCCATTTCCTAATAGAGTGTTTTTGATCAAAATCACTCAGGAGATAAGAATCTGTAGGGACCCCATCACTTCCAGAAAGAGCACTTTTCCCTTGTAAAGCACTAAAAAGTTGGTAATCCAGGGTGTAACAGACCCTGAAAAAAGCATCACAGAAGCCATGAACAGAAGGAAGAAAATATACTGTGAAGCACCAACCAATATAGTATTTGCAACCAAATGTCTATTTCACATTGATTCTCAGGGCATTAAGAATGCACTGTAAATTGTGGTGGATTTTATTTAGCATTTTAGAGCACAACAAATTGTTCAAATGATTGCAGTTGTTCTGAAAATGAGAGAAAGTGCAATGCAGAATCTTTAGCAGGAGTATAAGGAGGGAGCAGACCAACAGTGGCAAATTTTGCAGTACATTTGTAGGAACTAGAATCTGTATTGCAGGCTACAAGCAGAAAGACAAAATCAGTCAGAAGAACTATTGTTTTATCAATGCCACTGAATGCCTCAGATGGCTCAATACCTTTGTATGTATACTCTTAACATACAGATTTCTATGATATCTTTTGTAAAGACTTGCATTAATTATTTAAAATAAGTATTTCTATCATTAACCTAATCAGAAAATTTCCGGTGTGTTGAATTGTTCAGTGGAACAATTTTTTTCTATATTTCTAGAAAATCAGATTAAGCCTTTTTGAACATACCAGATTTACAAGAAGCAGGAAAGAAATCTGGATCTCAGACTGTCATTTAAAGCATCATGCTTTTAACCTCCTCTTTCCATACAGAGCTCTTTACCTTTACTGACACCCTCTGGTCCCTATGCCTAAGTCAGGTTTGAATTCATTCCAGCCCTCCTTCAAAAATTTACTCTCCAAATCAATATTTTGTAGAGCACAGATCTAGACATTTTCTGAAACTCCCATAAATCATATCACTGGTTCCCCAATAGTTCACCATGTCAGCAACTTATTTAGGGGACTCAAGCAAATTTGCCAGTCACGACCTTCCTGTATTGAATCTGTGCTAGCAGTCCTCCAAGATATGCATTTCTTAAAGTTGCCCTTTATTATTTTCTAACAGCAGAGCTCTTAATCACACTTTTATCTTAGCTGCTATGATATTTTTCCTCAAGACCTCTTCTCAAAGTTACTTTCTTTCAAATTGTCAAGTAGAACTCAGCCAGTGAGATGTTTTTATTTTCTGTTTTCATTCTTAGTACATTTGCCCTTGTTGTAAAATGAAATCAAGATCCCTTCTCCCGATATTTTTACCTAGAATTCAAAATATGACCTTCAGCTTTCCATTGACCAAAAAAACTAAAACCTACACTTTTTATCTCCCAACTATCCCTAGCTATCTTCCCACTTTCATGTCATGCTCTGCAAGTTCTGACTTCTTTTGCATGGGCATTTGCTTTGTAAGTGTATGAAACAGAAGTGCTGCATGTTCAATAGTCCACTTATAAAACTACTTTGCTGTTATCCCCTTCAAGAGTGCTTAACACTTCACGGTCCCTAATATATTTTTTGTCTTCTGAAACTTCATCTTCTTAACCACATCTTTTAAATATTCCCATAGTGTATCAACAGTAAATCTTTGCTGAAGGCCACTGTACATATAACACTCCTCAGTTACAATAGTTCACATCTGTTTTCTGTCTTCCTTTCAGCATACCTCAAACTAGTAAACAAGAGTTTGTGTTTTCCCTCACAACAAGATAGACAAGGGGTTTGAGGGAGAAGGTTGGGGTTTTTCTTGTTTTCTTTTAGTTTTACTTGAAACTTTGTAGGTAAGTGTTATAGTAACTGAAATCAATTTATAAAATATATTTTTAGAAATTCTACTAGAGCATTGGGTCGCTTTTTTAAGCAATGGTCCAGTTATTGCTAATTCTTTCAATAACTCTGGTAATAATATTAATCAGAATGAACCAAACTTGTGCTATTGATTCTCATAAAGTACTTCTGAAGAAGTGGTATTACGACTGAGCAAGAATTAAAGGCAGTTTTATTAACTGGAAAATTTCATTCAAATTTTAATTATCAGGAATCCTCCCATAGCTTTTGGATAATAGTGAATGTATAATTTATTTATAGTTTAAACTTCAGTATCTCATCAACAGCTCACTGAAGTCTAGGGAAATGCTGGAACACCTCAAAAAAACCCCTGGCACAAGTTCCTTCATTTAAGAAACCAAAACCAACAAAAATTGTGTCATTCCAAGGAAGCATTACTTTTTAAACAAAAAAAAAACCAAAACAAAACTTTGAAAAAAGTTTAAGCTGCATTTCTGAAATATTGCAACACAGAATTTTAAGTCCTAAGTACTCACATTACATTATCTTGTCTAACTTCTGTTGCAGGAAGTTTCTGAGCTTAACAGATGTGCAATTGAACATCTGAAGAAGTACATATACAGTCATGGAATTATTTTTTTTTCTAATTTAAAAAATCTTAAAAAGACAGTTTCATGCTCTGTCACAATAACTCTCGGTTCATCTTCTAGCCAGTTCACAGACGTTCCACATAGTCTTATTAACTGCCCTTACATCAGAGACAAAAAATCGGTGCATCTTTATGTAATTCCATCTCCTCTGCCTGTCAGCAAAGGAGAAGAGTCCTGGCACTGCACTTTTCTAATTCCAGAGATAACTGTTTATCCCAAAGCCAAGTATCATTCAAAACTCCAAAACAACACAACTTTCAGTGCACCGCTATAAACTCAATATGCTGGGTTACTTCCTGATTCAACCTCAAGCATTAGCATGGTAGCTCTCCCAAATACAAAAAATTAGCACATTTGCATAGGCATTCCTTCTCTGGAGTATGAATTTGTACTAAAAGCCTCTCATCTCTCTTCACAACTCATTCACTGCAGCAGTTTGTGCCCCAGTTAAACGACAGGAAGCATATAGCAGATCATAGTAATCTCTGCTTCAACTTTTCTGCTCAATTATGACAATTTCAATGTAAGATTCAAAACAAAAAAGCAAAACACATAAACCTGCAGCCCAAAATCGGGATCTCTCACCGTTGCCGGCTTCACAGTAGACTGCTCACAGAGACGCTGCGATAGATATTACAACAAATAATCTGCACACACTCCAAAGTCTAACCAGGGAAATCAGTGCCTGGCTGGAGGAACGGCAAAGACACTTACCGCTGCTGTGGCACCGTCTCTCTCGCCCTGACTCTCAGTCTCTCTCTCCCATCCTCCTGACAGCCTCAAATATAGCAGTCCCTTATGTTGCTGAGCCTGGGGGAGCAGAGGATTGCAGAGTTGGGTTTTTTCCCTTTTTTTTCTCTCTTTTTTTTTAAACCATCCAGAGGTAGTTCTCCAGACCCGACCGCTTCTCCGCCTCGGCTCGCTGAGTGATGGAGAGCCGCAGGTGAAGGCATCCGCGCCGCGGCTCCCGCGAGCCCCTCCCGGCCCCGCCGTGCCCCCTCCCGGCGGGGGGACCGAGGCGCCTCCCCCGGCTGCTCCCGGGGGGCGGCGGAGGCTCTGCCCGCCCCTGCCTGCACGCGTGCGGATGTATAGATGTTGTGGATGTGTGTTTATGCGAGTGCCATCTCACACCGCCGCCCGCCGCTCGCCCCTACCCCTAAGCGCGCAAGGACCCCCCTCCTCCAGCTCTCCTCCTCCTCCTCCTGCTCCTCTCCACCTTCCTCCCCGATTCTCCTCTTCACTCCTCTGCCCCGGAGCATGAAGGCAAGAGGGCAAGTTGGCGAGCGCTGTGCTCTGATCTCCTGCTCCTCCTCGAACCCAAGACACCAGCCTCTTCCATCCACCACTTTCTGACCCCATCCTCTCCTCCCTCCTTCTCATCCCCTTCCCCATCCTCCTTCCAGGTGGATTGATTTTTATTATTTTTTTTCTTTCTTTTATTTTTTTTTTAACGCGGTTTACTCCTCTCCAGCGGTTATGACCCTCCCTACCCCCGCGCTCTGCAGCCGGAGCCGGGAGCCCGGGAGCCACGGCTGCTGCCCGCACCGCACCGCAGCGCACCGCAGCGCACCCTCTCCTCCTTTACACCGCGGCTGCTCCGGCTGGAGGCACACCCGGGGCGGCCAGCGCTCGGCCGGCACCCAGACCGCCGCGGCTCCGGCAGCCGCATCTCCCGCTGCTCGCTTCCCCGCCATGCCCCCGTTCCCGGCTGCATCCCCGCCCGCAGCCGGCAGCGCTGTGCCCGCCCGGCCCGGCCCCGCCGAGCGCCCCCGCCCGCCCCGCGCAGCCCCGGGCACGGCTGCCGGCGCCGCCACATCGGCCCCCGGGCGGGTCCTCCTCGCATCCACCCACACATCCAGCGCGTTCCCACTCTTCTGCCTCTCCCTAATGGCTGTCCTCAGCATCCAGGCTGATTCTAATTCTTCCTTTCTTTTTTTTTTTTTTTTTTTTTTTTTTTATGTGTTTTTCCCCCTGTGGCAATGCCAACTTGTGCTATAAAATTTAATGCTTTTCTGGCCTTCTGTTCTTTCCCTTTTCCCCCCCTTTCTTCCTTTTTCCCCCCTTTGCCTTCCACAAGTAGTTAGGACTCTTTCTTAACTTGCACGTTATCTGAGTAATTATTGCATAATTCCTGTTCTCTGAGAATTTTGTCTGCTTCAGTGATTCCATTTCAATGGTTTATGCTTTCTGAACCTCTGTGGTCTACAAATATCTGTGTGAGTGCACGTGTGTGTTTGCATTTTTCTTTATTATCTTTATTTTTTTTCTATCCCAGGTAGTTTCTGGCCAATTTTCAAAAACTGACCCTTTTGTGCTTTAGATTCAGGAGAACAAAGATTTTGGATTAATTTTGGAATTTTCTGGGGGTTCTTACACAACTCTGGTCTCAAATTGGCAATACTAATATGAGTTTTTCTCTGTGTCTTTTGCTTGTCTCTTATATTGAAGCCTCTAGCAAGATAAGATACTAGTGATGAGTAACACAAAAGTTTATACACTTTTGTGGTCCTGTATAATATATGGAAGTCTATCAGAGGATTTACAGCTCAACATCATGTTCAGTGAATTCTGTGCACTACTGTCAGTGAGGATGAATTGAAAAAAAACCCTCACTTTCAATTCTTTTTTTTATTGTTCTAAGATTGAAAATTTCTGGTCCTTCATCACCATCTCCCACTGTCTTAACTATCATAGTGGAAGAGAGAGAATGCATCCATCATTAGGAATGGACTTTGTCTGGAAACACTATTTCATACAAACACAGAAGACAATTGTCTCCACAACTGTGGATGGGTCTCAAGACATTTTTCTGTTGAGCAAGTAATGTTGCAACTTGACATATCAAAGCTTCCCTGACTGACTCAATTCACAGAAAATTATCATCTGGTCATTATTTCCAGTGTTACTAGGTTACAAGACAGCATTTAATCAGAAGCCAGGAATAGTGACTGCATTAATTCTGATCTTATGAATAACTTATGAGGCTCCATTTCTCAATATTTTCAAAGTGAACGTTGAAGCCAGAACTATTTTTGCCTTTTTTTTTTTTTTGGTGCGTACTGTATCTATTTGTGACGATAGTGAGGAATTACTTGTGAGGAGGTGATTTTCATTGGTTACTTTTTTACAGCTAGAGAAGAAATTAAAAGCAATGTAGTTGTTTTTTGGTTTTTTGTTTTTTTGTTTTTAAGGCATAAAGACTTGATTTTATGGTCTTTATCATCCTTTATGAAGTTTATAGGGTTCCTTTGAAAAACTACTTTACGGCCTCCATGCCATACACATTGGGCTACACACTACTTTAACTCAAACTTCTTGTCAGAGTGCATCTTTCTTATGAATGGCAACTTTTAATGTTTGCTTCTTTTTTTTTAACTTCACATCAACAATATTTCTACAAGGAGGTATTTGTATCTTCTCCTTTAATATAATCAGGAATTAAATGGATTTGTAAGAGTACCAGTTTTATCTTTCTTTGGAAGGAAAGTGGCACACAGATTTTAAATAGGTTAAAGTTTCATTTGATTGTGTGTATCCTTTTCAAGGTCAGTTCCTGCTCTACTCCACCACAATCTACTCACAAGATTGTGAGATGTTTTATGCCGTGTATGTTCAGTGTTTAGTGCATGGACAGTGAGTTATGATCAGCATAAATAGTGCTTTGTTACAGTACTGTTATTGCAATACACTTCAAGTCAACCTAGCTGCATTTTGCATATCTGGTCTAGTTGTCTGACTATCTGTCAATTAACACCTTAAACTCTCTATCTTAGTGTCTGCAGTGGACAAGTAAACAGTGGGTGCAGCACATCTGCGGTCTGAGTCACTTATGAGCTCTTTTCTTATTTGTTTTGCACTTCTTTTCATTCAATCTTTTCTTTTAAACAGAACACATTTTCTTTTTCTTTCCCACATGGGAACTGCTCCACTATCTCAGCTGTACCATTACTATTGGGATATTTCACTGTACTTTCTTGACCAGTTGCAGAATGTAAGATAGGGAGTGAATTTTGAAGAAGAGAATTAGCTGCACAAATTTCTCCCCCTCATTTGGGTCTGCAACAGTGCTGGAGGTGTATATTTAGAGATAATGAAGGCTTGTCTTGCTCTTCCCCTTCCATTTATAAGAAGCTCTTTCAGGCACCTGGAGGACAGTATTTGAAAATAGTAGTTTTTGAAAGGTGTACGTTGGCCCTCTTTTAGTATGCAGCTGTATTATTTTAGTGGCAACCACTATATTTTGTCCTCCCCTAGAACATCTGGAGAGACTCCTCATGGCTTTATAATTAGAGTTAAAAGAAAATTTTCTAGGGGGATAAGCAGAATTGTGTGTAAATTTGATGCATAATTCTTCAGGCCTTCGGCAAACGGCAGAAGATTCAGAGCCTATCATGAAAGCTTTCAGTTATAGCAGATAATTAACAAACTGGAGACGTTAGCAATGGAAAGAAGTTGCTGCATAAAATGAAAAATAAAATCCCAAGCTCTGGGGACTTAAGCCTCCTAAATTTTCAGAAGTGCAAACAGATGACATCTGGTCCAACATAAAGACTGGGATAAAGTTAACCTATTTGAAAAAGTTTTGAAGCAGCAGAATGAAACATGTTTTGTACCACAGCTTTATAGCATGCCACAACGGTCGTTTTGATTTTGTAAGAGAAACCTGTAACTTGAATGTATTGTTTCATTGAGCAATGGCCTGAGAGGATGACAGAACTGCGCTGCAGTTGGTCCAACACGTTAAGGATGATGAGGCCATTCTGTTACTTGGTGAACAGCACCATTGTAAATTTCCACTGCTGCCTGGTTGAAGAGAAAATTATCTGGGTCCAATACATTTTGATACATGTAGGTATGGGCAGTATGTTGCTACTGAAATAGTGATCATCAAAGAGCCAAATAGCAGTGCTGTGGTATTAAATTATTGACAGGAGGGGACAGACTGAGGGCTCCCTTATTTCTGCAGAAGCTACAAACTCTGGAAGAGACATAGGGAAGTGACAAGTGTGTGTCTTAACCCTATATCAGACTTGTTCATGCACTGATGTTCCACTGAGTGTTACTGGCTTTGTGAAGAACTGATTTAAAATGGAAGCAGAGGAACAGGTTCTTAAAAATCAATCTCCTGGCTACTGCTAGAAGCAAGGATGAACGGATCATCAGAGGGGATTCCTCTTTTCTGTGCATGCTTTGTGCAAGGGCAGTACAGTTTGGAATTTCCAGAGTCAGAATACAGATGAGAAGGGATTTGCAGAGTCTTATTTTCTCCTGGCTTTCCTAACCTTATGAGGGATATGCCTAGGTAAGCTGTTATGAAATACAATGCATTGCTTTTGATGCAGTGGTACAGCTACTAGTTAATATGCTGAGAAAAGCAAAACCATAATTTTCCTCATTCCTTCCAGCTTGATCTTCAACATATTCACAGGAAGGATCCAGTGTCCCCTGGAGACTGATTTTACCTTCTACAAAGATGGAGCAAAGTTCTTACTGCACATGGGAGCAGAATGCACAGAAGAGTAAAGAGTGGAGAAAGAACAGATCTGTTTACCACTGTAGCTATCCCATGGTAACATGAGCTGTTGTGATGGGGAACTAGCTGGGGGGTGTGCTGATCCATAATACTTAAAGCAGAGGAAAAAAGACAAGGGAAATGAGATGTTCTCTGAGCACCACAGAATTTTAAAAAATAACAACCCATAATTAAAGCTGAATATTCCAGCAGCAATGAAAACTCAATAGCAACAAAGATAAAACCCCCTATCTCTCTAACCCATATCTCCAAAGAGCCATGAGCACAAAGGATGAAAAAACTGCCCTCTACTGAATTACAGAATGGTCAGAGTCCATGACTGCTGAATGCAGAACAGGACTAGATACTAAATTTAGTTTCCTAACTTCTATTTCAATACCTAAATATAAATGGCCTGATTTCTTTTTCAAGGATGTTGAACAGTTCCAGATTCCTCTGATTTATGTTGCTACTTAGAGAAAAAAAAGAATTTTTTGTTTAAGTATCTAACAATAGGACGCAGAATTCTGCCCTTACAGACCAGAGGTTTGCAGCCTACTTTGTAAAATAATTGGATGCCATTGTGCCTTCCTAAGATGGATAGAGCTGCAAAAGAAAATATTTATTCTGTGTTTTCCTACTAATGAAGGAAATGAGGAGCAGAATTCCCATGGCCCTGTGTGCAGTAGCAAATATTTGGGTTTTTTCTCTCCCTCCCATCCTAAGTTCAATGGAAATACACTAGGAGAGAGACTTAATGTGGGAAGCATCCTTGTCATTGCAAACCTTCTTTGGAGTATAGTACAGTTATAACTACACTAGTAGTGAATTAAGCTTTTCATTATTTTTAAATGAACCTTCAGTCCTCAGTGATTTTTTGTTTCCAGATGTAATAGAAATCTAGAATTTGTGACATAGACAACTTATGTATCCAACAGTATATGACATAATCTTCTATTTCAGAAGATTTGTAACTCTGTGAAAGAAGTACTAGGAAGAATAGAAGTTCCTGTCATTTTCAGACCTTCAGTGCTTCCTGGACAGTCACTCAAGCATTTCAGAGTGACACAAGGGAAAAGGGGAAATGTGGATTGTTACACAATGTACAAGACCATACAATAAATAATTTAATGCATAAGTAAAGCTGAATAACCCTATCCCCAAGAAACCTGAGTGACACTATTATCAAGTCTTTATTTGGTGAAGCATGTAAAACTGAATTTGTGAACTCATCTGAAAAAAAAACCAAACATACCAAACAAGCCTTTTTACAAACAAAAACAGAAAACGGGCAGGAGAGAAGTAAAACTTTAGAAATCACATCCTTGAGTCTGTGAAAATCTCAGATTAGAGTGTTGGTGTCAGTGTCCCAGAAGGGCTGACAATTCTACTTTGCTGTGTTTCCCATAGAAGAAAGGATTTGACCAGGAATGTCTGAAATTGAGAGTTTCTGTTAGCTGTGATTAAAATGGCACAAATCACCATTCCCCAGTTTGCCTAGTTACCCTACCTGCAATGCCCTTTACCCACCCTCACCCCCAACAAAAGAGGATTAGATTCATCATTTGACTTTGATTTTGATGGTTTATCTTTTATACGACAGTTTACTGGCAATAGTGTATCTGGAGTGCCCTATATGAAAATAATACAAAAGAAAGCTTGAATTATTTCTTCAAGTTATTCCTTCAAGTACGTCTGGAATAGCCTGCTTGACTCCTTTATTAATATGCTGAGTACCTGATAAATCTAGGTATGTGAAGATGGCATTAACTTAATAAAATAAATTGATCTCATCTAATAACAAATTTTATTGGTGGTGACTTGGTAGGTGAAAGCACAAATGAAGATGACTTTGAAACCTTTAAATGTTTTCTGAAGAAAGTGCAATTACTCAGTGATCTTTTATCTTAGGAACAAAATACTAAATAAATTGAACTAAGGTTATAACATATAATTAATAACATACATATATACAGGTTTTAGTGTAACCTACAGAACATTAATTACAGCACTTATTTCACAGCTGTTCTAGAAAAGCTCAAATAAAATGTGTCTACAATTAAAATTGAATATATACTGAGTTCATTAACTTAACAGCTGCACCAATAACCAATACCAAGGAACACAGTCTACTTTGTTAATGTCTTGATACCATCTGCAACATTCAAAACTATTGGGTTTTAAAGCAGATGATGTCTTACTAGTATTGTGATCACAGCTATCACAATATGCTTACACATGCTACTAAAGTGAATTGATCTGTTTCAAGGGAATTTCAAGGGTTATGAGCTGAGCTGCACGACAATTTCCTAAACACAATAGTGGTGACTAGAAAGTCAAAACCAGAGGTTCTTGGTGGCTTCTTCCCAATTCTTATGTCCTCAAACATTAATTTCACTTGTGTCCAAGCAAAATTCAACTTTAGAGCAAAAATATGGGGACTGAATTAATATAGGAAACTTTTATGCTATCACTTACTTTTCAATGTTTTGACATAAAAATTCTGTCATTTTAACCCATATTTCAAAGTGTAACTTCCAGCTTTAAAAAGAAAAAGGAAACCCACATGCACAAAAAAGAGAAACAAAACAACAACAACAAAATCCAAAAAGCCCCAAAACACCCCAGAAATCCTAACATATAGAGAACCATACAGACATTAAAGAAAATGTACTAGATTTTTAAATCTGCTACACAAACTATTCTAACACAGGCAATAATAGGTGACATAGCAGGCATAAAATTGTACCCCAGAAAGGTGTAATTCCATTTAACATGTACAGCAGTTGATTTCAGCATCTGGTTCTCTTCCAGGCCTTGGTTTGGTATGTGAACTTAATCCATTCTATTTGCTTCTTTGAATATTGACTAGCAGTAGTTTTACTAGTATTACAGTCTGTCGCTGCAATGTTTAAGTTATATCCTTACACATTTGAGAACTCTCTGTCTCTATCATTCTTTCAAATTTTCAATACTGTCATGTTTGAGCCTGGCACAGGCCAGTGCCCCCATGAAAATGCTTCACCCTGTGTGTTCTGCTGTGAATGTGACCAGGAATAAGCAAAACAGGCTCTAACTTAAACATAAAGACCACTTTATTACTTAAACTACAGGAAATAGGAGAGACTATAAGGAAAAAGAAGAAAAAGAATTGAAAACTACATAAAAAAACCATTTTTCCTCCTCCCCACCACCTGACTTTCCCAATCCAATACATTCTCTCAAAACAACTGCCCAGCCTTGGCCCCACACGTTAGTATACTCAAACTGCAGTTCATGAAGAGGAAAAGGAGTCCTTCTTGTTCCATAGGCTTCTCCTGGAAACACACTGAAATCCCGGATGCTTCCTTGTCACTTCGGCACCGCCCGGGGGGAAAAAAGTCTTTTTGCCGCTTGTGACATGTTCCTTCCATGCTCAGTGCTCTCACCACCGAGACATGGATCAGAGCTGCTTTTAGGGTGGTCTTTCAAGGATGCCTTGTCTCACTCCAAAAAGGCACAGTCTCTGCTTTTGGGACAACTGTCCCCCCCATATTTTTCCAACCCCCTGGGGCCGGGGGGTCCTCACAAATGAACCCTCCTGGTTTTGAGGCACTGCCTCCCCCTAAATGCAGTCTGTGTCACAGGAACAACTGAGTCCATGGCTACAAGAAAAAGTCCAGCCAAAAGGCCACTCCAAATCATCTCTCCCCATCCAATCATCTCCACAATCTCCGGGCCAAGTCATCTCATCTCTCATCTCCCTTCTTATTCAGCTTCGAGGAGGATTAGCATTTTTGTAAAGCCCCAATCATGCAAGAAAGGGTTAAAAGTTTTCAGTCTCTGTCTGTCCTGGGACGAGATGATACTCCCACACGTGCTGCTGCTGCGGCCGGCCGGGCACTCTCTCCCTCCCCCCTTCTCCTCCTGGCTGGCTGCCATCACATTCGGTGCCGCCGGCTCTCTCTCTCTCTCGGGGGGGGGGGGGGGGCTGCCCGAGGGCTCGATGTCTCTTGGGGCTCCTCCACCCTTCCATCCTTGGAGCCCCCGAAGCCCCCTCAACCCCATCTCTGTCCCGGCCCCGGGCCTACCACGTGGCTGGCCCCTCCCCCGCCCAGCAGCAGCGGGCCGGGCGGGGGAGAGAGATCTGAACTCCTCGCCCGACGATGTCCAAAGACGAAGTGCCAGGGCAGTGCCCTGCTTTTAACCCCTGTGTATTCTCGGAGGTGTGTCCAAACCCCACTGGCTACACCAGTGTCAGTATGAAACCCAAAACCTTCATTGGTTTGACCACAGCTTCCCAGAATTCCCACTTCTTCCTGGTCAAACCATGACAAATACAAATTCTACTTTACCATTATTATCTCCCTGCCTCCTTTCCTCATTTTGTTCTTTCATACTTTTCTTTTCTTTTGCTCATAATTTATGACTTGTGTAGCTTTCACAGCTCTAACTTCTGTGTTCCTTATGTTCCTCTACCCAGAGTCCATTTCCTTGTTTATTAATTGCACTCTCTTCCCCATCTTCAACGTTCTCGTACTCCCTCAGGTTCCTTGTCCCAATCTGCTCCTCCCCTCAACAGTTGTCTCTTGCCATCTGTTTTTTGCCCTTGACTCAGATGTTGTGATGCTTTTTTTCCATATTTCCTGTGCTTCCATGTCACTTGAGCAGCACTGAAGAAATAACCTATAGCTCTAGGAAAATAGGCCATTAATTAATTTACAGGTTCACATCCTATGGACTGAATTAACTGGCATTGAAATTCAGGAAGAGTCTTCCTTGATCTTTGTAACTGTGTTCCGGACCATACTCAGTCTTTTTCAGGTGTGAAACTTGCTCAGACAAGTCAAAGTTCTGAGTTAGAATCTGCGAGGAATGTGTCTGTCAAACCTTTAGAACTTTCCAAGCTGCTGTGAAAGGATATTTTTCAGTGGTTTCCAGAATGGAGAGAAGGCAGTTTTATCATTGGGGTGACAGCAGAAACACTGCTGGCTTAAAACCAAATTCTGCTAAAAGGTCAAGATTTTCCTTTAAAATGTTCATAAAGTAACTGGTGAATTTGTTATAGTTTAACATCAATGAAAGAGCCTTTTTCTGTTAGCTTTATATAGAAATGTCTGAATATTTTTTTTTCAGAAATGCTTTCAAAAATTAAATAAATCTTCTACCTGACATACACCCAGTGGAGAAAATTTCAATCCAAATATACAGATTTGGCAAAGTTAAAAAGAACTTCACTTGGAAACGTCCAATAGGAAATATCAAGGAAGAATAACTCCAAAGACATTATGAACTACATCTATAATAAAATCTTTTTTTATTAAGTTATCAGCTATGTTATTACCAATGAAAGGGAGTATTAAGCATCTCTCTGTTTTCCTTTGAAAGTGTTAACATAAAGGATGTAATATAAGGGCTTTTAAGATATCTGTCTTATGTTATTCTTCTTTGTAAAAGATGTGACAGGCTGGGTAGCTATTTAATTTTTCCATGCACACATTCCTTTACCCAGGAATGGCCACCCAGCCAGATGGATGGCTGCCTTGCTGCTGGTCCCCAGAGGCTCAGTTAGATGGGATCATCTGAAGGCAGGAACTGCCAGTCTCCAGGGGCCACTGAAATGGCAGAGAAGGGAAGATTGTGAAAAGTTTCAATTGTCTCAGCAAACCAAAAGTAGAAGGAGGGACAGAGAGAGACAGCTAGCATGAAAACTGCAGTGGTAGAGAGCAAGGCACAAAGGGGCTCAGGCGCAGGGAAACCAGTTTTTATGGCCAGCCTGGGATTTGTCATTGAAAACACATCACTCTCTAAGGACATAAAAGGAAATGGGGAGATTTTTGTTGCTTTTTCCAAATCTTCTTTCCAATTTTCATTACTTTAAAAAGTCTGTTTTCTAGTTTCCATTTCCATTAAAAAAGCCCAAAAACTTCTGAGCTTTAGAATGCATTTAAGGAATGGAGGAGAAAAATCCCCCTCAGAACTTTATTTTGATGTTCTATCTTAAAGAATTTATTTTGAAAGAATACTTTTTCCCAATAACAAACTACATCAGAACAATTAGGTGAAGGATGTGTTAAGTATTTAATAGGATTCCAGTTATTGTTCTGAAACAACAACCAATTAGTGTAAAGAACCTTTTAAATTGCAAAAATTGGAAATAGTTTTTTAAAATTACATCTTCTCTATAGAATATTTAGCATAGGATAAGGATCTGGACAAATATATTTCTGGTTTTAATTGAACAGACTGAAAGCAAAACCATTTGGCAGATGTATAGCCCAGTACCTTGTAGTGAAATTTAAAGAGTGATGACAACATGTAAGAATTTTTTTAGCATACTAATAACATAATTTAAAGGCAGAAGCAATTTGTTAAGGATTAAATTGCATACTCCACATATGCAGTAAAAATGTTTTGTGCCCTTCAAAATGTTTTATTTTCTTAGGGAGAGTATAAGTGTTAATTGAATAATAAACTTAAGAACAGCATTTTGAAAGCATTTTATTCTATTGTCTGGATTACAAATTCAAAACACTGACAGACTAATCCGGCTCATATTAGGTATACAATGCATGTTATGGCATAATTGTGCTTTAAATGTACTTGATAGATTTTAGTATGCACTTTAAATGTCATGATACTATGAGAAGCAGCTGTAAAAAATGTCATCTTGGTGCTTCATATTTATGCTATGACTTCCACAGGAGTTTTGAAAGTCTGAAGGAGTGTTAACTGCCACCATTGCCATCTCAGGATGGTGTGTTAATATCTTTCTCCCTGACATCCTTCCCCCCTACCAGTGCCAATTATGACAGAGATGGTCTCCAGGGATTACTGACAATTTCTTTGATGATGTGTGAGAGTTGCCATTGCCCACTTGGAGCACTGACAGTGACTGAAAGGTGTGTGTCTTGGCTGTTAAGTGTGTTTAATAGCAGCATGCCATTTCCTGTCATCTCCTGTACCTTAAGAAGAGTCATATTGTCTCCATATGTCTGCTCATGACAACTTTCTGTGTCAGTGTGGCTGAAGTTCCACATGTGCACACGTGTCTGCACATGTGTAGCAGGAGCAGTGGATTGTATGGGAGTGTTCATTGTGTCTGCTGTATGCATGCCAGGAGTTAAATGGCATTGATCAGGATTACTAAGGTGCCAATAAAAGCAAACCTGTGCCAGACAATGAGAAATTAGTCACACCTGAGACTTGTAATCCTTTTTAAAATAGTGGTGCTGAATCTAGTTCAATTATATTGTGAAATGAATCACAAGAAACACAGTCTCAAATATGTATAATATCACCAGTGATTCAAATCAGGAGAGAATTCATTTCAGCCTTTTGCATTAAGTTTTGAAAATTACCTAGAACTTCCAGGGGTGATTTCCTCCAGAAACTACAAAGAAGAGTGTTCATAATTCTGAAAAAATTCTGAAGTCATGTAAGCAATCGTGCAAATCAGCCAAGTAAACAGCCATAGCTGATCCACCTATTAATGACCTTATCAGAATTTCCTCAGAGTCAAAAAAGACTTATATTCATTTTTACTAGCTTTTGAAAAAAAACCCCATCTAATCTTCCTATAAATCAGTTAGTAAAATTCAGGTATATTTTCAAACATTTATACTTGCGATATGGTAAAAGGAATAATTAATTTTATATTTTTAAGCCTATATCAATATTATTCATATCCACATGGTGTTGAGAGGATTAAAACAAGTAAGAAGAACTGCAGATTTTCAGAGTAACCTGAATTTCCCAAATTCTGTGAAACACTTCCTCCAATTTTTGTGGTTTTATGCAGACAAGAACCTGAAATAGCACTCTGAAATTGTTTCACATTTCAGATCTATAAAATCTCAATGACTGATCAATTGTATCTCTAATATCTTGTAGTTAAAGCACTGATCCAATTTTCATGAGATCTGGATTCAATTCCTTGTTGTAAACCTCTTAGGTGGGTGTGATTTGGTTTTTCAGTTCTTCATACTTACTTTTCCTGAATTTATAAAAATACACAGCATATTTTCTGAGCTGGAAGACTATGTAGTAATAATTCCTATTATGTATTCATAGTACGGTTTCATGTAACAGTCTGATTTTGGGTATTAGTTAGAGATAGAGTCTCTAGATTCTGTTTCATGTACAGGTTTTTAAATTTTCTTTCATAGTAAGCTGCAGATCTCTTTGTTAATTGATACCTAGGAATAATGCTTTAACTCTGGAAATAACTATGCAATTGATTTAATAAAAAAAAAACACATTGGAATATGTTTGGCTTTAATTAAATTTCTACACATGAATGTTAATTAAAATTCACTTCTACTGATAAAAACATTATTAACATGTATACAGTGTACAGTTAACAGAAACAGAAATAGAAGCAATTAGTGAAATTAGGTGTTTTCTCTACCAGGACGGAATATCCCAAAGAGTAATTACTTATATTCATTTATTCTCTGTAGATATCACTAATAGCACCATTAAATCAATATAACACCACTTTAGAAATACTAAAAAGATTTAATGACTGGGGACTTGATGGGAATGACACTTTTTTTTTCTTTTTAATTGTGTATGACTGTCAATAGAATTTGGCATTTTCATGTGGCTGTCAAGACCTGACTCCATTTTGCATCACAGAAACTAATTAATTTATGTGGAAGTGGGTTGCTTTTCAGGTGCTTTTGAAACACTTGTTCTCTTATTAAGTGTCAGCTGTGTAAATATGTATGCTCATCTCAAGGTTCACAGCTATTTTCTCAGAAATTAAATTTTGGTGTGGTGAATGATTATGTAAGATTTATTGCTAACACAATATCTAAATATTGCCAGTTTAGTACATACTGTGAGCAAGTCTAAACTTTTATAACATAAGTAGGTCAGTGCAGAAATGTCCAAGTTTATAGTTTTTGGCCTTGCAGGATACTAGGTGACAAAGCAACAGCACCTGTGTAGTGCTAATTTAGGATTCTGCTCCAGATCTTAGTGATTTACTCACCCATGCCAAAGTGAGCATTCCCTGTCTTTAGGCTAGATATATTCTGCAGGCATCCCTGCCAGTGGATCCACCTGGGAACCGTCTACAACCTTGGGAGAGCAGTTCACCCTGTTGGCCCAGTCCTCAGCACCATTTAAGACCCTTTTTCAGACCCATGTGTACCAAAGTCAAACTCTCTCAATCATCACAGCTTCCCCTTCTTTGGGATGCATTCATTATGTGAATATCCAGTCAGCTCCTCCTGTAATGCCCACCTAGCATTCTTATTTTAGGGCAAATTAAATTGTCCATCAGATATTGCAAAGGAGAGGGCATATGCGTGGGGAGGTCTGAGGAAGATCTGACTGGTTTTTGTTGCCTTCACAGACACTTTTTGAGTTATTGCACACAATTTACCATTTTAGTGTCTTGTCTGGGTGCTAGAAATGATGGCAAGAATAGGCAAGTGGGGAAAAACTCTCTTTGCTTTTCAGAAAATCAAGTAAAGCCAACAATAAATAAATTAATTTAGTTTTATAGCCCTTCTCTGCCCCTTCTATACTGGGGAAGGAACGAGGGGCTTCAATGGCTGTAAGCGCTTCTAGAGGTACTCTATGGTGTACATTGGGAGATTGTGTAACCTACCATCCTATTCACCCAGAGTACAGTGCAATCACACCAAAACCCTTCGAATTCCAAATCTTTCTCTTTTAGTAATATCCCAACTGCAGTTTTACAGGGATTGATTCTCCTTACACTTCAGTGCGACAGATACAGTAAATAAATTTACAGAGGGAAATGCCATGACAGAAGAGCTAAAAGGTTTCCCCAGAAGATTACACTCCATGTGAGAGAATTTACAATTTAGCAAGCCTGACTGCCAATTCCTGCATTCAGACCTCAAATCCAAAAGACTGCTTGAAGTTTAGATACTTCTTTTTATTAATGTAAATGGTGTGTTATTATTTCAATTTAGTTGAACTATATTTGTTATCATCTCTTGGGCAGAAAGATGTAAGAGATATGTGCTGTATAAATCCTTCTATGGATAAAACTGTAGTAAAAAATCAATGTCAAGAAAATTAGGTGTGTGTGATTAAGAAAGCTAAACATGACATTACATTACACAAATGGTCACCTTGTACTGATAGAGCAAGTTGACTGATGGAAGTCAATGTTAGGCAGGGTTTGTGCAAACACAAAGAGAAAAGTAGAATTAATATTGAATTACTGGTATTTATATATTATCAATATGCCTTTATATGCTTGACTGTTCTACTTCTGGAAGGACAATGAAAGATGCTGACGAGTCTTTACATTTAATTTTAAAAGGTGAAAGTTGACAAGCATGCACTTAGGACATCTAAATGTTACACACCTTGATGGTGTTTGGAGAAACATCTGGCAATACTGGGGCTTGCAGAAGATGCTGCTCTGTATATATGTTACCAAAATGTTCTGCAGGGACATTCAGCTCTCATAAGACTCCAGCCCCACAACAAAACACACAGGGAATGGAAGAAAATATGATACATAGAGAACATGAAGTGAACTGAAATGAGAGTTTAAACTTCAATCAATGTACAGCCATATGGTAATTATCACTAAATTTTATATGAAATACACAGACTTTCAGTTATCTCCCTTTTTCACATCTTCACATGACATTTTCATGACTTATTGGCAATGGATGCCATGATCATCCAGTCAATGTCATTTCAAAAACCTCTTAGCTGGGGAAGAATGGCTTAGACACATGCTTCCTTTTAAGAGCTAATATCCTTCCTAGAGGCCAGTGCCTGGAATCATAAAATCATTTAGTTTGGAAAAGACATTTAAGATCATTGAGTTCAACCATTAACCCAGCTCTGCAAAGTCTGCTGCTAAACATGTCCCCAAGTGCCACATCTACACATCTTTTAAATTCCTCCAGGAATGGTGACTCCACCACTTCCCTGGGCAAATTGCTCCAGTTTTTAACAACTCTTTAAGGAAAAAAATTTCTTGTAATATCCAGTCTGAACGTCCCCTGGTGCAAACAGAAGTTGTTTTCTCTTGCCCTGTCTCTTGTTACTTGAGAGAAGAGACTGGTCACCACCACCTGTCTATAACCTCCTTTCAGGCAGTTGTAGAGAATGATAAAGTCTCCCCTGAGCCTCCTTTTCTCCAGACTCAGCAACCACAAATGTTCAAAAATCCTCACTTCTACATCCAGGGAAGGAAAATTAACCTGAGAATTTGAGCAGGAATGTTCAGTTTCAACTGAGGCGTGAGGCTTCTCACAGAGTGTCTGAGAACATGAGAATATATAGCAGAAATTGTCCTGTACAGACAACCAACAAAGATTATATTGCACAGAGCATCATGAGGCCCAGTAAACATACTAACTGGGTCTGAGAGATTAAATGTTCCTTCTTTTGGGGAATCTGAATGTGTTTTGCCCAAGGCTTCCTTTCCCCAATCTTTTTTTAAGGAATGAGGGGGTTAGCCATGATATTGCATATAATTCCAAGATCTGGAATAGTGCTGGAATAGAAGGTGTGTGATACCTGCTATGAGTGCCTTTAGACCCTGTTGAGAGATACTGTCACTCTCATTCACATTGACCTACAGTTTATTTCATTACTGTTCTCACAGATTAGTAACACAAACCACATGGTGTAGTGGGCATTTCTAGAGGACATTTCAATTAAATTACTACTGAATATACAAATTCTATGAAATCATAAGGCATTATGGATCCTAATTTGTAGCCTTCAAGGAAGTTTAAACAGGGTATTTAAAGTCACCTTGGAGTTAATTGAAAAATAAAACAAACATAGCAGATTAATAAAACAACCTCACTAATCTATCACTGTTTTATGGAGAGAAGGGATCAAAATAATTACTGCCTGTCTAAAACACACCTTCTGAAGAAAGAATACAACTTCTAAAATTGAGTAATTGAATTCTTACAAGTGGAAACTACATAAAAAATAAAGTAGAATCCTAAAATATTTTTACCACTTTAATCCATAATTATGTAAATTAATGATACAATTCTAACAAGCAAAGTAGTAACTTTACATGACAAAGTCTAAAATATGTTACCTTGAATTCTACATAGCTGCAATCTGTTCTGGTATCCAAAAATATTATGGTGTAAAAAATGTGAAACTTTACAGTATCTACTGTTGGAGTTTTCTAAATATAAAAAGAACACTAAATACAGCTATAAAACAAATCAAATAATAAATTTAATTTTTATATAATCTATGTTTACTAGTAAGCATATATACTACAAAGTAAGACCATATTTAATAAAGAGTGAGAACATATAAAATAAAGTAAGTAAGAAATCTTTATAATCAAAGTTTTTGTGTTTCTAGATTAATATATTTGAAGACAATATTTGGATATCAATGCAACTCTGTTCTCTTCAGTCTCATTCCTGCCGCCATAGGTCTGTCACATAACAGGTGGCATATGGGCAAGCAGCTGAGTTGTAACTGGGTGCATCAGACTGTCCCAGGGCTGCCAACTGCAGCATGGGGATGCTGGTTTATATTAGTTCAGTAAGCTGGGAGTGCATATAGTGCGCTGGCACTGAGCCTGCTTCCTTGGCAGGTGTGATCCAAGCACCCTGCCATGTATATGCTGTTCTGGGAATATCCTGTCAGCACTGCCATATTTCTCAATCACAAGAAAATATCCATATTCTTCAAAATGTACAACTATGTGTGGAAGTTCACACCTCTGCAAGAATGTCTCTGATGCCAACAAATTGCTAGATGGCAAGCCATGAATGCATTATTTATGGTACAAAGCAAGATGAATGCGTGAGGAAATAGAGAAAAAACATGGAAGCTGAATTCTAGAGAAAATACACTGACTAAAAATGAAGAATTTGTACTCTCCTAGTCCTCCAAAGGCAGACAACACATAGGCACGGTGCTAATGCCTTGTCTGCTTGCACAGATATTGGGTGTCCAACTGTCTGTAAAAAATAATTTAGCACATAAACAATTTTAAAAAATCATGCTTTAACATTTTGCATTCATCTTCTTTTCCATCGCTTAATTCTCTATTTTTTCCCTTCTCTGTGAAAATACAGTCTTCTAAAACTTGCATTCCTTTTCTTTGCTTTCATACCCAGAGAACATGCATACTTCTATCTTCTACTGTCAAATCATTAAGCAGTCCTTGTATGCTATTGTGTGATCAAAACTGGAATGGGGATTGGCTTTCCCAGGCCCTCTTCTTGTCCCTTTCTTCTCTGAATTGATGTCATTCTGCCAGGCACCTGGAGCTCAGCACTGGGGACAGCTCCTGAGTCACATCCATGTCCCTGATGCTGACTTGTTTTGTGATCTTCAGAGATGACAGACCAAGGCAAAAATTGTACTTCTAATAAATAATTCAAGCACTCAAACTGAAATTCTAGCTCATGGATCTGCTGAAAAGTACCATACACTATTACACTAAAAAATGGGAAAGTACTGGATATGCCAAAAGTAACAGAGAATGTTTTTTATTCTTGTCCTGGCATGTACTGGCAGTCTCATATCTCATCCTTCAGCTGCTGGGAGTAGGAGGCTGCCTCTGTTCCTAGAACAGTCCTATTAGAGTATTTTTTTTAGTATAGGTTTTTCCATTTGCAAAATAAATTTACATATTCTTCTAGGCCAGGAAATTTAGTTACTACATACATATAACAGATGCAAGTTTTTATACCAGGAGAAAATTTCTTGTCCGCATCCTCATCCCCATCCCCATATCTGAACTGAACATCATCTTCCTTCACGTTATTATTATTCATCTCTTTTTTCTGTTATATTGTACGAGGATAATACTTTTCTCCTCTTTAAATATGCATCCTTTTTTCCCTGGACCGGCACCTGGGTGTTGCTGCACCCAGTTTCCTTCATTTGTTGTCTATGAGACAGTTGCAATAAACTCTTCTGTAACAAGTTATCTCGTCATTTTATCTTTCTGTACAAAATGTTTTGAGAGGTTTGTTTGAAAGATGCTGTATGAAAATGAATTAAATTTTACTGTTTTATCCTGAAGCAGATGTTGCTCTGAGTTGATTCCCCATTTTCTCCCTTCTAGATTTGACTTGTCACCTTTTTAAACAGATTTCTGTCCTTCTGTTTTCGTTGGAGTTCCTTTTGTTTTGTTTTGGTTTGATTTTTTAACATTGTCTTTTGATTCAGTGCACAAAACAACTCGCACTTAGTGGTTTTCAAAAACATTCTTTTTGGTAGTGTCCTACTCTCATAAAATAAAAACTAAACCAAAACCAAACCCTGAGAATAACGGACCTGCAGAATGAAATTTCCTCCACAAAGAACTCACAATGAGCATGAGAGTCACAACACAATTGAAGAGACACACATGGAAAGGGCAGATGAGGGAAAGTATATGTCACAGGACCATTCTCTTTGGTACATTGATCTCTACAGTTAATTTCTAAAATTTTCAGCTCTGAGACTTTATGCCAACTGGTAAAAAAATCTGTCATGTATTAAATAAGTTGAAGATCTGTTTTGCCCTCTAGATTTGTATTAATGAGGCAGTAATGGTGTCAGAATGTTATGTGGGACCACCTGAGTAATCAAATTAATATGTATACAAGGGGCTCTGCGTATGATATTATGATTTTAAAGCTCTGTGCTGGCCTTCACGAAATGGACAGAAATTCTTCAGATTTGCACACAGCAGTATTGCTATTTGTGGATGGACAGCCTCTGGCTCTTTCAGTCATCCAACCAAAAAAGGTCTGAGAGGGCATTATTCAGCCCTCTGTTCACATCAATAGGTTGGATCCTGACAGGAAAAGAAAAGGTTTGATGCTCACATGGTGTTCTCAGACTATTCCTTCTGCATGGATGAAAGACTGTAATCCACAGTTAGGAAGGTATGACTTCACTGAAGTCAGTGTGAGTTTTACCTGTTACCTCGTGGGAACTCTGTTTGATGCCTGGTTATTAGTACTGTCAGAAGTAAAATATTCACAAAATAAAGAAATGTATGCAAACAACATCAAACAAACAGTTCTGCAGGAGCTTATTTTTTCTTTCAAACTAGCTGCCCTCACTTGCAGATCATTGGAAAAGAGGTAAAACTGGATATCAGCAGGACTCAGTCTTTTGTGGGATTAGGAGCAAGACAAACAGGTAAATTCCAGAGAAATGTACAAGGAAAATGAATCAGTGACACTTGGAGAAAAAAGGTGACAATTCTAACTACACTTTCTCAGCCCTGTTTCATACCTCTTCTTCCTTGCCACTGGTCTTTAAAGACTGTTTTCTTCCTTTAAGAAATTCCATCTCTTGCCACTTATTTCTCACTTAGATTTGTAATGCACTCTTATAATATGATTTGTTACGATGTTAAATAATCGTGCAATCACAAATGGAGGATTATGCCTTTGGTGGGGGATGTAATGATTAACTCTTCTAAAAATCAGATATATATGGACGTGAGGCAACATGTACTGACAGGTTTCTGGAAAACCGTGCAAGGTATCAATTTTCAAATAAAGCTATCACAGGGATTTACTTATTCCTTTGAAATGACTGTGAATGCTTTTGTTTTTTTTTTTATTTCTGTATATTTGGTAAGATTATAATCTTCAGAATGACAGAACACTTGAAAATACCTAGTTTACTGGGTAGATATCATATGGATAGGTTTTCCTGTTATTACCCATGGCATCCTGGTTCCACTCATTCTCTCATAGGAAAAGTATGGTGGTGTGTCTGTGATATGGTTTTGCTGCTGGAAATGGCCTGTCTTTGCTAAAGATTTTTTTTCTTTCCCTCAGGAATCTGATTACTATTCGTTGTTGGTTGTTCAAGTTGGCAGTTGCAAAATAACGAAAGTCCAAAGGCAATCAAAAGAGACTTCAGGGCTCTGGAACAATTGATAGAGGGATCAAGAGCACAGGAAGCAATTTCCTTGATTCTTCCTGTAACAAGAAATAATATTTATTGGAATAGGGAAATCTGCTAGTCAGGTCATTGCATGGCTCTGAGGTTGCTATCAGCAGAAAAAATTTGTGTTTGTTGACCATGGGATGATCTATTCAACACATGATCTACTGACACCTGATAGGTTGCACCTGTTGAAGAGGGGAAAAAGAGTTCTAGCACAGGAGTGCTAGTGGGACTTGTTGACAGAGCTTTAAACTAGCTTGGAAGGGGGAAAGGGACAAAATCAGGCTGGCCAGTGAGGAGCAAGGGGACAGTGCATCAAAACTTGAGGAAACTAGCACTTCCTCAATATGGCTCAGGCGGTGTTGGCTATGATACAGAACACCTGCAATATTTGTACACTAATGCCTGCAGCGTGCGGAACAAACAAGAGGGGTCCAAAGCTGTGGTCCAGTTCCAGAGATTTGACATCATTGGCATACGTGAACCTGGTGGGATGAGTCCTGTGAGTGGAGTGCCCTGTGGAGCAGTTACACATTCTTCAGGAGAGATAGGTGGGGCAGAAAAGGTGGAGGGGAGGCACTGTGTGGAACAGAAGGTTAGAATGTATGGAGTTCACGTGTGGCAAAGACACAGTTGAGAGTCTCCTGATAAGAATCCAGGGGTAAACAAATAGTGTGGATGATCACCATGGGAATCTTCTATAGGCTACCTAGCAAGGACAATGACACTGACAAACTACGTTTTGAGGTACTAAGGGACACTTCCATGTTACCCTCCCTTGTCCTTATAGGGGACTTCAGCTTGTCAGAAATGACCTAGGATCATCACTCAGATGGCACAGCCTGGGGCAAAAAATTCCTAAAAAACCTGGATTACAACTTTATGGTACAGATCTTAAGGGAGTTGACTCAGGAAGAGGTCCACTTTGATCTGGTGCTTGTCAGCACAGAGGACCTCATAGGCAAAGTGAAGATTCATGGCCGTCTTGGCCACAGAGATGGTGGACCAATTGAGTTTAAAATCTCTGCTGACTGAAGTGCCAGGAAAATCTCAGCTCTGGTCACGAGGAGAACAGACTTCACCCTGCTTGGAGAATTATGGAGTAAGGTCCCTTTGGAAATGGTTTTGCAGGTACCAGGATCCATTAGTGCTGCTCACATCTTAATAACCTCCTAAGGGCAGAGGGGCAGGCAATTCCCAAATGTTGGAAGTCAAGACCATGAGGTAGAAGGCCATTTTGGCTGAGCAAGAATCTTCTCTAGGAAATGAAAGTGAAAGTGAAAAAAGAAGGAATATGCCCAGTGGAAACAGGGTGACAAGGTGAAAAGGGTGCCTAATTCTGCATCTGGGATGAGACAAGCATAGGCATAAAACCTGAGGAATGAGATGCTGGAAAGAAGCACTGTGGAAAAAGACCTGGGGGTCCTGGTCTGTGCCAAGTTGAACATGAGCCAGCAGTGCCCTGGCAGCCAGGAGGGCCAACCCTGTCCTGGGGGCATCAGGCATAGCATGGCCAGCTGGGCAAGGGAGGGGATTGTCCTGCTCTGCTCTGCTCTGCTCTGGGGCAGCCTCATCTCCAGTGCTGGGGGAAGTTCTGGGTGCCACAATAATATAAGAAAGATATAAAGCTATTAAAGTGTGTCCAAACGAGGGCAATGAAGATGATGAAGGGCCTTGAGGGGAAGCTGTATGAGGAGTGGTTGAGGTCATTTGGTCTGTTCAGCTTGGAGAAGAGGAGAGTGAGGGGAGACCTCATTCCTCCTGAGGGAAGAGGAGAGGCAGGCATTGATCTCCTCCTTGCGGTGCCTAGTGACAGGACTCAAGGGAATGGCCTGAATCTGTGTCAGGGGAGGTTTAGGCTGGATGTCAGGAAAAGGTTCCTCACCCAGAGGGTGGCTGGGCACTGAAACAGGCTCCCCAGGGAAGCCTGACAGAGCTCAAGAAGCATTTGGACAACACCCTCAGGCACCACTTGGGGATGGTGCTGTGCAGGGCAGGGAATTGGGCTTGATGATCCTTGAGGATAATCTAAGTCAGTTTATTCTGTGAATTTGTAATTCTGTGACTCCACACCTTAGAGCTTTACCGGTGTACACATTTTAGCTGATCTTTGATTACTCACAGAGTATATATAAATGTGTGGAGAGGAATCTATTTCAATCAGTTCTCCAAATTTGTGTATTTAATTACATTTTGTATCTTCTTAAGCTTTCTACATATTAGATAGGTAATGAGAAATTCCACCATATGGCAATATGCCCTGGACACCTCCTTCTCTCCGCAGTAATTGTACAGAGAGATTATGAACATCATCCACCACTGTTTTCTGAGGCAAAAAGAAGCTTCTTACAAAGCTGATATGCACAATAAAGCAAG
This sequence comes from Zonotrichia leucophrys gambelii, assembly GCF_028769735.1. NCBI lineage: Eukaryota > Metazoa > Chordata > Aves > Passeriformes > Passerellidae > Zonotrichia > Zonotrichia leucophrys. Next base: position 77,757,753 of record NC_088169.1, read on the forward strand.
AATAGATCTGTCACCACTGTGAAGCTTGCATAACATCAAACTTACTAAACCTGTGAAATAGTCCCTCTTGGGTGCTCTCATCTCTTCTGAAACACTGAAAATATCTGTTACTTGGTTGAAAAAGGCAGGAATAATTCAGCTATTTATCTTTTATTTTCAGTTAAAAGGTCAGTATAGCAAGTGAAAACTTCTGGAATGAGTCTTGTTCTTTCTCTCTTCTGTTTCCAACCAATAAGACAAAATCCTTCAGAGTAGAATTGTCCCCTCTGATAAAAACTGTTTTCCAGGCTCAACACATCCAAATGCTTTAAACTAAGTCTGTGGACAAGCTAAAATTCTGTGTTTTAGCTGGAATGGCTCCTGCTACTAATCTGAAGTCTTTAAATCATTGCAGAACTCTGCATGGTTTGTCTGAAAGACTGCTGATTTTAGCACCAGAGGCTGTTGCCAAGGTCCCACTCTTGGCAAGTAAAAAGATCTGGGAAACCTATATTTGATTTGTTTTTATTTTTCCCTAGACTTCAATTGCAAATAACATTTACAGCACTTAAAAAAAGCTCTAGCGTCTACAGGACTCAATATTACTTCAGGTTTCATTCATGTAGCAGTAAGGTGTCCAACATTATAGATGTAAAAAGACAGACCTTACTATTTGCTTGATGATCAAAGATATGAAAAAGGTTGAACTTCACTGGTTTGTCCATTGTACCAAATATGGAGATAAAACATGTAATTATTACTGGGATCATTTTCCATCTTCTCATATTAAGATGATGCTTCATGAAGTTTTTAAGGAATTATCTGGAAAACTGAAAGAATAACAAATCCTTCACTGTTCCAAATTAGAGAGAGAGGTGTGGAAGAGACTAAGCTTGTGAGGAATTATCTGAAATGTAGGGAAAGCATGTGGTTCTTTAGAACGACATGAGGAAAAAACTGCAGAGAGAATGCATCTGTAGGTACTTGTATGTGTGCCCAATGTCTTTCCAACAGTCACATGGTCTCATGGGAAAACTCGGAATGTACATTACAGAAAGGAGTTTGATGCTCATATGTCAGTACCACTCTTCCTCTGGAATAAACTACAAAAAGTATGTACATTTGGTGCATTCTCTTTTCTCTGGTTTGGTTTTATTAAATATTTGGTGAAAAATCAGCAACATAATTCAGGAGGGATGTCTGGGAGGAGGACTGTTCTCTATCCTAATGAGTAAGAGAAAAACAGAGCAGAAAAAAAAAACCCAAAAAACCAAGAAAGAGATCAAGCACAAAGTCTACTAAATTAATCATAATCAGGTAGGTGGAGTTATTTGTAAATGGTCCCATTATTATGCACTTTGGGTCAGTCTGTCATTTAACTGCATTCTCTTATTCGACTCCTGCTTCTATGAAAGACTATTATGCATTCCAAAGATGGCTTAAAACCAGAATCCTTTAGTCAGCATCTGTTAGAACATTTTGCTTTTTCCTCCCTTCTTGACCAAGGGAAACCATTATTAGTTCTGAAGTTATCCTGATTTCCACCAAAAAATATATTTAATTTACTCATAGCAGTTTCTTGTACACAACATATATATTTTCCACTCAGGTTTGCCAGAAGGGCTTCTTTCTAAGAAGTTACTGTGATCAGCAAAAAAAGTAGAGGAAGAAAATGAGTCTATGCATCCTCTGAATTTATATTAATTCACAACTGTAAAATAAAGATCAGAAGGACCCATCGTAAAAGACAATGAGTACTTGAAGCTTCTGCTCCAGGTAATGAATGCATAACTTTGTGCAAGGCAGGGTCTTCTAGTGCAGGCTGCCCAGGGCTATATCCAGCTAGGTTTTGAAAAAGTCCAGGGATGAAGGCTTCACACAACATCTCTGAACACTTATCCTATTGTATGACTACCCTCACTGTAAAATAGGATCTGTTTGCTCTTTTGTTTTGTTTGTTTGGATTTTTTTTCCCTTGTATGATTCCTGCTAAATTAAAGACTTAATACACCAATTTAGTACTGACCCTCAGACCAAAGATATGAGATTTGATTTAGGAGAAAAATCCTTTTTGTTCTCTGTGTTTATGTGCATGTGCACTCACTGCCTGTATTTATGGCACCAGATATAAACAGTTCTTTCCAGGAGTACAGGAACAGTACATAACAAACCAGGGCTCCAGGAGTGCCCTGTCAGTAGCTGTCCTCTTCTGCCTTCCTTCCATAATGTGATTTTCATAGAAAGGAGGATTCAGGCGTATAGGTCAGATAGGTGTTTATCAAGTATTGTACCCCTATGCTTTGGTTAGGAAAAGGAGTTTCCAGCCTACAGCTGCAGGTCAGTTTGGAAGTGTCCAAAGGGAGCACCTGACTGAGAGGACTGCAGGTGCTGGTTTGTTCTTGCTGTGCTGAGAATTCTGGTGCTGACTAAGACTCCAGATGTCACCTACAGTTTGCCCTTAAAATATGAATTGGTAGAACATTGTTTCACCTGCAATATAAGCCTTTTTTCAGAAAGATTTATGCTCTAAATCAAGTGTCTTACAGCATGGCTTCTTGTTTTAGGAGAGTTTAAAGCATTAAAAGTACATTTTGTGTCTCAAAGAAACAAACAAAGAAAACCTGCTTGTTTTACAATACAGCCCTTTTTGCCCTGATTTGGTTTTGGGTTTAAGCTAGGTTTTTTAAATTTGTTTATTTTTGGCTAGTCTCAATCTGACAGTTTTCAACAAAAAAACAAACAAACAAAAACAAACAAACAAAATTGGATTGGAAAGAAACAATTTTTTAAGGATTCTTCTCTTTCATCTTAGCAGTTCTGTAGAATCCACACCTGAATATATGCTTGTGCACATATAGATAAGCCAAATTCTGGACTTACATATTTATTCTGTTTTATTTTTTGTGAAAACTTTGTGAAATCTGTGTGTCATTCTACTTCATACTATTTAAGGTTTTGACATTTCAGTGTTTTCAGTTGAGGGAAAACCTTTACCTACTCCTGCTTAACTTGATAGCATAGTGTCAGAAGTTCTTTAGCACCCTCAGCTTCAACAGAATATGCAATATTTTATCATCTCTATGTGCCAAATGAGTAAGGACAGAGACATTAATTATGATAGGCTTTGATTTATTTTGTTAAAAAGGCAACATTGCATGCATGCAAAATATCTCAATAAGTTTGTCAATAAAAAAGAGATTGTAGATAGGTGGATCAGTCTGAGAGTCAAACCAGGAGCCTGTAGGTCTTCTCATTTGAAGGAAGGTCGGGTAAAAAATGTTTCCAAACCCTCATGGTTGTACAAACTGCTACTCTAGGACTATTATCAGTGAACTTACTTTTTCCACCAGCCAAATATAATCTATAATATTTGATTTACTTAAGCTGAGTTAAAAATCAGGTATTAAATAATATTTGCTCTCTTCTAGTCTGCAGTTAGTGGAGAATTTGAGATACTAACATACAGTAAAAAAGGGAGAAATACAAATATATAGGGCAGAACCAGATGCATTATGACTTGGAGAATACTTAAAACTAGAAATTTGGTACTACAAACTTGACACAATGATCCAAAACAGAGAATCTAGATAATTGCAGGCAGTCATGGCATTTAAATTTACCCGAGAAAATGGCATCATATCACAAAAAGAGAAAAATTAGAAAAAACCCTCACATTTTCTTATGAAACAATGTACTTAAAGCATGAAAATTCTGAGAAAAATGATTAAGATATCCTTCCTTTCTCCCCATTTTTCCTTTCCAGACCCATAAAGAAGTTCTCAGATAAAGCTGAACAGAAAAGTCAAAAAGCACCTATTTAAAATATTTAGAATGTGAAATTTTACTCTCCTTCCTATATTTATGTGGAAGCCAACCTTGGGAGAAAATTGGGAAATAGGTCTGCAGCTTTTTTTTCGTGGTATTTTTTTCAGCAGGGGAACATTTATATCAGATGGAAATATCCTTTTCCTAGGAGTTGTTTTCAAGGCCATGATGTCACCTGCACCTAGGAGTAAAATGTGCTGTGTGAGGTCTTAAGGGTGTGTGCTCATGGATACAGGCATGGCTGTTCTCAGCATATGCTGCAAATCTGAAAGACATCTGTAATTAATATCTTCCAGGGGATAATTGTACAAAGGACCCTCTGTTCTGTCCCCTTCCATCACTGGAGCCAAAGAATACTAAACATTAATAGTGACACTTTATGCTGAAAAAATACTTTATACATAGCACCTTTGTTCTAAAGGCATGAGGCATTGCATTATTGTCAATGAGCTTCACTGAGCATCCTTTCCTTGGAAAACTTATTAGTTAAAATCCTAAACAGTGGTTCAGCAGGATTCCTCTCATTGTCTAAATGCCCAGCAGATTTTGCATCCTTGCAGAATGGACAGGGGCTTTTATTAACAGGTTTTTGGACTATGTCTCTGATTTTGGCTTTCTAAAATAAGGTCTTTCAGGACCTGATAATGCCCATGTTTTCTACTCTAAAAGAAATAAGACCATATCCAGAGGAAAGTATATAATGAGAAACAACAGTGGAGCTTTAGAGAGATTCTTCAAAGCAGCAGTGTCCTAGGCCTTAGCCAGCATTCAAGCCATCACTGTAAATTTTCCATGGGATGGCTAAAAATTAAAGTGAGTTTGAAAAGATTGATCTGACATGGACATTGCTGACTGCTTCACTTGCTCACAGGACTGGAGGTCGCAAAGAAATAAATGTTCCTTTTTTTTGGAATTATAGATTTATTCAGTAAATTAGGTCCTGTCACCAGTCATATTATGAATTTTGTAATGATTTCTTTTTCTTGACTTTCTTAAATTTTGCTTTCTTAAAATTATCACCTTTCTTTAAAAAAAGCTTCTAATGATTCAAAAGCATTTTGTAATCTCAGTATTAAAATCCAATCTATTTTACCATCTTTGTTTCTAACCTCATTATTTTTAAGGAAGATATTGGCTTCAAGAGATGAAAATTGCTTTGCCACAGAGATGTGTGGAGAGTAAATGAGACCTTTGGAGATACAATCTATTCTGCTATTGCCTTTCTACAAAGCATTTAGAATTAGTTCTTTTCTAGTATAGGATGTTGGACTGATCCTTGGTCTGGTATGCAAATGACGTGTCCCTGAAAGGGCTCCACTAAGGTCCCAGAAAAGACAGAGGAAAATTTTATTTTTTCCTTCCTTTGATCCTTCCTTCCTCCCTCCTACTCTATCCCCTTCCCCTTCAATTTCCAGACAGCGCCCTAAATTGATTGCTGGAGTGAAACTTTATTTGTTTAACAATTGCTACCTCACACTCAGCTCTGGCTCTGTTCCATTCCACTCCTCAGCCTGGTCCTGCTTCTTGCATCTCTCTGCTGCTCCCTCCCCTCTGCAGCACTGCCACAGCTGGGACAAAAGCTCCATTTTTAACCCAGCACAAACCAGTTGTGCCTAAGCAGAGCAGTACTACATAAAGTGTGTCTGTAGCTGAGACAACTTGTCTGTATCTATGACTTCTATCCATTGTAATTACTGTAAGCAGTTAGGCTTAATTTTTTCCTGACTTATGACTTCCTTTTTTCCAGTGGGTGCTTGGGGCTTTCTGGAGTTTTCTTATCCCCTTCTTAGCAGAGAAGTGGCTTTGCTCTATTTTTGAAAAATAAAATTAAAAAAGCAAACAAACTCACCTTAAAACCAAACAACCATTCTTTACAGTATTTCCAGACTTGGAGTCTGGAATGTGTAGACACTGGAGGCCATTTGGAAAAGACAAGCTGGCCTTACAATTGCAGGCATTTGAGAGCTTGAACCATGAAGTCAGAATGTGGATACCTCTTGCTTGAGTCCTCTGTTCTGAAGTTGGCCACGTGTGTCTCCCATATTACAGATGATTCTTGGGTCATTGGACAGTGTCATCCTCCTTTTCCCCTCCTCACCTACCTACAATTCTCTATCCTCTCCCTGCCCTGCCCACTGGCCACATATCTTCTGTCTATAGTGATTTCAGATCAAGGGAAAAACATTTTAGGATTGATAGATTTAACTGTTCAACAGTTAAATAAGATAATAATTTTTGGACTTTTGGACTTTTTTTTATCTTCTGGACTGAGTATCCTTGATACCTGCTGGAGTTTTGAGGTTTATTATAAACTGCATTCTTTTTCTCCTTAAAATATTTCAACCTTGGAAGTTCTCAGACACAGTTTTTCAAGACTGAAAACCTTATTCAGTGTTTAAAATATAAATAAAATAACAGATATTTTCTACAAAAACCATTAAAGAAAACACCTATTAAATTATCCTGTGACTTCCTTCCAAGGCTTCTGTTAAACTGTCATACTTCTTTAGGCTTTCTATCATCCCTTTTCAACTCAATGCTCTTTGTGTGAGACAGGAAGAGATGATCAACATTTTTGGAAAAAGAATAAGCTTTCTAGAGCACAATGCAAACTTGTTTGAGTAATAACAGGATCTCAAACTGTAATCTTGCCAAAGCCCACTATTTTAAAATCTCATTGACAATGCCAGATTCTGCAATCCTGGAGATGTCTAGGTAACACCTGAATAGAGCCACATCAAGTACTTCTCCACTTTTCTGCCAGGTACTACCCAGTTTACAGGAGGAGATGGGACTGTCTCTGCAGTTTATTAAAAGTTCTGCACCACCAAGTGTGTTGTTTCTCTAAGTTTGTTACACAAGTTTTTTAATAAATCAGTTCTTTGCTGCAATTCTTATATGTCTCTCTCTTGCTCTGGTGAAGTAGGCTGATGTTCTTTCCAGGAACTTCCAGGCTCTCCAGGAGCCAAAATCCCATAATTCAGGAGTAAGGGAGCAAAGGAGAAAGTGCTAATGGGGACCTGGGACTGCAATGGGAGAGTCCAGAATACAACCTGATGTGGGGTGAGTACTGTAACTCTTCCTTTATCAGGAATCTTCAACTGGGAACCTAGCTTTCAGCTTTTAAAAAGTAAAATGGATGCTTTTAAGAATAGTATCAAAATCAAACTACTATGGGGGTAAATATATTTATATTTCCATTAAAATGTTAATCACTAAGTATATTTAATAAAGTTTTAGTATAAAAACACTCTAGGCAAGTGCAAGGAGAAGCAGAAGGAATACTTCAAGTTGGTTAAGGAAAATATTTGCATTCTGGTAAATGAAACAGAAGAGTTTTGAAGATGAAGAAAAGCTCTAGTGAAAATCAATTATTTGTAAACAACAACAGCATTAAAAATATGTCTGCTTACAGGACTGATTAAATTAGGGGGAAGAAACCACCAAAAACTTGAAAAAGTAAAAAAAATTGCAAAAATATCAAAGAGATTGATTCACGTTGTCCTTCAATTTTTATTAAAAAAGCAAAAAAGTATTTGGAAAAACGGAATATTTTGTTTTGGATTAACCTGGATGATTTACTTGCTCAAGACACGTTTTTACAGGCCTGCCTGTGCAGAGCATTGGGAATTATTCCCACCCCAGTACTGGGGATTGTACCTAAAACAGGTCTAAACTGACATTTCCCAAGATCTGCTCAAAAAATGGAGACCAAACTGAGAAGGATTTAAAAAAAACCAAAATTGCACAGCAATTGGCAGGTGACCTTTGGGGTCATGCAGTTCATTTTCTGTCAGCGATTCAGATACTCAGGATATCTTGTTCAGGATAACAAGGTACAGCACAAAAACTGTGAACCCTGCTTAAACCTCAATAGAGGCTTTAGCAGAAAGAATACTATAATAATATTTTTCTTTAGACAAAATGATGTGAAAGTTAATTAATTTTTCAGTGCTTTATGATTTGTATTTTTTTTTTCTCCTGTAAGTGCTATTCATGTGTTTATTCACATGGATCTGAACAGGCTGAACTTGATATGAAAGGGAATTTTCATGTACCATGTTAAGCATGTAGGCCACTGTTCACAACATGAGCATATTATCAGCTGTATTTGTTGAAGGGACAAACCAAAATGGAACAAAATTCACAACTGGAAACTGTAAACTCAGTCTCAATACTAGAGCTGACTTCTGATTAGAAATAGTTCTTTGTGTTCAGTTTTGGGTCTATACTCCTGAGCTTCATAAAACTAGAAAAATCTGCCAAAGCAGAATTAATTTTATTAATAGCGTCATTTGTTACTACCAAATATTGAATTACAGAAAAATCAAAGTTTAAAAGCACTTTTCATATGAAAGTTTCATATTTCTGAGTCATTAAGTTTAACACAATTAAATTTTTAACAGATAATTTTTATAAGACCTATTTGTTTTTATGCTGAAATTACCTTGTAGGTGCCTTACAAAATTTAAGAGCAGCTGTAGCCATATAACAATTGAAATTTATTAACCCTATGCTGCCTATGAAGCTGTCCTCATCAAGCTGCCTATTGAATAACAATTTGTCATGCAGCAGTACTGTGCTGGCGTATTTTCTCTTTTTCTAGAAGGCCTGGAAAATTTGTTTCTGTCTTTTAACTTTTATCAGCTATAAAAGAAACCAGCATTTGGCACTTTTCAGGCTGCTCCTAATGCACCATGTCTTTCTTTCACAATGAGTCTGTCTAAAGCTTTGTCCCACTGAAATTATTTGATAGACCTCAGAAGTAGAGCTCAAATGCAGTTATGAATTTGCTGACCTTTCAACACATTCAGCAACTGCAGGCAGACTAATCAGGTCGACCACTTTAATCCCATCACATCGAATGTGTCCTCATTAAGAAATTAAGAGGAAAAGCCTCTTGTTCTAGACAGAAACATACTTCAGTGTTACATATGAATGTAGATACACGACGTAAATACTATATGAATTTTTGTGTATGTATACATACACACACAGCAATACATACAGGAAATGATAAAACAGAAACTTGGAAATATGAAGTTCATTACATATCTACAAACAAAATGCAATTCATTAACCACTGACATTCAGGCTTAGGAAATAAAACCAGAAATATGTAATAACTGCAAGACCTTTCTATCACTTTCTCTGTTTTAAAGCCCTCTGAAAGATAAATGGTTACTGTTGTGTTGATTGTTATCTGCCTTCAGTTGCCCATTTAAATTCAGTGAAATGATACCTGTCTGTACTTGATACTTGAAGTAAGAACATCTTTATTGTGCTTTGCCTGTTATTGCTTTTCGGTATCCTGCTAGAGCTGAGAATTCTCAGCTGACAAGTCCCTTTGTGCTCAGTTCCACATAAGCCTCCAGTAAGACACATCTCTCCTCCCCAAAAGTTCATAGACTAAATGAAAAACTGACTAAAAGAAAAAAAAAAAGATTGAAAAAAAGAAAAAAAAGTTTGAATAAAATATCATCATTGTTTTATGGGTATGGAGAGAGATTAGCAGAAGGAAATGAGACTTGCTCTTCAGTGCATACACAGTGAAATCAAGAACTGACTTTAGATCTCCTGTTTTGCTAGTGCCATCAATACAAGACCCTCAATCCTATCTTTGATTTAACTTTCTTTTATACTTTCTCCCTTCACCTGCTGTTCAATATCAGGGGTTCAGATGCTACAGAATGACAAGGTGAGCATACAAATATGCAAGGTTGTAGACATAACCAAGATAATTAACATGGAGAGGCATGCTCAGCATATTTTTACTTTTTCTCCTCACAGATAAAGTCTTTCTTGACTTTGAATTTAAGAACAGGTACTATATAGTATTCCTGCTGCAATTAATTGATGAATAAATTTTCCCCCTTGAGTTTCTTCTTTGCCTGGAAACCTGCCACTGTGCAACCTAAATATGTATATCTGAAATAGGGAAAAGAATAAAGAGAAAGATAGAAGGGCAGGAGGGGGGAAGGAGAAAAAGAGAAGAACTAGCTGAGAGGTGTCAGTTACAGTATTTGTATTCTGAGTTTATTCTTCTAACCTCACTTGAAATTCTACAGAAATTTGGTGCTTCAGTTAAAACTGACCTTAGGCACTTTCAACTCACATGATGATTATTTGCTCAGAAGTTCACAAAAGGTCTATCTGACTGTGGCAGTATTACAGGAGGTCATATTTTTTCAAAGAGGAACAATTCTTGAACATTTTTTTACAATCCAGTGTGCAGAAATAAGCAATATCAATATCAACCACATTTACCCATACACTCCCCTTGCTTGTTTTTTTTTCATTACTGTTTCTTGAAGACTTTACAAGAAAATGCCACACTTTTTAAACAGTAGAATTCTTCATGTCTTCTGTTACAATACAGCAAATTTTTGATAGATTATAATATTACATTCTAAGATTTTAATTTCACAATGTGAAGTTTTGGAACCAATAACAGTAACATGTAATTAATATTTTAAGTGTTTGGGATCTTTAAATAATACATAGGCCCATTGTGCTGGAACTTGAATATGTACTGATAAGTTTCTGATGTAGTTGCATTTGAAAATGAGAGATAATCATCCAAACAATGAATCTATGCAAGATATTGATAAATTTATGCACATATATGTATACACATACATATAAAACAATGAGAACATGTTTTAGAATAATAGTGCAGTTATTTTTAGTCAAAAGCTGAGATATTGTTCTAATCAAACATATTTGACCCCATTAAAAGTGTCTTCCCATTGTTTAGAACAATGTAAATTGTACACAAGTATGAAAGCTGTTGAAATATAAGGATTGAAATTTGAAATTTAAAGACTTTTCATAGCTAGCTTTCTGAAGCTAGTCAATTGAGCACAAATAAGTGAGGCAGATATGTGAAGCTATATACTGTTAAAGAAACAGAAGGTACCCTATACTACAGATCAGAAATAAGGAGGCAGACAATAAAATAGAAAAAATCCAAATGGAACAAAGTATTTTCAACAAACTAAGAAATGTCTGTGGAGCTCATTACCACAAGATACAAACAGGAGAAGAGATAGATGGAAATCAAATAAAGGTGGGGAATGTATGTGAATTAGAAGAAGAATTCTGTCAGGAATTAATGCTTTTGAAAGGATTTCAATGCTTTTCAATTATGATTCTTCAGGAGTTTAAATGGAACAGGAGTTAGAAAGGAGACTCTTCCAGGTGATGATTAGCCTCTAATTGTCTGTAACAGGGATTTTCTGAAATTGCTTAGTGGCATAGGAAACTAATGGAAAACATAAAACCACAGATTTTATCTAGAATGGTGTCTGGTGTTATCATATTTGGAAAATTTAAATTTTTTCCTGATTCTTGTCAGTTACCAGTATCGATTAGAAACAATGATTTTTAAAATAATGTATAAACATTAACATTTTATTTTTGTTATTGCTACTAAGATCTCTGGATGGCAGAAAATATTCTTCCTGTTAATTATAGGCTAGATTAAGACAGGGAGGAAAACCCAGAGGGCTGCACTAAGTGCAATGTTTATTTTTCATCATCTGGAAGAGTAATTAGAAATATTTGTATCACTTTTGCTAACCTACCTGCAGTTTTTTCATGCATACATCATATCCTCCTGCACTTTTTTTCCTTTCTTGAAAGAAATAGTCAAAGACTCCTCCCTAGAGAAGCTCTAATGCTTTTTTCACATTCCTGTTTGAAGTAGAATGATATCACAGAAAATGGTAATCCTCATCTATCATTCATTTGTATAAAAAAATTGAATAATTTTGGAACAATTTCCTAACCTGATTCCTTTACTTTTATAGTGTTTTGTTTGTCTTTCAGCTGCTACCAAAAGCTAGATCTGTAAAATGGGGAAAAGCAAAATTAATGGGGTGAGCTGTTGGAAAGGATGACGGGTGAGATCTCTTTTCTAACAAAAAAAGGTTTTGATGGAAGAGATATAAAGTTCTTTGGTACATGGCACCACAAACTGTTTACACAGGTGTTTGAGGTTATATGTGAGCATATCTACACCTTCAGTGGCATGAATTAGGGACAAATAGCAGATTCTGCATCTGGGAAAGTGTAACCCTGGATGTAGACATGTAGGCTGGGGGACGAGTGGCTGGAGTGCAGCCCTGTGGGAAGAGATCTGAGGGATCTGGTTGATGCTGAGCTCAACATGAGTCAACAATGTGCCCTGGCAGCCAAACGAGCTGCCAGAATCCCGGGGTGCATTAGGGACAGTGCAGCTCCCTGGCGGAAAGGTGTGACTGCCCCACTACACACAGCACTGCTGCAGCCTCACCTCTAGTGTGTGTGTGTGTGCTCTTTTGGACTCTATGATATAAGGATATAAAAATATTGTGTCCAAAAGATGTCAAGGAAGATGGAGAAAGGACTAGAAGATGCAATTTAGGAGTAGAGGTTGAGGGTACAAGTTTGTTCAGCTTAGAGGAAATTGAGGGGTCATGTCTTTGCTGCCTAAAACTTGCTAATGAGGGGGAGAGAAGAGGGCTTCCCTGCTGTCCCATGATAGGAGGTGAGGGATGTCTTAAGTCTGTCAGGTGAAGTCCAGATTGGATATTTGGAAAATATCTTCCCTGAGAAGGTGGCCTAGCACAGGAAGGAATTCCCCAGGATAGTGGTTCTTGGCCCTGTCCGTACCTGTCAGTGTTTGAGAAGAATTTGGACAACATTCTCAGACATGTAGCTTAACTTTGAGGTTGTCCTAAGTGGAATCAGGGAACATCAACCCAAAGTTCTTGATTGGTCCCAGCATATTCAATGATATAATGAAGGCTTTTTTGAACTAAATGGAAAGATGAATGGAAAAAAATGTGGAGACAATAGAGTCTAAATAGAAAACTTATCTGAGTAACATGTTTAAGACATTTATAAAATCATTTATATTCCTGATAAAAAGGGAGACTAAAAATGTTTATCTGAACACTGTTGAGAGTAATTAGCATTCTTGTATCAAACTTCACCTCCTGTTCACTCTTCCAAGTAACACCTGTTATTTATGGCAAGCTTTATAGAAGTCATTGCTTTCAGATAGCACCAGCATAAATTCATCTGCTCTTCCTCAGGCTCCATTTCAAGCTTTATCAAATAAGAACTGGAGAGAGGGGCTTTTTTCCTTATATTCCCACATAATTCTTTCTTCTGCAGAAAAGATCAATCAACTGGCATTACATTACTCTTGATATTGATACCATACCATTTTGTGAGGAAAAAAAATAATTCAGCTTTAAGCAAGGCCATAAGTCTTGTTCAATTAGTTCCACAGACATAATGGCTAATGAGATCAGGAAATGCTTGTGCAAAGGAATAGCTCCAGAGAGCTATTAATGTGAATAGAGTAAGGTTCATGTCTGGGGCTATTGCATACTGCTTTGAAAGGAGCCACCTCTTCTCTCCTACTGGAGACAGAGGCTCGCCTTGCTTTGAAATGTGTTGAGACAAAAGACTTTCAGAGCATGTGGACTTGATTAAGAAAGGCAGGAAATATCCACATAACTTATTTGTATTTTGTTGCAAGAATTGCCCTGCTTGATTTAATGTGTAGTATTTTTCCTGTACTTCTGGGTACTTTATACTTTGAAAAGATGCCTGTTCACTCACTGGGCTCACTGTATAGCTGAGGCTGGAAGGGTTCTCAGGAAGTCTCTGGTCTAAAGTCCTGCTCATAGCAGGGGCTGCTATGGGCTTGGACCAGCTGGAATGCAGTTGTATCCTGAAAATCTTGATCTATTGAGACACTGTACTACCTCCCTTGGCAATCTGTGCCATGGCTTCTCATGGGGAGCAATCTTCTCAGCATAGCCCTCTGAACAGCTCACGTGTACACTTGTATCCGTTTTCTTGTGTGAAGAGCATGGATCTGATGTCTTGGTTACTCACAATAAGTTACTGAGAGCTGTTGTTATGTTGTCTAAAGTCATTCTGCTCCTGGCTGACAAAGCCCAGCTCCTCTACCCTCTCCTTACCCGAAAAGTGCTCCAGCCTTCATAGTCTCCATGGTGTCCCCTGAAATCCCTCCAGCTTTTCCATGTTTTTCCTATACTGGGTACACCACACTGAATGTATCAGTACTGTGCCCTCAAAATCCTTAATTGGAACATCTCTAACTTGTGGCCAAAGTTTCTTTTAATTTTTTGTTTTGTTTCGTTTTGTTTTTGTTTTTTTTCCCTTTTTGCGTTTGTTGGTTTTAAAGTAAAATTTAATGTATTTAATTTATATCTCAGCCATAATCCACTTGGTCCTCATCTAAGCCACTTGGAAGAGAGTCACTCTCTTCTACATTAAAAAGTGGAGACATGGGAATGCAGTTATGGCCAGTGTTCTCCAGAGAACCTAAGATAATATTTATTTTCAGCCGAATCAGCAATTTAAAGTTCTTGTCATATCCAAGAAAAAATTTTCCAACCTATTTTCTGGCCTTTTGTGTCACATCAAGATCCATGTGTTTGAAAATTAATTATAATTTTCAAAAGGAATAGGCATTTGTTGCCAGCCTTTAACTTTCACGAAATAGAAACCTAAAGAAAGGGAATTTGGTCTTCTTAGGTGAAAATAATATAAATATTTACACTATGAGCTGAATTTTGATTTCCATTTGATCCTTGCATTGCAGTTAGTTGTATAATGGAGTTTATCATGACTTGAGGGCAGTTATTGTCTCACAAAGTATCATTTTACCTGTAACAATGCATGAAGAAAATATATTGTTTTAATCATGTAGTGCTTCCTGAAGCTTTGTAGACCTCATTCTTTGATTTCATGCTTACTCTAAGCTATCCAACAGAACAAATCAAAGGTAATGATGTAAACAAAATTTAAGTTCATAAAAAGCACTTGAGTGTTGAGATTCTTGACATTTCATAATTTTTGTTGTTATTTTCAGAAAGGCTGATTTTCAACCAGTAGTATAAAAATAAATTACAAAAAGTTAGGGTTGTCTTCTCTTTTTCTTCTTTTTAGCACACTAAGAGATAGACTTGGCAGATATAGTAAGAAAAAAGAAGGTTTTTTTACCCTCATGAATGTGTAAAATGTAAACAATGGGACTGTGAGTTAATTTCACGTTGCATCATTTTTACACTAACATTAATTTCATGATTTTTTTCTTGATTTGCCATTCATTATGGAGATTGCTGCCATGGTCAGAATAACTCTGTGAGGTCATATTCTGTAATGGGTAATTTCTGCAGCAGGGAAAACAAGTGGCAGTGGCAATAATTTGACAAACGATATGTAAACCAGTATAGTTACTATTTTTTTAATCATTACATAGTCTACAGTGTAAATCCCCCCTTTTTGAAATAAGACACTAAGAAAACTGTGTATTTGCTGTTTAGCAGCTTCAAAAATAACCCAACGAATCTGGGGTTTTGGGTCAACAACTTCTGTCTGTGCTTTTAAATACTTGCCTAAGCTGGACTTGTCTTTAGGAAAAGAAACCCCCAAAATCAATATAATCCAATTGGCCAACAAATTCATCTTGAAAGCAGCATTTTAGAATAAACACTTTTCTATGTTGTTTAAGGTTTTTTGATAACATGGCACCTAAAATCAATACTTTTTACCTTTGCCCATAACAAAAATAATAAAGAGATCCATGCTTCGTGGTGAAGCCAAGTCAGAGTAGTGCAATATTAATACATTCATTTCAGTTCTGCTGTGCTCCCTGTCCAGGCAGGCAGAGTACAAAGCAACTGGGAAGTGTTTGAACTGATCTTATCATGACAGCTGCTTAGGAGTACGAGGTACAGTGGTCCCTTTAGGTACAATAGATGCAGAATAATCACAAAAACTATTGTGAGGCATTTACCAACATGTTTAGCAAGTACTGCATCCTTTAAAACACCTGAAAACTTAAAGCAATGTTTGTGTATTAAATGGTGGCCATAAATATAATTGTATGCCTACAAAATAGCTTATTTCTTGTGCTTTCCAGGGAGGTAGCATTCTGAAAATTTTTTTCAAGAATGTTGAGTCGTGTTGTGTCTTTTAAAACCTTTGACATAAAAAAAAATAATTCAGCATCTTAAAACCCAAGTTGGTCATTAACACACTATTTTTAGAGCCCAACAAACACATTTTACTTTCAGCTTAGCTGGTGAATCTTACAACTCCTGAACTTGCTGTAACTGTACACTGTTACAGCTTCCAAGGAGACTAAATATTCTAAGGTCTTACTGGCTTGATTCTGTTAAAAAAAGAACAACACACTTCTCTTAGTGGAATTTGTATTTTGACATATGTTGTTAATTAATCACTAAAGAGAACAATTACATCTAATTTAGATAGCCTCGCATCACAAGAATTTTTCCTCTTAGATCATGAAAATGTTTTGAATATGTGTGATTGCTTTTGCTCCACTAAAAAAAAAGAAAACTCTGAAATATCCCCTACCAATGCAAGTTTACACCTGTATTCCTGAGTGATCTGCTAGACATAATTGCTCCAAAATAGGGACTTTGGCAGAGATTTTTCCCAATTAATTATTTTCAACTAGAAATCTTGCTATTTCTGTTCAGAAATACAGTAGATGTGGTTTTGATTAGATAGGTGTTAGAGATAGATCACTCCTCTGGAAATCGTACAATGCTTATATGACATTATTAATATATTCTAATTTTCTTTATTTACGTCTCCACAGATTACCCGAAATAATTATAATTTATTTTATTTCTACAGTGCTGTTAAAACCATACTTTCAGATTTCACAAACTGGAGTGCATCATGATTCTGTGACTTCTTTTGCCATTTTTTTCTGCTTTCTAATATTCTTCATACCTCTTGCCCTCCACTGTTGGAATTTGTGTACAAGTGAAGACCAATACCTTTTAAAATTGGTCAGCCCATTTCAATTGTGGTATTTTTCAATGAAATCTGTTTTTAAGAAGTGGAACCTCTTAAGAATTTCCAACATGATAATTTTGATAGGAGATGAAGCAATAACACCCTGATTATATGTTATTATTTAATGTCCTATTCCTAAATTCTCATGTCTCAAATATCGAAAGAAAAAAGAATAATTTAAAAAAAGAGTGGAAATGACATTTTCATTATTTACTGCAAATATCACTACTGAACTACACCCCTTTGTGATAGCTCAAGTGGATCAAATTTTTGGAACTGCCGACTTTGTAAAAATATCTCTTCATTTAGCATAGGAAAATTTATATTATCACCAAAACCTATGGACAAAAGAGCAATTGTTTTGGAGACCAAGCTCACTGAAGACACTCCCAAAACTGCTCAATTTTTCATTAATTGCTTCCCAG
Organism: Zonotrichia leucophrys gambelii; assembly: GCF_028769735.1. NCBI lineage: Eukaryota > Metazoa > Chordata > Aves > Passeriformes > Passerellidae > Zonotrichia > Zonotrichia leucophrys. The sequence continues at coordinate 77,774,840 of NC_088169.1, forward strand.
AATCCCGGATGGCTGTAGCTAATATGATTCTGAGTTTATTATTTGAGCACCGTAAAGCAAGAAAATTTAAAAAATTCAAGAGCTGGTCAAAGACTGAGAAAATCAACCATTTTCCTGTGAGAGACAACAAGAGAAGTAGAGAATTACCCAATGAAATAAACAACATTCTGTTATTAAATATCAGAACTGAAAAGGCTGTCAGGATTTTTTTGTCCAGCTTATCTCAATTTTAAGTAAGTTTTGCGTATGACCCTTAGCATGAAATAGCTATTGTAAATTTTTTTATTTGTGCAATTCTTCACAAGCTGTTACTGTGCGCTGATGGCCTCATCCTATGCTTCTAGCTGGGTCCTATCCATCTCATGTTGGATGCTGCCATAAAAGCACCACAGCAGACCCAGCCTGCTGCTTGCTGTGCTCTGTCTTGCCTTCACAGAAATTTTTCTGCCTTTCTTTGCAAGGAGTCTTCATTTGAGAATTTGGATTCCAGTCATAACAAGATCATTATGGTGTTCCCTCCCAGGGAACTATACCAGAACAAGTAGTTCTTGGTGTTTTTTCTTCTGGGAAGGTTTCACCCAGTTGAGAAGCACCACTCTTTGTCTTTGTGACACAGACCAAATGCAACAAGTCAAAATTCTTGAATTACACAACGCAAAGTATATCCAGATACTGAACGGGAGATGAAAGCCATGGAAGCAATTACAGCAACATTTTTGTAAACAGTCAGAATTAAATTTTTTAACTGAGATAAATATATCCCATAATTGTTTTAATCTGCTCCAGGTCAAGAGCAAATGCTTATCTGCAATCAGCCTGCCCAGTTGCTTACATGGTTATATTGCCCTGGCTAGACCATCCTGTTATGCCAGAATATTCTGAGAGTTATCACTGAATCTTTTCTCAGCACATATAAATTCTGAAATGTGCTAAAAATTAAGACTTAATTGAGGATTTCCTAGACTGAAACTGGGAGTAAGTGCTTTCCAAAAGTGGTACTTTTGCTAACAAACAAATTTGAAAACACTTTTTAGGGAGTATAAAATCCTGCACTGTAGATTTGAAAGAGTTACACATTAAATAAAAACCTCTAGTAAGGCATACTTTCTTTGAAAATTACTGCATCTCTTTGGATGCTTGAAGCTTTTGTGATACAGAAATTGATGCATAGAATTACTGCACCATCACTGAGTAAAATCTGGAATGTATGTTGGAACATTATGGGTCCTAATACCAAAGTGAAAAGTGTCAAATAAAAAACAAAACAGATCTAATAGAAAGAAGAAAAAAATAATCACAGTGCCTGTAATTATTTGAAAAACTTCAGAGGTTTGGTTTGCAATTTTACAGGTTCACAAAATACATCTTTATGTGCGAACTGACAGATTGACACACTGAACAAAATCCTGAGATTGGAAAGAAGACATAAAAATTAAACAGAAATACAACAAGAGAACACCAGAACTTCTTCATATTGTGAAAAATCAAAAGCCATTCAGAGGGAAGTAGATTTAATGGATAATATTGCCATTTTTTGAAACACAAGGTTTAAAACATTATGTGTATACACAGAGTTCAGGTATTTGCTTTAAGAAAAGATTTCCAGTGTGCCCGTTACATAGAATCATAGAATATCCTGAGCTGGAAAGGCACCCATGAGGATCATCAAAGCCCAAATCCTGGCCCTACACAGCACAGCCTGAAGAGTCACACCATGTATCCGAGAGCATTGTCCAAACACTTCTTGAACTGTGTGGAGCCAGTTCCAGGGCCCAACCACCTTCTGGGTGAAGAACCTTTTCCTGATATCCAACCTGAACCTCCCCTGACACAGCTTCAGGCCATTCCCTTGGGTCCTGTCACTGGTCACCAGAGAAAAGAGTTCAGTGCCTGCCCCTCAGCTTTCTCCTGTGAGAAAGTTGTAGACAGTATCAGTTTAACATACAAATTTTTATGTTAGAGTTAAAACATGTGCACATGAATTAATCTGGATTATAGTTCCATACTTGTGTAGACCTAAATTTGAACTTTAGTTCAACAACTGTTCATACACAGTTGTTACAGAAAGTCACTGCCTGTGACATTTCCAGGAAAGCAATTACCAGGGAAGTAGTGTGTAAAAACCAGTTTGAAGTGTTCCTTTATCACAGTCATTTTATGATGTTCCTTGCTTTGAGAATTCCAGAAAACCACCAAGACAATTAAGGTCACAAAAACTTGGTGATGGATACACAGAAATTTCAGGAAGGGAATGAGACAGAAAAGGTCTTTAATCCAGTAATTCATAAAATAAATAGCAATAAGTATTTTCTCATGGATCTCAGCAGTAGATGTACTGGAAAGAAAAAAAAAAAAAAAGCAAAACACCAAACAAAAACCCCAGAAATATTGGTGGAAAAAAACCTTATTTTTTTTCATTTGATTGTACATTAACACTCTTACTGGGTAAGGCAGGGGAAAAATATAGAGGAGACATAAGGTTTGAAGGCCTTCAGAGTGAAAATGTGATAGAACTGAATTGCAAGTATGATGGGGTCTAAGTGATACTTCCAGCGGTGATTAGGCTAAATGTATGAATTTAATATATTTTAAGTTTTTATCTGGTTCTTAGGAGGTGTGTGAAATGTGGAAAAGAGTCAACAGACAAAGGGAAAGACTGACCCCAAGTCTATCTGTCTCACATCCAGAACTGCATATCTTCCCTCCATCTCCTTTTGAAAACAAGTATTATGACTTCTATAATCATCTGCACAATAAGTGTTGGCTTGTGGTGTAACAAGAATGCTTTTAGCTCAGGCACTCCAGCTGAGAGTCAGAAGAACATCCCTTCATGAAGAGAAGGGTGGAATTGGACTTTTGACCTCCAAGGAGACAAGGAAAGGGACATGTCCCAGGGTGGTGTTTGAGAGTGGGTGGAGGTAGAAGAGGAAGAAGACAAGAAGTGTGGCTGTGATAATTGTTAGTGTTTATACATATGAAGGCCAACTGGGGAAAAGTTTTGAAGATTTGCTTCTACAAAGATATGTAGAACATGTTCTAAGGATTTAGGCAGCATTATGCACATCCAGTAAGAGAAATGTGGATAGTGCAAGTCTTATATGCAGACTCCATATTTTTCTACCTAAACATGTCTGTCTTGAGAATCTAATCCTAATATTTGACCTGATGAAGCAGAAAGCCTGTGACTGAGCACAGAACTGTGATCAGATACATCAAACTTAGTGCTTTCCCTATTGAATCATCCTTCTTTTTCTTTTCCAGGCACACTCAAGTTTGAAAGTTTTCCTCTAGAGCATCTCTGGGGCATGCTTTGTTTTGCAATTCGCAACTCCGCTTGTGAAGTAAATACCAATAAGTCTCACGCTGAGCTTATAAAACCTGTGCCTGGCAGCACGTACACCAGCTTTGTTGCTCTCCTGCATTGCTCTGTCTACATTTTCTAACCTTCACCCACCACTTCTAGAGATATGAGGCTGGTTTGATCTTCATCTGCATTCAATCTGTTCTCATTCTTAGCAGAGCAGGAATCACTGAGGGATGCCAACTATTGTGTGCCTTTTATGAAAGGGACATGTGCTTACTAAGCTTGCTTAAAATTATTAAATGCTTTTTTGCACAGGCCTGTGTTTTAATCTGAGCATGGGATTTTGCATATATACCTTGAAGAACTACACCTTTCTTTCTTTTTATTTGGTTTCTTGGGGTTTTTTTGTATTTTTTTTTCTTACCAGACAAGAGAGTGACTGTTTAACACTTTATAATGAATATAATTTACTTTGAGTCTTTCTATTATTATACCCTTCTGTTGCTAAGTGCTTCCTTTAAACTTTAAAGAAAAATTATTTTCTGTTTCATATTAAGAAAAAAAAAGAAAAGGATAAATAATTGGCCTTTCTTCATAAAACTCTTTTTCTTCTCATACCTTTCTTTCTCTAGTGATTGATCTATCTTTTGCCATCAGATAGTTCTCTGATTAATTACTTTGGCTTCTCTCCACCTATCGTGCATATTACTTGCATTAAAAAAAAAAAAAAAAAAAAAAAGAAAAACTGAAATGACAATTACGAAAGAGGTTTCTAAGGTCATCTTCTTTTCTTGCATATGTAAAAGATAACAAAAAATTATGAGTTGCTATATGTGTTACTGTTCCATAATCATCTGCAACATTTGTTACTATTTTTAAATAGATTCTTTAAGTAATCACTTGCTTGAGAAAACACACAAGTGTAGATACAAAGGCAGCGTAGCACATTAAAGAAGTGAAAAACTTATTGTATAACCTGCCTATTGCCTACTCTGCTGTTATTCTCCAGAGAGAATTCTCCTTCAGTGTTTTCTATTTTGCTATAATGAGATTATATAGCGATTCAGGATACAGACTTCTTCAGTCTCTTTGTTATTTCCCCTCTGGGGTTGTCACTCATGTCAGTATTTTTAGATCACTGCAGACATGATATTTGTTTATAAGTGTATTTGGATACGTATGCATGGATATGTGTTTATATGCAGAGAGACAATCTTGAGAAGTACAGATATTAGAGACTGAAGAAAACATAAACATTAAAATGATGCATTCTTCCTGTTTTAATCTCACAAAGACATTCTTAAATGATGAATGCTTACAATTCTTCCTGAAAGTCATCTTGCTTACAGTTACCTCCATGCTGACTGCAGGAAGTCACATCCCCAGCAGGCTAAATCGGCATCTCTCTGTCAGTAACCATAGAGCTACACCAGAGGACAATCTGTCCCTGCACAAGCATAAATCATACAGGGGCTAATTTTCCTTTGTCTTGAACACAATATAGTACATAGCATGTAGGAAAGAAATTATAAAGAATGAGCGAAACTCTCACTAAAGTCCTAATGGCCAATGTTTGCAGGTAGAAATGAGTAGTCCCTGTGCATGCTTCTGCAGAGTTAGGTTCAAATTAAATAGAACCAGAGAACAATAAAAATAGACCGAATCACAAAATAAAATCAACAAAAAAACTCCACAAAAACCCATTACTTTCCCTCCAGGAATTTGTTTTTAGACAAAGCTCTGGACAGAATTACCAGAAAAAGTTGTTACCTGGTTGGTCTCCTACCACATATCTGGGGCTCTCTTTACTGCCTGAAAAAAGCTTTAACCTTACTCTACTAAAAAGCTCCATGGAATGAATTGCAGGAGTGAGGCCACGGGGTTATAGTAGCAAAGATGTTTTAGAAAAGTGGTGAACTTGTTACTAATCCCTGTATCTAGCTAGGCATTTGTAGCACCAACTACCTTTTGTTTCCAAAATTGTTGCATCTGGAAGACGAGTAAGCTCATAAAGTGAAAGACTGATTTGTACGGAGCCAGAGGACATCAAATGTCAAATCTTGATTGAGTATCACACTGCAAAAACAAACAAACAAACAAACAAGCAAACAAACAAAAAGTCCTCCCCCATCAACAAAAACAGTTGATGACCAGAAACAAATCTGAATCAGTCTCTCTGAGAGTCAAGTTCTGGACAAAGTTGCACACATAAATCTCTATTTAGAGTTCTGGAATGTAATTATGATTAAGACTTCAAAACATTTTTTCATTAAATTCAGAGCTCAAATTGTGCAATTTATTTGCATTTGAGATAAAAAGAGATGCATATTTTGTATGTTGAAATTAGATTTGTAGAAGCAAATGCTCATTCCCAATGGCAAATATTACTAAATCCAATTCCAGTTATGAAACACTAAATTGTTTTTTAAGTGTGAGCCTGCTCTCTTAATAGGCTTTCAATATTAATCCTCTAATGTTTATTGTTTCTTTACTTTCTAGAGGTTATGATAAAATGGATGAATCAGGAAAGCCCGAATTAGATTTAAACTAGAATTTAGTGTTAAGAATTAGAATTACCTGGCATGAGATTTTCAGTTTAGATTTAATATGGTTAAAATTGTGGCTGTAATTGTAGACATACCTCTTCCTAGACAATATAGGATTTAGATGGTCTTGGAGGTCATAGACTATCTTTAATATTAGACTTCTGAATATCAAACTTTTTCTGAAAGTTTGTAGCATGATAAGATTCAGAAAATACCTGCACTCACACATCCTTACACAGGAACTTGCTGAATAGAACAAAAAAAAAAATTACATTTTTAAGTCTTACCTTTGATAGGGAAAACAAAATTATAAATAAACAACCAGAAACTTCAGTTCTGCCCTTAGTTTACACAGCAATGGCAGACATAAGAATGTCTAAGTAGATCAGTAGCAACCATAAAATGTAATGCACCATTACCACACTGTGTGGTCCAAATGGCAAGGAGGCAGAGAAAAAAATTCCCTTTACTCTACAAGTTCCATAAACTTGTGGCAGATGCTTTTTGGAATATGAATACCAATTTAAAGAAAATAAGCAAGATACAATTACAGTCAAAAAAGCAGAAATATTAAGGTCTGTATTCATCCTAATTGCCAATAATAATTAAAATTAAAAAATCATAGACATGATATTTAAGCTGTTCTGCAGGTGTATGTGGCTTATCAGGGTGTAAATATAGTTAATTTTTGAGAGAGAAGCCTCTGAAATCTGTGAGTTTTCCAGGTTCTTTAGGCTACTATTAATCTTTCTCTGATTGGGCAACTTCTTCTTGTATAGATGTTGACTTATATATAGGGTTAAAATTATAGTGGTTAAAATTAAGCATTTATGTAAATAATCTGTTACAGCAGTCTCCTGTACGAACCAACTCTCTCTCTCTCTGGCTTCTCCATTGATGAATTGTGCCAACAATGCTAATTAGAACTGCTTCACAAACTGTAGGAGAGTGTTTTTAAAGGCTTCAAAATCTTTACTAGTACATCTTGAAGGACTTAATTCAGTCAATGTTATCAACTATTTGAAATTACATGAAAATTGAAAAAGGTCAATAAAAATGCAAATCCCAAACTCAGTATTTTCCCTGGTGTTACTGAGTATCCTGCCTTTTTCATGGGGCAAATATAATGTACCTGCCTCAGGCAGGCCTGCTCCACTCCAGGATACTCCAGGGTTTCCAGAGGTACTTTCAGAAACACGGTCAGAGAAACCTCCATAAATCACGAATCAGGAATGTGGAATAGCCTTTCTGTGTGTTTCTGCTACTGTGGCCATGCACTTACTCCTAAATTTGTCTGCTTTTTGCAAAATACATTTGGGATTTCAGTTTTACATAGGTCTGTTCTTTACAGACCAATTTTACATAGGTCTGTTCAGAGCCAAGGAGTAAACACATGCTATGCACTGACCTCCACTTCCATATCCAATAATCAAATTTATAAAACTGAGGACACGTGATCCAGGAAGAGAACTATCGTGTTGTCTTTTTCACTTCAATGCCTAGTGGCGTCTGATTAATTGGTTTAGATTTTGCTCCAGATTTAGAGAAAACATTAAAGAACATGGATTGAAACAGATGCTGGAACATGAGTTTTTCAAATTCCAGCTACAACTCAACCCCTAGTAGCTACAGCGACAAGAAAACTAGAAAATACAACCCTAAAATGCCCAGGTTCTGCTTCTCCACCCTCAATGGACTGTCTTTGCTAGAAAAGAGACAGCTGAGAAAGACCTTTCTACAGCTAGGAGCACTTCTGATTTATAAGGTTATGTTGTGTTAGTGCCAGTTTCACTGCATTTCTTCTGATCTCTTTGGTAAGTATCACCCAGTTTTGCTGGTCTATTGCTGCTGAATTCCCAAATTGCTCTATAATTTCTTCTTTATGGTCTTCACTGTCTGTAAAGGCTACACAAGAGAAAGGGCATTGGAAATTGAATTTTCCTGCTATCCAGATTAATAAATGCCTTGAAAACATCTTCCTGAAATGTCAGTTCAATTGTTGTTTACCTTTACATTTAAAAATAATTTTAAAAAGATAGAATTTACAACAGTCTACCTTGAACATTTGTTGCAATTTGGCTTTTTCATTATGGTAAAAAGAGATGCAAACACACAGTCCATGTGATTGTTTTCATTCTCAAACCACCAAAATTATAATATTAAAATCTAATCCGCTTCATTTTTGTTGTAATTTTCATAGCTTCATTTTAGGCAGGGTCCCACATTAAATCCTGAACATATGTGATCTAAAATAGGGTAAAGGAAAATTATTTCACCAAGAAGATTTACAGAATCATAGGATGAGATAGTGAGATGCAGCCTCTAATTGAAAGGTTAGAGTGAAATAATCTGTGCTACCTCTTGAAATCATTGGAAACCTGCTTTGATCTGCTGTTGCTGCAGCAGCTCCTTGCTGCCAGGGCACAAGCTAGCCAGTTTCAAAATGTGCTGAATATATTAAAATGCTATAGCAATGCAGTTATATACCTGCAAGTGTTTATATGCAATTGTTTTTCTGCATCATATCTCCTCTGTGGTGCAAAACCTCTTGCTCTATTTCTAGAGCAGAACATAATTTATAATTTCTGTAGATCAGACACCAAGAGTATAATGAGATGGGAACATATAATGCCCAAATAAAAGGTACAATAAATACCTCCAAATGTGAATGGTTAAACTTAAGTATACCTAGGAAAAACACCACACTGAACTTAAGCAGCAGCTCCTTACTTTTTAACACTTGGAAAAAGGAAAGTTTATTTGAAACTTGACTTGGGAAGGGGAGTGAATGAAAGCTGTAGACATTCAAGTTTATTTGCATTTGTTTAGTAAAATGCATCTGGTTTATATGAAAAACAGGAATCTGGCCTATAGGGAAATATTTCACAAGTTCCATAACATTTTTAAGGATCAATCCCTACAGAAAAAAGGCTAAGCCTAGACTTGGACAGGCCAAGAGTACTGGGATTTTTCCCTGGTTGCTAGCTCTCTCTTTTTCTTAGCAAATTTTGTTCTATCAGTACTTAGTTTGGTGCTGGGCCCAGAACAGAAAAGGAAGCACAGGAAAATATTATTAGTCCTTTGTCTTTTTCTTTCTCTCTCTTTCTTGCCTATCTACTTCCTTTTGTCTTTTTTTCTCTGACAATAATGTGAAGAGCAGAATATTTTTTGACAACTTGAAAGTCTGTTTATCCATCTGGTTTGTGCTTGCCCTCATGTTTGGGAGGAATTTGCTTCTTGTCTTCTCCCTTGAGTTCTACCCTGTAAAAAGGTGTATAGAGCTAATTCAGGTGGATGTAGAGAAACGTCTGTAACAACAGCATTTTCTCTCCCTGAAGGAGACCAGGCTCACTTTCTGGGACAAGGAAAGCTCTTAAAAGTTTAGGTCACGGGCAATTTTCCTGACAGTTCTTTGCACATATGGGAGAGGGGAGGAAAGAGGTCAGAGTAGTGATGAGAAGGTCCTGGAAATCAGCAGAAAAAAGAAAGGATAGAGGGACTGAAACATATGAGAATATCTGTCCTAGAACTTTTTGTTATTCCCCTCTTGCTCAAATATTACTGTTTTTTTAAAGGAATGGTTGCATAAATTTTTTGGGTAGAAACAAATACCAAGAACCATCTGATTAGACAGAAAAAAGACATTCCAAGAACATTAAATGGACTTAAATTAGAAATAATGAACACTGTACTAAGTATCAAAGACTAAGTTGTAAACTTGAGATGTATAAAGTGGTCTGAAGGGGAGTGAGCAAAATTCACTGACAATTCACTTGTCATAGGGTCAGCTGAAATGGTGATAGAACCTTTTTGTATTTCTAAAAGATACAATTCAATGAAACATAGAAAGCACCCCCCAAAAAAAAAATACTGTCCAGAAAAATGCAAAAAATATTCTAGTCTCAGTCCTAGTCTCAGTCCTAGTCTCAGAATAACTGCGTTCATTAATGTTTTTTTTTTAAATTTAAGATTGTTGCCAGATAAAAATAACATTTAAGATCTTATTTTTTAAGTAGGCAAGTAATTGAAAGTTAATTTCTCATTAGGGAAAACATATTCTAAAGATCTAGGTCCTTCCAAGGATGTAAGTGATAGAGCATTCTTCAGAGTTTTAGGTGCATGAAATACATTGGAAGGAATTATTATTACAACAGTGGCTGAAAAAAGAGCTTCTTAATAGGAACAATAACAAAGTCAGTGCAGGATACAGGCATGGCTGTCCTTCTATAGATCATGTAAAGATAAGGTTTGATGTTGTTTAGGATGTTCTGTATATTCCTTTTTTTCAATATTAAAATACTCTTTGAAATATCCTCCCTTCTGATCTGTGAGTTGCTTGTTGCATTTTGCTTGTTGCATTTTGCTGATTCTATCTGCTTTTGCTGCTTTTAACAAAATCTATGACAGTTTTACCATAGTTTTGGCACACTCTTCCAAGGTGGTAGCTGAAATAGCCTGACAAAGTGATATGCACTGAAAACCAAACTCATGAACTAAACAAAAGGTTCTGTCATCAACTAAGTCTTGCATTCTATGAACCTCTATCTTCTGGCTGACTCAATTTATAAATGAATAAAATTAAAGATTCCACTGTAATCCACATGTTCTCAGGCATCAGGAAATGGTGGGGCATGGAGGGAAGCAATGGCTTTAAAAATTTTGAGGGGTTCTGAAAAGTGGGAGTATTTTTGCTTTTTCTTTGCTTTTTCTTTTTTTTTTTATTTTTTGACCATAAAGATTGCATGTGACAGAAGAACCAGGACTGAGGAATAGATTGTCTCTTTTAATAAGGCATGAGGTTGACCTGATTTTTTCTGTAAAGCTAGGTCATTTGCAATAGAGCTGTCCCATATTGATTCTCCAATGTCTTGCATGGCAAGTTCTCATGCCAGATATTTTCTTTCCATGAAAACTTGTGTATTTGGATACCCATTTTCATGAAGTTTGTAGGCAGCAACACATTTGAATATTGATGTATCTGAAATTGAGAATGAGTTTGAGAATTGTTGAGAACTTAAAGACTTAACACCTGTACATACTGAAACACTGTGATCATACATGATCCTTATTCTCACAGGAATAAAAATCAGAAAATACTTTTTTTTTTTTTTTTTAATGAGATAGCAACTGTCTCTGGAAGATAAAAGCCTATATGTGTTAGAAATTAAAATGCATATAGATCATGAATTTACTAAATAATTTTGTTAAAATAGAGGTTATTTGATTCTGCCTTTTCTTGGACCATTCATGCTTGTTCATGGCCTAAATAATATATCCATTTTGATAACTATGTGAATACACAGTATGCTGCAAAGCAATAAATGCACATAGCTTTACATATCCAACATCCCAAATTCATTGTCATAAAAGAAATCTGGAAAATTATATACAAATGTACAACAAGTAAGTAAGCATACTCTTTGGAGGATTTGAAACAACTCCCTAGGCACCTTTATTTCTTTGTTAGAACTGAATACAGAAAATCCTTTGGTGTACTTGTATTAAACATCTTGGCATTTTAATGATGATTGTTTTTCATACAGAATTTGAGACTATCAGAATGAAGGAAGATCTAGATTGTCCTGAGTCAGCTATACAGCTTGTACCTTTTGGTCTCTCTCTAATAATAAAAGGCCTATGACATATTTTCTGTGCTGAAAAATATGAGAAAGAGAAAATAAATATAGTGAAGGGTAAAGGACAGGCTCTTTGTGTGTTCTTTGAAGAACTGTTGTATTTCTAAAACTAAAAGTTATTTTCTTACAAGGTCTTTGCAGTCTCCATTAATCATTTCTTTAGCTAAATCTGCCTGTTAGCATATTTCTAGCTGCCATTGCAGGCTCAGAGCAGTTTCTTTAAGCAGACCATGCATTTGTTTTTGACAGAGGTTGGCCTTAAGACAAAATCATCCATTCAAATCAATAACCATCATGTAACAATTGTTGACTAAGCCAATGCCTTCTCCTTCAGAAGAAAAATCCAGTGGGAATGCTGTATAATTTTAAATTTGCTTTTATATCACGACTCATCTTTGTAATTCTGCTCTGTCTCTCTCCACCTTGTGGTTGTTTTGTACTGCTGCAATGAATTATTTCAGGGCCCAAGCTGAATGTTATTGTTTCCTTGTTTATAAATAAAACTTTTAAGGATGTTATCCTTTTCCATTCAGTTATCTATTTGCCGGCTTTTAAAGATGAAATTTATATTTGAAAAAATTATTTTATGGAATAAATTTTCCTGTCTTGTTCAGGAAAGAACAACTCTGGGTTATAATATGCTTAGAGCTTTCCATACCAGTCATGTCAGGTAGATTTTCTTTGTAACTCTTTTCCTTGAGGCCTCAGCTCAGAGTACCTTATAAACATATGGATGATAAGAAAGCAGCCCTCAAGGGATTTTCTATAAATTAAATTCTGTAATATTTAAAAAGAAGATAAAAAAAGATCTTGTAATCAAATATAGAAGAATGTTCCTTTTCCCCTTTTCACAAAATTCAAATTGGAGTGGATCAACAAAAGGCCAGTTCTGATTATTGCTGTCCTTAAAACTAATTTTAAAACTATGTGTCTAGTGACAGCGTAGCTTGAGGTGTTTTTGTTACCTCTGTAACTCAGAGAGAGCTCATAATGTTAAGAGGTAAACAATATAAAGGTTCTTAATTTCATTCAGTATATGAGTAATTAGCTGAAAATTGTTGGAAGATCAGCATGTGTCAATCATGAGACTTTTGATTTTAGAAGGATGAAGCAGATGTCATCTCATTCCATGTGGTTAATGTGCTTTCTTTTTCTCAATTATAAACTGGAAGCTTGAACCTCACTCTAGAGCCTGGTATTTAAAGCCTTTGGGAAGGAAAACAGAGACCTGGAGGCCCTTCATTAATCTAATCAATACTGAATATTAAAGTATTCACAAAGTGGAGCACCTGGTCGTTTTTGTCTCCCAGATGAATCCATCAAACTTTATAATCACACTCATTCTGTCTTCTGTGCCAAATGAATGTGCATCGATCCCATGTAAAGTGGAATGATTGGAGCTTAAGGAAAAAAAAAAAACAACCAAAAAACAAAACAAAACAAAACAAAACAAAAAAAAAAAAAAAAACCAAAAAAACAAAAAAACCCCAAAACAAAACAAAAAAAAAAACCAAAAAAACAAAAACCACCCCAAAAGCCCTTCCTTTCCCTAGACTTTACCTCTGTGTGGCCATTAGGGAACACACATCCACAGGATGCATGCATTCCAGCACCAGAACAGCTAACTCACATAGCACACACATTTTCCATGTGTCTCTAAATAAAAGTTGACCAAATAAGGGATAGGATGTTCCTAGGTTTGTTTTTCCTGGAATCAAATTACACTGAGTATTCTCTGAGAAAGCAAATAGAAACTAGCCCTGCTGGTGACATAAGCAGAAATCTAGCTTACGAACTGGAACATGACAAAAACATGAATTAGACTTGTAGCTTCTCAGGTTTACCATGATTCAGGTGAGGTGAGGAGCTGGTTTTTAGGAGTAAACATCCTCTGAGCATCTGCAGTAACAAATAAACGTCTAGTTCAACAGTTTATTGTACGCTATTATGCAAGATACTCAATCAGTACAGTTTTTGGGGTTTTTTTCCCTTGATTAGGATCTCCTGTACTTCTTCTTATGGCTGTAATTTGTGGCTGTTTTTCTTTCCAAAGAAAATCTTCACAAGGCTATCAGACATGCAGGTTTTCTATCAGGTGAATAATTATTAATTCATTTTGATGAGAGTGACCACTGCTGTGAGCCCCACGAGGATTTCCAAAGGACCATTTGGTAATAAATATTCAACAATTTGTAATGTTTAGTTCTGAGTCATGTCCCAGTACCCATCAATGGCTGGATGTGTCCAACGTCCATACATAATATCCCCTTTCACCATCATATAATGACATCAAAATCATGCATTGCACCATCTTGAAACAGAAAACTAGCAGATTTTTAAAGTCACCTTGTCAACTCTAAGACTACATTTCAGCCTTGTAAGTCCATAAACTCTCTTTAAATGCTTGTTAAAGATTATAAATGATGTTTCTACTTCAGTGGAGCTGCTCTCATTTGCAGTCTGAGATGATTTGGTTCATTATTTGCAAAGTCAGGTGATGCAGAATGGAAAGTTATGTGGAAAATTACTATGGTAACAGAGAACATACTCTTAAAAGTATAAAAATGATAGTTGGAAGGCATTTCCAAACTTAACCCCACAGTGAGTTATCAAATTACATGGATTTATAATCTAGTGATTTTTTTAATCAGGTAAATTCATACAATTCTCGTGAAGTTCATTCTGCATTTTTTCCAAGTAATAGACTCATGGAAATTATGCTTATACCAAATATATGCAAGAATGTGAAACAACAAAGCTTTTTAATAAGTGTTTCAATCTGTCATTTCTGTGTGTTCAAATCAACTCATGATTGCTGAGAAAGAGATGAAAATTAGATTAATATTGGCAAGGCCTTCCTCACTTTAAACAAGCCCACACAGACAGAGAAATGCAACTTTTGACTGACAGGCGCTTCTTCAATAAATGCCAATGCTGATGATGTCATATAAGCAGAGTGCCAGGTTGAAGCAAATTTGGCATCAGGAAGGTCATGGGGAAGAGTATGAGGTCATAGTTATTACAACAAATTAAATCTTAGTACAATGCAGTGAACTTCTTTTCCTTCAATAACCTTCTTTGTTTCTCCTTTTTATAGTGTGATAGAAAAATTAAAAGTTTCTTAAAAAGAGAATGACACCTGAAGAGCAGGAAGGAGTGAGGATAAGGAAATAAATCTCAAAACTGAGAGCATAAGGAGTAAGAGAAAAATTATTTTGGATGCCTCAGATACTGATAAAATTAGGTTTAGTTATGCTCTCACTTACACTCTCAGAAGCACAACTAATATTATTAACATGATAATGTTTTCCAAACTTGTAAAACAGCATAAACTCGAGTAAAAGAGTTTCCATATCTTAACGATTTATATTTTGTCAGATTTGAAAAGTAGTTATTAGATCCCCAAAATCTGAAATAGATAACATTCCTATTAAAAGGTTAAACAAAATAATTTGCTTGACTACTTTTTTCTCTTTATTTAAATTAACCTCACTGCTCCCTAAAACTTCACAATGAAGTGATCCAGTAAATTAAAAATTTATGAATGAAGTAATCCTGTAAATAAAAAATGAATGAAGTAATCGAGTAAATAAAAAAATGCTGGATTGCTAGTCACAAAGACTGGATTGATTTTCACAAAGTTTAACCCTATGAAACATAGTTAAGCTACTTGTCTGGGCTAGTTGACAAGACTCCATCTGTAGCCCATGCAGGGAGAGAGACACCCTTAGAAAGTAATTTATCAACTGCTACGATTCTGTCTGAGATATCCCGGACAAGATGTCCTTAGGACATACTTGGCAATTGAGAAAGCCTGCACAAATCTCTTAGGTGTGATTCCTGATGTCTGAATGGTTAATGTTGGGTAGGCTGTATCCTGCTCTAAGAACCCCAAGGGATTTTGAGCTATAGGGGACTGCAGAGGTTTCATACTGACTCTAAACACAGACTTCTGTTGGATAGAAAAGGTGAATAAGTCATTACAGATACCTAATAATAATAAATGTAATTTTCTAAAGAATAGCTATACATGACATGACAACTTCCTAATATTCCTGTATTTATAAGTCTCTTATTTCAGGCCCACTCATGAGTTTAGTATATAGCGAATCAAAGCAGTTGTAGACACCAGAAATCACAAATCTCTTAATGCTTTCTTTGTAGTGAACCCTCATTGACTATAGGCTTTTGACAGAAAAAAAAAATCTTTCATCTAAAAGAAAACTACTATGCTTCAAAAGGATTTACTGAGTGGAAGAATAGAATCACAGAAAAATTTTGTTTGCAAAGACCCTTAAGTACATGGAGTCCAACTATTAACCTAACTCTGCCAAGTCCAAACTAATCCATTTCCCTAGATAATTCCAGAGATGGTGAGTCAAAGATGTCTATTGAGATGATAAAGAAGATTATAGCCTAGGAAGGGATTATAACTTTCTCTGGCACCTCATTAATTCTATTCAGTGTGGGCTGCATCTCCACTGCAGACTCAGTCTGTCTGTAAGAAGAAAGCTGTGCTAAACTCTCTTATACTGATCCTCCCTTCTACGCAGGGCTTCACATGCTCTAAAATTTCTTCATAAAGTGCCTTTATTACCAAAAAGATATGCTGCAAATAGAACTAATATAATGGAATTAATTTTGACATATCTCAAGGGACAGGGTGCTGAAGAAATGCATCAAGTCTGTTTAGTTGACTGTGATTGCTGAAGCTACACTTTTAAGAGCTGATCATTAGTGTGCCTTTAGTCTGAGAAACCATATCCTAGTGATAAATCATATTTCTCACAGATAGGCTCTGACATGCCACTTTCTCTATGTATTCTATTAATTTCAGGTGCTCAAAAAATTTGCATTTCTATGGCAAAGTTACTCAAAATGGAGATCTGATATCTCTTGAAGCAATGACTCTTAGTGTGAAATAAATAGAAAAGAAATAAAATGGTAGCCCACATCAAGTTCACTAAGGTGTTTTTTCAAACTCTTAAAGGCAGTAGCTAACCAAGGACCTCTGACAACTTCAGAAGAAATTGTAAATAAATAAAGAAAAATAAGTAGATATGTAGATTTAATAAAAAAGACAGGTTATTTTTTATCATATCTTCCAAATGTAGTTTTTTTATTTATTTCTGATCACTCCTACAAAAGACAGTCATCTATCAAACTCTCCAATGTGAGACCTTCCCAGGGGCTGCAGTTCTTGACAAACAGCTCCAGCATTTGTCCCCAGTGGCATCACAAGTCCTGCCAGAAAATCTGCTCCAGCATGGACTTTCCAGAGGGTCACAGCCTCCTTTGGGCATGCACATGTGTCTAGACATTTTTCCTGGACATGCCCACAGAGCCAGGGACCTTCAAATGTGTCCATGAGTCGTGAAAGTGAAGGTCTCTGTATGCTTGGAAGCAAGCTCCAACCCATCTCACCTGAAGAGGAGCTTCAGGGTCAGTCCTGAGCACTGTCCACAGTGATGAGATGGCTGCTGGTGCATTTCTGGCTTCCTGTAAAGGCACTGCTCTCTCTGTTAATTGGTGTGGCTGGATGCATGTGTATTTGTGCATTGTTTGTGTGTCTGCATCTGTACAATATGTACTTAGCCTTGTGCTGGCACGCACACACACATGAGCAGGAGGAAACAGACAAGAATGGAGTCCTCCAAATTCAACTTCCTTAACGATTATAAAACTGAATGCCATTTAAATACAATGTTCAGAGTATTCAATAGTTTATGAAAGATACTATGTCCTCTGTCATAGTGATACAAAAATTTAGTGTTGGGAAATGCTAATTATCGACATAGACTTAAACCAGTTAATATTAAAGTTAGATTAATTCATATTATATATTCAAAGAAGCAGACAAAATCTAGGAGACATTGGTGATTAAAAAACACATGAAAAAGAGGTGAATTCCCTAAGGATTGAGGAAGGACAGACATCATAACTATTTTTAAAAATCAGGTAGGTGGCAGAACTTAGGTGCATCAGCTTAGTCTCGATACCAGAAATATTCTGGAACAACTTGTTAATTAGTTTGGATGCACCCTGTGGACAGGGTGATAGGGAATAGCTGACATGGATTTGTCAAGGAAAAAAAAAGAAAAGTCATATCAAATCAATCCAAGTTCTTCTTGTGGCAGGGAAATTGCCTAGTGGACAAGGGAGAAGCTAAAGATTTGATATATCTTGACATTAGTAAGCATTTTCACACAGTCCCATTTGGCACTGTCATACACAAATTCCAGAGAAACACAGCCCAGCGGAAATTGTCACATGGAGGGTGCAAAACAGTTTGAAAAGCTGAACTCTGCCACTGCCTGATGTAGAACATCCAATTGGGAAAATTTTCCAGTAAAATTAACCAATATAATTAACAACAATGTAAAACCAATTAGAATATGACTACCAGAATTATACTACTCCTTGTACTAGTATAATTAATAGGTTGAATAATTAATTAATTGATAGCACAAGGAAAGCTTTCTAGGGAGTTTTTTGAGTCTTTGTCTTCAGAGGCATTAAAAGTGAGTTAGACTTGTGTGTTGGGATAGGTTTTCTTAAGTTCAGTGGATGGATGTGACTAGACAGATGTTTGATGCTCCCTGTGCCTTAATGATGTCTTCACTGCTTTGTTTCTCTTTGGCTCTGTCACAGCTTCTGACATTACTCTGGGGTGTTCATTTGCTTGCTTCTTACCTCGAGCCTTTTTGTGCCTTATAAAATCCTTGACATCTAATGGATCCAAAATAGAGGCACTGCCTGGTACAGTTTAGAAAGGTTTTGGACTGAAATCACTTTATAAGCACAAAGTTTTCTCATTATGTGACAAATAAGAAGTTATTTGTGCTGTAATTTTCTAGAGATAGCTATAAGTTTAGGAGTTATCAGTCTGCCTATTGTGTGTGTGCATGTATAAATGTACTAAACAGAAAGATTGTATATAATTTCCTTTAATTACATTTTTGCCTATTAAAAGCCAACTGATTGCATTTTGCACTACATGATCAATGGTGTTAAATCACTCGCATTTCATTGCTGAATATTTATTTTTGAGATTCAGTACTTGAGGCTATAATAGATTTCCGAATTCTAAATCACAAAATTATGTTCTTCCTAAATTACAGTGTAACTTGCAGCAGAAGATGCTTTGTGTCCAAATATAGGGTTTTATGTTTTGTGTGAACTGCAAAAGCATTCTGTTAAAGATAGTTTTGCATAATCTTGCATTTGTTTTACTGTATTCAGTGTGTTTATAGAATAATCTATATTTATGTAGCATTCTTCCTACCACACACACGCGAACACAGTAAAAGAACTTTCAAGTTATGAAGTGAAATATTTCAACTCTGAAAACCATGGAGTGCTGAAATTCTGTGGGTTAGAGATAATTTGGTTTTTTGTGAGGTTTTTTTTGGTTGCAGTTGTTTGGGTTCTTTTTCTCTTTTTACCTCATTTGCTAAATGAATATCATTGGGCTGTATCTGATCACACAACCTCATAATATTCTTCTTCTCTTGAGTGTGTTCTTGAAACTGCCATTAGCTGAGAGATAAATAGATTTGACAAACCACCTGCAAACTGTAGAAAAAGATTTGTTTCCTTGTAATGGAATGAAAGAAAATTATGTCTCTAGATAATGGCAGCCAAAACGCTCTCTCAAAAAAAAAAAAAAAACAAAAACAAAAAAACCCCCAATTTCTCCCTTTACCAAAAAATACAAATCTCAAAAAAGAAAACTGCAGCGTGAGAGGTCAGAGGAATCTACTACGAAGATTTGAGTGATTACAGCACCTATGCAGGCACATTCCTGATATCACATGTACTGATGTGGCTGCTTCCAAGTAGCTGCTGTTCAGTGAGCAGAGAGCCAGAATCATCTTACACTTAGCACAGTGATGAGGTTCTCCCTAAAGTTATGAAAGGCTCCCAGAATAACCTGAGGGAATACCTATGTAGAGGCTTTCAAAGGTATCCTACTTCTTCTGATCTATCCCATGGTTCTGGGTTTTCTTCCACATGCAGGGAATGTGAGATAAAAGTATCTTGGATCTTATCCCAGTATTGAGTTAAAAATAAGGCTTTTTCCCCCCAGTATGTTGTCAGCTCATAAAACAGCTGTCAGCATGGTAGAAGTGACAATAAGTCACTTATCCAACTTCTGACTAGTTAGTTGATGGATCAGGAAAATACTCTTTCCAATGAAACAATTTCCAGCCATTTTAAGATGCTGTCATTTATCCCATTTCAACTTTTAGAGATGCAAAGTAATTTTCAGTTAAGTAAAACCAAGTAAAATCAAAGTGTTCAAACAGCCTTAAAATTACAGTGTTTAAGTAACATAAGTCTGTAATTAAGTGAAGGCAGTTTTTACAGGCAGGAGCATAAGCAGCACATCTTTGGATCATAAGCCACCTTAACACGATTACTCCATTTATGAATCTAAGGTGAGAGCACAGCATATGGAAGCCAGGTTAGTAGAGCAACCAGTGGAAAATCAATGTTATGTGACAGATATCTGCCCTTCAAATAGCTTCAGTCTTCCCACTCACCTAGAAACTTTACTCTCTTTTTTTTGGATCTGGTGTCTTG
Organism: Zonotrichia leucophrys gambelii; assembly: GCF_028769735.1. Classification (NCBI taxonomy): domain Eukaryota; kingdom Metazoa; phylum Chordata; class Aves; order Passeriformes; family Passerellidae; genus Zonotrichia; species Zonotrichia leucophrys. Next base: position 77,794,912 of record NC_088169.1, read on the forward strand.
TCTATTTAAAAGGATTCCTATTTGACCATAAACCGGGGTGGGGGGCGTAAAATGAAGTACAACCTTCTTTATCAATCTGTGCCTGGATTATTACTCTGTGGAAGATTGCCTCTGCATGGGTTAGCCACTGTTACCACCTGAGTTTCTGGTGTGTGATGCGGCCTGTTATTCAAATCCTGCCTGATTTGCTGCACCAAAGCAAACACTTCTGCAGAAGTTTGTCTCACACACAAATTCTGAGGCCTGAAAACCTACTTAAGAGTGAAAATTTGAGACCTATTCCTGTCTGTGTTCTCCCAGTGAGGGTAACCAGAGAACTCAGACAACTGACCCATATAACAAAAAAAACCTTTAACGCAGCATTTTCAGTTCTGATGGATGTACATGGATGCACATTCTCTGTTATGACCTGTCTCTGAAATGGGGTAACTCAGGTTCTTTTTAATAGATCCATTAAAGTGGATATAAAGCAGATTGAAGTGAAGCTACACTGAATGACTGGTGTTTTAATATCTCTATCTATATCATCTATATAAGTATGGTAGGTTTATTTTAAAACAATTCAGTTGCAACTGAAAGGAGCTATTTAGCCATTTTAATTATTATCTATAGAAATATAACAATATAAAAGTACAAAATATTAAGAATATAAGGAAAATAAAGAAGGAATAAGAAAGGATAAGAGCACACAGATGGTGGAAAAATATCACCATCTGTGGATGCAGTGACAAGGCCTGATTGTTGCAATTTCAATGTCTGTTGGTTGAGGTGATGCCATTGGGGATGGAGGAAGACCAAAAAATACAAAGTTGGATGGGTGACACATGCTCAGGTTCAGGTGGGAATGCCCAGGAACCTCCCATGGCTGTGGAGTTTTTCACTGAGAGATGTAACACTATGGATCACCCACAGTCCTCTGGTGGAAGGGCCCAAAGGCGACTCTGGGGACACCTGGGGGGGTGTTTGGTAGTTTATGAGTCCTTTTAAGACATGAGAACTGCCTCTAGTGTAGTGGAACCAGTTATGCCCCATAAGAAGGGATAAACACCTTCAGGCCTTCATCCCAATGCTTCCTTCAGGAAGGAATTTTGCACCTGATTCTTATTGGGAGGGTATCAGCATAATGAAAAGCATTATCTCACCTTACAGGATGTACTTATTATAGTCCTTTTCCCTTGTCTGGCTCAAAATCCAGTTTATTGCAAAGTAAAGGTCAATTTATCAAGGTCATTTTACAGTGATAAGAGAGCACCCCTTCTGCACCTGGGCTGTTCTTATGCACATCACTGCACAACCAAAAATTCTCCTTATCCCTTTTTGACACAGGAGGTGCAAATCTGACTTCAGCAAAGTACCCTGCTGTTTTTGCAAATGGCTGATTACTTGAGTCATTAACATTTAACATCTCATTCTCTCATATATTCTGACAAAAAAAAGAAAAAAAAAAACCAAACAAATTGTTCATAAATCTCTTCCTAACTGAAGGCTCAGTTTTGCTGAAATACCTGAAGGTCAATTGCATGGATAGTTACATCCATGAAGATGTCAATGGAATTCTTGTCTCCAATAGGCATCATCAAAAACTTCAGGATCAGCTACACATGAAACAGAATCCAGTCCTACTGCTGTTGTTCATGTTCTTTACACGATTACTTCTACTCAATTTTTCACCTATGTTTAAGCCCTGATTCATCTCACCTATGTTTCTGGGCCTAACAGAGGCTCTTTTGTTGGAAATGCAAGCACACTCAACATCTAAGGAGAGAGAAAGGCACCTCCACAGAGGTGGAGATAACAATTCAGAATTAAGACCATCTCAACCCATTGTATAGGCTTGTCTTTGTCCTCTGACAACAGCCAGTGCCTGCAGCAATCAGGCTCCCAAATTAGGTCCTCAGTTAATTGGGTCAATCAGGATCCATCTGGGACTTTTTCTTAAATTAGATTTAGCACTGCTATTCTCTTTCTTTTTTTTTTTTTTTTTTTTACTTCTTTTTTACATTACCTGAAAAGAAAATTCTTATACATGATTAGTTTTTCTCTCTGTGCTACAATCTAATATAATAACATGGAGTAAGCAAATAGGTAGGTGATATTATGCTGTGATCCTGGCAGAATTTCTAATCCAATTAGGGTCAATGTAGATCAGTTTTATCCCTGCAGGGAGTAGGGGTAGCCAAATACTAAATGATTCAGAGAAGCAGCAGAGAGTGTGGTAACAGGAACAATAGGACTGCCTTGGGTCTTTGTGTGGATTTAAAATATACAGGGGAAGAAAAATGCATGCATGAGTCAGACATCAGCCTCCTGGCCTATGAGGGAATGCTGATTTCAACTTGCAATATCCCTAGTGGCAACAGCTACCCAGAGGGTGTTATCTTATCTGCTGGACAGCTGTATGCCTGCTAATGCTGACTTATAGTTGCTGTATTGGCAGGGACTGTGGGAATTAGGCCAGAATTCACACATGTGGTTGTTAAATTCCCAAGCTGAACCTTCCAAAAATGTTGCATACATATCTTCAACACAGCAGGAACAATTATACATGAATATTATGCTTCTTTTTCAGGAGGAATGTTGACACTAATTTGTCTAAAAGAGGAATGAGCATACAGAGTCTGCTGACTACAGTGCAGGTGGAATCCATAAACAAAAGAGATTCTATCGCTACAGCAAGGAGAAGTCAGACAGTAATGATGTGACAGTAAGCACCCATCTCAAAATATCAGTGAAGAAAAAGAGCAAGGGTTAAATCACAGATGTGGTGGTTCAACATCCTTTCTCATACATTACATGTAAGGTGACATGCTCAAATACCAGAGAGATGAAAAAGCTGTACAAGGATGCAGGCAGGAGACTTCTGTACACCAATACTCTCTCCATACATGTATTTTTAAAGGGCAAACTGACATAATGTTTTGTAAAAGAAAAAAATAGTTTCATGGACTAAAATATAAATGTGTAATGCATTGCCTGCTTAGTCTATTTTCCCAATCTCTAAAATAGGAATTAAAATCTCACCCAGTCACCCACTATCTATACAGTGAAATTCCCATTCAGAAATTTTAAGTCCAGAGGATAAAACAGTTCAGCATATCCAATATTTTTGTATGCAAAAAAAAATTATTAATTAATCTTGATTTTAGCCTAATAATTGACATTTGAATAAATAGTAACTTCTTACAAAAAAAGTTCCAAGCTTTCTTGGAAGACTCTAAGACACGGAGTCTGTCTTCTCTGATAGCTTTTGATTAAAAATAAATGTCTCATTTCCAGCTTGAATCGATCTAGCTTCAGTCACTGTTTCTGGAGATGTGTTTCTTTCCTGGTCAGTAAATCTCACAGGGGTAGCACAGTGGGCCTTGTACTCAATATCTCTAGATAGCCATGTAATAAATGCAAGAATACTTCTTTATTTAACTCAGCTGCAGTAATATTTGATGTTGGGAAGTGTCGGGGAAGGGTTTGATCTAAAGGCATTTGAGTTGCCAGGAGTTCTCCTCAGCCTACCTTAAATGAATAAATGTTCCCTCTTTCAGTTGGTAAAGAGGGAAAGAATGATGTGTCACATTACAGGGCAATTTGAGCCTGTTCATTATGAGTATACAGAAGATATTTTCTCAGCAGTCCTAGCATGAAAACACAGTACAATCTAAGAGCAACAAATCACTGCAATAACCCAATGGTCAAAAAATTAATTAACATAAAGATCAAAAAATCCATACAACTTAAATTTATTTTAATCCTTTCAGACATAAAAATGACATTTAAAGGCAGAATCATTACACTGTGCTATTCACTTTGTAAACAAACAAATCTGTGCTAATAGTTTTCAACACTTCCTTTGCTACAGTTGAACCAGTTTATACTCCTCCTACTTGATGGTTTGTTGAGAATTAAATGATATGGCAGAGTTACATATTCACCCCTGTGTATTAAAATAAGGGTATGTTGACAGAGGTAGAGGTAGGTATTGGCACAATACCTCTGTGCCACACAAAGACTCACACTTTACAAACAAAACCAAAAAAACTCAAAACCAATCCAAACCAAACCAAACCAAAGCCCCCTCAGACTAACATGCTGCAGCTTTTTAAGACATGCCCTTCTGTCCGTTCTGCTAGTGTACTTTGGAAAAGAAGGAACAGATCTGGACTTGAGTATTTACTTGAGTAAATATGCATGTAAAAGTAGGAAAACCTGAAATAAGTTGACCTCCAGTTTGAGCTCTCTGGTCCCGTATTGCTGGGTGGTAGCTGATGAAAGGAAAGGAGAGGTACCGTTTTACTTCCTCAGACAGAAAAAAGAGGTAAGTGATGCACCTATAAAGCCAGGTAGGGTGCATCTTCCCTTGTTATAGAATACATAGTGGTGCTCCCCAGGATCAGTATTGGGCTAGTCCTGTCTAATATCTTTATCTATGATTTGCACAAGGGGCTGGAGTGTTCCTTCAGACAGTTTGCAAACAGCACCAAACTGTGCAGGAGAGTTGATCTGCTGGAGGGCAGGAAGGTTCTGCAGAGGGATCTGAACAGGCTGAATCAATGGTCTGAGGCCACCTGTGTGATGTGTAATAAAGTTAAGTGTTGGGTTCACCTCTTCAGTCACAACCCCATACAATGCTGTGGGCCTGGAGAAAGAGTGTCTGGAAAGCTGCCCAGTGGAAAAGGAACCTGGAGCTTGACAAGGCCTGCATATGAATCAGAATGAAAGGCCAATGAGATCCTGGCTTGTGCAAGCTGTAGGATCAGGACCAGGACAGTGACTGTCCCCCTGTGCCTCAGCACAAGGCGCTGCCACACTCTCATATCCTGTGTTCAGTTCTGGGCCTCTCACTATAAGAGAGATATTGAGGGACTGGAGACTGTGTCAAGACCTAAAGAATGCAGTAAAATGTCTTGAAGAGAGAAGGCTGTGCAAAATAAGCCAATCAACAGGCACAGATGGAAAAAAGGAAGATGCTTATTTCAAGCCTAAACAAGGTGAAAGGTTTGGAATTTGCACACTGGATGTCATAACACTGTGCAGAGTGGGAAAAGCACAGATGGTACCAACAGGAAGATGTCAGGCCTGGTGAGGCAGAATTGGGTAACCTATTCAGAAAAAAAATTCCCACCACGGCTAACTGCAAGAAAGGGGTTAACTCTTTATAGACATACCATCCCAAGCTGTGGGAACAGCATTTATGCCTCTGGATACCCAGGACTTGGACTGCATAAAAGTGGTACCTCCAGAAGAACACTCTGGGAACTCTTATGACTGTGAAGAGCAGAAGGGCCAGAAGTGGATATGATGCAGGAATCCATGTGATAATGACTATAATCTGTCTCTCTTTTTCTATCCTTCTTTTTCTTCCCCTCATCTCTTCTTATTTCTCTCTCTCTCTCACTCTCTCCTTAAATAAAATCCCTTACTTAAATAAAATCCTTGCTTTTGACTTGGGCACATGGTCTCCTTTGCACCTAATTCAGACAGAGACATCTTTTAATAATCAGACCCTAGCATTATTTTAGAAGTGGGATCATAACAGCCTGTCCAGAGAGGAACAATGAAGCTGGGGGAGGGTCTGGAGCATATGTCTTATGAGGATAAACTGAGGGAATTGAGGTTGTTCATCCTGGAGAAAAGGAGTCTTGCTGAGACAGAACCTTATTTCTCTCTACAACTACTTGAAAGGAGATAGCAGTCAGGTGTGGGTCAGTCTATTCTCCCACATATCAAGCAACAAGAGGAAAGAGGTCCTCTTGTTGAGGACAAGAGGAAATGGTCTCAAGTTGGGCCAGGGGAACTTTGGATTTCATATTAGAAAAAATTTCTTTTATGAAAGGGTTGTCAAACATTAGAACAGGCTGCCCAGGGAAATGGTAAAGTTAGCATCCCTGGAAGTACTTAAAATATATGTTACGCTTCGAGATGTCGTTCAGTGATGGTCTTGGCAGTGTTATGTTGTTTGGTTCAATGGTCTCAGAGGTCTTTTCCAACCAAAATGATTTTAGGGTTGTATATTTTGTCTTTTGAAGTAGTGACAGATTTGTTAACAGAGTCAAAATAAAACAAAAAAAAAAAAAAAACAAAACCAAAATGAACTTTAAATTCTTTAATTTTATGTTGTTGCAAAATGAAAATATCATTCACCCAAGTCATATGCAGTTAAATTAGAAATTCTTATCTACTGCTTCTAACAATTTATGCCACAAATTATGGTATGATAAACTTATACCTGAAAGTCAGCATATATGACAGCACATCACACTGTCCTGCTTTGTATATTTCTGCCTCAGGAGCAAGGGTGTCCCTGATGAGGACTGAGTGGTTCACATTGTTGCAGAAGACAAGAGCTCACAAAGGCAAGCTTTCCCAAGAATTCCAAGAAGTATCTGAGAATTAGAAGACAGTGAGTCATTTTAGCTATGGAATTATTTTAACTGCATTTGTTTTTGGAAACATTTACATTGAGTATTTTTGTCATTGTAATCAAAAGATTATTGTATATTTTCTATTTCCACTTTCAGATGTTTTTATGGTTTCTCTATATTTTCTTTTTTTTTTTCAATAGAAAACTTTTAAAAAAGGTTAAAATTCTCATCACAAGTATAAAGATGTATATTGACAATTTGAATCATTGTTTTTCAGAAAATCTTGGAGAGTTGTTTTACCAAGGAACTACTTTTTAATACAAATTAAAAAACAAAAAAAAAAACCAAAACAAACCCACAAACCTGAAAAACATTTTGGAAAACAAATGGAACGTCCAAAAAGTAAGAAAGAATTTTGATATTAAATTCTTAAAGGCCTGCTTAAGTTAACATATGATTCTTAATAATCCACATATTTTCTTATTTACTAGTTAAACCTGCTTGACATTATTGCAAATGTAGGGATAAAACACTATCTGAATTGTGGCTACTGCACTTTCACAGCCATTTGTGGTGCCAGAATTGTATTCCATAGAGGTACAGAGGTGTAAGACTGCAAATGGGTTAGATCTAGTAATTCATTCCAACTACATTTTGCAGTAAAGAATTTCCATCTATTTAATAAATTATGGTCGATATTACAGCGACCTTAGACGGTCACTGTGGTGAGAGAAGGACGAGAATCTTGTTCGTTGATCAGAAGGCTGATTTATTGATATAGGATATATAATACATTATAACTATACTAAAAGGAAGAAAAAGAGAGGTTGCAGAGAGCAGCTATGCTAAGAATAGAATAGAAAGAATGAATAACAAAGTTCTTTGCCCAGGGAATCTGTCCCTGAGCTGCTCCTGTGATTGGCCTTTAATGGTACACAAGGAAGATGAGCCAATCACAGGGACACCTGCTACATTTCACAACAGCTGATAACAATTGTTTACATTCTTCTTCTGGGCCCTTTGCTTCCAGAAGAAGGAGAAATCCCAAAGAAAGGATTTCTATGAAGAAATGTCTGCGACAGGTCTATTTCTTGTAAGGTCAAAATCATCCCCTTTGAACTTATCAACAACCTCCTCTCTTTCCTGAGATTAAATTGCAAAGGATTTATTTTGTGAGGTGCTGGAGTGGAGTACACCAAAACTCTTTGTATTGTCTGTTAGTTGTCTATCCTTAGTGAACCTAGAATGATCTCAGTTTATAAAAGTGAAGTTATATTTTATGAAGCCCATTATTTAGAACTATAGTTAGGATTTTTAGATCTGTGTTTAATAGTAAAACAGATCTTCAGGATTAACATACCATTAAAGCTTTCCGGGTGTAGGCATTAATGTGATAATAACATCCCACAGAAATAAGAGGCTCATCCCCATTTGACAGTCCATTAAACGCATCTGCATCATTATTAGTAGTATTAAAATTGTGATTTCAATCACAGTTGTTATTCACTGTACTGGGACCTGTAGAGATACACATTAAAAATACTGTACTACAGTTAGAAAATAAATCATTCTAATATCTATTAGGTAATCAGTATCAGTAAGTTAATATTCATCAGTTTAGTAGTTAAGCAGTGAATTTCACATATCATAAACCTGACGCATTCCCAGAGAAAGCTGTGCTAGGTCTTCATAACATTAGTACCCCAAGCTGAAACATAATTCCTGAAGCTGACTCTTGTCTGCTTCCCCCTGCCCAATTTTCTTTTCTTTATAAAACTTCAAATTTGCTTCATGTTAAAATGCTTGGTTTTGAAAATTGAATCAGGGTGAACCTTTTAAAGGGGAATGCGACCAACCATCAGGCGCAAGGCTCTCCAAAGAGACTCGATCATCAACATGAGAGAGGCAAAACGTTAACACTCCCTCTTCTATGGCATAATTCGTTGCTCTGAAAACTCAGGTTTGGAATAAAAGAGGGTGTTAAGGATCTGATATTGCTCCAAGTGTCAGTAAGAATGCAGTGGATGAAGTTACAAAGCACCAGAGGCAAGTGGGCAAAACAGAATGCCAATGAGCTGAATGGAACTTGCCAGGGGGACAGGTACATACAAAATGATGTTAGTCTGAGTTTTTACGTGCTTAGAATCTTTGGGAAGTTTGTGAGTTATCTTTGCAGCATTTCATGGTAAATCTCTACTGTCACATAAACTGAAAGAAGGACCAGAATGGAGATAGGTATATACCGTTAAGAGATTGGAATGCTCATTTTTTTTTAGCTGTATCAAAATGAGACTGATTTGGCCTTGAGACACTACACCCAGAGAAATTTAGAAAGTTTGTTCTATCATTAACAGACTCACTAGAGAAGTTCTAAATTAGGAAATGTATGCCAGCAATCATGCTTGTTGTATAAGGACATCAGACTTGGGTGAACAATTGGAAATTATAAAGTCCATTCCTTTGTTGCCACACATAACCTATATAATGTTTTACACTGGTCATAAACACAAAAGATCTGTCTCTCTGACTATATATTCTACTCTAAGAAAGAAGAATTAGTCTTGAACTCCTCAGGTACAAACTCTTCAACAGAGGAAAATATCCAGAGAAGGGAGAAATACTTCTCCTATAACCTCCCATAAATCCTTGTACAAGCGACATGAAAAAAGAGACATATTTAAAATTATAAAGAAGAGCATGTGCAAAATAATTATTCTCAGAGTCATTGGATTGCAGAAAGGGCATTTTCATCCAATATACATTAGAGTCAAAGGGTTGCCTAAATTGGGATTGAAAGAAGACTCACAGATCGAATTAGTGACTTCATAAGTAATTGTTTCTTCTTAAAAACCGACTCCTGTGCATAATATTGCTTGCATTTTCCCCACTGACAATTTTGGTTCTCCATTTTGTGTGATAATAAAAATGCTTATGGCTCTCTTGGAACTGTTTCAACTCTGTTCTACCTACGTTAAAAAGAGATTATTGAGACAAACCTTTACAATTTTCCTAGTCTCAGGAAATCTTACTCAGCTAGTGATGTCACTCCCATGGAGAAGAAGAGATTGAATTTATTTTATTGACTTCTGAAGCATGTGGAGAAAAGAATCACTGAAATAAAAAAACATAAAAACACATTTTTGGGGACTAATAAATAATGCAAGAAGGAATCTGCAGCTGCTCTGGAAGTGGGTGATTTCTGCAATAATTCCCTATGCTCTCTCTTACATATAAAATTTAGATAAAAATCTGAAATTCACTTAGGTATATAGTAAAGATGATGTACTGAACTCTGGTTCTGCTTCTATTCATATTACTCCCTATTCATGGTCTTTTCAATGTTTAATCTCCTTTACATTATTAGAATTTCAATCATCTATGATTTTACCTTTAATTTATTTTCTATTTGTTCTTCAATTTATTTCTTTCCATGAGTACTTCCAAGATGTTTTGTGAATTAAAATAGAATAATAAAAGGTAACCCACCTAAATCACATAGATTTAAATAAATGCCTGATGGCATAGGCTTAGAAATTGGACAAGCAATAGTTCTATACTTAAAGCACAGTTGCATTTACTGTACTTTATAAAGGAATTATAGAATGGTTTTGGCTGGAAGAGAGACATTAAAGATCATGGGAGCATCATACAGCTGGTACAACCCGGCTAAGATCCTTAAAAACCCTAGATGGCAACTTTATGGATCACTGGGAGATTATCCTCACTCTCTGCTCAGCTTTGGTGAGAAACATTTAAAGTGCCATGTCCAGATCTGGGCTCCTCAGTACAAAAAAAACATGGAAATACAAGAAATAGTCCACTCAAGGGACATGGAGATGGTTAAGAGCTTGGAGCACCTGTCATATGTGGAGAGGCTGAGAGGGCTGGGACTATTCAGGTGGAGAACAGCAACTCAGAGCTATCTTATAATTTTTTTTAAATTCTTTATGAAAGAAGGAAAAAAAGATGAAGCCAGATTCCTCTCAGTGGTGCCTGATTACGAAACAAGAGGGAGTGGACACAAACTGAAAAACAGGGAATTCCATTAAATATAAGAAGAGCATTTTTTAGTTTTATGAGAGGTTTCACAGAGAGGTTGTAGAGTCTCCAAATGTGGAGAAATTGAAAATCTGATCAGATACAGCTCTAGACAAACTTCTGTGTGTGACTCTGCTTGAACAAGGTGGTTAGACTGTTTGATCTCCAGTAGTGCCTGCCAAGCTCAGCTGTTCTACAACTGTGTAACAAACTGCACAAGGCTGAAATATTGCAATCAAATCAGTTCCTGTTTACTTCTTTCTGCCAAAAGTTGAAAATTTCCCCTGAAAAACACAATAATCTCTAATATTGACCCCAGCCAAAAAAAGTCTGTGATAAAGGCAATACTGCTTGGTGCAAAAGTTAATTGTTAAGCTTTCCTTCAGAATAGGATTCATTTAAAATACTTAACACATATTTAGATCTTTGTTGCCTGAGAAGCTGTTCTCTGAAACCAGTGGCAGTGCTGAATAATAACTATTACTATATATTACAAACTGCAACAGAGAAAACTTTCCTTTAAATGACAGATACAGAGTTAGAATCATAGAATCATTAAAGGCTTTTTAGATCAATTCCAGCTGTTAACCCAGAACTGCCGTGTTACCAGCAGTAAGCCATGTCCCCAAGTGCCAACATCCACAAATTTTTCTAATAGTTATGTGTGGATACACTCAGATGGTGTATGCAGCAGGCAGAGATTTACCCATTTAGAAAAAACCTGCAGGATAGCTTCACAATGTCATAGCATTTGTATTTATATGCCTCAAATATAATAGTTGTTTTTTGTAAAACTGCTTCTTTTTTATTTCCAGTTGCTCAAGCATAACCATACACATAGACATGTGTCCACTTACAAGAGGCCAGTTTGTAAAAATCTGGTTTTACTTCAGTTTGATCAAAAATATTTTAATAAAACTTGCATTTTCAATTAAAAGGCTAAATTCTCTTTGACATGAGAAGCTTCAAAAGTGTTGCCTATGGAGACAGAACTGTTTGCCTTTAAACTGCAACATTACAAAGACTGTAGAAGGCTTTGGATTCTTGCTGGGCTTTAAATCTTGGAGTATATAATAATTTATTTAACACGACTTGAAAAGAGAAGGAGTTGTAGAAGGTGATATTAATTGCTCCTCCTTTCTTTTAGGTTCTGTATTTCACCCAGAATTATGTTTGACAATGAAAAAAAAAGTCAATACAATCTCTTCTACAAATAAGCAACTACAGTAAACAACAAGGCTCTTGAGAATGTGTGAGCACTACCAGACTTGGAAGAATAGGGTAACTCCTATTGTTAACATATAGATGGATAGTTAACATATAGATATGGATTTGTATGCTGCCTGAGTTGAAAAAGCCTTAACCTGGACTGGAAAACACATTCCTTCTCCCACAAATATAAATGCAAAAAAACCAAATAAACAGGTTTAAAAATATATATATATATATGTATGTATATATATGAAAATTCATATATAATATATTTACATATAATATATAAAAAATAAATAAATGCATAATAAATACAAAAAATTTCATAGTATAAATAACATAGAAATTTGATTCATATAAAGATAATATAAAATTAGCTTATTGTTACAAAAAATGGTAATGCCAGTAAAAACTCTTAATCTGAATGCAACTAATTTTACATATGAGCTTAATACAAACAAATATGTTCAAGAATGTTTCACTTTGCCTGGAGTATAACACTCATAAACTTCTAAAACATAGATTCCTGTAAGCTACAGTATTTTCAGTGTGACTCCTAAAGCTGGTCAATCACTATGCTCTTCTGCAATAAGGAAGTCGGACGTAAAAGTTCTGGACAGATAATTTAGTAGGACTTTCTGCTTAACTCCTCTTTAAAAGCTACTTCAAAACATGGACTTCTGATGATTGCTTAACATAGTGCAGCTACTAAAAGATTATTTTTTAAAATTGAATGAGTGCTTTTTCCTTTCTTAGTTGTTTTTGCCTTCAAATTCCAAGCTTGATCTTCTTTTGCTGTATTACAACTCATCTCATCCAGTGTATTTTAAACAAAGCTTTGATCTTGCTCTCTCTCCCTTAATTAAGCTAACCATATGTATATGTAATCTTAAAAAATAATAGCAGTGGGTTTTTGGTTTTGTTTGGTTTATAGTTTCTATTTTTTCCCCCAAAAAACCTTATTTTGCCTTGTTTTCTTGAAAACAACAGGTTTCTCAGTATGATTCATCATACACTGATATTTTATCTGTTTCCTCAATAACTTCTCCTGGATTATTGCTCTGGATTCTACAAGCCCTTTTCTTGTATTCTTGTCATGGCTGATGGACATGTGAAAATCATGCTGCAATCCATTCAATCCATCTGTACTACAGAAGCTCTCCTTGGTGTTCCATAACTGTGCAGGTGGCAATATAGTAAAAGCTGCAGATTTGGAAGTGATTAGAAAAAAAAGGTCTTTGTAGCACATCAACTCAAGGGTAATTAATGAATTTTCAATAAATGTCATTAATTTTGTGATGAACTTCCAGCTCATTTCTAATTGAATTTCACACTATTGCACACTCACACTGGTGCAAATTTGGAAATCTTTAATTAAATTGATGGTGATATTGTAGCAAAACAGTTGATGGCAAAAGAAACAGCACACAGTACTTGAGATCAAGGCCTGTGTACTAGAAAATGTATTTAACTACTTCAGTTTTTCACCAAGCAGCTATCACTTTGCGCAAGATGCTGTTTAGAGACTAACATGCTTTATTCATCAAGACCAAACAGGAGAACTTACATTGATAATTGGCTTTCAAATACTCTGCAACAGTGCAAATGTCAGACAATAGGCTCAGGTGAGAAAGCTTTTCTCAGTGAATTTAGTGAGTGAAACCTCCAGGTCATGGAAAAATGTAAATGGTAGATCAGTGCAGTAAATGGCTACTACTTGTCCACTTCTTAGTTGCAGTTACATTCCTTGTTTCCCCACCCAAATTTTCATTTCTACAAAGGCATACATTTTGGAATCTTTCTTTGGTCGATGTTGCCATCTGGCTGATCTTCGTACTCAGAAATTCAGGCATAAATAAATTATATGTTTGTGGCAGTGTGTTGTTAAGTTTCTTGTGTTATTCCCCCAATTTATGTATTGTTCTCCCCTATTATGTGTAAAATGGTTTCGTTCCCCCTTCTTTCCCGCCACCGTTAGCCTGCCAGCTAAGTTGCTATAGCAACCGCTATTCATAGTTGCCGATATGTAATTGCTCCTCCCCTGGTTTCCCTAATAAGTGAAAGTTGTTTCCTCCCTGTCCAGTCAATCACTCCCTTCCTCCTCCCAGGTTTCGAGAACCTTCTCCTCTCTGGAGATGGTGGTTGGCTGGAGTCCCAGGACACCTCCTTTACCTTTTGATTATTGGTCCCCATGGAGTGTCAGTTCTGTGAAGTTCATCCCCTCACCTTTCCCGATTGGCTCCGCCTGTACCCACCCCCCCTCCTTTATAATCCTGTTTTCACCCCCTATGAAAAAACTTTTTCCCGGACGGGTTCCCGGTGTTTGGATGCGGCATCACCTTCAATAAACCGATGTTTAACCCCCGGGAAATGGTCAGCTCCGTTCCTCTCCTATACCAGCGAGGTACGCCAGTCCGCAGCCAGCACAGCCCGAGGCCATCAGACGCCGAAGGGTGCTGGCCAGGAATTGCAGAGGGGCGTCGGCCTTTCGCCCTCAGCTAGTCGGATTCTAAACTTCGGGCCACATATGCTCTCCTCTGCATATGTTATTTGTACCTAATTCTTCTACATTTTTTTACCACTTTGTTTTATGGTCTAGGAAAAAAAAATGTACTGACAGGCTTCCAACTTGAGAAGTTCAAAAATATAAATATAGAGCTAAGAGGAATATCTATGATTTTTTTTCATTTTTACTGGTAAAATCAACTCTTTTTTCATAGAGTTTTCAGAGAGGCAATAGAAACTAGATAGATGTTAAGCATTAGCACTGAGCTGCAAACCATTCATTAATGGCATTGTTGTTTCACCCTGAAAAGGGTATTGGATCGGGTAAGGTGAAGTAACACTTAAATTCACAACTTTTAAAGCAGCATTTTGTATAGCAGTATAAGAAAGAGCATACTGACAAGCCATAGAAAAATAAAATATAGACTCTCTAGCTTCAAAAAGCATTTAACTTTTCTTTTTGATGGCTGCTGCTAATTTCTGTTAATAATAAAATAGAATAGACCCTTTTATTTCTAGCTACAGGACAGCTGCCCCTTTTTTAATGATGGGGAAGAGATGGCACAGAGAATAAAGAGGACAGGAATTTTTCATCTAGGAGGTTGCGCAGTTTAAGAAAGCTCAGCATTTGTAGAGCTCAGCTCAGACAGCAAACTGAAATAGATTACACTGAGCATGTTCAGCCATTCAAGTGTTTTGAACACCAAGCAGCTGGGCAAGAGCTGTCTTTAGCTATGATGTTGAATACATCATTAACCCAGAAGCACACACACTTCAGCAAAGTTAATTATCCTTCAGTGACTAAAGTAGCATGACCATTGCTTGTTTATCAAGTTACATATGAGATACCCAAACTAGCTACAACCTGAAAAACATGCAGTTTTGTATTCTTTTGATTCCTGTTCATGTTTTCAGACAGTAAAACCTGTATATAGCAGGTGTTGGGGTTTTTTTGCTTTTTTTTTTAAGTGAAAGTCACTCAATCTTGTCCATGTAAATTAACTAGCAAATATTCATATCAAACTTCTGTGCCAAAATGGAATCCAGATTTCAGAGCCAAGCAAGTTTCCTTAAGCATCATTTCTCTCACGGAATGATTAATTCACCACGGTGCGTGTAATATATGCAGAGGGTAAACTATTTCTCTTCTCCTACAGCATCTTTTCATTGCTGGCAGCATGTTCTTACATCTTGACCCATCATACATTTACATGCTATTTTCTTCACATCTGCTACTTCTGTATTCATAGCTTTAATCCCAGCAGCTCTTTTCTAGTGTTCCGGAGATTGCCAAAGTGCAGAAGCAAGCCCTGCTGTAAAACTCCATGTTCCAGTAAGTTCTGGCTGCTCTCTGTGGAAGGACGGTAGTTATTCACAAACTGAAGGACCAGCTTTTTTCTGTGTGAACTCCAAAGCTGTAATCTTTAAAAGCTGGAAGAAACAAAGCCCATTATTACTCCAGACAGAATGATTTGTGAAAGCTGCAAGCCTAGTGATCTTCTGCTGCCTCCTGTGCTCTGTATCCTCTTGGCATTGCATTTAAATAAATGAATACAACCATTAATGGATAACCTGCTTCAGTCAGATGAGGCTACAAGTGTATTACTTAAAAAATAGGAGAAACCATAGGGGAAGCTAATAAAAAAATGCAAGAGCGTAAGTCTTCTATTGACTGTTACATTGACTTTACCTGCTTCTGTCTCTGGGAAGATTCTGTAGTGTTTCAGACAGTTTTCTGTGCAAAAAAAACATGGAAAATCTCTGTCTTAGAAAAATACATAGGCAGTGCCTGAAATTGTATCCTAAAGCTGATTTGTTTTCACTGCTGGGGCATTTGGCAAGTACTTGGAATTGCAGCAGGGTATTCTGTAAAAGGCAGCAATCTGGCTGGAGAAATGTTGGTGAAGGCAGTAATTTTCTGTACCATTAAGGAGCTTTAAGTTCTGGAGTTCAGCCCATCAAATCACAGTAGGAAAATTACCTGTTAGACCTTCCAAGTGTGGCTGACCTGTGCCTGCACTGACCTTATTGGTATTCAAGCCCTAATGCTGGAATATAGGGAGGTAAAATTGCCCTCCTTAATGTCACATGAAACAAAGGACATTTAGCAAAGAGTCTCAGATTCAATATTCAGCTCCTGCCAGTGCAGGAGGCATGTCTAGCCCATGTTGTGGTTCATTTTGTGTTGTGGAAGCAGTCAGATACATTGAACTACAGGATTGCTGCTAAGGGAGCAGGAGGAGGTCTGTGGACCTTTGGGGAAGAAGGCCCTCTGGTCATTGCAATATCAAAGGATACTGAATGGAATGATGTATATCAAACAAATTCATATGACAAAACCTCCAGGGATTATGAAAAAAAATTGCAATCACATTATTTCCCAAATTTGCAATGAAAAGCAGTGCTTCAGAACTTTGGTATCAGCTGACACTTCCATGCAGTCTAGGTTTCCTTCACCCTCATGCCTTCAATGTGAGTGGGATGCCAGCACTCCTGACTGAAGAAGCTGCAGTCCTTCCCTGGAAACTGGCCATTTCTTGTTGTCACAAACACGTGATAATAATTCTGACATTGGAAAATCAACTCTGGCTGGTAGTACTGGAGGACTGTCATGGTCTGCTGAGAATATTTTTGCCCGTCATTGTGGGCATATGTGGGGAATAGCATTTTTGACAGGGAGAAGAGAGATACTGACTCCTTGTTTGCTGGGGGCTCCCTGGGAGGGTCAGGGTCTCCCCATAATGGCAGGGCCTAGCAACCAGGATTTGCTTCATTGCCCCAGCCAAGAGAGGGAAGCCAGGAGGGTGCCAGAGGCAGCCACAGCCCTGGGCATTGGGCATCTCCCTGGTGGTGATGATGGGTTCAGTGGGGCCCATGGCCAGCCAGGCAGGGCAGGGCTGGGAGGAGCTGGGGACCAACATTCCACACTGCAACTGTGGCACGGACAGGGCTGAAGTGGGCAGGGTGGCGAGAGGGCAGGGTAGGAACAGTCAGGGTCCTTGGTGTTCTCAGAGTCCTTACAGTTTTCTCCTGCAGGGAGTGGGATTTCCAAGATGGGCTAGAGCCATTGTGTTAACCATTATCTGTCTGCACCACCCTACAGCTGAAGAAATAGTTTATTTATGCGTCTTCCTTTGTTTGAAGGGGCAGTAGACCATTTTTTTTTTTATGATAATGTGAAAACTGATGACAATACAGATCTGAAGAAATAGTTTATTTATGCGTCTTCCTTTGTTTGAAGGGGCAGTAGACCCATTTTATTCTTTTTTTTATGATAATGTGAAAGCTGCTGACAGTACCGATCACATCATCACAATGCTCTGAGAGCTAGTGTGCTTATTCTGCTTGGTCCTTTTTCCTTTCCAAAATTGTACTATAACCATTGCTTTTACTCTTTATATGGAAGAATCCTTCCTCTCTTTGTCTAATATAGAATATAAATATATAAAAGGCCCCAGTGAGAACTGTTTTCTCCTCTCTCCATCTGCAGAGTGGTGGTGGAGTGCTTATTTTGACAGCTGAAATTGGAGTTGCATCCAAAATTACTTTCATTATAATAAGACTTGAATGCAACAGTCCAATAAAGAGAATGCTAGCTTTTATTATCTATTATATATCGTTCAAAGCACTTCTTGTTTCAAGAGCTTTCCCAAGCCCACAAGGGGGCAGGACTCAGCCTGAAGTCCTGATGACTCTTTGGAGCCTGTGCATCTGGGCACCCTAAAGCCATTTGGCTTTAGTTTACATTCACAAGCAGGGTTCTGGATATAAAATAATACTTCATGGGCAAAAACTGAATTAAAAATTATACCCTGCGTAACAAAAACTGTATTTTTTGTCAGCTCTATATGTAAATGGAATATATGTGTGTTCTTCAGTGCTCTAGAGAGTTGAAGCATTTGATTCACCAGAGTTTCTTACACATTCATGGACTTCTTTTACCAATTCATGCAGACAGATATGTACTGTGAAATCACATGAATACATGCTCAAGGAAGGCCTGGGAAGTAGGAAGTGCTTGAATACATTATACATATTGTAGTTGCAATGAGTGATGGATTACTAGCACACGCACGGTTTATTGGATTGTGAAATACCAAGGAACATCTTTCAGCGTTAGCTTATAGAGAACTAAAGCAGCTTTCCACATGTTTTTAATATACCTGGGGTGAAGAGACTGCTAATCCATATGGAGTATATTGTGCTTGATTAGTTTTATGGAGTGTGTTGGGTAAGGGTTGATTTATTTGCTGAATAAAGTATCAACTTACGTGCAACACTGTGTGCTTTCTACTTTGGGGACATGCAGTGCCATTTAATTGGCTTGTGTAGATAGCTCGCTGGTTTTTGATACCTTAATAAAAGCTTCTGGTACACCTGTCTTTTCGCATTTCCTTACAATTAAGTGAATAGCAATATGGTCAACAACAAGTGCCTAACAAGCACAGAACTTTATTAAACTTCCATTTATGAACCATGGAAAAAATTAGGAGCAATTAAGTCAGAGTAATCAATGCTAAAAAGAAATAAATAAGCCCCTAAACTAAATTTTGAAGTTTAACTTGCAGAAGTGAAGTGAAAAAAGGAAAAAGCAAGCAACTTAGTTGTGATATTCTTGGCCATTAACATCCCTTTGTTTCTTTTTCCCATTTCACCCCCTCTGAAGCATTTTTCATCATGAATTCTGTACTCAGATTTGTCCTTCAAAAATTTTTTGTTAATTCTATGGAAGTTATGTAGTTATCATTTGTACAAATAAAACTTTTTTTTAATCGTCCCTTTCAGGATCTCATGACTCCAACTCTGATTCAGAATCATAAGTAGAAATTAGCCCAATTAGTCAGGAAATGTCCCCACTAGAGCATTTCAGTATGTTTGATTTTACTGGTCACAGCAGTAGAAGGTAACTGCTGAATCTTTAGATCATCATTCAAGGAACCAGTTTTACTGTTATATTATATATAAATATATTTTCATTTTACAGCAAATTCAGTGAGTACCAAAACAATTATTCAGCACTGGAATGAAGTTACAAAAGAGAGAAAACAATCAAATACCTTGTTAAGCTTAGACCCCAAATCACATTCATTTTTATTCTCTTTGAAGGTATTTCAGTCCTAACTTAAAATTAACACTGTTTTTCCTTTTTTTCCCCCTTTCTCTTTTATTTTCTAATGGATGATTTTTTGTCCTTTTCCCTTCTTCTAGTGTTGTATAAGAGATTGAGTAAAGGCTCTAATTTTTGCTATACAGAACACCCCTCCTTTGCTTCCTACTAGGTGTTATTTCTTTGCAATGGAATATTACATCACCATCCAGGCCTGTACCATGATATTTTTGAGGTTAGTAGCACTTCTTAATGTCCCTTTTCTCAAGCTCTTTAATTACAAATATTAATTAGCACCTTCCTGTTTTCTGGTATCTTCTCCATCTTATAGGCTTCTGAAGACATAGGAACATAAGAATGGCTGTAAAAGGTCAGATTAAAGATCCACTTGGCCCAATAGTTGTCAGTAACACTTAACACAAGTCCTGGAGAAAAATTTGAAGATGATAAGCAAATAGGGGTGCTCCCTTCTTCTTTCCTCCCAAAACACCAGGTAATATGCTACTATGGACTACTATGGACTATCTGAACTAGCAATAACATCTTTATTCTTATATTCTTAATTGCCTTAGAATAATGTTGTTTCCAGTAATCTTGAAAAACCTTCTGTGTCTTATTCTCATGTCATACTAAACACTCTCTTTTTTTTTTTCCTCCTGGAACATTGTGTATAGGTTAACGAGTCCAGAAATAGACCACAGTTAGGAATGGGTTGGTCAATTGGTCAGATTTAGCAAAAAAACTCCCTTCTTTCTCACTGCTTTTAATATTTTCTGTTTTATGAGGGTAGTATGCACCTGTGTAGAACGCCCATTCTCAAACAGCAATAGACATCTACCTGCATTAGCAGCAGAGTCATCAGTCCATGTGAGTTTTGCCAGTGGAGCCCTGAAACAATGGCAATGAACTGAGATATATGTGAGTTCAGTATATCTGTTACAACTGAAATGTATTTTCAGGCTACTCAATGCACTCAAAATTGGAGTTTACATCTAAATTTAGCTGTATATTCTTCTATAGCAATATGCAGCTAGAATGACTGTAAATGTGTAAGATCATTAAAATCACTTATTTTTCAAGCACATATAAGGAAAAAAGTTTTAATACTTCCGCCTTGCTGTCCTCCTTCATATTTTATTAATGTAGCTCTAGTTCTTTCTTGCTGAAGCCGTTTCCTAGTTAAATTTAAAAGTCAGGAAATTAGTCTTTAACTTCCCTTTCATTTACATTCCTGTGTTGCTTGATGCATGGTTTCAGAGTTCTGAAAAGAAATAGGCTTGCTGTTTTTAAACTCCCTTCAGCGTGAACACTGAAAGCTTCATTTCAAGAAGCAAATGAAAATAATTTCCACTTAGAATCTAGCAACCTGTTAAAATAAAGATTATTTATCCGTTGGTCTTGGTCCCAAAACTGAAACTTATGGGCAATGAAAAATGGTATTTTAGACAAATCTATTGCTCTCTTTGCAAACCTTTTGTGCTCCTGTGGGTTATTTTGAGGTGTTTGGAGGGCAAAATATCAGGAATGAAAATGGAAAACCAAGAAAAATTTCAGATCATTTTAAGGAATGCTTGAATCTACATAGAAGGTAACGTATAGAGTCTTTGGGTGAAGATGGACACAATCTGTCTAGCTTCAGAAAATGAGAAGACAAAGCAAGCATTTCTATAACCCTTATTCCAAAACTGACTGAGAATTTCAAGATAAATCAAGACAAAAATCATGGTAGTTCAAAACTAGAATCATCATGATATGATGCTCTCTGTCTCCAGGCTCAAGGCTGAGGAGGAACCAATAAATGTCTCTCTCCCTTTCCTATATTTCTCTTTAGCCCTTATCCCATGCAAAAGATGCAAACTTTTAGGAAAATTTTTCTTACTGCCTTGGGTTTGGGATTTTGTTTGGGTTTGGTTTGTTTGTTTTTTTTCCTTTGGTTGGGTTTTTTTTTAATTCCTGTTGAGAATTTTATGAAGACATCAATGATATAACAAAACACATCTGAATTGCATGAAAAATTACAGGTGCATGAGAAAATTAATGGGGTTCAGTATTACAGAAAAAAATGTTTTCATATGTAACTGAAGATCTACTTTATATTTATTTTAGTAGAAAAAAAATACTATTGTTTTCCATACTTTAATACTTGCCTTTTAGATCTGAAGAAATGTATTTTTTCTTTCCTTGTAATACAAATATTATTTTTCATTTGAAAGTGCAGAAACTTGGGATGAAATATAATGCTTTCTTCTTTCTTTGAAATGTCTTGTGAAATGAATTTTTCTTTTTTTCTTCAGCAGTTGTGCTGTGACAGTAGATTCTGTAAATCAAAAGATAACAGTAACTATTAAATAGGCTTCAGCAATTCTTACTTTGCATGTCCTGGTCTCACCTTTGATGCATAGTTTCAGAATCTGAGAAGACTTTGTTCCACACAGTCTGAACCTGTTGAGAGAGATGGTGTGCTCCCTGTCCCCCAGCCAGATGTTTAATTCCCATAACTCTTTCAAGTGATAAGTACCTGTGGCAGTCCTAATGGATGTGACTCATCGTAATGGCTCCATCCCTCTTGAAGTGGATTCAGGGGGATGGGAAATACAATAGCCAAGGGCTAATTTGAGCATGTGCCAAATAAAATATGGCTAGTATGCAAATATTAGGCAATCATTGTAGTCCATAAATAGTAAGGGCCCGGTGCCTGTTTAACTCTCCTTCATGGCTGTGGGCTGTATGCCAGGATCTCCCCTGGAGCAGGGACACCTCTCAAGGTTATTCCCAGAGTGTGATAGATTCCTCATAGAATCTGATACTCAGTAAGTGAATTGGGAATAAGTAAAATGAAATTTTGTAATCTTTGATAAATGGTGTAAAGGACATATTGTGTGCATATCATCGTTTACACAAAGAAAAAACATTGCAAGTTTGAACTTGGAGTGAATCCAGCTGCACTCTGAGATGGAGTTTAGAATGCAAGGGGCTCCTTTCTGAACTTCATGACTCAACAGGTGGATCTCTCACAGTTGTGTCTTACTTTGTCCCCTGTGCAGTAGACACTTGTGTAACTTGCCATCAAATCTCATTATGCCACCATTGCACTTACTATTGAGTTTTGTTATAACAATAAAATATATTGTTTCTTCTCTCTTGGGAGCGAAGTGCATGACTCCGCCTGTGGCACTGAGAAAACATTACCCAAATATTTCTCCTAAAGATCCAAGTTCTCTCTGCTTTCCTCAATGTTGAAACTTATTTAGAGAATGGTAAAGAAATTATGACCTGTACTAAGAGGTTTTTTACTCTACCTATGCAATGTAATACTTAATTCAAAATACACAAGACTACTGAGAATAGGAACCACTAAAATGAAATAATCCAAATATCAGACAGATTGGGATGCAATCTTACTGTTTAGAATGATAAAGCTATGTAGATAGAACTAAAAGAGACCAAAGAATTGAAGTCAATGTAAAAGACAAATGAATTTTTGAATACAATAAAGCTGAAACAATCTGTTCCTCAGGAAAAATGAAAGGAGTGTGAGGAAAAAAAGCCCATAAAAAACCCAAAAGCACTCAAAAAACAATGAATACAGGATAAAGATCTTACATAAAACAATTAGGAAAAGTTGCAATGCATTACTAATAACAGGTGGATTAGGAGTAAGATTTAATTACAGAGAAAATGTTTAATGTAGTTTAGGAGGATTTTCTACTGTACAGTGTAGACTGAGAAGGGAAATTGTCTCTCTAAAAAAAAAAAAAGTAAAATTTAATTATCTAACTTATCCAAGTCCTTGTGATAATTTTTACTTTTACCTTAAATTAAAGGCAGCACTTGCATGAGTTACTGCCCTGAAGATCAAGACTTGAAACAGAAATTTTAGTGAGGAAAAGAACACACATTCTTGTTTCAAAAGCCATCTTCTGACCTGCTTATCCAAGCATTCTACTTTTCTTGAATTCATTGGGAAAATATCCACATGTAGGATAATGGATCACAAACATTTATATTCCCAGATGACTGCTCTAACTACTAGAATTGCGTTAATCTTTAGTTCTATCAGTTGTGGAAATCTTGTCTTCTTTTTCCCCTTTACAAGAGTGGTCTCCTACCTACATCACAGATATTAAGAATAATATTTTAAGCTAAGTTGCATTCCCATCCTTTAAGATTTTATGCAGCTATATTCCTTTTGACAATATTCCAACACATTCATCAATATTTCATTACTCAAGCAGATTTTTGAGACTAAGGTGGATCAGTGTCTGTAGGAAAGGAAAAGGATCACCTTTGTCATTATATCTGTACTGCAACAGTCGAGACACTTCTTAAAAATGCTGTTTCTTCTGGAAAGAGACTGAATATGCCTCTTAATTCTGATAAAATGCCCTCAATAGAAGGAATTTCTTCTATTTCTTAACATATCTCACACTTTTCTATTTTATTTCAAAGTAGTTTTTTTTTACTAACAAATGTTTTTAATTGCATTATTTGTGTGAATTTCCCATTCCACAGAAAAACAAATAAACCAAAAAATTACTCCTAGAATTCCTGTTTGGGATAATTCAGCTGTATGTGTGTCTCTGTGTATGAACAAATATGGCAGATAAGTAGGCACACCAATTTCTGTAAATATCAGGAACTCAAAGATATTTGAATTGTAAAACACTGGATTATTGGTTTGGAGGTAGCTAGACTATTTCAGGCAACCAAAAGAACTGTCAAATAGAAGTACAGAAAAAGAAAGTAAAATAAATTCTAGTTCAATTATACATAAAAAGATATGAGAGTTTTTTAAAATTCTTTGCATCTTGTAGAAGGGCAAGTGTGTGTTCTCTTGTAACCAAACACATCATTAACATGAAAAAACACATTATGAGGGGAAAGAGTTTGTGCAAATAAAAAGCAGATTGTATGTTTTTCAAAGACACAGAGCAGAAAATAAGTGTGAAAAAATTATGGAATACTTGAAAGTATTTTAATTAATGAAGATATTTTTTAAAGATATAATATTTCTTCACAGTATTTCTCTGATGTTATTCTCAGTCTGTTTCTCATGTTGAATAAAACTCCATGTGCTCCTTCCTGCTAACTAGTTCTGAATCTGGCAATATCCACTGCCTATAGCATCTTCCTAATATAGTAGAAAGATTTCATGTATTTAGTCCAGTATTCATGGTTAGAAAATCAAACTCATAGCTTTCCTTAAATCTATAACAATCCACCATCCTAAAATGCAAGATGTATTTGCTTAACACAATAAAACAATGAAATGTGGAACTTTGGTACATCTTGAGCATTCAACTTGAATTTCAGGTTTCTATACAGATTTTGTGCATGGAGTTGTATGAGCAGTGTGAACTATTTTCCCCATTTAACTAAAAATGTTTTAATCTGTACTGTCCTGCCCTTATGCAGTGGAGTAATCTCAGGTAAATTTACATCAAACATATTGCAAGGATTCATTTGATCCCATCCATATCTCCATTTTTGGTTTGGTCAGTGATGAGAAATAAGAATTTCTAGATCATGATTCATCTTGACCTAAAATAGACAGCTAAAATAGGTCAAATGAGTCATACTCTGAAAAATTCTGCTCTTTTCTCATTGATTATAAAGAGAGCCTAGAGGGGAAAACCATAGATAAAGAGGTTTATTTGATAGATTTCTAATGTTATGTGTCATTAATCCAGACCTTGATATATTTCCTAACAAGCAACACTGACAGCATGCATGACTGCAAAAGCTTGTCATGTTTTCAAAGAAATGGACATGGAAATCAGAATTTGAAGGAATAATGCTGATCAGTTCATGACTGTAATCAAGATGTCATGGTTTAATGTCAGCCTAAGTAAGTCAATATAAAGTTGTATCTCATTATTTGAATTATTTTGATACAAAAAGCAGGACAAGACAAAATACTATATGAATATTCAGCAGTTTAAATCCATATATTAATTTTGATTCACAGTCCTTCTCTAGCCATTAGGCATCACAACATCCCTTGTGAGCTCTACTACAGGATTAATCAGCAGAAATTATATCAGTCTGTAAGAAAAAACAAAAATGCTGCTGCTCTCAACTTTAGCACTTTGATTTTCACAGTTAAAAAAAAAAGAAAATTAGTGTCATTTCAGTTGATTTTAAGTGGAACATTATGAAACTTCAGTAAATAACATCTATTGAAGCACCACACAGAACAAAACAACAGATGCAAAGTGACTGATATTTGCAAAAGTAGAGCTCTTGCTAAATATTATCTGAAATAGTTTCACTAAGCCAATGTAGAGGAACTAGTAGATTAAACTCCAATAAACTACTGTAGTGGAGCATTATTAATTTGCTGCTTCTGTGCAAATGACTTGTACAAGTAGCCAAACTTGAAAGATGCTGAGAATCAACATCTGCAGCATTAGGGTGAAGATATTAGGCCTGAAGAAGTTGGGTGAAATTATTATTAACAAGGAACTGAGAAGAATAACAATAAAAATATTGGATCTTTGTAGAAAAAATAGTGATATCAACTGTGACCTGTTGCTTAGTATGCTGAGTGGAGAGCTTTAGAAGAGAATCAACCTAAATCAGAGTTTCAAAGACAATTTTTTTCCTAGCTATGTTTGTCCTTGGATCTGATTATTATTATTTGTCTTTTTATCTTCCATCTAATTTGCTTACAAGTGATTCTTCTATTGCAGAAACTGCCTCTGGAGTATGAAGTCTTACATGGGACTTAAGTGAAAAGGTAATGCTTTGTGGGCATTTTTGCTAATAAAAAATCAAAGTTATAGCATAATAGCAGTACATAAGTGAGTCTTCCAAATCATTGGTCCATAAGGAAAGCTTGTTTTGCAATAGTACAAATTATAGTATAAAGTATAGTATGAGAAAAACAGTCCTACTGTATCAAAGACATTGGAAATTACGACTTTTTAAAGTGAACAGGAAATGCCTCCCAGTCTCAGTGTTTTCAATACCCTAAGTATTAGGCAACTAGAAGTATTTGTGTATAGAATCACAGAGTGGTTGAGGTTGTCAGGTGCCTCTGGAGACCATCTAGTTCAACCACCTTGGTCGATCAGGGTCACCTACAGTAAGTTGTTTGGGACCATGTCCAGTCAGGTTTTCATTGTCTCCAAGGATGGAGAAACCAAGGACCCTGAGAAACCTGCCCCAGTACCCAATCAGACTCTCATGAAAAAAATAAAAAGCTTTTCCTCATGCAATTTCCTGGGTTTTGGTTTATGCTCATTGTCTCTGCTCTCGTCACTATGCATCATGAAACATGCCTGACTCTATCTTCTTTACTCCTCACTGCCATCAATTATTTGAATGCAATGTTAAGATCCCCCTGAGACTTCTCTTCTCCAGGCTGTCCACTCCCAGCTCTCTCAGCCTCTTCTTCTGTGTTAGGAGTTTCAAGATCTAAGTCATCTTTTTGGTGTTGTGCTAGACTTGCTTCAGTAAGCAACACAGAATCACAGAATTCTGTGCCTTGCTGAATCACAGATCAAATCCAGCAGTGGATGCAGAAGTGCAAATGTTTCTCACTGCAGATGTTTCTCACCCAGGCTGAATAAAGCAACAGGGCAGGGGACGTTCATCTCCCTCAACCTGCTGGCAACACTCTGCCTGATGCAGCTTTGGAGGCTGTCAGCCTTTTTTGCTCCAAGGGCACATTGCTGGCTCATGGTCAGTTTGCTGGCAGCCCTGACTTCCAGACCCTCCCCTGCCAAGTTGCTTTTCAGCTGATTGACCCAGCCTGTCCTGGTGCTTGGAATTGTTCTTCCTCTGATGTATTTCCCTTTGTTGAAGTTAATGAGATTACTGTGTGTAAACTCTGGAAGTTCCAGTGAATGTCAACACACTGCTCTGATAGATCAGACACTCCTCATGCTTCTGTAACATCCACAAACATGCTGAGGATGCAGTCTATCCCAGCATCCAGGTGATCAGTGAAGGTGTTAAACACTGCTGGCTACAATATTAACCCTTGGGACAAAGCATTAGCAACTGGCCTCCAGCCGGACCTTGTGTTTGATCACAACCCTTAGAGTGAACTGTTTTCTACCCTTAGATGCCCAACATACTGCCAGGTCTTTACTCTCCATTTATCTTGTCTGTAATTAATAATTTTGGCTGTGAAAATGTTAGGGAAGTAAAGGCATTGATTTCCACTGAGCTGATAATTTTATTAGAGAATAAGACTGTCAGTTTGGTTGAATTTCTCTTTTATAAATCCAGGCCAACTACCTTCTTGACCTTAGTGTGTTTGGAAATTGCTTCCAAAATCACTTGCTCTATCACCTTACTAATGTAAGGGTATATAGATCTTTATATATAGATTTTTTTAATGGCTGTATTTGAAATATGGTAAAAGCTTTCTATATGAAAAAAAATCTACATTTTTATGTTGTACGCTTTCCAAATATTTGCATTGCACAAAAAATTCTTTCAAGGTATTAACTTAAAACAATATTCACATCAATCAAAAAAGAAACAAACTTCCATTGAGCCCAATTGTTTAGGAAAAAAACAAAACCACACAGGATTTGAAGGCAAAGAATAATTAGGTGACATCACAGAGAAAGCAAAACTGTAGAAACAGATAGACTTTGTACAAAAGCATGAATATCCTGCTACCCCAGGCTCCAAAACAAAGAAAAGAGACAACTGAAGGTCAAATGCCATCCAGTAGAAAACAGTTTTTACTTAGCACATAAACTAGAGGTTAAATAGCAAAAAGAGTAAAAATCTATCCGACCTAAGGCAAAGAGACTCTACATGCATTTCTGATAGCATGAGCTGAAATCAGATGGGGAAAAAAAAATCATTATACATTCTTAAATATATCCAGAAGCATGCCAGAAGCCAGGATACTGTTTGTGACGTCCAGGTTAAATAAGCTCACTGATTGTACAGTGACGAGTATATGTAGGTTTAAAACAATTCCTTCTTATGTGGTTTGTGCAGCAAGGTTTTGGTAGCCAGGAGGCTACAGGGATCACTTCTGTGGGAAAAGACTGGGGACTGCCCTGTCCCCCACCTTTGAGATAGCTTCAAACCAGACCAAATGCTTGCCAAAACTGACACCGTCAGTGATGCTGGTGGTCCCTCTGCGACAATATATTTAAGAAATTATAAAAAAGGCTGTGCAGGAACTGAGAAAGGAGTAAGAAAAGATATGGAAAACAGCCCTGCAGATCTCAAGGCCTTTGAAGAAGGAAAAGAGGAAATGCCCCAGGTGCAAGAGCAGCAATTCTTCTGCAGCCTGTGGGGAAATCTGTGGTGGCAAGGTTGCCTTTCAAGCTTATGGAAGACAATATCTGAGCAAATATTCACATTTCAGTCCATGGAAGATCCCAGAATCAAGCAAATAGATATGCCCTCCATATTCTCAATAGCCTTGACTGAATGAGCAAACAGAAGTGGAATGCAAAATAGAGGAGAGCCACAGTATCACTGAATATTTGATGTTGGAATGGACCTGTGGAGCTCCTTTAGTCCAAGCCCACCAACTGAGTAACAGAACCTACAGTAGGCTGCCCAGGACTGTGTCCAGACAACTTTTGAATATTCAGACTCCGCAACACCGCAGGGAAACCTGTTCCAGTGGTGTTACCACAGACAGCAAAAACAGTAAAAGGTGAAATTACTATTACTTATTACAGAAGTCTACTATTACTAATACTAGACTTTTGCATCAGAAAAAAAAAAAAAAAAACAGATATGATCCAGATATGATCAGAGAACTTGAACTGCTGTGGTATAAATCACACTTGTATTAGACGTATTCAATGTTGGGAGATGCCATATGGGTCAATATGGAAACAGCCTTGCAAATGCTTAAAATGGAATCACAATACAGAGGCATAACATGCTTCTTAGACTGTACCACAAGTACAGAACATTGTTAAAGATCTTATCTTGAGGGACAGGATATGACCTTTCAATGTCCCTTGCAATTTAGACTTGCATAATTTAAAATGGGACACATTATTTTCTGCAGTTGAAAATAGATAATTATACATTCAGAGAAATATGTTTGCAGGGAACTTTCTCAGGCCTGCATGTGCAAGGTCAAGAGATTAATATTTCCTTTGGATATAAAATAGACCAAAGAAACATATTTAGTTCAGATGCTTTCATACTTTTTAATGTGTATAGTCTCTTTGGCCTAGGGAAACAAAACACTTAACATTGTTAGAGGTTGCATCCACATTTAAATTGAAACAATAATTCCTGTATCCCATAGAAAAGGATTGCAACAAAACGATTTTTTTACTTTTACAGTGAACATCCAGAGTGTGCACAGCCTTTGCTTTTGCATTATTAAGCTGCCTGTACCTTGACCCACCAGGTTCTTTTCCCCTTATATTTTGTTCCTCTCTTTTGCTGAGGAGGTGAAGTGATAGAGCAGCTTGGTGGGCACCTGGTGTCTAGCCAAGGTCACCACACCACAGCTCTTCACAGTGCACAACACAGGGCATGAGGAGCTTGGGATAAGCATAGTAATTGGGAGAGACAATGGGTAAAACATGGATGGGACACAGCTAGTGAGTGAGCAGTAGAGTAATGATAGAGAATTTTGGCTGTTGTAATCGTGGTGAAGACAGGAGTGGATTGAGCACAAATTTTCCACTTTCAATCAGTGTTGTGATAATGCTGTTTTGATTTTGGGGTGGGAGTTTGTTTGGTTTTTTTTATGCAAGTGAAGTTTGTGGAAATTGTGATGATAATGTAACAAATATGGATTGTAATGATAATTCTTAAATATGTGATTCATAGAGATGAGAAATGGAATGTATTGGATGACGTGGCAAGATTTTGGTATGGTGAGGGCTGCAAGAGCGGAGTGTGTTTAAGAATTTGAAGACAAATTTTTTGGTTTTTTATTTTTATTTTGGGGAGTTTTGTTGCCCTGGTGTTTTTTGGTTTGGATTTGGATTTTTTGTTTATTTTTGGTTTTGTTTGTTTTTATTTTTGCTTGTTTTTGTTGATTGTTTGCTTTTATCCTGATTTTCTAACAGTGACTTAGGAGCTCTGTCTCAAACACTTTAGAACAGGACAAACAGATGTTTATTTCTTTTGCATTATAAAAGAGGAAAAAAAATTCCTAATATCAGTAATTTGCATAATCAACTTTTGTATTCTTACACAAATCATTCCTAAAGATTGTCTAGAGAGGTTCTTAGACCAAACTCCTGCGATAGGTGCCATGCAAAATCAAAATTGCACAGGATCACCATAGAAATAATTTAGTTTCTCCATAGTTATTATGTAGTAAGACTTCACTGTATGACATCAGTTTATAGTGTATTTCCATTTAAATCATGGCATCAGTTGTAACACTGAGTTTCATTATCAGGTTCTGTATAAATTAACTGAGATTTTCTGCATAATTTTGCTAGTAAGGAACTATTTTATATTACTCTTAATTGTAAAAGATGAAGTAGAATTTGCTGGTCGTTTTGATATTCAAGAGGGGAACAAGGAACAACAAATATGAAATCTTTGCACTTCTTTTCAGCTTCAAATGGAAACTTTGCAGTTGCAGGGAAAGAAAAATGTTTTTCCCCCAAAATGGATTTTCTTAGGAATGAATATCAGCATGAACTCAGAGCTATCTTTTATCTCATGTGAAAAGAGTCTGTAGATGCCAACACACTAGGTGCTTGACAGTGTCCCAGTACACTAAAAATACAAACTGTGAATATAACAGAACAGAAAAAGTATGTGGAAGTCTGTTAGATGTTTGTGGAAAGCTCCATCCAGAGAGTATTGAGCAATCTATAGTGCATGAAGGAGATCTAGTTACAGATTTAGGTAAGACACTGTTTTTTGACAACTGTGGAGTTTTAAATACAGTTTCTTCAGATCATCAGATAGGAAAGGATCAAAG
The DNA here is from genome assembly GCF_028769735.1 of Zonotrichia leucophrys gambelii. Taxonomy (NCBI): domain Eukaryota; kingdom Metazoa; phylum Chordata; class Aves; order Passeriformes; family Passerellidae; genus Zonotrichia; species Zonotrichia leucophrys. Next base: position 77,826,026 of record NC_088169.1, read on the forward strand.
GGAAAAGAAGTATCTGTTAATAGGTAAGGATCAAAGAATTTTTTTTAAACTTGCATGCTGCCACACAGTGTGATACTTCATGTATTCAGGCACAGCAGCAGCCCAAAATAAATGTACCTTTTTTCTTTTGTATGGGCTGTCTGGAAGCAATTGTTTAAGAAATATTTCCAGGAGTTTCTTTACTTGCTTTTATTGCTTGACCCATTGTGTAACACATTCCATGGAACCCTTGATTTCCAGATTTTTAAGCACACTTACATTAAATATCTAGTGACACAATAAGAGGTAGTTTGCACAAATGGAAATACAGAAAATTCCATTTAAACTTAAGCAGAAAAAAAAAAAAATACTTTGAGAGGGATTGAGCAATGGAAGAGTTTGCCCAGAATGGTTGTGGGTCCTCCATCCCTGTAGGTACTCAAAACCTAGGGTTCAAGTAACCTACTCTTAATGATTCTCCTTTGAGCAGAGTTTGAGTAGACATTCACCAGAGGGAATATATACCATCTTTTTCTGTCTTTCGTCTTAAGTTTGCTGCCAGGTCATTTGAGTGATCCAGGAATATGCTTGTCTTTCTAAATTACTCAACAAAAAATAGTGTTAAAAGTCAAGATCTCACAAAATTGTGAAGGCTGGAAAAATGTAAAAGACCAAAAAACCCCAAACAAGCAAAATCCACACATACACACAGACACACAGACCCTCCCTTGTGGTCCACACCCAGGAAAGAAAAAAGCAGATGGATGACAGGAGAGTAATGACAGAAAAGAAGATGAAGATTCTCTCCTTGTTAATCAGTAACTGGCTTGCTTTTAAGTTTAAAGTTATGCAGCTAAATCTGATTTTAAGATGTAGTAAGTACTGCTGCTTCATTAGCTTCAATATGGGTGATCAGCTTCCTATGAGAGTAAGGTCACCTTTTGTTAGGTACTAAAATATGTGTTTCAAGGCCTGATTCATAGAAGTGTCACACACTCATAACATCCACTGATCTCAGGAATTCCAACACGTGAAAACCAGGATGTTTATGTCTACTTCTAGGCATGGAACTTTGTGATTGATTCTGATTAAAGAGGTTACTCACACTGTTTTGAAAGAACAGAGTTGATTATATGCAAGAGCAGAACTTCAAACAAATTTTATATTCTCACTGTAATGTGAAAACAAAAACCAACAATGTTTAAGACCATTCTTCATCTGAAGTGACATTAAATCTTTCTGATTAGTTGTACTTCTTCCAGAAAACTTTGTGAAAAATATTTTCAATCTAGCATAACATATGGCAGAAATTAGGTGAAAGCAGTTGTTACTCATTTTGGACTTAAAGGAGGACTATTTATGCTTGCACAAATTACTGAAGTTCATAGATTTTCTTTAATGGTATCATGGTTTGACGCTGGCGCAATGCTAGTGCTCCCCTGAAAATACATTCTCCCTGGTGTCTGCTGCGAGATGTGACCAGGAATAGAGCAAAGCAGGCTCCTACTTAGGAATAAAGAAGAGAAAACTTTTTTAACTTACAACTATATGTAAAAAGAAACAGACAGAAAGAATGAAAACCTTCCAAAAACATTCCTCCTCCCCCCACCAAATTTCCCATATATCCATCCCTCAGATCACCAACTCTCGGTCCATCACCCCCCTTTAGATAATCAATTCTCAGTTCATCAAGGAGTGAGGAGCTCTTCTTGTGCCATAGGCTTCCCCTAGAAACATAGTTGAGACCTCGTGTGTTTCTATGTCACACGTGGTACCCCCTGGAGATCAATTGCCATGGTGACATCTTCCTTCCACGTCCAGTGCTTCACCAATGCACATGGACCAGAGCTGCTTCTAGGGCTTTCCTTTTAAGGATGCTTTGTCCAGTTCCAAAAAAGAGCTCAGTCTCTCACTTTCAGGACACCTGTCCCCGCCAAATTCACCTCCTGGGGCTGAGAGGTCTCAAGAAAGAGATCTTTCCCTCCACTGAAGATCGAGGGCACCAACCACCCTCCTCACCTGTCATCTCTGTTCCCTACACTCATTCACCTTCTCACCACACGCCCCCTTTTCCTTCTCAGCCGGCCGCTATCAAATTTCAAGGTGGCACCGGCACAGACACTGTCTCTCCCTCTCTCTCTCTCTCCTGGAGGGGCTGCCCGATGATTCTCCAATGTTCCTCCACCCTTCCAACCTGCAAGGGCCTCTTCACCTCCCCTCTCTGTCCAAGGCCCGGCCTACCTCACCCGACCGCATGGCTTCCTCTGCCCTGCCCAGCCCACAGCCGGGTGATGGAGGTCTGAACCTTTCAGTGACCAGAACCAAGAGTGTTGTAGTATGTTCGTTAAGTTCATTTAATCCCTCCCCCATTTTATGTATTTGCTCCCCCCCATTTTGTGTAAAATGGTTCTGCCCTCCTCAGTTTTCCTGCCACAGCCCTGCCAGTTATGTTGTTCCCTTAGCAACCCTTGCTACGTGTATTGTCAAGCTTTTAGGTTATATAATTCCTCCTTCCCTTTTTCCTTTGTATGTATGCTTTTTCTCCTCCCTGGGCCAAATCAGTCCCCCCCCCCCCCCACTCCACCTAGTATTCCAGAAGCTTTTCCTCTTTGGGGGTTGTGGTTGGCTGTGGTCCTGGGGCCCCTCCCATACCTTGTACCTATTGGGCTCTCCACTATGTCATTTCTGTTAAGCTCATCCCCTCTTCTCCCCCTATTGGTCTTCTGTAAACCCCTCCCAGATCCACCCCGTTCCCTTTATGACCCTGATGCCCCCTTTGTTCTCGGTCATTCGCTGGTACATCAGGGGGTCACTCCCTGGTTGGCATCGTGGGCTTTCCAATAAACCTGTTTCGCCCCCAGCGAGTGTCCAACTCCTTCCTTCTCATTGTTTAGCAGCGATCCAATCCGCAGCCAGCACAGCCCGAGGCTGGAAGGATATGCAGCTGGGTGTCGGCCTTCACCTCAGCTGGCCGGACACTGACCTTGAAGGCCAGTTACACCTCGCTGCACAAGAGAAGATTTTCCTTGACGTTCTCTGCTTTTAACCGCCCCCCCACCATCTTCTCAGACGCGTATGCCTGTACCCAGTGGCCACACCAGTTGCCAATATTCAAATCTGAGCACCTATTGGTTTGACTACAGCATCCCAAAAAACTCACTTCCTCTCAAACTGCGAGAAATGGAAAGAACTTTATATGAACTGAGGGAACGCTACTAATCTTGAGTGTGAAATAAACTGGTAACAAAAGGAGAGAGAGTGATTTTGTGCAATCTTTTTAATATTTGCTATCATGTGTTGCCATCCTGATGTTCCAAATATAGTTATTCCTTTGGACAGGATGAATTTCTTTATGGTTCTGTGTATATCATGTAGACTATTAAAAAAAACAAAAATAAAAATATAATGATTTGAAAATTTATGCCAGTCTTATTTATGGACTGTTATAGGAGTAATTGAATTTTGAGTACGCATCGTAAAGAACTTAGCATACCTATCATACTATAAATTATCACAGAATATATATTGCTAAGGGGAAAAATAGGAGATCAGATTTAAATTACATTCTATTGTTCAAGTAGGACTTATTTCTAGACTAAGAAACATATGTATATCAGTGTCAACATTTCTAAATAGGAGTGTAAGTTCCCATAGTGTAGGCAGTGGAGATGAAGCTAATTCTCAGCTGGAGCTAGAATTGAGATAGGAAATTATTTGACTCATGGTAAAGCACATTATTAGGAATATATCCACTTGTTAACATACATGTCCAATGCTTCTACAGAGAATTTACAAAAGTATTTTTAATTTTAAATACCATACAAGAAATTTGAAAGGTCCTGTGCAATTCCAGACTACAAGCTGAAAACCAGATAGGTTTCCACACAGTAATTAAAATGTCTCTAAAGGTTGTTTTTAGCCAGCTGAATCAAGATTTTTTTCCAGGAGAGAATTTAGGTGCCTAACCATAGTTGCCTAATATATTAGGTATAATTCCTGCACTGCATTTACTAGCCATGAGGAGACTGTCCAGATACCATGTCACTACTCAACTTACATGAAATTAAATTTTGCTTCTGGTACATGGGCAGTTGAATAGCCAAGAAGGCACCAGTGACTCTATTGACTAAATCCTTTTGGTCATAGACCTACATTTTACTCTCCTTGTCTGAAACTTGGTCATGTCTCTTGTTGTCGGAATTGTTCAAATTCACTGATATAGGCATAAAACAACATTGATTTTAATAAAACAATTTAAGCAGAAAGGAATATTTGTGAGATTTATGATGTAACAACAAATGCATGCAATGGAATAAATGGCTTTTCTTATTGTTTATAATTAATAGAAATACAATTCCTAACACAAGTTTTGCCAAGTTCTAATCATTTTACACTGATACTAAGACTATTAGTAGTTCCTGCAATATGGAACTTGAGAATCATTCAAGTCCCTTCCAACCCAAACCATTCTTTATGAAGATGCAGAGTCTGACAGAATTGTGTTAAACCCAAAGTTATGTTCAATACCATTATTTTTCCCCAACTGAGATCATGTTTTTCCCTGGTGAGCTTAGTTTTGCCAGAGAAATTTTTTCACAAGACTCTTCAGCAACAGTCTTGAAAGAATATTCTTAATACTTTGCAATGGTAAGTCAGAAGCTGCACCAACATTTGTCTCTGGAGCCTGCAATGCTGTCTTACTCAGTTATTGACTATTTATGCATTTAGCATTTGTCATTAATGCTTACTTTAAAAAAAAACATAAGTGTTTTTAAAGGAAAGCTGTTCAAGACAATGAAGTCCTGCAGTGATCAATGCCCAGAACACTTAGCTTTCTTCAGCAGAGTAATAAATATATTGTCAGAAGCAGAGAGCTTGCATGCAATAACATTTATTTCATTAGATATGCAGTACTTATTGCATGCACTTTTACAAATACATTTTAGCATTGGCATAATTCTGCAGTAATTTATGTGTGACTCTTATTAGGACTACTTCTTTATGACTGAGTTTCCAAGAAAATGCTCTGACCTTTTCTTGTAATTCCTGAAACGGCTTATGGCTTCCTATTCCTGTAGAGTATAGAACTGGGACTGTTTATTTAGACAAATTATTTATCTTTCTTTAATGGCCTTTATAGGAAATGGAAGCTGGAAAGCAAATAACTTTAGGGAAAGCAATATTCTTCTTGATATATATCATAGCAGATAGACAAAGAACAGAAATCCACCAAAAGTTCTTCCTTAATTCACTGTTTCCCCTAGTTATTGTTTAGTGGCTGCTGTGAGTTATTTTATTTTTGGTATTTTGGAGGGGGAGATTGTGGTTTTTTGTTTGTTTGTTTGTTTGTTTTATTTTTTAAAAATTTATTTTGGGGCTAATTTCTTTTTTTTTTTTCTTATTCAAGCATAAATTCTGCTGAAGTAGAAACTTGAAAATATTTAGAATAAAGTCATTTATTAAGATTTTATATCAGCCATGTGGTCTATATTTTTGCATTAAAATAGTTTCTGAGGGCAGACGTACAAACACTGTAGTTGTCAGGATCCACAGACATTCAGAGGAAGGTTAAATACTGCCACCTCTTCTAAAAATAGGTGGCCTTTAGCAATTACAAAAAGTTAGAGTAACAGCTCCATTAGATGCCAACTGAAAAGATTTTGTATACCATCTGTCTTCAGAAGGGAACCGAAAATATCCTCATGATGTATAACGCAATTGCAAACAGCCATAGGAAACTACAATTTGCATGGTACCAACCTTCATGTGTATCAGCTTTGTTTCTGAGGTGACCTTTTCTTGCATTCCTGCTTTAAAGGTATATTTGCTAGAGTTAAATATGCAGGCTCCATACCGGGGAATTCACCATTTTTTCTATACCTCTTTTTGCTTCAGGTAGGAAAAAGACATACCAAATTCTTACATTAATATCACATCTTTGTGTTTTCATCTTATGCAAAGGAGTAAAACACACCTTCCTAGCTTGTGTAGAATTCTACACTTCCACTAAAATCCTGTTGCTTTCTCCATCAAATGATCTCAAAAAACCCTTTACGAATATGAGTAGAGATTGACTTAGGACTTGATCTAAATCTCAACTTGGGAGCTTTGATTCATGTATAGCCTACACATTTCCAGATATTTAAAACCTAACTGTGTCTGAATGGAAAAGCATTCAGAGAATAAATCCTCTGACTGTTGCTGGAGGTTGTCTATCTGAAATTTTAGATCCAAGAGTGAGACATGCTTCTTGCACTCAGCCATGAACATGAAGATAATTACTGTGGTTTGCTTAAAATAGAAGAAAAACCCAAAGTAAATCCAAAAAACCCTATGAATCACATTCAGATGTACAATTATTTTAAGAATACAAAATAATTTGCTATGTATCTGATACATCATAATATTCTATCCAACATTTCTGTTGCTTGCAGTAAGGACATAATTATTCAGAATATTCCTTTGACATAGAAAAGACCATGAAAAAGTTATGGTTACTTTTTAATTATTTTAATGATTGTTAGGAATGTTTAATCATGTTAGACATATCTACAGTATGTTGTATTTAAATTTACAGCATATTATTTTAGTCAGATTTACTGGTATTATAGCCTAGACTTAGACTTGGAAGATATTTTTCCAGTCCCAAAAGGAAAAAAAAGTGGTAAAATTCATCATTAAAAATGTTGAGATTTCATCCTCAAGGCAGACAACTTAAATTAGTTGTCCAAATCTTCTTTTTATTAAGGTTGAATTTGTGTAGTTTAGAGCAATTCTGCACAGTTTATTTTAAAGTAAATTCCCATACTTGGGGGATATATTTTTAAAAAATCTTAATTTATTTAAAAACAAATTACATATTTTTAAGGAAATCTGCATGCATCTTTTTTTTCCCAGACACTCTTGAACTTAAAGAACCCATATTTTTTTAGTCTGTTTTGCACTGCAGTTTTGTTTCCTTGAGTGGTGGTTCCATCCATAAAACAGAAATTGCAATGCCTTCTGAAACTTCAAACACATCCACTCACACACAGTTTTTCATTCAGAACTTTGGATGAATTGTCCTGTAATAAATTTTACACCTTGGTTTACAAGAAACAGAAAAAACATTGGAATTAAATTTGCTTAGAAATACATTTTTTATATAACAATGCCATACCAAAGTGCCCTTATCAATGGGAGAGGTCAGGAAGATTTCACACTGTAGCTACTTTCGTGTAACATTGCTCATTTATCCCAGAATTCTTCAGAAAACATTTGATGTAAATGTTTCAGTTATCTTCATTGAAGAAATTCAGAGCCAAGCATCACTTATTATGCGCAACTTCCCAGGGCTCTTATTCAAAAACAGTAACTCCAAAGTGAAAAAAAAAAAGGGAGATAAGAAAAAAGGGACCAGGTTTGGAATCACAATTAGTCTAGAAAATTACTGCATTCAAGAATTATACAGAAAAAAGAGAAAGGGTTTGTTTTGTTTTGTGAAATGTTCATAGTACATTTTATTGCCATTTTAAAATGGTTAATAACATCAATTAGTGGAAAAGGTGAGGCTGTGTGCACAGTATCTAAACTAAAAACTTGTGTTGAAAAGGCACATTAAATATTCTTACTGAATTCAAGTTCACCACTCTTCAAAACATCCTACTGAATAATCTGGAGCAGTGAATGATTCAAACTTGGATACTAATTGCTGAAAAAACTGACATTTTTGTTTATCTCCATTGAGATCTAGTTAGTTTGCTTCCATAATGTATAATGGATTTGTGCTATAGATGAAGGAAATTCAAAATAATATTTTGTTATCAGTTTCAAAATTACCCTTATTTTCTAAATTGCATAGAGCAAGAGACAATACTTTCATGCAGTAAATTCTTTATTTGTATAAATTTGGCATAATCAGGTCAAATTTAATGGCTTTTCCTGGCTTATTAAATTAAAAGTAAATTCAAAATTTGGTTTGTACTATATAGAGACATGAATGCTAGTCTAGAGGATTTGCTTTTCCACCCCTTTATATTGCATAAACATTGTCTGTGTAGATAGTGTAATGTTACTTCAGATTATTAGGCAAATAATCATCATCATCATCATCATCATCATCATCATCATCACAATTAATTTTTGTGTTTATTCAGGCATAAGAAAAAATATATTCTGCAATGGGGCCCAAAACACTTGAAGTCTATACTTTTTCCTAAGCCCAGTACATTGTTAGAAACATCCCCTTTCCCTGATGTCACTATTCATGTTGACTGAATCTTAGTTTTATTCTTAAGTGGTACAAGTTACAATATTTTTTCTGCTAAAATGTGTTTAAGAAAATCTCAGAATCCAAGAAATTGTCTTGAAAATATTTTAGAGATTCAGATTAAGATTTTTAAATTTGCATTTTTTTTCCTTAGTAAGGCTTTCATGATTTCATTATAAGGTCAGAGCCATTGCCCATGACATTGAAAACATCTAGCATAATCTCTGGATCACAGAATCACTGAATCACAGAATATGCTGAGTTGGAAAACAGATATTTGCTAAATCTTATCTGTATTTTCTGTGTATGTACTAGTTTCAATGTATAGGAAATTGCAGTAGGACAACAACATCTCTAAGGAAAGGGCTGTCAGAAATGCTTTAAATTCCTTCTGATTTCTGTGAAGTTCCAGGCTCCGTTTAGGATCATTTATGACAGTGAAAACCTGAAAGTTTGAAGTTTTGAGGACAAGGAACTTGTGATTGGATTACTGTGACTCTTCCTTTCAGAAAAAAACATTAAATATACAACAAGAAGTCCTAAAACTAAGTGTGCTTCTTTATGGAGTTGTTCTGTATCTGCCTAAATCCAACTTTTAAAACATAAGTAATATTTTGACATTTTTCATTTTAATGGAAAGCATTTAAAAATAACCCTCCCCCCCAAAAAAAAATCCAAGCAAAAAAACTTTGTTTACATCTAGATGAAAAATATATTTGTGAATTCTCACCTCCTTAAGGAGGTCTTAACAATGATATGAGCAGAAAACAGATACATTCGTACTTCCACACTTTTGTACCATTATTTGAGCAGAGAAATGGAGAACACCAGAGATTTTGATGATGTTGTTTTTGCCTATGAGGAATGCATCTGACACAAAGCTGAAAAAAGCAGTCATTTATAAATACTATAACCATGACAGCAAATATTACTACTTGAGGAACTGTTTAAAAATGTGACCAGTACAAAAGGTAATTTCTAAATAGCATCCTAAATAAATAACCTGGTTGTCAGAAATATTTAACATCCAGAAGTCATAATAATTCCTTTCAAAATCTACATGTGAGGGTGGATCTTTGTTTAAAAATACAGCATGACTAGAGGAACTTTATTGTTCATTCTTGAACATTCATTTTATTAATTCTGCTCCCTGTAAGACTCTGACTTCATTAAGAATATTTGTGAGGTCAATTATAAAAAAACTTTCAAGCTTTATTTTAATGACCATATAGTCCTGATATAATTGTTTCTACTGTGTACATTTTTTTATTTGGCGTGTACAATTTGTTAGGTTCTTTGAATCAAAGAGTTAGGTAATTTTAGAGTTTTATCTAGTGGGTGTTTTTTGGCTTTTTTTTATTATTTCTGCTTTTTTTTGTTTGTTTGTTTGTTTTCTGAAAAGACAGAATAGCTGATACAAACAGATAAAACAAAAGATTGACAAGGGTAATGCAAGCTACTAACTGCAAAAAGTGGTGTGTAGCTCTTTCTTTTCCCAGCAGTCTGGAGCTCTCATCAGGAACCTTATGGCAGTACAAAGTTTTGAGTATGTGAGATTCTGTTCATCTAACTAGAGATACTGAAATAAAATAGATCATACCCAGAAAGTACATACTTTATTTATTTCTTTATTTTAAAGAAATATAAAATATAATGCTCAAATAATATTCTTACATGATTCATATAAATTTTGTAGATATTATTTTATTTCAGAAGGGAAATAAATACATTGTGGAGAAGAAAAAAATTAAAATCAACGTGAATGTTGCTTTTCATGCTCTTTGCAGTTTTCAGGAGTTTCAAACCCAAACAGATGAAGAAACTAATTTTTAGAGACATTTTACAAATATAAAACTCTTTCTACAAATGGAATGGAACATATGATACCATTCCAAGACGTGCAGGTGCCAGACATGTTACTTGGAAGGATACTCAAAAAGACACAGACAGAAACTGAAGGTATCACTGAACCTGGAACTGTGCCACTTTTCTTTGAGGATGGTTCTCATATTTCCTTGCCACACAAATTGCACTTTTTCCTTCAATTGTAAACACGATTATCATCTACCTTCCTAATTCCCTCAATGCCCTGCCCAGTAATTTTAATATTAGCAAGTGCTATTAATCATATGTTTCCTCTTTCAGGAATGAGTGAGTTTAATTTGTCTCCTGATGTCCCTCTGCATATTCCACTGATGTTTAGCATGGGCACAAAAGCTCACAGATAAAATACCTAAACATCTTAGACATTAACTATTGCAAAAAGCCACTGAAAATTCTAAATACTGATGATGAGTCTTATTTTCTTGCAGTACTAAATGAAACCTGATTTTCTCTGTTTTACCTTTGCTATATTCTGTTATAAATACAACATTTGTGCTTTCAATACCATTTTTGAAGACACTCATATGACAACAAACCCCTGATGTAAATTTGAGTGAAGACAATGATTTACTTATTTTATTTTCTTGGTCTCTGACATGAAAAGTATCCTTCCTAGGTGTTTACAGTGTTTTAACCACTGAAGTTTACAACCAGAAGTGTAGTTTTACATTTTCATATATCCTCTAAGATTGAAAAAGAGATTTTTCTGTACTTCACGTTTATTTAGAAGGTTCTCAAAACAAAACATAAATAGGTTACAGAATTTGAATTAGATCTGCAAACTCAGTTTGAATTCAGAGCTGACTCCTGGGGTAATGTTCAGTTACTTAAATATAAACACATACTGCCATTTGAAATATTTGATCAAGCAGAAATATCTGTAAGGGCACAAAAAATATGACAGAAGATCTTCTGGAGACCTACAACCTTTTGAAATGACCACAAAAAGTAAAGATGTAAGTCCAAGTACATGTAAAGGGCAATAAACTGCTCAGATTTAGGCAATTGAAAAAAAAAGAAAAATTATTTAACATAACAGGGGACTCTGGATATTAGATTTTCTCCACATTATATCTGTAGACAATGAACAGGCCAAGGAATTTTTTGTTTTCCTCAAAACTTGAAGCAAAACTTGAAAATGATCACTCTTTTATCTCTACTCCCAAGTGAGGATTATAAAGGAAGAATAGTTTTCTGAAATCTCAAGACATGGGTGTACCAGTTCAGGCTGTTCCATGACCGTGTGAAAAAATGAAGATCCTGAAAAAGTCGCAACACAAACTGTGAAAAAACAAATGTAATTCAGTTAAACTATTGACATCTTAAATCAACTAAGGGTCCTAAGAATAAGTTGAAGGAAAGATTAGATGTGTTTAGTTTTTTGAAAAAAATTAGCAATGTGACACAAACATTGTGATACAATATGATACAAACATAGCATCTGTTTCTTCATCCAGTTTCAGTGTTAGACATCCTAAAAATCTGAAATTAGCCTGTATTGGAAGCCTTTTCCTTTTAATGGAAGACGATTGCAAAGACAGGTTTTACAAGGTTAATCCAAACTGAAATTACAGAGATTTTTATACTTTAGGGGGTTTTGTGGTTTAAACACATAAACCCACATGCAATTAACCTTGTTCTTGTGCTGAGAAGTGACCTGTTGGCAATACTGTATGGTTTTCTGATTGCCTACTGGGAGCACTCAAGCCAAAGGTGTTAGGTTTTTGTCAAGTGCTTCCATGTGTGAATCCATTTTAAAATAAAATCTTGAAAGGATGATGGTACCTGCTTTTAATCATTGCAGGTCATTGGAAAACCCTGAAATTGTATCATGCACGTGCACCTGATTTGTGGTGAAGTGTTTTCATTTCCCTAGAGTAAAACTGAGGGTGATCAAACTACAGCTGGAGAAAAAGCTTTGGACGGAGGGAAAGGCAGTGAGGAAAAATGGTATTTATTCTTTTAGAGACAACAGGCTTATAATGTTTTCAACAGAGGTATTGCCCTTTCTCAATAATTTGTTTCTTTTATATTATTCTTTTAAAAATTATTTTTATTTACTTTTTAGTTTGCAACTCCATGTTTAGGAAGCTTGCTGCTTTAGAAAGTATGCCAAACTCTTCAACAGGAATGAAAAATTATGAGATATAAGGCTGAGGTCCTCAAAACTACCATCAAATGAAACAAAGTGACCTAATGTAAGTGACCTTTCTTTAAAGTATGGATTTTATGAAAACAATCCCCTCCTTTGGAAACTTCAGAGTGTGCTCCTGAAATATAGGCAGCATCAATTAACACATCACATTATGTAGCCAATGCACAGTAGCTATCTTTGTGCTGGCTTAGTGGAATTTAAGGATGAAGTGTAGATTTCACCCATGATTGTGTTACATGGTGGCTTCCAATTTTTTTCCTGCAAATTCAGGTGCTGGGTTTAACGTTAAATACTCCGTGGTCCACTAGAAGTATTTGTTTGGTTTTATCTTTGTATTTTAACAAAGGAATTAGTTGATATGTTAAGACTGTTGGTCCCTGAGTTTTCCTGTGGTGATGTGTTTATTTTTTATGATCTACATCATGGGGGAATTTATGTTGAGTTAGTAGCAGAAATTAGAATAATTTCACTAAATGATATAAATTTTAGGTTTTTATTTAGTAAAGATAATAAACATAGAAGGTGGGTAACTTTCTATTTCAGAGCAGAGTTGGGCAGGTGTAATTAGAAGCCTCAATCACCTCAGCAGTATTTTCAGTCAGACTCCATTGCATAGTAATGGATCAAGGGCAACTTGAAGCTAGAATTTTGCCTTAACAAAGTCCAAGAGGGAACTCTATACCAGCTCACCATTTATTAGATCAGAATATTTAAGTGTATTTGGATATCTAACTTTAGATTTCTTTATTGAAATGTCAAACTTGAATTTCAGGCACTAAAAGCAGATCCCAATTATTACATCCCAAATGAAAAACTATATCTTTTCAATGAAGGGTGATGATTTCTGAATAACCAACTAGAAGCCTTCCAAAAGGAAATAATACCACCTTGAAATTTTAGTACAAAAATCTGGGCAGGTGGATCAATATTTTTATATTGATATTTTCACAGATCTAACATCCATTTCTAGGGACTGCTTAAAAAAACCCGGGCAACACTGTCAGCGTGGCATTACTAGCAGGATAGTCTTTACTTAAGGATGAAAAATTCTCTAGTGCAATAAGCAGAACCATCTTTTGTTCTCTGTTTTAGGAATACCTTTATCTTTGTTCTTTCCACAACACAGCTCTTAATCACTTACCAGTGCAAAGGGAATTCTGTGTTATAATTACACCTTGTTTTCCCTGTGCTGTTTTCAGCATTATATAGCTGACTACAATGCTTTCCTATATTTTGATTATTTCACTTTCTCCCTAACACTAGGGGAAATCAATAACAGAGCGCATTGTGTTGGGTCTGGCTGAGATGGAGTTCATGTTCCCCACAGCAGCCCCCACAGGGCTGTGTTTTGCATTGAAACGAGCTGATAACACCCCACTGATTTGGCTCTTGCTGAGCCAAGGTATTAGGGGCTGGGGGTGGGTAAAATGTTGAGCAGTGACATAGGCAAGATAGTGGACCCAAACTGACCAAAGAGATATTCCATACCATATATTGTCTGCTCAGCAAGGAAATCTACAAAAAAGGAGCAAGCCAGGGTATTTGTTATTACACTGTTTGTCTTTTAGGGCAACTTCTACATGTCCTAAAGCTCTCCTTCCTGGGAAGAGGCCAAACATTGCCTACTGTTTGGAAGTAGCAAATAAAATGTTTCATTTTCCTTTGCTTTCACATGCGATCTTTTTCTTTGCTTTATTACAGTGCCTTTATCTTGCTCCGTGAGGGTCTCTTTTTCATCCTATTTTCTCCCGTTCCTGCCCTGCCGAGGAGTGAGAGTGGCTTGGTGGATGCCAGTGTCCAGCCAAGGCAACCCACAAGTATGAAAAGAGCAGAGTATATATTAGAAAATGCAGTCAGTTAAAAAGAACTGAATTTTTCACATACTGTGACTCCCTTATGGTCTTGTGACCATTGCAGTGGTCGAACTATTGAAACTATAAGCCACACCATACGCATCTTTAATACTAAAGTTAATACTGAGACACATCTAAAAATATTTCTGAAAATTTAAGAATGATCTAGTGTTTTCTGAAAACCTCTATATATTCAAACCTGATCTTTAAGTGCATAATATATTTCATACATTCTAGAAATACAAGGATCTTTGTGCATGCAAAAAAAATGATTATAACTAATGTTCAAGTATATGTGTGACATGACATTTTTTCCTAGAATCGTGAGTTACACTTGAGTTTATGAAATTCAAAATTCATAAACAGGAGTTGTGCTTAGCCTGATGATTCACCTATGACAGCAGTAGGGCAGCTGATTGTTGAAAAGACAGAATTGAAAATTCTTGTTTATAGTTTTTTAAAAAAACATGGATATCACACTGTGTGTAATCATATGCTGACTATTAAGAGAGAACAACTATTTAATAACAGTCCCATCACTGACACTATTGACTAGTTGAATGCTTCAAATGAGTCATATTTGATGCAAGTGATTTTGAAAATCCATATGCTTCTATACCCTAGGGGAAGGTATAGAGGCATATAGAAAAAGTGAAGTACTTATTTTGGAGTCTCATTTTATATCTAGTATAACAGGTCTCTTGGGATATTATTAGGGATACAGGATAGATTCCATCCTTTCTTGTTGGGGGCAGACCATCAGATAAATAACACAGACAAAGTGACTCCTTTAATATTCTTTTTTCCTTTTTTCTTTGAACAGAGATGTGATTGTACTCATTAATGTCCCCTCATTTTCAAAACAAATTTAGATTAACATTCAGTTCATCCAGTAGGTCAATATCTTCTAATCAGTTTTTCTATAAAATATTATTGTAGTATGAATTTTCGGTATTATCAACATCAAAAACATCATCAGTATTGAGTAATTTCCTTGTTTACACATGTAAAAAAAATTGCATTGAGGTCTTTTAAGAGCTACTGGTTACTGGTACTACATTTAGTTATGGTATCCAATAAAGAAATAATTAGAGAGTGTTCACATGAGCACTTTGCTAATATGTTATTCTCCTTCCCTCTTCAGTCTTAGAAGAGTACCTCTAAAACACTCCAAGATCAATTAAGCACTCCAAAACATGCCTTACCACATGTTTATAAGTGTACTCTTCAAAATATTGCTTTCTGTAAATAAACTGAGGGGGTTGAGCAGCTTGATTCTAAATTTGCAACAGGAACTTTCACAAAAGGGAAAATAGTGACTGATTGCTTAACATGTGGCATGTTACAGGTAATTCATTTAGCTAATTGGTTTGGAAGATGGGCCTGTTTTTTTTGATTTTTGTGTAAAAATAAATTTATTTTGTGCAAGAGAAGGTGCCAATTCCCTACATATTAAAAAAAGAGAAAATCATTGGTGTTGCTTGGGATCCCAGGAATCTTTAGTTCAACCTGCCTGTCCAAAATTGTTTCAAGTGAAGCTATCTTCGCAGGGCCAAGTCCAGAGATTTTGAGTACCACTAAGAATAGAAACATCATTGTATTTCTGGGACACTTGTTCCAGTGTTTAAATCCTCTCACAGTCAAGTTTTTCTTATATTTAAGTTCAATTTCCATTGTTACTATATCATATCACATAATCTCATACTATATTACTACATGTTTTTCTTGTACTGCTATTTTACTATATGTATAAATATAACTAAGCTGCAGTACACCAATCAACCACCCTGGAACAGTGATGAGATGTTTTTCTTGTAGTTTCAATTATGAGCTTTTCAGCCTGATGAAAGCATTAGATCTACACATGAACTACTATATATTAGTTAAATAAAAGCTGTGAAAGTTTTATCTTTCTATACACAATTAACCTTCAGCTGCAAAGATTTAGAAAGGCTTATTTCATTGCTTGAACCTGAATTCTTAGTGAGTAGTATATAGCAGACTCTTCATTAAAATTCATATGTGAAACTTATGCATCTAAAGATATAGCTCTATGTGCAAATACAGAGAGTGTTGATCACCAAGGAATAATGAAAATCTGTGTGAGTTTTGTGCTAAAAACTTATACCAAATAACAAGACACCCATCAAAATTGTTTTTTTAATATGGCTGATAATGAAAAAAATTCCATCTCAAACAACTGGATTGAGTCCTCCATCTCTTCAGTTGTAGTTGGTACATTTGTAATTCTTCCAAAGTGTAGCTGAAGTTTAACTTTACAGATGCTAAATTATGATTGTATGCTGAGAGAATACATGTGACGTCCTTACAAACGTCAAATGAATTCTTTATGATCAGTGCTATTAAAATGAATACCAAACAATTCTGTTATAATTAGTGTTATTATAATGAATACCAAAGGAATTAATGGTAATTAGCTGCAGTAACTGAATAAGAAATGAGCTCAAAATGGGAGATTGGAGAAATCCCTTGAAAAGAAACTTTAAGCTTCCTGTGAATTAGCAAAATTTTATTCTTATCTAATATGAAAGGATGAAAACATTGCAAATGCTGTCTTCAATGCAGTGTGATCTGTTTCACCCAGGCAATCTCAAGAGATGGACAGATTTCTGCACTGGACAAATTCTTTATAATTTTTTTGGGACAGGACATGAAGAGATGACAAGATAGATTCTTCAGGTGTCTCTATGGCTTCACTGTATCCCACAGCATACTGAAGTTTGGATAGTAAACAATTTTTTCTAAGACCTTAATGTTGTGTAAGATCACTAACTAGCTTTTTGATGCTTGACAAAGAAATTTAACAAGACTTCTAAAAGAATTTCCCTCCCTGATGTTCTATCTTTTTATTCAGTGGCATTTGATCTTCCCATTCACTTCTGTGGATTTCATTTTCCTAAAGCCTTCTGAAAATGTTTTCCCACATTGCTCTTAGTTTAGCTACAGCAGTGAGAATAATTACTGTGAATGATTGTGAATAATATATAGTTGTGGTGGCTATTCATTAGTTGCAGTTTTTATTGTTATTTTGTAAAATTATTGACTTTCATGGTAGTTGGGAAAAAATGAGACATTCTTTTAGATCCTGGAGAGAATTAAACTCCTGTACAAACTAGTGTTTGTTCATCCAATTCTTCTTTGTTCCACATGTTCCTTGTATGGTTGTTCAAAACCTGTGTAAGTGCTGTATTTTGTTCAACCAACAGTAACAAAGGTTTATAAAATAAACAAATTAGTATATATTTCATTTTATAAGACCACAAAGTATTTCAGAAACTATACTGGAAAAGTCAAAATCAAATGGGCTTCAGTTGGATTTGATTTTTTTAAAGAAATCCCATGTGTCTGAATTTATGTTTGCATTTTCGTTATTTCAGCTGGCTTTTCTGACAATTGATATAAGAATAAAGATCTTAAAATACACTCAGAATTTTCCTTCCTCATTCATACTTTTATTTGAAATCTTTCATTCTTAAAGGAAATAAGATAAATAAAGAGGAACACAAAGAATTTATAAGATATAATTTATAAGATTGCATGAACACTATTAATGGTCCCTTGATCAAGACCTTAGTTGAGGAAGCATAATGCATCCCTCCTGGCAGTATAAAATGAAAGAATGAAAGAAAACACCATGAGCAAAGTGAACTGAGCAGGCAAGATATTTAGATTGACTTTTATCAAACAGAAGGTTTAATCTGCACTGCGACATGTCTTAACAATTACCCAGAGTTTCATCACATGAATCCAAAGGCCTAACTTCCCCTCTGAAGAAGAATATGTCAACTCTGCCAAAACAGAAAAACAAAAGACATTTAAATATTGATTGAGCAAGAAATGGTCTTTGTATAAAAGTCAGTTACCACAGCCCTTGTATTTTTGTGCCAGAATAGGAGCAAAGTAGAATCTAACTGGTAAAATTCAAACCAAATCAAGAAAAAACACAAACCCCCACAATCTTAAAAACCAAAATGAAAGCTATGAGGTATTTGACTAATATGAAGTATAGTTACCTATTTTGTGGAGGAAATAAAGGGCTAGCTTTCAGTAAAATGTTGTCAGAAATTATATCCTAAGTTTTAGTGGAATTTATAGGATTGCAGGACTCTTGGGGTATTTAATGTAAGGTATTGGGGTATTTTGGGTATCTTGGGGTATTTAATGCTAAGGCTAGCATTAAATGCTTGATGACAGCTTCTTTGTAAGGTAACTCACAGAAAAATTTACAAGTTAATATTGAAGGAAGCTGAAGAGCTTGCACATTTAGGTGTAGAAGTACTTTGCTATACAGTGGGGAGAAGAACATGTTGCAAACTTTTAACTAATGAGATAGGAGTAGCTATATGTGGGAGGTGAAATATTCTAAAATAAAAATGATTGGAAATGTTTTTATATCTTGGGGAAAATTGTAATTCTTTCATGTGGATAAAAAATCCCTCCTAAATGTTAGTACCTCAAAAGCGAGGAAATGGCTTCAGTGGTAGATCTGTGCCTCATTTTCTGGTTAATGTCTGTATTTCTATTGCTCCACCCAAGCTTAGAAATGGATACAATGCCTTTTTCATATCTACCATTTTCTGTGGTAAATGAAAAAGTACTTAGAGATTCTTCTTTCCCTCCTCCTTTTTCAATCAATGGAATTTCTGTCTTTATCAAGAGAAGCAGAAAAATAAAAACATTTATGCTATTCTGTGCTACTTTTACTGAATCTTCCACCATGGAATGACAGTTTTTTAGGGCAGGTTCAGTCTAAGGAAGAAATGGGGCTGATCTGTTTGAATATAGAGATATAGGTGAAGTATAGCTCCCTACAATGTGAAGGATTCCTCAGGGAGATAAAGGTTTGGAGCAGAGAGAGACATAATGAAGACACAACTGTCCGTCCAGTGAGATAAACCATTCAAAGACAACCTTTTGTACAATGAGGGAGATTAAATTTTTCTATCTATGCTTCTAGATAGGACAAGGAAAGATATGTTTTAGCTATTGTTCTGTCTTGTGTAGCAATGACATCCCCATTATTTTGGCGCTGTGAGTAACACTTCTAAGCAGTCATCAAGACAGACACATTTTCTCTCATATACACTTAAATGTGCCTTATTTTATCTTTTTTTCTCAGTAGTACACATAATAGTCTTAGACTCCATGCATATATAACATTGCAGGAATTCTAGTATTGGCTGAGGTTCCCACATAATTCTTATTTGTTCATGGCATGACAGCGATATCCCCAGGTAAACTGAGAAGAAACGACACCCTACCATGTGTATTGTCAGTCTTCTAGCAAAAGACTGGGGATGTTGTTGACTCTTCATAATACCAGTTCTTATTCTGATTCCTAAATTAAATAGTCTTGAGTAGGACTGTTAGTATGAATCTAAATATTTAGAATAACAGTAAGTGATTTTTTACATTTTGATTAGTTGTAAAGACTTTTTCTACAATAGTAATAAATTCTTACATCCATAGAATGACAGAATCACAGAAATGTAGACATTAAAAAGGACTTCTGGAGATCATTTAACCTAGTCCCTGTGAACATAAGATTTCTTTCATTTGTATGAAGAAAATGTCATTTGATTCTTCTTCCTGATTATGTGAACTGTAGTGGAAACCAGCCTTAGTGTTGCCATGTTATGCTAATCTTAACCTATAAAATCTGTTTTGACTCTGTATTCATCCCTGGCACAATTCCATGCATTCTATGTACACAAACATCTAATTCCTCCTGACTATAGTCACACTCTGTGTGTTAGCACACACTTTTCAGAGAGATACTCAGTCATTCACATTTCTAGGAACAAAAAGCATAAAGCACCACCATGCTTTCTGGCATTTCTATATTTGTGCATGTGCTTGAGATGGGTCTTGTTTCATCGATTACAACTTTTCTCTTGTCCACAGGAGTCTTCTCTACTTGCAAGGAAGATTTTGTCCTTCCTGATCAAGAGAATCTTATGTTGCATAACAACCCTCAGTCTTCAAAGGAGGTCCAGGGACTGCAAGAATCAAATCTTTGGGTTTGATACCTGTTTCACTACTAATGTTGACCATCACAATCCGTCTACTCCATCTCCAGCCCGTCACCCTCACAAACATGACCAAGTTAAAAAACACCTGAGCCACCAAGCCCTTGACCATCACCCTGGGCACCTGCAGGTATTCCCTGACAGTGTCCTGAATAAACCATCATGTGTGTTTCTTTTCTCACATTACAAGATTTTGAATGTAATGAACAAATAGCAGAGTTTAGATTTAGTTCTTGTATAGGCACATCAATCTGGCCATGGCCTGAGATTATGTGTTTTATTTGGTCTTTGGTACTTGAAGAGGTGCCTGTGTTTCTCATAAATTTGATTCCATCTGCTGCATCTGTCAATCTGTAGGTCAAAAGTATCAGCCTACTTCAGATATTTCAGGTACCCCAGACCACCAAAAATGGCATTTCAGTCATGAGAGTTTAGAAAATAACTCAGTTCCCAGACCATAGAATAGCTGTCCTGTCTCCATAGATGGTAGGGACTTGATTCAGTGGCTTAAATATAGCATCTAGTAGCATTCTGGGTGCTTCATGCTGATCTCTATCTGCCAGTCATAAATGATGCAGGTCTCATATGTTCTGGGTCCCACTAGGGTCTTTAAGTTACATGTAGTTCTCTCATATGACACTAGGAAAGTTAATTAATCCCTGGATCTCTACTGCATATACTGGGAATTAAGACACATTGCATACAAATATATTTTACTTCACATTTCTGAACATAGGCCTGTATCCCATCCCTGTGGTGTTGTACATTAACAGTGTGAGGAATGGGGTAGCTTCCATGTCAAAGTGCATAGAATATGAATGCACAAGATCTGAGGTAGCCTTTGGTTTTAATAGTTTAGGTGTTGTCCAAGATGCACTCACAGGCTTAAGTAAACAGTGCTCAAGTCCTGACACAGAAATAATCCAGATACTAAACGGAGTGGGAACCATGCCAGAATTTCACCTCAGAGGGAATGTGCTAATCTTCTGTAATGTATGTACTTTTTTCAGATTACAACCAAAAGAGTAGAACTGAGCTTGTAATGTGTGACAGAATTTTATATAGTTACACCTGTCAGAAACGTATGTAATAAATGGATTAGTTTGCTAATATCACAAGGGGAATTTAAGTAGAGCAGGAGAGTGCATTTTTTATTTTAATCTTGTACTTAACAAATGTATTTTGAATACAGGGTCTGACTGGGATGAAGTCAACTTTCTGCATAGCAGCCTCAATAGTCCCATGCTTTTGCTTTGTGGCTAAAACAGCGTAGAGAGCTCAACAGTGTTTTGGCTAATGTTGTAGTGCTTGCACAGCATCAAGGCTTTTTTAATTCCTCACTCCACCCTTCCTCCTTCTTCTCCCTGATGAATTGGCTGGGAGTGAGCAGAAAATTGCAAGGAAGCATGGCCAAAACAGCTGACCTGAGCTGACCAAAGGAATATACCACGTGGTGTGACATTGAGCTCAGCAATAATTGATTTGGGAGAGGTGGAGGTATGGGGCACATTTATGGTTGTGGTGTTTGCCTTCCCAACCATTGTTATTTGTGCCAAGATCCCACTTTCCAGGAAATGGCTGTATATGTGCCTGTTGATGTGAATAGTAAATTTATTACTTTTTTTTTTTTTTTTTGCTTTACTGAACACAACTTTTATTCACCTATTAAGCTGTATTTATCTCAGTCCATGAGTTTTCCTGCCTTTGTTCCATTTTCTCACTGTCCTTCGGAAGACAAAACCAAAAAAGAGTCTGTGTGGGTGCTTGGCTGCTGATGGGGTCAAATCGCTACAGTTTGAGACTTCTTGCCGTAGTCATGGAATGGTTTGGGTTGGAAGGGACATTAAAGATCATATAGCTCCAACCCCTCTTCCATGGGCAGAGATAAAACCCTCTAGATCAAGTTTCTCAGAGTCCCACCCAATTTAGCACTGAACACTTCCAGGGGTGGGGCATCCAACAGCTTCCCTGCACAGCTTGTTCCAGTGCCTCACCACAATCACAGTAAAGGATTTCTTCCTAATATCCAAACTAAATCTCTCCTCTTTAATTTAAAACCATCCTTGCTTGTCCTATCACTATCTGTCTGTGTAAAAAAAGTTCCTTTTCACCTTTTTTGTAAGGCCCCTTTAAGTACTGAAAGGCTGAAATGAGGTGTGCCCAGAATATTATCTTCTTCAGGTTGAACAACCTCAGCTCTCTGTCTCCACATGAAATGCTTCAGCCCTATGATTATCTTTTTGGCCCTTCTCTGAACCCACTCCAACTCCCATTCTTGTGGGGAGGACCCCAAACTTGGATACTGTATTCCAGGTGGGCTCTCAGGTGGGCAGAATAGAGGAGAATCACTTCCTTCACCCTGCTGGCCACTCCTATTTTGATGTAGCCCACAATAGGGCTGTCTTCCTGCACTATGAGCACACACTGCTGGCTCATGTCCAGACTTTCATTGACCAGAACCCTCAAATCATTCTCCTCAGAGCTGCTCTCAGTAGTTCATCACCCCGTCTGTGCTCGTCTCTGGGATTTTTCCAGGTTCAGGACCTTGCAGTTGGCTTTGTTGAACTTCATGAGGTTCCCACAGGCCCATTTCTCAAGTTTGTGCAGGTTCTTCTGAATGTCATCCCATCCTTCTGCTGTGTCAACTGCACTGCTCAGCTTGGTGTCATCTAAAAACTTGCTGAGGCTGCACTCACTATCACTGTGCACTTGATCCAGTTGTCTATGACATTGATATTAATCAAGGACATATCAAGGGATGTTAAAGAGCTCTGAATCCAAGTCAGAGCCCCAAGGGACACCACTGATCACTGGCCTCCACTGCAGCATAGAGCCATCGACTGCAACTATCTGGCTGCATGCATCTAGACAATTTCTCACGCTATCCTTGGTTTAACTTCTATCAGGAACAGTGATTATATTTTATTTTAGTCTGTTCTCAACAGAAAGTGATTTTACAGAAAAAGCATATGCTAACATGACTTTAACTGAGCAGCTGGCAAGAAATATTTAATACAGTTCTTTATTTTTATTAGCTAATTATGATTTCACAGTCAGTTTTTATTGCACTGTGCTTAAGCTCAGCAAAGTAACTCTCACCTTGGTAAGAGAAAATATGAAGTTCTTCCTAATAGCTATTTTTCTCCATACAAACACTTCCCCCATGACATCTCTTGGAATTGTGAAACATGCTCACATGGTCTGTCCTTGCATGTCTGTACTCATAACATTAGCAATGACAATTTCAGAAATCAGTAACTGAATTAGTTGGAGAAGTGTGGGATCAGCTGCAGAAGCATGTAGGGAAAATAGTCCAATTCTTTCTTTGCCTTCAATCCCTCATCATCTCAGGATTCCAAATGTGAACACTGAGAGCTGCTGAATTCCTGCCAGCTGGAGCATACCAGAAGACAATATTTGCAAAGTGTGAAAGGAAACCAGGGAAAGGCAGTCCAGATATCAGTGGGAGTGAGGATGGAGGGATGGGGAGAGAATAAAAAAATAAAAATAGTCACTTTCAGGCTTGGATATGGCACTTCAAAGACTTTTTCTGGGTAAGCTAAATACGTATTTAAAAATGAATTGTAGCTGTGAAAACAATTCGTAGGTCATAAAGTCTTTCTTCTTGGAATGAGTTTTGAAATCAGCCTAGTACAATTCATTAGCCTCATGTCACATTTAAGCTGTCACAAATCCTTCCATTAGGTGGGAAATTAGTTTACCCACTGGTGAACCAGAGGGATGAAACATAGGAATTGTATAACTAGAAGTTGGACTCTGCAGAAAAGCTGACAGGATTGCTTGATAGAGTAGACTAACTTCTCTGGGGGTTTGTAAATCCTTCATTCAATCCATGCCCCTGAGCAGGAGCAGGTGCACTGTTCTGACATGAAGAAAAATTTCAAAGGTTTAGTGCCTGAATGGGAGATCAGACCTCAGTACATTTCAAATCCAATGAAGCTGCATCACTAATCATCTCCCCTCTAGAATATTTTGACATTGGCAATGAGTAGAAAGAAAGATATTCCCTGTAGTCTGATTAGCATAGCAGGCAATTGATGTAGTGAAGGACCACCCAGAAAATAATTAGTAAATTAGCATGATGGAATGTTGAAACATAAATCAGTGTGTAGTAGAAAGATAAAAAAGAAAAGAGATAAAATTAAATATTGACTTTACCTCACAAAGCACAAAAATAGTTACTAAGAGCATGAATATGTTGACGATACTGGTTTTCAGTGACAATTGCAATTTCAATTAAAAGCTGTTCAATTACTAGAACTAGTAACACATGAAGGGCATTGAATATTAATGACACATTGGTGAGTAGAAACCTGACATCCATCTGCTGATCTGTGGTAACTTATTAGGTAGATGCAACTCAGCCCAAAGCCAATATGATGCAATTTGAGCTAACATAGTCACTAATAGGAAAAGAATACTCTGATTTCAATTATCCTGTATTTGCTATGAACTAGGAGCAGAAATATTTATTTATTATTTATGTATTATGGATATTTATTGCAGATTAGTCAATGTGCACTCTTACTTAGGATAACTTGGTCATGTTATCTGGTGTTAAGTTGCATTTCTGGTTTAGTATTCAGAATTTATTTATAGCCAAAGCATTTTTATCTTTCTTTTCTTTTTTTTTTTTTTTTAATTTAAAGCAATATGAAACCAAGTCAGAACTCTTAATCATATGCACTAAAATATTTAAAGTTTTTAGATTAACTGAGTATTAAACATTGAGTTTACCAGAAATGGCTGCTTTTATTCCTTTTGTATATGAAACCACTTAACAATTGAAGTGAAAATAAAAATAATTACTAAAATTATTTTACATAATTAGTAATATGTTTTTCTGCTGAGAACAATAAAATATTCAATATTATTAGCAAAATATTTTTATATGCCCAGCCTAATTTAGTCTAATGTGCCATTAGAAATGGTCCTCCTGTCATGAATGAAAGTCAGGTTTGAGATCACCTAAGGAATCTGTATGTACATAAGTCCATGGGACTAGATGGCATACACCCCAGGATGCTGAGGGACCAGGATGATGTAGGTGCTGAATCATTTTCCATCATATTTCAAAAGCTGTGTCATTCAAGTAAAGACCCTAATGACTGGAGAAGGCACACTTTTTCCCCCATTCTTAAAAAAGATAAAAAGAGATACCCATAAAATTAGTGACCAGTCAGCCTTACCTCTCTGACTGGGAAGATCATAGAACAGATCCCTCCTGAGAGGAGTCAAAACGTATGGAAGACAAGGGGGTGATTAGAGGCTGCCATAATGACTCCACCAAGGGCAAATTGTGCCTGACTAATCAGCGGTCTACAATGGAGTCACTTCTTCCCTTAAGAGGGGAACAGCTATGGATGTCATCTACCTAGATTTCTGTAAGAAATTTGATGCAGTCTATCACAACATTCCTACCTTTAAATCAGAGACTTAAGGTTTTGATGGGATGTGCTGGTTGATTATTCTTCATAGTAGCTAATATGGGTTAATGTTTTGGATTTGGGCTTAAAACAGTGTTGATAATACAGAAATAATTTTATTAGTGCTGAGCAACACTTGTACAGCATCATGGACCTTTCTACTTGTTCTGCCTCAGCAGCAAGGAGGCTGGGGTGGTCAAGATGTTGGGAGGGGAGACAGCAGAGAGAGGTGACCCCAAATGACCACAGGGGTATTTCAAACCATGTGACATCATGCTCGGTACATAAAGCTAGGGAGAAGGAGGAAAGGGGTGATGTCCAGAGTGAGGGTGTTTGTCTTCCCAAGTCAGCGTTGTGTGTGATGAAGCCCAGATGTATTGGGCATGACTGAACACCTGCCAGCCTATGGAAAGTGGTGAATGAATTTCTTGTTTTGCTTTCCTTGTGTGCATGGCTTTTGCTTTACCTACTGAACTGTCTTTACCTCCGTCTAGGAGGCTTCTCACTTTTACCACTCCAGCTGTCTCCCCCATCCTAGTAATGGAGGAGGTAGTGAATGGCTTCGTGGGGCTTAATTACCAGCTCTGGCAAAACCACAATGTGTATGAACTGTTATCTGGGCTAGGAATTGTCTGCGTGGCTACATCCAAAGGACTGCAGACAACAACCTCATCTATAGGTGGAAATTAATAACGGGTGCTGTCCTCCCAAGGTCTGTACAGGAACCAACACTATTTAATATCTTCATCAGTGGCACAGACAGTGGGACTAAGTGTACCCTGAGCAACTGTCAGGACCCAGAACATCCCTCTGGCTGTCCTGAGCAGCCAAGACCCGGTGACAGGGGTCTCAGAGACTCTGGCACAGAGCCCAGAAATTACTGTGGTTTTGATTATGACCTGTGGAATAAGTTACCAATCTTAGGTAAAGATCTGCAAGCCACGACAAATTAAGTAGAATGATAGTAAATTTATCACAGGGTGAAAAAGTATATTTTGAAGTTACCAGAGTGGGTGTTCAGGAGGCAAGATGGAGGGATCTGGGCATGTCCAGCCTTTCTCCTTCTTCATCTTGGCCTCCATCTTCTGCTGTGATGCTGGCACTTTTAGATTGGTTTAGAGTAGAAGCTCACTGTCTAACATAGGTGATAGGTATTGGAAAGTTATTGTAAACATTGTATACGCAGTTTTTAGTATAAAAATATAACACCACCCTGGGGATAGGCCCTCTGACTGTCTTGCTGAGAGGACCTTGGCAGGACAGGAGAAAGAATTTTATAGATAAGATACAATAAATAACCTTGAGACCAAGAAATGAAGAGCCCTGACTCCTTCTTCAAGCACCAGGCTGGGAAAAGAGACTTTCTAACTTTTCTCAGGGTCACTCTGACCAGCTAGAGACCCCGACAAGCAAGTTTGCAGATGACACCAAGATGAGTAGTGCAGCTGATTTGCTAGATGGGTGAGGAGTCATTCAGAGCAGCCTTGAGAGGCTTGGAGAGTGAACTCGTGTGAACCTCATTAAATTCAAAAAGCCAAGTGTGAGGTTCTGCACATGGATCAGGGCAGTCTCCAGTATTGGTACAGACAAGGATGAAATGAGAAGCAGCCCTGTAAAGAGTCTTAAGGGTACTGGTGGGTAAAAAGCTGAACATGAGCTGCAAATATGCACTTGTACCTGTATCTTGTGTTGCATGAGAGAAGTGTGTTCAGCATGATGAGAGATGTGATGCTCCCTCTCTTGTCCACTCCTGGAGACCCCACCTGAAGTGCTGCATCCAGTTCTGAAGTTCCAAAACATGAAAGACATGAACTCAATGGAGTACATCCAGAGGATGGCCACAGGAATGATCAATACCTCTCCTGTGAAGTCAGATTGAGAGAGACCTGGCTCTGTTCAGCGTGGATTACGGAAGATTCTGGAGAGACTTCTACTTTTCTACTGTTAGGACAAAATCCTGCCTTTAAGGATCTCTCCTTCCTTAACAAAACACTGCTGGAGTGACATTGAGACCATTTGATACTTAAAGGGGCCTTTTAAGAATTAAGAAGGAAACCTTTTAACCAGGACTTGTAATGATGGGACAAAGGGCCATAGTTTTAAACTGAAAGAAAGCAGATTTATGTTGGATACAAGAAATGGGGTTTTTTTAAGGATGACACAGGAAAATGTTTCCCAGACAATTTGTGGATGTCCCATCTTTGGAAGTGCTCAAGGTGAGGCTGGATAAGACTGAGCTGCCTGTTGCACTGAAAGATATTGTTGTCCATGGTGGTTGGACTAGATGACCTTTAAATATGTTTCTGTGAATCTAACATTGTATAACTCCATCATTCTTTGAAATTGTCACAAAAAATTACCTTTTATGTCCTTAGAAAGTTTTGACAAACTTGAAATATTTTAGGAAACACAACTTGCGCCGATAATTTCACCAGTATTCAAGGCTATTTTCAAGATTGTCAGCTCTCTGAAAAAGTCAAAGCAGTATAAAAATGTGTAAATTTAAAAAACAAATGAGATGGGTTTTTTGGTGTTTGATGGTGAATTAACAGATGGCTGGTGAAAGAATGCAGATACTTAGTATGAGTGGATATGTTTGAATTTCATGAAAGAAAATTTAGAAAAAGTTAGAAAATGGGTGAAGCTTGGTGCTATAATAAAAATAACACCTACAACAGATGTTCCCAAATTGAATTGTCCAGTTTGGGGGGGATTTTTTTAGATATCAGAACAGAACAAGACAGATGCTTTGAAAATGTAGAAAAGGAAAGGAATATGTGAGATAAATAATATTGAAGGATATCAAGTATGTTTTTTTCAGCTGTCTTGAAACAACAATGTTCTTTTTCTTATTTATATATCTCTAAGGGAAGTTTTGAAATGGGTGAATGATTTTATATAAAACCACTGTGATTCTTTGTATAGATACAAAACGAAACCAAATCACAGACAATCAGGTAAATTAGAATGTGATTGTGTGTTGAATGGATCTTTTTGAAACACATTAGATTAAAATGTTTCAGTCCTTCTAAAGTTTGACTGCATACTTGAGTAAGATGTATTACATTTCCCCATAAGTATATCTTCACTAATAGCTTTAGAGATACCTCTAATCACAGTTTATTGCTTGTATTTAGGAAACTAAAAATGCCAAAACAAAAATGCTTCAATACATGAGAATGTGTACCAAAAGAAAAATCCTCAAATATGATGAGAGTGGGTACACTGTAAAAACCTATGCTAAATGTGAAGTAAACTTATTGTCTGATGCACATAAAATATTTACATATAAAGCCCTATTTTTTCAGAATCAGTGCATGTTATAAAGGGCAAACCTTCAACAAAGATTGTCTTTACAATGTAAACTTTGGAGACAAATGAGTGCCCAGCAGGGAGAATGGGATTTTATCCCTTGAGGTTCAGAATTTTTATTTAGCTCTGACATCACATGCTGAATTATTCTGGTAAGGACAGGAATCTTCTGGGAAGTAATACTATTTGCTAATTGTAGAGTTTTTAAAACTTATTTACATTTATTCTGCAGTATAATACATAGTATATACAAATGACTAACCCTTGTTTAGAGGTGTAGTTTACTTACAAAAGAAACACTCTGAAATCAGAGTGGAATATTAGACTTAAGTAAACTTCTAATGTTTTAACCTATCAGGAATCCACATTTCTGTGAATCAGCTATGACAATAGCTGATTATTGGTTATTGCATGGTTAATGCATGACATCTGGAGATCATGAGGCTAAATTTGTTTCTAGAATAAGAAAACTGAAGAGCTATATATTGATTGTTAAAGCTTAACTTTTTGGTTGGGGAAATGCAATGAAATGCAATGGATTTTGATGCTGGTTTGTTTTCCAGTATACTGTATTCCCTGAGTTAAATCCTGTCAGAAGTTCAAAATCTATGCTTAATTTACCTTAAAAAAATCCTTTCCTGATTTGAAAAGAGAGAGTCATCACAACTCTTGATAAGGTATTTAAGTAGTCAAGTATGTTAACTTTTCTAAAAAATGAGCAACTTATTTCATTTTGAAGTTAGCTGCAATTTCTCACCACATGACTGTAATGTATTAGGTTCTAAACTTAAGGTTTTTTATTAACAAGTGCTTATTTTTTCTCTATTAACAAGCATAAGCATTCATAGACCATAAGAATCATAACCATTTCTCTGATAATATAATAGATGGATCTACCTGAGTGTTTCATTGGAATGCATTTTATAGTCCTTCATGTATTTTGGTTCTCCTCTAAGCCTTCAATTTTTCAGTAACCTTTCAAAATGTATGTCAGAACTGGCTATGGATTTCTGGAGTGTAATGGAATGACCAAATAAAGAAATAAATGTAATGATTAAAGATACTCAGTGTTTATCTCTTTACATATTTCAATGGCATATAAATCTAATTGTTCAAAATATCCACTTGGAATATCATGTTCAGTAATTTACCAACTGTGGTACTTCAGAAGCCTCCCTGTGCCTCCTCCATTCCCTAGACATCTGTTTCTCAAAGTCTTCTGTCTTTGCCCTACATTCTCAGGTGTATCTATTTACTTCTGTAACAAAACCTGCATGCTATGAACTGATGAAGACCTAACTTTTGTATTGCTTATCTTTGCTTCTGTTTTGATGCCCTCTGAAACTTCATCAGTGCCTATTTAATATCTTTTGAGTTGTTGATTAAAATATTAACCCAGAAGGCATCAAGAAGTTGTTCTCTTCAGGACTTTATTATAGGCTATTTATCATTGATTCCCAGTTACGTGTTTCATTGCATTCCCTTTGTTAAAGCCTAGTTTTATTCAGATTATCTTCCTAGAAACAAAACCTTCATAGTAACAAAGAACCCATGCTAAAATTTATAGATAATAAGTAAACACATATAAAAAAAACATTTTAAAACCCCTTGTACTTCCTGACAACTAACCTAATTAGTGACAGCCCTGTACCACATAAATTTCAGTTATTAACTGCACCCAGTTTGGTGTCTGACACACAGTTCCACTGTAAAATTATTGCAATTCTAAAAATAGTGCTTCTTCTCCTTTGTTCTCATAACTCATAATATTTCTACTGCAGGTTGTGCAACACTTCCATGTGATGCAAGTGAACAAATAAACACAAGGACTGTGATGCATATGGATTGGATGAAATACATCCATGGATTCTGAAAGAAATACCAACTAGAAACACCAACAGTGGTGTTAGATATACGTAATATTCTCAGCATATCCTGTTTCTCAATACTGTAAAATAGTGGGAATCATAGATTGCCTATCCTTTGATCTTTCCTTTTTTCTTGCGGCAAAAAAACCAACGAACCAATATTTTTTTAAACTACTTATTTCATGCCAATGAGGAATAAAATATGTGGTTCCTGCCTGTCCCTCTATTGATATACTTCTTATAGTCTCACTGATATTTTGCATATCAGGTTCCTTTTCTAAACATATTCTTCTGAAAATGTTATGGTTCATTAAAATATGGATATGATTCAGCTCAGGAATTCTTTCTGCAGTACGTGAAATTTGTCCTTTGGCTGTCAGCTCAGACAAGACTTCTCACTAAGACATGCTTAGGCTTCACCAGTAATAGCTACCTTTGACTTAAAGCAAAGTTAGCAAAATTGATGTCAGCTGCCCTAAAACTCTTAGTTTTTCCACATTTTTAAGAAACCATCAGCAGAAGGGTTATTTTTTCATATACCCACTTACTCTAAAAGTTGTGAAATTACCTTAGTTCAATATTCCTGTTTAGAACAAGCCAAAAGTTTAATTTGGAAAAGGAATGTGATTTCTCACAGTTACAAGTTAGAAATTGAGGCTCACGAGAGACTTAGTTATGCCAAGATAATTGCAAAATATTTTCTTAAGAGGGTGGATCTAGGCTTCAGCCTCTCTGTAAGATAAATGGCAAAACATAAATTTCAGTATTCTGACATTTATAAAAAACAATATTTTTTCTGTGAGATTAAAAGAAAAAAAATTTAAATGGGTAAAGCTAGTAGTCAAAAAATTATTTTACTCAATGTCTGATAAAATTTTCTTCAAATTTCTCCTTTATTTGTGCACACTGCAACTTATTTATTCGAAGCCAGAAACCTAACTATGATGATAGTCACAGGCCATGATAGTGTTCAGTCTCTCTTCAACATGAAAGAAATTCTGTGTTTGATAGTGTTGCATTCTTCTAAACTGATGATGGAAGGCACATTTATTTTCTGATTCCTTGAAACTGAAAGTCCTAAGTGTTGGCTTTTCCAGGTCTCTCAGAAGTAAGTATTCAAAACTTTTTATGTGAAATTGATTGGCTACTTCAGGAGAGATCAAGAGATATCTCATCAGTCCATGCCAGAATGCCATATAGAGCAGCAATTTAAGTTTGTTCACTAGAAAGAAGTTCAAATAGTCTCAGGCAAATGAGAAATGAGCCTCTGTTACAAAGAAATTCTATCAGTCTCAGGGAGATGATGAGTCTTTTCTCCCTCCATACTTTGTGAATGAACTGATCACATACCATTCTTGTTCTGTATAGGCTGAGGTAGTCTGAATGCACACTGACTGCATCAGGCTCGGCAAGTGAGATTACAGAGAAGAAAATAACTTCATCATGCCCTACTCTTAGTGCCAAATCAAAATCTAAGCTAAATCAAAACCATGGTGGGGGGAGGGGAGGGAGGGAACATCTTATTAAATTTTTCTGATTGCTGAAAATATAGAAATTCAGGAAAAAATAATTTCAGTCCCTAATTCATTAAATAATTTCCTACTAGTTTGACAATTATCTGCTTTCTCAATGTCTGGGAGACATTGAGAAAAAATACAACTTATTTAATGTAAACTGTTTATACGAAAATCTTAAATATATGAAAAGCCTACTGCCCTAATGGCTGCAATGATTGTGACTAACCAAGTTATAGATGATCAGTTAGGAGATATGCCTTATTTTCAGATACTTTTCAACCAAATGCACTCTCTCTCCTATTGCTGAATAACAGCTAAAAATCACATTGTTAGGGTTGGAAGGCCACTCCTCATGTGAGACATCATATAGTACTACCTACAAGACACTGAAGTTATATTTGATATGACCATTTACTGTCATATTTGTGCAATGGCTTCAGAGGACTATATTCTCCTTAGGCTTTTGTTATAATCTGATTATTAAGAGATACTTAAATTAGGCAACTCTTAATATTAAGATGCCCAAATTAAGATGCATAAAAGGCTACACACCAAAGTCAATAGTATGGATTTTATTTAACAGTAAATGTGAGATAAAGAGATGGTAAGAAACAGGAAAGAGGGGGACAGAAAGAGAGAGAGCAAGAAAGACAGACAGACAGATTAAGTAGAAAGATATCACCACCCAGTGGATCCTGTGGCATGCTGCTGGTCCTTCTTCATGTCTTAGTGGTGAGGGATCTGGAGTCATTCTTTTGCAGGTACCATTCTTATACAGCCTAAGTTTTGAGTATCCGCAGGGTGTTCTCAGATGTTCCCACAACTTGGGCTGGCATGGGTGCAAGCAGTTGTTTCCTTTCCCATTGTTTGCATGGTGGAATTTTTGTCCGGGATGCTAATTCCAAACCTTCACCTCGGTTAGGCCTAAAATTGACACTTTCTGTTTGCCTTACAGTGCTTATTATGTCAAGCTTCTGTTGTGGTGGCTTATTTTATGGGAAGATCCTTCTTTGATAGAGTTTAAGGAATTTATGCTCTTTAAATCTTTACAGCTTCCATTGTACAACAGATTCTAAATAATTACGTTAAAAAACATAGTCCACTGTCTCTGCTCACCATGAAAAACTGTGATACTGAATTTCTTTGTCTTTTACTGTTGAAAACAATGCAAAAGCAGAGTTTAATTAGTCCTAGTATCCCAATTAATATAATGCAATTATTTTGCTTAGACCTGTGATCTTTTGTCAAGTCTTCACTGAAATTAAAGTGAGACAGCTGAGTTTTGTGAGGCAATTAGCAAGTTCTCAGAACAGTAATGTGAGAATTAGTTGCTACTTTTCACATTCAGCTTCTTTTTGCTATTTTTTGGTGTGTGAAGGACTTGTGAATGGAAAAATAAGTGAGCTGAACTGCTTTTGTTCTCCCCAAGACTGGGAGGGAGTGGGGGGAGGAAGCCAAAAGAAATTACATCAAGTCCCTTTAGGATTAATTACTAGCATTGCAAAGAACATTTCTGTATCAGTATAAAAGTAGAGTAAATGAGAGATGAATTGAGTTTACAGGTGAAATTCTTCCCAAAGCAATTCAAACCAGGAGATGGCTATTAACTTTAAGGTGCTGGAATTTTTCCTGTGGACTGTGAGGTCTTTCAACTTATCAATTCATACTAAAATTAAAAAACATAAACTTTGTATCAAAAGAAACTGTATTTTTCTAGCTTATATTGGTATCTTTGATTCGCAGATACTTTAGCTTTTCATAGTATGAATAACATGTGGATTCACTAAGTTTTCAATTGGGAGTTCCAAGAGCATCTCAAAAAAAGTTCATGTTTCTAGCATGTACTGATGAAATGAAAAAACAAAAATATCCAACAATCAAAAAAAAAAAAAAAAAAAAAAAACCACACAAAACCACCAAAAAAAACCAAAAAACCAAGATCACTTAGAAGAGTTTAGGGGAGTTTTCAGTAGAATAATGAGAAAAATGCGGCATCATAGAATGCAACACATTAGGATGATAATGACTAGAATTGTCTTACATGTGAAAGAATTCACTGCATGGGATGACATGCAGTGCAGAGTGGAAGGTGTTTTTTAAAATCTTCTAAAATCTTCCCTGGATTTTTTTTTTTTCCTAAACACTACCATGGCAGTGGTCATTCTGTGTGTATCCTTAGTCCACAATGACAAGGTTTTGATTCCATTTTGCACAATGGGTCAGTGTAGGCAAATTCAGCAGTATGATAATAATGGAAAGGTGAGATTAGTGAGTTTCTACTACACTTCCACGAGCAGTTGTTCTTCAGGCTTCTTCAGAGAGGAATTTTTGTTTGAGGAGGACAGAAAACAAAGTCATCACAGACCAATGGGTTGCTTTCCAAAATTTAGGAGGTTTTATGTCTGTATGAAATGATATTGCTTTATATTATCCTCCTCCAACCGATGCCACTCCTTAACATAAAAAGAATTACAGTATGGGGACTATCCACAGAGAGGTCATAACTGAGAAGAAGAACTTTCCCATTCCCTGATGGCTTCAAAAGCAGTGTTTTCTCTGTTCTTCTGGTCCTTCTTTTATTTTACAGTGGAAACCCCGGTAAAATAGCAGGGGGTCATTCACAGCCGAGTTAATTAACATGCTGCCAGTGCTGATGAAAAAAGTCTGATAAAAAGCACACATAATCATGGAAGAAGCACTGTAGGAGTTCCTTTTAGCTCATGGCAATTCAATAATTTTAAAAAACGGAAAAAAGCAATTTGAATGTAATATTTAGCAGAAAATCAAATACCTCAATTAATATGAATTAATAATTGAAAGAATAATCTATAGACTGTTGGAGCATTGCTTAGTTGAGTTTTGTAACCTCTGTATTTGCTGAGCCTTCTTTGGTATACTATAAATTACAAATAAAGCTATCTGAAATTGAAACACATATAGACACAACCTATCAAAATATGTCTATACTTGGAAAAATGGTTTTGTTAGACTTTCACAATGCAAAGACTTGACATGTTCTAAATAAAATACCTACCAATCTAAAAGGTTTCAGTTTATTTTTTTTTTTAAGTAGAGGCTATTTGTTTTTCTCCCAGCATAGATCTTAACTTAGCAACAAAATAATATCATTCTTTCTCTTTTTTTTTTAATCATGCCCCAAAATGTAGGTTCTGTAGGCGAAGCATGGTCTTCTGGGAGCAACCAGACAACTTTATTGCCTGCTGTTTACACACTGCATGAGGCTGGAAATGCAGCCCTGCCATGGGAGTATCCTCCAGCTCACTAATCCTAGAAATGCTTACTCGGAGTGCTTCTCTGAAAAAGACAGCAATAAAAGATACATTTTTCTCACTCAAGGACACTGAGAACAGAAGGGACCAGCATTCCCTTTTGAAGGGACCATCTGGCCCTATGCTCTGCCTCTATAAGCTGCAGAATTTCTTCCAGAAACTGGATTAAAATATGTTTCTCAGAGAACTATCTAATCAGTTTTTAAAGACTCCAAACAGTAGTAAGTCCATGGGCTGCTTCTGGTAAGTTGTTCAAATAGTCAGTTAGCCTCACCAATGCATTTTACTGCATCTTATTTCAAGGCTGAATAAGTCTAAGTTTAGTTCCCATGCAGTGCATCTTCTTAGGCCTTCTTCTGCAAGATTTGGACACCTTTTCCTACCAAATATAATTTCAGTGGTTAAGTCTATATGTAGCAGGACAGTAACTTCTTTTTCTCTTTAATAAACCAGTCGATAGGATTCCTTAAGCATCCCTCTTCAGGGATTAGTTTAAGTACAACTGAGTCATTTTTTTAGTCCTCTGTATTCTTTTCATTAAATTCATAACTTCCATGAAAAGCAGACTTCAAACTGGATGAAGAAATTTTCCAATTCATACAAATTCTGCCTACAGATGTTATCTGGCTCCCTTCCTGATAATCTTTTAGAAATTCAGTGACAACATTCACTGAACTTTATACTGAGCTTCCCACTGACCTGGTTGTCTCTGTAAACATTTTTTCTCAAGTTGCTGCTTTCCAGAAAATAATGTTGCATCCTGCTTCTGAAGCCTGCCATACTTCCCACATGTAACAACTAACAGTTTCAACACTGCGCTGAAATGTATTTTGCTCAGTTATGACCTTGTACCTGGGGCCTGGAACATCATGTAAAAGTGCCCTCTTCTCATGGTTTAATGCTTCCATTGAGCTGTACAACATACTATCAAAGATATTGCTTGGTCATTCAGATGCATACATTATCATTACTGATTAAGACATTGAGTAGCATCAGATCTGGAAGAATTCTCAGTACTCCTAAATCTCCTGGACTCTAGCATTGAATTTTCACCCTTATCTGCATTTTCTACCTCTAAATATCAACAAAACTATATGACCAACTGATTATGTACACTGCATGCCTTCTCAGAATATAGCATTATATTGCATCATGTCAAAAACTTTGATTTATTTGAAGAGTGTAATTGCTTTTATCAACTTGTTTTATCATCCGATCAAAGCATATCACAATATTTTTTGTGCTCTCATTATATTTTCTAAAAAAACATGGTAATTTTATTTTTGAACTAATTTCTTTTGGCTCTTTGAAAGTGCTCTGAAAATTAATGTTTAGTGAAAAAAGAGAAACAGTGTAAGTTCTAATATGATGTTAAGGGTTCCAGCTTAAATAAGGTTGTTAAAATCCTGATTTTGAAGGATGAAGGATGTAATAAAACGAGAGCAATGAAATTGCTCTCCTTTCTCCAGGATGAAACACATGTAGACCCTTAAAGATAAAGTAAGGATCAGTGATGTAATTATCCCAGCAAACAGCAGCATATTTGATGGAACACAGAATCCTCTTTATGTGGTGATTGTACTGATATGAATATATACAAACTGTATTTCATATAAATAAATCTTTCTAAAAAAATTATTTCAACCTCTGTAAATGACTCTGAGTATCTTCATTATCTTTTGCTGTGTGGTCTGCATTTTGTCTTTCAAGTGACATTGGCTTACCAGTCTTTATTTTTATCTCCACCCATTGACCTGTTTTTTTTCTGGGATAGAGTTAATTGTCTTCATAGTAGCTGGTATGTCAGATTTGTGCTGGAAAAAGTGTTGATAACAAAGGGAAGTTTTAATTACTGCAAAGAAGAGCTTGCACAGTAAAGGCCTTTTCTGCCTCTTATCTCCTCTGTGAGGAAGCTGGGGATGTACAAGGACTTGGGGGAGCACAGACAAAACATCTGAGCCCAAGTGACTCCAGGAATATCCCATACCATATACCACGTACCATGTACCATATACCATATACCATATATCATGTACCATATACCATATACCATATACCATATACCATATACCATATACCATATACCATGTACTATATACCATATACCATGTACCATATACCATGTACCATGTACCATGTACCATGTACCATATACCATATACCATATATCATGTACCATATACCATATACCATATAATGACATAGTGCTCAGCATTAAATGCAGGGGGGAAAAAGGAGGAAGTTGCGACATTTGAAATGATGAGCTTTATTTTCACTGTTAATGAAGTTTTCCTGTTGATAGCTGAACATGTGCCTGCCTGTGGGAAGCAGTGAGTGAATTCCTTGTTTTTCTTTGCTTGTGAACACAAATTTTACTTTACCTATTAAATTTTCTTTATCCCCGCCCATGAGTCTTTTTACTTTTACTCTTCCAATTCTCCCTCCATCCAGCTGTGGGGGAATAAGTAAGAAGCTGTGTGGGCCTGAGCTGCTCACCAGGGTTAAACCACTTCATTCATGCAGCTCTGGCTTTAGGTCTGGCTTTCTGGCTAAAACAAATTAAATGGTTTTTAGAAAGTTTTTT
The DNA here is from genome assembly GCF_028769735.1 of Zonotrichia leucophrys gambelii. NCBI lineage: Eukaryota > Metazoa > Chordata > Aves > Passeriformes > Passerellidae > Zonotrichia > Zonotrichia leucophrys. The sequence goes on from NC_088169.1 coordinate 77,864,213, forward strand.
TATTTTGTTGGCATTATTTTTGTTTCTTTTAAAGTTCCAGTTGCTATTGCTGTGGTCTTGAGAGTCATGTACAACCTCTTGTGTCTGGAAGTACTGACAAGATGATGAATACAAATAGCTGAAAACGTTTTTTACTTCATTTATTCTCAGGCCCTTTGTGGTCCTTGCTTTGAAAACTGAACATAACTGAGTTGACTGAGGGTCTTTTGCTCTATGCCACTATTGGGTTGAAGATCTCTTTTTGTGCAGTTGCCATTTTTATGCTATGTTTAGACAAGTATGTTTATCTCCAACCCTTTCTTGGTGTACACATCAAAACAGTAGCAGTGCAAATTCAATGAAGGCATTTTGGAATTGTACACAATATATTTCGAAAAGCACTATCCTCAAAAACAGCTCTGTGAAATTAGGCATGCTGATAAAACTTTATCAATACGAGCACTATGACAAACATTTATTTGTATGGGCATATTTTTTCTAATGGCAACAATTACCATGACTAAAGTCATTGTTGTCCTTTCTGAGAAAGATGCATAGGTCTTCTTTTTCCCACTATTTTGTAGGAATCTTTGTCTGTTCCTTACCAGCTACTTGAAGGTGACAGGTGATGTAGATAGCATGTTGAAACAGCTAAGGTAATTTCTTTCTGTCTCCAAGGCTTTTCACACAGTGGCAGTGCACCAGCAGAAATGAACAGAAGTTTCATAAGGCTTTTTATTATTTAGAACACATAGATATGATCATGGTATGCACACCTTTAGATTCTAAGAGTCAGCCTGCAACTTATGGATGACCTGCCAGCGCACCCTGTCTGATCCTGTATCTGCCATAGACTCACAGGATCTCTTCTTTGTCTTCTGGCTCTGTTTTAGCAGAGAAATAGGTTGTGTTCATGATCTCCTAAAGCACTGACAATGCTGTGCCTTCATCCATACACCAGACCGGCGCTGAAACCTGAGAGTCTGTTATTATGTTCTACCACTGCTTTTTCTGCTGCAGCTTTATGCCCTACTAGCATTTTTAAACTACGCCTACCTGCTGGTGTGCCAGATGTGGGGAGGTACTTTCTTTATCTTTTCCCATAGCATGGGCCAAGTTACAATTTTGGCATCAAATACACTTTCTCTCTTATTATGTCAGTTAATTTCTCTTTATTTGACAATTTGTTAGTGAGTAGGTTTTTTTCTTATACAGCATAAGGAGAATTGGCACCAAGAACTGGAGAAGAGTTTAATGCATTTCAACTGCAATCTACCCTTTTATTCAATCAAAGACTTCAATGAATTAACAATCAATGATTTCACTTCTCATTTGCTTTCTCATTATTATTTTCTTACTTGATGCTACAGGGACAGTATGTGAGAGTAATGATTTGAGCAGATGAGATGAACTGTGAGCTCTCATGACTTTGGAAGTTAAGCTAGCAGACTTCTGGATCTCACAGTTGAGAGAACATGAAGAGTGACCAAGTGTCCTCTTACAGCTGAGGATTCTGTAATAAAAATACAAAAAGAGAAATGGTCATATGATTAAATAGTCACATTTTTGGTAAGTGACCAAAAATATGGAATGATTTAAACATTTAAAAGTTAAGAATAAGAACCTTTAATCATTCTGTGGTGAAAAGAAATTTTCCTGTTTGACTTGTCAGAAAACCTGTATCCAAGCAGTGTAATTCTTATTCTGTGAGTTTTATGACAGGATGAAAAAAATGTGATAATGAATAAAAAGAAAAAAAGTAATTGTAAATAGTAATTTTAAAACTCCATGGTAACACTGAGCTGGATAAACAAGAAATCAAGACTGGTTTGATTAAACTATGTGCTGAAGTAGCATTGGGTTTGTGAAACCATGTAGCAATCCTGGCCTCCCCACTCTGCTCTCCATCCTTGCATCTCCAGTCCCTGGAGCTGTGAAGACTGAGCTCGTTTTTGTGTTTCCCCTTTTTCTTCACACCACATTCCTGTCTCTCTTCCAGTCATCAGGTAGCCTTTAATTCAGTATGTGCTACTCTTCTCTAAAGACTTGTATTTTCCACACAGCCCCATCCCCTTTATTTCCCTAATTGTATGATATTAAATGGACAGGAAGCACCATAGTTCAAGTTTGCAATTCTCAGCCACATAAAATGTCTGGAGATGCAAATTTTGAAAAGATTCAGGGAGTAAACTCAAAGCAATAAAGCATGAAATGTTGTAGTGGTGAATTAGCAAAGAATTCACAATTCTCTTAGACACTGTACAAAATTGCTTCTTATGGAGAATTAAAACAACACAACAAAATGCAAAACTCACATATCTCATTCGGAAAATAAAATATAAAGGACAGTGTGGTACCTCCTATGTTTTCCAGCCTATAAAATATATTATTTAATACATAAATATTGCCATTTATGATGAGACTATAATGAGAGAAAATAATTTTTTTAGTTAAAAAGGTTGGTAATATAGTACAGTTATTATGGAATGAACTTCATTTATACCTTTAAATTTTTACAGATTTTAGGAAATAGCTTGCATGTCCTACATAATACAGGATACAAGAATGTTCATTATAGTATAATATCTCTACACTATAAGTACCTTTTTAAATCTTTGTGCTGATGCAATGTTTTATTTGTATTCACAAAGTCTAATATGAATATAGTAAAATTTCTGCTGTTTATGATGCCAATATAGGATTAAAGTAAAAAATTAGTCATCTACAGGACTTAGTTATATAACCTTGATTGACTTATTACTGAAATAACTAAACAGAGAGTTACAATGATGGTCAGAGAAATTGAGTTAGTAACTGGAAATGTTGAGCAGAAAATTCATAATGATAAAACAAGAAATAGGAAAAATATATTTGTTCATCTAACAGGTTTGAATGTATTTCTATACTCAGTTTGAATACCTGGGAGCAATCTCTCACCAACTTCAAGAAGGAACTGGAGACTTGGGTGGAGAGAGATTTAGCTGGCATGAAGGGGACTGGCAGTAGCCATGTCTTAGATGGCTCTTAGACAGAAACTTGGCAAGTTTAAAGAAAAAAAATCATAATGGTGAACAATTGCATCTAGTATAAATTGAGACAATAGTAAAAATTAGAAAGATAGATTTCTTCTTATTTGAAGGAGTTAGGAAATTATTATTCAAAAGTTATTACATTTACTTCTGTCTAATACAAAGACAAGCTGACAGTACATAGAAATACTGGCTTTTTTTCTGCATGAATTCCTCAGTGAGAAGGATGTGTTTTAAGCCTACATTTCAGGTCATTATACCTGTTATTTTTCATATAGATGTGAGCTTTGGGATCTTATTACTAAAAGTAAGATAGATAGATAAATACTCCTGAAAATAAAATACTGTGACAGATTATAGGGCCAGGAAAAGGAAAACAAAATCTAATAAGGAATTGTGAGAAGTCTACAAACATTCAAATAAAATAAACACTGTGATACGTCAACAATATCAGTAGGTAGAACACATGATTATAGTGAAAAGGGTACACTAATTATTTGTCTTTTGATGAAAAAAGAAGAAAAAGCAAAGAAGGATAATAGGGAAACTATAAAAAAATCTCAGTGTGAGATTTAACAAGAGAAATAATAATCCTGACAGAACAGGCAGAATAAAACTGTGAGAGTAGCTAAGGGTTTAAACATGCATGGGAGTAATAATTGCAGCACTTCATGAGGCAGATGTTGTACAGGGTGAATTGCTTTATTTTTTTTCCCATTTAGCATAAGCAAAGAATCCACATATTCAGATATTTAATGAATCTTAAGAATTTTCTGCAGACTTCAACAAAGGTGAATCACCTGCTCCAGGTATTGCTGCTTTACTTGTGCATCTATCTACTATTTGTCCTGCATAATAGGTCCATCATTCTTGTATTCACTAAATTTAGGCAAAAGTAGGAGAATCTCAATTTTATATACTTCCTCTTTTTCATGCTCTTGTCTCTGGAATTTGAGTTGTACATTAGACCTCTCTAGAGGTGTTAAGATGAATCCATCAAACTGCTTTGCCATTTCTCGTTTTCTTATGTAAAATTCCAAGGAAGGCTTGTCGGCATTTTACTGATTCCTCTGCAGTGCCAATTTGGTGCTCAGATTTCTGTATCTGTGCTGCTGCTTGGTTTTTCCATCTTAGGACACCATGAACTATTCAAGTAATTTGTTTCAGTAATTTTTAATTACATTAAAGTGAAGTATGAAAGATCTTAGCCTCCAAACCACTTTGCTGCCCTGCCCTTCCCTTCTCTTTTCCTTTTTTTTTTTTGACACCTTTAGTATAATAAATTTATTCCTATAGTTATTGCATAATAATCTCATAATTAAAAAGTATAATCAGTTGTTAATTTTCCTCCTAAGTTAGTTCTTATTTGGTGTCCGGTTTTCGGCTGTTTGAAGGGCCTGGAAAGGCCCGGAGTGGCCTTGGGGCAGCCCGCGTATCAAAAGAACGAGAAGAGGCTTCAGTTCTTCTTTCGGTTTTTATGTTTATTAATTGTTTATCTAAAAGATTTTCTTTCAGCCCGACAGAGGTCTGCTCAGCAGTCAGCCATGAGCACACTGTACTGTCCTCCTGACAGCCACCTATCTTTATACCCATTGTTACGTGTACAATATTTATCATTTTTCCCCAATACCATTTATTCTTATTGCCCGGTGCACTTTTAGTAATGGCCAATCCAAAAGTGCCACCATCACCAAAGAAGATGGAGGAGAAGAAGAAGAAGAAGAAAGACAGGACACGCCCCAATTCCTCCATCTTACTTCTCTAAACCCCCCTGTACATAAATCCTAAACCCTGTGTCTCACCCTCTAATTAACTAATCCCTTCACCATTCACCCCGGTGAAGTCCTCCTATCCTCATGCAGGTGTCGTCTCCCGTGTAGGGTCAAAGTCCAGCCACCAGACACTTCTGGCAACATTCCAGGACTCCCGAGCCCCCCAAGGGTGGTCTCGGTGGCTCGGCACCTCAGGACTGAGATGCTGAGATCCCACAATTTGGTATCTCATCTTACCTGCTTATGATTTTTCTTTTGTCCTAGATTGCCAGAGTTTCTTTTGTTGTCTTCAAATGTAGTGTTTATGTACTTAAGTTATGTAACTGTACATTTATAAAATCAATTTAATAAATTTTCATACATGATTCTTTATCTTCTTAACTTTGATTTCATCACCAAATGCAATTTCTTGCAATTTGGAGTATAGCTTTATTTCTAAATCAATAAATTGCAAGTGTTATGGATCACTAAAAGTGAAGACAGAAGACTGAATACAATGTTATTATTCATTGATAACTATACTGAAGATAAACACTGAAATTCTACTGAGAAAATTCTGAAAATTACACAGGACTTGGAAGAAGGTAACAAATTATTTATGAATCATTGTCAGGGATTCAGGTTACCTTGATTATGTCTTGTTTACACTAAAGATCTTTTCTTCAAAGTTAATGGTACAAATTCTGAAGACAACATATAATTCCTCATAAAATCATACATGAAATTCAGTGTTTGTTAAAGATTCATTCATATTTAATGGATATGTTTTTTTGAATATAATGGAATATAATTCCATTATAAATCTGTAAAATGAACAGTTGGCATTATATAAACTTTAATCGTTACTCTGATTTTTTTTTTTCACTAAGTATATAGATTTCTGTATATGAAGAAACCCTTCCAGGCCTTTAATATGCTACTGATCTGTCAGTAAAACAGCATAGACCTGATTTTCCTTGTCTTTCATGAAAATAATGTAGCCACTTCTGATTTTTTTTTTGTAGCTGATTACAGAAAGGATGTTTTGTGTGACTCGAATATTGGTTTTGTGGGTGACTTTTCAGCTATAGATCATTGAGAGACTATCTGCTCAATGAAGAACTTTGCTTTTTTCCTTCATCCATTACTGTAAGCTTGTATGTTATGTTGCTGAAATGTCTCATAACAAAAAATGATATATAAATAAATAATAAATAATACCATATACCAATAAATATACCATATATTTATTCTTTTTGAAGTAAAAGAAGGCAATGCTGTCAGTTTATATGATATGGTCCTCATTAGCCCTGGAAGTCTGTATTTTTGTGGCCAAACTTACTACCCTTAAAGGTTTTCTTTCCTAATTGGCAAGATTAGGTCACAAGTTATGTGACTTGTGCTTATTGAACTTTGAACACTCTCTATAACTACAGCGGCACTGGGAACAAAACCTGTCATTCATTTCTAGGGACCTGTAATCTTCTGCTAGCAACCTGCCATCTGCTCCCGTGCCCACTGTCAGCCTCACAAAGCTTTCTCTGCAGTGGAGAGGTTTGGGCCTCTCCAGTTGGCATTTTCTGCATTCATGTCACTCCCAGGCAGAGGGACAGCACCAAGTCCTTGTACCACTGAAGTCCTCGTTTCCATTAGTACCACTTAATTGAACCAAAAACCACAAAAAATCAGAGATGATATGGACAATAAGCTTTCACTGCCACCTAATCACAAGTATCTTAGTTATTTAGTTTTCAGTCATTTTCTATTTAGTTCTTGAGTTTGACTACAATACTCTACAAACATTGTTGTTCAGCCAGTGTTGTGCCATGTAAGAAATTCTTGATTTGCCTTTGAGCTAGCTGAAATTGACAGCTACCTGAGACATGGCAGCACTGCTCTGTTGTTCCTTAAATCACAGTAACAATGTTAACCTGTAGGCACTCACAGAATAACAATTTAAACTCTAAGCAGAGCTGCTTAGGCAATGGCGCAGCTCTGCAGAAAGCTGCCTTTGACATATTTTAACAAAGTAAACCTAGCTATGAGTTTTGTTATACATTTTAGCATTTATTAATAGCAAGAAATCACAGTAATTTAATTTTTTTTAAAGAAAGAATATGGCAAGAGTATTAAAGAAAGTTGAAACCAAAGGTGGATAGGAGAGAGGGGGAATTTAATGGTATCGTACCATTTTTGACACTTTTCTAAACTCAATTCCGGTACATTTTCAAGTGCTTTTTTTTTGCAAGGAGTTTGGGAAGAATGTATTTTTCCTTAATCTTGAAGTTTACTGTACCAGTGTCAGCCACAATTTGTTCTTCAAACCCACAGATTTAGAAGTTAAGGTTGGTTTATGTTTATCCAAAGAACTGACTGTTCTTATCAAGTTCACCTTTTCAGTAAACCTCTTTGCAGTTTGCCTAAATTAAAACAATTTATAACAGTGGAAAATGCTTCCTAAAAATTCCCCCTATGGTTAGTAGAAAAATACCTAAATTTATATTATCTGTAAAATGTATCAGATCATTATTTGCCTCCTTTTACAGATAATTTTCTGAGAATTCTATAATATCTGTTAAATGCTCCAAGTTCCAGAACCTTAGGTATCCTACCAGAAGCCTTCACCTGATGTGAAAATTGGACATAAACTTCTATTCTTTATTTATGATATTTTTAGCTACTCACTGACCTACAAAATACCTTCCTTCAGTCATTCATGGTTTTTTTTTAGGAGCCTCTGGTGAAGGTGTGAGTGAATATTTTGTTAAAACTTCAGAAAAATCCAAGTGCAGTCTTTTGGTTGTCTACATGCTCATGATCACTTTCAAAAGCTGACTATTGCTTCCATCCAGAAGAATATCCAACCTACCAATTTCAAGTCAGAAGTGTTTGCTGTTCTTGTCTGTACTTTGATGGGAATATTAGTACTGGGAGTATTCAATATATGAGCCAAAACAAATAAATTAAGTCATGAGCAAGGATGGCATTTAAAAGTTCACTACCTGCTTATGATAGCCTGTTCTAACAGATCATGCTGTGCCTTGTTTATCTATTGTTTAATCTCTGCATTTTTTAAAGATCTTAATATTTGAAAGACTGACTGTGAGGCAGTGAGACCTCTGGGTAGGAGATGTGGCATAAAACTACTAGAGTGTAAGAAGCATGTGAAGAAATTGACCTGTGAGAAAAGAATCAATATACAACAGGGGTGTAGCAGGAGACAAAGTGGAAGTGAATAGAGGCAATTTGTCAAATTGACCTTCTCCCATGCACACTTTGCCCTTTATGGATAAACATGATCATCTGATACAAGTACCAGGTAAGTGTAATCACAAACAGTGGGTGAGTTAATATGATTTATCCATTAGATACTCAAAATATGATTTAAGGAGAACCTTGGGCACAAACCTGCGCAGCATGAAGGAAAGAAAGACATTATTTGATTAAGCTAAGGGGCAGCAAAGACTTAGAATTTAGGAATAGTAATACATTACTGAAGTATCTACAGTGGAAGAGAAAAGAGATGGAATGAAATTTTTGGGAGTGGTTGAAAAAACTAGGAAAGTAGATGAGTTCTGGAAAGTATTAGTGAAAATTCCAACTTGACGGGGAAAACTGGAGGCGTATATGCTTTATCAGAAGGGCACTACATGCCTTGGAGAAGAGGACAAAGGAATGACAGAAAAGGGGAAAAAACTTCAGAAAAAGTAAAAGGAACACATCTGAATAAATTGTGAAACTACGCCAGAAAATTTAGAGCAGGTTTAAATGCCTCTCATTTCCAAGTTTACCAGTTAGATCATTATCCAAAACACTTTAGTTTCCAAAAAACAAGTACCTTCCAAATGGAGCAGATCTCAAGAAGAAGTAGCTGGTATAGAAGCTGTCCTGAAGCTATATGTAAAATTTTCTGATGTGTTTTCTCTGACTTAAGTCTTAACTCAGACACTGTAGCCTAGGAGGTTATAGCCTACAAAGAAAACAAAAGCCAAATGAAATAGTTTTCCTACAGCTGCATGTTTTCCACTCCTTTCATGACAGAAAAGGCTGTGACTTCATAAAATAAAATGAAATAAAATAGGATAAAATGAAATAAAGTAAATAATAATTAAAAAAGGGAAAATTGCTAATGTGCAGAAACAGTCAGTTTCATTAGATTATTAGTTTATCAGTCTCATTTGTTAGCTATCGTGTTCCTCCTCTCATGACCTTCTCACCTGTTGAATTGAGTAGCTTTTTGCTGGCAGTGGAACAGATAGTGGGTTCTATTACTTCTTTATATTTTAAAAGGATATATAATTTTTTTTTAAATCTGCACTTCCCATCTGTGAATAAAATTGAGGATAGGTTTTCTAATTATGTAACATTTGTCCCTCATCTCTCATTTGAATCTTTATGGTGACTCTTCAGGTTCATTAAATGCAGAGTTAAACTACTAACTGGGAAATATTAGGAGAAAGTAGTAAGCCCACCATTCTTTCACCCTGTATCCTTCAGTGCACATTTCAATAAGCTCATTGTTGTAACATTGGCCAGAAGACATTTTCTAAGACAGCCCTGCTATTTCTTGATCAGGAATTTTTTGTTTAGTTCTTTATTTCCCTGAGAAATAAAGATTTATTCCACCTAGTATTGGAGTATTGTCAATACCAAAAGAAGAGAGTTAATCCATTAATGCAGCAATGTCCTTTATACTAATCAGAGTGACCTTGGCCTCTTACTGCATTCTGAATTTGAAGGTGAGATGTCTAAATGTACTTCACATACAAAGCACTTAATTGGTAAGGAACTAGAAAATAATTTTCTATTGACTGAGACATCACACATATTAATGCAAACACCATAAAATGAAGTAAATTATGCAGAGCCTTTGCTTGGGATGATGAAGTAAAATATATCATGGATGTATAAAATGTGGGAAAATCACAAAACAAGTTCTTTATAATGCAATAAATACTATGTAATCCCACTGAAATAACATCAGAATTAACACAATATTGATAATGTGGTGTTCCAAAAAAAGAGACAAAGAAAGGAACAGAAGAAAGAGAAGGAAGGAGAAGGAAGGAAATAGTAAAGAGGAAGGAAGGGAGGGAAGGAGGGAGGAAGGAAAGGAAAGAAGCTTGATTCCAAAATTACCCAGAATTGAATAGTTTGTTAAATATGTTAAAATCTTTTGCTGTTATTCTTTTAAGAGATTTTTTTTTAATCTCTAGCTTTGTGTAAGGAGAACCTGCCAGCAGGACATATTCCATTTAAATGCACATGGCAGTTCCATATTGCCTAAAACAAAAATATAGTAGTTGATATTTAATGAGCTCCATGTGGTCACCAGCCCAAAGACTTTGGCTGGCTTTTGTTGTGGAAAGAACAGTTAACTTCCATACCTGTCTGTACTTATTACTCAGCCATCTTCTCATCCCCCATCAACACTGAAATATCAACTCAACCTGATGGTTTTACTAATCCTCATTTGAATCTTTTTTTTCCTCTCAGGATTTTAAACTTTTTCATGTTGATATTTACCACTTTGAATCCAGAGCTACTAACAATACTTTTCTCAGCATGTCTTTGTCTCTCTGTAATTTTATGTTGTATATCTTTCTACAGACTTTATTTATCACATGACTTTGTCTCATGGGTTGGACATGGTCACCAACTGGGCCAAAGCCATGATGTTATATCAGAACTGTCCCTTAGATCCTCCAAACGCATGGATTCAAATCCTGAGGTGACTGAGAGGAAGGTGAGTTTCAATGGAAGGAAGATACAAAATTCAGGAAACATTTTTAACTGTTTCAAATAGCCATCATCTTTACTAAAACTACATGAATTTCAGTCACCTGAGAATCCAGTCCACTGATCTGAGTTAGAGGATATAATTCAGCAATGCGAAACAGTCCATCTCCAGTAATTTGACATCACTGTGACAATATCTCTGTAAGAACTTAGCTAATAAGTAAACCTTCTTCTCTGTCTTTCCAGGAAATTTAAAGGAAAAACTCAATAAAAAATTCAAACCAACCAAAGATTATTTTATTATGAAGAGCAATTTACCAATCTGGGCAATACAGGAGTCTATAACTGGTCTGCTTTCCAGTGGTCATGAAACTAAGGGAGACTAAGCCTTCTCTGTTCAATCCCCTGCTGTACCTCAGTTAGGTCTGCTCTGCCTGTTAGAGTAGAATGCTTTTACTGAGGCTATTGTTATTCAGCGACATGAACAAGATAAAATACGAAGGTGTTTAGAAAATGCAGCTTTTTTATATTCTGAATTGATATTTGAATTTCACAAGTACAGAGGCAGAAATTAAATATTCAGTTTTGAGAGTGATTTTTATGGTGCTCATAGATTTCAATGTAACTCTCTGCAGCTGTAATGGAAGTGCAGCAATTTTCCGAATTGGGACATAACTGGTTCTTAAATCATAATGCACTCAAACTCAAAGAAATGTTGAGAGCTAATAGTTTCTCTATCTTGTTGCAAATTCTGCTTATGGTAGATGTTGTTATAATATAGAACATATAATAATTGTCTTCTCCAGATGGGAAGTACTATGAAAAATAGTTTTATTTGTATTCATCAGTAATACATCTGTTTCCAGACACATTTGTTTCAAAGGCTTTAACGTTCACATCATTAATTTCAATCCTTCTGGAATGCCTAAATGAAAATAAAAACATTTGTCAACATTTTGACTATAAAAATTATCATATACAATCATATATTGAAGTTTGGTGGCTTTTGTATTTGGTCTCAAACTTTTCAGCAAAGCAGGAATTAGGATAGCTAATAGTCTTCTAGAAGAAACCCTGACATAAATAAGTGTGTGACACTCAGTGGCTTTCTAGAGGGAAATTGTCAGATATTAGACAAAAAAGGGAGAGAAAACCAAATTTGTTTTTATCTGTAAAATGAATTAATCATGTTTTGCCAATCCTAGAAAACTTATTGGCATCCCCTGCAAGTAAAAACATCTACTACTCCACCCCCTGCAAGTAAAAACATCTACTACTCCACATGACTGCTTTTGCAATTGTAGAAACCCTAATATAAAATTTCTCTTAAACTTCTTTCATTCTTTGAAAATATATTTTTAATGTTATTTCTTCAAATGTTTTCACCGGTCAATCTTGCTGGGTTTTCTTTTTCCAAAAATTCCAAAATTGCTGGAATAAGAAATTTTGTGGGAAAAATGAAAGTGACAGAGGCACAAATCTAGTCTCTCCTCATGTGCAGATGAGTGTTGCAGAAATAACGATTAATTCAGATGTTTAACAGAGTTATTCTGAGGTGTGTCATGAAATCTTTCAGGCAAGACCTAATTGGGGGGGGGGGGAAATAAAAAAGGATAGGAAGAATAATATTTTTCTCAAATTTGATTTTATTCTTTTGAGTCAGATATTGAAATTGTTACCTTGTGCTTTTGGAAATCAGAATAAAGGAAATAAATGGTTTCATGCAAGGCCAGTGTATTTCTGGATTTTCTAAACAGCTACAAAAAGCACTAGATACTTTCAGACCCATACAAATTAATGAATTAATAACAAGTACTATGCTCAGCATGTAAGTCATGCTTTGATGCAGAGTCATAATCTGGAAGAAATCTGTCATAGTGCTGAACAATGGACCATATGCCATCATTAATATCTTCCAGATTGTTATGAGTAGAGGAAAAAACCCTGATTTGTTTTCATAGGACCCTGAGTCAGCAGGATACTTTTGAGGCAGGAGTTTCTAAACCTTCCTTTCATTCAACAAAAGGCAGAAAGTGTTTTAAATACACCCACCTCAAAGCAATTTTATTTGAGTATAAACCAAGAATACTTGAAAATAAGTAACTGGAAATTTGCTTTTTGCTCACTATATCACTGCAGGCAAACTCTTACTTGCGGCCTTTTCTTACAATTGACCCAGATTACCTGGTATCAGAAATATCTTCTCAGTTATCTTTGGTCCTCAGGGAGTGTTGTCTGCTCCCTAGTGGTCTGGCTCTTGCTCTCTCATTTTCAGGTCATCTCTAGGACTCCCTCCATGAAGTTCAGGCTCTTACCTGTGTTCTTTGCAATACTTTTCATCTGTGTCTGTAATGTCCTATAGACTCCAGGAAATGCCCTTTCCAATGTCCTCTGGTTTTCACAATGCCAACTGTAGTATATTTCCCCTCTAAGAGTTTCAATTGATCTAGTTATTTCTTAAAAAAAAAAAAAAAAAAAAAAAAACCAAAAAAACTATCCTGAATAAATAATACAAATATCTTCACTAACTTAAAAAAAAAATCCAGTTCCTATGTGCAGACTGCAAAGACTGCAAGCATTTGTTCTCCATGTACCATGCCACATTATTTTTGTTTTTTTGTTTCTGAAATCTCTGGACAGAATGGCTTGAGGAATGACAAGGTAACTGCAGGGATTCCTTTGCATACTAACGTGCAAGCAGCTTTCGTTATCATGACACATATATACTCCACTACAAGGAATTCAATAGATTATTTTGTTTCCAAATATTAAATTAAATATTTGTTTGCAACTATTTTCTTCATGGATTTCTGTAAGATGTTTTGTTTTTAGACTTTGACTCACAATGTTTAATAGAGAGACAAAAGATAACTGTGTTCTCAAGTGTCCACCATTCACTGTAGATGATTCTTGAGTAGCCAAGAGCTTTTTTTCTTGTCTCTGACAGACTCTAAAACAAGACAGATCCAAATTTGGTATCCTTATGTTCAGTGATCCAGGTACAAGGATGAAACTCTGGAATTCTCAGTGGATATGATATATGAGTTTGGTTAAATGACTAACAGTCTAACAAATTTGTTTTAGGAAATTTTCATCAGGCGAAGAAATCTTCTTTTATTATTGGTAGCAGAAGGCAATACATTTAACCACTAATTAGAGCACTCAAATTTCTCCTGTTGTTGCTCCACTTCAGGACAGTGTCTGTATTTGATAGAGGTAAAAGGAGGACACCTAAGGAAAGCAACATTTGCCAAGATTTACTCAAATATATCTATCAGTGTACATGGTTTTTGCAGCATTTCACATTTATTATTTGGAGCTGTACACTGGATCTCATTGTTTTGATTTTCTAGGTTCCAAGAGGGTAAACAATGTGCATAATAAAAGTGACAATCTAAGGACTTTAATTTAGAAACTAGAGGACAGGGGGCAAGGGGAGGGATGGGGATGGGGTGTGGGGGGAATTATGCCAGGTTATGAAGAATAAATCCAACCACCAATACTAATTCTTTAGTTTTTATTTTTAAAGTAAATTTGTGTATGACAGAGGAGCATTCTTCAACTTCACCATTTCAAAAAAGGTACTGCAGGGTTTTAGTTAAAAGCAAGAAACTGAACATTACAGAGAGTGAACAAAGCAAAGTGAAAATAGGGTTCATTATATTTTAGGCCACATGAGCTGTGGTTTTCATCACTGTCAGAAAAGGGTTAGTATGCCTGCATTTTTTCATCAGAAATGCTAGCAGTTCACTTAAATATTTTTTCAGTTTCAAAGAGATTTCATGAGTGTGAATGCTCTCTTCAATATTTTTTCCTTTCTTCTTTCTTTCTTTGTTTTTTTTCTTTCACCATGTAGATTTGAGGTGCATATTATCCATTTCCATTTCTAATCTGCTGTTGGAACATTCACTTCATAGAAACTCATCAGTTTTTGATGCAGTTGTGGCTGTACAAAGATTTGTTCTTCTCCACTCACACTCCATTTGCTATAGAGAATAACGTGAGGACAGTTAGCAATGTGAGCCTTGATATGATTTACTTCTGCAATTGTGCCTTCTTTCTCAAACTACAGGTTTTATTATGGGTTTAACTCGCACTAAATTTTTTCTTTTTTCCTTTAAAAAATATGTGTGTCTTACCAGCCTCACTTTGAATCTTGAATAGAAAGAAATAATTCCGGTTTAAAAATATTGAAGTGACCTGAAAAAATATTTAGAGGCATTTAATCTTATCTTACTGATATAATCATGGAGGTGAAAATGACAAAGTTCTCTAAACAGCAAAAAATTATCAAGTTTTTATCTATCTTCCATGTTACTGTTATTTGCAATATTGTCATTGCTGATAGTTGCTACTTTGGGGCATTTCAGATTGTAGGAGTAGATGAACTAAAAATAAATTTTCTCAAGCCAAGTCTAAATCTCCAACGAGCTTCTTCTGGGCAACAATCTTGCTCTCAGGCTAATTTACCCTTTCCACCCTTCTCCATTGCTACTTTTTTTAATGCTTCCCTTGTTTCCTTCACCAGACTCCTTTCCCTTTATCAGACATCTCTGAAGAGAATATATTCATTCTTTTGAATCCTATTTCACAGAATCACAGAATCATTATGTTACAAGGGACCTCTGAGATTTTTTTATACCAGGGTCACCCACATCGGGTTAACCAGGACCATTCAAGTTTTAAATATTTCATTATTAAAGACTTCATAGTCTCCCTGGGCAACCTGTGTCAGTGTTTCAATCATCCTCATATGAAAAAGCAAGTGTTCAGATGTTTGTTTTTTTTTTAATGTTCTCCCACTGCCTATTCTCCTGTGAGTAAATGCTGCTAAGTCTGTCTTCTACCCTGTCCAGATTCTTCAACACATGGATGAACCATCTCTTAAGCCATTTCTTCTCAAAACTGAACACTCCCAACTCTCTTATGTCTCTTATCTGTTGTCACATGAAGGGGTTCCAAGACCTTAGTAATCAAGTGCTAGAATTGCTCCAATAGGTCCATGTCTGACTTATGCTGGACAGTCCATCACTGGACACAGCTCTTCAGACGTGACTCACCACGACTCAGCAAAGAGGGAGCATCCCCTCACTTGAACTGAAGACAATTCTGCACAAGAAGCCCAGAGATCTGGGCTGCTTGGCATTCTTTGTCACAGAACGCATTGCTGGCAGCTGCTCTGGTTGCTGTCCACCTCATTCCCCTCTGTCAGCCTCTTTTCCAGCTGCTAAAGCCCAGCCTGTTCAGCTTCTTGAAAATCTCAGTAAAAAGGTCCTTTAAAGGTCCCTTTAAACCAGTCTATTTTTTTTTTCCCCCACAGGCTGGAACTGGCCTTTTCCTTCACTAAACTTCATGAGATAACTCTCCGGTCACTTTTCCAGCTCCACTCACCTAGTCTATAGGTAAGGGCTCTGGGTTTTGCTCCATCCACAAACATGCCTAAGGTGCTTTCCATCCCATTTTACATCAAAGAAGATGTTAAACAGTATTGACTGCAGCCTTAACCTCTGGGGTACACTACTAATGAGCAGTCTTCATCTGGACTTCATGCCACTGGTACATGATTTTGTGTTGTGTGGTGATACAGATTTTGGTTGTCTGTGTCAGTTTTCTGGTGTGCTTTATAGCTTTCCAATAACTATTTCCTTATTGATAGTATGGATTCCAGTCTGTTAATTTGACTAGACAGCATTTGATCTTTCTCCTAGAGTGCATGGTAACTTCTATGACAATGGTTTCAATGAAAGAATAGCAAAGTATTTTCCCTGATGTTGACAAAATGTTATGAAAATTCCCCATTAAATGAGTCATTTCTTTAGGATGCCAAGAAAGATATGGACAAGTTAGAAAAAATCAAGAGCTTTGCAAGAATGTTAAGAGATTTAAAAGATATGGTAATGTTGAAAAATAAAGGGCATTTATTCTAGGCAGAAGAAAGCAAAGAAAGATATAGTTGCAATCTTCAAATCCATGAAAAACACAAAGGGGGTTATTATTCATTCTATTGGTTTTGGTGTGAGTACAGTGTGAAATCATATATTAATGGACTCCAGGGAAAAATTTTGAATCATTGTAACAGGGGGCAACCAGAACAGTGATTGTAACCTTAAGTATTTAAGGCTTCAGAACAGGATAGGAAAATATTTTAGGGGAATGGCCTAGATATTAGGGGCAGAGACACTCTCCTGAAGACTGATTTGACTTTAATTCCTATGCTTATGACTGTTTCCATTCCATTTGTTGTTCACAGATTATCACCACTTTAAATTTTTGAGAATCTGTGTCAAGGGTAGTCTTACAAACTATAAAATGACTGAAAAGTTTGGGCAAAATCCAGCTCAGACATTTTTGGAGTAAATTAGAAGTTATGACAGGCTTCTCTTAATATCTCCAGCATCAACATTTTTAGCCTAGTAGCTCAAAATTTGGAATAAACAGATAGAAATTTATGTCCATCTTCTAGTCAGAACAGGAAAAATCTCCTAAAGAATATAGTTCACAAATTTACCTGAGAGTCCGCATTTTTACTGCTAAGCATAATTCTGCCTGAGATAATCACCTCTTAACATTCTGAATGAAACGGGCTGTACAGAGAGCTCAGGTTTTAGTATGCAGTAAAAAAAGCAGAAATCAGATACGTGGTGAAACAGCAGAGACAGAATGTAGATGGTAGCAGTTAGGAACTTCAATTAAAGCTTTTAAAGTTACAAGATATGTTCTACTCATATTAAATAAGACTTGGAGTGTATTCAAATGATCTTAGATTTTAAAGAAATCAATGTAAAAAATTCATTTTCTTGACAAATAGAAGCATAAGAAAAATGAGCACAATGCAAGTACTGCTAGAACTGCAAGATATTTACGAATAGCAAACAAATCTGTAAATGAGATAAAGGTATTACTTGTTTATTTTTCATGCTGCAGTTTTATTCTTGGAATGTTTTCTTAGAGAAATTATACTTTTGACACGGCAGTTCAGGAAATATGTTTCTGCTGCAGATGAGTTGGTTTCAGATGCCTTCCTTTACCAAAAAAAAAAGAAGAAAAGAAAACAAAAAGGTTAAAAGTCGATTTCAAATAGAGATTTTAAAAAAACAAAAACCCACATGATACAAAGTTAACAAAGTTAACAAAAGAGAGAAACAATACTTTGCTTTTTTTAAGTATCAGCCTACTTGTAACCATCTTCCCCTTTTTTCACTGGGGATATGTTTTGACCAGCTCTTCTTGTTCTGTCCCTGACACCTCCTTTTCACATCAAGTCTAAACTGCAGTATTTGTCTACACCTTCTTGAACCTGCATATATTTGCTATATTTCTTTGTGCCCTGAGATACTTGGCATATGCTTTTCTTACTCTTGTCTCCATACCTTCCCACCTCCCAATTCAGTGCCATTAAGTATCTGTCTGTATTCAAAGGCACATGGCTATTTAAAGAAGACAGGCAAGTTACGGTAAATCAGTCAATTTACTGCTTGGCTGAAGAGCTGCCATGATTCTCCTTTTGTTTGCTCCTATCTTTTGCAAATATCAGGTAATTCACTCAGCTATGCTCACAGCAGAAACTTTTGATCTGTGGTGAGTGACCTTGCATCTCCTGTAGGTTAAATATGGATGCAGTGTTACCATGCTTTCACTGATGGCTCTTAAAATTCTGTTAATGCTTAATGGGAAAATGTGTTTGTCTCACATTCCAAAAACATCACTGTGACCAAAATGGATGAATATTTTGCCCTCATTTTGGTGGCATTAAAATTAAAATAATAAAATGATCTCAGCAATTGTGACCAGATCTCTAATGCTGAGTTCAGAATTATATGGCAACCCACAATGACATCCAAAATATTGCTCATGTTTGGGGTTGCACTCTTGACATTTCATGTTAATCAAACATTTTCTTCTTCCAAGTCTTTCCCTGAAGTTTTTTATCTTTACAATCTGATATAATCTTACAATCATGGTATGATAAATGCTAGCATTTTTAATTCTGTTCTACATTCATTTACATCTTCTAGTTTCATTTATTGTCATGAAAAATTTGCCATTTTCCAAAATGGTAGAAGAGCCTCGGTAGCCTTGGTTGCTAGATTTGAGTACCAGATGCTTTTCAGCCACAAGTATCTGTAGGAACATATGCAGAAGACATACAGAGTAGGATAGAATTCAAAAACAGGTTTTTTGTATGTAGTTTTGTCTTATATAGATATTAGCTCAGAAATTCAAAACTTTGCAAATAGGCCCACAGAATGTTTAACCAACTTTTTATGAAAAAGATTAAATTTCTAAGGAGAGAAAAATCAAAATTAGGTCTCTACTTGATGTTGACCACTTTGTAGGCTTTTTAATAATCTAAGTTGCTACAAGAGCGCATACATCCTGTAAGGCAGAAAACAAGATTTTTTTAAAAAGCATTTCAAGATTGTTAATCTGAACAGCATTTCAAGCTGTTGCTGTAATAAGGAGCTATGTGCAAGTCAGTAAATTTGATTGCATATTCCCCTTTTAGTTTAACTCTATGTGTGCATGAAATGCAATTTACTAGCTTCTAATACTCTACATCTGTTATTCTTCCTCACAGCCTCATTATCTTTACTTTGAAATTTTACTCAAGGGATGACATGATAAATTTGGAAAGCTAATTCAATGAGTATTCTTAGGTTATTAACTCTGTGACCTACTCAGGATTAGTTAACCTTTTTGTTTAACACTTTTCATTAAATGATGCAGTGCTAACTTTAACATCTTTGATTTAAATAAGTGGCCTGTATGCAGTGGATGTGATTTTCCAATTGTCACAAGACATAAAACATTACATTCATTCATAATGGAGATAAAGTCTTTCCTTCAAGCAGGCTTCCTTACAAGTGTGAATTCTATTCATATAAGACCAAATTCTTCCAAGGTATCTACGTAAATTTTCCAGGGAGTTGGTGCCAGTTCTCCAGCTGAAAATTATGTTGAAATCTTCAGAGTTCACAGGTTGAATTTTATTTGACGCAGATGTTTATCTCCTCAACATACATCTTGTATTTGGGTTGCATTATATTGATCGGAGTCTACAGCAGGTGACCTCCTCTTGGCCATCAGTCTTTTGTGTTTATGACTTCTATTCATTAACACCATCAGCTAACAACAGAAGTAGCACACTAGGAATTCCTTTTCTTTCACATAATGACTTTGTCAAGATTTTTGCCTAGAGCAGTTTGCCTTCTTTCCATCCTATTTTTGCCCATGGTTTAAGCTGTCTTTCCTGCCTGACTCCTGTTCATTGCTGTTTTCTTGCACTCTAGGTATCAGGCTGAGGTAGTGCCAAAAGCTCAGGAGAGAGAATCCTCTTGCTCTTGTTGAGGATGATTTTGGCAGTTGTAAAAGATCATGGAGTTTGAAAAGGGAAAGAGAAATTTCAAGAGAGACAGCATGTGCAGCCCTGGCACAGAAAGAGACCAGTCACTCTAAGAATGGATGATCAGTTTGGTGACAGAATTGTGAGGATTCAATCATGGAGAGCGAAAGCTTTCAGAGACCTCACTTTCCACAAAAGTTTGCAGGTTTTTAGTCATGTTCAAGAAGAGACACCTCTCAAATTCTTCTTCTTGAATTTTATACAGAGAGATTTATTATTTTGAAAATGAGCGGAAGTATTTTGTAACATGAGGTTTTGTCACAGGCATCTTTTGTGAAAAATCCTTTCTTGAGATTTTTCTCCCTTCTGAGAAGCTTTGGCCTCAGCAACAAAATGTCAACAATGGTTATCTGCTGCAACAGGTGAATCCATGATTGGTCTCCTGCAGATGTTTGGATTTACTGAGCTGCTCTCGCTCTCTGCCGAGAGACAGATCTTTGCTATTCATTCTTTTCTATTCTTAGCTTAGCTAGCCTTCTGAGAACTTTTCCTTCTATTTCTTTTTAGTATAGTCATAATGTAATATATATATCATAAAATAATAAATCAAGCCTTCTGATGATGGAATCAACATTCTCCCTTCTCTCTTCACCTGCAAACCCTTGTGAACATCTCACAGGTTTTGATTTTTTTTTTTTGTTTGTGTGGGGTTTTTTTTGTTTGTTTGTTTGTTTGTCTTTGGGTTTTTTTGGTTTTTTTTTTTCATTTTTCTCTATTATTGATTCCAGGACCAACATAATCTTTACTGATACCCATGGTCATATTTATCCTTCTGGTTAGATTTAACCATAGCTACACCTTCATAGTCCATTTACAATCCTGTAGGAATTGATTAAATGTTTCACTAATATATTAAATGAAATAAACAGTTTTGGAAGAAGATGTTGGTATCCGGTTCTATATTTCTGCTACTTTCTTCCCTTTTTCCTTCTTTTTGACATACACTTAACAAGTCAAGTATGTTCTTTTTATTTTTGACCCTACAAACATTTTAAGGTGTCCTACAAAATATTACAGTTGGAGCAAGAGCAATGGATTCTCTCTTTAATTCTGAAGTGGCTACTACATGCACATTCAGCTTTGAATTGCAGTTGGCTACTTGGCAAAAGGAAAGAAAGGTGAGGTAAAGCCCTCACAGAGAGACGAACTGAGGTCTCTCACATTTACAATGAGGCAAACACTGTTAAGTTAAAAACATAGGGCTGTTTTTCTTCTCTAGCCATGCCAGTGTGTTAAAAGAGAAGGATGAGCCATGTTTCCATTTCTGAAGGAAAAATTCAAGTATCTAATTACACTTTTTATGGACATGCAAATTCCAGTCAAAGATATCAAATGTCTTTCCATAGCCTGAGATTTGATTTTCAGACTCAGGGAAAGCTAGGATCTAATACACACTTTTTTCATCAGCATTCTTTATTACTTGGTTGATCTTTGCCCTCCACTCATTGCACTCATTCTCATAATTATTTTTTTCCCCTAACAGCCCCCAGTCACCTAATTCAGAATTCCATACATATTCCATACATACATATTCCATACATACATACACAAATCCTTCAGTGGATTCCTTCTGGTAGCAGAAAACATTCAGGAGAGGCGGTCTAATACAAAGCCAAGACTGGAAGTCAGAAATCACTGTAACGGTGAGAGATACCATGATTTTACTGAAGGAATGTAATGAAAAAGAATAAGTAAATTTGAAAAAAATAGGTCACCCATAAAGACAAAAAAAACCCCAGAAATCCAAGCTCTGAGAACTGTTTCCTTTTATACAACTCTTAACTGTAAGCAAAAGGGAAAGGGTACACTGGGAGGTCAAAAAGAGAAAATTCTGGATGTGATCTCTGTCTAAGAAAATGAGGAATTAATTATTACCATTAGAACATTTTATGTAAATATGCACACTAATAAACAATTGTCAGATTGGATATTTATGTATATCTTAAATAGAACAAGGTGTTCATAAAATTTTCTTCCAATAATTCTAAGAATTTGGCTTAGTTCTGTTTTCTAAAATCTTGATTAAATTTTTGTTAGTGATTTGGGTATTTGGCTAACTCTGTGTATTCATTAGATAATGAAAGTTAAAACACTTTGGGAGATCAGCATCTGAATCTTTTGTATTCTGTCCAAATGTCAGATTTGTGGAGGGAGAAGTGAGGCTCTTGGTACTGTTGATAATAAGATGATTTTGAAATGTAAAATGTCTGCATCCTGGAGTCCTCTGAGGCAATTAATCCTGTCCTAAAGTAAACTTGTAAAATTCATCAGGGGACTCATATACTGTTTTGTTTGGTTTCTCTTCTGTTAACTGTAAAGTAAAATCAGGGTGACCAAGTGCAGTCTTGCTCATTTGTTCATAATAATCCCATCCTCAGTGTTTAGGAGTCTCACTAACTACTATTTTAAGATTTCAAAGGAGATATTATTAGTCAAATGGCATTAATGATTTCTTCACAATCTGTAATGGCATTGAATGCCATTGCTTAGACAATGACCCAGCCTAGAGGTGGATGAACATTTGCATTATTTACACAATTCAAAGGAAGAAACTAAACCATAATTTCCACATGAAAGTTAAGATTCCTGTTTTAGCTCTATTTATTCAAGAAGTACACCATTTTCTTTTATAATCTATGGATGTCACCATGAGAACATGTCACAAAAACACATAATAAAAGAACAGCTGGTGGTGGAAGGAACTTGGAGACCTAGCACCAGTTAGAGCCTGTTCAAATACAACATTTACTCTTAAGTTCTGTATAACTCCAAGGATGAAGACTCTACAACCTTTGTGTGCAACCTCTTCCAGTCCTTGGCCAACCTCACCATAAAAGTGTTTCTCTACTATCTAAGTGAAATTTCCTGCATTTCCTGGACCTATATTTTACCTTTCCCTATAGAGTGTGGGTTTTTTCCCCCTAGCATTGAAATTAGCTCCAATAATATAAATATATTCTACAAAATTATATTTAATATCCATGTCTTTATTGAATCAGGTTGCTCAGAACTGGACACAAAACTCTACTTGTGGCCTCACCAGGGCTAAGGGGACGAATCGTCTCTATCAAACTTTAGGCAATAATTTGTTAGTGCAACCTATCATGGTTTATTTTTGGCAAAAGCATGTTGTTGGATCATGTTCAACTTTGTGTCCACTCCAACCTTTTCTGCCAAGCTGCTTTCCAGCTGAGTGGTCCCCAACAAAGTTTTGTTCCTTCCCAGTTGAAGACTTTGTATTTTCTATGGCTGAACTTCATGAGGTTCCTGTCAGCCCATTTCTCCAGCCTTTTGTGCTCTCTCTGAATGGCATCAGCCACTATCAATGTATGACCATTCCTCCCAGTTTTGCATCATCTTCAAGTAGGTGTGTGAGTAGATAAATGCAGTATTTTTATTTATTCTGACTTTATGTTGGTATATGGGGGAGCACAGTTATTTATGTCTTCTGATTAAAAAATATACTACTTTTCTTGTCTGCATGATGAAAAAAAAAGTTTACAATTTTATAGAGCGTGTAATTTTTTTAATTGTCCTTCATATTGTCATACAATTGTGTCCCATTTTCCTGTTCCCTGTTAACTAAAGATTTTTCATTAATACATTTTCTAAACTTTTATATTGCCTGTGCTTTATAACTTTTTAATAAATATCTATTTAAAATAAGTAATTAATTTCCATTGCAAGTGTGAGAGGAGGACTGCTACTTTCACTGTCTCTCTTGACCCAGATTTTTTAATAGAAGCCCTTTAGGGACTGAAAAATTGATAATAGTAACAAAAACCCTAATAAATAATTTTTAAACATTTACCAATCGTTCATGGTCTTCATCAGCTTTGTTGGCTTTGGTTTTCTGTCTTCCCATTGAGTTTAGTTCACTACTGTGTTTGGCTTAGGTGATAAATCTTTTTAATGTATTATAGTACAGATCCTCAAAGGCTTTTGGATTCTTAACTCTGACTGAAATAATGGGAATTAGTTGCTTTAGATGCACAGTTAAAAAAAAGACTTGTGTCTATATCTTGTTGGCTAGAATATTCTGCTTGAATGTAGGAAATAAATATTAATCCACGAACACATGCAATAAATTTGCCTTTAACTAAATCAATGAAGTTTCTTATAGAAATGTCTTGTTTCTAATTTTTTTTCAAAACACCTGTTAAGAATATCTGCTTCATGTCTTTTTTAAAAAGCCTGTATTAGTTATTGTTTTTTTAATCTTGTTAACAATTTTGGAATGCTCCCTGAGATTTCCAGTCTATCTCATGGTAGGGTGATGTGATTCTGTGTGGAGGTGCAGTTTGTGGTTTAGGTTCGACATGCTTCATTACCATCTAATTTGTTCCTCTTTTGAGGCAGAAAGAAAAGCTGTGCTACTCTGCTGAAAGCCCTTTGAAAACTTGTGTTCACTACTACCCTCCTGAACTCACACAGCACAGAAAGCCTTTTACTTCTTCAGAAAAGGCGCATAGCATACCAGGTGAATCAGTCGTGTTTGTTTACAGTGAATAAGGGCAACGTGCCTGTCCCTGTCACCTGGAGGACTGAGGACATTCAAGGTCCTTCTCTATAGGTTTTTAAGCACTAAATCTTGCCAGACAAGTCTGATTGCTTTTTGATGTTATTACAAAGCTAGAAAATGATCATACTCTCAACATTAATTAAAATCAAATGGAAAATTACTCTTTCATATTGACAGGATCTAACTGCAGGGCTGTAAAACATAGCAATGATGAATAACAATATTTCAAGTTTTGATGAGGAATGGCACTTGTTTGATGAGGCTTATTTTAACATTTTTATTAATAAATTTACATGGAGCTTTGGTCTCTCTGAAGTGAAATACAAAACTTACTCTCTTTGACAGTCTAGAATGTGTAATAAAATGGTACATTGATGAAAGTCTCATCTGATATTTAAGCTTCAAATAATGCTGAGGATAGAAAATGCACTAAAAATCCCTGTTGCAAGCAATAAAAACAGAAAATAAAATACTAAAAACTGAAAATCAAATTAGCTTTGATTTGAAAATGTATTTTTTTATTAGTGTGTGACTGAAAAACATCCTCAAAAATAAAATCCTCTATTTGGTGGGGGAAGAGGGGAAGGAAAAGGAAAAGAGAAGACCTTGCAGAAAAGTCATAAAGCTGGCAGAAAGATCCTAGAGTAATATTTAAAAATGTTTGTAGTTTATATAGGTGTGGTGGTTTGACCAGGAAGAAGTGGGAATTCTGGGATGCTGTGGTCAAACCAATGGGTGCTCGGATTTTGATATTGGCACCTGGTATGGCCAGTGGGGTTTGGACTCACCTCTGAGAACACACAGGGGTTAAAAGCAGAGCTTCGGCTCTGGGAGGCCTCTTGGGACTTCGAGGGAAGGAGGTCGGGTCTCCCTCCCCCGTCCAGCTGCTGCTGCTGGGCAGAGGAGGGGCAGCCATGCGGTAGGCCTGGGCCTGGACAGAAATGGGGGGTGAAGAGGCCCTTGAGGATGGAAGGGTGGACGAGCCCCAGGAGGCATCGGGCAGCCACCCCCTCCCAGCCCTCCCAGGAGAGAGAGAGCGACGCCGAATGTGATAGCAGCCGGCCAAGGAGGAGAAGGGGGGGAGTGCGGCGAGAAGGTGCCCGGCCGGAGCAGCAGCGAGTGTGGGAGTGTCGGAGCTCTGGGACAGGCAGAGACTGAAATTTTTAACCCTTTTCTTACATGATTGGGACCTTTCAACAATGCTGATCCTGCTCGGAGCTGAATAAGAAGAGAGATAAGAGATGAGATGAGACGAGGACCTGGCCTGAGGGAAGTGGAGAAGACTCTTGAGTGGGGGAGAGATGATTGGAGTGGCCTTTTGGCTGGACTTTTCTTGTATGGCCATGGACTGAACCATTTTTTTTCCTGTGACACAGAGACTGCATTTAGGGGGAGGCAGCGCCTCAGAACCAGGAGGGTTCATCGTGGGGACCCCTCGGCAATAGGGGGTGAAAAAATGGGGGGGACAATGTCCCAAAGCAGAGACTGTGACTTTTTTGGAATGAGACAAGGCATCCTTAAAAGACAACCGAAAAGCAGCTCTGGTCCATGCACAGTGGTGAGAGCACTGGGCATGGAAGGAAGATGTCACAACAGCAAAAGGACTTTCCGGGTGGTGCTGAGTGACGTGGAAGCACACGAGGTTTCAGCGTGTTTCCAGGGGAGGCCTATGGTGCGAGAAGGACTCCTCTCCTCTTCATGGACTGAAGTTTGAGTATTCTAAAGGGTGGTGCCAGACTGGACAGTTGGTGATTTGGGGGAATGTGTTGGATTGGGAAATTTTGGTGGTGGGGAGGAGGAAAGTGCTTTTTGTAAGGTTTTCAATTTTTTCCTTTTTAGTTTTTTTTCCTATTTTCTTGTAGTTTAGGTAATAAAGTTTTCTTTATTTCTAAGCTGGAGCCTGCTTTGCTTATTCCTGGTCACATCTCACAGCAGACACCAGGGAGAGGATATTCTCATGGGGGCACTGGCTCTGTGCCAGGCCCAAACCATGACAATAGGAAACATCTGAAATCTTCTATAACACAAACTGATAATGACATTATTTATTTAGTGGTTATCAAATAATTTCCACATACATATAGATGAACACCTACCATTGTTTGTGATGTAAAAATTGCTTTTATTTGTATCCTTAAACTCCAACAGAACAGAAATAAAGCGTACACTCTAGAAACCTGACGACATTATTCAAGCATCTAATAAATATATTGATCTGTATAATTAAGCAAATTATGCAAATGGTGGCTAAGAGAAAGACTGAGAATAATTTTTTTCTCTATCTGAATGAGTCATAAACGAAAAATATGAGTTTAAGTCAAAATGTAAGTCATTAGAAATGTTAACATACGGTTTCCCTTGATTTAATTTAGAAAGTGCAAATTCTCTAAGAAAACCAAATATCAGTCGCCTATTAAAAGCAGTAGCACCTAGGGGTAAGTAGAGAAAAATTTAGATTGTTAAACAAGAATTGTATTGATTTACCTAATCAATGTTCTTCACTAATTGATAACATTGTTAAACTGATTAAAGATTTGCTGAAAGATATTTGTCCAGTAAATACATTCACATTGGCTTGCCGTTACATCTCTCCACTATTCTCCCTTATGTAACTTCATGTCTTAATTAAAGTAAAACAAACAAAAACAAAACAAAGAAACAAAGCCATAAAAAAATAAACCAAAAAACAAAACCCATCAAAAGCATATTTTTCTGGAAAGATAAATTCTACAGACATCTTTCATCTGAAGAGTGATTATAATATCTAACAGACATGCAATACTTCTTATCCACAGAAAATGGAGATATTTTTAAAGAAAGAAAAGTGTCAAAAAAAAACCCCTAGGAAGCTTAAAATCTCTCCTAGACATGTTCTATGAGCAAACAGAATACTTGCAATGGCCAAAGTAGAATACTTTTCAATTTGCCCTTTTATGAATTTAGTGTATTTTGGAGTGAATATCCAAAATCCAGGCAAGAGCACATATTGGTCTGACAAATAAACCTGGCTGAAAAGCAGTGTTCTAGCTTGTGGGAAAAGGGAGATCTGTCAGGCTCATCAAATAATCTAGCTTCTGAGTTAAAACCCAAACCCTGATCCCTTGGTCTTCAACACTGCATAAATGTTAATTTGTTACTGAACTCTATTTTGGAGTACTATCAATCAGTTCCCCATGACGCAAAATCCATCTGTTCTTAAGGAGTGAGTTTTCTACAGAAATGGTTTCAATTAAGTGAGTGGATGAAGGCTGCAATTGATTCCTTTTTTTTTTTTTCTGCTTTGTAGCATTCTCCAACATTACCTGGTGAGCACTGATTTTTTCACAATTAGCACAACTTCATGTTCCTTGCCTTGGGGCAAGCAATAGATACCCTGGCTTTCATTCCGTAAAGGCCTCTCCTCTTGGGACTAAACAGAGATTTCTCATTATATCAAGAGACACATTTGGGCTAAAAAGAAATAGTGGGGGCATGTGACACAGATCTGGGGCCAAGCGCTCTGTGGCTGAGGCTCATCTGCCACAAAGGTATCTGGGTATATGGATGTTTGGGTGTGCAACTGCTTGTGTTCACTGAGGGCCAAAGACCACTGGGTGTCATAGATGCATTTAGCAATGTAGATATGTACTTTGTTCCTTGGAAAGTTTGACCTAAATCAAACCGAACCCCAAGATGCTTGAATTTCAAGCAAACCACAGGTAACAGTGAGAACTGCTTGTGCCTACAGTAGTAGTACAGCCGCAAGAGCACCAAAGCTGGCAGCAAGATGTGCCACTGTCTGTGGCATATGGCCATACAGGGCAGCTCTTCTCACAATGGATTCCGAGCCAAAGTTCTTTGAAGCCAAGTTTTTCAAACATGTGCCTAGGACCCAGAGGACTGAAACCACTCATGCATATGAGTTCACAAGGATCTGACAGCTAAGATCAAAGGCCTCTAAAGGTGTTAAGATATTAATTACCTGTGGCACTTAGTCGTTGATCCAGCCTACAAGTTGATCCTGTGAATTTCTGATATGTGCCATATTCAGTTTGTACTACTGAATTTTATTCTTCTTTCTAGTTGTGTTGATATAATACTCGTGAGTGAAATGACAATGTTGTTGGAATAGATCATAAGTACAGTCCAAAAGAAAGCATCTTTACAGTTCGGGATATTTTAATAATTGCAATAGTAATAATAAAATAAAGAAAAAAATAGCTATTTTTATTGTTGCTATTATTATTTGCTATATTCCTAATAACTGGGTTGCAATTTGTTATCAACAATCAAAATAATTTAAAAGGTTTGACCGAACATGTAAGAGATGTAAGGACACAACCTCCAAAAGTGTGTAAGGATATGTGTTAACATTTATTTGAAAAAGCCTTATGGGAGCACTGAATTATATTTATTTTTATCTTGCTCTATTTCTGGACAAGAAATGTATTGAAAATATTAAAGAAACACAGCAGATGATAGGCTGAAGTAGTCTTATTGCTATAAACTTCATATTTACTGGAAATACAACTAAGAAAGAATGAGAGCTGGGACCACATCACAATGTTATGCTCCAAAATCTCAGATATTCTTTATACTACAAGGAAGAAAACCCTTGAAATTTTATCCATATAAAATGCAATAGTAGGAAATTTTGAAGGGGGAATTGCCCTGTCTCTCTTTGTAAGAAACAGACAGTAATACCTGACACACAAGAAGAGTTGAAAAAGGTGCTACTGATTCTTCCTTCCATTAAAACCACTGAGAAAGAGACTGGCCTGTCAACAGCCAGTTCAAAGTAATTAATGAAGACCTACATTTTGTTGTTGCTGGACAAAAAGAATTTTGAAATAAAATGAAGTTATATATGTTCACATCAAGATTTTGAAAAAAATGGGGGTTGATTACTTGCCCACTAGATAAATTCTCATTTCATAATTTGTCCTTTGGTTTCTCCAGCTCGAGAAAAGGAGCAGGAGAACACTTTTACATCTTTCAGTATTTTGCAGCTCGGAATGGCAAACAGATTAATTACAACACATATTCCCCTATTATTTCCTTTTCCCACTAATCAGAAATTATTGTTCTGAAATAACAATCCACTCTTCTATTCAGATTCAAAAGTAATCCTCTGTGTGGTGTGTGTACCAACCCATTTTGCTTGATGGGCATAAAAAACACTGATGCAAAGAATAGCTATAAAACTGTACTGGCCACTGCAATATTTGATGAACTTCCTTCACCTTGTCACCTACTACGGACTTTGCTATTATCCCAGTAAAGAGCTCATACAACACTCTGATAAACAACACAAAGTTCTTGCCCAGGAAGAGCAGCCACAGAGATGTTCTGTGAATGATGGCTATTATATGAGATCTTAAAAGCCAAATGGAGAAATATATAAAATTGGTGGACTTAACATTGGTTTAACTCTCCTCTTGCTGAAGGAAATCATAAAATTTTTTGTAGGCAATGTTAATCCTCTGTAGGCAGAGGCTTCCAGCCATGAATTTCCTCCTGAGTAGTAATTGCAGATTTATTTTCCCAAGTTGATCCTTCACATTTAAACTAATTGAGATTTTCTCCCTTCAGATGTTGCAAAATTAAATATGAATGTTTTCTACCAGACAACTGAAGTCTATTAGGTTTCTCTTAGAAGCCTTAGCTTGTCTGTGCCACGTATAAACTCAGAGGTAACCAATAGTAAAAGGAAGTTAAAATGATCCCTTTTCCCTTTAGAAGGAAAGAAAACAGAACCCTGCTTTTTTCATGCATTCACAGATCAGCACAGCAGTTAGTCTTTGATTTGGAGCTGGTTTGCACCAGGGGTGCCATGACACTGATTTTTATTTGGGTAAAAATGAGGATAACAAGGCACTTAATAAGATTAAGTGATTTAGAGATACATCTGCTAAGCATAGTTTAAAAACATCAGGCATTTTCTTTTTTTTTATTTTCCCTCCTTTTCATCTCCTGCGCAAGAGCATAGAAACAGACTTCTGAACTGCTGCTTTTACTCTAGCCAAACCTTATGTATTTATATCTATCTATAAGTACCTATATCTATACCTTTATCTATATTTATATTTTAAAAAAATTCTTTGCAACTATCTGACTTGCCATTAAATCATAAAGTACCTTAAAATAAGCACAGAGAAAAACAATGAAATAGTGCACAATTATTTAATGACAATTAAGAATGGTCATTAAGAATTACAGACACAGTTAAAAACCACCACACAATCAAGCAGATCCTGAAGTAATTAGAATTAGTGGCCTCCACTTGTCTACAGAATTGTTCCTAGCAACCTGGGACTAGTCCAGTTCCCCCCTGTGTTCATCCCCATCTGCCCATTCTCAACCCCCTTTCATTCTTCATTCTCGAAGTACCTGTTGCTTTCTGCAATCCGCTGTTCATTTTCCTGGGTCAGAGAGAGCACGTGCCCTGGCTGGTTCAAAGGCTCACAACAAGGACTCTCTTAGTCTGGCCAGGTGGCTGCTCGCTCTTGGAGCAGCTGAGGCGAGCAATTATAACTGCTTTTCTCCTTTTGTCAGACAGTGCGGATAGAAGAAATGACAATTTATTATTAATGGTATTCATGAAACCTGAAAAAAATTTTGTCTCTGTAAGATCTCATCTGTTATTTTCAATGCACTTGAAAGCTGGTTGATGATTTCAGTAGAGGAGGATTGACAGATACAGGCAGTGTGATCATATAAACTTTATGCTTTAGAAAAACATCCTAAAGTATACAAAGATAGATTATTTCTGGCTTGGTATGGCTTAGTGTTGCTCCCAGAAGGATTTAACCTTAAAAATAATTCAAGTCCAAGAATTCCATTGTAAGAACATGTTTAAGTTCTTTAGCGAATCTGAATTTTAGTGATTTCTTCTCATAGAATGCCTTTCAAATAATTTATTTTCTGGTTTTGGGGTGTTTTTTCAGTTGTATTCACAGATAAGATCAGAACATTGAAATAAGAATGTCCACTCCTGAAAACAAAATGTTTTCTCTTTTGAATTGGCAATATGGATTAAAATGTAGAAAAATAAAAGCAGAAACATGAGGGGAAATTCTGTGAAATATGATTCAGAGAAATTATATTGTTTCAAGACAGATTTTTAGTCTTGAAACAACAGATGTTCCTTCTAATGTCTGGAATCTATACACTTCCCTGTGCCAACAGACAACTTCCTAGATTGCCAACTATGACAGGGCCTAAATCTGGGAAGAAACTTTGATAATCATTAAGGAATCTTTGAGATTTAGTAGGAAAAAAGTCTGGTGAGCACAGATCTGTTAAACTGATGGTTTCCATTCTGAGGATACTCAGCTAGTCTAATCTGGTGTAGAGTCACAAACCTTGGATTTTTAAGATAAGGTAATAAAGGGAAAGACTTTTCTACAACTACAAACTGAAATGAGATAGCATTCTACCTTCAAATTAATAGAAAATTGATCCCTCTGGATGCCAGCATGACCCTCTGGCGTAAAAGTCACTCCTCTCAGTTTGGTGCATTATGAAGTCTTGCTGAGAATACACACTTCCCCGTTACCTAGATGATTAAAGATCTTGAACAGGACTAGGCTCAGTAGAGACCCCTTGGCTGCACCACTAATTAGTGGCTTCCAACTACACTTTGCACTGCTGGTCACCACTCTCTGGGTCTGACCATGCAATCAGTTTTCAATCTACCTCAGAGTCTGCTCATGCAAGCCATATATAGCAGCTTATCTGTGGTGATCTCACAGGAGGTACTGTCAAAAGCTTTCCCGAATTCCAGGCACACAATATCCACTGCTCTTCCCTCATCTACCAAGCCGTTTGTTAAGGTGGTCAAGCATGACTCTATCTTGTTTAATCACTTGGGCTATTTCTGTTTATTTTATTGTCCTTACTGGGCCTAGAAATTCTTTCCAGGATTAACCGGTTCATCACCTTTCTGGAGATCGAGTTAAGGTTGACCAGCTTGTACTTCCTTGGGTCCTTGGGTATTGCACTCCCTGAAGACAGGGATCACAGCCACTTTCCTGTGGTCTTTGGTCACTTCTCCTAATGTCAGTAAGTAATCAAAAATTAGTAAGAGTGACCTCCCCATCATATCAGCTAGCTCCTTCAGCACTTGAGACGGCACTCCCCCTCAAAAATAAGACTGCATACCTACTGACAGCCGATGTAGGAAAGGCTCAACAGTCCTATCTCAGTTACCACAGGCAAGTACTCTTCCTCATCTCTTATCTCTCTGAACCACAAGGCAAGGGACTACTGGAATGAAGTTCCTTCTAGGAGAAATTGAGATTCTGGGACACTGGGACTGCAAAAGGAACACCTCCAGGCTCATGGCCGGGCACTAACATTGCTGTCCCTCCTTTCAAATCTAGGCCACCCAGAAAAAAATGGTTGAGGTGGTTGAGGCTGTTTAGCCTGGAAAAAAAAGGCTTTGGGGAGACCTTGCTGTAGCCTTCCAGTACCTAAAATGGACCTATAATAAAGATGGAGATCTTGCTGCCCATAGAAGCTTTGAATGCCATGTATTTGGAGGTATTCAAAGTCAGCTTGGTTTGGTCTTTGAGAAACCTGATATAGTGGAGAATATTCCTTCCCATGGAAGTGGGCTGAACTAGATGTTCTTTAAAATGTCTCTTCCAACACAAACCATTTTATGATACTATCAGCACTTCTGGGTTTATGTATGTACATTTTTCATGCACTCCAGCTGGTCTGCCACATAAAAGGCAACAATCCCTCTTCAACTTCCTTTTTTTGCCTTTTCTAATGAGTCTTTATCCCATCATCGCAAGATTTGAGTCATGGGAACCATCCCACCTAATCTTCATCATCCCAAGGTTGTTACGCTGTAAATACATGGTATGTCTTAATCCATATTTAACTTGTGTTAACAACCTCTGTTTTATTTCCCTGTGCATTGATGTACTGGCTCTTTAGAGATGCACCCTAGTATTAGGAGTTGCTGTGACAGTTTGGCAAATTTCTCCCTAGTGGTTCCTTGTAGACACTTCCTTGCTGGCATGTTAAGTGCTGGAGGTGACCTCATTTAAACACCTTTTTGTTGATTTTGTCGTCCCTTCCTGACATATTCCTCCCTACCTTTTGCTCATCTTAGTATAATAAAGACTTTATTTTACAGTGAGAACAATCATTTACTGGAACAGCCTTTACACAAAGGTGGTACAGTCCAAATTATTTGGGATGTTCAAGAACCTGCTGGACAGTGATAGATAATCTCATCTAGACTTCCTTTTTCATAAAAGGTTGGAATAGAAGTAATTTCAAGATATTTCTTCCTTGCAACATGAGCTGCTCTATGATTCCATGATCTTGTTTGTCACTCTTTCAGAGAACTGCATGTTGCTCTTCCCCTGCCATCCGGTATTCTTACAAAGCCCTCCTAATGAAATTGGATGTGCCATTGGCAAGAATAGAGAGGGGGATTCTGCCTCACACAGGTAGAAGCTGACCTGCAAATAGGATCCCATAAGCCCTTCTCTCAATGTGAGTTCTGCCGCCCTATGAGTGAAGTCCGGACTCAGTGGTGTGTTTTTAACAGTGGTGTATCTTTAACAAGGGAAACCTGCCTCCAGTGATGGCCTGTGAATGCCTCATAAACCAAATGAAGTCTTTCTCATTGATATTTGGAGATTTCTAAGAGCTTAATTTGGTTCTTTCTTTCTTTTTTTTTTTAATTAGAAAATTTAGATAGGTTTATACTATACTAAAAACAGAAGAATCAAAACAAAAATTTCAAAGCCTGTGTATTTTGCACTCTGAAAGGGTTAATAAGATTAGTACTGGCACTTGATATTTCAAAATTTGGAGTAAATACATAAAATATGCAGATCCAAACATTAATTTCTTTTCTTACATGCCACATTTGGAAACTATCCCTGAGTTATACAACATTTCTTAAAATTAAAACATTTCTAAATACATAAAGCAGCTTGCAGGGGACGAATATAATTTTTTATAAACTGCCTTCAAAAAACATAACCATATGGATCTGGCTTTTTTACAATATCTTGTACTGAGCCAGCCCTCTTTAAAAAAGAATTAGAACAATAATAACAACAAGGAATGTTGTCAGTTTTTAAATGTTTTGACCCAAAAGCATTTAACATGGGTTTATCTGATGTATTATAAATGAGAAAAGCATTGAATTGCTCCCAGTGCCTTAGAGTTCTGGTTACATTTTGCAAGTACATTTTTGACATTTCTATGATAAGTGCACACCTTCTAGGAAATTAGGAAAAAGAAGTTTTTGAATACATCTGTTAGTGTCATTTTTCAGTTACTGTCAATAAAATGAAGTCTGTGTCTGTTACTGACAAAAACATAACACTTTTAGAAGGTCTGCTTTCATTGCAAAAGTAGAGAATAAAACTGCTGATTATTCAACTGACAGTGTTTTTATGTAACTGAAAAGGTGCTCAATGAAAAAGGTTAGATAGATTTAAAAACATGGGGCTGAATTACCAAGTAAAATTATGGATAATTAAGGGAGTATCTTGCATTCAAGATGAAATGTAGTTTCTTCTAAACTAAACAGGGTCTTTGCTAGTGGTAAGAGTGAGGCAAAATGTCAACCTTATATGTCCAACTACCACCAAATTATTTTGACAAGAACCTGAGTACTTCTGTGATGTCTTCATAGAAATCCACCACCTGAAGATCACTTTTTCAAAACATATAGCCTAAAACATAAGCAGCAACACCGCTTCATCTCCTTACCTATTAAATAAATGGTAAGGTAATGGAACAGTTCATACTGAGTGTCATCACACAGCACTAATAGGGTGGCCAGGGTATCAGACCCAGCCAGCATGGATTTAGAAGGGGTAGGTCATGTTTGTCCAGCCTGGTCTCCGTTTATGACCAGGACACTCACCTGGTGGTTGCAGGAAAGGCTGTGGATGTTGTCTATTTGAATTTCAGCAAGGCCTTTGACACTGTCTCCCACAGCACACTCCTGGAAAAGCTGGCAGCCCATGGGTTGCACAGGAGCATTCTGTGCTGGGTTAGGAACTGGCTGCATGGCCAGGCCCAGAGGGTGGTGGTGAACAGCGCTGCATCCAGCTGGGCCCAGTCAGCAGGGGTGTCCCTCAGGGGTCTGTGCTGGGACCTGCTCTGTTCAATGTCTTTATCAACGACATGGATGAGGGGATTGAGTCTTTCATTGGTAAATTTGCAGACAACACTAAGCTGGGAGCATGTGTCAATCTGTTGGAAGGTAGGAGGGCTCTGCAGACCTGGAATGGGTGAATGGATGGGCAGAGTCCAACAGGATGAAGTTTAATAAATCCAAGTGCCAAGTCCTGCATTTTGGCCACAATAACCCCCTGCAGCATTACAGACTGGAGGCACATGTGACAGCCAGCTGAACATGAGCCAGCAATGCCCTGGAGGCCAAGAAGGCCAAGGGCATCCTGGCCTGTGTCAGGAACAGTGTGGCCAGCAGGAGCAGGGAGGTCATTCCTTCCACTGTACCCAGCACTGGTGAGGCCACACCGTGAGTGCTGTTTACAGCTCTGGCCCCTCAGTTTGGGAAGGACATTGAGACACCCGCGCACATCCAGAGGAGGCAACGAGGCTGGTGAGGGGCTGGGAACACAAATCCTGTGAGGAACGACTGAGGGAGCTGGAGGTGTTCAGCCTGGAGAAAAGGAGACTCAGGGGTGACCTTGTCACTCTCTACAACTCCCTGAAAGGTGGCTGTAGCCTGGTGGGGTTGGTCTCTTTCTCCAGGCAGCAACTGACAGAATGAGAGGACACAGCCTCAAGCTGCACCAAGGGAAATGTAGGTTGGATATCAGGAAAAGTTTTTTATGGAAAGAGTGATAAAATGCTGGAATTTTTTGCCTGGGGAGGTGGTGGAGTCACCATCTCTGGATGTGTTTAAGAAAAGACTGGATGAGGCACTCAGTGCCATGGTTTAGTTGAGGTGCTAGGGCATGGGTTGGACTCCATGATCTTGAAGGTGTCTTTCAACCTAGTGATTCTGTGATACTGTGTAAATAAGTACAATCTTAAGGATTTTTATCCTCTCCTTCTCCTCTACTTCTTCTTTTATTTTTTATTTTAGGTTTTTTGCTGAACTTGAAACATAAATCTGCTTCCTTCCTCATATGTCTTCTTCATTAGAAGTGTGTCTTGTAGAAGACTGCAGTGTGCTTTGTGACCCAACGCAGGACTACACCACACTCTGAAAAAATGAGACTTAAGGAAACTGAGTTCACATCCTTGATACTGTTTATGAGGGCTATCATCAAGTTAAAGATGAAATATACCTGCATGTTCCTTTTAGAGTCATAGGTTGTACTCTGCAGAGCCTCTACTTAATATGTAACTGTGGAAATAATATGGGTCTGCAGTAACTAATGTTTCCTATAGAGTTACGGATTGCATAAAAGCTGAGTTATGAATCTTGAATTTGTCTGAAAACAAACATTGTTTCTATTTCAGTCACAGAGAGAACTGAGTAATGATAAGCTCTAGTCTCATCAAAATTCATTTTC
The DNA here is from genome assembly GCF_028769735.1 of Zonotrichia leucophrys gambelii. Taxonomy (NCBI): domain Eukaryota; kingdom Metazoa; phylum Chordata; class Aves; order Passeriformes; family Passerellidae; genus Zonotrichia; species Zonotrichia leucophrys. Next base: position 77,901,148 of record NC_088169.1, read on the forward strand.
TGTCTCTCTTGCTGTGGAGCCTCCACTGCCATCTGGTAAATTTTATTTTCTTCCTCTTCACATGCATATTCTTAAGAGCCAGCTGCTCTACAGCCCTCCATCTCTCAATGTCTTTCTCCAAAACTTCCAGGCTTCATTTATGCCATCTAGTCTGTTCACTACTGTAACTTATAAGGTCTCGCAGAACCCAATATCAGAAGTTGTCATCTTGGCTGAAATGACAGGTTCTTAAGCCTAGTATTATTCAAGCTAAACAGGAACCAGGTGAGTGAGCAAAAAATCAAAATGCAGGTGTTTATAGAAGAGTTGTTTGGACTTTATTCATCTCTTATTAGCTCTGCATGAATACAAAAATGATCTTTGCAGCTTTTCCAAAAAGTCATTTTGTATCACAAATGTTCTACATTAACTATCAGCGGATGTTCAGCAATGGGTAGAATTGATAAGAAGTATATTTTCATTTACAATATCAAATTAAATTCAAGTAATTTACCATGCAAATGAAAAATCATAAGTCATTTGGCCTGTTGTCTTTGTCCCTTCTCTCCACACACAGACATTTTGCAGCAGTGATAGTTGCAGAGGCACTTACAGGGTAGATACCAGATGTCATCCCTACACTGATGACACTACGTAATGGACTTGGCCCAGCACCTCAGGAAATTAGATCACCATTGCAAGCTGACTTTGGGGTATTTCACAAGTTCTTGATGAGTAATAAATTAGTGTTAAATTTTGAGGAAAAGTTATAAAATTCTCCTTTAATTCCAAATTAAGATCATTACTTCTAATTCTGCTTTTGGGCAATGCATATATTGATGATTTTTTTTTTTTTTGAGCTATTAGATTTCTTTAAATAGCCTGTTTTTCCCCATCTAAATTACATTTTACCTGGCTTGAAGTAGTGAATGTCAACATGGAAATTATATCTGAATGCATAATCACTCAAGAATAACTATCACTATCTATGTAATCACTAGAAACTGATTTCCTGAGTTAATTCAAATAAAAAGCTTCAGATCTAGAAATCACATATCTATTCATCAAGAGAGTATTCTTACTATCTGAAACCTATTATAGTTGTTCAAAGATTTTTTAAGGTAATGCCCACTGCACACCAAGAATAGTTTTTCAGAGTCTTAAATATCAGTGCCATGTCTGGACAATCTGTGTTCTCCTTCGGATGTGGAGAATGATATACTTCAAAAGCTCCTCATCTGTGAACAGGACTGCAGGATTTCTGTTTTATCTTGTTTCATTTTCAGTGTAGTACATACAGAGATTTCTGGTCTCTGCTTCAGAACTTCATGTATCAAATTGGATGAGGACAAATTTCTAATGACTGTTCCTTTTGTGTTAAAGCAGTTTTTAATTGTTTTGCTGGACATGTTCGTGAAAGCTGGTTTTCTTGATACTGGCATATCTCTGTGTCTTATAGTACATATTAATGACTTGTATGTGTTTAAGTCAAAAGTACTCTCAGTTCATGGGGTATTTCAAAAAAGTAGTAGTAAAATTGCAGGAACTTTATGAATGCAGATAATTTTCTTTATTTTCAAGGAGAATTCTAACCCATACAATTTTAAAAATAAAATTATTAACATAAATGCAACACATTTTTCTTATTCTATTTGTTTGTTGGTAAACATTTTCTCTAGGTGTCTGATGACGTCAATTATTGCATTCACTAAACATATTTTAATTAAATTTGTGATGACAAATTTTTCTGTTGAATATTGAATTTGGTGGTTACAATTGCACTACCCAGGCAAGGAATATTTCCGTACTTAAGGCAAAGTTTCTTCTTTTGAGTATTTTTTTTTCATTATTTTAACTAAGTAATAATTTTATTACAATGGCATAAGAAGTAATAGCTTTAATAATTATTATATTTTAATAATTAATATATTTCAAAAAAATCATGGAAAAGAAAGAAAGGAGGAAAAACATATAAAAAGTAGCAGGCCAAAACATCTACTCTGAGAATAAGGAGATAGTGGGTAGGCAGACAAAAATCTATGTACTGGTATGAATAATTCCAGTTCAGAAGGACTATCTCATTTATAATCCAAATTTTGTCTAGCCTCATCAAAGCAACAAAATAAGAATGAAAACTAAAAGGAATCATGACCCAAATAAAACTGATAATTCCGCATATGTCTTTACAGGAAAAGAGTAATAATAAATAAGTTGAAATAGTAATAAACCACAAATTTCTTAGTGGAATTACACCTTAGTCATGCTGTAGGGAATATGGCAATACAGAATATATCTGCATTACAAGTAATGTATTAAGAACAAGGATCCCCTTTTGGCGCAATCACAGCAGGTATGTACAGGAGAAGGTTGAGAGTTGCATTGAGAATTGGACCTATATGTTGTGAGTGTAGAAAGACACTACAGCACTGAAAAAAACTAATAAATGGGGAAAGACTTTTTGTAAGCTGAGGTAGCAGAATACTGAAATACGAAATAATGAAATATCAGTAGGTACTGTTGATGCATATTCAAGGAAAAGTAAATTTTTTCATAAATCAAGCTTCTTAAATCTAAAATACTTTAAAAACAGTTTTTAGACTCTTATGTCAGCCTGTGTCTTTTGCTGGCCAATGTCATAGAAACAATGATTATAAAAGAAACAACATACACTGTTTTTTCTTTCTTTTTTTTTTTTTTTCTTTTTTTCTTAGCTAAAATCACTCTGAAATTATTCTGTAGAAATTTATTGGAGGGTCCTGTAATCTAAACCTTGAGTGGTGCAGGGGGGTGTCTTTAGGCAATCAATGAGCTCAGGACAAGAAAAGATAACACTATCCCACAGTGGATCAAGCATTTTATGGGCTTGCCCTGTCCCTCAGTTTCAAAAGATACCCATAGCCTTAGTCGAAACTTCAATCTTCTGTGAGTATTTAAAAGTTGTACACCACAGTTATCAAATCCTACTAATCAGAAAGGCACCCACTGCAGGTTTGCTGTTATGGAAAGTGTATTAACTGTCTCGTCTAAGTGAATTAACTTCCACATTTGGTTTACAGTTTTCTTATGGAGGAAGGAAAATTGTTCTTTATTCTTAAGAAAATGTATTAAGAGGACTATGAAAGTTATTCTGACTATCCTTCTGGTTAGCTGCCTGGAGAGTGCTGAGGAATAACAGGAGTATTTACAGGAGAGAGTTTGAGGCAATCCTTTAATAGCTGTGACAGAAGATTACTTGGATGCAAGCGCCTAGTCAGAATAGATTTTCTGTCTATTGCATGAGATCCAAACCAGTTCCTTCAAGAATCATTCATTCTCATACCATTCAGACTTTTAGAAATAGTTTACCAAGCACTGAATAAAAAGCTTTTTATAAGACTGACCAGATTCATACCAGCTCTAAATCTTTTATCACTAATTAAATAGACACACTGAAGCTTACCATTAATTATTGGGTTATTATTTTCTTCCCAACCATATATCTTTTTTTTTGCTTCCTCTTTTTCTTTTTTTTTTTTCCTCTTCTATGGGTAAATACAATGCTTCGGTATGATAGGTAAATTGTTGGGCATGTCAAATTTTGTTACCTTGACTTACTTTGCTACAGCAACTTACTTTATAACCTTTTGTTTCTGTTATTGCAGCCCTCACCTTCATCTGGCAACTGTCACTAAAATAATTTTCCTTTGTCAGTGCTCAGATCATATCATTCCATGGCCCTGTAGCTCCCTCTTATCTTTTGAATCACAGCTATATGTTTTATCTCAACTGACAAGGCATTTTAGAAACAGCTTACATTCCTATTTTGGATAATAATTAGGTGCCTGATTCAAGTTTACTTTTCTCTGGGTGACCTTTTCCAGACATAGTTATTGTGAAGTTCTCATCTCATGATGAACTCAGTCCCCAATAGCTGGGAGATGAAAACACACAGGGCTGTGTGCATCTTTTCTGCATGCTCTATCCTGTGCTTTATCATGTGAAGCAGATGAAATTCCAGGAGTTGAAGTAAACCAGGATACAGTTGTGCAGTTACTGATTTTGCCAATTCCTTAACTAAAAATACTAGTGAAAAGGAAATATTTGTGAGAAGCAAAACTCAATGTTTTTCTTATTATGATGGCAACAAAAAAAGAGACCTTTCTAGTGCAACAATTTTTTTTTAATTGAACAGTTGGAACAGAAGTAGAGCATTTGTTATTTTAAATTGAGGGGGAAAATAACCACTATGTTGAAAAGAAGCATTTTACTTTTTCAGCTTCTCATCCATTTTGGTTTTGGGGTTTTTTTGACTTAGCCCTTGCAACATGCATCAAGAATTTTCAAGCAGTCACATTTTTCATTGTAACAGCTAAAACTAGATCCATAGTTAGTTTTAATCTGTGTGACAGTTTTGCCTGAAGATCTGACTGTGCATGCAACTCCCCCTAGTAATGATACTTAACACTGCTGTGCAGCCAAGAATATTGTTCCACCATTTCAGACTAGTGTGATTTAACCTGCACTGAAAATAGTCTTGTGTTTTACCCATCCAAGCAAGCTGAGCAAGGAAGACATGAGCACCGTGCTCAACTGATCATTTACCATCCCTCCCCCCGCTGCCTCAGTGCAGATTTCTCTCTTTACTGAACCAATCTTTTGGGTGTTTTATATTACCCCCCCAGGATCTCATATCCTTTCATAATACTTTGTCTTGAAGAATGGCTAGAGCTCCTTTGGCCATAAACCTGTATTTAGTATTTGACAAAGCAACAGCCTAAACTGGAGACTGCTGAATTCCTTCTCTGAGGCTGTTTTGAGTACATCTGTCCAGAACTTTTGCTATTTGCCTTTTCTAAAAGGGAAAAAAGAAGACTCATATTTTCTTCATCTGAGAGATAGAAAACATTTGACGTTCACCCACGTTACAAATAGATAAGCAAAGAATCATTAAAACAATCTCAGGATTAGACATTTTGGAAGCAATATCTAATCTTAGAAAGTAAATTACAATGGAATCCAAGATGACACAGATTAATTGATTTTCATACAGTTATATCAGTGTGGGAATTTAGACAAGTGATAACATCAGAAGACAATTTCCAACTTTAAAAAATACTTTTCTTGATAGTAACACACTTGAGGTTTAGAAGTCAAGTGAGGTGAAGCAGGCAGATGTAAAAGGGTTTTCTGTTGCTTTTTGGAGGTTGTTTTTCTTTCACTTTTTACAGTGTGGAACAATTCCAGAAGAAGTTTAAAAATAAAAATGAATTTGGCAATCTTTTCCTATGGTATTTGAAATACTAGAGCAACCTATGGAAGAACAAGCAAATTCTACCTTATAACTGGGAGAAGATTATGGAGAAAAAAATCCCCACAAAGCAACTTGTAGTATGTACAGAAAAGGGAATTGTTAACCCATTAACTTAAAATTTAACCAGTCCAAGAGTGGTTTTTTCTAGACTAAGCAATGGTAATTAATCACAATTCTAGCTGCTGTCCCCCAGTGCCCACTGGAAATTATTGCCACCACTGATCTGTTGGGAGATTAGTTCATAAGTATTCCCTGTAATGCGCTTCAGGCAAAAACAGTCAGACAAGCTGGAACCACCAAAATTCGCTGTTTAGGGAAGCCTGTCTGATTTTTGCCTGAAGCAAATAAAAGAGACTTGCTGTTGCCCTGGAAATCATGAAGAACTGGAAGTAATCACTTCCACTAGCACATCTGTGTCAACTGGGAGCACATTTGTCCAGTGTTGGAATGGAGCTTGATTCTGCTTCTCTTGCTCTGATGAAGTAATCCCATATTATGCAAATATTTTCATATTCTGATAGCACTGTGTCTTTAGACATTTTGTTTGATAGCATAGTCATCCTTACGCAACTGCTATCTTGTGCACTATCCCAAAGATGTCACGTATTAGAAACTTGAATCAGAATTTGACCCTTCAGTACTAGGGTCAAAATTGTTAGTCAGACATAAACAAAAAAATGAAATCAGGGGAACTTTCAGATATAAGGGTGATAGTAGGCTTCAGAAAATGCATACAAATCCTCATTCAACTGAATTTCCCCTTTTACTGACAATATGTGTTATAAGTTAAATAGATTAGTCTGACCCACCACAGATAAATGCAGAAAGCCCTGTGTCCTTCAGTTAATGGCAGGACAAAGAATAGTGTATATTACAAGCTTCTTCAGTTGAGTCAGCTAAGATTTCTGGAACTCTAAGAGATTCCTGTTTTTTAAAGCAGAAAGACCTAGTCTATTTTTATTTAGTATTATAATTAAACCAAATTAATTGCATGGGGTGTGGACATGAGAAAGACAATGAAACAGAGAAAATAATCAAGGCCCTGAGTAAACAGAAAATTTTAAGATCATAGGATATTGTCTCTTGGAAGAGATCTCAGGGAACTTGAGACAAATCCAATCTCCTGCTCACAGCAGGGTCACATAAATGATCATAGCAAATTGCTCAGGGTTTCAACTGGTCAGAACTTTGAAACCTCCAAATAGGGAGATTGCTCAAAGTGTCAGGACCACTTCCACCACTGCCCTACTGTTCTTATGGGGCAAGAAAACACAGCCTTTTGTCCAGGTTGAACCTCTCGTGTTTCAGCTTGTGCCTGCTGCCTCTCTGGCTCCCTGCACAGCTGTGTAGAGCCCACTGTCTCCTCAGTGACATCCCCATTGGCACTGGGGTGCAGATAGGCACCCCTGAAGCCAACTCTGCTCTGGGCTGGCTGAGCCTTGCTACTCCAGATGGATGTCCATGCTCAGCTTCCTACTTTTTGGACCTGAGAACATGGAGCTGAGATATTCCACCTCTCTCAGACTGTTTGGTCCAGCCTGATTTCCCCTAATATTAAACTGTGAAAAAACTTCTTAGGAGAAGTGGTGAACACTGTGTTACTGAAAATGTATTACAGGGAACCATCTGCTGTATCAGCAAGGTGATCTGACAACGTAAGCAGACATTACATAAAGACACAATAATTTTGTTTCAGGCAGTAACCTGCATTTGTATTTGTGATATTTATTTACAAATTTTTGGTTTTAGAAGAGGAAGAAGATTGACCTAATAGTAGAAAATTTGTGCATCATAAGTTGATATAAGTCAACAAAACTCTCTTAAATCCCATATATATATATATATATATATGTATATATATATATATACATTAGACAACATTTTAATGATGTGATCTTTGATCAAACACAGGAGAGTGGAGGAATGAGGACAAGAAAATGTGCTACTATTTGATAGGTCGACAAGTGGATGGCATTTTTCTCCTGGTTTCTAATCTTAAATAATTGAAAGGGTAGTAAGAGCATTGCAATTGTTGATTTTTATGTACTCTTTCTCTCAATGAATAGATCTAAAAATATATACACTAAGAAAAGAATACAAGCTTATTTACCATGCCCTCTAATTTCTTCATGTTCACTCTACCATGAAGACATTGAAAGGGATTCTTTTAATGCCTGCTTTTAAAAGCAGGATGTATTTTGGCATGAGAAGTGCATTTCAGAAACACAGGAAACTAAAACTGAAATGGGTTAAATTGTACTCTGAAATCCAATACTACTGACCTAATTAACAAGTTGAATTAAGAGTCAAGTATTCATCAAGAATATTTTCCTTTTCATTAATCTCTCCAATCATGTAATCCTCTGAGTGCCAACCAAGTTCCTTGGTCACATCAAATATTATGAGGATAATTAAACCTAAGCAAGAACTGAAATTCTTTTAAGTATTCACTCATTCCAAAATGACAAAACCTAGTAGGACCAATGATTCACAGTAAAAGGCCTTCCAAATTTCCTAGTGAAACTTATGGGCCATAAACTCAATGTGTCCAAAATTCAATTTCCTCCACTACTCAGCAGAGACATTAGGACCTCTCATCTGATAGATAGGGGTTTCACCTGGGCACTAAGGCTATTCATGATCTCTAATATCCAAAGAATGTCTTACTGCCAGATCAAGATGCAATCTCTTTGCTGGAATCTTGTTATAAGTTACAATTATATTGGATATTTATATTCAGAATTATATGTGTTCACTCTGTCTTTCATTCTCGTTTACAACAACCATATGTGAATTTCCAGGTTCCACAGGTTGCGTGAAAAAACCATTCTTCAGTCCCCTTCTAGAAACCAGAAATTATTTTTTCAAAAAAATCATCTGTGCACAATATACATATAAAATTTATGAAACAAATCAGGAGCTAATGTGAGAAAAATGAACATTACAACAAGCCATTTACTTCCTAACTTATCAAAGAACCTAGGCATCATAAAACAAACTTACAGGGTTTCCTTCTTTATTGTATCAGCTGTGTTTTCAAATATAAATCTTACTGTCTCACCCATGTCCAGACAGTAAGGTGTTCAAGTGCATGCTTCCCCTCACACACACCTTCTCTTCCCTTCAAGTGTCTCTGTTGGGCAACAGGATTTGTATAATCCTAATCCTACTATAAGAACACCAGGTCAGAATAAAAAATAATAATTATGAAGGAAATGCATAATTAATGCATTCCAGAGACGGTGAGCTGTGATGATTCACATTGACTTTGGTACACACTGGTCTGCAAAAGGGTGTTAAAGGCTGCTACAGAGTGGGCCAGTGGAGCAAACTGGTCTCCTGTGGTTGTAGGCAGTATTTCGGTGTGGATCCACCCCTGACAGGAATGCCTGTAGGGTATGTCCAGCCTGAGCACTGTGAACACTTAATTTTAGACCATTGAGTAACACCTCTAGGGTATGGTCACCCAACAGAGATAAAATCCTAAAGTAGTTTCATCATAGAATCATTAAGGTTGGAAAAGACATCCAAGATCATCAAGACAAACCTTTGAATGAACACCACTCTATCAACTAAACCACAGCAATAGGTGGTGCCATATCAAGTAGTTTCTTAAACACCTTCAGAGGTGGTGACTCCACCGACTCCCTTGGCACCCTGTTCTGGTGCTTGACAACCCTTTCAGTGAGGAAATTATTTCTAATATCCAGGCTAAACCTCCTCCAGCACAACTTAGGGCCATTTCCACTTATCTCGTCATTTATGGCCTTGGAGAAAAAGAGATACCCACCTGGCTACCATCTCATTTCAGTCAGATGTAGAGAGCAACAAACTTCCCCCAAGTCGTCTTTTCTCCAGACTAAACAACCTTAGCTCTCTCAACTGCTCCTCATCAGACGTGTGCTCCAGACCCCTCCCCAGCTCCACTGCCCTTCTCTGGACACCCTCCAGCACCCCGATATCTTTCTTCAAGAGAGAGACACAGAAGGATTTGAGATGCAGGGAAATTATCACTTCATTAGCGCTGGGTGGATCTTAGTCCATTTAAAAGTGAATTTATGATAGGGTTAGGGTTAGGACATGGACTAACTAGGGCATCGTGCTTAATATTGTATCTTTCATGCATACACTAAGCTTGGAGCTTCTGTCTTGGCTCATCTAGTAACTTCTATGTGATACTTTCCTCTGAGCAACAATAGGGGATAAAAATTTTTCTGAGATGACTGAAAACTTTTAATTTCTTTCGACTAATTTTTAAATCTCTCTATATGTACTGAATTTTTATTGGCTACAATACAGTTTCTTGTTTATGAATTTTTTGAAGACATACTTAATATTCCAAAAAAAGAAATAAATTTCATAATTTATAATTAAATAATTGCATGTGGGAGTATATATGTGTGTAATTTAACATGAATATGTATATGTGCATTTGTGTGCCCATATAAAAGTGTTTTGTAACCAGAGCTTTATTTTTCAGCCAAATCAGAAATATCAGTCTTCTGAGTTTCATTCACCTTTTACTTCTCCCCTGACCATAGATTAAAAGAATAAGAAATGGGGAAGATATATCAGTTCAAGTACTTCTGACCCTTGAGACCAATGCAGGATTGTTGCCTACACTATATCTTGTGCTTCCTCTTCTCATTATAAATGTCTCAAGTGACAGAGTTTGAATATTTCCCTTGCAAATTTGTTAAATAAATTTAAATCTATCACTGGAAAGTAGTTTTCCTCAGATATAGTATTTTTTCTCTCTTTAATAACAGTTTTATTCCCAGTAATCACACGTAACACTCTCACAGATCACTCTAACTAGTCATATCTTTCAAATAATGTACTTCATACTAAGCGGGCTATGTTTTTTCACTTTTTAAATTTACCATTTTTTCAAATCTTTTCTATTTATTTCTTTTAATATACCCTTGGTTCATATGAGTGTGAGTGAACAATTATACCAATTGCAGAAAATGGAAAAATTACCTAACTTAGTGCAACTGTAGGTTTGAATGTTTTTTTCCCAGTTTTTGTCCCAAGCCCTTGTATGATCCAGTTGAATAAATAATGTGAATTAGAAGTAGGATATACATGAAATCCCACAAAAAGTATCTTCTATAACTCCCTCTTGCTATTAGTCTTTTAACTCTGTTGATTGTGACTCTTTCTGCTGTTAACATCTATTTACAATGTGGGAGCTTCATAAATAACATTTTTATCTACTCTCAGCATTCATCCCACTCTGAAAAAATATGATCATAATTAAAAAATCTTCAATGGTTAAAAATCTGATTTTATAGATCTATCTGTGTGGTTACTCAAAATTTAGTCAATTCTGAGTTGGTTTAGTGAGATATTTTCTTTATGCTCATGAATTGAACGTTGCTAAATACAATTTTGCTGCTAATCATATGTTAAATAAATTAATCCTCTGTTGCCTTTAAACTCACAAACCATATGGTTATCATTTTAGCAGGAAACCAGAGTTTTTGTATTAATTTAACAGTACATGTCTCAGAAACTGCTGATTCCTGTCTGGACTTGTATTGTCTTGAGTTAATTCTAGGCTATCTACTCTGAAATAGCAAATTTTTTATCTGTGACATAATCAATATGTGACTTTTTAGTACTATTTTAGGGTGTTTTTTTCTGTGATTGCAAAGTTTTACTCTAAAACTTATACAAACTATTGCAATGTTTACTGTGACTGTGTGGAACACTAGGGAAAAAACCATTAACCACAGATCATTTTGAAATTTAAAAAATCACCTATAGCACTCAAAGAACCTTTTATCTTCAATTCATACTACTCCCAGTGAAGGAATGTTTTGACAACCTTCCATAAAAACAGAAAAGAAGGATGAGTACAAAAGAAAGGTGCCGATATTCAAAAATTTATGCAAATGCTTTTTAGTTGCATTTTAATATAAATTAGAAATTAGAATGAATTGCTAGTTTTGTTTGGGATTTCCCCACCCCCTCCCCCAAAAATGTTGCTATCATAAATGTACTAATGTAGGGTAAATATCAATTTTTCACCATGTTTTGAGGGTAAGACTATCAGAGGTGTCTCTAAATGTCCTAAGAAATGTAGGGGGAAAGAATATTTTCATCCTAGTCATGAGAGAAGTCAACTAGGATAATAAGCCAAAATAACAGTACTGGAATTTCATCGTGCCTCTCTCCCTTGCCTGCCATAATGACAGCTGCAGGGACCCAGCTCTTGCCTCATTAGCAGTAGTCTCTGAAACCCCAAGTTTTCTGGACTCTGGCATAAATAAACTAGGCAGCAGGCTTGTGTCTGTTTTCCTGCCCTTGACTGTATGCTGTTCTCCACATCTGCTTACATTTTTTGTGCCAGCAGAGAACTCTAGGTATTTCTCATCCACTTCCTGACTCCGATCCTCTCCCTGAATTTTTGGCATTTTCTGAATTTTCTGTAAGGGTTGTCACTTGAAGCGAAGTGCCATACAGTGCTTATCAAAGTTCCTGAATTCATCCATATTCATCAGGTCTCCAGGTGACCACAGCTATTTCCTTGTCTGATCTTCCACTCTATCTCTCTATTTGTGCATTTGTTTTATTTGAATTTCCATCTTTGTGAAAAATTGTCCTACTGGCCCTTCTTTAATAATTTTATAGACTGAATAATAACTTTCTTAATACTCTGGCTGAAACCATATAAACCTATGAAATCAACACATGCTTCCAAGATAATTAAGCAGAGATTCCTTCTTGTTATGATATTATTGCTGGTAGGTTGTCCCTCTGTAGGAGATAAGACATCAGTTCTTTCTTCTTCTCTAAGCATCTTTTATAACTTTGTCTTCAGAACTAAGTAGTCACAATTCAGAGAGAAGAATTAGAGAAGTGATTGTGGAATGCAAATGAAAAGATTTTATATCTTAATAGAAAGAAAATCTGACTTTCCTATCTCTTGAACATCACTTTCTTTTAGAGTTTCTCTGGCTACATGGAAAACATGTGGCCCTAGAGTGCTACCTAACTCCAAATTGTGGTTGTCCATCTTGGCCACATGTTAGGATGAGACCTACATGCAGAAAAATTCACTTCTAGTTCCTCCCTTCACCTGTTTCAGCCTTCTAGAAAGGAAAGAAAAAAGAAAAAGTGAACACGGATGATGAAGTAATGAACCATAGTGTGTTTCAGGAAAAAACTGTTGAAGAAATTAGAAGAGTATCACAAAAAGCAAATATTAGAGCATGGCCTACCTCAAGCTCTTGGACTGAAACCTGAGGAACATGGTACTGCTTATGAACGTGCTCATTGATCCATTTTTTATCATTACATTGAAAGCAAATATTAGGGCAGATTTTTGTAAACATTAATACTTATACTTGCTTTTATCAAGATTGAACCCACATGAAAACAAACACTAGCTGACAACCAAAGGTTTTGGCCCATAAGCCCCTTATGGAACTGTGCCTTGTTCCACTTTGAGCCAGGTAGTGTGGGAGTTGGTTAGTTAGGAGGGTTTTTGTAGAGGAATTTTGTCTACCACTAACAAGTAGGGATAGATAAATAGCTGGTTAGCAGAGAGGCTGCTATTAGTAACTGAAAAAAGGTTTGTGCAATCTTTGCTCCAGAAGATCTTAAGAAAGGAGGGAAAGCCATGTTAACACTCCTTGCTCTGCGCATAGAAGCAGAGAACATTTTTGTTTAGGAAAGACCCTAAAAATATTTCAGCCCAGCAGTTACCCAAGTGCCTCCAGGAATGGTGACAGAACAAGAGCAAATGGCCTCAAGTTGCACATGGGGAGGCTTAGATTGGAGGTTACACTGAATATTAGGAAAATATTTCTTCACTGAAAGAGTTTGCAAGCACTGAAACAGGCTGCCCAGGCAAAAGGTGGAGCCAAGGTCCCTGGAAGTTCAAAAAACATGTGGATATGGCATTGAGGACTTGGTTAAATGGTGAACATGGTGGTGGTGTAGTGTTGATGGCTGGACATGATGGTCTTAAAAGTCTTCTTTAATCTTAACAATTCTATGATTCTTTTTGATAAAAATTGATGCTAGACTTACTACCTAAAGAACTAAGAATTTAAATTTGAACAAGAATTATTATTTTGTTTTAAAGAAGTTCTGGTTTCTTCCTTTATTTGAAAAACTGAAGATATCAGGAAAACTTTTCTAGAACTTGTCATTGATTTTTTGATTATGTTTTTTTTTCTTTGTTTGTTTGGGTTTTTTTAATTTCAGTTTTAATTCTCAGAAACCTATTTCCTAATAAGAGCAACAAAAATATAATGAAATATTTACATTACTTTTCTCTCAAGTCAAAAAGTTAAAAGAAATAAATAAAAATTAAAAAGAAAATTTTTATATAAAGAAAGCATTTTTGTGAAAAACACTTTCCAGTGGTTCTGCCTTGAGTGTTCCTAAAATTTAAGTGAAACATTTTTATTAGGTAATTATTTTCAGGAAAAATATATACATAATTAGGCTTAAAACTTGACATTTTCAAATTCTTTTACATCTTTATTTTTAATATTGTATTCCAGTGATATTGGAATCACATACACTATTTATTCAAAAGTGAAAAGATGAAAACATGCACTTCTAAACTGAGTCCTTAAAAGTTTACATGGCTTTTTACTGATCAGCCAAACAGGAAATATCTACTTTAAAAATATAAATCAACTGTTGCAATCAGAATATTTAGAAAGAGCTGCAGTACCATCAAAATGGTTCAGATTGCTTTACAGTATTTCAATTTCCATAATCTTTTAGCCTGCTGTTGTTGTTGTTTTTACTAGTTCGATTCCATTCATTTTCAGCTGGTTTAAATTGGGTACTTAAATTAATGCATTGTCAATTTGCTCTTATGGCAGAATGAAATTAAAGTAGGAAACATAGATGTGTTGTAATGATAATATAGTTTTAAAGATGCTCCTGATTGCCAAAAATACACATTGTCACTAGCCAAATAAACTTAATGACATTCACAAAATGGTATTGGTGAAGGCTATTAACAAGATGTTCTCTTTAAAAATCAAATTGTTGTTCAAGAAGAAATTATATTATTGAATTTAAGTGGCTGAACGCACACCTATTAGTTTTGCAAGTACTTTAGATAAGGCAAATACAAGAAAAAGATGTAATAGCACCAATTAGTAGTGCCACATACTGAAACAATTGCTTCCTTGATATTTAAGTTTAAAGTTTTTTGGGGTAAAAAACTGGAAAATACGAAAACACTCACATAGCGTTTAAACATTAATTTTATTAAATAGGGAGGAAATAAGTAGGCAAGAAGAAAGAAGTCTGAAATTTAAAGGGCCAAATATTTTATCTCTGGGAAGCACTGCAGTGTTTGGAAATAGCTTGTCTAATGGCCTCTTCCTCATGCCAAAAAGCTGCATGCGCAGCTCCTGGTAGCCATGCTCAGGTATCGGCATATCAGACATGACTGCTTCTCAGGTCTGAACTTGTGCTCTTCAGCATGGAATTGTTACCTCATAATCTATACAGCAAGAGGAGGGCTTTTTGTTCAAAAAGACCCTTTATTCTTTTTAAATTTCTGGGGGTTATTCGTTATTCCCAGTATCTAGTTGAAACCATTAGGATTATATACTTGGTTTTAAATTTTGCCCTTCCAACTTTTCTCTTTACCAGTATTTTAGAGCTCCTCCCACATCTGTTAACTATAAGATTTTTAGGCTGCCATTAAAATTCTCAAGTCTAGGGTTATAAATAAACTGTTTGAGTTAGAGATCATGTATAGTAGAAAATTTTACAGGCCTATTTCTTTCTGAGGGCATAAGCACCTTCCTATGTCTACTGTATGTGAAGGTCACATTGTGCCCATTTGTGTCAATACAGAAAAAAACCTGTATGCCTAGCTGAATTCTGTGACAACAAAGCTGTAAGAGTGTGGTGCAAAAGTCCCAGAGTGGGAGGGACAAAACCAGCTGCATTCTTGGCACTTCCTCTGTTTTGGTTCTGCTCCTACACACGTACTTGAAAAATGCTGAAGGTGTCCCTTTGCACACATTTTAGAAGTGGGCCATCTGGTATCACCTTTTCAAACTCAGTCTCAATTTTGCTGCAAAAATATTTAAAAACATATCTCTAAGAATTTGAGCTAACATTTTCAAATTCAGGCTGTAGTGTCCTACTTGAGAAATGTTATAAGGCTGGGGATAGGCTGAGTGACATCTTTGCATTTCTGGACACAACATGCTTGGGAGCTGCAGTTCTGGCACCAACAGTGCAACAAGATCTTGTGTTGCTAAGATCAATAAGTATGTGGACAAAACAAAACCCTGGAACCATGTTTTCACTAAGCAGTTCAATAGCCACCTATCCTTTTTAACAGTGAAAAATACTGTGTCACTGGTGTGGCTTTTTTTTCTAATAACTCAGCTGTGGGTCTTATAATTTTGCTTCTCTTGCTTAGACATCATGTTCTATTGCTGTATTTTGAAAATCATTTATCTTTTAATGCCACAGAGCACTATGCACTCTTTTTCAAATTCAAATTTTCTTAATTCATTTAACTAGAGAGAATCGTCTTCCTCTGGAGACTAGTGGAAGAGGTCACTTCCTTCACATCAAACATTTTAATCATTATGATTGAGATTGTCACCAGTGCTTCCTGCTAAGAATGTGTCATTTTCCTACCTCTAAGTCTCTGTTACTTTAAAAGGGTGTATTCCCATGGTCTTTTTACTGAAGTGTTTTGGGGTGCATTTTTATATCTTGGAGAAAATCACTGGTTTGGCTGGAGTATGTGTATGCATGCACTTGTGTGTTGGTATTACATATAACCAGTTGCTTCCATACATTGGAGTAGAGAAGATATACTACAATAACTAGCAAGAATATACCTATAAAAGAACATATATAAGTTTCTAAATGTAGTAAAGTTGGAGTAATTTTCTCGACATTTTCAAATTCTAGATAAATTGATCTATACCTTTTTGACCAACTGAGGCAGGAAAAAACCCCATAAATTTAACAAACTTCTGATACTACATAAATAACAATAATCTGGGATATTAAAATTCTTAATAGAAAGTCAAAAACTGATATTGCCCTTCAAATTTTTTTGCATTTCATATTCTTCCCATGAGAAAAATATTTTTAACATTAGGTTGTCTTATAATTCCAGATCAATAGTATACATGCACATGACATCAAACTTTTAATCATGCCCAAACCACATATAAAACTTTTAATTATATTAGTTCAATGCAGATCTATTCACAGCAGAGCAAGCATGAGATGGTCTGCAAAGATGAGTAAGACAAGCGGGACCCTATTTTATGACAAATTAAAGTGAATCTATCTGAAGCACTGTGCATGAGTGCTGTAATAGCACGAGCTGACATTTCTAAATGACACAACCTATGTGGTTTCCAGTAGCATTTTATTCTTTTGAGTCAGATCTGGAAGAAGCAGAATGATTGCCTTGGGTATTATTCTATACTCTGTGTCTTTTGGCCCAAGCTGCTTGGTTTGATAGAAGTGTTGGGATCTGCACTGCGTTGCAGTTGGTGATGTGGGTAGGCCCCAAAAGAATTGAGTTTACTTGTTCTACCAAACAGAGGTCAAGAGAAATCAAGATTGGTTGCCATAAATATATGAGGGAGATAAATGCCAAAGAAGGAAAAAATCAGAACAGTTTAAGCTAAAGGACAGTGTTGGCACAAGAACAAGCTTGTTTAAATATCCTTGAATGAGTTTAGACTTCAAATGAGGACAAATATTCCAGCCAGCAATAAGGTCCAGAATAGCTTTCTGGCAGCTAAGATAAGTAGGCATACAGAATATTAGCTATTGTTAAGATGAAATACAATCCATTTATGAGACTGTTTTATGCAATAAACTGAAACAAAAGAGAAAACATAAGCTCCAGAGGATTTCTTCAGTTGTCATATTACCTTCTCCCTTTCCCCTCCCAAATGACAGAGACATTGAACCCCATTCACCACACTTAACCTTTATCATCCAGCAGAATCTGGTCCTTGCAGCTCATTGCACTGACAGTGAAGAGAAAAAGTGATGTGCAAAAGCTCCTCATTCACTAAAAGTTTGAATTGTCCTGAGCAAGTAACCTCACTCTTTGCTTTTCATCTATAAATCACAGCAAGAATCTACACTTAAAAAAAGTATCTAAATTCAGTAGTATCAAGTTGAGCATTGTTTAACCTATTTTTGCTTTTTTCTTCAGCTCTTAAGGTATTTTTTGTACATGTTTAAACTACAATCTTGTTAAGAATTTGTCATGGTTTCAGGCCTACTGCACTAAAGGCTCTTTAGTAGCTTAATAATGTCAGTGTACCAAAAATTTTGAATAAATACAGGAAGGTGCTATTTAACTTGCATGTGATGTTTCATGGTTTGTTAGGTCTGTGTCTTTTTCCTCATGTGGTGTCATGCGGAATAGATTAAAAACAATATATAATATATTTGCATATATAAAAATATATGTTTGCAAATAGTTCTTTTCACTGATAAACATAAAAGACAACTTTAATGATGTCTAAGTAGTCATGAGTACAGCACAAACTAATGGAAGACTGTCAGATATTTCAATAAAGCTAAGTTAAAAGACCTGAAAAGAAAATCCTTAGGACCAGCGAACCTGATGAAGCAGCAATTGCTTTGCAAGTCTATAACTGATTCTCCCCAAACTCAAGGCAAGATTTTGCAGCCTGAGTCAGAGAAATCATAAATAAATAATGACTGAAGTTCTGCTGGATAAGGAAACATTTCCAACTGTGAATGTTTAATCTCCAATTAAACTTTTAAGAGGAAAATTTTAAACCATCATAGCATTAAATTTAATAAAAGATAAAGGTCAGCATTTACCAGACTTATGTGCTTAGCTGCTTTACCCAGTGTACCTCTGCAGCATGTGTTCCTGTCTGAAAAGACCACTTAAAAAGGGTACACCACCTCTGAACAATGGACTTGATGAGACAAAAAATCTGAAGAGACACTAAGATTCTGAGCATCAGTAAAGCCACTTCTCAGTTTTGCTGTTTTTCTTTCTGTGAGGAATTTACTAGCATTTCAGCATTCTTTGTCTGCAGTGTTTACTTTGCTACTTACTACTCCTGCTGAGGCAACTCTGAATTTGTCTTGCAATACCATGAAGGCTGGTTTCCTAATTCAAAACATAGAGCTACATTTGCTTTAGAGTTACCATGATACTCATCCTAGCTACTTAAGGGCATTGTGATTCTACCTTGGGAAGACTGTGCTGGCAGCACAGTGACACTGTTGAAATGTTTATAGCAGCTGAGGAGTTGGGGCAAGTGCAGATCTGTATTTCCACAAATAAAGATTGTGATATGATCAGATATGATCAGATATCTCAGAATTTTAATACTGCTCTCAGAGAAATGTGAATGCTAATGTGACTCTGCCCAGAATCAGGTGCACAAAGTGATGTGCCTCAAGTGGAGAAAAATGTATTTTGACTTCAGATCACACACTTTGAACTTCTTACTACCCTCTTTAACCAAAATAATACAGTATTATCTGGCCGTGTTCCAGTAACATTGGTAATAGCTGCAGGTGAAGATTTCCCAAGCCTCCCTTAAGACAGGAACTCATTTCCTTATTATTGCATAATGAAAAGTTTGTAAAACCTTTGGGAGGACAAAAAAAAAAAAAAAGTCTTGTTTTATCCAGACGGGTCTTCCATCAGAATGAACATGCAATGCACTTTTAAAACCATAGCCAACCTTCAAACAGGAAGTAAAGAATAGGCTCAGAGTACTGGTGCTTCAAGAAACAAAAACAACATATAATGGAATTTACTTTACATGTTTCCAAAATATGAAATACAATTATCCAATAATAATTTCACCCTAACATATTATTAAATCTTGAAGCTGAAAATTAATTATTCCTTACAAGATTAACTTGAATCTAAGGGAAAAAGAAGGTGAGCTATAATCTAACAAATTCAAATAATTATGCTCTTCTTGATATACTTTTGCAAATAGCTGTGAAAGCTCTCTTGTCTTCATTATCTTCACAGGCCAAATCTATTGGTTAGCAGCCAAATATATGAAGAATTTTTTTCAGAAAATTAATTGCATTGGCATGTGTGGTACAATCGCAATACAAAGAGAAGATGCAGAGTCACAGAATAGTAAACTAAAGCACTAAAATGTTAATTGAGCTTCCTGCTCTTACAAGTCAAATCCAAAGTGGCAGAAGAAATCGAAGTATCTTTCGTAATTTTAAATGCTGTTTCTAAGACATCTGAGCCTAGAGGCTGTGCTTTGCCTTTAACTACTGACAGGCAGATGACCAAATTATTTCAGGATTAATTTCTTACTCTGGCTATCACCTTTAGGATGCAATTGACTAGCTTTGTCCTACATTCCTTTTGCATTAGTCTCACTCTGTCACCTATTAACATGGGTTACTATCTACTTTATCAGAGAAAGTCTTTCTGGAAATACACTCTATATTTACAGATGTATAAAGACTTGCAGATACTCATACAAATTGTGGCAAAATTTAGCCTTTTTCCTCCTTTTTTTAATCTGCACACAACAGCTAGGAAAATGTGGAGGAACATTTTAATCTTCATTATATCAAAAAAATACTGAAATATTATTATAGCCAAAGTTATAAGTTCATAAGCACACAGCCACTTTTTGTAGGGAAGCCAGGGTTCCTCATTCTTCTTGAACTGCTGTGGTCACCACTCTGCCTCAAAGGAGCATCAACATATCACAGAGTTTGAAATGTCCACTCTTTTTTTTTTCAAATTTATGGCACTTAAGTGCATCCTAACTTTCCAGTTTCTCCATGGGAAAGATGTAAGATTTAAATAGTCATCCTGATTCATTCTTCATGCTTTCATCTTTCCTATTACCTTTGGAGCAACAAAGAATAACAATCAGTTTCCATGACTGATCCCTTTAGCTCTAAGAATATTAAAGAGGATATGTTGGGAGTAAAAAGCCAAGCCTTTATGTCCAGGCATTGATTTTAGCCACACTCAGAACCACTTTAATTAAGCCCTATTTGAAAAGCGAGCTTAGAGGTGCATAGCACAAAGTATCTGCTGCAGAATCTCTTGCTTGACCACTGATTTTATCCCAACAAAATTTAAACAAGGTGCCTAAATTAGAAATGTAGTCCTGTAAGGTGATATTATGGTAGGAGTAAGATCTTGCTGGAAGCTATATGAATAAGTTATAATTTCTTTAATATAGCAGCAGAGGAAGTATAAAGTGACTACAGTCTTCATGTATGTTCTTTTAAGAGAACCTGGGTCTAGGTTTGCAGAGTTTCTGAGCAGGAGTTTCAGTGTTAAAGGCTATTTACAGGATTTTTTGTCTTTTACTTGCTAACTTAGGAATATACTTCTTTTCCATGAAGCTGCATTTAAAATATGGTAGTATATTTCGGCTTTCAATGTTTAAAATGTTATTGTTTTGAATGGAAATCATGAGCATATTACAGTCATGTCAGCTTGCTCATAGTAGTCAATGTTAAGTATGTTGATTTATTCAATAGTTCTTTGCTGTAGGACTATCCCTGAAAGAGGGTTTATTTTAAAAGAAGAGGAAATCTTAATCCAAACTCAGTTGTATGTTTTTGTAAGGCCAGAATCAACAGTGTTGTAACACATCACTACTTCAGTCTGAAGTGTAAAAACAGTCTTCTATTCAGTGTTTTCCTTCCTATGAAATCCAATAACTGATTGATGGGGGGTGGCGAGGTGGGGGTGTTGGCTTTTTTTCTTTAATGACAGAAATTAATTCAGATTTACCATATACAAAACTGACAAAGACAAGACTCAAATAGTATTATTCTAAGTCTACTAGCAGGTGTTTTAAGAGTATATAGGTTGCAAGACCATTACTTTATCTTCCTCAAACCATTTTGAACCATTGTCAAAATTTTATGGACTGCTATAACTCCTCAATTATATAGCACCTTAAAATCATTATTCTTAAGCTGTACTGGTGTCCCTGCTTTTTACCATCAAGCCACAACTACCAAAGGTGGATCGGCAAGATTATTGTGGAGATGCAAGGTTCTATGGACAAATAAAATGTGTGAGCATTTATTTGGCACAATTCTGTGATGTCAGCAAACAGTTTCATTTGAACAGTTTGAGATTTCAGGTCATTAAATGATTGACACTAAAAACAACACCTGTGAGAGATGCCCAGTGATAGTATCTTTCCAAACTTTGAAACACATTCAAACATGTAATTGTGAAAGAAAAAAATTTTGAAAAGTACACTTGAAAAAGTACCAAAATTTTTTCAGTACATGCCTAAAAACTTCTTTTATTTTTACCATGACTGCACTGGTGTTTCTGATAAGATAGAGAGTTATTTTCCTCTGCTTGTACATGGAAGTCTCATGGTAGAACCATGATCATGAAGTAACTTCTGATCATACATTTTATTCCTGCAAATACTTTGCCTCTCCCGTGAGACTTTCCATTTAATGGTAAGAAAGCAGCTAGCAGTGATGCTATTTGTTTGGAAATGAGCTGTGCAGGCTTCTCTAGATTTTGACTTCAAAATAGAAGTGTTAATGTGAAGTATATTTGCTTTACATGTTTGGCTCTCCTTTGCTTCAGTCTTATACAGACTTCATCTTTTCACTACATGACAGCGGCTGAAGAAAAAGTAATTTCTGACTTTTCCATAAAGTTTAAATATGTGTCTCTTAGAGACACCTCTGCTTCTCATAACTAAAAGAAAATCTCTATCTTCAGGTCATCTTTCAAGATCTCATTTTCTCTCATCAAATTGTTCTATGGGTTCAAAAGCAACTCAACAGCAACATTAATGTTTCCAAGAACTGATGTTTCTAATAGGTATACCTCTGATTTTAGGAATGCAAATACCAAAATTTGGGGTTGTTTTTCTTTCTTCTTTTCATTCCTCATACTGAGTAGTGGAATTATACAGAAATACAAAATCATGCTATGAAAACGGGAAGTGAACTATTCTCAACAGAAAAATGATCAGTTAAACTGAGACAAAAAATATGGTCCCATACATGTCTCCTAACTGGGACAGAAAATATGTTCTCAAGGGGAAAATGTAGAGATATTAGAAAGTCAGTTTGTACTACCAATTGTGAGTTCTGCTCTTCCTTTGGGAAAGGTGAAGCAGCACATCTGGAGATTGCTTAGGAAGAGATGAGCAGGAAGGCTGGTAAGGCAGTGTCGGGTATGGGAGAACACGCACCTGAACTACAGAATATTTCAGGGTTACGTTTTTGTTCTTTTTTTGAGGTGCTTTTAGAAGTGTGGAATAGGATTAATTTTATCAGATGCATATATAAGCAGTGTAATTCTGCATCTGAGTCTGCCATATGCTGCCTTTAATTGAATAATAGAGAAAAACAGGTTTTTCTACAGTAGATGTCTAAAATTTGATAAAAGGGAAGTTAAAGGTTATTAGTGTAGGTGAACACATTTAATGCTATAAACTTCTAAAGCTAAATGAGGTGAATCCCACATTCCCATCTTACATTTTTGGAAAATTTATTTTCCAAAGTTTTTCAAGAAATTAAGAGTTTTGACAAATTATTTTGGTTTCGTCAAAACTCTAATTTCAGTGAAAAAAAATGATGGAGAGCTGTGGACTAGCTCTAAATGCACATGAAATCTATACTAAAACACTTTTTAATCTAAATTTTAAAATTTTGATTAATTGGTCTTGAATTTAAACTAATTTACTTTAAACCCATGGAATCCTAGAATATTTGTATGACCTAAAGGTCATCTAGTTCCAACTCCTACTCCATGAGCTGGTACACCTTCCACTAGATCAGACTTCTCCAAGCCCCATCCAGCCTGGTCTTGTACATGTCCAGGCATGGAGTTCCCAGAACTTCTCTGGGAAACCTGTTCCAGTGCCTCACCACCCACAAGGTAAAGAATTTCTTCCAAATATCTAATCTAAGACTACCCTCTTCCAGTTTAAGGCCATCACTTCTTGTCCTGTCACTACATGACCTTGTTTTTTTGTTTTACTGTGTAGATTTTCTGCAAATCCTTTTGAACACTGCAAGTTGTTTACTACATATTTTTTGTAATAGATGATATTTGTTATAATAATTTGTTATAATCTTTTCAGTATATATATGTTTACTTGCATTTGTAACACAGTTTTACTATTTGCCATTTTTGTGAAGGTTTTCATGTTGATTTAAAATAAGATTCCAATTTTGTTCCTATTAAATTAAGTCTCCAAAACTTTACTGTTTTTAACAGTGCAGAAGCTGTACCCCAAATACCTCACTTCTTCTTAAGCTTTAACAGTGCTGCCCTTGTAGCCTGAGTTAAAAACTTGCAATTCAGCTACTCTCTTTTTCAATATCTACTTTTACCTTAAATCAACTTAATTTGCTTTACAGACAGTAGGAAGATATAACCACTCATAGCTCAGAACAGTGACCAATTTTGACCAGTGAGCAATTTAGACATTGCTTCAGAAGAATAAATTTCACTTAAGAAGTGTCAGGCTCTGTTCACTGGAGCAATCCATGAGATTAGGTGAGATGTAATTATCAATGTCTTAGACCCTCACACTCAATTCAATTTTCTAAATAGGTATTTAGAATCAACTGGGATGTCCCAAGGTATTCACCTGGTCTCCAGCTGCCAGTCCATAACGGTGAAAATTTCTTTTACTTTGTCATATGTCAGGACCTTACAAATGGCTCAACTACTCTATAGATCCCTAGATGGATATTTTAGATAACTGAATTATACTCCTACTCTCATCTCTCTCAGATCTCTCCTACAGGGCTGGCTTCAGCTTCATGTTGAGATATCTACGTGTCTACATGCGGATGTGTCCATGTGAAGTAGTCTAAACTGCAGCCATCAGCTGGGGTCAAATTTATATACACAAAAAAGGCTGGAGGTAGATGTTCAGCTCATCTTGAAGTAGATATTAGGGCTCGAATCAATAGATTCAGCAAATTGATCTACTGCAAGTTGAGGGAATCTTGTTTGACCATTGCAAGCTGATATGGAAATATCTGGTATCTTTCAGGTCTTGTGCCCCAAATGCCACTCTCGTGCAGACTACTGGATAGTCTAGCAAATGCACTCTGTCATCACTGGAAGAAAATGTAGTGAAGATCTTCTTCTGTGACTTGTTTTTCTGGAAGAAAACATATAAATCCCACTCTAATTTGTGTACTCAAAATTAGTTGCGATTATAATTTTATGCTCTGTCACCTAATGACCTGGCCATTTATTTTTTTTTACTTCCTTTTAATATGCTTTTGCCTTGTTTATATTAATCTGCTCAGTGCAGTCAGGATTTTTGAGTGGTCTTAGTTTATTTTTGAGCTGAGCTATATTTCCTGCTCTAAGGCTTACTCTTAGTTACCTTCAGAAGTGAGCTCCCAAACTTGAGATAATGCTAGCCCCAGCAACAATGATCTTTTACTTCTGAGACACATTTCCTAATCGTGCTTTGAGCGTGAGGTGACTGAGATGTAGTCACCTCATCAAATAGCTCCACAACCACAGCCTAAATTTTGTCTGTAGGTATGTCCCTGTCACCTGTGTGTTTTACGTAACACTGAAGTATAAACTACAAATGGGAGACATGACCTTACCACAATGAAAAAAACTATGCCAGTACAGTAAGATTCCTGCTCTGAGTCTTTTCTCACACTGTTGAAAAACAGATTTCACATGAGTATCCCCTCATCATTAAATTAGATTAAACTTTGTAACTCCTTTTTAAAAAATGGCTGATCATGTGTGACCTTATGTGGTACCAGGTTATTGCCTCAGAGTTTATCAGAAGACAGGCATTTGCTGCCAGGCACAGCTATCCCCAGCTGAGCGTAAACGAACACATTGTCTCCATCATACCATATTTATTGAAAATCATGGAATCATAGTCAGAAGAGATCTTAAAAATCATCAAGTTCTATCCCTTCCAACATAGATAGGGGTATCTTCCACTAGGCTACATTGCTCAGAGCTCCACGCAGCCTAGCCTTGAACATGTCTGGGAATAGGGCTTCCACAACTTCCCTGGGAAACCTGTGTCAGTTTCTCACTACCCTCACAGCAAGGAATTGCTTACAAATACATAATCTAAGTCTAGTCTCTTTCAGTTTAAAGCCATCAGCCCTTGTCCATGCCTTGTAAAAAGTCCCTTGTTAGATGCTGGGACATGCTGTAATTTTCTTTGCTTCTCCAGGCTTAAAGAAATAAAGAAATAGAAAAGACAGTGGGGGTAGAAAGAGGGAGAGTCAGATAGATAAAGTAGACTATACCCATGGATACAGTGAAAGGTCACTGGTTCTTCTTCATCCTGGGACTCAGGAGGGGAAGAGGAAGGGCAGACATGGATCCTTTCCCTGTGGTGACCAGTGACAGGATGCAAGGAAATTGACCTGAAGATGTGTCAGAGGAGGTTTATGTTGGATATTAGGAAAAGGGTCTCCACCCAAAGGGTGGTTGGGCACAGCAACAGGCTCCCTGGGGAAGTGGTCACAGCACTAACCTCACAGAGCTCAAGAAGCATTTGGAGAATACTCTCAGGCATGGTGTGATCTTTGGGGATGGTGCTGTGCAGGGTCAGTAGCTGGAATTCATGGTCCTTGTGGGTGTCTTCCATCTTAGTTTTTTCTGTGCTTCTGTGATTCTCATTGGAGAGGGTCCCAAGGTTGGTGAAGGCTTGTCAATATTTATAGATTTTAACAAACAAAGAAATTAATCCTACCTATTTCTCTTATTATGTTGGTTAAAGATTCCATGACTTCTAATGGTAATTAGTCCCATGCTGAGTTTTCCTCTTGTTTTTAGTCAGCGGATTTCTTCAGTCCATGGGTTGTGGTTGGTGGTTGCACTCTGCCCCTGCCAGAATTACCTTTTATTGAGAGGGAGTTGATTTCAACACAGTTTCTGAATTGGCTTTCCTTGTGGTCCATAAATTCTGCATTCTTTTTGTCCATTATCAGTAATGCATCCTTTGCCAACCCCCCCCAGCTTTATTAACATTTGAACAATAGTGCCACCTTTATCTTATCTCAAGCTCCTGTCACAGTGGCTTGGAACAGTCCAAGTTCCATGGAGGCATATTTGAGGTTACTGCAGTGGCTGCAGATGCGATCTGTCTCATAACTTGGGCTGGTCTTTGTTTGACTCTGATATGTGTATGAGCAGTTGCTTCCTCACAGTGTTTGTCACAGTGGGAATTTTTGTCTGTATGCATTACCCAGGATGTGCCAGCCAGACATTGCCTCTGCCCAGCCCAGAGTTAGCACCATCCTGTCATTCCAGTCTATACTTTTCTCTTGGCAAAGTGGCCTCAACAGTGTTTGAGAAAGGCAACAGTGCATTTTAAGTCCCTAGAGATGGGTCTTCAGTCTGCAGGGCATTGACATGGTTCTGCAAGGGTACCTCAGGCTTCAGGAAAAGTCTTTTCCTACTGTAGGTCCTTGAAATCTCAAAATAGATTTGTAGGGGGAAAAATTTCTAAAGCTTTTTGAAATTCTACTAAGACAACTAAACAGAAAGCTTTGGATTGATGCGCAGTTTATTTTCTGACTGAAGTTTCTCCAGAACTGTGTGTTCCCCACTGTGCAAATTTATTACTCGCAGCCTTTGGGACTTGTTTGTTTCCCTTGCAGTTTATGCTGCTGACTATACTTCAGCTATGCCATCTGTTGTTCTTCTTTCCTCTTTCTTAGTGTTTCTTTTTCCCTGTGTCCTCATTCCAGGCTACATTAACTGCTCTGTGTCTCAAAGGGTATTTAGGAACTTTCAGCTGTATTCTGCTACTGTCAAGCACCAGTGCTGGAGAACGCTGAGTTCCTTTTCACATCCTCCAAAAAGCATGAAATTGCTTCAAAATATAAATTATTTTTAGTCTTCTGGTGGGTATCTTCATCTATACTTGGTTCTTTCACCTATATTGCAAAATGTATGAAGGTTTCTTCTTTCTACCCCATGGACAGATTTTCCTATCTCAGTATTGACAGCTCTTGAAAAAGAAGGAGTTTTTGTCAGAGTTAGGATTTTTTTTAGTCCTTATTCACTGAAATAATCTAATGCAAGAGAATTCTTAGCTTTTATTTAAAAACATATTTCCAGATCCTTTGTTTGAGAAGATGTAGTGGAAATTTTGCCACAAATAAACCCAGTATGAACATGGGCTGGAAGATTGGAACACTGAATCAATTACTGACAAGGAAAAATTTCTTAATTCTCACAATTTCTAAAGAAATAACGCAACTGAATAATTTAAAAAAATATTACAGATGTTTATTATCCACGTTTTAAGGAATACAAATCTGTTCTCAGGTGTAAATTTTGAAGGACAGCTGGAATAAAACTGAATTATTTTAATTTTTTGAGATTGAATTGGCGTCACACAATGTATACTCCATATTTAGTCTTACACAGCTTGCTTTTTAAAGCAAGCCACAGTCACTTTAAACACTTGCGAGTGCATGGAGTGCTGGGACACTGTGTTAGTGGGGTAATGTGCATTTACTCTATTGTTTGGATTCTTGTGTATGCTTTGTATCTTATATCCTCTGTGCGCAGGTTTATTTACCTATATGCAGTAACTAGGGTGACTTCATGAATCATAGTTTAAGTAAAAGGGAGAACACACTGAGCTGCTTTAATAAGGAGATACTAAATAAAGAAGTACTTATTGTGTATATAGCTGCACAATAATAAATTTATGTTACAAATAAATACTCTGCAGTTTTGCAGAGTATCACATTTTCTTGCTTTCTTGCTAATAAACTACTATTTTATATTGAAACTCCAGTGTTTGGTGAGAGAACTCTTGGCACAAAAAGCCTGACCCATTCATACTTTCTATAATGACACAAATAGCAACTGATAAATTGCAAAAGATTTGCCACCTGGGCAGAAAAACAAATTATATGAAAGGATATAACGTGTACTTATGCTATTAAAAGGGTCTTGTACTGTCGTGTGGACCTTTTTAATGATTATTTGATTGGTTTTTATTGTAGATGTGGAGGTTGCTACCCTTTAAATAGCATTTTTCAGATATTAAATCATATATGTTGAAATGAACTCCCTCAGCAGAAGAGGTCAGCAAGTGTATTAATGCAAGCATTAGAAAACTTGATCAGTTTAACACGTCAAACTATTTATACTGACTATATAATGTAAGCTCTGCTACACTGTAAATTATTGTCTTCTACCTTTTGAATATGGCAAGCAGTTGATAAAGCCCTCTGAGGAATTTGCCACCCCTCTGCTTATCCATCTGTCCTACCATCTCTGGCTTTTGGAGAAACAGCTGTCTTTAAATATTATACAGTAATCTATGCCAAAGGAATGCATGCATTACTGGAGCTAGTATTGTCTTGTGCATCCTAAAAGTGATTAATTTTTAACAGGTTTCAAGAGATGCATTCATTTATCCAATAGGCTGAACAATAAGCATGGACTGTGGAAGGTAGATTACCTCCTGTTTTTTCAGTTGTTAAGTAGCTGATAAATCCCCATGGAAAAGTAAAATATTTATCCTGCAGTTTCTGTCAGTGTCGCACAAAATCACAAATGCCATTCATAATGAAGAAATAGTAGCAATGTCATACTGTTTTGAGCAAATGCACAGTGGATAAACTTCAAAGCTCAACAGTTAATTCCAATAGGAAAATTAGATTTTTTGAAAATTGAAACAATAATCCTGTTAGTATGCTACACCATACAATCCATAGTATTTACATACTGTTGTTATTGAATCAGTGGTTTTCAGTTTTGTGGTTTAACAAGTAACAGGAGCTATGAAACACTGAAGAGAGAAAATAATTGCTCAAAATATGACACCTATACTCACTTGAATGGGATTCACTATGTCTAAAGGTGGAACTTGACTACCTAACTTAGGCAGTTGGGGGTTTTATACAAAGTCAAGGGTACTTCCAACTACAGCCTTCATCCATCACTAGAGAGTAACATGAATCTCCCACAGACCTTGAATCATGCTTTTGACCCTTGTGTAAATGCCTTAGGTGCGCTAGGGCACCTTATATGCCATTACAGAGCTATCAGTTTATGAATGTTGATCTAGATGACCGTAGTATAGATATCTGCCCTTGACCTAGTCATCCTATTTTACTGTTCATGGAAGAAAGAAGACAAAAACATATTAGGGCATTATTTGAATTACTGTGCTGTATGTAGTGAACTGCCTGCTAAAATGCTTATTGCTCTTTGCTGTATGAGGAGCTTAGTTCTCAGCTCAGATGCAGATTTACACATGGTCAGATGAACTCCAGGCTTTCTTATGAATAAATGAAAAGTGCTGGTTGAAAATATTAAAGCATTGGCAATCTAGATCCCCTTCTTGATTGAAAAGGTAATCCAGAGAAGTTCTAATCTCAGAAAGCTTTAGCTTCCTGGTCACTTTTGGAAAGAAACAGATCAATTCAATTACTCGATTAGCATGAAAAAATGTGATAACATCCACTTATACTATTCACTGGGCCCTTATTTCATCTAAGTGGTTATTGTGCTTGGATCCCTGAAGTGTGCTGCTATTCCTTTTGAAAGAAAATTAGTGGGCAGCAGACAAGAGAGTAGTAAATTACCTTAATCTCCTTTTAATTACAAATGTGCAGTTCCTGCAGACAGGCATTGGTGAGTAGATTTTAACACTAGAGCAGCACAAACCTGTTGTGCACATTAGGAAAAAAGGTAAAATTGCTCTTGCTTGGGCAAGACAGGCTTGTTTTTTTCTCAGCAAAAAAACCCATACTTTAGTACAGCTTTCTTATCTTCTTGTCAGTGGGATCCTTTCCTGGAAACTGTCAGTGTGATGGCTCTTCCTAATATGAATACTTAAATAATATTTTACTCTTAAAGCACTTAGTGACTGTACTGCTTTTGACTGGGACAGAGTTAAATATATTCATGGGGCTATGATTTGTGCTGAATACAGTGTTGATAACATAGGGATGTTTTCATTACTGCTGAGCAGGGCTTACACAGAGTCAAAGCCTTTTCTGCTGCTCACCCTACCCCACCAGTGCAGAGGCTGAGGGTGCACAAGGGATTGGGAGGGACTCAGCTGGGACAGAAAACTCAAACTGACCCAAGGAATGTGCCATAATTTATAACACTACACTCAGCAATAAAACTGGAGAGGAGGCTGTCAGGCTGGCATTGTTCTGGAACTAGCTGGGCATCTGTTGATTGGTGCAGAGCAATTATTTTCTTTTTCATCACCCGTTTTCCTTGGAGTTTCCTTCCCTTCCCCTCTTATTAATTTATTTATTTATTTATTTTAATTAAAATTAAAAGCCATGGGTTAATATATCAACAGTTTAATAATTAAAACAAAGTGAAACTGTATAATGCTAATACTGTTAGTAGTGATATTTGCAAGGAAAAGGAGAGAGAGAGAGAGGGGAAAGTAAAACACAAGAAGATTGAATGATGCACAACACAGTTCACCATCTGCCAACTGATGCCCCATCCATGTCCAGCAGTGATCAGTGCCTTCTGGCCCACTGTCCCCAGTTTATAAGATGAGCATGACATTCTGTAGTGTGCAATATGAGTTTGGCCTGTTTGGGTCAGCTGTCCCTCCCAGGCTCCTTCCCAGCTTCCTGTGCCCCCTCTCACTGGCAGATTACTGAAAAGTCCTTGATATATGGTAATCACCACTCAGCAACAACCAACACATCAGTGTGTTATCGTCATTATTCCTATACTGAATCCAAAATACAGCTCAGTAGCAGCTACCAGGAAAAAGAAAAATCTAACTCTAGCCCATCCAGCCAAAATGTGGACAGCTGACTAGGAATTAAACCGTGAAACTGATCCTAAGTTATAGGTTGGTTTAAAGCAAGTCATATTCACAGAAGTCACTCCAATAAATTCTCTAATTTGAAACAGAGCATTAGATTTGATTGCCCTGTTAGTTTGTTCAGATTGTGAATATCTCTGGAGTAAAACCATGTTTTATACAGCATTGAATACACATAAAACAAATAATGTGTTCTGATTTGTTCCTTGGCCATCAGGTTTACCTGTTTAACTAGTAAACAACTGCCTTTTGATGATTATTTACAATGTTGGACAGAAAGTTTAAATATGATATTTTCAGTGTGATTAGAGTGATTTATTGGGGTGGTCAAGCAATAATTAAAAAAAAAAAACATCAGGGGAATTTCAGGAAGATTTCAATTGAAATTCCAGGTAGATTCCTGAAAATGCCTAGTCTGATTAATTTCTGCTGCATATTCCCAGCAGACCTAGAGTTAAGAACTTCAAGAGGCTTTGGGATAATATATCTGGTAGCTGCTTTAGCCTAATGTATACTATTACATGAACTTCGCAGAATGTTAGCTGGCTGCTTTCTAGCTCAGTTGTGTCCTAATACACCAGCTCAGCAATTCATTCAAATTATCCCTTAAGGAAAAAGGGCATAGATAAAATTGTACACTGTTAATTTAGCCATTTTTTTTTCTCAAAAGCTACACAGAACTTAAAGGGATAAAATAATTAGATGTAAATTAACATTCATATTTACATATAGTTGATTAGAATACTTTGTTTTATGTTCCTAATTTATTTTTGACATTATAACCTTTTAAAAGCCTGTCTAAAAATGCCGAAACCTAATAAAAACATTCATTATAATATAAGAAATTATTATTTTTTTATTTACTCATACCTTGATTGTTAGGCTGACTGGTGCATTTATATTATACATATCTTTGATAGCCATTCTATTTAAATATAGAAATATTAATTAGCAAAGGTGCTTGCAAAACATAGAATAAAGGGAGTTTAGACAAGTCCTGTAAAATATGCAGTCTGTGACTCCAGATATTAAATAAATTTAAAAAAAGTTGTATGTAAAACAAAAAAGAACTTCAAAGTATTGTAAATGTAAACAACAAAAAATTTCATGTCTGTCATTTTTATTGTGAGTCTGCCTTTTTTTTTCTGGAATTTTCATTCTGTCTAAGCTTCTTTTCATGATATTCAAGTGGCTGCTGGACTCATGCAAATCCATTTTACATTTTATGACCAAGAGAAGGGTGTGTGACCTAGTCATAGTCTCTGCAGTGGATTCCTACATGTACCACTATACTAATGTGATTTTCACTCAGACCCAAATAATCCCAGACAGAAATACTGGACACTACACCACAGAAGCAATCTTCTTTTATATTTTTATGTTAGCAGGTATGGAAATATTATACTAATAAATCAATGGAAGGATAGTCTGTCCCTTTTGTCCCCATGAATCAAGAGGTCATTCTTTTCAGTCTTAGTAATCTAGAAATGAATTATGATCTCCAATAAACATTTATGAGTTTACTATGCAAATATTTTAGGCCCTTAAATCATCACTATTAATTGCATTTTACTTAATGAAAACAATGTTGCTACATGTTTTCAAAACCTAGAAAATGTTATCTTCTTCATATGTTGCGTATCACACCCAATGAATGAAAAAATGAATGAATGCAAAAGAGACCAAAACATTAACAATACCAAAAAAAAAAAAAATCACCATTATAGTTACATGTTCATGAAGCCACTACATTTTAGGAGGTACAAAAAATGTTCATCTCATTCATCATTTAAAAATATCCATGGTATTAAAAGAGTGCAAGAAAAGCCATGCTTATGACAGCAATGTTTCAGTATTTACTTTGATAACTGTCTGTAAGATACTGAGGTGGAGATTCTTTTTTAAGTTTGTTACCCTGTCTAACAATATTCAGGGAGGGTAAATAATATGATTAAGCTGGGGTTTTCGACAGTGATGGCACTTTGACAAGGGATTTTGTCTTTAAAGATTAAAATAGTGATCAAGATGGCCTCATGGAATATGTACCTTGTCAAATAAACGTGGGTTTTTATTGCAAAATAAGTTTGGTTGATAATGGCAGCAGATAACTGCATTGACATAATGCAGTTGTACTTCTATAAAGCAGTTTTCCTTGTCTTTCTTCCTTCTGGTGAAGATACTGCTATGCAAAATCAATGAAGCTTAAATATCAGCTATGAAAGTTGTTTTAGAAAGTAATTACAAATAAAGTATCAGTGTCAACAGGATGCATAATCAGATGACGCTGAAAAGTTAGTTCTTGCTTTTCAACCTCTTCATCAATTATCTGATTGAATTTGCTGATCATGGATAATTAGTGAGCAAGAAATAATGGGCAAAGACCGACTCAACTAAATTGTATTGCTGAAGGAAATTACTTTTCTTTGGACAGCACATGTTTAACAAAGCCAAATGAAAGGGCATGCAGCAAGGAACAAAGTGTGTAGCTCACACTTTCAGGATGAGAAATGGCATCCTGGTGTTCAGAAAACTGTTGGACTTAGAGGAAATAATATATAAGTGAACATGAGCTCCCTGAGCAACTCTACAAGCTAAGTAGGTGAGCATGTTTTTAAATGCATTACTGGAAAAATATTAAATAGAAGTGAGGAGACTGTATTTGTGTATAACACTTGGGAGACTTTTGCTAACATGCCTACATGCATTTTTTGGTGATTGCCTTTAAAAAGGATATTGATATATTAAAATAATGTAGAGAAAAATTACAAGGGAAGGTCAAGATTTGGGAAATTAGCAAAATATACCCAAGATAACAGTTGTCTGCAAGTTCATATGTGGGAAAAATTGATTCTGATAGGAGACAGAACTTGAACACATTTTAAAAGTTTATGATTGAAAAATAGATAATTCAGAAGACAAACAAGAATCACCTCTTAAAAACATAGATTCATGTAATCATTGAGATTGGAAGGGACCTCTAGAGGTTATCTAGACTGCTTTCCTGCTCAGAGCAGTACTAACTTAAAATTAAGATCACTGAGAGAGGCCTTGAACAATCAAATTTGAATGTCCCTGAGGGTGAAGGTTTCTCAGGCTTGTTAAGCATCCTCTTCCAGCCCCTACCCATTTACTCTGCAATTTTTTCTTATATCCAACTGAAAATTTCCATGGCTTATAGCCATTCCTTCTCGTCTATAGATTGTGTAGCAATGAGTGGAATCTGGCTGCATAATATTTTTTATTTCCTCTACATAGTAAAAAGATAATTTAGCTACGTATTTCACACTACCATAATTGAAAATTAAATGTGATTTGGTGAAAAGGAAATGCTTCTATTTTGCAAGTGAAATGGATGGGATATCCAAGAGGTTTAGGGTTTATATAAATCATGGGCCTGATGCAG
This sequence comes from Zonotrichia leucophrys gambelii, assembly GCF_028769735.1. Classification (NCBI taxonomy): domain Eukaryota; kingdom Metazoa; phylum Chordata; class Aves; order Passeriformes; family Passerellidae; genus Zonotrichia; species Zonotrichia leucophrys. The sequence continues at coordinate 77,935,625 of NC_088169.1, forward strand.
GAGTTGCTGGATGAAATTCTGCGATTCCTACAACTTAATTTAACTAAATTCAGTTTTGATTTACTGTAAAAGTTCATGCTAGACATTGAACTCATGATGCTATGAAGTCAATCAATTGCAAAAATAGTCTGGTTGAGTAATTAACAGAATTAAAATGTTTCTGGATAGCAAAGGAATAAAGTCCTTCCCTGTCCTATTAGTGATGCTCTTCATTTTCCCGATATTGCTGAGCTAATAGATTCACAATTGATTTGGACTCTTATTTAGTAGCCTTGGTACTGGTATTTGCAATCTTATGGAGATTAAATTATAGGCTTGGAGCATAATGTTGGGACGGTACTTACCTTCCTATATATGTCTATAGGACCGACATTCATACCTTTTCTGGACGCAGAATACTCTTTTTAATCAGTAAAGAGAGAAAAAGGTATTTCTAATGAAAAAAAAATCATGGACCAGAAGCTCAGGCTAATTTTGGTGAGATTAATTTTGCCTCAAAGTGCCTTCTCCTATCCACTGATCAGGAAAAAGAATATAGGTGAATGATTCAGGAGCTGATATGGTACTCATCTAAGTAAGTACCTTAAATTGTGTGAGATGGGTTCTGAGAAAGACTGTGTGAGAAAATAAATATTCATGAAGAAAAAATACACATAAACCCTGAATTCTGAATTCACAAACTTAATCTTTATATGATTGTTCTCTCCTAAAAAGAGCAACAATGATGATGAAAGGACTAAAGGGCATGACATATGAGGGGTGGCTTAAGATACAGGTTTGTTCAGCCCAAAGAGGAGACTGAGGGGTCACCTCTTTGCTGACTATCACAAGATGATGAGTGGAGTGGGAGGTACTGCTCTTTCTGGTGTTGGGTGATAGCCACAAGGGGAAGGCTGAAAACTGTGTCAGGAAGAGTTCAAATAGGACATAAGGAAAAAGTTCTTCACTGAAAGTATGAACAACAATGAGAAAAAGCTCCCCAGGTAAGTAGTCATGGCCCCTAGCCTCTCACCGCTCAAGATGTTTTTGGACAACACTCTCAGACATATGGTTAAACTTTTAGATTTCCCTGTGTGGGAAATCTAAAACTGTGTGGAGTTTTGAATTGGACTTGATAACTCTTGTGTCCTTTCCAGCTCAGGATTTTCGACGATCTCATTAATCTAATCTTTCATGATCATGTATTTGGATAGATTGACATTTCAGCTGCTATTTATATTTCATGGCCCACAGTGACATTTTGAATAGAGACTTTTCTAGTGCATGTACAGAATTACACTTCTTCAGGTTTTTTATCATAATTTTTATGTATAGGCTGGTAATTATCACTCTGAGTATTTCAGTATTTCTATCTAAAGGCAGAATCAACCCTTTCATTCATTTGATACATTTTCGCAAATGTTAATTCAGTTTTGCTGGGGTTTAGTGGGAGATCAATTTCTGCTTCAAATGCCTACCTTAACTAAAAATGTCCCTTATTTTCTAGAATATCTTAAATCTTATATGTTTCTGAGATTAAAGCTGAACATTTATATATATATATAAAACTTAACATTTATATAAGGTAGTGAATTTGGGACTTTGTTCTGTGTTTGATTAATATTTTTGAGGCTTTTCTTGTTTAAAAAATGACTGCCTCATAAATATTCTGTTTCATGGACCTACAAACCAATATTTACATTTACAGTCTGGAATTAAATTCCTCCTTTCAAAAAACTTGCATGTTGCAGATCAATAACTTAGCCATGTATCTTTCCCAACATGAAGATAATAGAGTATTAAAGAAAGTTTTTGTAAAGTTATAGTTTATTCAACATACAAATCCATGGAAATAAAAAGCCTATTTTTTGCATTTAAGGACTCTAATGTGATTTTTTTTATTGTGTACTTGATTTCCAAGGATTATCCTTTAAAACTAATACAGTTCAAAAAATAATACAGTTATATTATCATGATTCATATATAATTAACTGTGAACATTCTTCAAAATTTAGTAAGTACAGTTAACTCGAAATTATAATAGGCAACAGTTTAAAACATAGATTTTTTATAAATATTTAGACGACTGTTCAATTAAGTTTTCACTGTTTTCACTGTACAGTGTATAAGTGTATAGTCATTTTGTACCTAGGTAACACACACATACATATATAACAGAAGTATTGCTAAGATTCACCTCAAATATGCAAAACCAAAGATTAAAAACCTAGCTTTAACCACCAAAATGTATAAAAGATTACAATTGAACAACCAGCTTCCTCTTCTCTGGACATGCCCAATGCACCTTTTCTTTAACTTTCTGTTTTCTTAGAAGCACTACACTAAAAGTGGAGATGTTAACCATTGTATTTGAGGGGTGCCCTGATGAAGGAAGGAATAATGAATCTGACTCCATGTTCTCAGAAAGCTAATTTATTATTTTATTATACTATATTATATTAAATAACACTAAACTATACTATACTAAAGAATACAGAAAGAATACTTACTAAATGCTAAAAAGATAATAATGAAAACTTGTGACTCTCTCCAGAGTCCCGACACAGCTTGGCACTGATTGGCCAATGAGTGAAAACAACTCACCTGAATGCAATGAAACAATCACCTGTTGGAGAAACAATCGCCAAACACATTCCAGATGAGCAAAACTCAGGAGAAGCAAATGACATTATAGTTGTCTTCCTTTTTCTCTGAGGCTTCCCAGGAGAAAAATCCTGGGCAAAGGAATTTTTCAGAGAATGTGAATGCCACAGTTAATTTTATTAGAAAGGTTATTACTACTAAATTGCAACTCTTTCTTGCATTCCAACAGAAGACAATAATGAATAAAAAAATATTTTTGTGGAAAGTACCCCGCTGCTACTTCTGTCTGCTTTCCTGTTCCCAGTGTAGATGAGGACTGGTTCTTACCTTCTGTCTCCCTTTGCATATTAGAGGCCTCCTCTGTATTTCCACATCATCTGATTCTAGTGCACCCTTTCATGATATTTACTGCATTTTCTCCCTTCTCTTATCCTCTGCCCTGAACTTTGAGACAGAGAATGGGACTTTGTTAACTGGGGAGTTGAAAGGCACCATGTGCCTCTCCAGGGAGAATAATCAAAACATTTGCGTATCCTTGCTATTTCAGAGCCTGTGCCTAAGTATCAGAGTTCTGACACACTGTCTGCCACCTACCCATTGGACTGTGTCTGCAGGTGACAGGTATAGTTTCAGAAGCTTTGCATGCTACATAATTAAGTCCTGGGTAGACCATGGAAATAGTCTTTTGGGACTGTGATTAATTATATTTCTGTTGCAGTTATTATAGGTTATGCTTGTGAGATACAGTTCAAATGTTGAATTGATATCTTTTTACTGAAATGTATTAAGAAAGCAGATTACTGAACCATCTGTCAGGCAATATTCACGTATGTTCATCACTGGGCATTTAAATACACACCTTATCTTCAAAACTTTTCTTTGTTCTTCCTAAACTCTACCTGATTTAACAAAGAATTTGTTGTTAAAGCAAGCAGAGGTGTACTCAAACAAAGGTTCTTCTGCAAGTATATCAGCACACTGGGATTTTTTCACTTTCATGGGTAACGTCACAATTAAACAGCTTTAGTGCATTCGATTACATGGACCAGAATGGTCACCAGTCTGTCCTGTATAACATCTTGCATGCTACATAGTCATGAATGTTTGTTACACTGCCAATTAATTTGTAATGATAATATTTAACAAAAGATGATTTTTCCAGCTGGAAGCAAAGTTATTCCCTATTCCCTATCCTCCCTAACACAACTACCATCATGTCCCTCGAGCCAGTATCATGAGATCTTTATCATCTCAAAACAATGTTAAAAATAAGCAGATGGGAAATCATTTTAGTTTCTTATCTGGAGGATAGCATCTCCCAGTAGTGCAACTGCCCTCCTAATATTGGACTTTGGCATCAACACAACAGAAACCCGCTCCCAATGTGTGACACTTTCTGTATGCCCTTGTTAGAGGTCTTTTGTTTCCCTCCTTTATTCAGTGTTTCATCATAACAACTGAAAGTGGCATTTCAAAAGCCGAGAGGATTTTACATAACAGGACCCCTATTGTCATTCTTCATTTCCTTTCAATTTGAGCACGTTTGCTGCATTTTCATTATGTAGGAGATCATGCAGCATGTCAGCACACAAAGTCTGTTCCTTCCTGCTGGCAAGGTACATGAAGAGTAAGTCTCAGGGCCAGAGAGTTATTCTTGCACAGAATACAGAAATGCCTTTTATTAATGGAGGCTAACAGCCTGTGCCAAAAACTAGCTTGACATGGACAAAGGACGAAACTAGACAAAAGCTTATGAATTTTGTTATATAAAATATTCATTGTGACAACAATGCAGCAATGCAATGACATAGAGAAGATGCAAAAGAAAGCCAACTGACTACATTAACTGGCACAAAGGACCTACAACTATAGTAGAAGTTTGAGGCTCATGTCTCATCCATCACCTCTTAAACAGGTTGAAAAAAGGGCACATAGATATGGTCAGAGCATGGAGAAAATTTTGGGGAAATACTTCTGAGAAGAGGAAGATTATTAAGCTTCTACATTTCTCTGCAGCTTCTAGCTTTAGGATGTAAAGACCTCCATGACCACCAGTTTGATACTCTAACAGGACTAAAAATGGGCAGCACATAGAAGTGCTGTAATAATTGAAGCCCTGCTGAGAGTCCCATGGGATCTACTTTACCCTTGCTGCACTTGTGAATTCCTTTCTATTCTTCTGCTTCTTCTTCACTAGGAAAAACAAAAAATCTGACTGTTTAACCAGCAGCACAGGAGCAGGTGGATTCTGTTTCACTATAAGAAGAAAAAAGCCCAAACAGAGTATCTCAGATTGAGGAAAATGGAGGAAGAACCAAAGTATAAAGACAAAATCTGTTTTCAAGGCCCTAATAGTCTGAAAATATAAACATAAACACATGTATCCTTCTATGTCTTCTGTATTTCCTTTATTTTCTCTTTGAATTTGCCTTTGACTGTCTTGCCAAATAAGAAAGGTAAATCTAAGTAGCAGAACTATCATGTTCTTACCTGATAAAATGATAGAAAGTATGACAGAAATCCTCACCCTCTAAAGGGAATTTTGATATTTTTTGATTTATTGAACTTCAGAGCCATCTCAACATGCTTAAAACTGCCTTCTGATCACTTTCTTTGTCTGATCTACCTAACACATATACACTTTGTAATTTTCCAAACTTTCAAAAATGCACATGTACGCTTGCCATCTCATCCAGAAATATGAATCATATTAAACATAAATATGTCTGTTTAATGTTGTAGTAAAATAGGATCATATTTTTGATAGTATGGTCTGCCAATACCTGTGATAGCCAGATTACCAAAAATTATATTCATACAAGAGAAGTCCCTAATCAAAAATAATTTGTGCCTATTTTCCTTGATGGCACCAATGTACTGACCAAAGGGTGAATCACAAAATAATAGATTGGTTTGGGTTGGAAGGGACCTTAAAGATCATCTGTTTCCAAGCACCTCTGCCACAACAACACCTTCCACTAGACCAGGTTGCTCAGTTCTCCATCCAAACTGGCCTTGAATATTTTCAGGTATGGGGCAGTCACAACTTCCCTGGGCAACCTGTGCCAGTGTCTCAACACCATCACAGTAAAAAATGTCTTCAGAATATGTAATCTAAAATTATCCCCTTTCAGTTTAAAGCCATTTCTTATTGTCCTGTCGCAGCCCTCATAAAAAGTCCCTCTTGGCCTTCTTGAAGAGAAGCAATAGAGTGAGGCATGTGTTTTCTTCCTATCCATTAGATATATAGGAGCATTCCTTAGTAAGGCAAGTTTCTTTCTATTGATACATGTACTGGGATTTTCCCAGGTTATTTATAAAAATGGTCAGGCAAGTACAACCTGGCCCTGAAACAGCGGATTAAAGATTTTATTGCTTAAGGATTTCGGATTACAAAATGAATTTTGGTGTATAAGTACAACTCTAAATATACACAATATAACCAAAATATTTTGTGGTCCCAAACTAAATATCCTGTAGTTTCCACAAAAGTCTCTACACACTGTTTCCAGATGATCTTCAGTATCTTTCAAAAAATAGGCTGAGGAAAGCAGTAGATAAATCTAGCTTGTCCCAATCCATTTTATATACTTTTGAGGGGGTTTTTTTTTAGTTGTTTGGTTTTTTATTTTACTTTACTTTATTTCTTTAGTAGCCAAGTCCAAGTCAGCCATTGACCTAAGATTAATGCTGGCTAACAAAACTGCAAATATCCAGGTAACACATCTTTATTTCCTTCTAATTAACTACAACACACTCAATAATTTCACTTTTCATTCAGAATTTTACAATAAAAAAGAGTTATTTTTCTATTTGAAATTTCAGCACATACACAAGTATAATTAGTGGAGATGCTTGGATTTCATTTAAAGAAAAGGGCTCAAGTGTTTCAATGGACTACTACTGAACTATGTATTTTCAAGTGCATCCCAAAATCTCAAAAAGGAAAACTAGCAGCAAAGAAAGCTAGGAAGTATTTTTTTTTAATAAAACTATATTGTAATATTTATTATCAATATATTTTATGTATATTATATATATTTTTAAGACTGATCATTGAAAAAATTATCAATCCTTTCATGTAGTACATGAAACAAAAATTAAGACCTTGTAAAACATATTCGCCTCTCTTTAACTTCTGTATTTTGCAAATCATGACATTTTTCTTAGATGCTGCTAATCTGTGTATCTCTTCTTTTACTTTCTTCACTGATTATCTGACAATGGAAATTATCTGGAATTGTTTATCTCTGTCTCACTCTAATTAAATTTTCTAACATCTCTTTTAAAAAATCTGATTTGCGCTGGTATACATGAAAAACTAAAAAGTTTGGAAATAGCTATTTGAAAAACAGTGTGTCATTATATATGCTCGTACACAACTCTGCTTTTGCCTCTAATATTTGCCTCAACGGGGTTTTTTTTTGGTCCAACTGTGTTACCTTAGTTTAGATTCCTCCTCAGATTCTCTCTGAACCCAGTGTCATTTTTTTTCTCAACATTTTGGTGTTGCATGCTGCTTTTCCACTCAAGCTTTTTTTAACTGAATCAATATGGCAGCAATCTGCTTTACCCTTCAGTAACCACTATGTTTATAAATACTGAACCACCAAGTCAGAATGAGGAGAAGAACTTTTCCCCATGTTATTAATTATGCTGCTTTTAGTGGTGTTTTATTTCTACAACAGTGATAAAATTTTCAAATGCAGGAGTACTGTCAACTTAAAAGAACTGCATTTTGTGAAGATGTTTCATTTTATATATAAATTTCTAAGTCTGGGAAAAAACCTCTGGTGGATTTACAATTAGTTCAAACTTATTTTTCCACCATCCCTGGTTGCTAATACAGTCTTCCAAGCAATTTATATGCAAATATCTATTGATACAAAGGAGAGTGAATGAGGAAAACAGACAAGCTACACAACATACATAACAGTATATTTTCTTAAAAGTACTCCTTTCAGCAAAAACAGTAGAAAGAAATAGCAGCATCAGTGTCTTTGATGTAGGACCTGTTGCTCTGTTTCCACATCACTGCATCAGAGAATAAAGTAGGGGGCATGTAGAGTTTTTGGTCAGGTGAGCTGCGGTATCTTTGTATGTTTGTACAAGTTCTCAAGCCACATTTGGTCAGTCTACACGGCAGCTGTTGTCACCTGCAGGAGCCACATTGTCCCTACAGGCTGCATAACCCCTAATGCAATTAGGTTTAGGGTTAGCCAGTGTAATCTCTGCTTAGTGCCTGAGCTGGTTTTGATCTAGCTTACCACTGCTGCAATCTCACTTCTGATTGCTGCAGGCTCATGGCTCTTCATTCTCATTGCACCAGGTAAAATGCTGAAAAGATTACCTAAAGCAGTGGGATACAGGGGTAGAGAAACCTCTAAGTTTTGGTTCTCAGGGGAAATATAGGAAAGAGAGGAGAGCGAGGCTTTGGATTTTCACAGAATCACAGAATATTATGAGCTAGAAGGGACTCACATAGATCTAGCCCAAAGCTTCAGTGAATAGCCTATATGGGGATCAAACCCACAATCCTGGTGTTATTGGCACTGTGCACTAACCAAAAGAGGTAATGTGTTATTACCAACAGAGGTAATAACACACAAGTTACTTACACATCTCTATCATGTCTGTGCACATAAGATCGAAATATGCAACTCTATATACCAAAATGAGCTGTGATTCATGAATGAAGCAGAAGAAACACTGATCAATTTCCTCAGAAAAACAAAACAAAACAAAACAAAAATAAATGTATATTCCAAATTTTGTCAGCTTTGAGAACTACAGTATATAGTCAGCTTTGCATATACTGTTGTTGAATCTGCAATGAAAAAGACTTGTTTTTGGTTATTTTTTTTCTCCTTTGCCCGGCTGGGGAGGGAAATGATGGGGCAGCTTTGGTGGGCACCTGGCATCTGGCCAGGTTCAACCCACAGGGCACTACACTTATGTAAGGTCATCCTCTTCACAGACTTTTCATAAAAGAAAAAACTTTTAAACATTCATCGTGCCTTTAACATACAGAAGGAATGTGAACTTTACAAACAGGATGAAAAAATTGGTTTGGGTTAGACACATACAGACCAGCTTATTTGCTCAGGCTTCCTTACATGCCTGGCCTTCAGCTTCCTTCCTGAAAGGGTAGAGCCAGGTGTCCTCAGTTTCCTAAGTCACAGCATCCACCCCTGTGCAGATGGAAGTCTGGAATACTGCCTGCTGTCTACCTTTAAAAACAGGAATTCAATCTGTGGTAAGCTGAATTAAGGTCTATTTCTTGTCTTATCTCTGTTGACTTTAACAGGAGATTGCACATGTGCACATTGGCAGCTACTGCTGCAAGAATCAAAGCTTTGATCCCTATTGTACTGTTTTGTGTTAACCTCTGCCTTCTGAAATGTCTGCTCTCCTATGCAACTTCTTTTTCCTCAGAGTCCTACCATCTTCAATCATTTACATAAGTAGTTCGTCCTCCTCCATCTGTCCTTCTGGAACTAATGGTTTGCTAAAAAACTTTTTACTCCAAATCCTTATGTGATTAGCAGCTCAGAAAAAAGAATGCAGATTTTGCCAGATACATGACATTTTATCACACATCACTTTGATAAAGACTTTTACCACATCTGGCAGTTCAGAATGTGCAGGAATATTTCTGCTGAAATTGAGCAAATTCAGTTCCAATCACATTTAGGCACAGGAAAGCAATAGGCACGAAACTCCTGTTCTGTTCTTTAGGATAACACAAAAAGTGTGCATCTCAATTTCTCTGTAATTAATATCAACTAAAATGATTCACATAAAGTTAGTAGAACAGATTTTTTTTTCAATAATTATGTCTTTAAACATATGTTTTACCTTTATCATCTCTTTTTTAAATAAACCAAACATTTTAGGCAAAAAGAAAATAAAATTATAATGAAAAACTATTGGAAAGTTTCAAAAAAATAACTCAGGTTGCAGAACAGAACCTGTATATCTAAAGCATTTTTAATTGCTAATATAAATATCAGACTTGATGTTTGCAAATAGATATATCCCACCATAAATGTTAAAAGATTTGCCACATTAATAGTTCTAAATGCATCAATAAGCTCATTTGGTGGATCAGAAACTTTCATTTTGCCATCAATCTTTATTAGTTGCAGTTAAGTTCTGGTATTGGATCACAGTAGATTTGTTCAGCTCAGGTCATAAGTATTTACATGCCTATGTTGTCAAGCAGATAAAATAATCCCCTTGCAAAAATTCAAAAACACGTTTACAGGAGATGTTAAAAAACCCAACCATTTTACATCACACATTGTAAGCAAAATTACTTCATAAACTACTGCGGACTCCAGACTACTGTAATATTTTCTATTTATCCCTTTCTAATAAATATATATATGACACAGATAATTACAAGAAATGCAATCAACAACCCTTCCCAAAATTATCCTGTTCAAGAATATAAAAAAAGTATAGACTAACATTAAGGAAAGAAAGATTTTGGCAGAGAACTGCTTCAGGAAGGAAGCACAAATACATGCATCTGTCATCCTGTTGCTGTATTGGAAGTTAGAGCCATGTAAGTGTTTGGCTGAATGAAAGTTTTACTTATTTATTTCCTGGAGTCATTGTTTCTGTTCAACGGCTACTCCCAGTACCTGAAAATAAATATCACCTTCATTAGACATGGAAACAAATGTCACCTTCATTAGTTTTTCCTCAGGGTTACAGTCTTCTTAGCATTGAACAGGCTGCTTCTGTTCTGGTTTCAGGGTACTGAGATCTGCACATAACAATATTGCCTTAGAACCTCCACACCATTATGGATTAGTAGAAAAGGCTGATCACTACAAATTAAATATTGAAGGTGAATTTTTTTGATTGAATTAATATAAAATTATTTTTCAATGCATTATTAATTCAATAAGAAAGTTTGGATGATGATATATTACTTTGGTTTTTAGGCTGTCAGTCCAGGGTACACAAAATGCCAGTTTTTATTTCAAATTAGTAAAATATTTTATTGACACATGAATACCGTAGATAAAGAAAAGATGTCTTGCACAATTTTTCTGGTAGTAATAAACCATTAGGTATTTTTCTTTAATGAAGTGGACAGGCACGACTTACACTGGATCTCACCAGTGGAATAACAGGTTAGCTCATGAATGGAAGATTTCCAAGTCAAGGACACAACAGCTGAAATTCTGGCCCAGAAGAGGAACAGATACTATGTGAAGATTCCTTTTGGTCAGTTTTCTCCAAAGTTACCACTGTCTTTGTAACAAAAAAATAAGGAAAATACTTTTCAAAACAACTGTTTAATTAACAAAGGAATTTTTGCAAATACTGATGAATTCTAATGATGCGTGATCAAATTCTTTTCTGAGTAATTGTAAGTTGTCCTCACACATTTGAATTGACCTTTTTTAATCATGCTCTCATTTTTCTCCTTTTTGTAAACAACTGTGTTACAGTGTTTTCATGCATAGTTTGTCTTCTATCTGCATTTTGAGTGCAATGACTCTCTTCCTGTCTGTCATCTGTATTTCCATTCCTTTTAGCAGCTGTGCAAGTAAAGATACAGTTTCCCATTAGATGATACAGTAAGAAGGTAAATCCAGCCAATTTTTTTACTTCCAACAGAAATCAATACAAGCTCAAGAAAGAATTTATAGTAGGAATCTCCTGTATACAAATATCTCTCTTTGGGGATACATTTTCTTATAATGTATTTTTTCAAACTCTAATATCATCAGTCTAAATCTAAATTTGCAGCAGAGCAGCAACCAGATGATCAACTGTACAATACTGCAGGTGATGTGGCTTTAGTGTGTATCTCTTCATTCTGCTAAGACAATCCAACATTTTATAGGAGATCTTTGTACTTTCAAAGGCGTGAGAAAACTGAGCAACTGTTTCAGACTCTGATGTAATCACTGAGGTCAGTGACATTCAGACAAGAAGTCCATTGAACACAGTGACTAAGTTTGCAAGAGCTCTGTTATCAATAGGAAAATGATAAGGTTGGTGAGCAAAAAATTGGAAAGTCAGGGATATAGGAAGGATATCACTCAGAAGCAAAGCCTGAGTAAAAGTGGATTAATGACACATATAAACCAAAACCCCGCAGGTCCATGAAAATCAGTAAATACATAATATACTTCTTTCAAACATAATATTTGCAACGTTACTGCAGAAAATGGGAGCTGTCTTATGGGTCCTTGGTCCTGACTTCTCTTTTGAAAAGCAAAGTGCTTCATAAGCATTGCTTGAGTGTGTTTGTGCAAAAAGTTGCGTTCTTGCAATTCTTACCAGCACAATTAAAGTTTATTCAGAAATTTGTTATTCAAAGTAGACAATATTATTGTCTACTTTGAATAAAACACAATCCATGTGTTTTCCTTTGTTTTGTTTCTCTGTTGCTTTGGATTGTTGGTTTTGATTTGTTGTTGGTTTAATTTTGAGAAAAACCAAATTTTGTAACAACTATAAGGTATAACCAAAGATATGGCACATCTTTCCTTTGTACCTGAGAAGGTAGACAGAGAGCTCCAGCCTTCTTGCTCTGCAGATTCCATGACATGCTGTAGGTCTGCATACCACAAACATGAGCTAGAAAAACAGCAAAAAGCCTTTTCTGTTGAAGCCAGTTGATATTTATTCATTTTCTGCAATGTACTAATTGAGAAGTGATTGAGAAGAAGGTGCAATGAGCAGTTGAGAATATTGAGAGTTGAGTTGAACATTGAGAGATATTAGTTGTTTAGCTCAAGTAAATTTTATATAGAATGAATTACACAATCAAAATACTGTTTGTTTAGTATGCTGTTTGCCTTAGCATGAGTAACTTGGCTGGGTGAAGCCTTAGGCTGCAAGCTGTGAACTTACACCTAGATATGCTTTTGGCTGGAATAGATTATAGGAATTCATTTCATAGTAACTTTCCTAGTACTAGTACAGTGATTTACTTTGTCTTTAGTATGATAAAACATTGGCAACCCTCTGATGTTCTGGTTGTTGACAAGTAGTATTTAGCCGAGATCCAGAGCTTTTTCAGTTTCCCATGTTCTACCAAACAGCAGGTGCAGCAGCGGTGCAAACCAGACACTACAACTGCCAGCAGAAGATGTAACTCCACAAGATGAGAACAGCGGACAACCTTCCTGCACAGAAAAATTGAAAGAATCCAACAAGTTGTTAAAAGACCCCAAAATCTGTCCGGTTTTCGGCTGTTTGAAGGGCCTGGAAAGGCCCGGAGTGGCCTTGGGGCAGCCCGCGTATCAAAGGACGAGAAGAGGCTTCAGTTCTTCTTTCGGTTTTTATGTTTATTAAATGTTTATCTAAAAGATTTTCTTTCGGCTCGACAGAGGTCTGCTCAGCAGCCAGCCATGAGCACACTGTGTAGCCCTCCGGACAGTCACCTATCTTTATACCCATGGTTACGTGTACAATATTTATCATTTCTCCCCAATCCTTTTTATTTTTATTGTCCGGTGCACTTTCAGTAATGACCAATCCCAAAGCGCCACCATCACCAAAGAAGATGGAGGAGAAGAAGAAGAAGAAGGACAGGACACGCCCCAATTCCTCCATCTTACTTCTCTAAACCCCCCTGTACATAAATCCTAAACCCTGTGTCTCACCCTCTAATTAACTAATCCCTTCACCATTCACCCCGGTGAAGTCCTCCTATCCTCATACAGGTGTCGTCTCCCATGTAGGATCAAAGTCCAGCCACCAGACACTTCTGGCATCATTCCAGGACTCCCGAGCCCCCCAAGGGTGGTCTCGGTGGCTCGGCACCTCAGTCCTGGGGTGGTGAGATCCCACAAAAATCACCATTAGAACAAGAAAAGCACGCAAGGCATGGGAAGAGTCAGTGAGAGGTGGGTGCAGAATTCATACAAGTAAAATTGCCTGGGGATGTTTTTGTGCTGTGTCACTCTCTGGAGGCACCCAACTAGAGCTGACCTGCTGCTGCAGCACTCTATTATTTTTTTTTTTTTATAAATCCAATGCCTGAGACTCATCTGTGGGAAACCTAAAGTCAAAGCCAAAGGAGGAACCATGTCCATGAGTGAGTGTGAATGTGAGCAAGGAATTGGGTCACTGGCACTTCCTGCTGCACAGGGACTCTGGTCTCAGCAGCTAAAATTTCAAGTGGTGTGTGTGTGACTTCTTGAATGGATGCTCAGGCAGCAGCTTCTCCTTTAAACAGTGAATCAGGTGTTAGCTGAATGTGTGTGTATCTATATATTTAATTGGAATGCTTCATCAAATTTTACTCCACCAGCCAAGCATACTAAGATAATTTTCTCTTAATCATGCATAACGTAATATTTCTATGCATTCTATTATTTACTATTAATGAATTCTATTTCATTTCAAAATGCAAACATATTTAAATTCATAGTGAAATACAATTATTGCAATTCCTGTGCAGTGACCTTCCACATAGTGATCATAGCATGTGCTAAATAATGATTTTAACCTCAGAAGAACTTCTGTCAAGTACTAAGCAGAGAGAAGACAAGTGACTTGTTCAAGTTCATACAGAAATAGAAAGCTAAGAATAGAAATCCAGGAATAGAATTCATGGGACAGAGTAACAGCTCTAATTGAGGCAGAAACTTGGCCTTTACTCTTCCAAACAGGTTTAGTTCTGTAGTTGACAAGAATTATTGATTTGATCTGTTTATTCATGCTAGTAAGAAAATACGTCATATTTGAAAACCCTCCTCTATTGAAGTTGATGGAATAGTAAACTGAAGAGGGAAGTGGGACCACATGTCAGTTTTATGAAGCAAGCTCTAGGTAGCCAGGGTGTGTGGTAGGGTTGTAATATCAATGAGCCCAACAAAAAGTCCAAAATATCATATAGTATACTGAATACCAGCTGAGAAGTAGCATGAAATTACTCTAAATAAGACTAACTCTTATTTTTGCTTATGCTGCTTTAAAATTATTTATATTTCATTCTGTGTTGATGAGATCAGATTGATAAAAGTTGAGATAAACCTGGAAAGTGAAATGAAGGGGTGCTGTTTGGTTAGATGTGCTATTCACATCTGGGGGAAAAGCACACAAGAATGCAATAGAATGGAGTGAGAAGCAATTTTTTCAGTGAGATGATTTTAACAGGTAACCAACAATCCTGAGGATAGATGCTCACTCCAGATGCTTTTGAGATAATTAACTCTTCCCTGAATGTGCTAGGCACACAGCTTCTATTAAGTTTCATTTAAAAATTCACTCTTAAAATTATAACAAAAGTAATAATGATTTTAGCATCTCATGTTAGGAACTTCACAGAAATGGAACACGGTCAGTCTGACCTGGGAACCTACAAACCACATGCAGCTGGTGATGCTCAACCAATGCAGCAAGCATCTTGTGTATACATTAGAGACATGAGAACCAGTAGAGGATGATACAGACAAAGCGATAGTCTAGGAAGATTATCTGTGAAGCAGACTTAATGAATAGAAGGAAAGCTGTAGCTGACAACCAGAGCATGGTGCAGCAAAGAGATAGATTACAACAAACTGGAAATTTTCATTTCTATATGCAGTTATTGTTTTACACACACACATAGCTAGGCTATAAGGACAAGCAAGGGGTCAAAGACATAGCTCAGACACTGATATTCTCCCCATTGATGAGAAAAGGAATTACTTACAAGAGCTTGCTTAAGCAGGACCCTCACTTTACTACCCCATTTCACCAGACAGCCGATTTCTAGACCTTATAATCCAAATAAGTTTTAGAAAGGGAAACTGAAACAATTATGAGTCAACACACATCACTACTTACTCTCCATGTGGAAGAACAGCCATTAATTTAGTCAGCATTTATCTAACTTCCTCTCTATGTTTCTGCAAGAAGTACATTTCCAAATGTCTACAGAAGGATTTTAGTATGGTTTAGGGAATTTGTATATTTTTAGTGCTGCTGTTGATAAGAATTGGATAAATACTGCACTTTCCCTGCAAATAGCTAGCATGTAGATCAGAAACTTTTAAACTACACATGTGAATTAAAAGGACATTAGTACATCACAAATTATTTTGGTTTATATTCTGCAGAGATTTCCCAAATTTATGCAATTTTCAAACTACAAACCTTTTCAGAACCTATCAAAATGGAAAAACTATTAAAACTAACTAAACTAAAAAAAAATCAGTTTCCAAACAGAAAAGACTTGTGGTAAATACGTTCTCTGAAGAATGAAGATGATTTTTTTTCTCAGAAAGTCACTTTATTTTAAAATAATCCAAGGCGTTCTAATGACTGACTATTCAATTGAGAGATTAGAGAACAATTAGGAAGTTGTTTTCATGTTATGAATTCAGTGTCAAGAACAAAACTGTCTCTTTAATGAATAAAATTAAAAGTTATGCAACCAAAGAAAAATTTTCATTTCACTTATTACACAGCACGTACTTTAGCCAGCTCAAAAAAAAAAGAAAATGTAGAATAGTGTACCTTTTGTTTCAGGTATCTGCCTCAGGATAGGTTTGTTATTTATCTTTGAGTATTAAATACAAAACAATAATGTAGTATTTGTGATCATTTGTTGTTAATATTTTTTAAAAAATTCGTCTATGAAGTTTAGGAGTTATCTTAAAATCATCCTAAGATAACAGATTCTTCCTTGCTGTACAAAAAAAGGTTGTTGCATATTGCGACCATTAGAAGATTTGAGATTGAAATAATAATATGAAGGAAACAACAAATAAATGAAAGAAACCTCATTGAAATGGGTCTTGAAAGTTTTAAGTAAGCTGTCTTTCTAAGGAAGTTGGCATCTTTCCTCAGGTTCATTTCCAGCAAGGACATTTCCTCAAATTTGTTTTTATAAAATGTCAGTTTTGAGATTTTGTCCCTCTGGTCAGTGACGTGAAAAATGACCAAGCCTAGGACAATTGGTTCCTTGTTTAGTCTAAAGTATCCAAGAATCATGAAATTATAACTCGTACTTATTGACCTTAACAACATCTATTTATAACAATAAATAAAAGAAAATTAGTAACTATTGGTAACAAGGTTGAGAGAAGAGTGAAATGCAAGACATCTTCTTAAACTCTTTGTCAGATTTCTGAGAAACGGATATTGGACTGAGCAATTCTGTGACACATTCAGGATACAGCAAACCCACTCTTTACAAATAAATGATTAATGGGATGTAAGACATATGTACAGAACAGAACAGGGTGTTTTGATTACGTCAATTCAACTAGTGCAGGTAGAGGTAATTAGAAATAAATTTTAATAATTTTTGATTTTCTTGGAACTGCTTCATAAGGTTGTAGATCACCTACTTTTGGCCACTGAAAGAGTTTTCAGTTTGACTCAATGAATTTCATGATGGTTTTTTTTTCCGTTTTAAAGAATTATTTTGTTGTTACATAGATGAATAAAATGGAAGATGTGACCATTTGTTGAGTTGTCTCTCCAAACACTATTGCAGTGTGGCATAAAGGAAGAGCTCTGTAGCTGATCTCCATTTTACATTCCAGAATGTACAAGTCTTCCATAGGTCCAGCATCCTATTCCATGTTTACATAATAGCCCCATGTAAATGTCCTGGATACCTCAGGAAAAAAAAATAAATTCTCACCTGTGCATCTGCCCTTGAAATTTATGTATCTTAGTCACATTTAAATCCTTTTAAATTAACAATAAATCTAAGTATCTTAATCTTGAATGGAATACCAGTTCAATTTCCATTTCTAAAGTATCCACTGCAATTTTGTTTTATTATCTGCTGCTTTATGTTGAATAGTTCCTAATTATCTGAAAGAGATGACTTTGTTTTAGCTAGGAAACTCTTAAGAAAGATTTTTTTTTTTTTTAAGTCTGTTAGTTCATTATTTTTGGTTTTACTTCCTGTACAATTTTCAGGGCTTCACATTCCATCTCTATCCTAATCATCATTTGGGAAAAAATGGTGTGTTTTACAATTGCTACTCTACATTTCTTTTTTTGTTTGGTAAGGGTTTTCACTTTCTTTGGGGGTGGAACCTATCTCTGCCATCTGAATGAAAGCTCCAAAGCTGCCTCCTCAGCTTGGCTGGTCTCTGATTTGTTCTTCACCTTTACTGTCACTGCATTACATCTGCCTCCAAAGATTTGCTACTGTCTTCACTTATGTCTCTCTTTGGTCTATCACTGTCTGCTCTTTCAAATACATTATTTTCCTCGGTAAATACACCTTTCCAGTCATCCTAGAAATATCTATGATTTATATACTTATGTACTGATAAAGTTTTCCTAGAGACTCTGACACAGCTTTCTAACAAATAAAGTGAATGATCTGACAATAAAGATTTGATCTCAAAAATTATCTCTGAAATAAAAGTTGGAGACTAGTTTTCACAGACTTGGATCCAAAGCACCTAACTTTATCAAACTGCCTTTATCAAGAGTTTATCAAACTGAGTAAAGATGGGCAACCAACCTCTCTGAAGTGGGAACAGAAATAAGGCTGGGAGAATGGAACTGAGTGCTGTGGGAAGAGAGCCATTATTCTGCACATCTGCAGTCAAGTGGTTTCCTTAAAATTTTCTCCTTATTCCTGGTGTTCTACCTCAGCTGTGAACTACTTTGCAGTTTAGTAGAGTCTTGTTTCTCCTGAGAGACACAGGATATCACAGGACTTGTCTTTTTAATGCAATATCAACATTTCCTCTTGGGAGAAGATACCATTTTCCCTCCCTCAAGTAAACAGCACCTGAAATCAGTTCTGATTAGTGTTCTCCCTATTTCATCCAGAATCAATTAGTGAAGGATATTGAAGCTGTTGAATTACCTGTCATCCAAAGCATCATGGTGTGTTTAGAAAAGCAAATGGACTATATTATAAGAATACTGTATATGAAAATAGAGCTACTTATTAATGTTTTGGTTTTTTTTTTCCTAGAGCATCCTAATACAAGCATTATCCTGGAAATAGACTGTACCAGTTATTTCTACTTGCAGTTTATGCTTTGATTTCCATCCCATCATCACTATCACCCCTTCAAAAAGCCACTAGAATACAGAATATTTTCACTGCAGCTTCAAGAGTATTTCGCTGCCGAAAATTATTTTGACCTTACTGGAGAAGAATTTTAAGATGTCTAGTCAGAAAACAGGAATTTTAAGATGTCAGTCTCTTTTTCAATCTGATTCTCTGCATAGCATCTATCCCTTCATGGAGGAAGGGCAATTGCATCAAGTTTTAAAAGTTGTCTGTTATGCAGTGAAACAAACAGCCAGTTTAAGGATAGACTTTTCTTATGGGCAAGGAGCAGGATACTGAGGCTACCTTTAAAACCTCATTTGCCTGGCTGCATGTAATTCTGTTTGAATGCTGTGCAGCCAAAATTTATGATAAGACAGGGCAGAAAAAAAAGGATAAATGGGTAGAGTAAATTTAACAGGAAGAAATTGAACACTTGGGAGAGGGTATGTACTTTGATTTTCTGTTTATCTGTCTCAAAAGATTAAAAATTAATATTTTTGATTTCTTGAAACAATTTATGAGACAGGTTTGTTATTCATTTATGTTACATTTAATGCCTGAATCTGGTTTTTATGTTTATGGAGCTGACTGCTGTTTGTTAACATACTCTGTAATCAATGCCCCCCCATTACTAAGTATTGCAATAAAAACCATTAACACAAATTACTACCCAGTGCTCATGTGTCTGTAGAGTGTGTAGAGGTTCATATGTACCTCTGTAGCAAGCCAGCACATTACTGACTGTGAGCAAAAAGTCGCACATTGGTATTTTCCATGATATAGCTACAACACCATATATGCCCATCTTAATTATTTTACAATAATTTTTCTGTGGGCCTGTGGCCATAAAATCAAACTACTCTTCTCTAATTCAAGAGGGATTGATAAGCCATCAGATTTTTAAGAACCATTTAGGCACAAGAACATGTAAAATAATACCTACCGGTATTTCAAAACCATGCAGAATCCTAGGTGTCACTGACTCTTCCGTGGAATTGATGCTTAAATTCCTGAAAATGGTAGTAGAATTCTGCCTACCTCAAATACCTAAATTCCTTTGAAAGTCTGGCCTAAATGTTTTTTTAAATTATATTGCATTATTGGTTAATGATTTATAGTGCTGGAAATAATCCAGATGCATACAAGTTTTTAATGACATGGATTTATTTTCTTTGCATCTGTGCATCACTAATTGAACTGAAGGATAAAGAGGTGCAGCAAGATACCGTCAGCAGAAACCATAGATTTTCCTAAAGTATTCTGTATGATTAATATATCTACAGTGTTTTATTACTTTCAGTATATTTAAGAAAATTAACCTTTAACATTCTAAATAAAAAAAATTGATTACTAATTATTTGATTTTTTTAAAACTCACATTTTGAGTAAAGGAAGAACTATAAATTAACAATGTAATATTAACTACAGCAATGACTTTTTTTCAGAGAGTTATTGTTACTCTGATTTATTGCAGCAATATTTTTTTCTTTTATGTTGGAAGTTGGACAATGGAGCCTCTAAATTTAAAAATCAATTACTTCCCAATGATGAATGAAAATTCCCAACAATCAGAGCACAAATGCCTATCGGGAATGTAATAATTGGAGTTTTCTACCTCACCCAGTACCTCCAAGCCTGTAGAAGATGTGGATATTTGGTTTCTTTTAGACTTTTCTCCTTATTAGAGATAAAAGATTAGGCCTTAAATATTATTGCCAAAGAATTCCTCATTACCCTTTTCTGATTGTTGCGATATTAGCACACATAATAAGCTGCTGAAAAATTCTGTACTAACGTTCTAGGGAATGCATAGAGCATATTTGATCATTTTCTACATCAGATTTAAGACTTTACAAGAAACAGACACCAGACATACAGATCAGTGCTCTGTATTTTAATACCTTGTTTTAGCTAAAAAATTTTTGGAGGAAGAGGGCAGATATTCAAAATTGTTTTATAGCAAATTTGACTCAGTAACTTTCAGATGTATTTTCCTAAAATTGTATTTAATTTTATGTACTCATCAAACACACTGTAAGCTTAGCAAGGTGTTTTTTTTTAATCTTTTGCACTCATTTTAATGAGAAAAGTAACACATATTTTCATGTGCATTTATGTGCTTATGTGGACTCCGTAGTGATTAATTAAATGTTAAAGGAAAAGTATATGATATACAGTATTTTCTTTCATGGCTTTAAAATCTTGGGCCTATCCCTGTTTAGGATACAGATCAAGTTTTATATTCCTTACCTATCAGGCAAACAGGATAGTCAGCTTCTCTGGCATATATGAATCCTTCTGGTTGTTTAAACTGGTGTTGGCACTGCTGCAGTGCAAAATGGTATTGTTATGTAAGGTATATCAATACTTGCAGATGACATTGTTAGTTTTCATTATTATTTTCGTATTTTCTTTGTAAATGTGTTTCAATTCTCATCAAGATTCCTGCAGTGCACTAAACAGTCATATGCTTTTTGTAAGAAATATTTAATATGATGTGTGCTTTGCTGCAAATGAAAAAAGCATCTAAAAACCAGAAATTTGAGTATTTTTTTCTCAGTTGAATACTTACCAGCAAAAAGTATTTTTCTATTAAATGAAGAAGCATAACACAAAAAAATGGAATTCAAGTTCTGTCAAACAGGACAAAAGAAACACAAGCTGTTTAAAACTCCAATGAATTGTAAAGAAAGATTTAAAAAAAATAATTACTACTTAGAAGTAGCTAATTATTCTGCAGAGATGTCTCCCTTTCTCATGAGTCTTCACTGATTTCTGAACTAATTTCTACTTTTCTCTCATGGAAATTTTAATCTGAGAAGGCTACTGCAAGGCAGTTTTTGTGTTGTGGGGGTTTGGTTTGGTTTGGTTTTAATTGGGGTTTTTTGCTGTTAGATATTTCACTGTTCATAGCAAATCATCTTCTGGATTTTTTGAAGCTCAAATGTAAAGTTCAGCATTCTGCTATTCTTGCAAACTATGCCCAAGATCTTGACTACAAAATCACATCAAGGACAGCATAATTGAAATGGTTCCATTTTTCTCTTTGCTCTTAAAAACCTCCAAGTTTTTCTGGTAAATTATTCCACATACAATGGCAGTGGCTGGCAATGGGGACTATGTGCATCAACTACTCTTGTTGACTGTGCCATTAGCATCTAATTTTATTTTGTGTTTGAGAAAGAACTCATCTTTTCTTTTCTGGGAATTCTTTATCTGGAGATAGAGATACTACCATGCTATTCTAACAGTACTGGCAACACTAACCAGTGCGTAAAACAATGCCATTATATATTAACTTATTTGACATAAAGCAACTGATACCTCTTGGTTTGAGACTGATTAAACTAATAAATCATCTGCCTACAGGTCTATGTTTAACACTCGCAGTTACACACCTCTAATTTTGGTGCTAGAACATTTCAAGCTGTGGTCTCAATATGCAGTGAACATTTCCCACATTAATAAGATCTTCAGTAATGAAAGGTTATTATAAAATGTGATCACAGTTGATGAGGCAGTGCTCCATGAGGAAAGAACACACATGTGAAAGCCAGTTTTGTCTTTAAATCGAAGTTGTTTTGTCAAATATGTGTTTTAAATATGTGTGTAAATATGTGTGTTTTGTTAAATATGTGTAAAAGAACACGTGGGCTTTCACTGGTGAGTAACCCTAACTGCTAGCACAATCATTGAGAACCAGTATTCCTGCTTATCTGTTTTTTATCTATCTCTTCTAGTGATATGTCAGCTACCATCTCTAAGCTGAAAGAGCAGGACAAATTCACTGGATTCAGGCCATTCCAGGCCTTTCATTCATGTAGTGCACATAAACCCTTTAAAGCAATAATTACTTGTATGCTTACATTCTCCATGTTGGTGAATAACTGATATGAATCCTGCATCACACATTTACCAGATAAAGTGTGATTACAAAAAGACACCTTGCCATACAATAATGACATAGGCCACTTTTTTTTTCCTGAAATCCATGTGAAATCATATGTTGTCCTGTTGAAATATAAGGTTATTAACAATTTGTTCACAATGTCATTTACATCCTGGCTTCTCTTCAAGCTCACTTGAATCACCTTCTGTTACAGATCCAGAGTATCTAGGTATTTAGTATTCCATAGACTTTTACTTCTGAATTGTACTGACACATACTCTTCTGTTGAGGCACTGCTAATTAAATCACAAGAATGTAAATAACCTTTTCAAGAAAAATTGAGAAAAGAAAAAGTGAAAGAAAATCCCACTTGTATCAATATTTTGTATTTTGATAGATGGTCTGTGTTTATATTTGATAATAATCTTTATTTGGTAGAGTTATTATATATTCAATTTATGTCAGTATACTTTATGGATAAAATTATTTCTCAACAGAAAAAAGCAAGAAATTCAATTTTCACAGGCTAAATGTCTTTCTGGGCTCATATTTATGCAACTCATATTTGTAGTAAAACTGAAAATCTTTCTGGGATAATATATTTTAACATTAAATTTTCTTCTCTTTCATGCCCAGCTGACAATGTTGCCTTTGGACCTATACCTCGAAGAGTAAGCTTGTTCTTCATAATCTTAACAATGAGGGAGTTAGGCAAATATTATATTAATTTTATCAATGTTTCCAAATCTAATATGAGTGTCTTTCTGGCTGCATGTAAAATGCAAGAACCATTTGGCTTCCTTTCATTCTGTAGTCCAGCAGGAAGCTGTTGCAAGTTATGATAGTATATAACCCCAGGAAGTACAGGCTAATTGCGAGATCTGGCTTTAAGGCCCTAGAATATTATTGTAGCTTTGCTCTTCTGAACTCCATTTTAGTGACGCATTTTTTAACATCCTTAGATTGATTGCACATGAAATAGAAAACAAGTTCAAAAGTTAGGTGTTCCATGTGATTTGAATAAATAAGCAGCTACTTGTTATTTTCAAAGGAACAGAAATTTTTGTAGCACAATACAAAGAGAGTTATGGAACATCTTGTACTTTAGGATAAGTCTAGGCAACATGTTCTGCTAGAAAAATGCCAGAATTACATTACTTTTGGAAACTTAAAACACAGGGCCTTCTTACACTATGAAAATCAAGATTTAATGGCAAATAGTTAATGTAATTTATGTCAGAGTGTGGACTATGGACCACCTTTGCTTGGGAGCTGCATTAAGTTCAGGTCTTTGTCCTGATGTCACATGAAGCTGAACGTGTGCATATATGTTAAGTGCCACAGGAAAGAGTGGGCATGGTTCTGGGAACCAATTTATGTTCTGCAGATACATCAATTGCAAAGCTCAGAGTTTCCTGGGTCCTAAATAAAAATTCAGTGACAATTCTACATTTTGTTCCTGTATCATTTTTTTATCCTCCTTTACTCCTCCATTCCTTTCATTACCTGCTTCATACAGAGAGGTCAAAGTAATTAATATCCTTATTTTTGACAGAATGGATTAGCTTATTCTTGCTCTAAAAGAAACTGACTCTGGACTCAGCTCATTTCAATACCTTCAGCGATTACAGCAGAGGTTGACAGTAAGCTGTATTTCATTCAGCTGTGGCTGATCTATTAAAAAATGAGACTATATGAATAAACCTAATCTTTCTCATGCCAATAATCTAGCATGTCTCTCTGCAACATACTACATTGTTAAAATTCATAAGCCCCATTTCACAAAGAAGTTCCCTAGTCTTTTTGTACCTCAGCACAGCAGGAATATGACTAGGAAAAACATCTAATACCATTACCTGTAACAGCCAATTTAGGTTCAATAGATATTAAAATTCCACCAAATATTTGTACTTTCTTAGCTTAACTTTCTGCTAAATTATTGTATTAAATTACAAGCCTACTAAAGATAAGAGGACATAGTTATTTAATTAACTAGGACTCTATGAAGATTTGAAGACCAGACAGCTACAATTTCTGAACTACAATGTTGGCTTTTATCTCTATGATTATTAAGTTCTAAAGTAAACATATGCAAATTGCAACACGTTCATGTTCGTTCATTCTGACTGACTCAAATAGAACTTACCCATATGAAAAAGCCTTACCTCTTATGAACTACACTCCTGTTCACAAGCAGGAATAGTAATTCTACCAAACATTGTGAATGTATTAATTTTGTACACTGTGAAAAGTAAAGATTTTTTATAGAATTTAAAAAAAAAAACCACATTAATTACATGTGCTATTTCTCAGGCTTTTTTCACTCCCCCTTCTAAAAATTATATCTCTTCTCTTAACTTGCTGTGGAAGAGGGCTGGATGTATTATATACCTTCTTCTGGAAATCTGAGCTATATCTTCTAAGATTCAGAATGAATGTGTAGATGTGTAGATTAATAAACATTTGATCAAAAATACATGAATCCAACCTGTCAGGGGAAAAAAAGATATATGTAAATAAATAAGTTGTTCAAACTTTCAGCTTTGCTGTTTAATAATTTCCATTCAGTGTCTTGTTTAAAGTGTAAGGATAAATTAAACAGAGGACATGAAAAATAAACTAACAGAAAACACAAAAATATTTTGCAATAGGCTTGCTTATATCACTCCAGGAAAAACTTTTTGAGTATTTGGAGGGAATTGTAAATTTAAAGCTTGCAATATACCAGAAATTTTCATAGGAAATAGGGAAGTTATGTCTAATGGTATATGAAAACATGTTTAAACAAAAGAAGTATTGTCCTAAATTGGATAACAATAATGTTTGCCAAGAAAAAGTTGACACAAAATTAGTTTTAAGAACACAGATATTCCTTTATTATTATATCTTTCAAGGTTATATACTCATAAGAAACAATTATCATATCATTACCCTTGTGCTATAAAACTAATTTTCTCTTTCAAAACTGATGTGAACATACTTAGTTGATTGAAAGGGATGGAGAAAATCCATGCATAATTCTCTTTAATGGATTGAGTCTAGAGAGAGTTTACCTTTCACAAAAAAAGTAATAAAGGTTGAAATAAAGGCACAAAAATTTCAAGTTTTGAGTGCAGATCCATGCTGTGACTAACAACATGCAATCATGTTGAAGAGATCTGCCATAGTTTAATTGAAAGCATTTCTTATATTTCAACTATTTCAGATAATTACATATGAAAAAAAACAACCCTAGTTTTGTTATATGCTATTTGCATACTGCTTTCTCATCTCTGCCCCAACTGACTGTCAAACTTCAATCCTTTGTTTTAATAGATAAAAGATTCAGAAAAAATTTGGTTTGAGAGGAGCCCTTTATGAGCATCTATTTCAGTAGGAATTAGGTACATCTCAGTAATTTTGAGAAAATCACAATTAAATGAGGTGAATGCATTAAAGAACTGTGAAGTTCTGGAGCAGGCTGAACAAACAGAAGGAATAATTTCATGATAACCAGCACAGCTCAGAGCAGTTTCTTGGTGCCTGCCTGGATCTAGATAAATATAATTCAGTTATTTGTTTAAAGAGTACCCAACAAATAGGATGACATGTTCTTGCAGTTTAAATAAGCAAATTTAATGTAGATCAAGATTTTTTCCTTGCCTCACCACCCTTACAAAAGTAATTCAGGAACATTTCAAAAGGGAATTATCAGAACACAATATTGTAAAAATTGCTCATTATTCAAATTCATTTTAGTATTTTTTAAGAGTCTCCTTTTTTTAGATTAATTTAAGTAATTTCAGTTGACCTGAGACTATTGTTCAAAAAATAAGCAACTCTTCAGAAACATCTTGCTCAGCTATCTGCCAGCTGCATCCTCTTGAGGTTTCAAGCAGATTCTTGTTTTCTGTCATTGTGAAGAAGGCGGAAATGGAAGGAAAAGAGATGACAGATTTACCATAATTTCTTGTGTATAATCGACCATTGTCAAAAAAACTCTTGCCCAAAAAAAAAAAAAAAAAAATTAGGGTAATCCAGTGCCTGCTGAAATCTCTGCTTCATTTACTTTTGTTGTCTTTTCTCAAGAGGCATTGCTGCTTTACTCACCACCACCTATAATGCAGAAGTGGTAGAAGCATGAGCATTAAATAAGTCTGCAACAAGAGAAACTGCAGTGTCAAGAGGCCACTGTAAAAGGTGACTACATAAGTAGCACTTCTAAGTATTTATGCACTGGCAAATAGGGTTCAATCCAAAATGATTCTTCTTAAATTCTATTACACTTATTCTTCCATTAGCATGATTTAGAGTTCTAGTTGGGGTTTTCAGTTGTTTTTTATCTTTGTTTTTGTTCTTGTTTTGGTTTTTTGGATTTTTTTTGTATTTCTTTTCTGTGTTTTAGTTTGGAGTTTTGTTTGTTTTGTTGGAGTAATTTTCAATATAAAATCTTTATCAACTGGAAATATTTAGTGGGAGAACACTAGGCTACACCTTTTATGTAAGTGCAGTCTAGTTCATCTCTCTTCTGAATGAGAGAGATGAAGAGCTGGTTGGTGTTAAATAGTCTGAAAAATGAAACACTTCAGACAGTTTCTGTAATTAGACAGTTTGTAATCAGACAGTTCTGTAATCAGATAGTTTGTTGTAATTAAAAACAGGAAACTGCAAGATAAATAAAGGAATTGTGGGATCAATAAAGCATTATTATTTTAATGAAAATCTCAGAAACCCATATCATAAAAGGCTAGCATATAAAGTGCAGGAAATCTGAACAAGTACAAGGTGTCTCTGATGGAACTCTTGAGTAATGATCTGAACAATCTGAACAAAAGTTAGGTGTTTTACTAAATCTGAGCTCTTTGTTTCTGAAAATAACAAACCAGATTTCTGGGAAATTGTCAAAATTAAGATCATAGAACCATAGAAATCTTAGGTTGGAAAGGACCTTAAATATAGTCTCTTTCAAACACCACTACCGTGGATAAGGTACCTTTCACTGGACCAGGCTGCTAATAATTCCTAAAGATGCTGCAAAAATATGTGAGGGATGTAAAATGATACAGGAATCAAAACTGAAAGAGAAGACAGGCAACAAAACCTGATATTAATGTAGAAAGAGGTAGCTCCAGTGACAGTGGATATCAAATACCAACTCATTTTATATGAGGTGTGTGGAGTTAATGCTTGTGAAGGGAAATAGAAGGTGGCTGAAGCCACCTTGAGTCACATTGTGCTCTCCTTGAAAAAAAAGGAGTCTAGCAGATCAGAGAGGCTCCTCCTAGTGTTGAACACAACAAATATCTTATTAAGATGATTACGGGCGGTGATAGAGAGCAGGACACGGACACAGAACACACCACACAATCCAGTGCAGTATTATGGCTGAGGGACTGTTTCTTGCACTTGGTTTCTCTTTGTGGATCTTGTGGTGCATCCTCTAGCACCCACAAAGTTTTCTATCCAGTCACTACATTTTTTTGCTTTACTTTTTCTACCCCTGTGACTTGGCCAGAAGAACTGAAAGTGTTATGTCAGAATTGACCTGCTAAAGAATATGAGGGATAGTATGAATATTTGTGTAATTCTTGAGATAGGTTTGTATTTGTCTGTCCTCCATTACAGTTCTGGCACAAACTGATTTATTGCATCAGCTCTATTCTTTGGGCATAATTTTTTAAGTCTTAAAGCTCCAATAATTATAAGAGATACCTATCTGGCAATATTAACAGGTTGTGACTTGAAAATGATTGCCAAAGTGTTTGCCTTTTGAGGGTCAATAATTTTTATGTGTATTGCAGAATACACTTGGGAACTTAGAGATTAATAAAAACTGTGAAGCATTTGCATTACTGATACTAATGACCTTCAGAAGAACTAACAGTATACTTATATTTTTACAGAAAGAAGTGTAACAATAAATGCATTCTGCAGAATGGGGTACATACTTAATATTTTTTCCCCAGGATTAGTACTTCCTTTTAATTTCTTTAAGAACAGTCGAAAGAGGTCAAAACTAACTTAATAACACCAGCAGGATTTTTAGTGAGAACTTTAAACATTGTGAAGCATCTAGCATCTTAAAAAACGCTAGTAGAAATACTGTTGTAATCAATACAGTTACTTCATAAGATCTCAATTTGTGGTTTAAAATACAAATGCACTTAATATTGAAATTAGCTCTCACATACCAGGCAGATCAAAGGTAGTCCACTGCCTTTGTGGGTGCGCTGGTGAGCAGAGAGCAATTCAAAAGAGAGAGCAGATGAGAAGCTAGGCAAAAAAGAAGCCTGTGAAAAAAAGGAATGCTGTGATAAGAGACTGAAGCTAAAAGGTAGGAGTGAAGGTAGACTAAGGTAGGAAATGGCAGGGAATAAGGGAATTAAGAGGAAGCATCAGTTTGCAGAAAGTGGAATCTTGAATGGGAGATTTGGGGTACATGATGTGAGATGGTCCAAAGCACTAATTATGAAGAATATACAAAGTAAAGCAGGCTGAGGAGGAGATGCTGATTTTGTATTGCGGGTTGTGTAGGTGTTCCAAAGCAGATTCTCTAGATGAGAGAGAACTTCCTAAGGAACATAATTTCTGGCAAGCCTTTGCAAAATCAAAAGGCAAAATCTTGGGAATGCCCTTAATGATGTGTCAGAGGAGAGATTAATAAACATAAAATGCATATTAATTACTCATTTGCTGTCTGCATTATTCATACCTGCATCATTTCATGAAACTGCCAACTTGGAATAATTCCTTTGAATCAAGATGTGTCATACACCAAGGCTCTGATCCGCTTTGACAGAGCAAGGTTTGATCTTATGCAATTTTGTAGAAAAGGATTTTGCTCTTGCTGCTCTGACAATATCTTAAGCTCTTTCCCCTTCATCATTCACAGAAACTGTTTTCTTGCACTTCCCGCTGGAAGCTGTCATATAAATATTTTTGAGTCACATCAAACATCTCCTAGATATGGCAGTAATATGTGTAAGAAAAGGTCTCTGAAGAACTTTTATTTCCTTGAGTGTATTGAGAGATTTATAAAGTTATATATCAGGTGTGTGGTTGAGTGAAAGATTGATTTCAGCAATGCTTGAAACAATATTCTTGCCCATTTTTAAATGACTGCCATAAATACAAAGAAATAAATATGCTAACCATTATCAAACATTTGTAAGAAAATACTCTAAAACTTTTAGAAGTGCAAAAAATTAGGTACACATTTGGACAAAATTCTTTCCTCTATTATATGGTGCAGATCCAATGGCTTCGCTGCTGTGTTATTAAAGTAGACCAGGCCATTTTTTCTTTTCAAAAAATGTTCTTTTAGGAGTAAGAATTTCACAGGTAATTTGGCAAATGTAAAAAAACAAAGCAAAAAAACATGTACTTTCTTCATAAGAATTTGTTACTAATGCATTATCTATAGCAGTAAACTGAGATTTCTCTTCTTTCTTATCCTGTAATTCACAGCACTCCATGAGTTTCTATTGAAGTGATAAGAAGTATGTATATTTCTACTTCTGATTATTTTCATATTATCAGAGTTTTATTGTTCCTTGGTATTTTATTTTTCTCTGTGGGTCCTCTATCATTTAATGGATTTATTTAACAATTGTTTAGTATGTTTGCAATTTTAAAGAATTAATTCCATAGGCAGAAGGGTGCATCATTGCCAAGTGAGAAACAGGTAAACTTTACTAAAGGGAGAAACACTGATCCTGCTGTTGCTAGAAGGAAAATTAGCACCAAATATTGAGACAGCAAAACTGATAAAAATAATTTTACATGACAGATTGCTGATTTTTGAAATAATTTCTAATAATGTATTTTTTGATTTGATAATAATCCGTACACTGTGGTTAAAAAGATCACTTAAATCTCCCTGTGGGGCAGCTTTTTGGAGCACCTTGGAGCAGCTGTGCAATGTTAAGTTATAAGGAAAAGTCCCTTGGCCTTTAAGTGCTGAACAGCTTTTCAGTTCGATTAATTTTCATTCCTAATCAATTCAGTTCACAAAGTTTTAAACATTTAATATTTAGCCATATATTTTGATGATAGAAAAATGAATTACTCAAGAATTTAAGAGTAATTATAAAAAGTTTATTTAGTTACTGTGCATGGCCATGAGAGTTCTGTGTTGAATTGGAAGTACAAGCAAAAAAGCTCCACCCTAACAACTCTTCTTACTTGGTGTAGAAATCTGCATTTTAAACATTGTCCTCTTCCTGTCATGGAGTTGTTCTCCACTCTTGACAGACCAGAGAAGCAAGGAATGACTTATTTAATTTTGCAAGTGCAGTCAATGTATAAGTAAATTCCTCTGAGGATGTGACACAGAACTCAATGAGGACAGCGAAAAAATCCCTTTTGTATCATAATTCTTCAGGTTTATCAATCTGATGCTGTGTGTATGTTTAAATAATGTGCAAAATTAAAAAAGAGATGGTACAGAGGAATTAGATTCTTTTTATAACAGAAAATACCAAATTGGCACTCACAGTTTCATATTCCCATGCAAAAACATGAGGCAGGTATGTTCTAATATTTTGATCATTATTACACAGGATGGAATGGAGGACAGAAAATTATTCATTGTGATTCCTCTTGATATCTTCTAGGTTCATCTTGAGTGGCATTGCTCTCTGCAGCCTTTAAGGCTTTTGACAAAGGCACAGGGCCATGCTGAGCTGTATCACTTTGAGATTACCCCAAACTCTGCTGTGGATTTAGCTCTTGTGTTATCTTCAATACTCGGCTGATCCTAGCTGTTATCCATTGGTGGCCACTTTGAGCCTCTTGACAATTTGCACGTCCACCACTTGTCTAAACCCTGCTGCAACACTTCTGCTATTTTTAAGCACACAGACATGCCCCCTCCTTCATACTCCAGGCAAACTTGAATATAGATTATGCTATGTATTTCCATTACAGATCTTTTATGAAAGCGTCAACTTGGAGAATGGAAGGTAAGGAAGAAAAATGAACCACTGCCAACAGCTGTCTCTCTGTTATTTATGCTTAATGTTGACATCACAAGTTAATGGAAAGAAGTTAATCAGTACTTTTACAGATGCTAGAAGAGCAGAATCACAGAATCACAGAGATTCTAGGTTGGAAGAGACCTTTAAGATCATCAAGTCCAACTCATGTTCTAACACCTCAACTAGACCATGGCACCAAGTGCCTCATCCAGTCTTTTTATAAACACATCGAGGGATGGTGACTCCACCACCTCCCTGGGCAGATGATTCCAGTATTTCACCACTCTTTCTGTAAAAAACTTCCTCCTTAATTCTAGTCTGTATCTCCCTTGGCACAGCTTGAGACTGTGTCCTCTTGTTCTGTCTGTTGTTACCTGGAGAAAGAGACCGACCCCCAGCTCACCACAGCCACCCTTCAGGAAGTTGAAGAGAGTGATAAGGTCTCCTCTAAGTCTCCTTTTCTCCAGGCTCCAACCACTCGTTTGAAATATCACTTTTTGTTTTGTTTTGCAATTGCCAGACTGAAACCCAAGGACTGCAATTTTCTCTTTATTGCAGTCTCCTTCCTCTCTTTACCACTAAGAAAATGAAAGGACTTTTTAAAACAATAAAATTTGCAAACTTGGTCTTCTCAAACAGAGCACAAGAGGATGTCAGGTCAAAGTGTCCAAGGAAAAAAGGAGTAAGTTAATGACATGGGATCTCTTTTTAAGACATTAG
This sequence comes from Zonotrichia leucophrys gambelii, assembly GCF_028769735.1. Classification (NCBI taxonomy): domain Eukaryota; kingdom Metazoa; phylum Chordata; class Aves; order Passeriformes; family Passerellidae; genus Zonotrichia; species Zonotrichia leucophrys. The sequence goes on from NC_088169.1 coordinate 77,967,774, forward strand.
ATGATTTAACCCAGACTGTATGTTTCACTATTAAAAATGGTTACTACATCTAATACGAGTATATAATGTTTGACAATCTCCAGGTGCTTTTAATAAGATTTGTTACTCATATTAAAACTAGAAATGGCCTTGTCTTCATCAGTATACTCCTAATTCAATTTAACTCCATACCTTTTTATGAGGGGAAAAATTTAGATATCAAAAATCAATTGGTCCCCAAACAGAAAAGAGATGATCCCTCGCTTTATTCCATACATGAGCTCAATAGATTCAAACATGAAGAAATCCTCCAGTTAATATTTAAAATTCATTTTGGATTATATGAACAGCAGATCGCATTGAATTTTGATGTCTATTGTGCTGGCACCCATGACATAAAGAGGGCATAAATTTTAGACTACAGAAATCTAAAGAATGTAAATTGAAATGCAAGCAATGTAAAATAGATATTAAAATAATAATTTTGGAGATCTCTATTTGGCTTTGGACTTCTGAAACTTTCAATTGTGATAATAAACTTATCATATACTGTAATATTTAGAGAGAAATCACATGAGAATCGTGATTTTATTTTTAAATTTAAATGCATGTTTTCACAAGGATTTTTAACAGCACTCTTTTGTGAGTACCAGTATCTCTAATGGGAATAAAATCACCTTAGAAAATGTACATAAAAAACCACTAGACCTGATTTTTAGTCACTAAAATGTTTGAATTGCATTAAAAAAATACAACCTGATATGATGAAGTGTCATTTATGTTTCCCCAAAGCTCTTGTAGACAGGAAAATTAATTTTCTTCCTGATATTTAAAAGAATATGTTTCTCTTCAGCAGTGTATATTATGGCAGATGCTATTATCTACTTCAGATAGAGCTGTGCATGAAATGCCATTGTTGAATTATAATGCTTGTAATGCAAAATTTTGCACACCTCATAAATTTCACAGTGCATTTAACCCAGGAAAAAAATTTATGTTTTGAAGATCTCAATAGTTTTATACAATTTTGACAGGTAGATTAATACTGCAATTTTGAATTGGCAGGTGTTCAATCTCTGAAATAATATCAAACCCTATCTGTGAAAACTTCAAAGTTGTGTAATTTTTTTACTACCACAAGTTTTAACTTCTTTCTCTTCCAATATTAAGAACCCAAAATCTGCTCTCAGGTAAAGGGTTAGTGCTTCAGAAAGGGGAACCTGGAATTTCTCATTTTAGGTCCTTGACAGTACAACACCTATTTTTCTCTTCCCATTGCTGGCCTTTCTCCAACATCCAATTATTTTTTGTTAGGAAATAACACTAGGTGAAATACATGTAATGGTATAAAAATTATTAATATTATATTTTATTTTTTCACAAAAGAAAATTAATTCCTTACTTATGCAAATAAGACCTACCTACTACCAGTAAAAGACCTGAGTTGCAATCTACAATATCTTGGAGTAATGTCAGGATGTGTAATTCCAAATATTTCAGCATTTTGAATTTTTTTCTTCCTAAACATATTGATTGTTACTGCAGACTTCTCTGAAGACTAGAATTTGAGTATTACTAATTTATGTATTTAATAGCATAAAAAAACACCATTTATGTCAAAATAGTCAAGAGATACAAGCAGATCACACAGGTAATCAGAATTTATCAGAACTGATCAGCAAAAGCCCAGTGCAAACAATATACAGCCCTAAAATCCTTCTCATGGCATGTCTGACAAATACTTTACAATAGCCGATATGTGGATGAAAAAATCAAGTTCTGTTTATTCAGAGCTTCCTACCACCTATTCAAAACCGGTTGAGACATTTACAGGGGAGACGTGCTGTGAAGCTCTGAAGAGGTTGGACATCTGCTGTTACTCATTCCAGCACCCCTGTGAGGAAATGGGAGACTGGAATTCTGCTCCCACCTCCCTTTTTTGACTTTATCATTGTGAAAGCCTGAAATATACAAAGAAGAATAGAGACGAACTTTACTTATGTATTCTTTCCAGTCACCAGTCAATTCTCAAAACCTTCTTGATAGGGAGGAAAGGAGTATAGAAAGAAGATTTTCTGATGAGTAAAGTCAAAAAAAGTGGACAATCTTCAAAGGTTGTTCTCATCTGTTTAAAATGCTGTCTTGACCAAATTTGTAGCTAACTTTGAAAGAGTGTGAACAGCTTGTATCCAACCCAACCCATCAAATTTTTTATTGGCCTGTAATGGGAAGGGTCAACTTTTATAACTTTTTAATGCAGCATAAAAAATTATCTAATGTTTTGTGCACTAAAGTATTTTGTTTCCAGCCAAATTGATTTTAAATTAAGACATAATTAACTGAAGAATAATGAAAAAAATTAATTCAAATAATAAAGCAATAACTGCCAATTAGCTGTAGAAAAATTAATCTAAGAGATGGCAGAGAGGCAGAGTCCTTTTGTGAATGGTTTATGAATAACATTTTGTAGCTCCTAAGATTTGGACAGCATTCCTGTAATTGCATGGTTTATCCTTATCCTGTATCATTTTCTTGCTGGGCATTCCCTCCCGAACCTGAGCATGTATAAGCCATTGGACTTTGTTTTATTGTCTTCCCCCACCATCCATGGATGGTGGTATCTTTCCTCTCCACTGTGTGCTCTTGTCCCTTCTTTTCTTTTTCTTTTCTGTATATATTTTCTTAAGCAATATTTTTATACTTTTAGATTGCTGTATCTCTTTAGATAATAACCAAAATGGCTGCATACCTCCTTTCCATTGCAACCAAATTGTTCTGAAATAAACCTGCGATATATAAATCTCCACCATTCGTTCAGCTTTGTTTTACTGTAATCCATCCCAAGGGATCTATTAACAAGAACCTCAGTTACCCACACCTTCAGAAGTGGGTCATAGCATCAGAATATTATCTTTTCTTATAAATCGCAGGGAATAAAAGAATGTTCTAATCTAGCATTCACACTCTATGTATTTGATGTGGCCCTTTTTATATTAGGTAGAGGGGAAAGAAAGTACTGAGATAAGAAATGAATTCACTGTGGGTTGAGCTGGACTACAGTAAACTCTGTAAACACAGTCATCCTTTAGATCAAAAGAGTGCAAAAGGTGAATTTTTTTAAAGGCTTATATAAATTTAAACCCTCAGATTTAAAACCAAAGAATATTTTTTTACTCAATTTAGATCTAATCTTTCCAAGTCTCATCTTCAGCTACTAATATTTTAAATTTCACTTCAAAAAACAGTTTTGTCATTTAGTTCTTGAAGTTTTATGGAAAAGAGCAGAAGAGCCTAGAGATGGTCAGAGGGTATCATTGCTGTTTTGGCCTAGATCTGCTTCACAAGGCTACCTACCCTTAATTTGTCTTCTGGATATGAATCCCTGTATCACTTTGCTCAGCTTGTTTCACAGATACCATCTATTGTTTCTTAATATTCTAGTTCTAAAATGTGTTGTTGAAGATGTAGATACATTTTCTTTTTTTTCCTTTGTTATTCATTGGTCACAAGAAGGTCATTGTCAGTTCATGAAAGGCTTTTTGCATCTGTATGCTTACCATAAACCAGTTTAAAACTCCACAGTCCTTATGTGACTTTCCAGGATAATATGTTTACTTGGGATTTTTAAAGTTTATTTTAAAATAAGCAGTGACGCATACAGGTAGTCAGCAATATAATCTTCCTATTGAGCAGTATCTTCATAACACATTTTAAATAGCATGAAGATTGTTGCCAAATAACAGTCCAGATTTGAGTCCTTGGCTAATATAGCACCTTTTTTATAATTTAGTTACTTTTCTTTTTTCCTTCTCCACAACACAGTTGGATTATAGACAACCTGACACAAAGAAATCACTTTTAAATAACAGTCTTAAAATGCAATTAACCTTGTGATTTTATAGTAGAACTCCTTATTGTAGTTGATACACAGAGCATTTATAGAGTGTGACTATATATTTTTGGCTGCTGTATTCTCAATAAGCACACTTTTTGGAAAGTGAACTCAGTATCTCTGTCCATGAGACACAAATAAATTAGTATGAACCTTGGACCATGTCTCACAGTTTTATTGAAAATATTATACAGGCAAATCATGCAACAAACTTTGCTGTAAATTTTTGGTGGTTTTTTTGAATATTTTGTCCCATTATCTTCACAGCATTTATCTCATGCTACTAACTTATTGAGATAAAAATATTCTAGAGTGGTATTACATCTTACATATAATAGCTTTCAACTAAAGTTACCTTGGCATTTATGAAAGAATCACATTCTTCAAAATTTTAATTTTTATGGCATCCATATTAAAACATAATTTTGACAATACAAACTCCACAGAATGAATCCCAAGCAAGAAGTTGTCTGGAGGTCAGTCAGACTGCTGACAAATACATATTAATAAGTAGGGAAGAAGATTTGTTCATGAGGAGTCTACAGCTGCAGCAAAACACCAGTGTTGATCGTAACTCCAACACTGGTTGCAATATAGCAAAGTAAAAGAAAGCTATGTCTTGTTGAAGAGTGTTCACTAGAAAAATGAATTTGTTCACTGTTTGGTAAAATATTCAAGGTTTGCTGTTTACTTGCTTCCAAAGGAAAAGATTGAGAGAAAATTTCAAATACTAGTGTCTTTATGAAAAAAAGCAAAACATCAACTCAGCACAATAAGTAGAACTGAAATGAAAAAAGAATCCTGACTGAATTTCTACTGTTTAACTAGCTTCCAAAGTGCTAGCTAAGTTCTGATTTTAGGATAGTGTCAGTAAATACAGTAAAAACATTGCTGATGCACATCTTTGAAGAAAAAAGTATCTTGGTTTAGAGATTTATTCAGAACAAGAATAGAAACAGCAGGTTTTCAGCATTGCTGTTCACTAGAATACCTCATATATAAGATCACTTTAGAGTATAAAGTGATCACTTTAGAGTCACAGAAGAAAATGCAACATTGTTGTAACTGTGACTCTGCCACATTTGGTACATTATTCCCCTTGGACATACATTTATTGTATTAAGTGTTTCTGCCATGAGCATAATTTTTACTTGTCTGTCAGAAATCTAACAATAGTCAAAAAGAAAGAAAAAGCATAAAGTTCCCAAAAGCCAATTTCCATGGAACCAAAATACTGTGTACTGAAACAAAACATTTTTTATAAGTAATTCACCCATGTGTCTGCACCTCTTCAAATTTTCCTGAAGATAAAGGACAAAGAGCCTTCCACAGCATAGGTAACAGTAAAGATGAACCACCTTTGGGCATGATCTTTAAATCACTGTATCCCTACAGCAACATAATTTCTTTATTTTTCTTAAATATTGCCTCAAAGTGAGAGCAGCTGAGGTAGATTTTTATGTGAAGTGGCAATCCTCTTCCGTTAGCAATCACATGGAGCTGCATGACTTGGTAGATGTTGAGCAGGCACCTACTGAATGGATCAGATTTAAGTCACATATTCCCAAGCATGGGAAGCTTGCCAGGCATCTGCGTGAGTACTTCCATTATTAACAACAAAGCAGAAACTGCACTTTTACTCTGTGTTTGCCTGGACATGTAATGTTTTGCACATGAACCATAACAGATTACAAATTTAAAGTTTTAAATACAATTTTAACTAAATGTTTTCAGAGCTTTATTAAATCTCTGACTTTTTTTTTTAACATGAAAGAAGAACAAATTGTTTCATTTCCCAGCCTGTTGTACCATATTTTTGATCTGACACATTCAGTTGTATCAGTAATATTATGTTCTGCCATGTCAATAGAGTAATGAAACATGACTGAATTAACCAGACACAGCAATGAAATAGGCCAAAAAATGTAGCAAAGTGGAGTTTTCTGAACAAAAGGAGGGAAAAAAAGGCTCAATACTTTTGTAAGTATAGTACAAATTCTTACCTGAGCATCGTTTAAAATGAATTTTAAAAATTTCTTCACTTTAAAAACATTTTAGATACTGGGCTCATGGGAATTTTGCATGCTTAACCTGGACTTGCAATGGTTATCACTATGCTACATCATGCTGAAGGCATGTTCTAATGTGACAATGTAGTTTTCAAAATCTTTTAGTACTTTGCTAGTACTAAGCAATACAATATTGCTCTGAATAAAGCATGCACATGCAGGCACATGTGTGTATACACAGAAATTCACACACACAAAAAAACTGCAGGATACAAAAAGCTAAAATGTATCCTAAGGTGAAGCCTACACTGCTCCTTACAAGTAGCATAGTTAATGCAGCAGAATTTTCTAGAGAAATTTTAGTCATATTCGCATAGTGTATTTTCATATTCGTAGCTTATTCTGCATCTGAGGAGTCATTTTATTTTACCAAAAGCAACATAAGTTTGCCATGAGTGTTCTCTCACACACTACAGTAATTTCCCACATGAGGAAGTGTTCCTAGTTCTAATTAGAACTTCTGTGCCTGAAGTGTTGTCTTGTCTAGAACAAAATACATGAAGATGGAAATCAACCGTGGTTGAACACTGTGGTTTAACCAGTATTGACTGTACAAATTACATGTATATATATCATTTTTAAAAGTACCCTGCCCTCAAACTGAGATACCCCAAATCCCTGTGCCACCATTTGTTGATATTTATTAGCTCAGACTTATCATTGTGCTGCCTTTTCTTCATCACCAGTAAAAGGTACAGGATGCTTATTTATGCTTAGGATATGAATACATTATGAATAACTGTCTTTCCATATCCCATACAGTAAGCATTCTCATGAAAGGATGACTCTTCCATTTGGTTGAGTATATCAACTAACTAAGGTTCTTGAACCCTATCCATAAAAGGCATATGGAACACTGAAACATCAAACTTCTGAAACAAGTGATTAAAAAGTTGTTTGTAATTCCTTATTGGTGGAAGGATGTTTAAAAGTATATAAATAAAAAATATGTATTTGACATAGCAGGGACAAATTAGAGACCAAATGCATGACTCCTCTGCATGTATTCAATGTATTTCTTATGAAATAATATGTTTAGAGTCTGTGTCTTTATTTTCATCTTGACAAGGCACCAGAACTACAGTATGTCCTGATGTGTGGTATGGTAACATTCAGGCTGGGAAAAATAAATTAATCTAAGTAATTTTTAAGGGCTGATATTGAGACTGATGTTTAATGTCTTTGTTGCTGGCCTGTAAAACGGGATGAAGTGCAATACCATATTCAGATGGTATCAAACTGAGAGAAGCTGGCAGAGATTTCATGAAGTTTAACAAAGAGGAGTGCAACATCCTGCAAATGCTGGGGACACACTGGCTAGCAACCTGTTTAACAAAAAGGGTTTGAGATGCCCCAGTGGCCAAGTGAAACCTTATTCAGGCATGAAGAATATAAGCTGTATGAGAAAGAATGTAGCCAAAAGGCCAGAGTTATTCTTCTTCACCTGGCACTAAGAATGCAGCATCCAAAGTATTATTCCCATTTTGGTCTCCCCAGCAGTCCAGGAATATTGGAATAAAGGAATTTGTGAAGGGCCACTGAGCTGTTTAAGGGTCTGGAACATGAGATATTCAAGGAAAAGAAAGGAAAGACTAAGGTACTTGGTTTTATCAATACGGAAAAGAGAAAATGAAAGTAAGCTGGTTTCAAACTTTCAGGAGCAAAGTGCAGAAAAGGTAGAGCCAGATTCTTCTCAGAGGTGCACCATAAAGATATTACTGCTATGTCAGTGAGCTACAACAGGCAAATTATTAATAGATTTTAGGAAAAAAAAATTAACAATGTGAGTAATCAAAGACCGCAGCAAATTGCAATGACAGGCCAGAGATATTCTGTACTTCACTGTGATTTAAATTTGAAACCAAATCTAGATTGGACGCTGTCCATGCTCTGAGTGGGAGGTTGATTCCTAGGAGTTACATTAGCAGGCTTCATTATTATAGACTTGTGTCTTAGATGTTCTCTTTCAAAGAAAATGCTGATTTTTAAAACCAATATTTTTTTGCTATTGCAGGGACTTAAACCATTGAACCCATGATAAAATTTGCTTTTTATTTTTAACGTTTTGCACAATGAGACATAAAGAACAAAAGAAACCTTTCTTGCCTTTGCTTGCTAGGTTGTTCTGTCTTTGTGGATATTCTATCAGCAGTTGCAAATCTCTGGCAATTATCCACTAAAATGAGCACGAAACATTATGGAAGACATTTGTTACAGAAATAGTTTTATTTTATTTTCTTATTTGTATGTTCATAGCAGGATAAAAGAATGAAGAGAGATGTGGTCTCATTGTCTCTTTTCCCAACTCAAACATTATTTTTCCAGGGGTCCTCTAATCTTATTACAACACCTTTGTACTTGACAGGATCTAAACCCAGACGCACTGAATAAATCTTCCTCATGTTCTTTCTCTAACCTCTGTTTTTTTTTTTTTTTGCCAGTGAAAAACTGTGAAAGTGAAAAATACACATGGAAATTTTATTCTTTAAAGTGGATTTTATCTGATGGGGGAAAAGTGCTAAGGACTCCACTTCTCTAAGTACATATAAATAGTAATTTTTTTTTTGTTTCTTTCCTCTTAATTTATCATTAGGCTAGAAAATGGTTTAGTGCATTGAAATCAGAAAAAGTGACATCCAAAAGTAGAATCAAACATCAATAGTTTTTTTGCTTGTATATTCATTTTTATTTGGAGAGTAATTCAATATAGTCTGTTTTCCATTTTCTTATCAAAGCTTGAAATATGAGTCCTAAATCCAGAATCTTTAGTGTTATGAAATGGCTATTCCATTGTTTTGTGGGTTTTTGGTTTGGTTGTTTTTTGTTTCATTTCCTTGATTTTGGGTTTGGGTTTGGATCATAGAATGGGTTGAACTGGAAGGGACATTGAGGATCACCCAGTTCCACCCACCCTGCAATGGGCAGGGACACCTTTCCCTAGGCCAGGTTGCTCAAAGCCCCACCCAGCCTTGCCAAAATTTCATGCAGGATACAGGGGTGGTACAGACACATACCAGGAATTTATGCTTAAGAAGATGGTGAAGAGCAGTTCACCCTCCTGTGTTTTCAGGAAAAGAGGAATGCATGCTGTGAACTTAAGTGGGAAATCGAGACCCAAGTGAAAGCACAGGGTAGTGGCCTCTGATATGCTCTGGCCTTAGTACTGTTGGTTATAGGCTGTTGTTATGAATCACAGTCAGCACACAGATGGGCCACCTGCAAGTTCCTCTTTAATCATGGAATTCTGGGTGCTCTGTGACCTGTTTGTGTGGTTTCTCAGACTATCAGCATTGCACGAACTGACCACAGTCTGGGAATAAATCTTTTATTTTCTATTTCTCCTGCTAGAATTGTCTCTCTTGCTGCTTGATGAAATTGTGAATTTCTGCAACTGGAAAAAAGCAACAGGAGGCTAACTACCCTTCCTGTCTATTAACAAAAAAAGTGGGAGAATATCATTTACTTCATAATTCACACAACTTTTCAAAGCCTTTTCAGAATTTAAGCAGGGCTTAACAGTAAAGTTCCTTCCTCTTGTAAAATTCTCACATTGATCATTACTTTCTGCCTACACAAATTTCCTATTCACTTTCAAATGTATGAGTCACTGTTGAGCTGAGTATGTATTTCATTTTGAGTGCTGGTATTCCATCAAAATGTTACCAACAGAACTGCATCCTTCACTTTCTGCCGTATATTTTCTCTACACTGTTGTTGTGCCCTGGTGAGCAATGTGTAGAATGGTGCAGGACGGAGCGTAGCTTATACTTTATTGAGCAGTGCTTGCATTTCACTCCAGAAATGTAAGTTTTTGATCAATGCAAACAAGAAGTTCTGAAACCTGAAAGCATCTAAAACTAGCTAATTGTTTTAGAGGGACAGGAACATAACTTAAATTAAATTTGGTATATGTCAGGACATTTGGTATATGTTTAAATTTGGTATATGTCAGGACCCAGGACATCCCTTTGGCTGTCCTGAGCAGCCAAGACCCCTGCCAGGGGTCTCAGAGACTCTGGCACAGAGCCCAAAATGCCTGTGGTTTTGATTATGACCCATGGAGCAAGTTACCAACCATAGATTAAGATCTGCAAGCCACGACAAATTAAGTAGGATGATAGTGAATTTATCACAAGGTGAAAAAGTAGATTTTGGGATTTTTAGAATTTTTTCAGAAAGATGGAAGGATCTGGGTGTGTCCTGCCTTTTTCCTTTTTCTTCTTGCCCTCCATCTTCTGCTGTGATGCTGGCACTTTTAGATTTGTTTAGAGTTGAAGCTCACTGTCTATCATAGGTGATAGGTATTGGAAAGTAATTGTACACGTAGTTTTTATTATAAAGACATAACACCACCCCGGGGGCAGGCAGAGTGCCTCTGACTGTCTTGCTGTGAGGACCTCGGCAGGACAGGAGAAAGAATTTTATAGATAAGATACAATAAACAACCTTGAAGAAATGAAGAGCCCTGACTCTTTCTTCAAGCACTGGGCTGGGAGAAGAGACTTTCTAACTTTTCAAGGGGTCACTCTGACCAGCTAGAGATCCTGACATAAGTATACAAATTGCAGAAGGGTATAAGAGGAGCATGTATGGTGAGTTTGTCACTGAACTTTAATTAAAAACTGTTCTGGTAACTCATATGAAAGTGTTTATGACACAAATGGCTGAGTAGATACAAAATCTACAGAGATTGTTACTAGGCCTTTCATCTTTATAGATATTGGGAATTCAAAAATATGCCTATTAGAAAAAAACAGTCCTCAGTGCTTTGTATTTTGTTGCAATTCTTTGCTACAGAAAACAGAAAGTGTTGCACATGATATGACTCAGAATATTTGTATGAAAAGAAAATCTACAAAGTGGATACGAAACAGTGTTTTAATTTTAAATAGAGTTGATTCTGATCTTCATAGACTTTTTTTCATCTTTTATGATGGACATGTAACTGTGTCAAAACCAGTCAACCAAAAAACCTCTCAAAATAGAAACAAAAAACAATAATAATGAAAAACAATAGTAATTTTAAAGTTTAAGAGGTTTAGAGCTGCATACAGAGATTCCTTTCTGAGCCTTCATATCAGTATCTTAGTAAGCCACAAAGTAATAGAGAATCAAAAGCCTACATACTCCTAAGCTGCTGCCATCTCTATCAGGGCATCCTACACTTCATTCTCTTGATGTGTTGTAGACACTAATGCAGTCATCTGTCATCTGTGATGCATCAAGCACCTGAAATTAAGTGCAGAGCTGCTGACACAGAGTAGCAATAGGAGGAATGTAGCATCCAGTGACCTCCCTTTGAGGCTCAGGTTGAATCATACGGAAGTCCAGTTGCTTGACCTGCCAAGCCATTAATGGCTGAAAGATCATCAGCTGGGAAACTGCAGCTCGCGCTCCTGCTTACCGCTGGCAGGCAATGTCGATTACTGTGGAACTCATGGGCTGCAGCAGGTCAAGTGTAAATGTGAAAGGGAGCAAGAGGACACGAAAGCACATGGCACTTCACCTCCACAGAGATGGGGATGTGACCAACAACCAGGCTGTACTCCTGACATCATTATGATGCATTTTTTTTTAATAAAAGAAGACTTCAGAAATTTGATACCTGAAGATTTCATTATGTCTGCTTTTGGTTTTGGCTTTTCTGTTCCTTTCCAGCTGATAATAGATAAGCAACCAGCTTTTCTGTATATGTTTTTTGTCTTGTAGAAGCTTATGAAAAGAAGCAGCTACATTACTTTTTTACTTAAGGATTTAATTAAAAAGGATGGTATCTATAGTTTTGTACATTTTCTTTTGCTAGTGACCATGTGTTCTTAACACACTTGAATGCTTTTGTTCACAATGATCCATACTGATTTTGTGAGGTAGTGGGTGATGTGAATTCTATTAATATACAATAGACACTTTTTAAATCTCTTTAAAGGAGATATGCAAACTTTATTTTTGTCTTGAAAGGCTTGTTTTATTTTTTTCATAGAAGTACAAAATAAGTCATTCAAGCAGAAAAGATGAATCTGTCCTTTTGTGTCTGAAAGAAGCAAAAGATAATTAAGATGAGCATTTAAACTATATATACTTTCAGGATTCTATTTATATATATATATATATATATAATCTGTTCTAAATAGTTTTGGAACTCAATTGTCTCTGCTTTCCACTGTTTTCTTTGTCATGAAAAAAGGTAATACAGGGAACTGTTTAATGCACTCTACCTCTCTCCCACCCTACCTTGTATGTTATTGAGATTTTGTACACAAGACAGTAAAAAGACAAGTAGTCAGGCGCTGATGTTGATGAATGACAGTGACTTAAGAGCTGGTTCCACCTCCTCACACATTTTAACAGAGCATTTACTCACATAAGCAATGGCTTTGGTATCAGAAAGAAGGTGGACTCTGGCAGAGTCATCACTGCTTTCAAAATACAAAGTTCACTCTTTCTGAAAAGCAAAATCTCACTCGTTGACTTAATTAACATTGCAAAAACAGCTTCATTTAAATCATTCATTGAAAAAAATCTGAAAGGTAGAGGATCAGAAAGGATTGTCTGATGAGTGGCACTAATGTCAGAATTTTTCTTGTTTGGGAGTGTTCCTATTTAACACTCCCTGGGAGCCACATGTGACATTCCCTTATGAGCTCCAACATCTAGAAAAAAATATAAATACCCCAATTGCCATAATAGTCATGGGAAGAAAAAGGTAAAATTAACCAGAGTAGTTAATATACAAGATAAATAATTTTTAAAAAGTTTACTCTCTCTTTTAAGATATTGAGTAGTACTTGCCTTCTCTTATCCTCAGTCCTCATGAACATTTAAGAGTAAAATAACGTGGGGGTGATGAGCTGTAATGGCATACACAAGAAAGTGCACAATTTCATTTTACTCCATTTAACTCCATGTGTCACAATGGGTCAAACTCATCCCCTATCTGACATTAACTATGTAGCAAGGGGATTGAACACAGAAAACAGGCTCTTGTGAAGATACTCATTCCTTTCTTAGTGACTTTTAAAAATCTGTACCATGCCGATAATCTACATTTATCCTAAGTACTGAGGGGCTCAGAATGGACAGCTTGCTCTAAATCAAAAACTCTGTAGGTTGTTCCAAAGACTATTCTTCTCTTTTCTTTATTTTCCCCACCCTAAATTACATCAACATGTATTCAAAAAGTTTGGATGTTTAAATTTTTTAAAAGTGGTAGATAGATGTTACTAGCAAGTTGACAAATTGATTCATTCAGATGACACAACAGTGATACTATTTTCCCACTAGCACAAAAAAAAAAAAAAAAAAAAAAAGGTGGTAATATTTTAATGCTTGACCCACCTACCTGCATTAAGAATCAGTCACCTCTAGCAATCAGTACTGAGAAATGGACACATCTGATAGAATGAAATCACCTTTTGGAGCTGACTGTATCTCCCTTATCTATATAGGACAATAATCAAAATCTAGGTGTGTTCAGTCTGATATATCAATTCAGATAAAATTTTCAATTCATTGCAAACTACACAAGGAGCATATATATTTACTTATGTTATTTAAAATTACCTGTTATGTCAAGATCTTTCACTACCTCTTCTTCCACTATCCCCAGATTAATTGCATACGGATAATAAAAACCATGGTTTATACAGAATAAGGGAGTTCAGAACTTCTATTAAAAATATGGGGTTTTGTTTCTCTTTTCATATTTAGCCATTAAATGTTTTTTGTTTTGGTTTGGTTTTTGGTTTGGTTTTGGGTTTTTGTTGTTTGGTTGTGGTTTTTTTTTTTTTCATTTTTGGTGTTATTGTGGGGTTTTATTGTGCCGGTATAGTTCCTCTAAAAGCTGTTGGAATTAATATTTTTTTTTCCCTTTGGCTGTTTTTCTCAGTTTCGTGTTGTTTTCCTTCTTGTAACATCCTTGCTTTCTTTTCCCTGGCACCCTTGGCTTCCCTCCTCCAGGGTTACCATAGAAATATACAACCACAAATCTGAGCAGAGAAATTCAGGCTGAAGTAATAAACTGAAATGTCAGGAAGAACTACTTTGCATAAGTCACAAACCAAATTGTACATTTAGATAATTATCAATTATGTGATATTTTTACAGAATTTGGGTATGCCTATGGAGATTGCTTTTAGTGTTTTGCTTTTAGCTTGTACTCCACTATTTGCATTAATAGCATTGGCAATTAATACACTGATTTGAAGTGTATGGGCTTGGCAAGCCCTTTATCTTCTGCCTATGGTATTAATTTAAACAGATATGAAAATAAAACCTGGCACTTTCCAAAACAAGACTGCAAAAAAAGCTAAATATATTATGCACAGTACGTATGTATATACATGCATATATATATATATGTACAATGTGCATATGCATATGTATATGTATATGTATGCACGCACACATGCACACACATATGAGTGTGACAAACATCAAACAAAAAAGCCCAAATGGAAAACTAAAAAAAGCCAACCACCAGCAATGTATTTCTTTTTAAAAAGTACTGTTTTCTGGTAGATATGGGGTCATTATGAAGATAATTCTATCATTAGATACATAGATGGTTAAAATGGTAATGGCCAGCTTGTACTGGAAAAGCCATGTAAAAATCTGACCTGGTTCTTCATGTGCTGCATAGTGAACCAACCTCAATTTATGGAAAATGTATTTCACATGCAATAGTACTTCAATGTCAATCTGAAGTGGCAATTTTCACCCCTGTAGTCATTGATTGTTCAATTTGAGAGTTCATTCTTCACTTGTTATGGTATCTTGCTGGTCACCAATTGTTTTACTTCTAGATTAGCTGTTTGGAACCACTGAAATAATGGAATTATTTATATGGCACTTCATATAACACTGAATAAAATATCATTATTTTGTTACTAAGACATATGTATAAATTAATTCTAGACAGAAAAATCAGAAAAATTTTTCTGTCTTTTGTTTTTCTCTCTGATTCAAAATTTTTAATCGAAAAATTCATGTAATTATTTATACAGGAAAGAAAATACAGTCCTAGGAAAAGCTTAACTAAAAATTAATTTTGAATGCTTTTACTTCAAAAATCTGGAACTTGAAAATTTTATTAAAAAAGGTTGAATGCACTAGAAACAACATCTTGTCTTTTTTGGAGTTCAATAAAAATATAAACGTATCCTTTCTTACAATTATTTTGGTAAAAACTTTTGAGTTAATAGTTTCATATTTTAATATAAAGAATCTTAGAAGAAGAAGAAAAAATGGAAGGCGTTGCATTTCAAAACTGAAACTGGAACAAAATTTGGATTAATTTTGCCCTTCCAAGCTGATACAAAAATAACTACATATGGAATTGGAATAAAGAAAAACTCTTCAAATTTTAAATACAAAGATAAACTTAAATTATTTTTGCATAATTTGTTTAACTTCTTAGCATTAATTTCTCAAAACTTTGTAAAATTCAAAACAAAATGCTGGTTTCACTCAAAGATGTCCAAAAATGTCAATAAGAATTTGAAATTTAATTATTTAAATATTTCAAAATTTAAAAAAAATACCTTTACTTAAGAGACTGATGATCTCTAACACTAATTCTGGAAAAAAATCAGTATTAACGACTTCAATGAAACATCAAAAACCAGAGACTTTTTAATGTCATCCAATAATTTTGAATGCTTCATTTCAGTTTTCAGGGTGCCTCAAATTTGAATGTCTCAAAATAAGAAGTCAAAGTGCAAAAAGGGCTACAGATCTTTGGTGGTTCAGATGATATATCATAATTTGTCAGAATTACATTATTTGCTCACAAAATCACTGGGAGAAGTAGGAAAGGGTGTCCATGAATTCACTGAGTAAAACCCTGTCTTCCTCTGACAGTATCACATGAAGGATCAGTCTTTTAAGTGGCTAAGCTGTTTCTTACAGAGGTTTAATACACATTTTCTGCAAATATCTTTCAGAAATTATTCCAAAGTTTGGCTGTACTTAATGCTAGGTCTTACTTTAATGGTTAAACTAAGGGCTGTGGTAGCTTCATCTTAGCAGACAAAATCAGACAGATAAAACTGTTAAAGTACTAAGTGTTTGTCTCTTCTGCTGTCCTTTAATGCAGGGATGCCTGATACCACAAGTCATCACTTGCTGCCTTATCACAGCATTCAGTCCTGTATATTAAGCTAAATGAAAACTAGATGTCTGATTTTAATCTTCTGCCACAAGCCTGTCGGAGTCCTAAGTATCTTTTGCAGTATTATAAGCCTATTGCTTTTTTTGCCCTATCTTCAGTGAGCACAGGGAGCCATTTATTTATTTCTGTTATGCCACTTTTTCTGATGTATTTATAGGCTAAGAAGGATGCAGAGTTTTAAACAGTAAATTTGTCTGACTTCTCTCAAGGAACTGTGTCAATACATAACAATAAACTGGGAAGAAGAAAATGTGGGATTAAGTCAAGCCATAGGGCCAGAGGGCCTTCCAGAAATGGTGGGTGTGGAGTGCTCTGTCAGTGATGAAGGGGAGATTTCATGTCTCATGTTCTTTGTGGAGTTGACTGTAAGGCAGATGAGACAGGTAAATGACTTTATATTTTCTATGAAAATCTGTGCGTTAGGCAATTTTGGTGTTTTCCTCGAACAACTATCATGAGCCATTTTAATTGAATCATGCAATTGCAGAACATGCTGAGTTATAAGGCACCCATCAGGATCATGAACTCAGTTCCTGACCCTGCACAGGACACCCCAAGAGTCACACCATGTGCCTGAGAGTGTTGTCCAAATGCTTCTTGACCTCTGTCAGGCTGGTGCTGTGGCCACTTCCCGGGGGAGCCTGTTCCAGTGCCCAACCATCCTCTGGGTGAAGAACCTTTTCCTGACATCCAATCTCAACCTCCCCTGACTCAGCTTCGTGTTGTTTCTTTGAGTCCTGTCACTGGTCTGAGTGAAGAGATCTTTACCTGCCCTTCTGCTTCACGTCCTGAGGTTGTTGAAGACCACAATGAGGTCTCCCCTCAGTCTCCTCTTCTTCAGGCTGAACACACCAAATGAGCTCAGTCGTTCCTTATACAGCTTTCCCTCCAGACCCTTCAGTATCCTCATGGCCCTCCTTTGAACACTCTGTAATTGCTTAATGTCAAAAATGACAGATTGTGTGATTTGATTTAGGGATACAGCTCTCCTTGAATGAGTCATCCTGGTGCCAGATGTTTGAATGCTCTGGAGATTCAGAGATCTCTTTACTGAGTGCTTACGTTTTACCCATCAAGGATACAAGAGATGCTGGAATATTTCTCTAAAGCACAGAAGAGTGCACTAAAAGAAGCTAGAGAGAAATAAGACAGAATAAGTGATGCAGCAGCATTTATTTAGCCATCATTCCACAGCTATGTTCATTTAGCCATCATTCCTTAAAAATTGAACTGCTGAGACAAAAAAACAACAATAAAACAAAAAAGAGAAAAAAACCAAACAAACAAAAAAAAAAACTGCAACAAACTATGTCAATATATCAGACAACTGAGTTAGTAAAGGTAAGTTGGTATGAACGTCCATGTCATTGACCTGCCCTACAACTTCCCACCAGCACAGCTCCAGTACAAGACCATACCATGGGAGGATCTCTTTTATCATTAAATATAGCTTTTTTTGCCTCATTTTAATTTCACTATATAGCCCTTGTCTAATTGCTAATGAGTACATACAGTTTACTCAGCTATCTCAATTTTCTACAGTATTAAGGAAAAGTTTGTTTCAAGAGCATGCAAGTTATTGAAAGGTATTCACCTGAGAATATTGGCCTGAGTGATGTGTTGTTTACTTGTATTTCACAGGAGGCCTGTGCAAGCAGAAGTAATGAGTGGGCAGTGTCTGGGGATTCTTAAATTCAGGAAAATCTGTCCTGTTTTGGAAACTGCACTGATATCAGTCATAAATACATACTTTCTTCCTTTTTACTTATTGCTGTAAAGTAGGGATAGAAGTAAACTTACTGTATTTTGCTCACCTTCTACCTCATTCGCCGTGCAGCCTGTGAGTATGGTTTTTAGTGATACAAAGCCTCATCGTAAATATGTGGAAGATATTTTTTGTGTCTTTTCTGTCTGTAAGATGTGTGTGACTGCAGGGAATAGTGGAAATTCAGAGCCTCAATCACAGGCAGATAAGTGGAAGATGTGGGAGTCCAGCCTTCCAGAGAGGTGAAGGTTACAAACCCATCGCAATCAATCATCTGCAAAGGCAAGTACTAAGATCATTGATATTAAAAGTCATCTTACAATTGCTTCCCTGTACTAAAGAGGTGATGACATGGCTTTCCCACCACCAACTCCTTTGAAAGGATATTTGTTTAAGCTGGGGGCTGAAGTGGAAGAAAGGTTCTGAGGATTTCAGAAAGACACCGTCCCAGCTCATCATAACTACGTGCCTTCTACAGGTGATGGGAGACGGACTGGACCAGGACAGCCCACATCAGTCACTGTGGACATGTTGTCAAGACTGTAAGTGAACTCTCAGGATGATGAGGAGCACTTGGCTCAGAATAAGTGATGGAGCAGGAAGTGAAAATCTGCTGGACAAGACACTAGAAGCTGCTGAACATAACAAGTACCTGTGTAGGAAGCAAGCAAAAGTCAGAGTTATGACAGGTGCCTGAATCTCACAGGTGGTTAAGTGGGAGGATGTGAAAAAATGCCAAACTTTGCAGATAATTGGAGGGGTGTATTGGGAACATTTGTGGGAGTACAGAATTGTAAGGCAAACAGCTCTCAGGTAACTGTCAGCACTACCATATAATGCCAAGTTTGCTGAGCAAGTGGGATGAGAAATAATGTATTTGTTATCACAATTTTTACTAACTGAGAAAAAAAATGCATTCAGATGTTTACCTGAGGGAAAACAGGAGGTGGAAGTTAGATAGAAGAGTGTTGGAAAGGAAGGCCAAGAAGGGGAAATAGACCCTTAGGAGTGGAAATACTGTGAAGATGGTGTATGAGGGCCCTACCATGAGACCTGTTCTAGCTGGAGCAGGATGCAAAACCAAACCCTCTAGTCCGACCCTGAAGCAGGTTCACCCTGTGTCTGAGTCATAAGTCAGTGGGTTTGGGACAAGTGTAGGGCAGGTTATCTACCTCTCCAGTAAGGGAACACAAAGATAGGTGGATTAAGCACCCCAGTATTGCTGTGTCAGTGTGTTCCAGGCCCCACAGCTTCCACAGCCATTCACCTTTCCAAAATGGGAGTGGGGTTTGAAGCCCCAAACTGCCCATCCGATCAGCATTTTACTACTGCACAAGAACATAACTTTGTTATCAAAATGCTTAGGCAGAGCCACAGACTGAGAATCAACCCTGAGCAGTCCTATCCCATTCCCATCCCATTAGCTACTCACACGACCCCTAACACTAGAGCCATATCCCATATCACCGGCGGGTGGTCTCATGTTAGGTACAAGGGGATTCACCCCCATCCACACTCAGGAATTGCTTATGATGCTGTATGGTAGGTTATTCATTAATCCGGAAGCAATCCTGGAATTATTGATAATGCTGTATGATAGGTTATTCATTAATCCAGAAGCAATCCTGGTGGATCCTTCTGTTTGAAGTTTGGTAAGCAGGGCAAACAATAAAGAGAGATAGGGATAAGGGAATTGACAAGCTAAGCATGATCAGAGCTAATAATGTCAAACTGACCCTAAGAGCCGTGCCAATGTCAAACTGACCCTAAGAGCCGTGCCAAGCCATGGGAACCAAGCCAAGTACACTGGGAATTGACCATATTAGGATAGGAGTTCAAAAGTTTAAAGAGGAAGAACCCTTGCCCGCGATGAAGGACCGGAAGGACCACCAAGAATAATCCTCAAAATAGATGTCTCCACCCACGCTCCGCCCACACCACGCCTCTTATGAATATGATGCAACCCTGCACCCAAGACTGTATAAAAGCTTGCTTCTGTCATGAGATAGCCAGAAATCCCTTTGTGATTTCTCCGACGCGTCGTAATAAAATACCTCCTGTCTATGTTGACTTACTTGAGTCTCTTAGGCAGTTATTCTCGCCTTTTGGGGCAAAATTCGGCATCAGGTTTTTTGCTCATGTTACTTCAAAACCTGTTATCCTTTCATTTCAAAGCACCAGCATCAAACACCTTTTGTAAGCATCTGCTATTAGATCTCAGTTTGCTCTTTGGTCTGTGCCTTTCATTAACCTGCATCATTCACTGGGATAGCAATGAGATGCTATGGGAACCCTCTCTAAATGACAGTTTTTGTCCTCAGAGTTCTTTTAAGTGAAGCTCTTCAATTTGCTCTTGTGCCCTGTATTCTCAGCCCACTTGCATGGTACCAGCTTATCAGCTCTGTCTCTGCTCTAGCATAAACCAGGTTCATCATCACTTGGAGCAGCCTTTTCAGGAGTCTGTAAAAAGCCTATGAAAGATAATAATTTATTAAAATGGGTCCCTGTAAAAAATCCCAAACACCAACCAACTAGATCACAAAAAAACCCAAAAAACAACAACAGTAACAACAACAAAATTCTCCTCCCTCCCCCAAAAAAAATCGACCAAACAAAAAAACCCATGAAAAACTTCACAGAGATGAAGAGGTAAAAACACAAATGGCCAACATACATAATATTATTTCTCTTGGGCTTTAAGGTGTACATGCAAGTTTATTAAAAAACACTAAATCTGGAATTTTATTTTTCAAGGAAATAGGATGGAAAGCAAAGCTATGTTTGAATTTGTCTCATTATAATGATCACTGAAAATTCCCTGGTGAATTTCATAGATTGCCATTTTACCAGCTTCAGAGGCACCCTAGGCTCCCACAAATCCTAAACTGGTCACCTCTACCCATTTTTTTCAGCAGATATGTCAGTATCTGTCTTCCAATAGAGTTTTTGCTATATAGTCCATTAAGATTCAGTAGCAGAATTACAATTATTACTTGTTTCTGTATAAGCAAGTCAGACTCGAGAGCAATTAAAATTGTAATAGTCTGTATAAAAAAACTATAGCACACTCTTCAAGGTAACAGATTATATACACTGTTCATAAAAATAGTATGTTCTTGGTAGACTCCACACTGAAATTCAACCAAGAAAATCCAATCTCATTTCCTCAGAAAAAGACAGCTCACCTCAGATGGATTTTATCTGTTAAGAAAGATGAAAGATTCACACAGCAAAGAAAATTATACTGTGATAAGGGGAAGAATGAGTTAAACTATTATCCATGCAGGCACTTGGAGAAACCTTTCAGAACTACTGCAGTTTTAGTACAGTCCTGTTAGACCACCCTGCTGCTCGCTCATCTGGACGCTCCGTTGGCTGCTGCATTTGCCTCTTACTACTCTGCACAGGTGTTCCTGTGATTCCTTTGGTCTGGGAGTTTCTCTGGCATATTCACAGCACATATGCTTTTGCTATTTTGCCACAGAAATACGATGATGTGAACCAGGTGGCCTCATCCCACAGAATAGGTACTGATGCCTGTCTCACCCCTCCATCGTTTAACTGCATCCTGTGTTGTGGATACACCTTGTGAGGATGAAAAGTGAATAAATAGAGAGGGCTGCCAATGAGTTTTAGGTACCTTTTTCTGTTTTTTTTTTAATGAGCTAATGAGACACATAGATCTATAAAAAATCTAACATTTTGTAACTCAAGATACACATTTTCCCTATCTCAGTGTATGCAGGGTGTTGCAAGGACTGTAATTTGAAGTTTCTAAGGCTGTCATTTCTCCAGCAAGCAATTGCTGTGGCTCAAGTTTCTGTCTTTCTCAGTTATGTCTTTTAATCTTTTCATTTCTTTAGCAATGGTTATGCAGGGTTCTATGATGCTAAAAGTGTATTTTCCCCTCTTACTCTGGTCCTTCCTATAGAGGTCTGTGAATTTTAAGCTTTGTAGTAGCAATACAAGAAAGTTCTTTGCTCTCCTTATTGGGAACATTTCACTCATTTGCACTAGTCCTCTACAATAAAATCTAAAAATAAAAAAAAATCAGATGATACTTACCATTCTCTGTTCAGCAACAAATGCCCCACAAGTGTTCTTCAAGCCTCCTTTCCAGATTTATTTTTTGAGAATTATTTGAGAAAGGCTACTTTTTTCTGCAGTTAAAAACTAGCCTTTCTCAAATACTGTTACTAATGTAGTACTATAGAGGGTTTTCCTTTGTTTCCTGGTGTAAAAAGCCTGCAGCTGGTAAAAAAAACCACTAAATATGCAAGACTTCCTCATGGAGCAATAAGATTCAGCACAGATCCTAGGGAAGAACAGTGCCTTTTTAAAATTGTAGCTGTAAGTCAAACAGTTCTGCCTTAAATGACAATAAACCTTAGCATAAAGAAACAAACTTAATTTCTGGTCTGTACTACCAGTGGAACCTTGAGAGTGTTCCAGTTCACTTTAAATGAAAGACTGAGAAAGTGATTCATATTCCAAAATGTAAATAACAAGCTATGGGGGATAAACCACCAGCCTCCAACTGCTTTCTTTTGGGATTCAGATCTCCAAGATAATCTCCAAGATCACAGATACTTTTCCCTATGTGTCTGCATGCTTTGGACAATGTTAGGCAATTGTGATTTGTACACTTAGTGCCTGGTAAGCTCATTTACAAATTACCCGTAATGGCTAATCATCAATGACCACACTTAGAAAGCCAGCTCACATGTATGAACTACAAATAGACTTTTAAAACAGGATGATTTAATTTTGAACTGAATCCCTAATGCAAGTTGGATTGGTCCAAACCCATGGAATTCGTAGCTTGTATATAAACAAATTTCCTAATTTCATGTCAGGAATCAAAGCCATTTTCTCTTTTAGTACAGACAGATGCAGCAAGAAAGTTCAGAAGTAGGTATGGTTTTTGGTTTGGAACTAATTGCTCTTCAGGCTCGTTCTTTCTTACACCATCAACAAGTCCTCATTAAATTATGTAGGATGGACAATTAGAGAAAATATGAACATCTACTCAATCCAGTGGAAAGAAAAAATAGAATCACACTACATATAAACTGAATTTTGTTTCCAATGTAGGTTTTAATTGTGCTTTTGTAAACATAATGTAGACAAAGCTAAGAAAAGTACAGTAGTATCTGATTTTTCCACTGTCCTTCTCCTGTGGAGTCCGTTGGACTACTTCTCAGGTGGGCACAGGAGAACACTTATTTTTAGGTTAGTGCTTTCATTTAGAATTGTTTTATTCAATCAACTTTTAAACAGTAAGTTTAAAAGTCCATAAATTAATTTTTAAAAAGGCATTTTTAAGTGGAAACAAAAATTGCGTACTTGTTTTTTACTAGCATACAATAAAAGGCACATCAGACAATGTTGAATCAAAGTTAAGAAAAAGAACATGGAAAAAAGCAAATGAGTGTTTGGAGAGGATGGGGAAGAAAGATACGTGTTTCACTGAAGATTTCATCATACTAAAATGCCTTTTCCAGCTTTCTTATTATTATGGCAGTGCAACAAATTTTAGATCTTTCAAAGCATCACTCAGATGGCTAATATCTCCACAAAGTGCAATCTGAAATGGACTGAATTCCCATAATGTTTATTGGGAAATTTCAAAAGTAAAAATGATATTTTTTTTCTTAATAATTACTACATAAAAATGAGCTTTATATTCCTTTTTCTGAGAAATACACACAATAAGGTTTACCAAAAGCCTGTTTCCCCTCATAACTACAAATACCTATTAAATTTAATGCTCAGACTGAAATCAATTCAGTTATTTATGTTCGTCTTTGCCAGAGGAATAACAGATGTGTAGAGACATTAAAAAATACTATTTTTTTGCCAAACTTTTAACTCTTTGATCACAAATCCAAACATTCACATCAATGGGATAGATAAAAGAGATATAATGCTCCAAAGAATCTGAATTTTATCATTAATCTGTCAACATTAGGTTACCATAGCCTAATCTTTAGAGAAGTCATATGTAGTAGTTCGGAGCTCTTTTCTTTCACCAAAAATTTCATTTATGTCTTTTGCCGCTCCAGAAGGGATAAGAAAATTGTCACCTCATGCCTAAAACAAGAAGCTTGTATTCAGAGTTCAGCTCCAGGGATGAGCAATAATTTGCTTTCTACAGTAGCAGTTCACAGGTGCTAACAAGGGCAGCTATTAACCCCCCCCCCCACAAAAAAAAAACAATGACGACAAAAATAAAAACCTGATAAATCCCTTTGATGTTTGTGTGTTTGCTTATTTGTTTTTTCTTGACTGCTCATGTTCACACTTGCCCACCAGAATTCCTTTTTTTTTCCTAAGTCATCTGCCTCACTATTTAGGAGGAGGTGATCATGCTATACTTTATGCAAATGTAAATTGATCATAATTAGCATGCACAGCACAACATTTTTATCTTGCATTTCTAGGTGCAGTTAAAGAGAGCTAGTGTGCAACAAGCTTATAAACATATCAGCTACTATTTATCTGAAATGATTTCTTTACTGAAATCTGCCCATACATTTACATTGTGCCCTAAGAAGAAAAACTAAAGCAAAGTGAGTGTTTCTGTCTTTTTTTTTTTTTTATTTTGTACTTGCCCAGTATAAGTATTGATTTTCATATGGAGGGGCCAGAAGTTCAATGTAGACAAAGAAAATGCTGGGTAGGGAAACAGTCTTGATACGCTGAAACATTCAGAAAGCAGGCGGGTAAAGAGAGGCAGACTGGTTTAGGCAGCTGCTTCCTCATCTCATGCCTAATGGTGCAGGATGTGGGAGGAAGATTCCAACAGTGCTAAGGAAAAGGGAATTTTATTTACCACAGAGACAAAAACTTTCAGACTATGCGAAACCAGCCTTGCTACAGTTGAATGCAGTCAGAAACAGCTTGCTGAGAAGGCTTCTGCATTTGCCTAACCATGTGTAATATGCCATTCATAAAGTGGCATTCCCACATTTATCTTAAGGCTACTTATTGACAAGTGCTCAGCCAACTACAGTTTGGAGTTTGATAGCTAGATAGTCTTGACAGATAATCAATGTATGTAGCAGAACATGTTCAATGGATTTGGTGTTTAACAAATGAATTGATGTGGAATACTAGAATCATTAAGTTTGGAAAGTACCTTCAAGATTATCGAGTACAACTGTTAACCCAGCACTGCCAGGTCCACCAGTAAGCCATGTCCCTAAGCATCACATCCACACTCCTTTTGAACAGTTGCAAGGACAGTAATTCCAGCTCTTCCCTGGGCAGTCTGTACATATGCTTGACCATATTTCAGTGAATAAATTTTTCCTAATATCCAATTAAACCTCCCCTGGCACAACTTGAGATCAATTCCTCGTATTCTATTGTTTGTTACCTGACAGAAAACATCAACCCCCACCTGGCTACAGCCTTCTTTTAGGCAGTCATAAAGAGCAATAATGTCTCCCCTCAGCCTCCTTTTCTTCAGGCTAAGCAACCTCAGTTCCCTCAGCTGCTTTTCATAAGACTTGTGCTTTAAGAAACATTATACAACATTCTTGATTTCCAGAAATGTTCAGGTTGCTACACTCCCATGCATTAATATAATAATGATAATCTTAACAACACTCATCTCTCTTGTTTAGGATTGCTAGCAGCGTATGACAGATTTTTAGCAATATAACTATTGTGTGGAGACTAGCTATTCAGTGCTTCTTCCACTGCCACTAGTGATGAAAGTTATTGAAAGTGGTGGCTGTCCTTATTGTTTTGATTTTTGTAGCATAATTATTTATCATTATAAATTCTTTTTAACTTTGGTAATTGCACATGCACCCATTGACACAGAGAAATGCATGCATGAAGAAAAATGACGAATAAAGGAGAAAAAGGCATTTTCTGACTCTCTGAAGTGATCAGGCTTCCAAGAGAGGAATGAGTGAGTATTTGCTCTGGCACAAGCCATCTTGAGTGCTGCAGCTCTCTGGCTGTCTGATCCACATGTACAGCCACCGTTTTGTGACATAGCCTATTACACAAGACCATTCTCCATAGGGTTGTAGGTGTAATGTCCAGTGCACTTGGCCATAGCCATACAGAAAATAGCTCTCATGTCCTTATTCATGGGTTGAAAGTGATTTTGCTTTCAGGCTTTTATGTCCACATGTAATAATTAGACGACTTTTCAAAAAGAGGGTATTTTTAGGACATAAATGCTGTGCAACAAATCTGAGGCAGAGGAAGTAAAAAGTTTTCCAGATATTGGTTAGCAGCCTCTGTTGGTGACATTTCAGAATGTCTCAATTGGATGTTGCCAGTGCTTTTTGGGCAATTTATTGAGTTATATTCTGATGATCTGGTGTATCATGAAGAAGTTTTAGAGTCACTACAAGTTATATGTGTTATGTTATCCTTACTATGACTAATACTGAATTATATGAATGTTTTTTATACATATGAAAGTTACAGTCTCTGATGGGAATTCAATAAGAATTGCAAGCCTCATCCTGTTCATTCAAATACCAGTTTTGAATTACCCTCATTTTCAGAAAGAAAGTTCTCCTGCACTGCATTCATTTCTGAGCTTCTATTCAATGTCATGGGCATTTGGCTAGTTATTTCAAATAGTTTACAAATTTCAGGGTCAACTCATTTATGGAGCTTGAACATAAAGTAAAAAGAGTAAAAGTGAAAAATATGCAAACCTGAAAAAACAGAGAAAATAAATAGGTGGATTGGCTTAAAAATTTTTATTTCAGCTAGATAGATGACTGATAGATGTAGTGCAGTCAGAATTTTAGTCTTGGTTACAGATGTCTAAATTCCAAGCTCTGTATCTGACAATTGTTTTGCAGATACTTGTGGCCAGACTATGTTGAGGTAAATAAGTTGAAACTTCATAATATCATATGTATGTCAATTACTTCTTCTCAAACTCTGATAACATAATGTAAAATTTTATAAGTTATCTATGGACACATTGTGGAAGGCTTCAATAAATAACAGTAGGAAGAAGAAACATTTTTATGTTAATAGGATATTAGCAGTAATGAGAAATGAAAGGTGTTTACAAGGAAACATAATGTCCAGGTTTAAAACAAGTCTCTGAAACAGGTCACAGCTCTGTGATTTCAGTGCCTGGCAGGTCATAAATTCAAAGAAGTAAACTTGCAGGTCTTCTTGCATGATAAAAATATATCCATTTTATTCTGTCTTGATGCCTAACACACAAATAGTTTTTTACTGGAAAAAAAAAAATTGAACATAAACATTAAAAACTTCTCTGTACAAAGACAATTTCTTATGCTATATAATTGAATATAAATATTGTATCAAATAAGGAAGCCATAAATATATAAATTATATGAAGGAACAATAAGGGAACTTGGACTTTCATTTCATCTAAAACTGAAAATCAAGTATACACAAGAGAGGGGATGAAAAATATCTTCTTTATTGAGCTTATGTGATATAACTATTCCTTCAGACATTTTCACATACCATCCATTGTGTCCCTTAATCCCATTCTTTTTTTCACCTAACCTAGTCCAGCTGCATTTATTCACAGCTAGAACATAAAGGATGTTCATATCTTTAATTAATATTTCCTCATGATATTATACATTCCTCTATCCAGTTGTATGGTGCTTTACCAACTTTAACTGCTTTGTTGGCACAAGAGAGTGCTTTAAGGTGTGAGTTGAGATAGGTAAATCCTTGTGTCAACATTAGGGCAGTGTAGGCATCTATCCCACATGGGGAAATAGGATGCTCAGACCAATATGACCCACTTGTGAAACCCACAGCCCTTTCAGACTTAACCTGCAAGAATTCACATAACTTTAAAAATGACAATGTGTCTATCAGCAATCTGTCTGATTTCAGATGGCTTGGTTTGGGTTATGCAAGTAGTTTTCACCCTTTACCTGACCTAAAGAGTCAAATGACTTAAATAGACAATCCAAACTAGCCCGATAGAGAGAAGCGAGTGACATATCATCTGGGACCTCTGACAGAAAGTAGCAGGGGTGACAGCACACTCTAGACCTCCAGCCTGACTCATCAATGCTCTTCCATTTATAAAATGAGTTAAAAAAAAATAAAACTCCATTCAGACCAATACACAGACAAGCTCTAATCCCTAGTAAAAGTTTTCAGCATGCATAGAATGTTTCTTACCCAAGAGGTGTCCCTATGGGGAGAAAACCCATAAGTTCAGCCCTTTAACTCACCTCACCAGTTATGGCGGAGTCTTTACTAACTTTTCCCCATTCTCAACATACTTTTAGAGTATTTCTTTATGTTTAGGTGTAACTTGAGTGATTCTTGTCATGGATACCTTTGTTGCTGACAGATGGTAAATTCTCTCACTTCATTTTATACAGTCAAAGAAAATACAGAGCACATTTCCAGTGTGGGGATACCTTTGAGATGGAACTGTGCATTAATATTACAACTAGGCTATAATGAACCAAGTCAATCTGAGGGGAGCAATTTTTCCACGGTTTCTGGTTCAGCAGCAGGAAGTCTTCATCCGTCTCTCTTGGTTGATTGCAGCCAAGCAGCTTATCAACTGCAAAGTACCATCAGGTTCCCTTCCCTGCAGGGATTCCAACAGAGCCTGGCTGTGGTGGCTGCACTCTGCTCCACCCTCCATTCCAGCCCCCTCAGCAGGCTCTATTGTTGCAGGTTGTGGATGTAGGGAATCATCGTGGAACATGTTTTGAGTATGTCAGCCATATCCAAAGAGGGAGTAGCAGCTGCACTTTACCCTATCATTTCCATACTGTTGTAACTTCTGTAACTTCCCAGATGCCTGTAATTTTACCCATAGCCATCTTTCCATAATGAGCCATAGACTTCCCTTTCACATTTTATTTTTTGTACCAACTGCAACAATATTTGCTTATATTTGTATTGAGCAAGTATTCCACTGAACTCAGTAAACAATAGATTTTTAATACTAGTCAGAGAGTTGGGACTTTGTACATATATATATATTTTTATAAGTACCTTGATTGTTCTCTACCTCAATGACACAAATCTATGCCTACACCTAAGTCCTTAACTTCAGTTTAATTCATCAGCAAAAAGGGCAATAACATGATCAAAAAAGTTCTTAAATCCTTCTTTTAAGAAAACTTTCTAGTGAAAAATGTGTAAAATGTAAAGCAATAACACAATCTATTGAAATGCTTTGGAAGTAAATGAGAAAATATCTTTAGACTGGGTCTGACATTATTTTATGAGGAAATATCTTCAAAGTAATCTTCATGAACAAGAAAATTTGAAGATGACACTTCCTTGTAAAAGAAAATGCTATAAATATCGTTATCATTACAAAAAAATCAGTTTATTTAATGGGTCACAAAACATGAAATAATTTGGCTCATCTCAGCATATAATATATAAAATGATTTATTAAGATTCATCTAAGCACTTACATATTTCACTTTTACTGAACCAGTTACTTCATTTCAAGGTTTTATGATGAATCCAATGTCAACACAGTATTAATAAAATATTTTTTCACTTTATTGCATGAGAGCCATAAAATAGATACATGAAAATGTTTTGCTACTACTTCATAGCAAAGAGGAGTCTGTAAAAACTGTTAGCATTATGATGTTTACGAATAAGTTATGATCTACTCTTAACTGAAGCTGAGCATTTAATGTCCTTTTATTTCTTAATTAATTAATTGGTTTCTAAGTCATCACTGCTTACATTGGACAAATAGATTTAAAATATTGCTAGCAGTACTCACAAAAATATATATTTTTGGTATATAAAGGTTTCATTTGGCTGGGAGCTAGACTTCTCTGTTCGCTTACCAATGAAGGGCAGAAGGAAAATTGAAAGTATAAAATTCCCAATACAGCCCTGCCCAGATGGCTAAATTTTGCTCTGTGTTTTCCTGGGGAAATGTGTGGCTTCCTTGGGACAATTTGAATTCTCAGCGTCTTAACTGAGGCAGTTCATGGGTGAGAGTATCAAGTCCAGTTGCACCAGAGAGACCAATGTAATATCTGATGCTTTTCCATATAAAAAAATTTGTGTCAAATAAAAATTCCATCTTTTTGTAAAAAATGACACCAAAACAGAAAACCAACCAAAGTCAAACAGAAACCAAATTTTTAATATTAAAAATAATAGGTTTTAACAGTGTTATATAGTCACAATAATTCAGTTTGGTACAGAAGATTGTAACAATGTCTTCAAAGGCTTTACAAGGTTATATGTGTTAGAGAGGACTGATAATGGACATGAAGAAAAACAAAACTAACAAAAATTTCACAGTGGCAGATTAAAAGCAAAGACTAAATCTGAAAATAACTCTATTAATTAGTTCAATTACTATCTCTGAGTGAAGCAATTTTTTAGAAAATTTGAAATGTTCCCTAATGACTACATTTGTTTTAGCTCTATTAAAATTATTCAGCAATGAATAGGGCTTTGATTACAAGCATATAGGCCACAGTTTTGATTAAAAATTGATTGTGCTGGATCTCTACTACATAGTGCATCATTTATCAACTATTCCATCTAAGACCATCTTATGCATTCTAGATAAATCAAATTGTCCATCATACTTTCATATATATTTACACCCTATTGTCACATATTTTTATTTTCTAGAACTTTCCTCAGTTTATAGGCAAAACACTTTGCCAAAAGGCAAAGTGCATTGGTATGCATTTAACAGTGTGTGCTCCTGAGTTACAAATACACTAAAACCTGTTTACATGCATAAACATGAGGAAGAAATATATGATCAGAAAATTCATCTTTTAGAAGTTAAAGTTCACTATAGCTTCCAAACTTTAGAAGAGAAGTCTTTAATATCATGCCAGCTTTAAATTCTGTAAAACAGAAAAATAGAACTCTTAATTCAAGTAAAGAACAAAATTAATATTTCAGAAATGACAATAAATTGTTGTTCTCAACTAGCTAAAATTTGACACAATAGTATGAACTACCACAGCAGAATGAATTTTAGAGTTCCAAATGCATAATTAATACCAACATACACTCTAATGGTTAGGTTTACCCATGTACTTTATACATGTACAGAGGATCACAGGAGCTCTGGTCAATTAGCATGGAAATGAGCAAAGTTAGCCTAACACAATGTCTTGTCTAATTTACCTTTTCCAAGCCTGCAACTTGGTTATCTGCAACCTCTGTTGCTCTATGACATGAAGGCTTAACATATATTCTGAACTGCCTACTACAAGATATTGCACTGTAGACAACAAAAAACAGCAAGCAGTTAGTCCCAAAGCCATGTACTGGCTTTAACTGTACACAAACTCCTTTTGATTGAAGTCACTATGCTATGAATAGTCTAGAGAAAACAGCATTCTTGTTGATAGTTTATGGAGATCAAAATTAAATTCTGTCTATTTAGCTTGTGATAGTGCGCTACTCAATGTAGTACCCATCCAAATTCTAGTGAAACATTCTGTAGCATGATTAATATCTATTTGATGAATAGAATTTTTTTCTTTAAGATCAAATAGTTAAATACAGTAGGGATACACAAGTTTGGAAAAGTGGGCACATTAAATGTGAACTTCAAAGCAGAAAAATTCCTTTGCTTGAGCCCTTTACTGATTCTATATGTTTTGTAAAGAAGACTCGATGGCTTATTTATTTATTTATGTATTCATTGTATAAGATGTTGTTGATTAGGTGTTATTTACTCTTAGCTACATGAGAACTCAAAGTTCCAGGCTTCTTTGCTCTTTTTTATTTTTCCCTTAACAGGAAAGGAACCATACTGAAATATGGTTCCAGTGTGAACCTTAGAGAAAAATAATTTTTTTCCTATGTAGTTGTCAGTATTTTAGATTAGATGACATTTAGAACAACAGCGAGATTAAAAAAAAGAAATATAATAATTTGATTAATAGTTTCTAATATTTACTAAATTTCGTAAGACTATATTTTCAGTTATTGTCATCTAAAATTGCTAGTGCAAGGAGTAGGTCTAGTGCTTGACCATTAAAAGAATGCAGAACATTCATCCGCTTTGTCACTTTTACCATTTATATACAACTTTAAAATTTTTAATATTGCCTAAACCAGAGAGAAACTAAACCTGGAATACTCACAGTCAATCCTTACAGCTGATATGTTTATGCAAGCCTCAAAACACTGAGTGAGTTTTTTAATTAACTATTTCAAGGGAAAAAAAAGATAAAAATGTAGGAGAAAATCACAAACTAGCACTCTCTATTTTCACTTTCACAAGACTTTTCTGTGATTCATGGGCTATCATTTTGGTGCTTCTTTGTGAATATTAAAAAGTTAAAAGTTAAACGGCAGAGTAAGAGAGAACAATTGGGTTGTTCTGTTACTTTCAGATGCTCTTGAGCAGAATTTGGGGACCAAAGTCTGCTGGTGCATTTTCTCTGATTTGGCCAGCAAAGAAATTCTTTACTGGGAGGATGGTGAGACACTGGGCAGGGCTTCCCAGAGAAGATGTGGTACCAAATCCCAGGACATGTTCAAGGACAGGTTGGATGGGGTCTGAGCAGTTTGG
Organism: Zonotrichia leucophrys gambelii; assembly: GCF_028769735.1. NCBI lineage: Eukaryota > Metazoa > Chordata > Aves > Passeriformes > Passerellidae > Zonotrichia > Zonotrichia leucophrys. Next base: position 78,000,180 of record NC_088169.1, read on the forward strand.
TCCAGTGAAAGGTGTCCCTGCCCATGGCTGGGGGGTTGGAACTAGAGGATCTTTGATATCCCCTCCAAGCCAAGCCATGCTCTGTTCTTATGATTCTGTAATTTAAGTAACTGATCTGTACAAAGTCATAAAATAGAGTGGCTGGGTTGTCCTATCAGTTTACAATCTGATACTTGATGATTGTGCAGAAGGACAAAAATACCCTTTAATATAATCTCCTCATGTTCCCTTTCAGATACTTAGTGAGCATATTCTGAAACCTCTTCTTAATAGACTTGATTTAATTAGCCTCCTATTGGTTTAATATTTCTTTTCCCATTTAAATACTGTATTATAAGCACATTTGTAAATCACACTGTTCTGAGGCCAAAACATTTCATTCAATGAATGATTGCTTATATACTGTAACAATTACCCAAGCAAATTAATGTCTTTGAATAAGGATGACACTTAGTGATGCTTTAGTTCTCTAAATTCCTGCATTTATACTCCAGTTAAACAGGATCTGTCACTGCATAGTACTAATAACAAATTAACTCCCACGCCATGGAGAAATAACAACCTATCAATGTTATTCTCCCCCTATAAATTACTCCAAAACAAATGATCTTCTTGGGCAGATTGTTATATAAGAGCTATTTTGCTAAGATCTTGAGGGAGAAAGAAAGTGCAAAGAAAAGGGAAATTATAATCCTCATCCTAACAGAAAAGCATTGTCATTTTCTGAGGCAAAGATACAGAAGTTCAGAGCTACATTTTTCTTCAGACTCTTCCAAACCTGCATTTCATTCAAGTTTGGACAATTATATCAGATGTAGATTATGTGAAGTAATTCTGCTGGGCCAAAATAGGATTAGCAGGGTGAGCATATAAGTCTGTAAGTCTGATTTACTTGGAGAACTTTATATTTTCCACAAGAGTGGTCATGGGTAATTTGTCATCATAGTAAATGCTTTAATCACTACATTTGATAATGTTCTCTTACTCCAGGGCAGATGATGAGGTAAGTTTTTGAGAAGCATCGCACACATAAGTAAAAGGTGGCTAAAGAAGGAATAAATTTCTGTTGTTGTTTAAAACCAGCTGGAAATTAAGGTCCAAGTGGCCACTTCCCTTCCTCTCTCCCTCTCCAGTGAAAAAGAGAGAGAAAGGCAGAGATTATGGCATAAGGTAACAATTCACTGGAAAAAAGAGCAATAAAATAAGAAAAACAAACAGTAACAGCAACTATTCTAATGATAATAGCTTATGAAAGAGCGTGATGGCATAAAAAAAAATGCTTACAGAGGTCCAACTGACCTAGTGTTACCATGTCCAGTAACATGCAGCTTCCCAAGACAAAGGAGAAAATGGCAGGCACTGCCACGGTTGGCATTTTTTCCCTGAGCCTGAGCCAATGAAAAACAGTGACAGACAAACCCTACCAAGCTGGACCATCCGTCCCACCCCACCCTACCATGCTTCTTACTGCTTTTCTTCTCAGCAAAAAGGAGGAAAACCAGCCATGGTTCTGCTGCACATTCGTTTATAATTCCCCCTAAGCCATACCCCCCCAGGTATAAAATAACAACCTAAACAGACCCAGGCAGCTGCAGGCTCCTCCTCCGCAGAGGAAACTGAAAAAATTAACTCTGTCTGAGCGAAAACTAGGATAGATTTTTTGCACCCTTTAAAGGAGAAATGCTCAGATAAATGATGAAAAACTTTTAAACTGCACAGCTGGATCACTAGGATCCAACCAGAATCTGAAATCTGCATTTTTCCAAATTTCAAAGGTATCCAGACTAGGGGATTTGGTTGAAGGTCCATTAATTAAGATGAGTGGTAGTAAACTTTGCAACCCCCAAAATTTCAATTAAACAGAATACAACTTTTTATATTAGATACCACTTTTTAATGCATTGTGCAATTATTCAGCTGGCTTAAGATTTATATGATTTTATGGATTGGGTTTATTATTAATTTTTTATAGAGATATTTTTCTTCAGAGAAGTTGCATGCTAATGCTCAGGTTATTTAACACTTTATGAATCAGATCCAAAAATTTGGCCATAATAGACATCATTCTGAAAAGAATTGAAGTAAAAGGGGGAAAGAAAATCATCTTTGGGAAAGTCAGTCTTCACACTGATTTTTTTTCTCACATTTTTCAAGGTGTTCATAATAGCTGTATGTAAGCTGACAGCTACAATTAAAAGCAGGAATGAGAAATACAGCACTAAGGATGATCCTAAATTAAAAAAAAAAAAAAAAAAGTGGAAATATTTGTCTACCTTGTGGAAACAGCTTCTATAAATATGAACATTTTATGCTCTGGACTCTTCAATGCAGAGTAGAGGCTTTGAAGAAAGATGCCATGTTATTAATTCATGGGCTTATTTCTATTTGATAGGATATAGGAGATTCTAGAATTTGGTCTCTTTGTTCTATGGAACGCAGATATTCTCTTGCTTAAAATGTTGAGAACATCATAACAACATTTTTTATAATAGTTTATAACTGTATATTAGTGGATTACATACATAAACTATCATGCTTTTCTAGAGTGTTTATAAATTTTAAAGTTATAAAATTAGGATTACATAATCCTTATTTTTGCAATCCAGTAATATTTGGTTTCAAGTGATTTGCATGCTACAATACCTCTTTATACAAAAAGTAGTGGAAACTATTGCAGTAAAATTTCTTAACTAGGCCACCCAGGAAAGACAGTTTAATTATAACTCTTAATTTCACCAATCAACATTTTTAATTAACTTTTAGATCTCTGTACCTAATTTATGCGTTGCAAATTAAAGCATCCATTAAAAGATTTTCTGCTTACTGTGTTTATACATTTGTGTTTTTGTTCTATGCTTGTGTCACCTGTATTCCATAATAGCACATGTCATTTAATCTCAAAAGTGCAAACAAATCAAAGACCAAAAAGAGGAAAAGAATAACTTAATAGGAAAAGTGCATGTTAAAAACAGAGTAATGAAATTCAATTACCAAAAAACTCCAACAAACCAACATCTAAAAATATCCCCAGCAAACAAAGAAAACAAAGGCTCATTGATAGATAACATTAAATTGTTCTGAAGCACTCAGTGCAGTTCTCATGAAAGCACATTGCAAGTTCAATCTTCTGCTCATGATAGGGAATTAGACTGATCTGCATTTGTTGAGCTTCTGACACTGGAATTTTAAAGGAGCTGATGAGATGCTGAGCAGCACTCAGAGTATGCATCTTCACCCCTATTAAAGCACAATTTCTGGGAAAGGTTCTCAGTGCCATCTTGACAGAAGTGGCACAGCAACTTGATTTTGTTGCAGACATTAAACCAATAGTTCTACAGCATTAAAACTGCTGTTACATGATGTTCAAGCCATTAAATATCTTGACAATAAAGAAAAAACTATTTAGCCAAATTATGTACCTACTCTCCAAGATAATCTTGAAACTCAGATTTAGGGAGTTGCGTATTGACATAATAATAGTAATCCAGTTGTGTTAGAACCTAAAATTTGTTTCACTAGTCTCCAGAGCATGAAAAAAAAATATTATGCTAAACCATTCACCAATTATTTAAGAAAACAGTAGTAACAATACATCAACTTTAACAATCAGTTGAATATAGCAATCAGTATATGTAGCAATACAGTCTTATATCTCTACTCCCAGATAACAAGGATCCTTAATGAAAAGACATACTACCAGATGTTAAATCCTTTGATTTACTGTCCTGCTCTAAGATGGCTCATAATCACACTACAATCATTTCTTTATTCACAAAGCTATCCATTTAAACTTTCTTACCATATTGCAAGAGATAAAAGAGATAGAAAATAACAAGAATTTTCACTGTTTATTAAAAAAATTAGTCTTGCATTAACCATGAAGTGTATGATTTTCAAAATTCTATGGTTGTTATCCTACCATTTTTGTTTTTACATTTTGTTTTGCGGAGAAAAGAAGAAACCTCACAACTTGTAAAAGTTGTAAAGCCCGGTATGCTTTATTACGACGCGCGCCGGACGCAAGACTCCCCAAAAGGGCATGCGTACCCCTGAAGATTTCAGACCTCCTTTTATCCCCCTTCCAAATGCATATGCATACAGTTTCACAATAAGTTCATACATATTCATCTTGCATGACACTTAGCACTAATTCTTCTTTATCGGAGGAATTCCTAGGTCGGGGGCAGATTGACCTCGTGGTTTTTCTGTTTTTCTTTCTCTGTCTCCTCGCTGTCTCTGGAACGCGGCCTCTCCTTCAGCTTTAGCTCCACAGACCCTTCACCTCTCCCAGACACTTCACCTACTCTGTCTCATTCCCCCCTTTCCTAGGAAATAAGTAAATTCTTTTACTTAAGGAAAATTTCCACGACAATAAGTGTCTTTTAGCGCTTTACCATGTACATTCGACAAAGAGGTTAGTACAGCTATTCGTTGTAGCATCCTACAGTTCCAAATTAACAATATAATAGACAATCCTAAGCTTATCCCAACTAATATTAGTAAAACTACAATGGGGTGACACAACTTATTAAGGACTCCATTCGCAGTTGGTGACCATCCAAAGATCACCTCCCACCAGTGATGAGTCATATCTTGTCTTATTCTTTGTAGAACCCTGGTTATCTCCTTTGTATCATGTTGGACAGTAATTAAGGTTTTCTTTCCACTTTCTCGGATTTCTTTCAAGACTTCTAATAGGTCTTGGTGCTTAATTAATTGTTTTACCAATGTAAGGTTCACCCCAATAGGGGTAGGTGGTAGTCTGTGATACATTGTGTAATTGGCTGTAATCAGCTGGTGGGATGTTACTGGTACCAAATACGAAAAACCACACCCAATAATCTTAGCAAAATTACAAATACAAATACAGAGATTAGAATGGTTTCCACTAGACAGAATAACATCATTGCTATTAATTTGTACAGCAGCACAAGCAGTTCTCAAACATACACCCTTTTCCAGTATATACGAGCACAGTTTTCTGGTCAGTGACTGGATGAATTTCAAAGTGACAAATACTCTGTTCAGTGTCCAAACACATCCTGGGCATTAGCAGTATTGCTTTCACAAATGAATCCCATTTGTTCTCTAGTAATGCAGGATTCTAAGTTTACTACCTGCCACTTTTCATTCATCTTTTTGTGCCCACACTCTATGTTCTGAAGGATAGAGTGTTGTTTCTTCATGGTTTAATCTTAGGGCAATGATGGGATGGATAACATAAACAGTGGCATTATATATGGTAAGCACAAAGGCAGTGGCCACATTAGAAATAGGATCATAGGTGAAATTCACCATAATCCACCAGGATTAAAACTTCCTTTCAAAATCAATTGCATTATCCCATTCAATTTTCTGAATTTCAGCTAGAAAATTACCTTCACCCCTTTCCTATATGATCAGAGCTGCTGTTGCTTGTATCCATAACTGTGCTTGTATACAACTGAAAGCTAAAGACACATTATCTTGAACTATACTAAGTGCTTCTACTATCAATTTGTGGTCTTGGTCCCCGGCCTGTTCATACTTCTTTACTTTGGCAGTACTTTTGAAATCTGTCACTGGCTAGTTCCTAATGCCAGTAGAGATTACTATAAAGGCTGCTTCAATTTTGTTAGGCTACCTGCTGCAGCAGCCAGTTTATTCATCAGTATTTCTGAATCAATTCTATTTAAAACTCCTAATCTTGTCCCTAATATGCCAGTTAGATGTTTGTTATGGGGAACAGGAACTGCTTTCTGTCCATGATCATCCCTCCCTGCCAGAGGGATGTGCTGGGCTCCTACTACAAATTCAGACACACTTCACAAGTGTATCTGACAGAGGTTTAGGTCATACTTGAGACAGATGTTTGTTCTGAAATGTAGAGACTTCAGGGAATCTTAACTTCTCTCTCTCCCTCCAAAGCACCTGATTTCCCAGATGTGTGGCAAGCAGGAATGTCTCTCCTGGTCACCCACCTTGCCCTTAGCTAAGATCAAGCTGTGGACTGTGTTCAGGGCAGAAGATAATGGAGGGGAAATCTTGAGAGAAAAGCCTAAATTCATTGCAGTGCCTCAGAAGAAACTGGGATCAGGTTTCTGCTACTGAAACACTCAGCACAAAAGTGATGCTCAAAATCCTACAGCCTGCTGCTGAGCTCTGAGGGGGTCTCTCTCTCTCTACCTCTTTTAAGCAGAATCCAACCACCTCAGACTGGGACAATCACTGATCCAAATCTCAGTAGGAAAAGGGATAGCTATAAATAAGGAAAATCACCTTATAAGGCCCCGCTGTGGTAAAAAGTGCAGTGTCCACTTTGAATTCAAATGAGAATCTGACAGTAACTTGAGCTCAAAGGCAGGTCACTTCTACAGGCTGTGTCAGGGTGAAATTACACCAACAGTCTGATTCACTTAGGTCATCACAGACTTCCTGGTGCTCATATACACCAGGGGAGGTTCAGACACTAATTACATCTGGTCTCTCATAAGCCATCCTATTGATGACTAAGCACTTTACTTTGATTTCTTCTCTTCAGATTCCTTGAAGTGTTTACAGCTCCTGTTCTTGCTATTTTTACTGCTCACATACTTGATTCTCGTGGATTACTACAGTAGATATGTTTAATATAAACCTTCTTTATCTCAAAAGGTTTTCCTATGGATCCAGTATACTGATTAAATGCCAGGGACCAAGGCCATTCAGCATTGCTTTGGGTAGAGGTACTCTCTAGTTCTAAAACTTCAGTTATAATTCCATACAAAACAATTCTGTACACTAAAGTATGAGCTACTCCCGACCGCAATATACTCATTTTGCCCGAATAAGTTTTAGTCTCAGTTCATTGTCTCCTGGTGTCACTCCTGAAGGGGCTTCTGGGCCTTCTTCACCCGAGAGTGATGGATCCAGCATTCTGCTCCTTGATTTTGATTGCAGTGAAGGTGGTGAGAGGTACTTGCAGTGGTCTCTCCCACTGTGGTTCCAAAGTCTTCTCTGTAAGAGACTTAACATATACATCAACCCCAGGCTATCCAACTCCCTGCTCCGAGTTCCAGCCACAAGTTTCTCAATTACTCTGAGCTGTTTGCTTAATGCCACCATGTAAGTGGACATTCTGGACATTCCCCTTGTATCCTATTGTCTTCTATAAGGCATTCCAAAAGGATTCAGCATTCCTTTAGCTCAAAAGGTTTAGTTTGAATTTGCAATAGTGCTAGTGGAAGAGCTTCTTGCCCCAGTCTTACGATTTGCTGCTTAATCAAATGATTCATTCTCTCCCCCTGGCCGCTTGATTGGGGGCAGTATGGGGTGTGAAGTTCTTAATCTATGCCCAGATGGCTACTAATCTGTTGCACTATTTTGGAAATGAAAGGTGATTCTTTATCTGAGGATATTGTGGCTGGAACTCTGAAGCGTGGTATTATCTCTTGTAAAAATGATCTGGTCACCTCTTGAGCTTTGACAGTTCTGGTGGGGAATGTTTCTGGCCACCCTGAAAATGTATCTATTAATACCAGTAAATACTGATAACCCCCTTTCCTTGGGAGTTCTGAAAAGTTGATTTGCCACTGCTATACAGGCCCATGGCCTCTCCCAGTCTGACCAAGTTTTGGCCCGGGGGTATTTTGAGGTTAGTCTGGAGGCAAGGATCACATTATCAGCTCACCTGAGTGATAGTGGCATATAGATTCCTGACAATGATACAACAGTCCTTTCAATCAGATGTGTGTTCTAGAAAGCCTGTGGGGATTACTACTTCAAAGTCAACACTTCATTCCAGTGCACTCTGTATCACTCGCAGCCTTGGTCATTTCGAGAAAGGAGCCACACTCTATAAAAGGCTTTAAGTAATTAGGCCCTAGTGTGTTTTCTAGTGCCCTTCCTTCACTAGTAACCACGAAAATGGGAGGGGATTACTAGCTCTCTTTCAATGGTAGCCCACCCCTTGCAGTTGTACGTCTCTTTTGATTAGTATTATTGTATTATGGCTTACCTTCGAGGAAAATCTGTACCTCACCCTTTGCTGCTTTCTTTGCCTCTCCATCCGCCAGCTCATTTCTTTCCTCCAATTTTAAGCTCACTCTCTGGTGTGCCTTAATATGCCTTTTCAGGTAGCCGAACTGCTTCCAGCAGCTGGATTGTCTCTTCTTTCCCTGTGAGGTCAGCAGTCCCCTCTCCTTCCAGATGGCTCCATGTGCATGCACAACTCTGAATGCCTTTTGCTGTTTCTAAGGCATGGGTCCATGCATTTATCTCAGCATCCTGTGCAGAGGTACCTGTTGGTAAGGGTCCAGACTCTATTACCTCTCTGCAGGTAGTCACTGTGAACTTTGCAATGTCGCTTTCTTGTCAGTGAACCAGGTCTCTGCATCGTCCGGAGGAGTGTCCTTTAAGTCTGGGCGGCTGGAGTAGGTAGCTTCAGTGGTCTCTAGGCAATCATGGTGTACTGCTTCTCCTTGATTCCACTGAGAAAAGAAGCTGGGTTGACAATATTAGTCACCACTATCTCTCCATCATCTTGCTCTACCATGATGGCCTGGTATTTCAGAAACCTCTCTGGTGAAAAGCCAGTGGCCACCCTTTACTTCCAGTACTACAGACACTGTGTGGGACACTAGCACAGTCATTTTTGTCCCAGGATAAACTTGTGTGCCTCTTGAATGTTCAGCACAACTGCTGCTACAGCTCTGAGGCAACCTGGCCATCCTTTGGCTGTTGCATCTAGTTGCTTAGAGAAGTAAGCAGCTGCCCTTCAGTATGGACCCAAGTCCTGAGCCAATATTCCCAGAGCAATTCCTTGCATGGAAAAATAGAAAGAATGCTTTACTTACATCTGGAAGTTTCAAAGCTGGAGCCGACATGAGGGGACTCTCTAGCTGGAGAAAGGCCCGTGTGGTGTCTCTTGTCCACTGGAGATCTCAGTTCCCATTGGCAATAAGAGCATAGAGGGGTCTGGAGAACAGTCCACAATTATGAACCCACAGCTGGCACTACACTGCCATGCCTAAGAAGGTTTGGAGTTCTTTCGTTGTCTGGGGTTCAGGGTTTGGCATAGGGCTTCCCTGCCTTAAAGTCTGCTGCTCAGCACTCACTTCTTACTCCAGGTAGATTACCTTCTGTTTCACTACCTGTGCCTTTTTCTTTGAGACTCTGCATCCTTGGAGTCCTAGGAAATTCAAAAGGCTTACCGTCCAGGCTTCTCTTGCTTCCCTCGTCCGAGTGGCTACTAGAAGACCATCTATGTACTGCAACAACCTCCTTTCCTCTTGTGGAGCTTCCTGGGACTCTGGGTCCTTGCAAGCTGTTCTCCAATCGGAGTGGAGAATTTTGAAGCCTTCAGGCACATGGACTGTGTGAGCTTGTGTTTGAATGCAAAAATGTTCTGGCTGGCTTCATGGATAGGGAGGCAAAAGAAGGCATCTCTTAGACCTAAAACAGTGAACCAGGTTAGCTCAGGTGTTAAACAAGTTAGTAAGGTCTATGGATTTGCTACCACAGGGTACAAATTCTGTGTTATCTTATTGACAGCCCTTAATCCAGTACTACCAGTTATTGGACTGATTCCTTCCTTACCTTCCTTTTGAGGGTACTACTCAGTTCTCACTGGTTGTGTTCTTTCATTAAGCTTGATGGGGGAGCATCCCATGGGGGAGCATCTTTCACTCTCCCTGGTGCAGCAGAGGCCCATACCCTTGAAAACACTTATTTACTTATTCTAATATCTCCTTACTAATGTCTTTCTTAATTTCAGTGTCTGTTAATATTAAGCCTAACATCTTTATATTATTTGCCTCCAGAGTAACTTTTCTCATTTGAGAATGTTTAGCAAATTGAGCGAATTGTACAAAAGCTTTTAGGTACACATAGTACACATGTTACTTTAAAGGTTTGCAAAAGTATGCCTTTTCAGACTGGCCAGCTGTTCATTCCCCACACTACAACATAAACATTCTCCACAGGTACTAAAGCTTTATTTAAAACTGAACACATGACCCTTGTGCTGACAAAAATTCTTCCCTTTTGGGAAGGTTACCTTTACCCCTCCTCCCTTACCTTGGGAGGAAGCCTTTACAAATCATATGTACTCATTTTGCGAACTGTGATTGCTTCGCATTTCAGCGTGATAACCCTTGCCTGATTTCATACGTTGCTATCTTATGCTGCATGCTGAACAACATGTTTGATTTGCTTTCTCTTTGCCTTGTTTTCCTTTTCAGGGGCCAAGACCAGAGAGCAGTCTGATCTCACAGTCTCTTTGTCATTCTGGGTGATTTCTTAAAACAAAAGACATTTCAGCATACAAAAACTATCCCATTTATCTTCCTATTATAAAACAGTACTAACAGCAATGAAGCACTATAAATCTTTTTATTTTCTGAGCTGCTCTTACTGGCAACCTCCTCCCAATGAGCCCCTCCCAAAAGGGGCTAATTTAGGAACCTGTTTGCTCTGGTCAGTTCTTATTATTTATTTCTCCTTGCCCTATCCCGTTTCCATTCAAACCTTTTTACAGACCTTCACAGTAGTTTCTCAGTTTTCCTCCTATACACACAGCTCCAGGTGGCAGGTATCAGATGTGATTCCCACACACAAGCTCTAAGACCTTAGGTTCTGAATCCGCTTGACCAGAAACCTTTAATTTACACTCGGGGCGTGTACCCTGACACTTATTGGAACAGCAAAACAGCAATACCAGTGTCTCTCATAAACACCGCACTGCAATAATACCTGCACATCCAGCTTTTGCCCACAGGCCATTCCCGTGTTCCCTGGGGAGACAGGGCAGCCAGAGCTGTCCCTGTGCCCAGGGCGCAGCCACTGTCACCTCACACAGCCTGCTAGCCTCTTGATGTACCAAAGGCTCCCCGAAATTGCTCACAAAGGCAGGCTATTCTGTTTATTACAGAGAACTTTAAATCCTTTCAGCAGATTGTTTCCAGTAAAGACTTACTGCAGTACCAACCGAAGTCTCATAAATCTCATAAGTCTCATTAACTAATTCATCTCATTCATCCCTTCTATATAAACTCTGTTTTACAAAATATCAGTCTTTTCTAGTTCTCTTCTTGCACAATCTAATTAAGCACTGTGTCTACTTACACTTGTTTTGCTGCTTTTCAAAAAGGCTGTGCTAGTCACAGCCAAAACTCTGATATGCCCACAGACACAGACACACGCACCCCCCCCCCCCCCCCCCCCCCCGCCTTATCTCAAATTCACTAGAGCCAAGGCTTGAATTGCTGTGAGGGGGAGAATTCTTGGAATTCCTTTAACTCACTTTATCGAAGTTAAACATAAATCACCGTACTATAGCTCTCCTATGTAAAATGCTACTCTTGTTGCAACAAAATCTTAAAATCTCCACAAACACCACTATACAGTCTGAGAATCAAATTACCACAATGCAGCGGAAGAAAATCACCACACAAAATCACTGGGGAAGGGCATATTTCTCAAAGTGCTCACTTTTCTCAACACAACACAGCACACCATAATTCGGCATTTACTCAAATCAATTTTTCCTGGACACAATCAAAATAACAGCACACAGTCTAGAGATCAAGTCCAAACATCCAAGGCAAAGGAACTCTCTGAGCTCATACTCACGGTTAAAATGTACCAAATCTACACAAATCACTACATTCAAACACGATAAATACCATCACTGACATTCCTCCACTCACTTCTCTGCGGGGCACTTCTCTCCCTGCCCCTGCAGCCTGCTGCAGCCGGCGCCTCTGGCCTCACTCGGCTGCTTCAAACACGGGGAGTACTGACCCATCCCCGCACTGTAGGGCACTGTAGATTTACTCTCTTTTATACACCATACACACATCACCTGCACGATCACAAACACAGTGCACTGGCCACACACATTAACCATACAGCAACACAGTGTCCGGACACCACTCACACACGCACAAACAGAAGAAACATACGCGAATTCAGCTCTGCCCTATCAGAATCTGAATTCTAATACACGCATACACGGGTTCACCCGGCTTACCCCCGGAGCCGCTGGCAGTCCTGCTCTATCAGGACGATGGAACGAACCCCGTCTCTAATACAGCCGCTCTATCGGCTGATCCCAGACGTCTCTGGGTCGTTAATTCCCTTGTTCTTTCCTTGTTCTTCCCCCCCTGGGGCCCCATACATACCGTATTCTCCTCCGCAGGCCAGCGGGTCGTTGTCTGTCCTCGCAGGTGGCAAGTTGAGACAAGCGGAGCCCCACCAGGAAAAAATCCTGGGGCGCGCCTTGGAGGTCCGTCTATCCCCCCTGCCCCCGCGGGGACAGAGAACTCCTGCCTTGGCTCGCCAAAATGTTTTGCGGAGAAAAGAAGAAACCTCACAACTTGTAAAAGTTGTAAAGCCCGGTATGCTTTATTACGACGCGCGCCGGACGCAAGACTCCCCAAAAGGGCATGCGTACCCCTGAAGATTTCAGACCTCCTTTTATCCCCCTTCCAAATGCATATGCATACAGTTTCACAATAAGTTCATACATATTCATCTTGCATGACACTTAGCACTAATTCTTCTTTATCGGAGGAATTCCTAGGTCGGGGGCAGATTGACCTCGTGGTTTTTCTGTTTTTCTTTCTCTGTCTCCTCGCTGTCTCTGGAACGCGGCCTCTCCTTCAGCTTTAGCTCCACAGACCCTTCACCTCTCCCAGACACTTCACCTACTCTGTCTCAATTTCAGTTTAAGTAAAGATTTCTTTTAAGAAGTTAAAAACAACTCTGGCCTCTGGTAAGGGGTAATTTTGTAATTATTCAGTTCTACAGACTTGTTCACACAACCTGTCAGGACAGGCTTAACCTGTGCTTTGAGATGTGTGTAAAAAAGTAGGTGTAATACACAGACGTTATTGAATGGCCAAGGATAGCCTTAGAGTTCCAAGGTGAATATAAGGGTGCACAGTCTGAGTTCACTGGGGGCTGAGTTCTGCAAGTGAATTACAGTGGTTATAAGCCCCCAGCATTGCCAAGGCATGTGCAGTATAATGGATGTAATTGATGGATGTAGCTCCTTGCAGAGGTAATTATTGGATTAGAATCTAGAAGCACAGGAGTTGCTTTTCTATATGATACTGCGGAATTGAATTCTGCTCCAGTGCCCTCGTTCTGCTAACAACTGTAGCAAAGAAGCAGCACTGTAGCAATTGGCCATGAGTAATACCAAACTGCTGCTTTTCACTGATAAAATAATTTGTTAACATATGAAAAACACACGGTTATTCTCATAGGTAGGATCTTGTATGGTCAGAAGCACTTTATGAGAAATTGTTAATGGAAATTTTAGGATTTTGTTATAAGCAACCTATTGGCCAGTTAAAGAACAAGGTAATGCAATTGTTCTTCTGAGCAGCATAAACATCATCAATAACTGGCAAACCAACAGTTTCTACCATTAAAATATTAAACAACCTGTTGCTATATACTTGGCAAGGTCCAATTTTCCTCTAATCTAATTGTTTCTTTTATTATTGACAATTTATAGGGGTTTTTTTACTGTCCTTTCATCTAAGTATGAAAATAGAAGTATTCCAGATTAAATAGGTAAAAATTAGGAAGAAAGCAAGTGGTCTCTATGAAGCTTGTGGGGAATCCAGTGGTCCTATGACATGTGTTCAAAACATCAAGCTAAGATAGAATAGGCTTACAGAAAATGAATTGCTCAAAGGGGAATAATAAGTATTACTGGCCATGATTATTTATGTCTCAATGGCTCCTTATTTGTAGATTTCTGCATGAAGAGATCAGATTCATGGATGGCTCATGTTCTCACAATCTTCTAAAACATATCTAGTTTAGGTATAGTTCACTACATTGGTATTGTCTAGAGATGGATAGGGATTAAATCTTGAAATTTTGGCTTTTCAGAATTTCATATTTCACACTCCCTAGTTCTGAAAGTGAGTCTTGGGCTTCGAATACATACTTTGAAAAGGGAGAAGCAAAAAAAAAAAAATGACAGAGGAAAAACTCCATGGCAAACAGTGAATATATTTGGTTTTCTTTTGTTACTATTATTCTCAATGAATACTAAATGTGAAAAAGCTAGGCAGGCTTCACATGCCTCACACTGCTCTCTCTTTGTAGACTCAGAATCTAGGTTTACTTAACAGTGCTTGCTTTGCCCTTAGATTTTTTCATGTCAAGATGTAATTACAAGCATGGATTATACACATGCATCATGTATAATTTCTTTTTAATGTCATATGTTCTCAACATCTTTATCATTTTTTCTATTGTGCTCATTTCTAATGGAAAAAATATTTAACATTTAAGTTTTATTTTAATTCTGGGTGAAAGCATAAGTCAACAGCAAGGTTTTGGAACTCTGCAGTAGGAGATCAAAAGCTCTTTAAAGAATATCACCTTAGAGAGAATTTACTCTGAAGGCAAGACAGTACTCTAAATTTCATGAGGACTTGGCTGGGGTGTCAATCACACATGGCAATAGTTTTGAAATGAGCTACTCCCTATCGGGGAAACTTATTAAAAATAAAAAAATTCAGAATGATTTAGGGAAAAAATCTGTCTTGAGAGAGTGAGAGTGTCAGCAGTAAGAGGGAAAGCAGAGAAGTCATACAGGCTCTCCAGCTATCTGGGAACAGGGAAGCAGAACTTGCCCATGAGTGAGGCATTAGTGACCCTGGCATGGGCAGTGGTCCCACTGCAGCAGAGGAAGGTTTGTGTCACAATACCTTGTGCTGGCTTTACTGTAATTATCTATCAAAGGGAATTGGAGCCAGGATGGACCCAGGAAGCCCACAAAGTGCAGCAGTAGACAGGACCAGAGATGAGAATAATTAGAGCTTGGCTCAAGACACGTCTTCCAAGGCCTACACTGAAATGGGGGCCCTGGTCCCATGAGCAAGGGACTCAATATCCAGGGTCACTAAGTTCTGTTAGTGCCCTCAGTGTCCCTACGGCAGCAGCTGCAGAATTTCCTTGGCAGGGGCATGTATCCATGAGATTTTTTTACATTTTTTTCTGTAGCTGCTGTGTGAGGTTCCTTTTATTTTTTGCAATTAAGAGCATTTCAATGCATTGAGAAGAATTATGACAAGTATGTATCATGCAGTTCCAGAAACTCTTCATAGATTCCTGTACTTTATCATAGACTTCCAGCCCTGCTCTATCGAGGTTCAGTAGAAGAAATGTTACTGCCGTGGCACCCAAACCATATCACAGAATCAAAGATTCACAGAAGGGTTGAGGTTGGAAGAGGACTTTGGAGGTCATCTTGTCCTCAACACCCATGCTCAGTCAAGACCAGCACCTAGAGCTGGTTGTCCAGGACTAGGTCCAAATTGTTTTTGAAGGTCTCCAAGGACAGAGACTCTACACCTCTCCTTTGCACCCTCCCATAAGATATTTATAGATGTTGGTAAGATAAGCCTTCTCTTCTCCAGGCTCTCTTAGTCCTTTCCCTTAGCTCTTTTTTCATAGGAGAGATGTCTCCAGCTTTGGAGTCCCCAGTAGAGGGGAGACTCAGACCTTTTGGAGTAGGTCCAGAGGAGACATCAAAAATGATCAGAGGAATGGAACCTCTCCTATAAGCAAAGGCTGACAGAGCTGGGATTACACTGCCTGGAGAAGATTCTGGGAAGACCTTGTTGAGGTTTTTCAATATTTAAAGCAGGCTTATAAGAAACCTGAAGACAGACTATTTAGCAGGGTTTAGTAGAGAGTTAGGAGTGTTGATTCAGACTAGACATAAGAAAAAAAATGTTCAAGGAAAGTCATGAAACTCTGGTAAAAGTTGTTCAGTGAGGCTGTAGATGATCCATCCCTGGAAAGGTCAGGTTGGGCAGGATTTTGAGCAACTTGATCTAGTCAATGTTCTCTGTGATAATTACAACGGTGTTGAAATAGATGACTTTTAAAATTCCCTTTCATTCCAAACCGTTCTGTGATTTTGTGATTCTGCTGAGGTCTTTATGGATGATAGCACGACTTTCTGGTGTATCAATAACTCCTCATTCATGCAACCTTAAAATTAGCTGAAGGCACACCATCATACAAATCATTAACGAAGGTGTTAAAGAGGACTAAAGCTAGTACTGGCCCCTGGTCTACAAGTGCAGTTATTGACCTCCAATCAGACTTTACACTGCTGGCTGCCACTCTCCAGGGCTGGACATTCAGACAGCTTCCAATTCACCTCACTCGCTTCTCATCCAGCCCACACAGCAAAAGCTTGCTTCTGGTGCTCTTATAGGAGACACCATCTCCCTTCCTGAAGACTGGGTAGGTAATATCACTGCATCCTGCTCGTCTACTAGGCTAGCAATTTATTCAAAATTTATCGCAGAGGTTTAGGAGTGATGTTTGCTTTCCTCCAGTCTTTCAGTCACTTGTCTCAGTCACACTGGCCAATGAAAGTTTATTAATAGTGGTTGTGCAATTTTTACGTGACACACCTGCCAGATCCCTCAGCACTCACAGACTCATTGCATCATGGCCTATGGGTTTATGCATTTACAGTTCACTTCAGTGATCCTTTTGCACCAGGAGTATATCTTCCATGCTCCAGACTTTTCCCCTGGTCTCTGGATCCTCAGAATTCTGGAAGAGGGTCTTACAAAACTGAACTGAAATAGACACCTCAGTATTTTCTGTCATTTTAAACTGGGTGCCTCATTCAGCAATGGACCAACACTTTCCTTAGTCTAAGTTTGTTACTTAGATCATTGCAGAAGTATTTTCTTCCTTGAACATACTCTGTGACATTCAACTCTGTGTAGGTTATGACTTCCCTAAGCATGTCTCTGCATTCTCAGATAGTTTCTATATTCCAAGTTACCTTTACCTTCATCCACCTTCTAATATATGTCTTGCCAAAAAAAAAAACCTTTTTTTTTTGTTAGTCTTCTGTGGTTTTTATCTAACTTCTTGGTTGTTGGGATGGATTGTTCATTAGCTGGAGGAGGGGATCCTTGAATGTCAAACTGCTTCCTTGTATTCCTTTTCCCTCTAGAGCCTTCTGCCACAAAACTTTTTCAAGAAAATCTCTGAAGGGAATAAAGGCAATTCTTCTGAAATCTAACACTGAGATCTTGCTTTTTGCCCTTCTCCCTCCTGTCAGGATTCTGAATTCCACCATCCCATGGTCCCTATACCCAGGGACAGAAAGGCCGATGATCACAGTGAGAGTCGAGAGACCAGGGAGGATATTTCATCTGACCGAAGCACATGGCTAAAATAACAGCAGACAAGTTTTGAAGAAGTACTGGAAAAGTTCTGTATGGAGCAGAATTTAAAATTAGTTCATACATTTGGTCTATAATTAACAAAAGAAGAAACTTATTATGTTCTGATCCCAATCTGTGGTATGTGTCCTCTATGCCAAAGCTTGGGACTTCTTCCATTGTATTTTTGCCTTTTGGTTTGGTTGTTTGGGTTTTGCATTTCGTTTTTGATGAGTGGTTTTGGTTGAGGTTTTTTTGTTTTTTGGTTTTTTTTTTGCTTAGTTGGGCTTTTTGTTTGGGGGGTTTTTTGTGGTTTATATTTTGGGGTATTTTAAATTTTTTTGGTACAGTGGGTTGGTTGGTTGGTTGATTTGGTTTATTTAGGTGGCAAAACACTTACTTTTTGTTTTGCAAAGGTGTTTCAGAGATTAAATCTGCAGCATTTCTGAAGTTCTTTGTTCATCTGAGATCAAAGATCACCTTAAAGTGCAAGTATCAATAATTGAAAAGAAACTTAGGACCTGATAAATATTGGGGTGCTATTTTATTTTAATTCAGTTGAAATTAAACAGTAAGGAACTGTCTGATACCTAGAAGAGTACATTTTCTTCTCAAAATTCATTCAGAGTTTAAAGAACATATGAGGGCAGACCTGCTGCAGATGAAAACTGCAACTTTAGCTTTATTTCACACCCTGTGAGCTTTTCCACTTCATCCAACACATGTTCTTACAGGGCAGATCTCATTCTATGGTTTAAACAATGATTAACTAAAAACTAAAGAAATTATTGTAGCGAGTATAGTCTTTAGTCTTGAAATTGGTCCTGATAAATGTGAGAGAGCTGTGCACTGAATGGCAAGATTAGTTTGTAGCTATCTTTTGTTAGCTGAGCTTTGCCTCAGGGTCAGCTAAAAAGAAATAAGGAAAAGCACCAATGATGGTACAAAATAATTTTTTGTCACTTATAGACCTTCTCCCTCACCTGTTCAGTTTTTCCCCACAGAATCTTTACGGGTATATTATTGCCACTTTTCTCTTTTTGTTTTTCTCTTTTTCCTTTATTCCCCTCTTCCCTTTCCCCAGAGGGCTGCTTCTCTGAGCAATGTGAACATGTGCCAGCTGGGACATTCAGAGCATTTCTTTGCTGCTGTGTCTGAAAATTGCTTGTGGCCTTTTCACACACAAGTTTGTCCATCAAAAGGAAACTTAGAGGTGCAGAGAAGGAGGAAACTGCAGAGAATCAGAATGAGCCCCTGGTCTTTTTGTACAAGAAACTTCAGCAAAAGTTGTAAAGGAGCTGCTTGTGCACAAGTCAATTTATACTCCAAATTGTCTTTTTAGTCAGAACTGCTTCCAATTATCTCTGTTAATTGCCAGCAACTTAGGCAACAAAACAAATGTTACTCTTCACATCTTTTCGTGTTTCACCACTTCCAGTTTTGGAACAAAAAGGCTGCACAAAGTTATTTTTTAAAGCTTTCAGTTTACTATTGCCATTTAGCTTCATTGAGGGCTAGTGGCTTCCAAGCATAGGGTAGTTTAGCTATTCCTTGGTAGAAGTCATTCATAATTTCTCACAGGTTTAATGTTATTAAAAATGGAACATGGATTAAAAAAACTACTGTGAAAGATTAATTGAAAAGAATACTTCAACTAAAATCTGAATCCTTAATGTTGCCAGAAATCCTAAGAGTACGAACAACGTATGTGTTTTTATGGAATTTTATGTAGATATGTGTATCTGTGTGTGCATAGGCAGACGTGTGGGCCAATAGACATAGATAAACAATGTTTTCCTAAAGTCCTACTCATTCTGACATACAATTCAAAATAATTTATTTTACCAAAATGTCACATTATTTATCAAAGGTTATTCAAGTATCAAACTTAGTTTGGTTTGTATTTCCCAGGCTTTGACTTAGGTAAGTATCAAGATATTATTGGTATTAATTGGTATTAATATACCTGGCACTTCCAAAATATAGTGGAACGCACATATTTTAGAGTCATCACTATTACTCTGTGATTTCTGCAAAATGTAAAGAGATGGAAATTTTGCATCAGACAATGAAATTGCACTAATTACAAGAGAAAATTTAGATATTTAGATCCTAACTGGATTTTCACATTGTATTTTCTGAAAGTATCACTAGGAAATCAGTCAATTAATCCTTGTAACAGTGAGAAATAACTTTTTTGGTAAAGTGAAAGAGGCTTGTACAGTGCAATAAAGCTATGTTTTATGCCCTGTGCAATTTCACTTGTCATATAAAAGTGGTTAATATAGGTGCAGCATTGCAAGCTCAGGGCATAAGAAACTTTTTGAAGACAACATGGATGTTGTGTTGGATATTGGAGAAATTACTTTAGCAAGTTACTCTTTCCATTTTCTGTTTCAATCCCTCAAGATACTGTGAAGAGTGTATATCTGGGTTGTGGTACTCATCAGAATGAATCTCAAACATTCAGACTTTATCAAACCCACAAAAACAAATCAATAAATAAGTAGCAAAGTTCTGACCATGGAAAAGAAACCCTTGACCTAAACCTCTTCTCTGCGCAATTTGAAAGTAGAACTCCATTTTCACAGCCTATTGCTCCATTTTGTTGAGAATAGTATCTGGCCCTAAATACTTTAATAAAAAGAACAATGAGATATGCTTTTTAAAAACACTGCAGATTGAGAAACTGTTCTTCTTATAGGTAAAATTCTAACCTTTAAAAAGAAGCCTGGACCAGATGGACAACATTTGAACTTGTGATGCAACACAAAGATGCCCATTGCTATCCACTCATGAAAGAGAAGACTTTCCATATTTCATGATCATCAATTTGTTCTACCTACAAAAACAATTGAATATGAAATCCAGATATTTTTCAAAAGGCAATCAATTTTTAAGCTTTTAGAGGAGGTTATAATTAGAATTATCTTATTTCCAGTATACAGATGGGAAAATTCTTCTTCATATCTCTCTTTACTGACTCTTCAGATTTCCTAATAATTATGAAATTCTAAGACACTTCAGGAAAAACAAAACAAGTAGGGAAAACAGTGCTTAAAGAGTAATCTTCACACAGTTCTCCCCCTGCCTTTTATTTCCTACAGAAACAGAATGTCACAATCTCATTTTTTATGCATCTGTCTACTTTTATCACTGCTTCATTTTACATCTCAGCAGGCCTGACTACCCTGAAAAATACACCTGCATAAAACTTGCAAGGAACAGAGAAAATACATAAGTAGGGGTGAAAAATGAAAAGACAGCTCCCTGCACTCTTATCACACCTTTTAGCATCTATCTGTTTGAGGTCTCCTGTGATTCATTCACCCTTTCACTATGTAAAAGGCCAAAGCGAAGCTGCAGCGATAATAGCATCCAAGATGAATATCAAGGAGGCCAGGACTAAGAGGAGAGCAGCACTAAGAATCCCCATGGGAATGAAGGTCACAGAAAAAGAAGGAGAGTTTAAATAGAGAAGTATGGAGCAATCAGTCAGACATGTTCCTGCATCTCAGAGTGGTCTTTGAGAAGCAAATGATAGGAAAGGAACATGTAAAGAAAAACACAAACAAAGCACTGTGAAAAGTTGTTGCTCATTATTGTTGTTTTCACACCTGAGCAAATAAAAGTATTGTTTTGTAATAAAGTCAAAGAGTAGAGGAAGCTGGTTTATGCTTTTCTAAAGGTCAATGCATATATTCTAGAGCCCATTACTGGGTTCACATACTTAGAGAATTTCCAGCTTCTAGAAGCTGCATGGCAGGAACAGAGTAGTTTCCTTCTGAGAGCAAATGACTATGTCCTGACCCTCCACAAAATTATCCTTTTGTCTACTGCCATGTGTTTTCCATTTCCTTATTATACCAAAAACATTATTGCTGTCAGTATTATCCATCAGCAATCCTCTTCCATTAATCATCTAGTTAATGAAGAGGCATAAGACTGAGGCATCTGATACCATGCTAGGCTTCTGCAGACAGACTACCCAGGTAAGGAAAACTGGGAACTAGTGGAAAAGAAGACCTCCAAAAGCAGTGGTCTTAGAAGTAGGAAGGGGACCAGAAAGAAAAAGGTCAAGACCCTGGCTAGGGGAAAGATCTTGGCAGGATTCTGGAGATGTGGGAGATGCATGGAAATGAACCCTAGGGGATGCTCATGAAGACAAAAACTCTTGGGACTGAGCCATGAGTGTGGACTGACATGATTTCTGACTGAACTTCCACCACCAACAGTGACAACCTTGATGAGAAGGGAAGTTAAGATCTAGCAAACATAGCACCAAGGATAGTAAGAAAGGGACTATATGAGGTAGACAAATAGGATAAAAACCTTCTTTTCATTGATTCTTAAATAAATCCCAATATCCAGAACCACTATGGGTTGTCTCTTATTTTGTCCTGCCTCTTAATACTAACACCATAGCTGACTGGTTAACAGTTTGAAAAGTTATCTGTAGATTCCTTAGCAGCTGCTGCTATGACTGCAATTAAATTTCTCCCCAAAATACCAAATTATCTGAAATCTGCATTTTTTTAAATACAGCAAAGTAAAAATGTTTATATTTGGAAATTAAAATTATTATACTTTTTAATATTATTTCATATTTTCATACAAGTTTTTTTTCATAGATACATGTAATTTTTAATAATTTTTTTACTATTATCTCCTTTTTTAAACTTTACATCATTTTCACCAGTCTGAAACCCTGCAGACTACTTTTGGAAGCTGCCTTTTTATATGTTTCCCAGCAGGCAGGCAACTCCTGAAATCTACAAGTGAGAGAGCTCCTTCTCAGCTAATGGCAGCATGCTGACTACCTATAGCTTTCTGACCCTGTTTCCACAGAAACCACCAGAACTCGTTAACTTTAGGCAGTCTTATTTGAATAATGGAATGTTTTCAACTTAAACAATATCACTTTTAGGGTAGAAAATGCTGATCTTTTTTCTTTAGTTTTGCATTATGTGCCTCCAAGTAATTTTGTGTTTCTTTGTCATTCTATTTTCTTCTCCTTTTTTCTTATTTTGTTTGTTTATTTTTAATGGTAGGACTTGCATAAAGATTATTGAATTATTTAGATTATGTGATATGTGGCCTGCCCCTAGTAACACAGCAGTCTAAAGACTTCCTTCAAAAGAGCAAGTAAATTTAAACCCAGATTCACCTATTATTGTTTTGGCATGGACAGAAAGATGAATCATGACCTGTAGAATTGTAAAAGAGAACAATAGAATGGACACCCAAGCCTCAGTAACGTCATTTGTTATTGAGGATAAACATGCTACACAATATCTCCAATAAACAAAACATCTTTATATAAAAGCACATTTTGCACCAAGCATCTCTGCATGGATATTTGGGATCTCACTTCTAGAGAGGCCAGATACTTTCTTACAATTTTTAGCTTAAATTTATCGACACATTTGTTTTTTTCAATGTTGCATCTTCTAGGTTTTATCAGTTAACATTTCTTGCTTTTTTGTTTGTTTGGTTGGTTGGTTGTTTTTGATGGTGGTTGTTTGTTTGTTTGTTTTTCTTTTCTTTTTTTCCCAGCAGAAGCCACAGAGATGCATTTGAAGTATGATCATACTTCACATGCAACCACATATCCTTACCTCTAGCAAAAGACCTGTGCCGTGCTCTCTGTGACCCTGTCTCATTTCGCAACAGGTTCTTCTTGTATCTTCATTTCCCTTTTCCACCTTTCTCCTTTCTTTCCCACATCTAAGTATTTTACAAAGAGTTGCCTAAGGTGTCAAAGCAATTTACACAACTTCAGTATTTCCTTTACTGTCATTACAGAAGACTTGTCCAGTCAAAGAGTAGTTAATGCTCCAGTAATGTTGCAAGAATCCAGAGAAATTGGAAATACAGGTGTTTTATTCATTTCTCTTGGTGCATAATTGCCTTCTTAGGTGGACACTGTCAATACCTTCTCCACATTTGCCATTCAGTTTAGCAAAATAACTGAATTACTTGGATTCTGTCTCATAATGGAAACACCCCATGTTTTCTTCTCCTAATAACCTTATTTGTTCTAGTCTTCTGCGAGGCGAGTGGGTTCAGAACTACACCTATCCTGAAAATGACATTTTGGTCATGTTCTTCAAGGAAAAAACAATTTTAGTGATCTTTAGCTTTACCTTTACCTTTACCTTTACAAGTGAGGTCTTTTGTCTTGTGTGCACCATTTTCATGCATACAATGTATGGTTAACTCCAACAGGTGATTTTCTTCTTTACTATTTTCCAGTTAAGATATTACCTTCTGTAGAAGAAATTCTTATTATTAGATCCCAAGTAGATAAGCTTACATTCTGCACTGTAGCGCACCATAAAGTTTTTAGCATTTCAATAATTCAGTTCTTCTAATATAGTCTTATGATTTCCCTCTGGATCAATGATGTACCTTCAGCAACTACAATTTTTGCATCACTAATTTTTTTGGTTTTTTGCCAATGTGTTTAATTACAATATAACATTAATAGCATTGCCAAAAAAAATAACAGATACTATTCTGAGACAAGGTAACCCTACCTCAATTCACTAGAAAATATTGAATGTGAATCTAATAAAAGCATTTGAAAGTTATTAACATATAAATGAGAAGCCAAGAAATGGAAGCATGCCACACTGTGTCTTGCTGAAAGGCATGACTACCATGACTTATAAAATGTAGAGTGATGACATTTAATGGTGTCTTGGTGTCTGTTAGGGCTTTTAAGCTTTGGTGACTACTAAGGAGAATTTGCAGCACCTTTAACACAGCCTATGAGTCTATATTAAAACAAACAGGTTAATAAAACAGAATAAAAGGGCTGTAATGGAAGATCTATGTGTTTTAAGCTACAACTGCCTTAACAGTGATACAGGAGGTAACTAGTAAATTCTGAAGTTCATACTGCAAGCCACAACAGCATTCAAGATAGGGCAAAAATCAATACAAAGTATAATATCTTATTTTCTTTAATGGCAAATAATTCATATTGAATTAGTGCAGTAAAATACTATGTTAGGCACCTCCACTGCTGCCTTACCTTACAGTAGGATAGCCAGTACTTTCATCATATTTCAGGAGCTTCACAGAGGTTGCATTTCCCTTGATATAATGCACATTTCCACTTTCTGCTGATCCAGTGGGGGCTTTTAGAGCAGACATAATTTTCAGGGACTACATCCACGCCAGTTAAATAAACCATGACCAATATCATTCCTGGGCACTGAGGACGACCAATAAAGAAAGCTCCATGTGGTTGCAATAGCAAATTCTTTCACTCCCAAGTAGGCTGCTGGCCTACTCTCCTATTGACGGTGATCCCTGAGGTGTTTTACCCATCGCAGATGACTGGAAATTGCTTGAAAAAGTGATGGATTGTATGGATCAAATACCTGCTGGACTATGGCCTAGCAAACCACGAGGACAGGCAGCAATTTTCTTAACTGCAAGGATGTTTCCACATTAATTTCCCAGGTGAGATGTAGCACAAGTCCACTGTAGCCCGTGGTGAACATGTGTGAGGTTCTCCACATGCTTTGGGGAGATCATGGCCACAGAAATGGCACATAGGAGACACCACATCATTTCTAAGTTCTCATCATGATGCAGCCATGCCTGGGCTCATGATGGTTCTGCTGTTTCTGGTGCCAGCCCAGGGGCTCATATCTTGTCCCCATGGAGGTCCTGAGGACTGTGGCTGGGGTCATCACCCTGGTTCCAGCCCCTGTGATGATGATTATTTACTCAGAAGAGGAAAATAAATGTTTCAAATTTGGGGAAAATTTATTTAGCCCTGAAATGGCAACACAAAGTCACTGTATTTCTGAGTCAATTCTAAACTTATGTGAAGCAGTCAGCACTTAAGATTTCCATCTTGCCTTGTGGTTCAGATGAGAAGTTTCCTACAGGAAGAAAAATGCCTTCTTTCTCAGTTCTATCTATAACTAAGGTTTAAAAGGCCAGAGAGTAAAAGGAAAATGTCTATCAATGATAAGAAAGGAAATTCAGTTTAAAAAAATATATGGCTAAAAAGATTACTGAAGGATAACAGTTGAGTAATTTCCAAACTATATTTTTATTCAGATTCAAGTCCTTATAACTGGTATACAATCCCAGCCTTTTCTTAGCCACTCCTCCACAGAGACACTTGTGGATCTTTATGTTTGCTTAGTTTCTGCACAGCTACAATCCTGCAAGTAACTTTCTAGCAAAATACAGTGCAAATGAATATTATTGAAATGCAAATATTCTGTCTACTGCTAGCAAATTTAATTGGGCTTACACATCTGCAGTGAAAACTAAAAGGAAAAAAGTATATATAAATATATATACTTATATATAAAAAATATATATATTCTTAAATTAGTTAATATAATTTAAAAGAAAATATATACTCAGAGAATCCAAAATTTTCCCATGAATACCAAATTAAGAAATGTATTTTGAATGACAGAGTGTAAAAGTCTTGCTAACTGAAAAGCTCTTTTGATGTCGTTTCCATGTAGCTTGTCTGCAAAAATGTTCTCTTTCCAGGAAGGCTTGTACCCCTCTTTCTTCTTTTCCTCAAAGGGCTTCCAAGGCTGAGTATTGCAAAAGAATTTCTCTCAGGTTTCTGCCAAGGAGATGCAAATGAGCTTTCAAGGCCCCCCATTGCTAGGTTCGGCATACACATGTAGTAAAGATTTCAGCTACAAGGGCTTGACCCTGCAAATACTTCCACAGCTGCTGCTTAACTCTGTGAATTTAAATAGATTCTTTGAATTAGCTGGTAAAGTCAGGCAGGTGGGTAAAAGGTAGGATTGAAGCCTGGTTTAGACCACTCAGGGAAGCAAAAAGGAATATGTAGACAAAGATGTGCAATTTGATAGGCTGTTATTATGTAATTTAGTTACTAAGCTACTATTTTGATGTTAAATTCTTTGGAATAGAGATTGTGTTCTTATCTTATGTCTGCCACTTTCTGATCTGTAACAGGAATTATTCATACAAAGAAACCATTTGCACAAAGAAGCCTTTATATTTCCTCTGTAAAGAAAGAAATATTTTTGAATCAAACTGTCTCTTGGCCTTGTTAAATATAACATTTTGTTCTCTTGCCAGACAATTTAAAATCTACACTGTTTAAAAGCGTGTTTTCCCATTTAAAGAGTATACCTATAAAAGCATATAACAAGCAGTGTGCTTTATGAAAGTAAAGACTTGCTTTATGAAGAACAATTAAAAATAACAAATACAACTCATGTTGTGAAGATTAAATTGCTAAAGTTCAAGTGAGGGTCAAGATTGGAAACCTTACCATTAGGAAATGACATATTATTGCAATGGAGCATTGCTTTACTATCCATACCAAAAACTGTTTATTTTCAGAACAAATTATTTTAGACATGAACTAAATGCAATTCTGTCTTATATACAAAAATTAGTTTCCCAAGTAAAAATGCTAAGAATTCTCTCTTAATACAGATAAGTTTCTGACCCATACAATATTCTGATTTGGTGAAATAATGTCTTTCTGATGAAATATATTTCATTTTTTAAAAAACTCTATTTCTAAGGATTTTATTCCTTCAATTTTCCTGCTCAATAAAATTGTTTTCTGAAGGGAAGAAAGGTAAAATTCTATTTATATCTTGAAACAAAGAAAAATGTTGTAGATCTTAATATATGTAATTCTTATAGTATCCTCATAGAATATAACTTTTGTTATTTAGGTACTAGAAAGTAGCTTTTAGCTGACATAATCTGGCATGTTGTTGAGAAGATTTTTTTTTTTGTGGTAATAAGGCTATTGTTGCCTTATAATCCTATATTTTCTTTTATTTGTGCTTTTTGAGTGTCAAAAGCTTTTTCTTGGCTTACATTAATGACACATTGCACCATCTACTAATGAAAATCCATATAAAATAAATTCTATCAGTCCAATTCACATACATGTACTTTTGAAGATTTTCAGGATAACGTAAATCAGCTTACCTTAGATGACAATGTAGTACCTTTTATTTATATCATCTTTATATTTTTTTAGGCAGAAATCTTCCTCAAAGGAAGGAACAATTATTTCCTTCTAAAAAGTTATTCTGTATTGGACATCACAAAAAATGGCAGCTACTACTACTTATGGGTCAATTGCCTGTTTTGAAAGTAATTCACCTGATGTTACTGAAATAGATGAAACATTTAAAGAATGACACACCCTCAGAATCTGCAGTTTAGGTGTGTAAGAGCATGTATGGTAAAGGGAAATACAAGAAATTATGTGAAAAATTTTGTGCATACAGTTTTGTTTCTCACAGAAAAAAGAACCTGTATCACTATGGCAGTGATATTTATTTCCACATACTCAAGGAGCAGCTACTTTACAATATGCACTGCAGCTATCAGAGAGCTGATAAGACTGGAAATTCTTTCCTTGTTTTATAGTATTTTGAGATTTATTAATGTTTTGGGGGGATTAAGACAATACAAAAGCAGTTTGTTTAGAAAAACTTGTGTTGAATAAGTAACTTCAGTCCCAGATACATTTTTTTTCCTAAATAGAAAAAGATATTTTTTTGAAAAGCAGAGCTATTTCAAGAGTTGAGGATTTCTCTTAGCATTAAGAGGGTAAGATTTAAATTCCTTTTCTTTGGACTTTGTTGTGGGATTTGAACCTGGAGGTTTTATGTGTTATGTGATGCTCAGTCCTCCTGTGTGAAAATATGGTTCCTTACCAGCAAAACAAATTTTGAGTTATTTGTCTATTTTTGTCATTTGAATACATTCAGAGAGTTCCTATGATTAGGAGCCATCAACAACTTGAAAATGGACCTTTCAGTGTCCATAGAAATCCCAATTACTGAATATATCTGTAAGCTAGTTGTAGGCACGATATTCTAATTTACTTCTGATTTTAAAGAATTCCAAACCCATAGAAAAAAATTAAATTTGTTTTCTTTCCACAAACAACAGTAAACAACAACAAACTACCTGAAGTTTTGCTGAAAATGGTTTTTTTCTGGCTTCTCATACAGTCAGTGATTAGGTGCTTCAAATGAAGGTGTGCAAGCTCTTTTATTTGTTTGTTGGGTGGGGTTTTTCTGGATTTTTTTTTTTTTTCTGGGATGTACTGGTTTACTTCATTAGGTTTTCATTTGTCCAGCTTTGTACTGGGCATCAAGTCACAATTCTAGATTTGGCAAGTGTCATATATTACCTATGTAGACTTATTTTACATTCAGAACATGGAGAAATACTGATTGTTATGAATCATACATAAAGATGAAAGGCATAAATATTTAACGCATAAGGCTGGATAAAAGTAAGAATAACACAAATGAAGGTCTAAGGGTTGCAGTCAGAATGTATCTGAAAATAGGATGAATTTTGGAAAGAGGATGTAGAACAAAATAACATATATACAGGTCAAACCAATATTAAACTGGGTTGGCAATAAAAAGCAATGCAACAATGGAAGCCTTGGCTATTATGAAAATGTTATGCTAAGTCCAGAGGGTGCAATCATTTTTCTGAACTTGAAGGAAAATAAGGAATAAAGGTGTCAGGCCATTCCTGAGGAGAGATATGGGACAACATAAAGGGTGCTGTCAGATCATTGCCCTGTGGCTTTGGTCTTGTAAAATGCCCCGAGCTGAGGAGACCTGAAATTGTTCTAAGCCGACTGTACCTTCATTGTAGTCAAGGAGAAATCTGCATAGCAATACCACAGCTCAGAAAAAAAGCCAGGTATTGAAGGATGAAACCCTTTCTGGAGTAGCATCATCTCACATTTGTTCTCTTCCTCCTCCCCTTCCTGCATGTAAAAACTTCAAGCACTGTGTTTTCTTTTGCAAAGAATAAGCAAAAACTTTGTGCAAAATTGAGCTGGTTTTTGGCAACCCAAGTACCCAGAATAAAACTAGGTAGATCAATCACCTGAGTGAATATTAAGGTAGAAAAGCACATACACTGCTGATGTTGAGGCAGAAAGTGAAAGCAAAACTGTCAAAAGCCTTCGCCCAAAAATTGGGAGGGGGTGAGTCGCTGGAAGGGAAGGTCATAGTGTTGACATCTAGTAGAGTAAAGGAGAAAGAGATAAAAAGTCTTTTACTTCCTCAACCAAAACACAAAAATTAAAGTCTGGGAAAGAAAGAAAGAAGGACGGGACTGTGGGCAACATTTCTGAAGAAATTGTTTAGGCTTTTCTGGTGGGCTAAAAATGCTATGGTTATTTCACAGCTCTGCACCACCTCTGCTGAGAACAGAAAACTGAAAGAAAAGCTGCCAAAGTTACCTCAATCAGTCTGTGAAGAAGTGGGCACAAGACACAGCTTCTAGAAGTGAGCAGAAATACAAAAAGTAGCATTAGGTCAAGCACAAAGTGTAAGATTTTCTTTAGAGAAGACAGTCTAAAATATTATTCTTCAAGAACTGTGTAGAATGATCATGTTCATCTAAGACTTTTCTTTACATCTTTAATTAAAATTGTTTTTTAAACAGCTTTATTCCCATTTGTGAGTGTGAAAAATTATCTCCCATAGCACCAAGAATTTCAGTATGACTCTCACAAGAGTTTTTGTAATGATCTCCTCAAATATGAATCAACTTGTTGTTGTCAATCAAGACCTGTCAGAAAGGTTGCAGTGGGAAAACCTGGCAGAATAAGAGTCTTTGGTACAAATAGAAACCAAGCCAAGATCTCTTGAGTCCTAGTCCTAACTTTAAGTTCAAGACTCTCAGTTGTCTCATATTTTGCAGATGTTTGCCTAATTAACAAGAACTAGCTAATACAATATACGTTAAATCTAGCACCTGATGACATTTATCTCATGAATATCTACACCTCTATGTGTTTGCATTTCTGGAATACTCACATTACTTCAACGGAATTGGTGAACAATGGTGAAAAGATATCAGAGTTTAAAAAGTCTTTAAGTCCATTAATTCAAATGAGACCAACTCCTTTTTCTATAAACAAATCCATAAATGAGGAAAACTTGACAAAGGTACCACTGAGGCTTAATTACTTTTTTGAACGCTACAGCATGCAAAGAACATTGACAATTTTCCATTTTTAATGAAAAATAGCCAGGTTTTTGGCCAGAAACAGTGAGCTCCCTTGACTTAATTAACTAATAAGTTTTGTGGTGATGATTTTTCCTTCAATGAAATGTTGTTTCTAGGAGTTGTTCCATCACACCTATCAAAAAACGCAGAGAAAAAGGGTGCAAGAGTGACTTCAGGTAACACTTCAGTTCTCTAAGTCCTAAATCTGGCATTATATTTGTCTTTTTCTTTGCTGAATTTACAAGCAGCCCTCTCTTGTAACAACTGGTATTGAAGAGTAATCCCTAAGGTGGGGAAATGAGAAGTTTGCTTGGCAAATATAGTTAAATGAAAAGAACTTAAATTCAGCTGACTTCTGCTGAGCTGATGGCTGTTTTTCACTGAAATTCACTCAGATTTTTTGCAGGTCTGGGACCTTGAAAAATTGTGGGACCTTGGGCCATGGCAGACAGTCCTGAGAACTCCATTATTTGAAATACCACAAAACAATTAACTGATTGTCCTTAAAATGAGATCTGGTTTATATATAGTTTTTTAGTTTATTTGCATAATTAATAAATAAAATAAACTGCTGCTGTATCAGTCTGAGTTGATGAATTTTTTGATGAATTTGTCTCTAAAATACTGAAAATATTTTTCCTTCCATTTAAAAACTTATAAGACATATTTAAAAATAAACTTAAAATCTTGCATTAAATACATTAGAGCTGTTAAAATGAGATGTTTAGACCCACACTTTTTAAAAAAGTATATTTTAAAAATTTGAAAATCCTTTTTTTTAATAAATGTCCTAATAATTTCTATCACTATAAAGTTAATTTTGGAGACCAAATTGCCAACAATTGAAAAATATGTCTAGCTCTGTGAACAAGACACAAGGCGCATTCATAGAAGCAGAACTCTATATTCTTTTTACTTTTTAGGCTACATGTATTGTAAATATCTATTAATTTAAAAATTCTATTTTTTCCCTGTCTCCCTCTGTTCCACTGAGCTTTTCCAGATGGTACTTCCTTTGTTAGGAAACGGAGAGCTTAGTTCTTTGTTTCATATAACTTTTTTTTTACTCTTTGTAGCAGTGTTCTAGATCAATGACATCCTTACACAGAAACCCACAGACTAACAACCCCTTAATCTGTGTTTACACGGTCACCCAGTGCTTGCCATCATCTGTAGATGTTTAATACAGAGCACATTATCACTGTGCTCACTGCTGTGAGGAACCCAAAAGCTGATTCCAAGGAAGGAATGACTAATCCTGCCCAAAGTACAGATTTTCTTGGAAGTGTTCTAATGTGGCAGAGCACTCAGTTGCTACATTGTTTTACCAAGACTGAGATTGTGATTTGAAACTTCTCTGCTTCAACTCTAAGCATTCTCAATAACCTCCAGCAGAGCCAATAAATCTGTTTTATCCATAATTTCTACCTTGCAAAATGATCACTAAATCACTGTACGGAAACTTAACTGGTGGCATACTCTCCCTTGCTCTACTGACACCAATAATTATTTTTAAATAAAAATAATTATAATAGTCATGGACTGCCCTAGTTTATGGTATTGTCTCTGTCTTCGGTCAGTCTAAATTATTTTCACCATTATAATTTCCAAGATGGAAACAATATATTTTTTTACTTTGCAGACTGGCAGTTCTGTCTAGATTCCATATCAATGCAAGGGGGGGAAAAAGTCATTAAGGACTAATTCTGAGAAATGGTTAATTGAATTATTTATTGCAAGGTTTCCTGATACTTTGCCTGATCCCAGAAAAAATGCAATTTGTCCACTCTTGAAAAGCATAGAAGTCCCTTTCCATTACATAAATGTTGTGTAAATATCCTGAAAAAAAAAATCGTTTTATCACATGTAATTATGTGATTGTGCGACATGAGTAGCTCATTATTGACATCCAATGCAGCCCTCCATAATGAACTCTTAAGAAAATTAAGAGCTTTGTTCTATTATGCCTTAAATACTTTTTCATAACACCTAAAATAATGGTAAAAGGGATCTTTATCATACATTATTTAATTGTTGCTGATATTCAGATTCCCAGGCCATGAAATTCACTGAAGAATATGTTCCTTTGCAGGAAATTATGCTGAAACATAACTCCAAGTAAAAAAGTAAACATTGCTAATACCTTGATATGAAAGGGAAGCTATTGAACAAATCTACTCATTTTCCTAATTCACTTGCTATAGCTCAATCTAACATTGAATCGCATTGATGACAATAGGGAACTGTAGTCTATTAGAGAAACCATCCTTTAAATCTCCTGTAAGAGCACATGTACTGCTTGGGACTTCACAGAGCTTTGCTTATGAGATGCCACTATTGATACAAGAGAAATGATAGTGCAGGAAACTACAGAAAAATTAATGAAACACCTTCAAAAAGCAAACATGCAGCATGGACATTATACTTCCAGCTATGTGTTCAGCAGAAAATTCTACATGAATTGTTTTCAGCCCTGGATAGAGTAATAACCTAGATGACACCCCAAGGAAGTTCCCCAGCAGTCCACATATCAGGGCTTGGACTGAGCTTAGCAGGAGCAGAGTTCTCCACATGGTTTCCCTCTGCTTATACTGCTCACTGCTTTGCTTCTTGACTGTCTGATGAACTCATGCATATTCCATGAGAGATTAAGTTTTAAAACAAAGAGAGCAAGACTGTTCTTAAGGATAAGCCTAAGATTTTTAGAAGAATAATTGGCTACAACCAACCTGTAGATGGACCATAGAAAATAAGTTTATACTACATCTGCCTTATTATTTTAAATAGCAGAAGTTAGGCAATATTAAACTTTAATAAAAGGGTAGGAAATAGATTGGTTTTGGAGACTAAAACCCCTCTTGATTCAGTATAGTAAGATTTAGTTGATTTAACCTGATCTCTTTCTATACTAATCAACCTCAGCACAATATTCATGCAATAGACAAAGCCAGACAAAGGCTTATCTGTGCCTGTAACTTGTGTTTGACAGAAGCATTATACTTTTGTGAAGTTTATTTCTAGGAGTGCTAGATGAAATCTGAGATGTAAGAATACTTATTACCCTACAGAAAATGTGTGACAAATGCAGCTGACAGGAAAACCACTTGCTTTATTTTACTTTCCTAGAGAATTCAAATATTTTCTTATTCTGTTGAAGAATACAGTTGGAGATGAGAAACTAGATGTGGTGTTAAGGAAATGTGAGTGTGTGGGGGTGTCATGGTTTAACCACATCCATCAGCTCAGCCCCAGACATCTGCTTACTCACTGCCTCAGTGATGGCACAGAGAATCCAAAGAGTAAAAGTAAGAAAAAAAACAATTAATGCACCATTTCTCCGTGATGTTCAGCCATCCCCACAAAAGCAGGGCTCCATCACATGTTACTCAGGAAGATAAATCACTTATTTCACAATATACTTCTCTCCTCCCTCTTCCACCAACTTTTTACTGCTCATCATGATGCCATAGGATGTGGAATATTATTTGAGTGGCTTGGGATTAGCTGTCCTAGGTGTGCCTCCTTCCAACTTCTTGTGCACCCACAGGTTCCTCACTGGTGCAGCGGGGTGAGAGCAGAAGAGACCTTGACCCTGTGTTAGAGCGCTCAGCAGTCAGAAAACATTTCTGCATTAGCAACAGTTTCCAGTATGAGTCTAAAACACAAGCTACTGAAAGGAAAATTAGCTCTATCCCAGGCACAACCAGCATGGAGGAATAGCTGCGCAGCTGTCTTGAGATGCCTGCCCTCTTTATCACAGGATTGTTACATGGGATGCACTCACTCTGCCAAAGTTAATACCTTGGTCCTAAATACCGAGCCCTTGGGGACTGAGCTTCAGATTGCTGCTGCTCCATTATTCTTTCCAGGGCTTCCTTTCCACAGGGCCAGAAATGAGATCTGAGTGGAGCTGCAAGTCCCAGAGCTTCTGTCTTTTGCCAAATCTGCCTGTCCTGAAAACCATCCTCTCCAGCCTATGCTTCCAGGCTTCCTGTACATTATGCAGGGTACAGAGGAACTCTTCTTACCCACAGTTAGTCAGCCTGCAAGCAGGCTGACTAAAAATTATGAATTAGATATTTACAGGTTCCATGACAAGAAGTGGGTTCATTGTCAGAATCAGGTTCATTGCCCCAAATGTATCAGGTAGAGACACAAACACTGAGAATTCAGGCAAGTGTGCTTAGCATAAGTGCATTAAGTGTCCCAGAGCTGCTGTGCGAGGAGTAAAATGACAGGAATCTGGACAGAGTAACGTAGAGCTTTCCTGAGCTTTCAGTGCAGGTTTGCTTGCTGAAACCTCAGGAGGTTTTCAGTGAAATATTATATAATCCACCTATTCGTATTTTCCAATGAAACGCTGTTTCATCACAAAATATCTCTGTGGTCCTTGTAGTATATGATCTCCTGGTACTGCTGTCTCAGCTTCAACTGGTGAATAGATAGAGAGGTAAAACAATCTCCAATGTCAGGATGAAGTTTTTTGTTTTTGTTTTTTTTTTTTGTTTTTTTTTTTTGTTTTTTTTGTGGGGGGGGAGGGTTGGCTTTTTGTTTGTTTGGTTGGCTTTTGGGTTTTTTTGTGACATCATGTTGTGCTAGACTGTGCCCTTGGGCTTTGCCTTACCAGCCCCAATGACTGTTGCTCCCTAAGTGCTAGTGCTGTTAGTTTGAAGAAAAGTAAGGCTCCATTTCTTTTTTGTTGAATTCACACATGGCCATAGTAGCTTAGTGCTTGCCACAGGAGTCAGTATCTCTGTGCCAAAATGTATCTATATAAATGGATGTACCTGAATGTACAGACAAGAGTAGCATTTTTTTTGCTTAACTGTGATTTTTTTGTAGTTGTTTTCTGATGTTGACTGGTCTTTTTAAATGTAGTATCTGCAGAATGAGTGCTTTCTCCCAGTTCGAATTTTGTTGTCTTCAGCACAAAGTTGCACAGTCTGACATTTGTGGGCTGTTCACACCACATACTGTTTTCAATTGCTTATGTTGCCATCTTTCCAGGCTTCTGTGCTTTTTGCTTTTTATGGCTTCAGGGACTCTTCTAATAGCATCCTTATTATCTTCCATTATTGTCAGGAAAAGGCAGTTGCAGAACTTTGCTCATCATCCCACAGGAAAGGCAGGACTCTTAGTAGTAAAGAGAGTTGAAAAATTTTAAAACAGATGTGCAAATCAGGCCTGGCATTCAGGTATAAATTTTCTTCTTATGTTTTGGTGCCTCTGTTTATGTCCTAGTTAAAACCTGAAAGGATAACATTGTTCTAAGAAAACAAGTACAACTTGAAGGTCTGGATTGTTTTTCTGTGAACACATCTTCATGAATACATGTGCCTTTCCCAGTTAATATGGGTAGATTTGCATTTCACTATTCTAAAGCTTGAATTTATAATTAAATCCATGCCAGATTTTCACATTATGCAGCAGCTCTAACACTGAGCATACTCTCAACCCATGGCACAGAAAGGTCATTCAAGTTAGGCAAGCTATCAGTGAAAAAAGGTGAAGGTGAATTATGTTACCGGGCACTTGCCATAGTGCATAAGCAATAAAATGAATAAATGTAGTACATCCACCCCTTCTCTACCCTGAACAATTAAAATGTGAATATAGAGACGTGAATATTCTGGCAGAAGAAATCACCATTGAAAATTTCTGGGTTTAAATTGCTAAGAATTACTCCCCATTTCAGGATCTCTTTTCCTCTCTATACAGACTTATTTAGATGTGTTTTTCCTTTTCTTCCTTTAAGCCATCAGGTGTTAAAAAGCCAGGCACTGTATGAGGATCTTAGGACTCAAAAGGTGAGAATGTGCATAAAATCAGATTCAACACTCATAAAAAACCTTGCTTCTGAAAATTAAATCAGAAAATCTAGATTTTAATAAATATGTTCGGTGAAAACATAACGGAGAGAGCCGCACTTAATTTTACCACCTTTGTTACAGTGTAACTTCATTGACCTAAGATTTACAATGGGAGAAAGTAGACAAAAGCTACTCCCCTTATCTTTATTATGAAGAAAATATATTTTTATCATCAAAAAGCATCCAAATGCCCAGTAGTTACTTAAGACTGTACATTCCTTTTACTGTCAATTTACATCAGTACTTAGCAAACCAAGAATTTATATTTTAAGAAACATAGATTCGTTAATCTGTTGGATACCTTTAATATTTTTATCCTGTGTATACTCCGCTCCTCATGACCACACATTAAGAGGTTCATTCTTCGCTATCTCTCAGTCACTACAGAGGGTACTCCATATGAGCCACTAAAATTGCCTTTGAACAGCACAGCTCTCAGCTTGATTACTTAGGCAAAGCAGTTCTCCTGTAAAAAAGAACTCAGTGCATTTCTTTTTTCCCCTTCTGTTCAGAGAAGTAGTTCAAACCTCCAATCACAATAGATTTAATAATATTTTTTGTCTTTTCCAAAATTTGGACATAGAGCATGAGTTCAGTGTACACAGCAGAGCTACTCTTCATGGCAGTTCTGAAATGTTACACACATATTTCCCTCTGGTTGTCCCCCTGAACATTTCTTTCACAGTGTATGACTGTGCATGACTGTGGATCCTCTCCTAGAAATATTGTCCTCTCCAATGGGGCACTTGATCGTTGTGCTGATTTGGATGCAGTGTCTTTATGCTATGCATGATAAATTACTAAGCAAGCCAAAACTTTTCCTGAGTATTTAGAGAGGTAAAAGTTAAAGGAAGGAAAAGTGAAGGTCTACAATAAGTCTTAGGAAGAACCTGACAGAGTCCAGGATTGCAACATAAAACTGAAACACCCCAGAGGCAAAAATAAAAAAACAATGTAAAAACAAAAGAAGGAAGAAGGAAAGGAAGGAA
Source organism: Zonotrichia leucophrys gambelii (assembly GCF_028769735.1). Taxonomy (NCBI): domain Eukaryota; kingdom Metazoa; phylum Chordata; class Aves; order Passeriformes; family Passerellidae; genus Zonotrichia; species Zonotrichia leucophrys. The sequence goes on from NC_088169.1 coordinate 78,037,263, forward strand.
GGCATAAGTAAGGGAAAGCATTATGAAAACTGTAAATCAAATTTAAGTCAAGATACCAGTGATGCATCTATATTATAAGGCCAGATCTCATTATGGCCAGAGTTGTCAAGTAAAGTGTAATTTTTCTTCCTTGATTCCAGTTTGTACCAGAAAGCAGGAAAGAGGGGTAATTTCTTCACTTGATCTGACATTATTCTTCATTATCATATTTTTAAATCAATTACAGCAATGGGAAAGGGGTCATATGATATAGTTTATCTGTAAAAAACCTGTGATATATTTGCAGCATGTATATGAAGAAACGGCTTCCTTCCATTTCCCAACCACAGAGTGATGTAGCAGCCACTTGTCTTGGTGAACAAACAACAAAACCCAAAAATACAGCTTCTTATTTATACAAGAAAGAAGACTAGATCAAAAAGTGTCATCCTCAATGTCAGTAGCTGGGTTGCAATCTCAGCTCCTCTAATACAGGTGCAATAAGAATTGCTATTCTTGTCACATTTGTAGTTGTGCAGAAATTCTAGAAGACTTACAAGAATGCACCACAATCACCCTCACACAGACTACTACCATATTTTCTTGACAAAAGCTGTAGAACTACTGGTCATATTTTGAGGAATGTTTTTTTTCTGGTTGAAAAATGAAATTTAATTGAATGCAATAATTTTTAAGGAAATATATTTGATAAATTTCTAGCTAAAGAAAACAAAACAAAATTTCAAAAATTACAGCAAAAACTTCAAATATCTTGTTTAAATGTTTTGAAAATGAAAAAAATGTTCGTTTCAAAATGCATAACATAAATTAAAAAGGATAAAGTTTTTGGTGGCATGACAGCAGCTGAATTAGGATCATCTTTTAATACTAGTTGGTAAGTATGTATATATATATTTATATATAGTTTCTTGAGAGAATTAAAGGCACTAAGACATAAAGACCCAGGGAGAGGCTGAGATATAAACAGAGGCAGATGTAGAAAGACAGAATAGTAGGGAAAATATTATACGCTGAATATTTTTCCAAGACAGAACAATCATCTCCCTTTCTGGACAGCTCTTGAAGTGATAAATACTTCTGTGCCCCAAATATAAGGCATTTCTTGATCCTGAAGGAAATGTATTTGAATTGAACTGTTGAGAAGAAATGTTTCCACAAATAAAAAGGAAGTTGACATTGCCTATAGCATCCACTTAACATTCATTCTGTGTTTGTCCCTGAAAATGAAACAGAGCTGGGATAAGTTTGGTGGCTGGCCACAGCAGGCTGAAGGAAGGAGGCTGCCCATGAGCATGGCACAATACAGAAACTACTGCTGGGAATCTGATGAGAGCAGAAATATATAGCCACATGGCTTCTCTCCTGAATACATTTCTGTGCACCATAAAGACAGAGAAGAATTTGTCTGGTTTATATTTGCTGTAAGCAGAAATGAAGACTTTGTCCCAAAACTCATATTTTTTTGCATAAATCCAGTCTACCAAGCCTGGATGTTGAGTTTTAGGACTATAAATAAATCTGTATCAACAGCCTAAACTGTTAAAATGGCCTTGAATAGATATGACAATGACTGGAATTTTAACCTAAATGTTAGTGCGTGTGTGTAAGGATGGAGAGAATTAGGGTCTGGCTTCTCATTGTAAACCATCAAGTCTCAGAGTAGTTTCCCAAGGGAGATATTTGTTAAGTACCTGACTTCTGAGGTAATTGCATCCAATTGTATCCAATTGTATGTACATTCCAATTGCACTTCAAAAATACTCTGTGACAAAGATAATTTATGTGAAGAACACCAATTTCTAGCAATGACAGAGAAGTCATAGTCCTCTTTACTTAGCTCTGTGCTGTATTTTAAGTTTTGACTGTGGCCAGGGTTACTGTCATGGTTACAGGATGTCACTCCAAGGTTTTGCAGCCAGAGACACTCTGACCCCTCTCCTTGAATCTCTGTTACTGGCATAAGTAAATTTGTGGAGTCCTTCACAGAGAGGCTTTAGGAAAGCATAGCATTCAAAACAACACAAACCCAAAATGTTTAAATGTTTTCCCAGGGAGCTAGTTCAGAATAAATACAGGAATGTTGTATTAAAAGTTCAAATGAAGATAAAATTCACACATGATCAAATTTAATCACATCAACTAAATTAAGGAGAATCAAATTTAGGTGCCTGTCTTCAGAGTCCAGTCCCCTCTGTCTCCTTTTGTCCTTCAGTAGAGGGAGGTTGACATGTCCAGAAGGAGAGAGCCTGCTGAAGGCAGAGCTTAGCTCTCACTCTCTCTGTTCAAAAGATAGAAAACCCAGCAATTAACCTGCCCTAGTTACATGGAATTAAACCAGGATGAGCCATCTACTTTTTTTCCATGAATAATAAAGGGTGTTCAGAGAAGGCAGTTTCCTAATTGGATAGGAATTAGATTCATTCAAAGCAGAATGAATATCCAAAATAGGAAGCAATTCAAACACCACCACTAACTTCTGGGAAAAAAACCCAAACAAATAAACAAAAAGTCCTGGTTCACATTCATTAAATGTGTTAGTCAGGCTTACATACTCAAAATAATCTAAGAATAACATGGGGTCATAAAGAATGATAGATGACAGTCACTCTTAGTCTTGCTTATATTTGTGAACATCTGGACCACAGCAGTTATTTCAACAAGTATGCTTTGCAATAACACCATGAAATATGAGTAGGATCTTCATGTTAAGTGAATAGTCGTCATGAATATGGGCATGGGCTCTGAGGCTCCAGCCTCACACTGTGGCATAAAGCAGCTCTGAAGTTGTAGAAAAAGCCATAAAAGCATTACATAGCTGATGTACAACCTTTCTGTGGTGCTGGTGGAAAACTTTCTAACACATCACTCATATCTGCTAGATAATTATCTACTCCCAGATGTTGAGGGGCTGTGGTCCATCAGGTAGAGCCTGAGTCTTTTAAAGTGTGTTTCCACAGGGAATGATGAGGACAAGTTGTTTTTAAAATTCCACACCTTTGCTTAATTTTATATAGCTTTTAGACTCAGCTGTAACTCAAAAGAGGGCAAGAAGCATCGGTGTCCCAAACAAAACATTTTATTAAGCTCTTTCTCAAAAAAAAAAAAAATTATTGTCTTGTTTTAAAAGAGTTTGAAGTCCTGTCACATCCACAAAGATAGCTTTATGTGTCACTTGTATAGAAGGCTAGAGAACTACATTCAACTCTTCTGTATGCTCAAAATAAGTCAAATCTACATATTTCATTTTCTGAAGGATTAGAACACTAATTAGAAAATTTCAAGCTTTTCTGGAGGTCAAGATTTTCCAATGTCAAGTAAACCATTAATTGCTTTGTATAGAGTTTATGTAAATATATTTCTTCCTTTTCTTCTTCTTTTTTTTATTTTTTTCTTTATTTTTTCTCTTTTCTACAGAAAGTCTATGAAGCATAACTAAGAGGTAAATATTTTCTTATTATTTTTCAGATGGCAAAAGTTTTTAAAAATGTAAGAAATACAGTTACGCTCAGCTTAATCTGAACAGAAGAAAAATCATCCTTGTATAATGTTTACTTCCCAGGGAGAAATTAGTGGCTTGCAATTCTAGCAAGAAAAAAATTTTCACATCTTTCTTTTCCTTTACTCAATTCTACTAAGTATAGCATTGCCAGCTCACAGCATATTTGTCAGTAGCTTGAAAGTGAAAGAATGATTATCCAGACAATGTTGAATTGGAAGGAATTGAAGAAGAACCTAACAATAAATCTAAGTACAGAAGGAATTATATTAATTTAAGTTCCTGGTCTAATAAATAGAAAATATAGCCTAAACAGGTGAAACTGAAATATGTTTTGAAGCAATAGATGAACAAAGTTTATCTATTATAAAAGGAATGCTTCTGACAAAGGAATAGGATTTCACAGTTTCAGAAAACTCTCCAAAGCCTTTATCTTCAGAAGGAAGTAAACATTGTTAGGGAGGCAATTACAAGGGGAATATGAGAAATCAGCATTGCATATCACCAGTGTGCAAAGTTACATTCTTGACTTCTAAGAGTAAAATCCTTTTGCTGACCCACTGGCACTGATAAGCAGACCTCACCAGGGCTTTCATCAAGTTTATCCTTAACGCACAGAGAGACAGCACTAAATTTTTGAGCACAGGGCTTGGACAGGGCTCAAGTGTTCTTGATGTCCCATGAACATAGTAAATAAATAGCCTGAACTGAAATAAGAGTTAAACACATATTTTGTTTTTCCCTGATAAGGATGCCTGGGGCTGGGGATAATCTTATTCCCTAGCAGGATCCATCAGCTGACTTGAAGGAAGTGAATAACCAGCAAATATTTTCAAAAAGTAAATGACTTGACAGCAATTGCCATTTCAAGCATTGTAGACTCTGCTTTTATCCAGTGCAGGTAAAGTGATATGAGCTTACAAAGAGACTATACCCTGACTTTTGTAGAATCAAGATATGTCAGATAAATAAAGAATTTCCCCATCTCTGAACTCAGTCACCTATGAATTACAAACAAGAGGCGAGCAGTGTCCAGTGATGAACAACAGTTACCAAATCCTACTAAATCAATGGGTGCACAGTGTCACTTCCCAAACTTTCATGGGAAGTACTCCAGAAGAGCATAAAGCATTGAGGGTAGAGGGGGCTGTCCTCAGATAGATCCAGCCAAGCTGCTGTCAAGCTGTGATCCAGCTCTGGTCCTCATCAAGGCTAAATAACATAAATATTTTACTAATTTACTTCTACTGATTCCAGTTCTGCAACCAGCTTTCTCTGAGCTGTGCTCCATTGCCTGCTACTCTTATGCCCAAAGATTATTTAGATGTTTAGTGACTGGTGAAATGAAGAACAAAAAAACAGGTTTAAGTGAAAATAGACAACCGAGTTCTTGGTCCAGTGCCTCCCCAAAGGCAGCCCTGAAGTTCAGTGCATCCATGGAGTATATTTACTTTGCTTTAACAATTTCACACATTTTATTATGAGTGAACATGGCCTCATCTTCCGCTGCATACAGCTACTCCAATTCTTCTTGCTTTTATTGAGCAGCTAACACAATTAGCTAGTCCACAGTTATCTAAAACAGATATCAATTTAACCTGAAGTCTCTAAGAATTTTATATGTGTTCCAAGTCTTTAAGAAATTTGACAAAAAGTTTCAGTTTTCCGAGAAATTTAAAGGTAGAAACATTTTGAACCATAGAAATAATCTTATTTGCAAAAGTCAAAATCTTTTCTGGTTTTGTCTTGAGAAATGTGTATTATGATTTCAGGGAAAACAAAAGAGAAGAAAGTGATTTAACAGTGTGTGCCACAGTATTCCTATTTCCAATTTGTACTTTTTCAGTCTGAATGCATGGACAACCAGATCGGCTAAAATAATTGTATAATCATGCTTGAAGGGTAGTAATTAAGGGGGCATTTTCCACATGAAGTTTGGTAACAATGCTGCGACTCTCTTATTCAGTACTTTGTGAGGGATCAGAGTGCATTCCCATCAAGTTTCAGTTGACAGTGCCTTAAGGGGAGTAGTAGGTGGGCTCTAGGGCTCCTCTGCCATTCAAAAGCATTCAAGACTTGCTGGAGGAGTGAGACAACAACAACATAAGAAGATCAATAAAGATAAATTTAAAGCTTTTTACTTGGGAATCAAAAAACCTTGCAACAGCACAGCCTGGGCACTGACTGCCTAGGAAGCTGCTGTGCAGGAAAATCTTTGAAGGTCCTGCTGGGCTGGACAGAGCTGATCGTAGGCCCATAGTTTTCCCTGGAAGCAAAGGGGTTAACAGCAACCTGGACTGTAGGCACAGGGCAGAGCTTGGAGATCCAGGGAAGGAACTATTCTCCTCTTCCCCACATTTGTGGGGTCATAGACACAGTGCCCAATATGGGGCTGGTCACTTCAAGGAAGAAACTTTTAAGCTGGAGATAGTTCAGTGGAGGACACCAAGACGATAGGAACAGGAACATTTCTCAGGAGAAGCTGGGAGAGCTGGGCTTGTTCATCCTGAAGCAGAGACAGTTTTGGGAGAACCCAAGAGCCACTTGGGTTCCCACTGACCAAGGGGAAGCTCTCTAGGACCTGTAGCTGAGTTCTTCCCTGCAGTGCATTGAGGGACAAGAGGCAATGTGAAGCAGCAGAGCTACAGACTGGAGAAACCTTTTGCCCATGAGGACAGATGAGCGCTGGTATCAGTAACCCAGATATTTTGTAGTCTCCACCATTGGAAGTTTGAGATCTTGACTTATATGAAGCTGTGAAAAAATCCAGACAGATCTCTTGGGGACCCTGGTCAGTGAAAAAGGTTGTTCTAGAAAGCTCCTGTCTCTTCCAACATGCATTATATTGTAATTCTATGATTCTCTTATTTTTTATGTGAAAGAAAAAGATATGCTTTTTGTCATAAAGAAATTAGAGGTCAAAATGTTCCATTTCAATTAAGAAATGAAAGTTTGCTGGTTTTGAAAAATTTATTGTTTGTATAAATTTCAATCCATATTTCAGCAAAACCAAACTCCCTGAGGAAGTTTTGATGCTGATGGAACATCAATCTTGGATGAAGGATGGTCCTTCAGGAAATCTTAAAATGGTTCCTGAAGGAGTTATTTACATCAGGAGAAAGGACCTTAGATTGCTGTGGTTTATTGACATAGATTGGAAGTGATCACTGCCTGAGAAAGCTACTAATCTTAGAGACACACAGGAGACAAAACAGGGAGACAGGAGTCTGACAGTGGACAGCAACACATTTAAGATTTAGCTTGTCTCTGCATAACTTGACTGCATTGTTTTAGGATTGTTTTTTTTCCTTGTTTTTTCTGAACCACATCTGTTAGTTCGTCATGGAATCTGTAGGAAAACAAATAGGAAATTCACAGTAAAGTGCCTGAAACTTTTTTCTTCATATGGCCAGAGGTAGGAAAAAGAAGACACTGATGTCTCCCTGAGTCATATGTAGTAATGAGGGACCCACAGAACAACTGCATTCACAAGGTAAAAAATGATATTTGTTTTTGGTGAAACGATTAAAGCAGCTCTGTGACAGAAAATATTAAAATATTCTTTCTAAAGCAGTCCAAGAGTTCTTCAGGAAAGCTCTCTGGAATAGCCTTACTCTTAGTTGTTTTTCTTCAGACTTGGCCTTCTCCACAATGTCTTTTTTTCTCCTGTTGGAGCTGAGTAATAAGAAAACCATTTCTCGGTCTGTATGGGAGCAAGTTAGAAGAGTCACATTCAAAGCATAACTCAAACTGACTGTTCAAAGAAACTCATTTAGAAACCTCTGTTATAACTGTAAGGTTTTCAAACAATCAAAGCTGAGAGGTAGGTTTCTAGGCAGTGGTCTGTCCACCTGCTGGAGGAACTTTCCTCCTTTCCTGTTCTGTAGGCACAAAAGAGGAATATGTATATTTTTAGAGAGGTCTCTAATCCACTTATTCTACATGGTCATTTTAAATGAGATTAATTAGTGTCTGGAGACAGATAACTTTAAAAAGAAAAAATACCATGATTTAAGTACCTTAGGACTATTCTCATGTGTTTTGGATTTATTGATGTCATCAAACAGATAAATGAAAAAATCTCCTTCAGATTATATTTGTTTAGCTAATCCAAGTACGCGACTGGTGGATTTGGCTGTACACAGGAGGTAATCATTTATGAGTCTGAAATAGCAGGAGATAAATACAAACAAAGAGCCCTGCATTTGACAGACCTGTACAAATATATCGGTCACTTTTCTTCAGAGGTACCTGACTTGTCTTTGTGCCTTAATCAATAAAGTTCTTAAATGATTAAACAAGCTGATTTTTCTATTGTTTTTAGAACATGTCCTCGCTCCTAACTCTTCAAAGTCAAATAGAATTTGCGTGTGATATTATATTATCCTCTAGAAGGCTTTTTCTTTCCTACAGGAAAAGTTATCTGTTGTCTGATATAATCTTGTTTGCATTAATAGCTTATGTGCCATTACCATTGATTTTGACAGAGTTTTCTTATGAAGACCTGTTTTTCTTTTCCCTTTCTTTCTTTTTTTTCTAGTTCATATGCAGTTAACATTGAATATATGCATGCCTTACTTCTTTATTATTGAGCACTATTTTAATGATCACTGTGGTGTGCTCCCCTTGGCCAAAAGCTAAGCACCCACCAAGCTGCTTGCCCTTTTCCTCATTAGTGGGGTGGTAAAGAGAGTTGGAAGAATAAAACCTGAAAACTTATGGGTAAAGATGAAGTTTTATAAGCAAAGCAAAGCTGTGCGAAGAATCTCATTCAATGAAAAGTTTTTAATCCATTTCTTTTCTTATCATGTTCTAGTGGATATTTGAATTTAAATCCCACTTCTACTGTCTTTACCTAGGATATATTTATTTTCAGATTGTTCTTTTAAGTTAGCTTAGATAAAATTTGTAATCATCATTCTGAGTAATTCCCATTCCTTGGATTCTGTCTGTGCAACATGCACAATATAAAAACCATAATTGCTTAGTTTAGGCATTTGAAGCAGACCCTGGGGAGCACTTGCCTGAAGGTATGCTAAAATTCTTACATGCTTTATGAGATCCAGGCCTAATATTGGGGGTTAAGAGAACCTTTAAGCAACAGGATGTCTAAAACTCAAGCTTTGGAATTTTAAAACTTAATTGCTACTGCCGATCTAGCCTCAAGGGTATTAGATAACCTTTTGGAAGCCAGGTCTTCCAAGTTGTGTTGTAAGAAGCATGTTCTCAGCACAAATTGTGGCAAAATTTAGATTAGAATAAATTTATTTCAATTAATTAAACTAGCAGTTTAAAAGGAATACTGGAACCCTGTAGCTATAATACATAGTATCTGAGCAGTTTCCTGGTCCTACTACAGGACACTATGGGAACACGATAACCAATTTCAGCAGTCGTTATATAATTACAAAGAACTAACATCTTCAACAAGATATTCTTTTTTATATAGAAGAAAATGCATCCTTGGGAAAGAAATTAAACCCAATAGGAACAGCTTGAATCGCATGATTGCAGAAAATTAAGAAACTTGAATTTTGAACTTTTAAAAGCATGTATAGCTCTGGGAAACCCATGCTATTTGGTCTAACATAAGCGATTAACCAGTGACCAGATAGCACTCAAGGAGAAAAGCACCCAACACCAGGGCACAAAGTTTCTCAGAGCTGACTGGGAAAGCCAGTCCAGGCTGCAATTGTCAGAAAAGATAACTAACCTCTGATATTTTTGCAACTGTATTTCATCTTTCTGATAACTATCTCTTGCCATTGCTCTTTGAGGGGAGGAGGGTTGGGGAGGATAGAAGTGGAGGTGGGAGTGGGAGGGAATAATTTCGTCTTCATTTCTGGTTATGGGGCACAATGCTAGAATTTTGAAACACAAGGAAGATTCTACATTTTTTAACATCCTTGTTTTAAGGCTCAGCTTCACAATGAAATTAACACAGCAGTGTGGTAAAGAAACAACATTGTTGCATAGCTGTCTTTGTGCATGCTTCAGGCATAAGGCAAGCAAAGGCAAAGGCAAGCTTACAATCCTTCTTTTTGTTATGTTTCCTTGTGTTTGTCATGGATCAAATGCCCAGACATAGATAACATATATAGCACAAATATCAGATTGTTACATTATTGCTGGATGACAGGTTTGTATCTTGCATATTAGGGCTTCGCCTCCATTAATTTTAATGAAACTTTATTAAACAATTATCTCTTTTATGCACTGTGCACTTTCCTTGATATTACAGAAGGTGTAATTTCTTAACAGTGGAATATTTTCCATAGGAACAATTTTAATTATTTTTGCTATGTCTTTTTTTAATCCAGCACCTAGGTAACAGTTTCATTTTCCTCTTTTAGGCTTGGCCTAAGGACCTGTGTGCTACCCAGTTTGTAGAAGTTATATATGCTTTATATGCCGCCATCCCTTCTGTTCTGAAATCCCTTCTGCTCTTTTTCCCACACCCTGCCCCCACATCTCTCTCAATTTCAACAGACACAGAAACCTATTTCATAAAAGAAAACCAGTCCAAATCATCTGAGGCATTTAAAGCATGACCATCATTTTTCACAGATCCTAAAATCCTTCCCCTGGGATCCTTGTTCAATCCATTCTTGAAAAACATGATAAGCATGTTGTGATTATATTTTTTTTCTTTATGTCTCTTCAAGTAGTTTGATATTTGCATCTACTGAGCATGTGACAGTGTAAAAGGGTTTTTTTCCTCCTTCTTTTTAAGATGACTTCCCATGACAATATGTTTGAAGCATCAACAATGCTACATCTTTTGTTACAGTGATTAAAAGCATGTCTCTTTTCATCTGTTTTAATCATTCATGGGAAATGGTATCTGAATTCTGAGCAGAGGTCTGAGATGACAATCTGAATTCTAAGAATTTGAGTTTATAACTATGTCAGTTCCATGTAAATACTGTAATGAAGTGTATGTAGAGGTAATAAATAATACTAATGACACTCTGTAAAGTCAGAAGGAAGAAAGAATAGCAATTAAAAAAAATAAAAACACTGAAGAGGAGACAATTGTGCCCTGTAGAAAGGAGATTTTGGTTTGTTTGTTAGCCACACTGGAAGACAAGAATAACCCAGGATCTTATATTAATAAATCCCTTAGGGTGTAGCCAGGTGGGGGTCAGCCTTCTCTCCCAGGTAGCAAGAGACAGGACAAAATGGCGTTTAATTGTGCTAGGGGAGGTAATATTGGATATTTGGAAAAAAAAATCACCGAAAAAGGGTGATTGAGCATTGGAACAGTCTGCCCAACAAAGAGGTGGAGTCATCATCCCTGGAAATGAAAAATAACTTGTGAATGTGGCAGTTAGGGGTGTGGTCTAGTGGTGAACATGATGGTGCTGGATTAACAGTTGTAGTCAGTGATTTTAGGGGTCTTTTCCAAACCAGATTATTCCTTAATTTTTTGTTCAGAATTCATTGTTTATTTTTCCATTCAGTTAAACACTGTTTATAAAGAGCTGTTTCCAGAGGCCTTACATCTCAATATGACCACCACAATTCCTCTTCCTCCAAACTCTTCTAATACAACTAATAGATTGCTATTTCCTCACAAGTTTCTCAATTTTTCTACTTTTGATTTTTTTTTAAATACTCCACTTTTATGTCTCATTTGGGCCTAAATCTAAGCCTTTGCCATATTTTTATTTTGGCTGCAACTTGTTGCTACCTCTTCCAAAGCCATGAAAAGAGGCATCATGGAAGTTACCAATTGAGGAGAAAATATCCCACTACCTACGACCCCACCCATCTTGCTACCAGTGCTGTGAAGGTTTATATTTGAACTGGTCAGCTCTTCAGGGCTTTTCAGAAAAAAAAGTAATGTTAATGTTTGTAATTTTCATCTTCCTTGGTGATTGTTGCTAATTAAAAAATCAGTACATTTTACCAAACATAAATTTATGTCCACAATTTCTCACCAAGACTTTTCACAAACTCATGGATGTCTCAGTCCTTAATTTATAATACCAGAAATTGACTGCCTTAATAAGAGAAAAATGCTTGAAAAATTGTCTTCACTTCTCTTTTAGTTTTTTCTTACCTATGAAAATGAATAATTTATCACAAACTATTAAAAATTAACAAATGCAATTGTTTAGAGATTAATTAAGAAGGAGAGATTGAAATACAAACCAATGTAAATTATTTGGCATTTATTCTATTCTTAATTGAAATATAATCCATGAGTTATAAATACAATTGATTACATTTTCATTGCATTAATGTTGAAATATAAATTCTCAAAATATTAAATCTATCTCTTTAGTACAAAGAGAAGTTTGTGATAAAGTATATTTATTTAAAAGCACTTCTAAGAGTGGAAGTTCCTTGACTTTTGGATTTATGTCAGTATAGATTTTGCGTACAGTCTGAATAATGAGTACATGGAGTTGAAATTTTGCCAAATGAATTTGAATTCTGGGGTTTTCAGAATGTCAGCTGTTGTAGTAGTATCCAATTAAGGAGCTACATTAAATAGAAGATGTTAGTGTAGTGTTATCTGTCACTAATTCAGCTTTTATGGGTATCATCAGAAAGTTTTACATCTAACAGGTTGCATATATAAATTACTTAAAAATTATCTAAGTACTGCTTCTAACAATGGCATTAACCAGTCTGAAATAAAGATCTGTGTTAAATAAAATAGCCTTTTTCAGTAACTGACTTTTTTAGCTATTTATGTAGATTTTAGACCAATGTGGATTTGATTTAATCATATGGAGATTATATTTGTAAAAAAGGTGACCAGCAGTGAAGCTGTACACATATATCATAAGCTATTTTTAATTTCCCTTGTATTTTGGATCTGGTTCCTTTAGCCATTGAAATATGAATGCTTCAACTTACTTGTAATACATTACCTTGTTCTTAAGGTAAGGTCACTTGTGTTCAGTAGCAAAACCCCACAGCTGTTCTTTTTAAAGGTATTGTAATGAACACACTCACGTACTAACAAAGGACTTGAAGTGAACATTTTTTTAAGGAATAGCTTTTGGACACTATAAATTTAGAGATATTCTAGCAGAATAAAAGAGATAAAATATTGGATAGAAAAAGTTTGCGAATTCTATAGCAGAATTACACTCCTCCAATAAATGCATCAATACTACAGGAGAGATTTAAATGACAAAAAAATGAAAGTGTAATGTATTTATAGATTGAGATCCACTAATTGTTACAAGAAGTATGTGTGGTCAATCCTAGGATGCAAAGAATGCAAGATGAAACCTGTGTACTCAAAAAATTGTTATGTCTGAATATATAGACTACCAAAGTGATTAACATTTTCTCCTCTGTTTCTTTATCTCAGACAATCTACTGTTAGTCCTGTTATGGTGATTCTGTCTGGTTGAGGGTGAGATAGAGCAATGAAGATGCCTTTTTTAATTACTCTGAGTGTTAGCTGAACTCCTAGTTTGAGCTGAAATGTTGAAAGGGAGAGTATTGTCGCAGTGGTTGAAAGACATCCGTGTCTCATGGGCCAGGAGGTTTAGAGAGACTCTGACTTTGCTGGTCAGACTCAGTGTTTGTGTACCCATGACAATGGCCCTCAGCACCATTTCAGAATTACGTGTGCAGTCTTGGAAAACAGCTTGATGTTTGCCTCACAGCTTGATGACGCTCACATGCTGTGGGATTTCTCAAGCTTCACTGGTGTGGAATGACAGAACTATTATGGCCTGGATAATCAGTGCTCTGCTGTGTGATTCCCATGATGTTTACTATAACATCTGCAATGAGCAGAGAAGAATCAGTGATGAGCTGTTGTTGAAACTCTTGGTTTGAGATGCAGTTTGGGCTGAAATGCTGCTCAATTTACTTGACTTAGAGAGCTTGGAACAAAGATGTTCCATGAGTAGGCTCTGAAAGAAAAAGGTGTAAGTAGTTTCGTACAAAGTTATATGAGAACACATCATTTTTGGGCAATACAGTTGGAAAATAGTTTTCAAGCTGTGTGCAAAAGGGAAAAAGATCATAGAGAATTTAAAGATAGCCACACTAATTGTTTCTTTTCTCCTGTTAATTGTGACTTTTTACATCTCTTTCCAACTTTTTTTGATGCTATATGATATTTTGATGAGGTAGAGGTGAACACACTTTGAATTTATTTAGTAGGAGATACTTTTAGTCATTAATTCAGTAATTAATCAAAGGGAGATGGGGGACCTGCAAAGGTTATTGGAAATGGAATGGCTTCAGCCTCTGCACAAGCAAGATTGCTATAAACTATTATTCTGTCATATTTTAAAAGAGGACAGGCATACAGCTGAGTTCTGAAGGCCATATATATGTTCTGAATTTGGCAGAGATTTGAAGCTGTTTAAGGCTTATAAATGGCAGCCAAAAAAAGGCCCAAATACAGTAGTGATATGGTTTTGGTTTGTTTCTTTTTTCCTTTTTTAAGCTGTTCTTAAAATCCTAAAAATTGTTGTATGTTAGAAAAAGGCCTTTATCTTGAAGACCAGTGAAATTCTAGAATTACATGAGCTGACTCTCAGTCTGTGTCAGATCCTGGAAAGTTTGCAAATTTACTGAGACAAAATGTCAGGTTTGTTATTGTTCTGTTTTACTAGTTTTGATCCCAGCTTCATTATTCAAAGAAAACTTGTAGAACTGAAGCATATAACCATATTATTTTCAGAGCAAGTAATCTCTGAAAGAATATCAGAGAAAGAATTTATTTATGTTATTCTATTGGAATCGTTGAGATATGTCTTAAATACTTCATTTGAATTAAAATATGCTACAGGAACTATAGTGATATGTAACAGGAAAGTTTGTAAAAATCACACCATCACTTTTTCACATTGGATTCATAATATTTCATCTCTTCAAGTATCTAGCTACCAGGTATTCTAACTACAAATATTCTGCCTCCTTATTTGTAACTATATTATGCATGGATATTTCTTTCTGCAGCTGGGTAGGAAGAGCTAGCAACTTAAACTAAGAACGACAAGGGAAGGCAAGAACACCTAGCAGCGCTGCAAGAGATTTATGGACAGGGTCAATGGGTAAAGGGCATGGGGTGCCATGACAGGAAAGCGCTTGCATATCAGCAAGGAAGTGCCTCAAAGGCACCATTCTGGGGAGATGTCCTAACCCTTTCCAGGAACTCAGAGTAAGATGGTTCACTGAAGTACTTATATACAAATTCACGCAGCATGGGGAATAAGCAAAGCAGGGCTTTTATCATGTTGGGATCTTGGAGACTTTGCAGAATGGTTCCCATGACTGGAGCGTTTCAATGGAGGGATACAGGCTCATTAAGGACAGAAAATGAATACAAGGAGAGAGATTTGCTTTTTATGAGAGAGGGCATCTGGAGAGCATGGAAGTTCTGGTCTAGGATTAGTAGGGTTGAATCCAGAGAGATAAAGTTAGAAATGTTAAAGTCCAAATGGAACTAAACCTGTTAAAGGGTGTCAAATATAAAAAGAAGAATAGACATGACAAAAGGAATTCCAAATAAATGTGGGTTCATTTCTCAAAGAAATGGGGGGCCTGGTAATGGAGGATGGAGCCAGGCTTGTTTTAGTGGTTCCCTGTGACAGGACCAGAGGCAATGGGCACCACCTGAAACACAGGAGATTCCCTCTGATCATCTGAAAACACCTTTTTTACTGTGAGGGTGACTGAGCACTGGCACAGGTGTCACAGCTGTGGAGCCTCCCTCTTTGGGGATATTCAAAACTTCTGGATATGGTCCTGGACAACCAGCTCTAGGTGACCCTGCTGTAGCTGGGGACTTGGAGAGTTGGGCCAGATGACTTCTGGAGATCGTTTGCAATTTCACCTTTTCTGTGATTCTGGGATTGTGTGGCTCTGAAATCAATATTCTACATAATCCAGTTTTCTGATTCTATGCAGTATTTCAAGTAAATTGTATATAATCATTGTGCATTTATTTCTTGTGCTTCTTATTCACTGACTCTTCTACTTAATGATAAGAAACAAATGTCTGTTCTCTGGTCTCTATAGAAAGCAGAAAATTACCAGCCATTCATCTGAACTTCAGGAAAATATGGAATTAATTTCTAACACAATCAACTTGATCCACGTATATTTTCCAGCACTTCAAATTTGCCTTCATATCAACAGGATGATGAAACACCTTTATACAGTCTTAGTCTCTCTGCACAGGTAAAAGTTTCCTACTTTATTTTTTTTGTTCTTCATTGAAGAGGATGGACCACTTGGGTTTGTACTTTGCCTCTAACCACGAAGTTAACAAGCCTCCGAGACCATTCACACACTCTGGTTGTATTTGCTTTGAAATATATTGCAACATTATATTTCTACAAATTTTAAATGCGCTGACTAATTCTTGATATCACATAGTTTAGATACACATCGTTGTTAGACAAGAAGAATCATTATGAGCTAACATTATTATGTTTGGTCTTGGTTTTCTTAAAAAATACTCTCATGAAGAAGTTTTCTGTCACTTACAGTTACTGCTAACAGAAGTACTCTTTAGGCTACTCTTGTCATTTCAGACTGTTTAAACAACTTCTGACAATAACTTAATAGCTGATATGTTTAAATCAATTTTTTCCACATCCCTAGTTCATAAAAATAAATCCACAGAGGATAGTTTAGGCATAGACTAAGTCAGTAAAAACCAAAAGAAGAAGAAATTAATTGAATGTAAAGTGATATTTAGAAATGACATCTCAATAATTGTTTAACAGTATTTGTCAGCAGTTATTAATAATATATTTTCTTTCTTGAAGCAGATATTCTCTACAGTCACTGGTGGGTTTCACAGGGTTGTCAAATCTGGGTCATTTTCCCAGTTTGTATTAGTATTGACTGATCAACAGTCTTTCTCTAAAACTCCTGGTCTGACCATGAACCTTGTTCCAGGACTGAATTTGTCATTAGGTAACTCCATCAACTTTTTCAGGTGGGGATCTTTTCCTTTTTGGTAATATCAAATATCTCCATATTTTCTATAAATGGTGAACTATATCCCCTTATCTCTGAAATCCAATAACCAAAATGCAAAAAGAAAACTTACTATTATAAAAATTATAAACTGCTATATTTATATATTGAATTTGCCTTTTATGTACATTATAATGAATTTTTCTGCCTGGTTACTTTAATTGGCTGGTTCCACAGTATGTATCCTAATCACATAATCAGGTTAAAGTTATTAGCAGTGCCTTGCATTCAGCAAAATCTATGCATTTCTGAATATATAATAAGACTTGATTTTTTACTACTATTAGCTAGCACCTCATGTCTTCCATTGCACAGCTGTAATAAATTAGACCTAATGTCTGCATGGTACTGATTTACCACCTTCTACGAGGATGGAAAACTAAAGTTCTGCCTGTTCTGTAATCATTTGTAGAACTGAAGGGAATAAGCATATTCTTGAGGTATTAACCTTTGACTATTTTCTGTTTCATGATCATATGGAGGTTCTATTTTTGTATCAGGCAATCATAATCTTTTCACATTAATGTTTTTGCTGTGGTCTGATTAGCACTCCTCCTTTAGTTCTGATAACTCCATGACAACTGTCCACATTTTTTACATAATCAGAACTTAAGTCCTATTTTTAAAATAGCCAGAACTCCTCTTGTATCACAGCATGCAGAAAACAATCTGTCAAGTAGCCATTTGAAAGTTTCTACAATAAAATTCTGTGATTGTCAGGAAAATAATTAGGGCTTCTCTCCTATAATTGAATCAATTTGATTGCATTATTGTCTCAGCTGTACAATAATCATAACATAGAATCAAATACCTGCAATATCATCACTATTTCAGGTAAAGCCAGAGGTGTAATACAGGCACTCATGCAGCCATTTTTTGAAAAATTCTATTCTCTAAACAGAAAGAGCCTAATTTTTGGCTTTGTCAATGCCGTGGCACCAGCACACACTGGTTCTGGTTTATTCTTCCTCAAGCCTTTTTTCCTGCACTGAAATACACTTCTTTGTAGCTCTAGTGTGATAATTATGTGCAAGACATGTGCCTTTCACTATGACACAAATATTTATAGTATTGGTAGTTTATTCACTGTGTGTGGAAACAAAAGCCAAATCTCTATCAGGGGGATATATCAAAGGTAACCACATAGAATCACAGAACTACAGAACAAATGATGTTACGAGGGATCTCAAATGTGGTTTATTACATCACTCCTGTGCAAAAGTGTGTCAGCTGGGACAGGTTGCTGAGGCCCTTGCTGATTCAGAGGAGATAGGCACTCTGCAGCTTCTCTGATAAACCTGTTCTACTGTTCTGGAAACCTGGCAGAGACATTAAGTGATCCTTCTTTTGTCATAGACACTGTTCTTTGACACACAAAACTAGTGATCCATTGCTTGTCACAGCATGTATCCATACCCAGCTCCAGAAAGCCACTGCATCCTCTCTATGAACATCAGGAGCCAATGGACATCTCTCTCCTGCAGAGAAACACATCTCTGAGCCAGGCAAACTTCTGGTCCTTTATCTTACACCTGGAGCTCCATCTGTCTCTGTGGCATAGCCGCAGTGCCTACCCCTGACTCAGGCAGGCCTCCTTTCTAACACTGAGGAAGTTTCTATATAGGCAGAACTGTGGCATGTCTAGAAAGAGATAACACATTTCTGTTACTGGCACAGTTTTCATAAAAATCACATTCTTGTGATTTATGAGTCACTGTTTGTCAGCAAAACAGTATGGCTCATGGCCACCCTATAAACCGCTGCCTTGTCATACACTTATCCAGTCCATGTTGCACCAATCTGGCCTTGCTAAACTCTGACTTCTTTTATCAAGGCAATGACCAGCAAAGTCCTGTAGAGAGAGGGCCACCAAGATTGTTGGGAGAGATTGAATTATAAGTAATTGACAGAAATTATTTTCTTCAGCCTTAAGAAGAAAAGTAAAGGAAGGAGGTTACTTGATGAGGGGATGTAGAGGATTCTTCTAAGTTCTCAATGATAGGAAAGGCAATGAACCCAAGTTGAGAATTTGGAAACTGATTTGATATATGGAAAAATGGTTTTGTTGTGAGTATAGTTTGGCACTGACAGAGGTTTCACAGGAACCTCCACCCTTGCAGTTATTCAAGGATATGAGCAAGTTGCTTCAGGCAGACCTGTTCTGAGCAGTTATTGGACTACATCACCTCTGGAGGACCCTTTCAACCTATAGAGTGCCATGATTTTCTGATGTCTGAAGGTGCACAGAACTCAGATGATTAAAATCACAATCAACTTTATTTTCAGAATTTTGCATGTAAGTGTAAGAGTTTTTCATAATCCTAGAAAGAACTTTAAGCATACTTTCACTTTATGGAATTTGAACAATATCATTGACTACTTTACAGGCTTAATTTACAATATTCTAAATGAAGTATGATTATAAATCTTAAAAGTCATCTTACTCCCTCTTCTTGTAAAGCCAATATGTGTTTATTCTTATATATATAAGTATATATAATATATATATGTTATATATAAATATATATACATATATAATCCCTTTAGACTGTTCTCATTTTCAAATTTTAGAAGTAAATTGCAAAGAATATGAGATAAATCATGATGCAGTGTGTGTTTTGTATCTTGCAGCTCAGTGTATCTGGATTCTTTCATTCTGCTCTTTGAAGAATTAATAGACTCTTATCATTTGGATTATGGAAGTAAAGTTAAATAATCAGGTTCAAATTCAACCTCACTGTTTTGCCTTCAGATGTTTAGGAAAGAATGCTTTCTTTATGCAGAGGAAATAGTTTGCATTTTCATTTTTTAGCTAAGCTGCCATTAGCTGGAAAATTGGCATAAGATAGGAACCTCTGCATTACAAAAAAAAGAAAAAAGAAGCACACAAGGTGGGTTTCCACTGGAATTTGAAAGTCTTTCCGAAGTCTGTTTTAAAATATTTCCTGTCTCTAAGAATTTTTACCTAATGCTTCCTCCCAGCCCTTCCATTTTCCAGATTTCACTGTTAGAAAATCAACGATAAATTCACAGATTTCACAAATAAGATTAGAAGATTACCATTTTCTTCAGAACTGAAATGCAGAGCTTAAAGTGCATTTATTCTAAATATTTCCCAGGCTGATCATTTTCAATAGTCCTCAAGATTTTCACCATGACAAAATAAAATTTATAGGTTTATATGATACCAATATATCCCTGCAGTTTCTTTTAAACTGACATAATCATTACTACTCAGTCCTCAAAACTGTTTAAATATAGCTAGAAATACAGAACTATGTTTTTTAGGATTTATATACGGATTTGGGGCTTTGGTATTTTCTATATCTTTAACCAAGCCTACCTTTCTGAAATTAAAAACTAACCAAAGCTAAATCAAAACAAAACAATGCACAAACAAACAAAAAACCCCCAAGAAATCAACCAACCAAACTCAAATACTCCAAACCACTCAACTCTTGAGTTCATGTTCCTATGCAGAATATTCATTATTTTATTCACTAGAGATTCTGTATTCAAATCTAAAATTTTTACATGGACATGCAAATATTTTATATAGGGGCCTTTTTTGATTTTGTTGTTTGGGTTTTTTAATATGGTAATTAATTTCCATGGAACAGGTGTTGCCTGTATCTGCATTCCTTTACAGCTAGCTGAAATTTCCAGAGTTATTTCCTCACTCAAATGAGTGCATTTAAACTATGACCTATTTATCTTTTTTTCTTCAAGATCTGAACATTCTCTCCCCCATCTTCATTCATGACATAGTTTTATGTTTATGGAACACACTGATTGGG
Source organism: Zonotrichia leucophrys gambelii (assembly GCF_028769735.1). Classification (NCBI taxonomy): domain Eukaryota; kingdom Metazoa; phylum Chordata; class Aves; order Passeriformes; family Passerellidae; genus Zonotrichia; species Zonotrichia leucophrys. The sequence goes on from NC_088169.1 coordinate 78,057,531, forward strand.
GTGCAGATGGTGTTTTTAATTCTTCCTACCTTTGCTAAGCCCAGAAGCCGCCTCTCTGCTATGTTTAAGCAACACCTTTGAAAGCAGAGACACTAAAGCATGCTTTTTTAGTGCTGATTTGGTATCAAGCAAGCAGCTGAACCAAATGACTGGCTGCATATAGATGTATGGAAAATAATGAAGGCTACAGCAGCTGTTAAAATGTGATAGTGATAACAATAACATGATTATACTTGCCAAGGGGTTTACAATGCTGTACAGGTACTATGCAGTATGGAACATTCTCTCCCCTAAGTAGAGAGACTTTGAAATATGTAGGGAGGCATTCCACATTCTGCAGGACAGGTCAGTACAGTGAGATGCAGTCTCTAGCTGTTAACCCTCACAGAAAATGCCATTCTTTATCCTGAGAACAAAAGAAACGTGGGAAAGGCAAGTTTCTTCCACATCTGATACTGCAACAGTTGGAGAGGCTTGAGATCTACTTCTGGCGATCAGACTAAACCGTGCTTCCTAGGAGACATAATTAAATTGGCCTGGAGCTATAGCTAGAGAAAGTAGGTTTCTTTCAAGGAAAAAAAATATACATTAATAGTTCTGTTTACATCACTTAAAATATATTCTATCACTGGACTTAAGTATATAAAGCCATAATCCCTTGAATATTCACACATAGTTGAGGTTCTTCATATGCCTAAGAGCCTGGCTAATTTGTGGCCCTAAGCATGTTTCTGGATCTTGGCCCAAGTAGTTTAATTAACTATTCTGAAAATGCTTATAATTGAAAAATAAAGAAATAAAATCAAAGTACTGACATTTTTGTAACAGTCAGAAAAAAATTATACACCATCATCAGCTTCCACCCATGTCCTCCCAATTTTTTCTTACTGCCCCCAGTTGCTCTCTCACAACTGCCCCTAACCATTCCAGTCTTGGAGACTGCTACTGAGTCTTTCAGATCCCTCAGAGACCCCCCTCAGTTTCCTTTACCTTTGTAGTTCCTCAGACTCCATTGTTCTTTTCAACCATGATATTTTACCTCTGCCAAACAAATTCCCTGCTGTTCCTCTCTTTCAGAACCTGCTCTGTCACCACTCAAAAAATGAATTAAGTCCATGTTTCATATGAGCACTGAACCTGTTCAATGGCAGTGTTTTGAGCAAAAGCTGCCTTAGGTGGTCTGCTGAATATTACTCAAACCAATATTTTCTGGGTGATAAAGAACAGGAAACCACAAGGGACACAGAAAAATAAGAGAGAGGAAAAGTATTTTTATTTTTTCAAACAGATACTAACTAAGAGACTATATATCACTCCTGAATTTTTTGTTTTATGAAAGTGTATCTATTGCATTTTTGCATATTGATGAAGAAGTAAAAAAACTTGGACTTTTTGTGGGATTCATCTATTAAAAAGAGAACTTTCTTAGCACAGAAACTATTATTAGTTTTCTCTGTTTTCTCCCAGTCCTGACTGTAAGAGTCTTTTTAGTAACAGTCTTTTATCATCAGAATTCATCCAATCCTATAAAATTTTTACTTCTTTTTATTGAGGAGTTGTCTGAGTTGTGGAAAATTATGTTGATGTCTGATGATACATCAAGATTAGTGACACTAATATGGCTCTTATGGTATAAGTAATTAATTTTTATTCATTTTCTCAGACTTAAACCCTCTTTTTAACTGTTACCTCTTTTAGCCATTCTTATGTACTTTTTCAATTGCTGGAAAAATCTGGATTTTTGATTTCCTAGTGTAATCTAAGTTACTGTATATTCAGGCAGTAAATCATTTAAAGGAAGAGTGTCAATGCTTGATGTATAAAAATATGAAGAAAATGAGAAGAATTTCTTCTAAGTTGTTTAAAAGTAGAAACGTGAAAAATGAGAAGAGAAAATCTTTACTTAACTATAGTGGGAGCAGTGACATATCTTCATTGAAGAAGAGCCTGCCAAGTGAAAATGAGCTTTCTCTAACTCTTATGACAATTACAATTTTACAAGTCTTGGGAAATGTGATCAATCCTCATTAGAGACATTAATCCTGTTATCAATCTGGAAGGAAAGAAAAGTGTACTTACGGCTGCTCCAATACTACTTTCCACCTCTGCTTTGCAAAGTGTCTTAAACTGGAAAAAGCATTCTGGCTGGCTTCACAAAATAATATCCACACCTTCAAAACAGACCATCTGCATGTGTTCTCCTCTAGATTTAGTTCTAGACAGAGTCCCACGCTCTTCTCATGTTGTCCTCATGAAATGAAGTTCAGCTGTTCTATCCTGACCCAATGTCATTTGTGTTCTCTATTGCCTTGAACTTCCAGACTTTCCACGTTTTGCTAATTAACTTTCAGAAGTCTTTAAATCTGAGCCTGTGGCTTCAGCAATTTATTTTTTCACCTTCAGTGAGTCCAGAATATGCAGTGACATTTATTTAGCATAATGAAATGCTTTTTAAAATAAACCAGATTTTATAGTAGAGTGCAAAACAATATCCATGACACTTCAATGGTTTTTGTTTGGTTGGGAAATTTTTTAGATTGCATTTAAATATTTCTATATTGTTTACTCAAGTTTCATCATTAATAGTATTTTTTTTTAATGTTAAGTCACTGAGGTACCCAGTTCCCCACCTGATATTCCATGAGATTTGTCTCATATCAAGCCCAATACTTTACTTGATAAATATCCTTCTTACCACAACTCAGAAAAATTAAATTCTTCAGTAATAATAGGTACAGTGAATCATTAAATCTGAGTCAAAGATATTTTTCCCAAAAATACAGATTTTTTTTTTCTAGGTTCTGTGCAGTAGATCACTTGGGTCAAATACTGGCTTATAATTTGGCAGACTCAAGGATTCCATGAACTAAAATGTGTTCAGACACCTGGCTGGGATTCACATGGCCAAATGCAAAGTCTATAACATGAATTTCTCTGTCTGAGTTATGACCTTCATAGATTGATTGGAAATAAACTTTTACAGTTTAATTGGTAAAAAGAACATGTCAAAGGAGGGGTTTATCTCTTTGCAAAGTACTTGCTTAAAATAGGTCAGATGAATAAATGTTTTGTAGGTGTCTAAAGTCAGATGAGGTGAATCATGCCCTGATTCATTAGAGACTTGAGTAAGCTGTGGACTTCTCATTATCTTGATTGTAATTTAGCCAAGTGCTTGACTGACTGAAAGCAGGAAAAATTGGATGTTTCTGTAAATTAAGTCTTATTCTGGATAGATGAAATATTGTCTAACAATGACAAGTGGAAAAGATGGCTGGATATACAGATGAGATAATGTAATTTGATATGAGATTTCCTATTGGTTTAGAAAGTTAGTTTTTAGTTCAGTTCGATCTTCTTATAATTTAGGCAGCTGTCCAGACATGTCTTCAATTTGTTGATACTCTTTTATCCATCTTTTATTCAAACTTTGTCAGCAATCAGCATACACCCCTTCGTTTTTCTTCTGGAATTTATCTGTTTATAACTTGGTTGCAAGAAACACAATCTCCATTCAGCCCAGTGTTCATTCCTGTTTGAATTGTACTGAGTCTTCTGATTATCTTTAATTATTATGTACGAAATTTAAAATAACAGTGTTGTATGTTTATGGCAGCAAACATTTACTGTTCTTCTAGTGTGTTTCATAAAGAGGAGAATGCCTTTGGATTTGCACTTGCTCTGTTTCTCTTCATTCTTCAGATTACTATTCAGCAGCTTTTTAATTTTCAGTGTTGTTTGCTGCACATAGAAACAAAGGCAGACTATCTGCTGACTTATGCATAGCCATTCTAGTAGGTTTTTCAAGATGAATTACAATCCATATAATCCATAGAATAGACACTGGTCCCAATTCACTTATAAGGAAACAAATGAAAAGTAAGGTTTAGTTCAAACAAAGCAACAGTTAAAGTTAAAGGGAAAAATGAATACAAAATCTTAGTTACTCTCCACAGACCACACTCATGTATCAGTTTTGAAACCCAAATCAAAATATAACGGTGGAGGTGGAAAACAAAATTCAAATTATTTCAATGTAGAGTATTAATATTGGGATCAGTCTAGGCTTCCTTTGTCAACAATAAAAAATGTATTCTTCATATGTTGTTTATCCACTTAATGATGTAGAAGGTCTGTCAAGTGAAAATGCTAGGTAAGATTGAAAAATAAGATACTAGTTCTTGGAATTAAAAAAAAAAATTACTGTTGTTCTTTAATCATTCCTTTAACCTTAGTAAGGTTCCTTCTCTCCTGAAAAAAAAAGGAAATATGAACTAGGCACTGATAACTGTGAAGTTGACTGTAGCCATGCAACCTCATGGGAAATACAATGGCAACCAGAAAGAACTATATGCATTATGTAATACTAATGTGATTGTGCAACGTATAACCCAACTGATGGCTGGGCAGGACTTAAGCAAATTTAAAAAATGCAAAAGCCAAAAACAAAAAAATGTTCTTCTGCATAGTAGATTTCACTGAGAACAGATGAATTCTTTTTAGATTCATTTGTAAAAGAAGTAGATTAGCTCTACTGTCCTACTGCTTCCTGAATAATTGGTATCATTTCTGCAATGATTTAAATAATTTTACATTCTGAAAGAGAACCACGTGTTAATATTTCATGAAGCTAAACATGTATGCAATTTTCAGTAACATATCATTGTATCAATATAAATGACTCAATGACATTAGAGGTCTTTTCCAACCTAAATGATTTTGTGATTCTATAGTAATCCCTCTCCATTTCATTCATCGTAGATTACAGAACAACATTATGATGAGATATTGCAGTTTAGTTTTACTTGTCACACATGAACTGAATTACATCATTAGCAGTTTACAATCACTAACAGTCCCTTTAAGTTTGAACACTCAAAAGCTGAAATTAGGTTTGCTTATGAAATTTTAACATTTTAAATTTGGCTTCAAACTTAGTAAACCATCCAAAAATCATTATGCCAGAAACAATCACTTAGAGTAAATCTAAAATGAAAGATAGTCCAGTAGATTCAAAGAAGTAGGTAAATAAAACTGATGTTAGCTTTCTATTTTTCTTGCTTCTAACCTTTGCATTGAATCCATCTTTGTCTGTGTCTTTTAATACTTAGTCACTCTGAATTGTGGTTTAATTGTCATTTGAGTTTGACTGACTTAAACATGAAGAAAAGTGACACTGTACAATCTATTTGTTACATAAAAGCATTTTTAAAATTTTTCTTTAGTTTGAGAATGAATAATTAGACTTGATACATTACCTAATGATCCCGGCTTTAAAACTTGTAATTTGCTCTCTGTTTCTCATATTAGTTAATGTCCTCAATTTTCAAAAATGCACATGTTCTTTAAAACCTTTATTTCTGCTTCATTACTTGTCATTGTTTAGTGTTCATTACGATTCAATCAAATTAGGACTTGAAAAATAGTAAAAGATGGGACAAGTTCATGGTATATTTTCAAATTTTAACTGGAGCCAAAAGATATCTACATATCCCTAAAATAAAATAACATATGTTCCAGTGTATTTGTGATAATCTGCTGCATCAGTTTCAGGAGTTAAAATACTGTTTTCACTGCCTCAGTGCCTCAGTTTCACCTTTCAGTCTGTTGGTCTGAAAAAATTATGTCCCATTCTCAAAAACATCATCCATCTTTCTGAAATTCCATATAAAATATGTTCAGGTTAAATCACGACAACATAATTTTCTTTCTTCTTCACAGAAAAAAAAATGCTCTTGACCTGGAAAAAGAAAGAAATTGCATATTTCATCCAGAGAATATTATCATTGTCTCAAATAAGTCTTATTGAATCTGGAAAAAAAATGGCAAAATCTCTGGGTAGAAAATGGCAACTGAGGGAGGAAAAATAGCAGCAAAAGCAAAACATAAAGGTCTCAAGAAAAAAAATAAGGTTACTAAAAAACTGAGGAAAACATATGGGCAGGTAGAATCCAAAACACTTCTGATATTAATATTTGCAAGATGAAACGTACAGATTTAGATTTGGTGCAAGAACTTATTACACTACTTCTAGTCATGCAAAAAATGTTTACAGATCCTAGGTGTCTTTACTTCTAGGAATTTGTTTGAAAATGAAAAGCAGAAGAAAGACTTGCATTACTAGAAGCCATATTGCAAGAATGATTAAAGATATCAAATAGGTTCTGAAGTCAGTCTCTGCCATTAGTTACAATAGTGTATTATAGAGTAATTTAATTATGCTCACAGGTTTTTTTTTAATGTAAACAAAAAGGATAAAAAATAGAAAACAGGAACAAAGAAAATCCAAAATAAATCTGATATCTCTGAGAATTAGTCTGAAACATCCCACTTTGTTTGTTTCAAAGTAATTACTGAGGACATATGCTGCTCTGTGCTTTTGTTCTTCAGAAGCTGTGGATAGAAAATCTGTGTAAAACTAGCCCAAATCAGCAGCACAGTTTTGGTGCAGGCAGCCACATGATTGTAATTTATCATTTGATGTCTTATTCTGAAGAGTGATTTCAGTGTGTACAAACGATATTATTTTGTGAGGAAATTAAAACACTAATTTGTTGTACAGTGAACACACTCCCATCTCTAATAAAGGAAAAGTTAATTTTCTTCTCAGTAGCTGGTGTGGTGCTGTGTTTTGGATTTGTGCTGGAAATAATGCTGAAAGCACAGGGATGTTTTCCTAACTGCTGAGCTGTTCTCGCACAGTCTTTCCTGCTCCATGTGCCACCCCAACAAAAAGGAGGCTGAAAGTGCACAAGAGGTTGGGAAGGGACACAGCTGGGACTGCTGGTCCAAAGTGATACTCCACACCATATGGAGTCATGGTCAGCATGTGAATCTAGAGGAGAAAGGGGAGGATGCTCAGAAGAGTGGAACTTGTCTTCCCAAGCCACCGTTGTGCATGGTGTAGACTTGCTTTCCTAGGGATGGCTGAACACCTGTCTGTCCATGGGAAGTGGTGAATGAATTCCTTGTTTTCCTTCACTTGTGCATACTTTCTCTTTACCTACGAAGCTGTATTTATCTTAGTCCAACAGTTTAATTGCTTTTACCCTTCCAAACATCTCCCCCACCCCAGGAGTCAACGAGTGTCTGCATGGTGCTTTTTTGCAAGCTGGAGTTAAACCACATAACCTAAAGATCTGGGCTTTGATCCTTTGTTTGCTTTCCTCCATTGTTTTTATATATTTTTATTAGGCATTTACTTGCTTTTCTGTTTCAGAGTTACTTCTGTTATATCAAGATTTCTGTGGGAAACTTATGTTGTACATTTTTATTGTTTTCAATCAGCAGCAGATTCTCTCCACAGTCATGTACCATTTACTGTTTCGGACATCTTTTCCTCACTGTTGATCCTAGAAAAGCCATGGTCTTGAATTTATGCTGTTGTCTTCAAAAGCTTAGAATAGGCTGTGTAGCACTAGTATTTGGATGAGTGCTTCTAAATCTGTATTGCTAATGATTTGTATTGAAACCAATCATGACTAAAATTCAGTGGGGATGAGTTTGCAGATAATGCAATTCAGCTTGGCAAAAGAAGATTGCATATTTAAAATATTTTTATTTTTTCACTGTTATCTCCATTTTATTTTTCTTTTGATAGATGCTTTTATCTATCAAAAATGAAAAAGCTATTAGATGTCTTCCTATCAGTCTCTTTTTACTGCACTAGATAAATATGAATATTACACTGGTAGAATATCTCTGTTCCCACAATTTCTCATTTCATTTTCTAATTATTCAATACACAAAGGTTGTCAGGCAATCATATATTTTTTTCTCTACTGACCTGCTAATTACAAAGTCTTTTTAACATCCAATTTAAAGACTTCAGGAAAGAGGGGGATATTTCTAGAAAATATTTCTTTCTTTCATACTTGATATATATATGCATAGTTTGAACACACATATTAAATACCGTCTGAAGGCCAGGCCCAGATGGTGGTTAAAGACTTTAAAAAGTCAAGTTAGAGACCAGAAAGTGGTGGTGTAAGTCAAGAAGTCTCTACTGGGTCCAGTCCTGTTTAATACTTTCATTAATAATTTGTATGATGGGGCAGACTGTACCCTCAGCAACTTTGCAGATGACACACAACAAGGAGAAGTTGTTCATACCTCAGAGGGACCTCAACAGGCTGGAGAAATGGGCTGACAGGACCCACCTGAAGTTCAACAAGGAGAAATGTAAGAAGAGGAACACCCTCAGGCACCAAACTATGCTGGCTGCCACCCAGCTGGAAAGAAGTTTGGCAAAAAAATGCCTTATTTTCCTGGTCGACACTGAGTTGAACATGAGCCAGCACAAGCCCCTGCTGCAAAGCAGGTCAGTGATGCCCTGGGCAGCACTAGGCAAACTTAGCCAGCAGAGGACAGTGATCCTTCCCCTCTGCTCAGCACTAGGCAGGCCACAGCTGAAGTGCTGTGTCCAGCTCTGGGCTCCTCAGTGCCAGAGACACGGACAGACTGGGAGAATAAAAGGGCCATCAAGATGGTGAGGGGGGCTTCCTCCTGTAAGAAAGAACTGGAAGGACTGGGCCTGTTTAGTCTAGAGAAAAGAAGGCTCATGGAGATCATACCAGTGTACATAAACACTTGAGAGATGGGTTCAAAATGCTTGGAGACAGGCTCTTTTCCCTGATGCCCAGTGACAGGGCCAGAGGCAATGGGCATAAACTGGAGCACAGGAGGTTCTATCTGACCAGTAGGAAACACTTTTTTGCTGTAAGGGTAATGGAGCACTAGAACAGGTTACTCAGTGAGGTGGTAGATCCTCCAACCTTGTAAATGTTCAAAAGTCAATAGGAAACGGGGGGGCTGGACTAGAAGGTCAAGAACCCCTGGTCTGGCTTATGCAGAAAGGCAGTATCTTTATTGATTAACTCAAGAAATTCTATTTGAACAACCAGTTGATCCACTTAAACGATGTAGCCCTGATCCCCTGATGTAGATGACTTCAAGCTGTTTCACAAACTGTCATGTCTGAAGATGAATTAGGGTTTAAGATTGAAATGAGCTCCCTATTAAAAACTGGCAAGTAGCAACTTTATTTGTGGGGTCCATTTTTATAGCCATATACAGCCCTACTGAAATTTCCATAGCACTTCACAGAATCATAACAGCCAATACATGTAACTTAATTTGCAATTTCAATATTTAATTTTGAAAAAAGAAAATATGCTTAATGAACTACAGCTTTGGAATGTATATGAATACACAGAGCATTCCAGATGACAGGGAAACACATGAAAATCATTCATTTTCTGTTTATGTGCTAGATTGACAAGAAAAACGGCTGATTTAATATCTTTTTGGGTTTATAAAATCTTTTTTCAACTTTTTTTTACCTCCTTCTGCTAGATACAAATACTTAAATAGTCATAAAAATATCACTTTATAAAGTCAATAAAACACAGGAATATAAAAAGTCACTTATTTGCTTTAGAAATTCCCTGGTTTAGCCCATATCTTCACTACAGTTTGGGTCTACACTTGAAATAGGGTGGGATTCATGTCCCTGAGAAGTTCCATTGTCTTTTTGTGAATTAGACTTCTGATGCTCAAGTCTTTATAAACTGCTTTCATTATCCACTATGTATATTTGATAAACATCAAGCCAGTAGTCTTTAGAGATTTCAAATCATTATTACTCTCCTATTAGTCATGTCATGTTATCCATAATGCCTACAGAGCAGAAAAGACTTTGATTTAATGTTTTATTCAAAGGACAAATCCTTCAGTGGTATAACAGTTCCTAATGCAGGAGAGATATTAGTTGATGTAAAATAGACAGTTTATTGCAGCCTGGGATCTAGAATTACTTTGACCCTTTCAACCTGGAGGTGAAAGAGTTTTCTATTGGAGGCCAGTTACAAAACTATTAGTATTAATAGTGTTTTTGACATCCTTTCTTGCTCTGAATAGTGATTACATATCCATGCAACTGCTTTGTCACCTACACTCTGTTGGCATTCTACAAAGACACTACTCTCTTTTGCTCTCTCACTGAGATATACATAAATAAATAAATATAGTCAATTTATTTTTTCCTAATATTTTTGATAATCATATCATGGTTACCCTACTTCATTACTTTTGTTCTCTAAATGTGTGAAGGGTACATGCTACAGTACAAGCAAATATAGAACTCACTAATATGAGGAGAGAAATGAGGCAGGCTTAGATGTAGTCCTCATTATTATGGCTGCAAGTGTAAGATTTCTAGACTCTGAGACTTTGGTGTCGACTTGAATGGGAGCAGTGTTGGCTGTAAGTAAAGAAAAAATTATTAATATAATCCCAAGTACTTTGTTCTATTCCATGAAATTATTCAGTAAAGCCCTGTTGCTACTAGCAATGTTTTAAGCCTTTGTATTGGTTTCAGATCTGACTGCCAGAGCACATGTATAACTTTGGGAAGACAATTCATGACTGATTTTGGTGAAAGGACTCACATTGTGAAAGAGGATCAAATGATTTCCACACTGGATTCACAATTCTTGATAGCTGGAAACGTTCCCATGCCAGAACTGTATCAAAATGGAGAACTGGAAATTTATGAAAAGTAGAAGTACAATTTTATTACACAAGTAGTAAAATGCTCCATTTCTTTGAGTAGAAGAAAAATTAGTGTGATTACTAATTTGGTCCATCCCATGAGAAACATAGCAACAATTAAGAACAAGCACTTGGAATTCCAATTTGAACAGTGAGAAACTATCCAACATCTACTATGTTCTTATCCACTGGAGAAATTTGCCTTAAATAAATGACACTTTCAAAAGAGTGCACTACTACTGCCAAGATAGTGCAAATAAGTAGTTCATAATACAAGTCTATATTAATATAATATATATATATATTATATGTAATATATTTTAGTGTAGCTAACAAACATAGATGACAAGAGTAACATTTGTGTTGACCTTGACTTACCAATTTTTATCACAAATTCCATATCTACCATCTCTCCATCTTTCAGTTCTGACACACTCCTGCATGAACACCAGCTGCAGCTTCCTTTCTATTAATTCAGACACCAGAGGCAGCATGAGATGATAAACTACAAGTTGCTACTACAAACTGCTACATATCTCATAGATCAGGAAAGTCAGTAAACACCTAAAAATACACATAAAGAAGTCTGTGATATATAGCCAGGCCATTAAAGATTTGCTTGATATACCCAGCTCATCTGAGTAAAAAAAAACTGCACTACCAAACTATTTTCCAGATTGTATCTTTGAATGGCCTTCAAAACAAATACATGGAAACCTATTACAAAAAGCAAAATGTCAGTGATAATAAGCTGCTAATAATCACGTATCACCATAAACTAAAACAAAGGCTAAAATTAGTAAAGAAACACATTCATGCCTTGAAAGATATTTTTAGGTTTCCTGTACTGTTTTTCATATGGCAGACCCCCAAAATAAAATGGATTCCCTTCAGGGACACCTATATATGTGAAGCTGACCAACTACAATACATTTAAGCGAGCTCAAACAGACCTATGATAAAGAATAAACTGAATAATTAGCCCTAAGTGGGTATTTTTTTCACATTACAACTACTTACCAAGATCTCACTATCCAGATTCTTAAGAGACAGCTTCCAAGCACCTCTCCAACTGCACAAATCTATTGAGTACAGTCAGTCATGGACTCAGGATATAGGAACTTCTCTTTGTTTTACTTGTCTCAACCCAGCAGCACTGCAAGCAGGGCCAGTTCATGCCTGTTTCTCTCGTATATAAACTTAGCATGTCTTTCATCTTTGTTACTTTCATCCCCTGCCTTATAACTGTCTATCGCCCCTTCTATACAAATGTTCTGTAGAAAAGCAGCATATTGCATTTGGAGCGACTGTGCTAAAAGTTTATGTCCATTCAAAAGTCAATGCTTCTATTTCAAAACATAATACAAGCATGTGAATCTAGGAAGTTACATGGGATTTTTCCCCAGTGGTATAAATTGATCTAATCCAGGATCTGTTTAACCTGCCTCCTCATACCCTCATAAATAGGAATCACATTGAACACTGACTCTGAATCATATAATATGTTTCAAAGGTGATTATTGTCTGTATGGATTTTGGCCCATAAATATAATCGTCTTTTTTATCAAACCATTGACTGTATTGGTAATGAAACTACAAGTCAGCTCCTTGGGAATTTCATACCATTTCATACGAAAATGGTCTTAATCAATAAATTTCAACAGAGAAGTATGACAAGAATAAACCCCATGTCCAAGCACTTCAATCTGGGTCTTCTGTCCTTTTGCTATGCTTCTGCTGATATGTGTCCTCCCTTAAATGTATATAATATCTTTTTCTTTATTGTAAATACTTCTGTGGTTATTCTGAGGCTGGGGATTAGATAAAACCATAATAAAGTTGTGAAGTAAAACACTGGCCACATTAATTACAAATATAGACTAAAAACCAACTAACAAAACCAAAAAAACAACATCAAATTACTTTCGTGATGAAGAAAATAGAACAAACGGCATTAAAGCACAAAACTAAAGAAAACAACAAGATGAGCCTCACTATACAAATAATTTCACAGACCTTCACAGCAACTAATGTTAGCATTTGATTAGTTTTGTAGTATCTGTGTATGCATCGGTTTTCAGAAAACAGGAACAAACAGGCAAGGATTTGAGTTTGTTCCCATAGGGAAGTTTAGAGACAAAATAATTCTGGCCAAACTGGTGATTGGAAGAAACCTTGTATCTCATTCCTAAAACGCAGCATAATGTGCTGTTGAACCTAAAAACCTCTGGGAATATGGAATTGTAGTGGGTTGACACTGTCTGGATGCCAGGCACCTGTCAAAACCCATCTATTGCTCCTCTCCACAGCTGGACAAAGGACAGCAAATATTACTCCGGGTTCATAAGGTAAGGACAGAGAGAGATCCCTGACCAAATATTATCATGGGCACAACAGGCTCAAATTAGAAATATTAATTGAATTTATTACTAACAAGATCAGAGCAAGATAATGAGAAGAAAAATAAGACCTTAAAAAGCCCTTCCTGTCACCTCTAGCCTCTTCCCAGGGGAAGGAGGGCCTTCTCCCTAAGATGTGCCAGGAGACAGGGAATGAGGGTTATGCTCAGTTCATCACTCATTGCTTCTCCTGCTGCTCTGAGAGAGAAGTCCTTCCCCTGCTGCACCATAAGGTCCCTCTCACTGGAGACAGTTCTCCATGAACTTCTACAATGTGAATCCATCTCACAAGCAGCAGATCTCTGAGAACGGCTCCAACATGAGTCCATCCCACAGACAGCCATCCTCCCCAGAGTGCTGCAGCATGGGCCACTCTCCCAAGAGGTGCTGTTCTTCAAGGACAGGCTGCTCCAGTGTGGGCTTCTCTCTCCATGGAGCTGCCATGATCTCACAGCCTCCTCTCAGGCTTCTACCTACTCTGGTGCATGCTTCCTCCAGGGGCTGCAGGTGGATCTGTCCATGCCTGTGGTCCTCCATGGGCTGCAGGGGAACAGCTGCTTCACCATCATCCGGACCATTGGCTGCAGAGAAATATCAGCTCCAGCACCCTCAAATATTGCGTTGATGAACTGGTACACTATGGACACATAATGAAAAAAGAGAGGAAAAGGGAAGAGAAAGAGAGCAGGAGTGGAAGAGAGGGGAAGCAAGAGGAGGGAGTCTTGGATCTCACTATAGATACAAGTAATGAAAGGAGTTTTTTAATTGCTTTGGAAACCCCCACAGTTATTGCATTGAAAGTAAATAAGTCCTTTTTTTTTTGGTTTGGGAATTTTTTGGGGTTGTTATTTTTTTTGGTTTTTTTTTTCTAGTTCTTTTGCTTGTTTTCTTTGGTTTAACTTCTATTTCCATATTTGTTTTTCACACTTTGGTCAAGTTGGTTGTTTTTAAATTTTATTATGAATTTTTTATTTATTTTACTTGCCATCATAACAAAAAATGTCTTTCTACTACTTTTTATGGTAATACATAATTTCCTGGAATTCCAGATGTGACAAAAAGTTTTGAAGCAAAACTTATAAAAAATATATATATATCTAATGGACACAAGAATTATTTGTTGAATGTTTGGCACAGAGAATTTATCTATGTGTTTGATTAAGCGTTGGTTTGTATTTTTACATGGCAACCCATATATGCCTGTGTAGAGATTGTTATACTATCCAAAAATATTTTACATATTTTTCTCAGAGCACAAGGGGGGGAAATGGAGAAATTATTCATGTGCATGTGAACTGCTTTTGAAATTCACACCTTCTGCTAGATGCTAAAATGAACCTTGAGAGATGAGTTCACAAGACAATTCTATTTCATGAAAACTACAGGTGTTTTGGACTACAAATTAGATTCTTTTTGACAAAATCAGAAGGTTCACTTTTGGAGAGTACTTAATGCACTTCAACTGCTAAAGGGCGGTCAGTTCAACTCAGCCAAGCACAGTTAAAGCCAATCCAAACTAAACCCTTATAGAAGGCACATAGTGTAGACATCACATCTTCACTGAGAATGTTTGTCTCTACAAACACAACCTTGTTGGGCTACACAACTTGCTGCAGCAAAGAGAGACACCAGTTGTCCTGTTAAGTTTTGGCTCAGAAATTTCAGACCCATGTTAACAAGAGATGTCTCAAAAAAGACATTTGATCTGATATTACAGAAATGGGCCAGACACAACAAAACATGGGTATAACCACAGGGAACTTCAGTCATTCACATCATGTGATTCTTATATTGCCCATCAGGCATCCTTTTGATTTTCCCGATGAACACATCCACTGAGCTTTGATACAATGATGTGCTTTTTCATAGGACACATGATGTTGTTTAGAACTATCCCTACAATATTGAAAGAGAACTATTTCAGAAGAAAAACAACTGGGATTTTTAAATATACTCCTTACCTTTAAGTTTCCTTTTCCATGTGGTGGTCCTTCCTTTTTCTAGGCCACAGTAAGTTTAGTGGTCTTCCTAAAATGCTAGTTCATGTACTTCCTTTTTGGCCAATCATGTATGTTCTCCATATTGTTGAGGTTGTGAACAAGCATGCTGTCATTTCATGTGGCTGGGCAAGTTTATGAATGCATGTTTATGGTTCAATGCATTATCTGAACACAAGCACAGATACACATACACAGGGAAAGCAAGGAAAGATTAGAAGTAATGTTTCATTTAATAATTTCTGAAGGAGGTAAAGAATCTTAGACCTAATTGCAACCTTTTATAGAATTTGCTGTTTTCTGACTGAAAAGTCTTACAAGATTATATGCCACAAATGTGATATACAACCTACAATAAGTGAATACATTTTTAAACTTCATATTGGTAAAGAATTTCTAATATACTTAAACCAAATAACAAGCAGAATGAAGTAATTGAATGATACTATGGAATGATTTTTAATATTAAGTTGTGGAATCTTTTAAAATGTTATTTTTTTTCTCAGCTTGACATGTTTGAAAAATGCCTGGAAAAATATAATTATTTATAGCAGATTATCTGCACAATGGTGATTGTTACACTAATAAAAACTATTAAATGTCTACATATTCCTTTACCATTGTTTGCTTTATTAAGCCTGAAATGAATCTAAGACTTGAAAGAGAAATAAATATTGGAGATTTAAAATTAACAGCCATCAGGAGGAAAACTCTAGAGGTTCATTCACCCTTAAAATATAACTTAATGATGTCTAAAAAAATTTTATTGATAGTAAAAAATCCAGTAGGGTTCCTATAAAAAGGATGTCCCCTGAGTAGAGAAGCTATTGGAAATGACAGCAATTAAATCAAGCTTATTGAAATCAAGCTCATTCCAAGGTGAATTTGTTTCAGTGAATACCATCTATTCAAATAGGCATTGGAAGAAAGAGAAGACTGAAAGAAATGTGTGTATACAGAATAAATAAATTCAGCATTTTCATAAAAAGGAATGGACTTTATTAGAATATATGTTAAACATTTTCTGACAATCCTGGTTACCTGGATGCAGAAGAATAAGGAAGAAGAGAATTATAGCACACAGCATTACAGATGTGTAAGCAGTACATTGCCATTGCAGACGCACAGTTGCCAACCAGAAAACAGTGCATTTTAGAGAAAAAAAAACCACAAACCATTTTAATTACTTGCAAATGCTGTAGATGTCTTTTCTTCTTCATGTGCTTTGCAAAAAATGGATGATTTGTAGATAGTAATTTTAATGCATTGCCTTTAACAACTCTATTATGTTCTGGAAAAAAGATATCATATTTATCCAGCTTAACAGGCCGCTCTGGGAACAGTGATAACAGAAAAATCCACCTGAAGCAAGCAAGGATTTTGATGTTCTGTATATGTGAAGTTGATGTTTCAGAGTCATAAGAAGAGCTCCTAAACAGCTAGTATGGAAGTGAATATTATAGCTTAAAAAAGGGTGTTTATGGATAAGACTTTTTCATAGGAAATTACATGCTTTTATCCCTACCTAATTAAAATTCCATTTAAGCAAAACAAAGCCTGTAATCTAAGGTATTGATACTTGTTCTTTCTGCTGGAAATGCAAGGATACTGCCCTTCAGTACATCACAGAGATTTTCTTTATGCGTAAGGTATGTCAAGATGTACACAACCCTGAGAGTTGACAATTACATATTGAATAATTCTCTCCACAAATGCAATTAAAAAAAAAAAAAAACCAAAGCTCAAACAACAAAAAATTGAAACTTAGGAGCTGCATCACAGCCTTTTGTACTTCTGCTTGAGAAAGCTTCTAGCTGTGATTGCAGCTTCTAGAGCATTTTCTGTGTAAACTTAAGTTTTGCTTTCAAAGTAAAACTTTGGAAGTAAAATACCTAAATGCTGCTTAGAGACATAACCTTGTAGCATCTTTTTGGGTTGATTTACCAGCATTATTATAAGCAAAGACAACTTATACCAATTAAGATCATGGAACTCAAATTAATCTAGTTTTATATTTCTTAACATCTGTTTATATGGAAGCCCTTTATGCAAGTAGGTAGAAATGGATGTAGGAAAACAGTACAATTGAACCCACTGTGATGTTACCTGGATTGTGATCAGTCAGCTCTTCAGAAATGACTGCCAAAGCTTTAGAAAATAAATCTCAGTCTCTTATTATTTACCCCATCACTAGCTGTTACTACTCTCAATATTCAGCTTTATAAATATGTATTTTGTAACACATTTCTCTGTGAAAACATCCAGGTTTCTGGTTGCTGGTGAGGGTGTTTAAATTGAATATTTACAAGTAAAATAGAAGCACTCATAATCTTTATTTTTATATTCCCTGTAAGAATAGCTGAGAGAGGAACAGTTACTCCCTCGTACTTGGTTGGGTGGCATCTTCAATGCCCCAAAGACTTCTGCAGCAATCATGTCTTTGGGGTTGCAGAGGTTTGAGGCCAGTCAGCCTCATCTCTTTGCCTGGCAAGATCATGAAGCAGATCCTCCTGGAATCTATGCTGAGGCACATGGAAAATAAGGAGGTGGCTGATGACAGCCAGCATTGCTTCATTAAGGGCAAATCATGCTTGATAAATTTGGTGGCCTTCTGTAAAGGGATCAAGGTATTGGTGGATAAGAGAAGAGCAACTGATATTACATACCTATACGTGTGCAAAGCATCTGACATTGTGCTGCAAGATATCCTCATATCTAAACTAGAGAGACATGGATCTGAAAGATGGACTACTTGGTGGATAAGGAATTGACCGGATGGCCACACTCAAAAATCTATGGTAAATTATTTGATGTCCAAAGAGAGACCAGCGAGTGATGAGCAGAGTTCCAAAGGGCTTGATTGCTGCTGGGGCCAGTGCTGTTCAGCATCTTTGTCAGAGTCATGGACAGGGGCGTCAAGTGCACCCTCAACAAGTTGCCAACTTGTGTGGTGCAGTTGACAGGCTGGAGGGAAGGGGTGAAATCCAAGGGGACCTTGATAGGCTGGAGATGTGGGTCTGTGTGAACCTCATGATGTCCAACACAGCAAAATGCAAGGTCATGCACCTGGAGCAGGGCAATCCCAAGCACAAATTCAGGCTGGGTGGAGAAGGAATTGAAAGCACACCTGAGGAGAAGGATCTAGGAATGTTGGTTGGCAAGAAACTCAACATGACCTAGCAATGTGTGCTTGCAGCCCAGAAAGCCAGCAGCAAGCCAAATCTTGTCTGCAACAAAAGCAGCGTAGGCAGCAGATTGAGAGAGGTGATTCTCTCCTTCTACTCTGCTCTTGTTAGACCCCAGTTGGAGTGCTGCATCCAGATCTTGGCTCCCCACTACAAGAAAGATGTGAACTTATTGGAGTGTGTCCCGAGGAGGGCCACGAAGATGATCAGAGGGCTGGAGCTCCTCTCCAAAGAAGACAGGATGAGAGAGTCTAGTGAATAGTGCCCCTGCTCATGGCATGGGAGGTTTGGAACTGGATTATCCTGAAGGTCTCTTCCAACCCAAACCACTCTGTCATTCCATGATTCTATGGTTCTACAAATTCTATGATATATTTGTGTAAGACAAAGTAAAGTAAAAAAAAAGGCAATCTACCACCCTAAATAAGTGTGCTTTTTTGAGCAAAAGAGTAAATGGTTATCAAATAAATGTCTGTAGAATAAAATATAACATTTTTTGTGTACATATATGTTGTGAGTCAACACATACAGGCAATCAAGGGCAACCATCAAACCACAGCCAAAATGCAAAGAGTAGATTTATTTCATTGCCTCACTAACAACACACAGGCACACAGGCTCCATTTGGCTCAGTTCATCCAAGCTGACAGCAAGGGCAGGGGCTCACCTGTCTCACTGTAACAAAAGGCTTCCACATGTGTCTGAGAGCGAGTTATCTCTTCACAGGAATTCTACTTCTTAAAACAGGCAGGGGAAGAGTAACACTAGGCATAATAAATGGAGCTTTCTCACACTGACATGTTTATCATTCCCAGCTGCAAGGTCACTTTGAGCGAACTATTCCTTCCTCCCCGTCAAATCGCCACATTTTAACCCTTTCCTCCCAACTATATAAAAATGTTGGAAAAAGACTTCTAAATCAGATAAATTCAATTAAGTAGTAATTGAAAAAATTAGTTTGTAACTTTCCATGACATCTGAAATTTTATTCTTTGCCAAGTGAAATGTATTTCCTCAGTACCTTATATCACCAGAAGAATCAGTGACAACAGATATCAAAAAGGCTAATGTGTTCAGCACTTTTGCCTCAGTTTTAAATGGTAATCACTCTTCTCACATCTCTTAAGCCCCTTAAAACTTAAGTCAGGGAACAGAGAGTGAAGTCCTTTCCATCATAAGTGAAGATCAAGTTAGACACTACGTGTATGTCCATGGAACCTGAGACAGTATCTATCCCATGATCCTGAGGGAATTGGCTGATTCAGTTGCCAAACTACTCTTCATCATACCTCAAAAGTCATGGTAGCCTCTAGTGGTTAGAAAAACATGTCCATTTTTAGAAAGGAAAAAAGGATGAGCAGTGGGAGCTACTGAACAATCAGTCTCACCTCTGCAAGATCATGGAACAGGTCGTCTTGGAAGAGATGTTGAAACATACGGAAGTCAGTGAGATAGAGATAGCCACATATGCTGTGTATCTATACTTCTGATCAGCTTTTGATATGGTCCCCCACAACATTCTTGCCCCTAAATTGGAGAGATACAGGTTTGAAAAGCGGACTGTTAGTTGGATAACACCTTGTCTGCATGGCCGCATCAAAAGAGTCACAGTCAATGGGCTAATGTCCAAATGGCAACCAGGGAATGAAAAGACTAACAAGTAGAACTGCTAACTGTAGCTACAAATTATTTTCAGTCCAAATTACTATTTATCTGTTCAGAAATATTATAACTTTCATTGACATTTGTCTCTTTCCTAGAAGAATTCTGGTTGCCCATGTTGATTATTGTGACCACAATGCAGCAGAAAATGTTTATTCTTTGTATATCACCATTACTTTCTGTTATAAAATAACACTCTACACATTGCTTATTTATTAGCATCACAGATCTCTGTGTTTGTCCTTCCTTTTCTCTTGCAGACACTATTCATCCCAATGACTTCAATAACCCTTTTCTACCTTGGGCTCATTACTTTGTTTTCTAGGGCAGTCCTTCTCCCCCTAGTGCAACTTAAATTGAAAAGATATTTCTATCTGCTAAATTAGGTGCTTGAAATGTCTTTACTTGCCATATCTGAACTGCAAGTTACTACACTCTGCATGACTTATAGACAAATCAAAGTCCCAGAAGCAAAACTGGTCACAGATACAGGTAAAAATATTTTTGGCAAAAAAGTCACTTATATAAATCCAAACTTTCTAGAGAAAGCAATCTAAATAAATGTTGCATCTAACAAAGTGTTATAACACAGAGTTTCCCCTTCAACTGAATTTTGTTGTCCATTATGGTAGGTGTTACATTACCAGAGTTTTAGATACAAAGAAGAGAAAGAAATCTCAAATAATACATGGCACATGAGTAGGTAACTGAATGGGGAAAAGAGTCCTTTAAAGAGCATTGTGAGAAGACTCTAAAAAAATGTTTCCAAAATTTGTAGGAAGGTCAAACTTTAAAAGCAGCTAGACAGTAGTTGTGCCATATTGTTTTGTATTGCATTAAGTGCAATAATTCAGTGTTTTCTGCTCGCTTGATATTTGTTTACTCATTTATGGTCTGTCTTACTGTTATTTCTTTGGGTGAGAGACATTAACTTGTATTAACAAAAAGTGTTCCAGTATTAATGCTGCATAACTCATAACAGTTGATGAGTGAGGAAGAAGGAAGAAAGAAGAGGAATCGGCTTTCAGATTTCTTTAAGGAGCAAGATGTGACCTCCATAGCTTAATACACTATTTCAAATACGAAAGTTGCTTTCTCTTTTTAGAAATTGAATTTATAGAATAAAACAATGCATTTTCCCCAGATTGCATTTTAGAAATGAAAGTTTCAAAAGACAGAAAGGTTTTGAGAAGTGTTGGCTCTGATTAATAAAGGTGATAGAAATTATTGGGCAAAAAAACCCCATGTGGATTTTGCTGTGAATGACCATTCCAATTTTCACCCACAAGCAGACCAAATAACTTCCATATTTTTTTCCCCTAGAATATTATCTAGCTCAAAGAGGAAAAAGTCTATTAAAGTGCTAAATTACAATGTCTTGGTATGATGTGTAGTCATTAATAAGTTAGACTTGAAAAAGTGTTGCACAAAAAAAAAAAAAAAAGAAAGGCCCAGTGCCCTAGATATTGAAGATCAACTATAGGCAAGACTGAATATTTTATAACAGGAAGAATAAGAATTGCTATGATAATAGTCAGTTCTATTTTAAAACTCCAAGATCATAGCAATCTATGAATATTCATAATACCATTTTTGCTGCTACTCTGGGGAAATCTTTCCTGGACTCAAAATACAGATTAAAATTGACAGTCAAGAAAGGAGGTGGGGGGAGTGGAGAAGAGAAAGAAAAAAAAATTGGCTAAGACAATATATTTAAGCATTGAGAGACAGAATGAAATAATCAATCAGACCTATCTGGAGAGGGATGTAAACAACCTGGAAGTATTCAGTAATTAGGAAGAATATCTGCAAAAGCAAGGAGAATGAATTTGAAAACAATTTTAGAATAGATTCACTGACTAAATGAACCAGAACAATGAGAATAAAAATAAAAAAGAACAGGAGAAACATGGGAAAGAGTGTGTCTGGTTGCTAACTAAAGGTACAAATACAAATGCATAAATAAGTAGTTGTATATACATATAAAACTATAATTTTTAAATGTAACTTTTAATCCTAAATGAAAACTGAAATCCTTCTCCACCAATTTTACTGAGTTCAAATCTTACACTTAGGGAATACTTTTAATGTGGACTTATTGTACTATTCCCAAAACCAGATATTTCACTTAGCTCCTTGAGTCTGTCATGGTTTAGCCCCAGCCAGCAGCCAATACCCATGAGTTCCTGATGGGTATATAATATGTTTCAATTTACTGTGGAGACCATCTTGATTTGTAGTATCAATCCTAGTCACCAAGTACCATTTCACACTGAGAGCATTTTATTCCCAGATAACAAAAAAGAAAAAAACAAAAAAAAAAAAAAAAAAACCAAAAAAAACCCGCCTGAACCAATTCCTGAAATCTGACTCTAGAAATCAGGTGAAAAACTCGTGCCAGTGCTCTTCATACAAATATTCAGGGACCATGCATTTGCTCAGCTATGATGCTAATAAGGAAGAGTAGTGGCATAAAGTGTACAGGAGAGATCACTAAAAAGCTCCTTGTGAAAAGCCATTTCACCAACTTTTCCCCAAAACAAGGTCATGTCAAGCTACATGGAAGATCAGACTATTTAAACAGTAAGCAAGACTTATAATTTAATAACTCTCATGACTAGCTCTTCAAAGAGAGGGCAAGAATACTTGTAGATACTTCAGTTGCAGACAAATTTTGTTGCCCAGAACTAAATTCAAACCTTTTTTTTCCTCTGGGAGAAGTTTTTGTAGTTCACTAAATAGTGTTTCCTTTCTATTTAGTACCTTTTGTAGTCTGAAGTCAAGATTTTTTCCCCGATTAGCAAAATATTTTTTGTAATAATGGCTACCTAAAAAAAAGAAAACCACCCACATGTGAAAAAAAATCTAAATTCAAAAGGAAAAAATCTCTCAAAGATAAAAAAATACATGCATGTACAACTAAGTCAGCCAAACGTTTACTTGTAAACTTACACCTTAAATATTAAATTGATGTTTAATACTGAATAAGTTGTTTTTCTCCAGATGTTAACACACTGTTCTTTACCCAAACTTATTTTAAGTAACGCTTTCATGAGCTCTGGAACTGTTAAATTTGGTTAAAATTTATATTAGTTATTTGGTTAAAAAAAAAAAGTTTATTTAAGAAAATAAAGGAAATTAACTTCATAATGTGAATTCAATTTCTGCTATTAAGGCCATCTCAGACTCCTTGACCTTCTCTTCTTTGCAGGGAAAAGAAATAACAATGTATTTCCTTTTTGTATCTTCCACACATTGACACTCACACTCCAGTGCTGTAAAAAAGGAGGTAAAACCCTACGTTTTTCTGTCAATGAAGTTTAGAATTGAAACAAGCAAGCAGGCCACCTCTGCCTCACCAATCAGATCACAGATGAAAACAAGTTGAAAACAGCTGTCTTCATCCTCGACTTCCTACATCATGAGTACATACAGCAACATGATAGCTCAGGAGGCTCTTACACTTCTAAAGAAGTTGAGGAGTCTGTTGCCCTACAGGGACATATCAATGGGAAGCTTCTGCTGGGACAGTGTCCTAGGAACTATTTGAGAAGATGGGGAAAAAATATGAAAACAGGCAAGTTTTGAGTTGCAAAAAAAAATCTCATCTAATTTTGGAAAGCACTTTTTAGGAAATTACTGAAACCCTTTATTTTTCAAATCTTAATGTGATGGTTTTACGTAATACCTTTAAATTTTATTTTGCCATCAGTAAACATGTGCTTGGATTTCTGTCACGAATGACGTTTTAGGTTTCCTGGATGCAAATCTAACTGCAGTGGCATTCATTGTCTAGAAGAATTCAGACAGCTTCAGTGAAATGAATCTAAAGAAAACATTAACTGGGTTTTCCAACTGTATAGGAAATGGGTCATGCGATTTCTAGCTTTTCACCAACTGAGGAGTGACTTGAATAGAAAATGAAAGGGTGATGACAATGTGGCGGTGATGAATTAAAAAGCTTCAGAAGTCTTTCAGATTTATTTTTTTCCTTCATGAGAATTATGGTGTGCAACTCGTAAAAGCCTATTTGTCTTAAACTAAAGGGAATGATTTTTCTGCAAGTCAGGGGATGAACAGGTTTTTTAGGGGTTTTTTTCCCTTTTTCTTTTCCTTTTTTTTTAATTCCATGAGCCATAAGACAAATAAAGACAGTTTTCTCATTTCCTCTGCAAAGATAAAACTGAGATAGTGTCCCCCAAGGCATGTTGAAGAAATGGAGACAGAAATTTAGGCCAAAGTATTGTCAGGTTGCAAAGCAAGATAGCAGTCAATGTATGATTATCTTTTGGTTAAAATTGTCTGCTGACCTGGATACTGTCAAATGGGTTTTGATATTTGAAGGTGACTCACAATTATTATGGTGTAGTTTATATTCCTTATTTCAGCTTATAGTCTTTGCAGTTGAACAAGTCCGTAAATGAAACAACGAACAAGAGGTTTTTTTGTGTCATGAGGAGAATATTTAGCAATTTTATGACCTTCATGCAGTAATAAAAGGGTAAAAGTCAATCACTACAACCAGTTTGATTGCATATGGCAAGAGAGTCTAGGATTAGGGAATGTTCAGAATTATGGAAATATTGACCTCTGGAGGTGATTTAGCCCAGCTGCCAATCCAGAGACAAACTCCTACACCGAGTCTGGCTGTTGTAGAGTTACTGTCATCACAGTGGCCCATATTGTGCCATGCTTTAAATTTGTGCATTTGCTAGAACAGTATTGATAAGACATCATGTTTTGCTGCTTGCTCAGCATCAAGACTGCCTCTCCACACCCAAAGGCCAGCTGGCTGGAAGTGAGCCTGAGACTGGGAGGGAACACTGATCCAAATTGACCAAGGGGACACCGCAGACCATATAACATCATGTTATGACGTTTGTCTTCCAAAGTAGTCATTACAAACACCAAAGCCCTGCTCCCTAGCAAGTGTCTGCACATCTGCTTGCCAATAAGTGGTAGATAAATTCCTTTTCATATTTGGTTTTCATACACAGTTTTTTCTTTTATTAAATCACATTTATCACAAATCATGAATTTGTTTACCTTAATTTCTCCCCTTGTCCTATTGGGATGGTGTAGTGAGAGAACAACTGAGAGGGTGTCTGGCAGCCTGTCAAGGTTAACCTGCCACAGCTGCCACCAACACTAGTCAGATCTGCCCTGACTTTGCCAGCAAAACTGTTAAAACCTCACAGGATAGAAATTTTTCATTTGAATGCTGAAATTTTTTGAACATAAGAGTTGGACTGGACACATTGCTCCTTCATGTAGACCTTGAATTAAATTCTCCTTTTAACTGACCACCAATGAAGTAAAAAAAGGGCAGTTGATATACAGATGCAATTCAGAGAACAATTTAAACTATTCCATGAGGGAGATATGCAAGTGAAAATCTATAGTGTCAACATACCCTATGGGAAGAGTATGGGCCTTGATTAATTTTTGAAGCAAATAAACCAGACTCTGAAAGCAATCTTAGGCATCTTCTTTCCCTCCTATAAACAATTTTTAAATAATATTTGACATAATTTTTTATGTGTTTTCTTGTTTTTCTGGTGTTACTTAATCTTGTCCGTTCTGAACCTAACACTATAGAGATAGAAGGATATCTTTCCAATTACTTTCTCAAGGTTAATGTTAGTCATAACAAAATAAAATTTTGGGGTTTTGTGGTCAAGTATATCTTTATAAAGTTAGAGCTAGAGTGTCAAGAGAAGAAGTGACTGTACAGTACTCTTGTCTGTTAGTCTATGTTTCACTTGGCAATAGTATGTGACTGCTTACAATTATTTAAATATATGTCCGAACATGGGAGCCATGAAAGGAACCATGAAAAGAATGAGCTTTATCAAAAGGCTTCAGTGCAGCCTCTGATTAATACACCTGTGCTTTCTTCTGCAGAAACTTTCTTGTCTCACAAACTGACATATCTGTTGGAAGTAATTGCTCCCATGAGCTTGTCAACAGTTTCTAGAAACAAGCTCTAGGGATGCAATCCTCCTGGTGCCTCTGAAATAAACTGTTTCTTCTGAATTCCCTTCTCTTAAAAACATCAGGAGTTTTCAAAAAAGTGTTTTTCCTTTAAATTGGAAGTCTTTGTTCTGTCTTCATCTTTAGGTAAGTGAATGCATTGGCAATCTATACAAGCATGTCTGCCAGCATGAGCTGCAGCAGCTGCATCATGAGCTCATCTGGCATGGCACCTTTGTGGGCTTAGAGACACAACACAATTCTAGTCTCATTTAATGTACTCTGTTAATTGTCATGTAGTTTTCTTAATTAAAGAAGGCCTGGAGCTATTTCCAGTGGTTCATGTGTGTGCAGAAAGCACTGCTTCTGGAGCACACCTGAAAACTTACCTACTCTTGTATCTCAGAATATAAATCCGGTCAATTGATATCAACTAGAGCTCAGTTTAGTTGCTTTCCTTTTTTACTTTGTGTTTAAAAGTTGTCTTGACTCAAGAAATGTGTGTGTAAAACATCAAAGGAAAGGAAATCTCATGTGCACAGACAAAGAAATGTAGTTCTCTAGGTCACAGTATAAGGGGGACCCACAGTCCCATGTACTTTTTATCTTTCTGTGACAGTAGCAGTAAACACTCAATGTCCACTTATCTTTCTGTGACAGTAGCAGTAAACACTCAATGTCCGCAGGGAAAGGGAACCTTCAGCTATTCTGCATGACACAATGATGAGCTGATTTTGCTAAGTCACACGGCAGGAATGATCATTTTATAAAAAAGAGAATGTGTTTGAGCTAACAAAGGTCAAGGGACTAGTTGTATTTTTATAATTTTCTCTGACCCTGATGTGCAATAAATAACCTTTACTGAAGGGAGTTTCATGTTTAGGACTTTGTGAACAGGGTCTGTCAGTTTTGTTGAATTAAAACATAAAGGTTTGAGTCATACGCTATTTTCTGAGATGCAGCTGATCCTACAAAATTCATTTCACTTCATACCATAATTCAGCCACCATTTGTATTCCCAGAATTTAAAAACTGGTGCTCACAGTAAATAAGTAGAAAAATAATTCAAAACATGCTCCTACTTTTCATTATTTCGCTATCAGATGTCTGACATTTTTTAACTAGAACATGTCCATGGCTAGACAAACATGTCCATTTTTAGTTACATCAACCTTTTATTTAATTAATTAGTTGCATTACTCCACATTCATCTAGAAAAATATTTAATGTGCTGATGATTTCTACTGAAGTGTTTGATTTTTTATGGATAAGAACTAGGTAAAGGATCTGAAAAGGCTTTTAGGTGTTCTTTTTTAAATCCTGCACTATTTCTGAGTCATTTACTAATACCTTTATTTTCCTGATATGATGTTAGCAGTATTTTATCCTATCGGAAGTGATATGCATTTTAAAAGTTCTTCTCACACTGACTGTA
The DNA here is from genome assembly GCF_028769735.1 of Zonotrichia leucophrys gambelii. Classification (NCBI taxonomy): domain Eukaryota; kingdom Metazoa; phylum Chordata; class Aves; order Passeriformes; family Passerellidae; genus Zonotrichia; species Zonotrichia leucophrys. Next base: position 78,084,730 of record NC_088169.1, read on the forward strand.
TTAGCAGCTATGTAGCATTGTCATGTCATACAACACTGTGCCTACTGAAGAATAACTCAAATCTACTTTCTCAAAAGTAAGAATGCCATTTAAAAAGACAAAAAACTGCAAATAAATAGGAAAATATATAAACAATTATGAATATTTTCTGTATTTTGTATGACTAGAAGATTTCCAAAATGTTCTACTGTGCTAATCTTATTGGTTTCTCAAACTTGGAATCCTAAGATAAACTTCTATCACTTGAAAAGTTTGGGAAATCAGTAGATGCATTCTCACATCTACCATACTCACTGGGAACTACAGTGCATTGATGATAGCACATTTTACTGCTGGAAAGACTTCTTCCTTCTCTTCATAACACAATGTGTAATCTTTTTTCTAATTAACAAGTTGCATAATATGACAGTATAGATCTCTTTACAATACAAATGGGAAATATTGCCATGACATCTCAACTGCAGCTAAAGATTTTCAGTCTGAGAGAAAAAGACAATAGTGTGATGCTGTAGGTTTATTCAGAACAAAAAGAGGCCTATTGACTGTCTTAAAGTGCAGAAAAAATACTGCTCTGTAGATGCCAGAGAATCCCTAAGCTGAACTTGGCATTGCACAGCACTCACTCCTGTTCAGGCTCCTGGAATTCTGAATCCTGAACTCCTGGCAGAAAACACTCTTCACTTCCAAGGTTCCTTAAAGATGTTTGAGGTATTTATTGCCTCAAAGATGTGTGCACCCCTGTAACATTTACACTTTACTGGGAGAGATATTTTGGTATCTCTGTTGCATCCTCTGTTCACCTCATCCTCTCAATATGGGGTAGAGTTCAAGATGAAGGATACATTTATTAAGTATCACCCAAACTCAGGGGTCCAATCAGATATCTGTAAAGACTGGATAGCCTGCAAATCAATATATAAGACTGTCTTGTCCTCAGTGAAAAACTTGACATCCCTTTAGCTGAACAGTCTGGAAACAAGCTCCGTGTTTTGTGTAACCAGCAGCATAGTTCTGCAGGTGGCCCTAAAACATAAAATCTGCATAGCCTTAAGTCCCCCAGCATTTTGTTGGGATACCAGTTTCTCCAGATTTCTGCCCATTGGGGTTTGAGGGGTTTTGGGTTTTTTTTTCTTTTATTTTTTGGTTTTGGTTTTTGTTTGGGTTTTTATTGGTTTTTTGTTTTTGTTTTTGTTTTGGTGGTTTTTTTGTGGTTTTGGTTTGTTTGTTTTGTTAGTTTTTGTTGGGTTTTTTGTTTGTTTGTTTGTTTGTTTGTTTGTCATTTCAACACCTTGTCCTCTGGGAACAATCTGACTTTTCAATGGGGGTTTTTTTGGGTTTATTTTCTGGTGCTTAACTTTTGTTTTCAAAAGAAGCACAGCTTTGCTCTTTTCTCTACATCCACTTGCTCTGTCTCTCAGACCTGATTTTGAGAGATCAGTGCAGGTATCCTTGCTAGTCCTCCCTGGGGCTGAATGCACTGGGCACTTACAGGTTATTATATTTGGGTCACTCCTACTTGGACTGATAGTCAGCTACCTCAGTCAAACACAGGCTGTTTAATTAATTCCCTAATCCCAGCTGGAACCTCACTACCTTATACTGAATACTAAGCAAGCTGAGACTGACTTGGTGTCTGGTATAATACCTGCTCTTTCAAATGACCACACATGATTAATTTTCTACCAAATGAGGGTTGTGGTAGAAAACCACATCAGATACATTTAAGAGCCTGCACATCCCACCCCTGTCATCCTGCTAACTTTCAATTAGTAAGTATTTGTTTATCATAGTTACATATAAATTACATTAAATAGAAATAATCTGCTGAAAAAAACAAGGATTATTTGCAATCCATGAAATGCTCCAGATGAATTAGGCACAAGCACATACAGCAACAGCAGGTAATAATTAAATCATGATGATTATCAATACAGAAGTTAAAACACTGATTCTAGCAAATGAAGAAAAGAAGGGAACAATTTTAAGACATAGACAGTAAGAAATTTGAATCCTATTGGAAAGTAAGTATTGGAAGGACACTTCCAGGGCTAGGAGCTGAACATCCAGCACACTCCCTATCCTAAACCAGATTTGAAATACTGAAAATAAACTAGAAATTATTCTGAAGTGTACTTCTTAAAACAGTCTAAACAATGAAAAAGTCTTGCCTGACAATTTTTACAGTCAAGAGTGAGTGGTGATGGCATAATTTTTAATTAATTCCCCAGAAGTCAAAAAGAAAAAAATCAGCTTCTAACTAATGCAGATTGTGTGATGAATAGCATCATATTTCACAAAGAACCTCAAGATTTTTTGAGGAAATACAGCCAGAATATGTTCAGCTCAGGATACAAACCAATCTTGCATTGTTTGATAGAGTAGCAATAGCAATATAAATTGTACTCAAGGAAGATGAGTCATATTTCTTTGGTGGCAACCTTATCAACCTCACCACATCAACTTCAGCTTACCACTGCAGGTTGCTTCAATCAAATGTTTGAACATGTTTAGCATCAGCATCAGTTCTACAGTACATGCAGTGTGCACAGTCCTTCTTCTTCTTTTCTTCTTCTTCTTCTTCTTCTCTTCTTCTTCTTCTCCATTATTATTTTTATTTTTGCACTAATTAATTATAGGTGCAGCATATGGCTTTTTCTGTCTGAGATTATGCTTTTGTCAAAATATTATTTATAAAGTTATTTTGACTTCTTTTTCCTTTTTGGCCTTTTCAGATCCAAAAGAAATGATCACACCCATTTTCTCACTTATTTTGCTGCTACACAATACTCCAAACCAACTGAAAATGAGGTGATTGGAATAAATCATATATAACTTTGTCTGTGTAATTACATGCTGTTCTTCCCCATTGGATCCACACTGGAATTCTAAATTAATGCTTCAGAAGCACTGGGAGAATTTCCATTTATGTCAATGTTTTTCTGGCTCAAGCACGTAGTGTTTAGGCCATATTTCCTAGCACTAAAAGTGTAGCCAGAGGTTTTCTCTATCAGAAAGGATGATTTAAATGTTTTAGATAGAGAGGACATTAATTAATAATAAATGTATTAATTTTACCCTGTTTTTTGGTGTGCTCATTCCTCTGAGCAGTAAGTAAATTAAAAGGAACAGATGTATAATTTTGGAAGTTGTCCAGATTCCATTTTTTTTTTCTCCTAAGTGAAACATTAAGCAATGATTGCTGTATGCAATGTTCTTTCTCTGTAAGTTTCACTAAGGATCCTAATTCTGTGCTGTATACATTATGAATATATCAAAAAGAGGGAACATTTTTTTTTAATAGATTTTTTTTTTCTGGTATTTATGATGTTGGCACCATGAGCTTGTCATTGAGTCTCACTTTACAGTCTGTGGTGAGAAATGGATATTTTAGGGGGTGATTCACCTGAAGCTAAAGTAAACATTGGAAATAAGTGAAATGGATCAGGTCCTAAACAACCTATTTCTCACTTAACAGCTTGTAAATGTTTTTACTAGTCTCATCTTTCAAACATCACTTTCATACTTAAGGTTGCAATTTTGTTTGAATATAATCCTGAATATCATATTCTGAATATAATATAACCATGGAATTGTGGAAGAGTTTGTGTTCAAAGAGTCCTTAAAGATCATCTGTTTCCAAAGCCCCTGACATGAGCAGGGATGCCACTAGACCAGGTTTTTCAGGGCCCCATCCAGCCTTGAACGCTTTCAGTGATGAAGCATCTTGTTCCAGAGGGCAACTTTCTCCAGTACCTCTCTAACCTTTGAGTAAATTTCTGCATAACATCTAATTTAAATCCACCCTCTTTCAGGTTAAAGCTGTTACTTCTTGTCCTGTCACTGCATTCCCTGTTTCACAGTCCCTCGTTATCTCTAGGCCCATTTAAAGCACTGGAAGGCTGCTCTAAGGTCTCTCTGAAGCCTTCTTTCCTCTTGGCTGAGCAAACCCAGCTCTCTCAGCATGTCCTCATAAGAGAAGTGTTCCAGTCCTCTGATCCTGATATAATGTACTATTTTTGTATTTTTACAGCAACTATAGAATTATCAGGGTGTTCATTGAAATGGGTCTGTATCTAAAGTTTCCTTTAAGCAGACAACACACTTTCTCTATTCTTAACTCTTGGAGAATGTGTCTCAATCCCTGATTTTAGTCACCATTAAGTGCCTGAGGGGGCTAAGTTCATTCAAACCTTGGTGAACAACCCTCTCAGCTACATGATGTGACATCTCTCTGATTATTGTGTTTTCCAGTGTTTTTCTGTATTTCAGTTTGTGCCCCTTGTCTCTTGTCCTGTAAACTGGACACCACTGGCTTAATATTCTCTACTATATCCATCAGCTTATTGAACACACCAGGGAGATGCCCCCTCTCAGTAACAAAAACCTTCTCCTCTCCAGACTGAACAATCTGTTCTTTCTCAGCCTCTCTCATGGCAATGGTGCTTCAAGCCTTTCAATGTTTTTTTGCCTCAGCACTGGACACAGCACTCCAAATGTGTCTCACCAGGGCTGAGCAGAGGAGAGAGATCACATCCCTTGATCACTTGTCAACTTTTCCTAATGGAATCCAGGAGGTTGCTTTGTCATAAGAACACTTTGCTGGCTTCTAGTCACCTTGATTGTACACCAGGTCACCCCTTTCCTTTTCTGCAGAGATGCTTCCCACAGTCCTTTCTGGGGCATGGAAATTATTCCTCCCCAGGTGCAGAACTTGACATTTCCCTCTTTTTGAATTTCACAAGAACCCTCCCTGTGAAATTTGTCATCGTGTTGTGGTGTCAGTGAGTGGCAACACAAGCAGCTGGTGACAGACACTCCTCCTAGTTTTGTGTCATCTGCAAATGACTTTTCACATAGCTGCAGGTATCAGTCCAACTCTTTACAGTTTTTTGACATTTCTGTTTAAATTGTTTACTACCATAAAGTCCTGGACTAGCTATGGAGGATGAGCATCTCCAAGTGATTTATGTGTGCAGAAGGGGTTTTTTTTGTGTTAAATTCATCACAAAAACACAAGAAGTAAGGGTTTCAAACTATGATTGCAATTAACTTATTCATAAAGGTAAAATAATGATGACAATAATAAGTGCATTTATTTCTAAGGCAGGACAAGAGCAGAAAATGCTCATTTAAGTGCAAAAACTTTCAAACTGTTGAAGCACATTGTAGCAACTACAGAGAAAAACTCCTAGGAGAATGCAAGGGTCTTAAATGTTTGTGATCAGCTCTTGATGGTAAGTAAATTAAAGTTCACTGTTGTAGTGCAAAAAATTATTATTACTGTAGTATAGGAAATGTAATATGGAAAAGTCAGATGAAAATCTGGAAATGTAAATATTAAAAGTATACAATTGAATATGCTTTATTATTTATTTTCTGTGAAAAACATTTTCAATTTCAAAGCTAAGTGAATTCACAATTCAGAATATTAAAGTTTAAGGACACAAAAAACCCCAAACTTCCAAGGACTAAAAGCTGAAGAAAAATATTAAAGATAACAATGGCTACAAATACAATAAAATGAATGATAGAACTTAACTGGAATGAATCCTGACTGTAGTTTCTGTTATATTTCAATGACTGCATTTAGATTTCTTCTGTAACATTCACAATGCCTGCAAGTAATACTCCAGTAAAACCTAAGGGGAATTGCTATTTGTGACAGTTATCTCTGCACAGAAGAATAAAATCAGAAAGAGTTTGGAATATCCTCATAATGTGATAAAATGCTGTATGCAGGAGAAAATCATAAACATTGTGAATAATAGTCTGATTAATTCTTGAGTCAATGATTTTGATTCAATGTGATGATGATGATTAAGAAGGGAGTACAGAGCAAAAGAAACCATGAGTCAGAAAACATTCTTTATCTCCTGTATGCCACTTGGTGTAGTATAATATATCTTTTCCTGCCTGTTTTTTAGGCATGGTTTCCTGCCTATCACCCCTACTTCCTGGTCAAGATTACATATCTTCTCCTGTAAAGCTTCAGATCTTAGCAGGGCCACTGCCTGTTGTCAACCTGAGAAATAATGGGATCTTTGTGGACATAGCAGCCATTTCTTACATCAGATTAGTTACAGAGGATCTGTCATTTAAACCACAATACCCAGCTGGCAGAGAAATGAATAAAACAAAAGAGTCCTCTTTGAACTTAAATCTTTAATAAAATTTTTAAAAATTCACTTAATGTCAGATTGAATCACATAAATGCATGCAAAATTCTTACTTTGATATGTTTCTATAAGTAAAAATAAAACAACAACAAAAAAAGGAAATCAGATTATTTGAGAGCAAGGAACAAGAAAGGAAACATTTTATGACTTATCTGTAGAATGAATTCTAGTGGTAGAAGAGATGCTAAAGTGTTGTGCCAGTTTAGGAAAACTGAAAGTGGAAATATACTCATTAAATTGGGAAAAGAGGACTCTGTTCACACTTTCAAAAATATTTACTTTCCATCCAAAATGCATTTATTTTTAATTTCTTACGATAATGACAATGATGCTGAATATAGGTTTAGATTACAGTTGTGGGTGCAATGTAACAGATGGTGAAAAGAAGCTTGCATACTGTAGTAAGGATTCAGTGGCTAAATATCTTTAAAATGAATATTGAGCAATATCAAAAATAGAAGAGAGAGATTTTGCAAGTTCTTTTATTTTTTTTTCCCTTGTAATTTCAGAACAGTTTTTAGCAGACAGCCTGGAGGCAATTGCCTATTCACAATGAAGTTGTCTCCATAGGTTGGTGTTAGGATAGGCCTTCTTTGGGCAGTTGGCTTAATTATTGACAAGTATTTCTCCTTATCAAGGTTATAAGAAAGAGGGAAAAGTTGCTTTAATGTTCTTTTTGAATTGAGCAATTTTTCTTAGATCAGAAATCATATAGTATAGTGATGAAAAGTGTGTGTATTCCTCTACCGATATTTTGTTCTGTGAATGATATTATTCTCAATGATATTGAGGAACAGGTTTCTTTATTGGCTGTTGAAAAACTATTTGAGATTTACACCAAAAAATAGTCTTGTAATTCAATTTTTACTAGTATTAAATTGGACTACTTTTCCCTTTGAAATGTAGTCCTTTGGAAAAGACAAATTATTCCAACTATCTGAGCAGTTGTTTGGATGGGTTGTTTAGTAATGTTCATGAACTCCCTGTGTGCTGCCTCCTGTAAAATCTCTGCTTGCTGTGATCTGTGCATACTTTGCAGTGTATCAGAGAGAGACTACACATTTATCTCAGTGTTATAGATTTCAAATGAGAAAGACTAAAGAGAGCCTGATGAGAGACAGAAAAAGGCTTCTGTCCTTCCTTGGCTTTAGTTCCATATCTTCAAGAGCTGAAAGCACTGTTGGCCTCCACTTGACTTCATTTTTCCCCGTGACAAGCAGGGATTTATTATAGTGCATCTTATTAGCATACTATATAAACTGACCTGAACACTGAGCACCATTTGTAATGGAAAGATGCCAAAGGCTGCCATGATCCCTCTTTCTGCACATAACACTGGAACAAGTTGCTCCTGCTTTTAGAAAGCTGGCTGTAATTTAGCCTTTCAAAAACAAGATGCTTATTGCTGAATTTTCATTCATTTATTATGAACCCTTGCTAAATGGTATGATTTTGCACTTTTCTCCTTTGATGACTGCTTTTAAATTTGCTCTTACACTTAATACTGTGTTTTAACAGTTACAGTGGTTTGAAGATGATTATCATATCAGTGAGTGGTGCACAATAGCATAATGTGCTGTTGTGCTACTTAGCAGCAAATGAGACAAATGCGCAATTGTCTGTGAATTGAAATGAAAATCAGATTCACTCAGCTTGGTGACCAGAGTCACCAAGATAAAGCTGGGGTGCTCTGCAAATGCAAGAGAAAGCAAATATGAAAAATGTGACTTTTCTGTTAATGATCGTGATGGACACAAGAAAATATTTTCTTTTAGGTTACTTAGGAAACATATTTATCAACATTACCACCACTTCACACATATTCACACTCATTCAAAAACTGGCAGTAAATTATATGTTCCTGCTAACACAGAACCTTGGCAGCCTTTAGCTTTTCATTATTTCCCAAAGCAAAAAGCAGGGGGAAAAAAGCAAGTAAGCCAAGGCCTATCTAAAAATGGTTTCCACTTCCTAACGGTTGATAATGGAAAATTTTACACTTTTTCTGGTAGACTGTGTCAGGATAATTGAGTTATCATAGGTCATTGATTTAATGTATATTTCCATAAACTTAGTTTTAAATGCCCTGGGATGTCCTGGGATCAATTGTTACTACAGTGAAACGAAGCGTTGATGTATCTTTGGACCATTTGCTACTGTCACACTGTAGAGTAATAGGGTCCATTTCTAGTACACTATTAAGACTATGGTCTTGATTCACCTTTTCTATAGGATATATTTCTTTTGCCATATCACATTAGTGATATGTTCTCACAGAACTTTATTTGAGCTTTTCTACATATTTAGGGCATCATATATGATTAAAAAAAAGGGTTTCTCTGACAAAGTAAAAAATTATTTAGAATCTTAGGTTGAGAATTTGAAACTTCTGGTTGTGAATGCTGCTATGCAAGTGCTGTCAAACTGCAGCAAAATTCATATCTCATAAACATTAATAAGATAAACCTCTGTAGATTTCTAGAGTTCTCTAGAACCAGCAAAAACATAATAATGTCACAGCTTAGGCAAAATGTAATCTCAGTTCTCATTGAACTAATGGGGTTCCAGAATCTGACCCTTTATCTCCTTTAGAGTTTTGATCTTCCAGGTTTTGTCCAAATCTTAATTAAGTTATAGGTTTTAAATCTTCATAAATTGTTTTTTCAGATACCAATTTCTTTCAAAATAGCCAGAAGAGGACATAGGCATGCTTTGACAGCTGTCTGGTCTTCATAAAACTTTCTAGATCTTTGAAAGAGACAAACTTAAGTAGTTCCTGTCTCTGAGAGTATCCACATTCAATTGCTCTTGAACATGTCAGTCTTTTTAAAAGTAAGCATCTCAGATTTTCATCAGTATATGCTGAATATCTTCAGGATAGAGGATTTTGTCGTAATGAGAACTTTGAGCTACATGCTGTGCCACATAATACAGAAATAATCAGAGTTCCTGTTCATGTTCCTCATCCATTGACTCAGTTGCGTGAAAAGAGATTTATATCTCCTCAGATAGCAGGTTACTGGTATTTTCCTTAGTTTATGCTAACTCAGTTTTCATATTAGAACTGCTTAATCACACACAGGGATTCCTCAATTTTCTAAGAAGTCTGATGTCATTGGCCATTTCTCATTCTGAATGGATAAAAAGCTCACAAACAAAGCCAAACCACTACATGATCAAGCACCCCACAACCTCCAAAGACCCCCTAGCCTCCCCTAAGTCCCCAAAATCCCCAAACCAGTCAACCAATCACCAGAACAGTTAAGAAATATTCTGGCATTGTCATTTTTAGTTTTCACATTTACTTTTCCATAACATTTCATTCTCCAGGAAGTATTGACTGTTTAGAGTCAATTCAAATAGCCTGTATTAACTGGGTGTTTGGGTCTTGCTTGAACTATACATTTTATAGATGAGAGTAGATGTTTCGTTAGTGGTCTCTGTAATGCAGTGTTGATTTCTAAGTCATTATCTCATTATTTTTTACCTCAAAATCACAGAATCTCAAAATATCCTGTTTTGGAAGAGACCCACAATGACTGTTGAGATCAAATTTCTTTCCTGCACCGAAGATTTTCCAAACAGATCATTGTCCAAATGATTCTTGAACTCTGTCGGTTTGGTGCTGTGACCACTTCCCCAGGGAGCCTAACCACTCTCAGGAACAAGAACTGTTTTCTGATATCCAGTATAAACCTTCCATGACACAACTTCAGGCCATTCTCTCAGGTCCTCTCACTGGGCACCATAGAGCAGAGATCAGTGCCTGCCCCCCTGCTTTCCCTTACAAGGAAGCTGCAGACTGCAGTGAGGTCTCCCCTCAGTCTCCTCCAGGATGAACACACCAAGTGACCTCAGATATGCCTCGTATGTCTTCTTCTCAAGGCCCTTCACCATCATCATTGCCCTCCTTTGGACACTCTCTCTAGTTTAATATCCTTCTCATGTTGTGGCACCCAGAACTGCCCCCAGCCCTGGAGGTGAGGCTGCCCCAGAGCAGAGCAGAGCAGAGCAGAGCAGAGCAGGACAATCCCCTCCCTTGCCCAGCTGGCCATGCTGTGCCTGATGCCCCCAGGACAGGCTTGGCCCTCCTGGTTGCCAGGGCACTGCTGGCTCATGTTCAACTTGGCACAGACCAGGACCCCCAGGTCCCTCTCTGCAGCATCTCATTCCTCAGTCTGTCTGTACATCCAGGGCTGCCCCATCCCAGGTGCAGAATCTGGCACTTTGTTGAATTCCATATGGCTGGTGGTTGCACAGCCCCCTAATTTCTCAACCTCTCTATGCAGGATCTCTCTGCCTTTGAAGGAGCAAACTACTCCTCACAGTTTAGTGTCATCGACAAACTTAGTGTTCCTTTCAAGTCTTGTATCAAAATCATTTATGAAGATATTGAAGAGCACAGGGCCTAAGATGGAGCCCTGCAGAATGTCACTAGTGAAATAAGGCCAAATAAATTAAAAACCTGAAATAAATAATAAATTATATAGAAAAATAAAAATAAATAAAAAACCATGCAAACTTCAGAGTTTAGGAAAGGTTAAAAGATAGTCTGAATTAGAAGTTGATTTCGATACTCACAGGCTCAGGCTGTGACTGCATATATTTTAGGTATTATCTAGAAAAGCAGAGGACAGCATAAATTCTTTAGAGTGATTTCAAATAGAGAAAATATTTGCCTAGGTAGAAATAGCTAGAGAATTAGGAACTAGAGGACCTTTTCTGTCTATTAGTACTTATGGTTTTGGGCTGACTGTTTTCATGGTTAAATGGACAATTATCTTCATTATTACTTCTTCAAGGGTTACATTCTGATGGTTCCTTTTCTGATGTGGAACAGTTAAACAGATACATATTATTTGCCAATAAGGAAAGCTGAAACAATAAAATGTTTGAGCATCCAACATGGTTCTGCCTTATAAGAAAAGTAAACAAATTGTGTTGGATAACTTTTTTTCTGTTAGCAAGCAATCAGCAGTTTGGAAAAGAAAAAATAAGTTTTTTGTGTTCCTGGAATATCTAAACCATTCCTAGACAAGATTTTCATGTCAGATGATGTAGATTTAGTAGTAAAATAGAGATGAGTGTTACTCTGCAACTTTAGGCAGCAATTAAAAATGCAATAAAAGTTGACAAGGCATAGCAATCTGTTTTCATAGCAACTCCTGTTCTAAATGAGTTTCAGGTGAATACAAATCATCCACAGCAGAAATATGACATTTCACTTGCACATGTAAACTTGAACTCTTTACCATACACAACTTGCATATAGGAAGACTAATCAAATATTCTCATTAATAAATCATCTAATTACCCAATCTTCAGGCTTGTTGGAAATTATTTTCAAATTGATTCAAATTTCTGGAAATTTAGTTGTTATTAGATAGTCTCCACAACATTCATGGGAATTTATTTATGTGTGTTACTGTGATCTGTCTGATTCACTTATTCATGATTCATTATCTAAGCTCTGTGAATGTTTGGTTTTGTTATATTTACTGAGGGCATTTTCAGACTGAATAAATAAAATACAATTGCATGATATATAACACTTTTGTGATGCCAAGCATCCTCATTCTTAACTGAAAAAGTATATTCATTTTGCAATCATCAAACACTACTCAATCAAATTTCTATTACATGAAAGTTTTTCAAAAAATTGAACCCTTGTATCAGAATGAGTAACTCAGGCCAGAAGGGAAATCAGGATGTCTCCAGTCCAAAAGATATTTTGCTCACAGCAGGGCCACCTATATGGTCAGACCAGGCTCCTTAAAGCTTTATCCAGTTGAGTCTTGAACACCTCCAACTTGAGTAACTTCAGCCTCTCTGTGGTCACTGGGAGCTGCAGCTAGGATCCCATGAAGTCATCTCTGCTCTGAGTTGAATAGGCCCAGCTCCCCAGCCAGATATATTACCAATCAAATCCAAATAGGAAAATGAGAAATAAAACTAATTCTGAAAAAGCCTTCCCAACAACCCCTCCCTTCTTCCCAGGCTCAATTTCAGTCCTGCTTTCTTTTCCTCCTCTTTGCCAGCAACAGGGAATGGCAGCCATGGTCAATATGAGTTCCCTACCACAGGAGAGAGTCTACCACAAACTCTTCTAGTGTGAGCCCTTCCCAAGGGCCATAACTCTTCACAAAATGCTCCAGCATGGGTCCCTTCAACAGGGTGCTGTCCTTCAGGAACAGGCTGCTCCAGCATGGATCCCCCACAAAATCAAAAGTTTTGCCGTCAAACCTGGTCCAGTGTGTGATCCTCTCTCCACGGGGCTACAGGTTTTGTCAGAAGTTTGCTCCAGCACAGGCTTTCCATGGGGTCACAGACTCCTTTGGACATTCATCTGTTCAGTGTGGGATCCTGCATGTGCTACAGGTGGATCTCTGCTCCAACAGGGAGTCCCATGGCCTGCAGGGGCACAACTGTCTCACCATGGTCTTCCTCATGGATTGCGGGGGAATTTCTGTTCCAGAACCTGAGGCACCTCCTCCCTTCCTTCTGCACTGACCTTGGTGTCTGTAGGGCTGCTGCTGTCGCATATCCTCAATCCTCTCTTCAGCTGCTGTTGTGCAGAAGGGTTTTTTTTCCCCTTCTTTTCTCTGTTATCCCAGAAGTGTTACCACCATCGCTGATGGGTTCAGTGTTGGACAGTGGTGGGTCTGTCTTGCAGCTGGCTGCTATTGGCTCTGTCAGACATAGGGGAACCTTCCCACTCACCACACAGAAGCCACCCCTGTATCCCCCCTGCTACCAAAACCTTCCCATCCACACATAATACACTAGAATACAAATACTTTAACATGGGGACAGTACTTTGTTACAAGCTACTGATTGCCCAACAGAGTGCTATAAATGTAATGCTACTATCATAACTGCACCTGTTAATTATTTTTTTAGCCACACTGTATAGCTAATTGCACCTTTTCACCCTGTGGTTTCATTGTGGGATGAAACCCACAATATAAAATTGTTCTGAAGCATCACTTTAGTTTGTGAGTAATAAAGACCCTTTGGTTTATCAGGTAACTGTGAGTTTATATCCTATTTATTTACAGACCTTTTATCTCCTTGTCTTTACTTCCTTCACCCCACCACCACACACATTTATTTTAGACAGGAATATTGTCATCTTGTGATTCAGAGGTATGCCATGAGACTTAATGCACGGTGCCTTTTTTAATACCAGGTAAACAGTCATCATGTAAGTAGCCTGTGTAGAAATGTTTCAGGATTGATGCATGTCACAACAAATTGGGAATGTTATAAACACAAGGAATTCAAGAAAGAAAAAAGGAACAGGAAAACAGGAAAACATTGTATTTTACCTTCATATTAACCTAACGATAATGGGTATTTTAGTATAGACGTTTATTTTTAACATAAAATTTTTCCATCCAATTATTTATTTTCCGTTTATTAAGCCATCCTTTACTGGGAACCTGACATGAAGCTTTCTGAGCTGAAAATTCCCTCCAAATGGTCTAAGTGAGCAGAACTCCATGGCGTAATAGAACATAAAAATAGTACTGACAATTTATATATGCAGTTAATTCCACTGATTATGTCCATCTTCCAAAACCAGCCCCTGGGTGTTACATATAAACACTATCCTCCTTGCAATACTCTGTTTTGAGAAAGGCTATGTCAAGAGTTGCTCTGAACAGTGACTGCAAGGCTACGAATTACTGTCAGCATGTTCTAAAATTAATATCTTTTCTTGGTGATACCAGAAGCACAGAACAAGTTGGGTAGCAAAATAAAATGTTGACATAACCAGCTACAACAATGAGCAAAGCAAATATGTGCTTCAGCATATCTACCCCATGAGAGAACATTGACATAAATTCAATTGCTTTAACAAATGAACAAGTTTGAAGCAGAAATCCTACACTAAGAAAACTGGTACACTTGTGTCAGTCTTCAGCTGTCCTATTTGTTTTGGAAAATTTTAAAAACTAAAAAAGTTAAAAACTCTAAATTTACAGTATGTGTGCACACACATTCATATATTTATACATGAAACATAAATATATAGGAAGCATATATATAAAAATGGGTTCCCTACAACAATGCTCAATAGTTCTGCAGTAAAAATTTTGTTTAATTCTGAATGGAACAAGTGACATACTTCTTCATATCTACTAGTTCCATTCACTTGTGGGTGGTTTTTATGCTCCTGAGCACCAGTAGAATCACAGTACTTAACCTGGATGATTAGAGTACAAATTGTTCTCTAGTTGTACTGGTCAGCTTGAAAAAAAATTATAATAAAGAATGGAAACAAGACACAAATGGAAAATGGGAGATAAACCTTAAATATTAAAGATGAGATTGTTGAGTGAATAAGCAGCAACACACATGAAGAATAATGAAGAATAACCAGGGTAAATCAAAGTGTTAGGCATAAAACTAAGTGTTATGTTATAAGTTTCTTCTTATGTTATAAGAAATTGTTATAAAATTGCTATCTGACCACAAAAATTAACACAGGATTAGGAAAATCAGTTCATACATATCCTTTTTAAATTAAAATATCAGAAAAGTACATAGTGGTGATTTCTGTTGATTGAAATTTTGATTTCTCATTATGTTCAATATACTTGAATTTAATGTGAGTAAATATGACTAAGTAAAAAATTTAGTTTTCTTTGCAAAATATACATTATTTTTGCCCTACAGAAGCTTTGTTATTAGTAATTGTACTACTTAATCACATTCTCTGTCCTTCTTTACCATAAAAACAGAGACAGATGTAATCAACTAGAATTCTTTAACGAAACCAATTTGTGATTTTGAAAATTCCTATAGCAGACACATAAAGTACCACCAATAACTGATGACTCAGAGAAAATTCAAAATCTTTTGAGAATAACATTAAGACAGATCACTAAGAAATATTTTCAAGAGACCTTTAGTGAAGAAAAGTAATGATTCCTCAGCAGATCCCTTTTAAACATATGCATTTTTAATCTTAGCTTAATAAAAACACAAAGAAGTTAATTTACAACATAATTCACAAAACCAGAGGCTAAAATTGATTAAAATTATGGATATTATCCCATGTGATGTATTTATTTTAGGCAAAGTGTTTATATGTGGGTGGTCACTTCAGCTCAGCAGTTTAGTAACCATGTATCAGATCAGTTTGTCCTAAACTTATTTATCTGTTTCTGAAAATCAGTGAAAATAGCTCAAGCTTTAGCTAGAACCTACAGAAACATAGTTTCTTGTGAAAATTCATATCTATTAAATGGATGTATAAATATGAATTTAGGAAATGAGAAATAGCTACCCTGATGTCGTTACTACAGCGCACAAAAACATATTTGCTACTTGAACTTGAGGCTTCCTGGTACAACATGTCCTGTGCCCATAGAGCTAAAATAGGTGTTTGCCTTCACACTTCCTGTTGCTGGCTCCAAATTGTGTCTGGCCACTTCAAACAGGAGTGGGCCACAACAACACCAGAGACTGTACCAATAATTCAGCTCTCTAGAAGATTCTGACCTGTCTGGTTTAAGATGTCACTTAGAAGATTATTCAGTTCACTGGAATAGATACTGTTACTTTTTCTAAAATCTGGCCTTAGGCATGTTCAAATGTTTTGTTTGAGAATATTCTAGGTTTATAGACATATTTTTCCCAGAGAGATTGCCCTTATGAGTAGACTATCAAGGTTATCATGGCTGTAAGGGATGCAGTGTAGTATGGATTCAGGATAGCTGGATTCTGTTAATCATCTAACCTAGCATATGATGCTGGGGTAAACACTCACATTATATCTAAACCATGGTAGCTTCTCTAGTAATTCCCTGGTAAATCCAGACCAAAATAGCAGCAATAAGAGGAAATCTGGTAAACAAGCAGGGATGAATGGGCCCTCAACAATGGGATAATTACACTATCAGAAAATCAGAGGACATATTTCTTTACCTGTGAGGTAACCTGATTTCATCTTAAACCCACTTTTCTCAGGGTACTTTGCTGATTAATTCAGTCTAGGAACATAGCATTGCTCCAGCTCATGAGAAATAACACTATTTTCAACAGAGACATATTTAAGATGGTGTGGTTTTGTTTTTTTTTTAATTAAACAACTAGAAAAAACTTATTAAAGTTTTAAAAAACTTATTAAAAACTTATTAAAAAACTTATTAAACTTATTAAAGTGGTTTGGTATCTGATTGCTTTTGCCACAAGCTTAGGAACACAGTTTTATGGTGAGCAATTACAAGTTTTTGGATATCTATCATGAAGATCAGTGGAATTCCAACACAAACTTTAACAAAGGACTTTTTATTTTATATTACTATGATTGAAGGTATTAAAAAAGCACAAATTTTAGTAAAAAAGCTTCCCCAAATATCTTCTAAAACTAATACTTGCATAACAGACAAAGGATACATGGAACACACCTTGTGCTGAAGCTTGAAATTTCCCTTTTTTATTTTACTTGATGTACTTGGTCCTTTATATAAGTGTTCAGTTGTTGTGTTATATTGCCAACTGCTGACAAGTCATCCTCAGGTATTGCCCAATTATTCAATGTTAAATGACCACGGGCATTATTCCAGGGAATTCCTAGTTAAAGTAACACAGAAAGCAAGGATGTTATTAAACAATTTTCTTCCTTCAGTTTTTTTCTGACTATCAGACCAGTATTGTAAATTAAGGAGCCAGAGCCCAGCTTAGATATTTAATGCACCCATGTGTGGATGAAAGGGCCCATCCACTCAGATGAGTAATAGAAATAATTTTGAATTCCATCTGTTAAATGAAAATCTGTGAAAAAGACTGAGCAATATCACTGCTTGGATAATAACAATAAATTCTTGTGGACATAACTTTTCACTATGTCATATATCTTCAATTTGAAAACCTTTGATGAAAGGAAAGAAAATCTTCAGATTTCTCTCATGTATAAGTGAAAGAATGACACCACTACCAGAGTTTTTTTTCTGAACACAAATTTCACCATATATATACCATAGGAAAAGTAGCCTGGGCCAACTCAATTTATGAGTTACATAATTAATCTTAATTCATATTGCTTTAAAACTTAAGGAATTTTCATCACGGTTAACTTTCATAAATCTATCTGTCAATAAATTTTTGATGGCACAGTTAGATGGCTGTCTGCATATGGAAGGGAAATCTTTAGACAATGAGATTTTTGAAGACTGCTGACTTTAAACATTTTTTTAAATCTACATTAGAAGGCTGTATTCTGTTTTAAAATAAAATTGTATAGCATTATCCTTGCTTTGATAGGACAGGTCAGCATTGGAAAAAAATAGTCCTAGTGATATGAAAAAACTAGAAACTACAGTTAAAGAAACTGTAAATGTAAAATAATAAGTAGCATTGATTCAGAATAGCTATTGCTACCCTTTAGTATCATCATAAGGCCAAAATAATTTCTTATTAGAGTGTGTTCTTCAGCTTCTTATTATTTTGATTCCCCAAATGTGCTGGATTAGTAGACAACATAGGACACTCTTACTTTATTCCCTGTGGTCATTCTATATCATGTGGTTTGCCAAATTGTTATGTGTATAGGACTAATATCTAGATGCAAAGCTACAAGCCTGCATGGGTTTAAGCACTAGATCGAAACTATGCCCATTACTATTTCTACTCATCTGGGATAAGAATACAGGAAGAAAGATAAAATTCCAGGTCCTCCTATAGACTCTGACTACTTGTCTCAGTTTCTAGGTCCTTTAAAAAATATCTATTTAACTCCAATTAAAGAATAAATGAGCAGCTAGGTGATCTGTCTGCACAAGTCTAATTTCTTGTTTGATGTTGAAGTTCTGTCTTTAATACCTCTGCACTGCAAGAAAGCTCATATCCCTTAGAGAGAGATGAATAATGGCTATTAGACATATTTTAATGAAGTTCTGAATTTCTGGGGGAGGTGTCAGAGCTTGATGGCAGATTTTTGCTCACACAGCTGTCTGTGCACACTTTAAGGTGCACTATTATCTATTGCACTCACAGAAAGTAACTGCATGATGCTAAGTATATTTGCTGGCTTTGCAGGAGATTGAAGCTCAATTTTCTATTCTGTTGGACTCGAAATATAAGTCTCATTATGGCTCTTCCAGAAGCCATAGCTACCAAACTGCTTTGGAATCTGGTCTGTCTTCTGGAAGGTTTCATTTCAGAATTTCTGTAGTTCAAAACTGGAAACTCAGAAAGTTTAACACAAGTGGAATAATAATTCCCTTAGCTTTGTTTCTATTGACTTTAAATATAAACTAAGAGCACAATTAATATTGCCTTCCTAAATCACTTTATCCTTACTCTGTTTCCTGTATGCAGATCCAAGCAAAAGTGTCATGGACTTCAAACCTGCAACATATACTAAGATCACACTTGTCTTAGATAAGAAGTGTGCTCTCTGCTCTTTATTGAATCTGAATAACACCAAAATTTAACTGTTGCAAAGACTCCAATCTGAAATGAACTTATTCCTCTTTCTTGCAGCATGCTCTTTTTCAAAACAGCTGTTAAGCACTATTATTGAATGGATTGATTTAACAACAAATCATAAATTTAACTAGACATTGGCCAATAACATGTTAGCAGCAGTTGTGTAAGTATCTCTCTCTTGGGTATACAGCAGGACTGATATCTACATGACATAACATCATCAAAATCTAGTGAGATCAGGGTATTTTAACAAGAAAGAAGCAGCCTCTTGTGGCTTTTGTGTTTCTTCTGTGAAGATTCAGATGGGGATAACAGTAGAACCACTGAAATAAAGAAAATGGAAAAAGTAGATTTGTTATGTTGTTATCTGGTGTCAGTAACTCAAGGTCAACAATTGCTGAGCTCTGTTGCATCAAAAGTTTTATTCCAGGGAAAAGAGATTCTGATCTTGATTAGAGGTGAATGCTACCTGAATGTAAAGAATACCCAGACATAAATTGGCTGAGCATGAGGCTGCGTTGTCAGAGCCTCTGCTGGAAAAAGATCATGAATTAAACAAAAACCAATCTATGTGGAATCTATGTGATTCTCAGTAAGGATGCACTGTCACTCCATAGAGGAAATCCTAAGCCATTTGTTCATCAGATTCCCCTGTACTCAGAAAAGTAAACTGTAACTTAAAAAGCACATAGATCCAATATGCTAAATGAAACAGAACACAACAGAGGAACATTTTATGAGTTTTAGAAATTAATCTTTGTGCAGAAATTTGTTAATTTTTGTGCTATATCCCATAAAACCAACAAATGTAATATGGATACCACAAATTTAGAATAGCTACCACAGAAAGTGAGTAAGAATACAAGACCTTATTCATTAACTCTTTTCTTCTGTTATTTCAAAGCATCTGTAAGAAAAGCTGGCCAGTAATTTTAATTTCTGACTCAAAGTTGAGATTCTTCCTTTTCTTCTCCAGTATCTAACAGTTTATTGCAAATGTGGAAATGTTCCAGCCATATTTCTCAGATTTTTGCCTTTTTTCAGCTCTATGAAAAGGTTTTAAGGGATCAAATGCAGACTCTTTGATAGTCCATAACAGAAAGTGGAGATTTTAAGAATAAGGACAGCAAGGATTTCTAATTTAAAGAATGAATGGTATCTACCTAAAGAAAAGTGTGATTAAATAAGTATAATCATTAAATACATCATCTCTTCTTTTACAAACCAAAAATGGACACAAAGGAGGGTTAAGTCAAACCCTATATGCTGATGAAATAATTTCGGTAAGGAACAGGACTCACAGGAAGGAAATGAGAAGGATTAAAGTTGTGCTAGTGAATAGCTTTGAATTACTGCAAATTCTGTTAAGAGTTTGTGCAGAATAGAATAAAGAATTCTCCTACCTTCATTCCACTAAGAAAAGAAGGTTTAAAAAAGTTTGCTCCTTTTTCCTTCCTTCCTTCCTTCCTTCCTTCCTTCCTTCCTTCCTTCCTTCCTTCCTTCCTTCCTTCCTTCCTTCCTTCCGCCACTTCCGCCACTTCCGCCACTTCCGCCACTTCCGCCCCTTCCTTCATTTTTCTGTGTTGTTAAGTTAGTGGTCCCTAAGATCTCTGTTCTGCATGAAGCACACAACCAGCAAAAGAGACTCACATTAATTCAATATTCCTAAATCTAATCACGGTAATACCAGGAAGCTGCTTGGAAACCACCAAGTAATTTGGAACTGGCCTTAAGCATAAGAGCTCTGCAGGCTTTTCATTAACACTTCATAGTGTGGGAAGTAGCAAGGCATGGTTTTTTTTCTCTCTAAGTTAATGTTCTAGGGATGGAAGGTTTGCCAGAGGTGTCTTTCAGGGGGAAATTCTTCCAAATCCAGGAAGAGAATAAGCTTTCTTTGTCATGGCAATATCAGTAACAAAAACTGGAATATCTCTGCTATTTACCGACAGTGTGCTGCTGGAGACATTCCAGAAAACATCTGAGTGGGCTAAGTAAATCAGTATATATAAAAATACTTGATTGTAGCTTCATATATAGTACTTCTTCCATATGTTTTGGTTACAAATCTTATATTGCTAAAATATTCTGGGTAAGGTTTCTTTATGAAGCTGTAAACTCTGTTTTGTGGAATATTTCCTCTTGTTTTCCTCCATCTTACTTCTTTCCTTTCCTCTGTTGATGAATACTTTGATGGATTTAATCTCATCAAGGTAAACAATCCCTTGATGATCTTCATGCTATTTTATTCCATGGTCTTAGTTGAAGAAACAAGGTTTCTTTTCATTGGACAAATTATGTGGACACATTTTCTGTAAAAATGTGTCTAACAGATGGCTTCAATTGAACTGCCAAGGAGCCTTCAAATGGTAACAAGTTTGAGGCACTGGACACGGATAAACTATGTTAAAAATCAGTGATCTACAGCTGAAAGCTTAAACACCTAGAGCTCATTAATCCTCAAAATTTAAAGTTATTTCTAAACTTCCATGAACTGCAATTTTAGCTATTTTTAAGGTACTTATTTTAGTTTAAGAACTTATGACTTTAAATTAATCAGGCTATTTCATGTTTCAGATCTGGAAATCATGAGATGATGTCATAAAATATTGGCAATTAAGTAGAAAAATTACTTTTAAAATCTCTTCTTATGTGTATATATAAGTCATATTGTGACTGAGCTTGTGTTACAGAATCTTTATAAATCAGAAAGAATTATTTTGTTTAAAAAAAGAATGCAAATCAAATATAATTTGTTGTTGAAGAATAACCAGTTAAATTTTGTGTCTATACCTCTGTTTTGTTTCTGTGCTTATAATTACCAAGAAAATGAAATTGTGAATTATTTCTTACTGACTTTATATGTTTGTTCGTGTTTTCTGTACAACTGCGCTAAAATTCTTGCCTTCCAGACAAGTTCAGAGACAAAAAGCAAAGCATGTTCTTCAACAATATAAATATTAGAAACATTTTGCTGAAATATGTTAATTTTAAGAAATAGCCTTGAGATCCTTGTGATGTCACCAAGAATATCACTTTTTTTATTCTGAGTGAATTTATTACTCTTGAAAGATACTAGACTAATGATAACGAAGATTAAATTACTTTAGTCATTGACATACATACTGCAACACTGGCCTGCAAAAGATTTTTCAAGGGGAGGGAAATAGTTACTTTTGGCTAGACACTATTTGATTAATGATATTTTACTGTAGAAGGAGTCCATTGGGACTAAATATAATAAAGAGTACCTGGTAATATAGAGGAGGAAGAACTTTCCTTTTAGCTATGTCAGATGAATGAAGATGTGAAGTTACAAAATGGTAACTTTGTACATTACATAAATTTTGAGAAAAAAACTGTATAATGACAGTGGTTTATTCTGATGGACACAGTCAAGAAAAGTTTCTTCACACCATGCAAGGTCAGTTTTTAAAGTTCAATCTGGCTCAGACTGTAAAGTGAAATCCCTTCAGCCCATGGACATGTAGTTGTCCTGAACACTTCAGTTTGGTTTCACCACATCCTTTTTCAGTGATTAAGAGTTCTAAGGTGTCAGATGTTTTATTCTGAGGCAGTAATCAAGTGTTGGAAATTTCATAGACAGTCAGAAGTTCCTCTATAATTTGAATATAAGAATTTCTTCTACAATAATTTCAAAATAAATGATGGGGTTTTTTTCTAAGCTCAGGAAAACTCTAATTGTATACACAGAAAATATACAGGAAATATACTCATACATAAGCATGAGAATATTGCACTTCTGATACTCAATACACTTTCTTCTATGTAACCTTCTAACTCATAGGAAGAGTAAAAGGCATTTAGAATGAATTCCACAAGCTAGTTATATATTTCCTTATTTTTCAGTGTCCGTCACATAGCTTTTACATAGCTTATCATGCGATAATCTAAATAGGAGCAGTTGTGTGAGTGCTTCAGTATACCATTACCTAATATATGTACAGGTGCATATATTAGGTAATGGTATATATATTATACATATACCTAATATATGTACAGGTAACACATGCTGCCTTATCATTACTTGCTTCCAAACACTAAAGAAGTTATAAATATTATTGTGCAAAAAAATTCTCTCCTGCTGATGTCTATCTAATTTGTTTTCATGGATTATTTCTCTTTTGTCTATATCTTGAGTATGGAATTACCAGAAATATAAGCAGCATTTAATGAGAAAAAAGAAATCTTGGCATTTTTCTTCTTGTTGAATTAAATGTTGTACAGTTGAGGGTAATTTAATATGAAATTTATGCATCTTGAATCATCATGCGTGTCTTCTAGTAGAATGAAGATTCAGTCAGGTCCCAGTCAATTGGACCAAATGCACAAATAATATCTATCTCACTGCAACTAAAGCTTTTAATCAACTTATGTATGTAGAGACTGCCCTCAACAGGGGAACATCACTAAAAAACCCAATTTTAACATATAATATTCTAGATCTCAGGAAAAGTTAGACATGAAAACTTCAGTTAATGAAACAAGCTGTTCATTTTGGGTGAGGGGAGTTTCTTAATATATATACTTGCTAATTAGTAAAAGACAAGTGTTTGAACATAGTGGTTTTTGTTTCAGCATTCTTTAGTAACATTAGACTTTCCAAGACATAAGGAATTGATTTAAACATTGAAGAGAGAGCCATGTAACTACTTTAGAAATCTGAATCTTTCAAATTAGCACACATAAAATGATAGAATAATTGTGTTTGTTTTCCCACATAACAACACAATGCTATGGAAATAATGCTTGGAAAAGTCAACTATAGACCACAGTCAATCACTTTTTTGTTCGTTTCATTCCTCAGAAGATTTTCTGGAATTAAAATTATGAAATCAACTTTCCAAATGAAGTTTTTTCAAGGTATGTATTACAACTTCTCTTTGGTAAGGTCTATGTGTTTTTACATCTTCAGTCTCCAGTGTGATGCATTTTATGAGAAGTTGTCAGTCATTTCTGGCTTTCCTTACCTGTAGGGTCCAGAAAAATTATGCTTTTACTGCTCTTGTTATATGGAAAAGAAATAAGGATAGACATCCAACTATGTGGAAAAATCTGTAGGATCCAAAACACTGACTAGCTCCCTACTATGCAAGATGATCAACAAACACACACAAAAAAGGAAAATTGTCTCCCAGAAATTTGAGCATCAGATCTGTGTGCTTTGAACGAAAAAAAGTATTAATTTCAGGGAAAGGACAGGGAAGTGAGATGAAATAGCATCTTTTTTTAAGTCTTTTTTTTCCTCATGTTGGAAGACACTTCATCTTGGCACTCCAGGAATAAAAAAACAAGTGATATTCAGTGGAAATATTTTGGGATTTCTTGATTTTTGGGAAAGAGCACAGTTACCTCATCCTTGCCAAGTAGTCCAAGTAAATGTTCTGCATGGCTGCACTGCTATTCCTGCTCAGCTCTCTTTATATGGTCAGAGCCTGTGGCAATTTCTCCATCTTTCCACAATATCTTATCATGTTTGATTTTACTATAATAACATGAATACAATTTGTGATATTCTCCCTTTTATTGCTGCCTAAAGTTAAGAGTAAGAAATAATACTAGTCTGAAGCAAAGTAATATGTTTCTTTTCATTGAAGAGGTAGAAGAGGCATCCAGTCTTCTCTCTGCTGAAATTAAAAAAACTTATCTGTCCAGAAAGTCTGAGCTCTCCTTGATTTGTCTCTCAGACTGATTGTGGTATCAAAGTGGTCAAGAGGTCTATTAAATATAAAATACAAACTTTAGGAAGTAAAAACTCTTTTTCTTGCAGAGTGGTTAAACTACGATAAGTTCATACTGAATTTTTTTCTTTTCTTCAATGAAACTTGGATTTGCTCCACAGTGAGAGGTGATAGAGGTGCTGTAGCTTTTCTTTGATATCTAAATTCATGTCAGAGTTATTAGTTCATCCTTTTGTAATGTTTTCAGTCTGAACTTTCTCCAGCTAAGGAGAAACCTGAAACTGGATTTTCATCTTCATCTCACATCCAAGCCATTATGTGAAAGTAAATTAGCATTAAATCGTTCAAGTCACCATAATTCTTAGCTGTTTATTAAAGCAGAATTACCTGTGTAATTCACCACACCTGTAGATGTACTGAAACAGAATCTTCAAGTGACTTGGGAACTCTACACAGGATACGGACAATCAAAACCCACATGTTTTGGTAATAACATATCCATGTCCTGGATATGTTCTTAAACAAAATTGTTGATGCCTTTACTTGGAAAATTGCTATTCAATTAAGAATATACTATGGGAAATTTAGACATCAGTTAATCAGGCTTATTTTAGTTTTTGCAGTTAAATGTATCAAACTATAATTTTTATATCAGTTGGAGTGCACAACATCAATTCTCACTTCAGGCTGGTCAATATGCTGATGGCATTTCAAGTTTTTGTGTTATGTAATTCATAATCCTTCAAAAATACAACATAACATACAGACCACTTAGAAAATGTTTGGATCATTTGTTTTCTGGGGTTTTTTTTCCCTAGATCCTTAAATAGCTGAGAAAAGGGGCTGAAGAGCAAAAATGATGAAATTATCCCACTGACAGCTAAATTAGATATTCATGTATTTCATATAAGCAGAAATCTGATGAAGGATGTCTTACAGATATTTGGAGAAAGAGCACAGAGGGATTAAACACAAATTCTTAAGAAGTCTTCATTCTCCTTGATGCAAATATATTATTAATAAGAACAAAGGAAATAAAATGAAACTGCTTTTCTTGGTTTCCTCTACTCTCTCTCATCTGAGTGGTAGTGTGCATTTATTTTTTATTCCTCTGCTTAAATTTGAATTCTGGCCAAGGAAGCAGAGAGGAAAACAGTGGTACTTGGCTCTATATCTTATTTTCTTGCACATTTTCCTCTGTCAACATAATTACCTGCAGATATATATTTATCCCTGAAAAGAAAATTATCTAATCCCACCATGCACCATGAAGAGAGCTGGCAGATGAATAAATGACTGACAGATTTTTAATGTTGTTTTATATGGTAGATTCTTTGCTCTACAGTCTTAAAGATCTGGAAATGTACCATTGTCAACTGCTGTTTAATTTCAGAATTCCTTTTGTTTAAATTTCTTGTATTGAATCAGATGAAGTGATTCACTGTGCTGAGCAAACAATGTTAAGTCATCCACCAGCAACCTATTTTTAGTATCAATAAACTTCCTCAGCTATGGTTTTCAGTCTTGTAAGTTATTGTTACCAGTACTATCAGGCATAGTTAGAAGATATTTCTGCCCCCTCCTTGTCCCTCCCAATATTTCTGAAAAAACATTCATAGCATGTATTGCCACTATTGTGCAGATATTTATCTCTTGCTTCTTATCCATTTCATTTATGTACTCTTTTTTGGAGTTTTTTTGGGGGGGTTTTGGGTTGGGTATTTTTTTGGTTGGGGTGGGGGTTAGCCTTTAATAAAACTTTGCTGGATGAATTCTCTTCTTTCCCATGCTCTTCTGTTTTGAAACTTATTCTGTCTAACAAATAAATAAATAACTACTATCTGGTGTCTTACAGACCTCCAATAGACCACAGGCCACAAGTTCTAAGAGACCACACTAAAATACTCAAAAAATGTGCCAATCAATTTCTAGCCCATTAGCAATCATCTTTAAGAACTCCCACAAGACCAGAGAGCATAGATGAGTGTAATTGCCTTGTAAAGTAAATCTTCGTGAACAGAACCATACACATAATAATTCTGGATCCTATATCAGGGAAAGTACTGAGTAATTTGTAAGCATTTAAGAAGAATTGAGATGATAATAGAATAAACATCTTGGCAGATATTTGTATCAAAGCATATATTGTCAGACCTCCTCGAAGTAGTAACTGATGTAGAAAATCAAGAAATTAGAATTCTGATTTAAAATCTAAGCATTTTTACACTGATCTATATGGCTTGAATGGGAAATTGTAACAGAAATGACCATATTACAACAGAGTGATAATAGACATATTGGAAAAAAATATTTAGAACAATGTAGTACTTATTTAACATTTTTAAGAAGGATTCAAATTTCATAATTTCTATAATAGCCAATATTTTATTAATTATAAATTTTCATTGTAAGTGTAATCTTGAAATAAATCAGTGAACATGGGAAGGAGAGAGGCAGTGCCCATCTCCCGTCTTGGAAGGATCAATAAACAGCACTGAGAGATATCAGAGATGATTTCTTAGTTCTGCTTCTTCTTGTAGCAGACTTCAGGAAGCAGAATGACAAGTTTTAAGCAGAACACGTTACAAAACATGCATAATATTATAGACCAGGACAGATCAGAAAATAAAACTATGACCTTTACAGAACTAAGAGAAAGAAAAAGTTGGTAATGCTGACAGACAGGTTTTCTTCAACTGAGGAAGGATGTGCTGAGAATTTACCATTGACAGACATGCTGAGAATTAAACATTCATGGAATTAAATCTTCCATTTATGGACCCATGAAGGTTTCTTCTTCCATGTATCTTTTTAAAACAGCATGAGAAATTAACATCTCAAATTTCAGCCAAATAAAGTTTTTTGCATTTTTTTTTCACTCTATGAGTAGAGGTGAGCTCCAAGTGATGGGTGCTGTAAAATCCACATCACGAAGATAAACAGAGATTAGACAGGCATCAGACTAGAACAGTTCAGATGTACTGTCTTCCGACACAGGACGGGAGAAGAAACCAGAAAACTTCTGTAAGCAATTTTGTGAGCCTGTGATTTTTGGTAACTCCCTCTGAATATTTAAGGTGACTATATGAAATGGATGTGGTCTGCTTGTCCCATATATATTTAATTAGAAAAAAATCTCCTTATATTATCTTTCAGAGTGTAAGTAGGCAAGATTAGACAACTTTTCCTTTTACAAACAATATTTAATTTAAACATATTGCTGAAATGTTGCCATAACTCATCACTTTTCAATGGAATACCATTATAATGTGTGACACTTAAAAATTTTAGTGTTGAATTGAACAGGTATCTACTACAAAAATATTTTCCTTCAGCAAGTATGTAGATACTGTACCATCCTTTAGTACTGTGACTACCTCTCCTGAAAGAAGAGTTACCATTACCAAGGCTCAGTATGATGAGTAAACATCATCAAGGTTTCTTAGTGTTTCTTCTATCTTAGCTTCTTTTATCCTTATTTCTGAGGATGATGTTATTCTGAAAAAATGTATGGCACCGATTTCTTTTGGAGATATTATAACCATTTGTCATACTGAAATTTTCTGTAATCTGTTTGTGTCCAGTTTTGTAAAGTCCAAAACCTTCTTGGTCATCTAGCTTTACAGGTGCATGCTCAATCTGAGAATTAAATAAGTAATTCAACCAAATTAAATTGCATTCGTTAAAAGATCAGATATCTGGTCTGTTTATTTTACTTGATTATGATATAACAATGTGATATATATTACCTGGAAACATGACCAAACTTCAAATATTTCACATTTTTCCCAGTTTGCTTAATGTATTGTGCTTTTTCTTTTTCTTCTTGTTTTCAGCCCTGCACGGCAAGAATTCTGTTATACTTCAAAATTTCTAGAACATGTTAGACACTGTAAGGCTGTGATGCATCATATTCCAGTGATCTAGATCCAATAGGAGAAATCTCTGGAATGTATTTCATTAACATTGCAACAATCGCTGAATAAGTTCACTATGTGCAGTAAAGGATTTCAACCACAGAATTACAATATTGTGCACTTCCTCAGACTGGAAAGGACTTCAGCAAGTCTTTAGTCTAGAATTCTGGTTAAATCCCTGTGTACTACTCCCATTTACCTTCTCCAGTTTTATGTTTACAACAAAGGTTGTGAAGAGGACTAACTTCTTGATTTTCCTTGGGACCCATCTGGGGTTGAGCAATTTATATCTCTAAGGATTTTCCATCCCAAATTTTTTGGAGATGGAGATGACCTTTCTTCAGCCACCAGGGACCTTCACAACCTTTTGAAAACCACAAAAGCAGCCCAGCAATGACATTAGCCAAAGATATTAGATTTTGACAGCTTAAAGGGTGAGATTCAGCTCCAGATTTAGTCTCCTAAAAGTAGGTATCAATAGTAGATGTCTATACATAAAGCTAGATATTTACACCCCACTTCTAGAAGCACTTTGTATCTTTTCTATTGTCAGGCAGCTGACTTGCTCCTAGGATGCCATTAACTGATTTGACCTCAGTTGCTCCTACCACTTTTGCTAGAGGTGTCCATGGAGAATCTCAAGAGCTGTGAACAACTACATATTTTGTCTGTAGTTTTCTTATTGGGAAAAGAGATTGTAAGACAAGACTAGAGGATAATGTGAAATTAAAGGGAAGAGTTTTCCCCCTCTTTGCAGGGGGCTATCTTTCTTGAAAAAATCATTAGTGTTGTTGTGAGAGCCAGCACACAGACAAAAACTATATGGTTTTCTTGGATTCCCAAAAGATATTTGACAAGATTCCTCTCCAGCAATTTTTCAAGAAAGTAACCTATTATGGGATAAAAGGGAAGCCATTGCATGGAGGAATGCTTCTTAAAAAAAAAAAAAAGAAATGAAAGTAAGAGGTAATAGTCTATTTTCCCATTTTCCCAGTTGAGAGTGATCACTAATGGAGAAAGGTTCCACAGAGATCTAGAGATCTATGCTGGTGACTGTGCTATTCATAAACACTCCAGGAAAAAGAGACAGTGAGGTGATGAATCTGTTAATATCTACATAGAACTATTCAATGTATGTATATCTAAAACAATTCCCTTAGGGAAAAAATAATCCATACTTCACATACACATTCATGGCTCTAAGTGAGCAATTAAAGCTCAGGAAGAAGATGCTGATTTCATTGTGTGAAAATGTCAGCTTAATGATCAGAAGCAAGACAAAACTAAAAATGCTGGAAATTCTTAAGAAGAATTAAAAGAACAGAGTGGGGTGATTTTGGGGGTTTTTATAGAGAAAAAAACCTTGTCCCACTATTCAATTCAGAGGTCCTCACCTTGAAAGATATTTTGACTCCCCTATTAAGGAAAGGATATAGTATTTTTAGAAAAAAAGGCAGGAAGACAAGTGATCGGAATGATTTAGTTTTAGACAATAAGGAACCATTCCCTGTGCAAGGAACCACTAAAGAGCATGATATTAGTCAGCTTAATTGATAATACAGGGGAAAAAATGGACAAGGAGATGCAGCAGAGATATACAAAATCCTAAATGACATGGAGATTATGAATGGGGAAATATTTGTCACTGTCTTTTCAAATATAAACATTTGGGAGCATCAGATTAGGCTGATGGTGGAGCTGTCTGGCGCAATTTACTTTCAATCTCAAGAAACACCAAAGGCTTCTGAAAGCAATTTGAAACTCACAGAAATTAATAGAAAACTGCCCCATTGAGTGCTATTATACATGAAAATACACTGCTTCTTCAAAAAGTTCATGGTCTGAAAATTCATGGATGTCTTGGAGACCATTTCAGCAAAAAGCTTTTGCTTTTGCTAGGTTTTTCTTCACACATTCACCTATGCATCTATTATTAGCCATCATCACATATGAGATACTGCATTTCAAAGCTTTTGCTTTGATGACTGTCCCAATGCATCTAACAGCTGGCATATTTTTGAGCACAATTTCAACTCTTTGTGAAGTGATAAATTCTGCCATTTGTCTATCTCCTCCTAAGCTGCTTCGGTTTTATCAGTTCCCTAAAAGAAAACTTTAAACCATTACTACTGACATTTTTGGTGATTCTATAGAATGTTTGTATTATAATAGGAAGTCAGTATTTACATACTGACCTGAATAGATTTATAAGCAGAAAAAAAACCCTAAATAACAAAGACCTGTATTTTACAATAGGGATTCAATAAGCTCTTTGTTATTACTAGTCCTCTTTTAGTAGAATCAGAAGTTACAGGATTGCTAAAAACAAGTACTTGATAAGATATCTTGGTCCCTATTTGCAGATGTTCAGACAAGAGCATACACTTAAAATATTTGGATCAATGAGTAATTAGTGCAGCCTCTGACTCTGAGGTCATGGCTCTGAGATTCAGCACCAAGTCTAGACACAATTAGAGCCTACTGAATCATTCAAATCATTTTCTCTTGTTTTCTGTCATGCCTGTTGCCATGAGACACAACACATGGATAATAAAAAAATACTCTTGTCTTCAACCTAGGCACTCTATACAGAATCCTTATGTTACAGCATCCTCATTGATTGCCAGATTTTGTGTGCTTTGTTTTTTTTCATTTTCAGGTGATCATCAAAAAGCCTGTGTGACTTAAAGATTAGGGAATTACACTGACTTTTGTGTTGCAGTGTGCATGTTGGACTAAATGCATCTCAGAGTGGATCTCATCATAATGGTCTGTTAATATTCAGAATTGAAATAATATTAGTCGTTTATGATCTCACTTTTTATTTTTTACCACAATCTCTGCTTTCTTTTTATGTGTTTTCTTCAGTGATGGATTCAACTGTGCTCCTTATGTGCTTTTCTTCTTGAGTTTGCTAAAAGAAGAACATGAGATTTCAGCTGATTCCTGCTTCTACTTTGTTACTTTATCTCAATCTTTTATTAATACATTATTTGTAAATCCCCCATGTTTCTATTAGAATGTTTTTGTTTTTTCCCTCTGCATTGAAAATGCTTTGATCTTTCTAGCATGTTTACCATGCCACCTCTCTGTTTTCTTCCATAAAATACATGTACTCTCTTTGGCACTCACCTAATATCACAAAATACTCCAAAAAGTACAGTTACTATGAGAATCAGCCTGTGACAAAGCTTTCATGAAAACAGAAGACACAGGAAGAGCAGATTAATTTGTATTATATCTTTGGCATGAGACTAACTCTCTGTGAGACTGTATGCAAGCTGGAGCTAAATTATTTGTTATGAATGCAATGTCCTGTGGCTACAAAATTTAAAAACACCGAAGAATGTAAGCACTCTAAATACTTTTACCATGTAAATGTAGCTTGTGATGAAGACACAAATCAGTATAAAAGCAATTCTTGTTTTGAAAGGAATGGTGTTGTATGCTGTTGATTTTTGTCAACCGTCATTCTAATAAATGTCCTCCGCTCTTGATTTCTATGTAAACTGCTTTTTTCAATTATATTATATGTCTACAATAATTTGTAAGTTGGAGTACACTTGGAGTTGGCCATTACATTCATCATACTAAAATCAAGAGTGCTATTCATCCTCACACAGAAGAATAAAATCATAGGCTAAGATAAAAATGAAATTTCTCTTCTTGGTATTATATTAGTACTTTAAATTCAAGAAGATTAGTGAAGTAACACTTTTTTAGGAAGGATTCAACTGGAGCTTCTCTGGGTACAAAAAACTTATAATAAGTATAGTAAAGCAGTTTTTATATTCACAGTAAGTTGGTCATCAAGTAGAAATAGCTGAAGAATTATTTTAATTCGACTTCACTTTAGATTCCCTTGTTCATTATAAAAATAAAAATAAAACAAATTTAGACACAACTAAAATAAAAATTAAGTAGTCAGAAATTTTTGGTTTCCTATTTCACCTGTGTACAAAGGATATAAAGTGTTACTAATACAATTAGCTTTCCCATACAAGGGTGAAAATGGATACAAAAGGTGCAAGACAGTAAAGGAGCAAACACATTTTTTTCAACTAACATAGCATGTTGTGCTCTGGAAATTATTCTGAAACCCATAATTCATGTATGACCCCTTGTTGTCTCATTTACAGTGCCACTATAACTTCTAGTAAAATGTCTGCCAGCTTTTTCAAGGGCAAAAGAAATCTATAATTAGAAGTTTTAAAACAGTATATTATTGTCTTCTTTATTGCTAGGGGACAGTCAGAGCAGCAGTATTTCTACTGGAAACCTTTTGATTCGGCAACAAGCTTGTGGGAGTAAGCATCTACTTTATGTGGAAGAAATACTGCTTGAGTCAAAATATAATACAGAATGTATAATTCTCATGGTTTCAGCCACTTTCACTTTTAAGATGGAAATTAAGCACCATGCAGCTTAATTCTTCCCTCACTCACCTGATCACAGGTGCCACCCTCCACCTCCACACTGCCATCCATGATGTCCCAGACATTGTGGCTCAACTTTTGTAGAAATAGAAAATCTCTAATACTGACAGGCTCAAGGTAACACAGTGATGATTGCATGAAAATCTTTGTGGACCTCAGCAAGCATTTCATTCAATTTTTATTGTGTAGTGTGCTATGTAGATCTAGAAACAGTTTTCTTCATGCATAGGAATGCAGCCATGTAACATTCTTGTGGTTGATAGGAAAATGGTTATATGCATAAAAGCTTTCTCCAAAGTGAGTTAAAAAAAAAAACAAAAAAACAACCAACCAACCAACCAACCAAAGTCCAACCTACATAGTGCCAGCATATGCCACCAATTTCAATCCTTTTGTTTATGCCCTTATGATTAGAATTTCGGAGTTGACTATTATCTTGTTATATTTTGTTGCAAGTAGAAAGCATTCTTCAATATGAGAGACCAGGATAATAAATTCTTTAAATCATAAGGTTGATTCACTTTGGGCCCTCAAACTTCTTTATTCTTTGCACTTACCTTCAGCAAACCACATGCTCAACAGGGATCATAGTTGTCTCTGCAGGTGCATATCTGGCAAAAAACTTTATCTATTGATTTAGGAATCAGTTTTACAGATAATTTTACTATCTTTTTTTTAATTGCATGGCACTCTTCAATCCCATTCTTGACGCAACAAACTTAATACAAATTTCTACTCGTTTTCCATTAAAAATATAAAAATTGTGGAAAAGACATATTTTTCACCCTATTTGAAACATTGCATAGCAAATATAAATTTTGATTAAGAATTCCAGGTTTCTGGACAAAGGGGATACAAGTTTGGTAGAAACAACACTGCTGCACTAGAGCACCCTGTAGTTCAATGGCTCTGGTGCAGACACAGTGGCCCAGGCTTCAAACCTCCACCCTTTAATGGAGGCAGAATGTGAACTTTTTTCATGTGAGTGACACACCAAGTTAAATTGCATATGATGGACACTAAAGTGTCCAAGCCTCCCTGTGAAGAGCTGTTTCCTAATTGCTGCAGATGACACTGGTTTAGATGAGGATTTACAGGAGGAAAACATGCAATTATCACATTACTTTAATAAAGGTCAAAGTAGGAATAATTTTTGTAATAACTCCTTGGAATAACTCTTAGGAAGTCAGGAGACAGACTCAGGCTAAGTATCAAAGCAAGAAGTAAAGCTAGAGAAGACTTAAAAGTCAACAGGCTTTAAAGCATATAATGATGATAAAAAGGGCAGCAATTACCAATTAAAAGCTTTACCATCTGAGTTAGACTTTCACATACCTTATCCCTCTGGCATTAATCTTTCTGGAATGATCATTGCAAAGACTTAATACAGTTTGTGTGAGTACTACAACAGAGAAGTTTGATTTTGAACAAAAAGCTTAATTGCTACAGTTTGATGTCTATCAAAAGTTTAACAGCTTCAAAACTTCAATAAACCCCTCCTTTGAGATACACAGATCTAGAGAAACAGGAGAGAAAACAGTTTTATCAAAGCTGAGTTTTATGCTATGGAGACAATGGAATCTTACAGCAAAATTTAATCAAAATCTACATATTAACTTGGGAATATAGAACTTGTCAGACTCACTGACTCACTGGTCTTGCTGCATACATTTGCAGGTACTGTATTGCCACTGTTTTCGTGTAGTAGTCAAACTTCCATCATGTTCAGATTTTTTCTTGTTTGCTCAATAAATACCAGGCGGCCATTGTAAGTAAAAGGCTACAGGCATTTCACTGCTTTTCCTCACCTTAATTTTACAAGACATCAAGGATAGATCCTATTTGATTTGTTATGAAGAACACTCATTATGAGAATTTACTATGGGAATCGAGTAACAGAAATTTGGTATCTGATATCTCTTGTTACAATGTGAGGTTTAAGGGAGTTTGACTTTCAGAGGACTTAGTGACTCAGTTGCTGATCACTGAAAATGTGCAACCTCAGGCTGGAAAAACACGCTGTATGTATTATAAAGAGGAAAGAAGTGTGAGAAATAAGTTAATGGCTTTTGCTGGGTATTATATGGATTGATATTATATTATTATGTTATTAATTAAATATTATAATGTCATTATTGTTAAGATTATCATATGTGTTACAAAGTGGTTGATGTTGTTACAATGGTCTAGTTGTGAGGTTGGTTTTCCCAAGGATGGTTTTGTATATTGTACTGTGGGTTTATTAGTTCACATCAGACAGATTGCTGCCAGCCAAACCTTCGAGAGATAGCCTTAAAAGGAGCAGAACTTCATGCAATGATAATCCTGACAACCAAAGTGACAAAAGGAAGGAAGGAAGTGGCGGAAGGAAGTGGCGGAAGGAAGGAAGGAAGGAAGGAAGGAAGGAAGTGGCGGAAGGAAGGAAGTGGCGGAAGGAAGTGGCGGAAGGAAGGAAGGAAGTGGCGGAAGGAAGGAAGTGGCGGAAGGAGGAAGTGGCGGAAGGGGAAGGAGCGAAGTGGCGGAAGGAAGGAAGGAAGTGACGGCGGGAGGGAGGAAGTGGCGGAAGTGAGGGAGGAAGTGGCGGAAGGAAGGAAGGAAGGAAGGAAGGAAGTGGCGGAAGGAAGGAAGGAAGTGGCGGAAGGAAGTGGGAAGGAAGTGGCGGAAGGAAGGAAGGGAGGAAGGAAGTGGCGGAAGGAAGTGGCGGAAGGAAGTGGCGGAAGGAAGTGGCGGAAGGAAGGAAGGAAGGAGGAAGGAAGGAAGGAAGGGGGAAGGAAGGAAGGAAGGGGGGGAAGGAAGGAAGGAAGGAAGGAAGGAAGGAAGGAAGGAAGGAAGGAAGGAAGGAAGGAAGGAAGGGGAAGGAAGTGAGGAAGGAAGGGAAGGAAGGAAGGAAGGAGGAAGATGGGAAGGATGGAAGGAAGGAAGGAAGGAAGGAAGAGATGGCGGAAGGAAGGAAGGAAGTGAGGAAGGAAGGAAGGAAGGAAGTGGCGGAAGGAAGTGAGGCGGAAGGAAGGAAGGAAGAATGGCGGAAGGAAGGCGGAAGGAAGTGGCGGAAGGAATGGAAGGAAGTGGCGGAAGGAAGGAAGTGGCGGAAGGAAGTGGCGGAAGGAAGGAAGGAAGAATGGCGGAAGGAAGAGGGGAAGGAAGTGGCGGGAAAGGAAGTGGGAAGGAAGTGGCGGAAGGAAGGAAGGGCGGAAGGAAGGAAGAGCGGAAGGGCGGAAGGAAGGAAGGAAGGAAGGAAGGAAGGAAGGAAGTGGCGAAGGAAGGAAGGAAGGCGGAAGGAAGGGAAGGAAGGAAGGAAGGAAGTGGCGGAAAGGAAGGAAGTGGCGGAAGGAAGTGGGAAGGAAGTGGCGGAAGGAAGTGGCGGAAGGAAGTGGCGGAAGGAAGTGGCGGGAAGGAAGGAGGCGGAAGGAAGGAAGGGGAAGGAAGTGACGGAAGGAATGGCGGAAGGAAAGTGGCGGAAGGAAGTGGCGAAGGAAGTGGCGGAAGGAAGGTGGCGGAAGGAAGTGGCGGAAGGAAGGAAGGAATGGCGGAAGGAAGTGCGGAAGGAAGGAAGGAAGTGGCGGAAGGAAGGAAGGTGGCGGAAGGAAGATGGCGAGGAAGGAAGGAAGTGGCGGAAGGAAGGAAGTGGCGGAAGGAAGTGGCGGAAGGAAGTGGCGGAAGGAAGTGCGGAAGGAAGGAAGTGGCGGAAGGAAGGAAGTGGCGGAAGGAAGGAAGTGGCGGAAGGAAGGAAGTGGCGGAAGGAAGGAAGTGGCGGAAGGAAGGAAGTGGCGGAAGGAAGGGAGGGAAGGAAGGAAGGAAGAAGGAAGGAAGGAAGGAAGGAAGGAGGAGAAGGAAGGAAGGAAGAGGAGGAAAGAGGAAGGAAGGAAGAATGGAAGGAAGGAAGTGAGGAAGGAAGTGAGGAAGGAAGTAAGGAAGGAAGTGAAGGAAGGAACGGAAGTGGCGAAGGAAGTGGCGGAAGGAAGTGGCGGAAGGAAGTGGCGGAAGGAAGGAAGGAAGGAAGGAAGGAAGGAAGGAAGGAAGGAAGGAAGGAAGGAAGGAAGGAAGGAAGGAAGGAAGGAAGGAAGGAAGGAAGGAAGGAAGGAAGGAAGGAAGGAAGGAAGGAAGGAAGGAAGGAAGGAAGGAAGGAATTGCTGTCTGAATGAGAATCAGTTCCTTCCAACTGCGTCAAAAGCCCCAACACTCTTTTGATCTGCCATCAGGTTGTCCAAGACTGCATATGGAAACCTGAATATGTTATGTGTCTCAGGGTATGTTTTCTCAACAAAAAAGTGCACTTCTTGTCACTAACAATCCCTCAAACTCATCAATAAATAAAGCCTTATGTATGTGACAAATAAGCCTTAGCACATGTAAATTCTTGTTGACTTACTGAGTCAAATGTTACCAGAGCTACCTGAAGGCTTGTGGAATACCACTGATAGAATTTCTGTTGGAAGGAATAGGGAAAAAAATGCACAAAGTTTTTTCAATCTACACAAATTAGTCTTGAGCATTGCAAGGCTCAGTGAAGTAGAAAAAAAGGTCTTCCTGTTTAAGAAACTTAGATTGTCCATTTAGACAATTACTGCATGGTTTAGATAATCAATAACATGAATCATTATGTAATGAGTTTATATAATCAATAATACAAAGCATCCACAGAATAATAGATGTATAGGTAAACTAGCACAGAGCAGCCATTTGTTACTGATCAAATATGTAATGATAATGATGTGGTTTACACAAGTATTTAAGATTTAAAGTTCTTATAAATTCAAAATTCCTTTTCCACTAGTTTTAAATGCTCCTCCAAAGTAAATCTGGAAAAGCTGGAAGTATAAAGATATATCCAATTTTAACTGGAGATTCTGAAGCACAGTTTTAGTGTTGAAAAATGAATGGAATAATATTATAATATAATATAATATAATATAATATAATATAATATAATATAATTAATAGTCCTTGGTATAAGTAAGATTTGAACAATAAAAATTTTTGCCAGTATTGTTGCAAAGTTGTATAAAAAGTTCAAAAAGAGGAACATCATCCAAACCATATGAAGATAAACAAAAGAAGTTATCCAAATTTATGTATCTTACTTCCATCTGCAAAGCCCAGAAATCTGACAGAAAATAATCCAGTTTTTTTTCTAAGGTTTTTTTTTTTATTTGTTGGTTTGTTGTATGATGTTTTTTCTTTGATTTTTTATGTAGGGAGCTCTCCCAAAACACAGCTGAGCAAAACTTTTCCCACAAAATAATTTTCCTTAGGATTTTAAACTTCTAAAAGTGGGCAGAATAAATAATTCAAAAACAGAAACATATTTTAAGGTCAGTTTGAACTAAAAAATATTCAGAAATACTGAATGACATTAATGAGTGGTATAACAATGAATACAGTGACTTCAAGTTTGGAGAGAATACAAAGGAAGGAGTTATGAAAGGCAGTAGTGATGAGGCAATAAGTTGTCACTTAACAAAACAGGAAAATAATGATAGAATTTGTAGATAAAAACTCTGTTAATGGATTGAATTGTATTTGAATTTCTATTTTACAGTGGAATGAAATATCCTAAACCAGTCCCATATGATTTATTATATCATGAAACTGTCTCTGTGACTTATTTTTGGAGGACATATTATGTGAGTCACTGTAAAGTGGACTAGACAATGATCTGTTTAAAATAATCTGGATTTGATAGAGAGATGATTTAGGTACACACACAAATCTCATGTATCTCTTTTCATTATGATTCAGTGATGGATAAAACAAAGTTGCCAAATTTCCAGGCTTTTAATAACGTGTTAGCACAATGCATTTATTGGTATATACTTTATTAACATATTCTACTCAAGATATACTTGGAGATATTTCCCATTTTAGTTGAAATGTTTTTTCAGTCCTACAGACTCGCCATCCCTTTAATTCCAACAATAGCATGCTTATTTTTCAAGCTTTGTTAAGTAATCTTTAGCTCTGAATTTGTCCTTGCACCTATTACCAATTGAAAAAAGACTAAGGTTTTTATGTACTCAGGAAAATGAACGCAATTTTTTTAATATCTGCTGAGATGTTTTCCCTGGCTGTTTATATGTTTTGCATGAGACATGCTTTCGGAAGATTCCAAAATTAAATAAATAAATAATGTGGACTAAATTAGCCTTCAGTAAGGAAAAAAATCTAAACTTTAGCTCCCTGTCTATACTGTCACATTAATTAAAGTATCAGGTAATATCTTTTTGATGTTCTGACACTTTGATTTTGTTTTATGTATTTTGATTTGCCTTTCACAAAAAAACATAAAGCCTAAACCCAAGGCACATCACAAAGTCTCTACTGTGAGGCATCAAAACATCCAGGAAGGTAATGTCAACCACAGAGGAAGCTAAAACATTTTCAGTTTCAGAGAGAAGTTCAGAGATGATTATGAATCTGTTTAAAAAAATCATCTTCCGCTCTCTTAATGAGGATGCTGGGGCTGGAACTGTCAGAAATGGTAGCACTTCTTTCCTTGTTCTTTTATTAACTTATATCATAAACCAGACATCTTGACACTTTATTTATTTAAGCATTGCAGGCTTCAGTTTCAATGTGTCTTAGATCTCCCAAAACTGCAGTTTGTATACAAGAGCTGAAATTTGTGCTACTGAATTTGACTTAAAAACCAGCACATTTGAATTCTTCTTCTGATAGCTGATGGTTCAACAGCCACAAATAGTAAACAAATAAAAGAAAAACATGAATGGAAAGTTAAACCTCCTTTCCAGTAAAGATCTGAGTGGTTCACCTTGGATTCATAAGAATGTTATTAGCAGGAAAATAACCCCTGCAGTAGCTTGTCTATGGTGAGACAGAATTTGTGCTAGTCCCAAAGCCTTGGCTTTCTGTGTTGCATGAACTGATGGATTGCACCCACTGATTGTGTTGAACACCACTCTGGCAGCCTCAAATGTCAAGTGTTTTAAGTTGTTCACTATCTACTGACTTCAGATGCAACAGCAGCTGTAACCAAGTAAGTTATATGGATTTAATATATCTGAAAAAATAAATATGAATGAAAATATTCTTGGATGAGTATCTTCTTTCTTCTTTATTAAATACAAAATATTAGATATTGATATTGCCTGTCAGACAACATCAGTGTAAGAACAAACTTCAACATTGGGTACCACAAGATTTATTTTTTTTTCTCAGTGATCAGAAATTTATTGTCATTCTTTTCATCCAAGCTCTATTCTCCTCCTGAGAAAATCTCTCCTGTGATAATATTGTGACAAAGCTCAACACATCTCTATAACCATCCAATTGCTATTCTTTTCCAGTAAGGAATATTAGGCAACAGTGTGATTTTTATTTTTTTTCTGGGTCAAGCTCTAATGACATTTGTGCAGTTAAGTCTCCAGTTAAATCAAGAACCTACTATAGGTTGCACTGGACCCTGAGGGGTTAACGGCTATCAATTCTCCAGGCTGTTTGGGAAAGAAAATGCATACAGAGACCAGAACATCCTGCTGAAGATTTCAGGAGAATTTCTGATACAAACTTCAGGATATGAAATCTTGGAGCCTTGTAAAAGGTATAACGTAAGTGAACAAAATTACTGGATGACAAGACATGTTGATACAGAATCATGTTTGAATGATGTTTTTGGTGTTTCTCTCTTCTGACTAAAAGGAAAATGACAACAGACTTGGCAGAAAGGTTGGTTTGAAACATTTTCTATATGGTTCATCAAAGTAGCAGACAACAAGAGAAGCTCTTCTCATCTGGCATTTTTCTCTGAAATCAGTAAAGATAAAATTTGCACCCTGACTGACATAATGAAAAACTCAGCACATTCTCTTAATCTGGCTACACATCCCGTCATGGATACTGTAGCTAAAGTCTATGCAGAGAAAAAAGCAGACTATATAATGTTTAAATAATTTCTTTCTGGGTTTTTTTCTCTTTTTATTTTTGAGATGCTATAGATGAAGTTTTAGTGCTAATAGAAGACAAGGCTTTTGTTTAAGCATGTTACCATTGAGAAGCATTCAGATCAGCCCATTTCACATTACTTTTATTAATAGCTTCTCTTTCCTTCAGGAAGGCATCATTATTTATCTTTGTCAATGACCATGACATACGGCTAGTCTCACAGGCACCAAATGGCTAAGCTAAAGGCTAAAGGTTCAGCTCCAGCAGGAGTAGAAAATCAACATGAGTGATGCAGATGGCTCATTCATGGCACTAATTATCTTTTGTAAAAGATATCACTGAAGGCAAAATGGAAATGGAGGCAAAAAGAATTTAAATAGAATCTTACATTTGTCTTCTTTTGAGAAGACAAGTGACTTTTTGGTGTGCCTCAGGGCCCATTACAATAGCAGTAGCAAGCGGGCTGCTTATAGCACAGTCTCATTCTAGGTACCCTTTTCATCACATGTTCCTGTGTCTAGGTCATTTTGGACAGGGTCTTTGACAGTGGTACAGAATAGGAATGAAACACAAGACTCTCTGTGTCTGCTGAACTGCCATGGGAGGTTAATTACAGCTTATGGCTGTACTGTATTACCTGTGGATTCCCTTTGGCAGCTGCTGTTAAATGAATACAAATGGGTCAAGCATCAGCAGAACAAGTCACCCACACATTTTGGAAACAGCTATAGAATTTGACAATGGATCCTGGTCACTGAGGTAGAATTTGATACATGGTTCCTAAATCCTATGCATTAAAAATTATCTAAAAATTGTTGTAATCTTTTGCTGCAGTCCCAGCTCTCTCAGGAGCTCCTCTCCTTTCTCTGCAGCACTCTTCTCAGGGGCTCCTCTTGGGCTCTCGACCCACCCCTATTTATCTCAGTTACCCTCACGAGCCACAGCTGTTGCCCAACTAAGGACCCTGCAGCTGCAGCTCGTTTGGAGTAACCTAGACACACATAGATCTCACAATACAACATGTATTCAGGCCCCCACATTTCCCCCCTTTTCTTTTAACAATTATGCAATTACAATACACATACAGTTCCAGCTCTCAGGCTGCCACAGCTCTCGGCTGTCTTAGATGTAACCATAGAATATATACATATCCCTGTACAGTCCCAGCTCTCAGGCTGCCACAGCTCTCGGCTGTCCTTAGATGGTCCAAGGCTCTTTTCCTTAAAGGCCATATTCTTGCAGCTTTCTGCTGCTACAGCTCCTTAATTCAAAGGCCATATTATGTTCTACAGTCCCAGCTCTCAGGCTGCCACAGCTCTCGGCTGTCCTATCTTTTATAGTCCCAGTTCTCTGGCTGCCATACACGTAAAGTCCCAGCTCTCAGGCTGCCACAGCTCTCGGCTGTCCGGGGGAATTCCATACCTTCTCTCTCTCGATGTTTGGCTGCATGTTCGTCTTCACACGGGGTCACCAATTGTTGTAATCTTTTGCTGCAGTCCCAGCTCTCTCAGGAGCTCCTCTCCTTTCTCTGCAGCACTCTTCTCAGGGGTTCCTCTTGGGCTCTCGACCCACCCCTATTTATCTCAGTTACCCTCACGAGCCACA
This sequence comes from Zonotrichia leucophrys gambelii, assembly GCF_028769735.1. Lineage (NCBI taxonomy): Eukaryota > Metazoa > Chordata > Aves > Passeriformes > Passerellidae > Zonotrichia > Zonotrichia leucophrys. The sequence goes on from NC_088169.1 coordinate 78,126,903, forward strand.
GCTGTTGCCCAACTAAGGACCCTGCAGCTGCAGCTCGTTTGGAGTAACCCAGACACACATAGATCTCACAATACAACATGTATTCAGGCCCCACTAAAAATATTATTTATGAAATAATAATTTGATTTATAAGGAGTAGGTTTTATGGGGTTTTTTGGACAAGAGACAAATGTTTGGTCTGTATTGGGTAAACAGTTCCTAGTGACAGTATTATCATATAATCATTGGATGTGTGCTGTGCTGCAAAGATACTGATCATAGTGTTTTATAATTGGAATGGATCTGAGCTTTATATCTCTGCAGGATGCAAAGTATGGTCTCATTTCTGTGAAATTTTGTACTAATTGGGGCTTAAAATGGTGCTTTCTTTGATGACCATTTGCAAAGTGATTTACTTCACATGGAAAATCTCCATTTTTAGTTTTAGACTTACTATAGCCTACTGAGAAGTTGTCCCCACATCATATATTTTACTAAAATGTTACTAGCAATGAAATCTGAATGGAATAATTTGAACAAAGTATCACTATTAGAAGAAGTATAACTGAATTACTGGATTCATTTGCTTAAGCAGGGCTAATTTGAATGGACAAATCACTGCTCTAAAATGACTATACTCCTCAAGCTAATATCTCTGCAGAGATCTGGTATCTCACTCAAAGACTGCTTGGGAATCTCTAATATTGGTGGATTGCATTATGTCCAGAAAAAATTCTAACACCTCTAAAGGTGATAATGAACCATATTCTCATTCATACTGCTGTTCCTTAAGTACCAACCAAGCTGCAAAAAGAGGTCATAAAATCTACATCTTCGAATAAAAAGGCTTCAAGGAGTAAAATCAGGACCTGATTGACAATTACACTTAAACATAGTCTTTCTCCCTCACAATATTTTGGAACACTGCAGCTCTCTGAGAAAAATCTAGTCTAAATGAAACTAATCCTGAGCAATGGAGATACAACCCAATTGTAGCGGCTTGACCCTGGCTGGATGTCTGGCACCCACCAAAGCCTCTCTATCACTCTGCAGCTGGATAGGGGAGAGAAAACATAATGAAGGATTCATGAGCTGAGCTAAGAACTGAGAGAGATCACTGACTTAATACTGTCATGGGGAAAAGAGGCTCAAATTAGAGATACTAATTTTATTTATTACTAACAAAAACAGAGCAGGATAACGAGAAATAAAAACAGACCTCACAACCACCTTCTCCCCTCTTCTCCTCACCACCTCTATCTCCTCACCCACAGCAGTGCAGGCAGGTGGGCAAAGGGAGTTAAAATCAATTCATAACATGTTGTTTCTGCTGCTTCTGCTTAGAGAGAGGAGTCCTTCCCCTACTCCAGCTTGGGGTTCCTTCATGGGAGACAATTCTCCATGAATTTTTCCAACATGAGTCCATTCCATGGCAACAGTTTTCCAGGAAATGCTGCCATGTGGGTCACTTTTTTATGGGGTGCATTCTTTCAAGGACAGGCTACTCCAGCATAGATTCCCATTGGATCACATGTCCTACCAGGAAACCTGCTTCAGCACTAGTCTCCTCTCTCCATAGGTCTGAAGGTCCCTGCCAGGACTCTGCTCCAGCAGGGGCCCCCCGTGGGCTCACAGCCTCCTTTCAGGCATCCACCTGCTCCAGTGTGGGGTCCAGCTCCTCCAGGGGCTACAGGTGGATCTCTCCATTCCTTTGGACCCCCATGGGCTGCAGGGGCCTGCACCACGGACTGCAGGAGAATCTCTGCTCTGGCACCTGGAACACCTCCTGCCCTCCTCCGCTGACCTTGATGTCTGCAGAGCTGTTCCTCTCAGATATTCTCACCCTGTTCTTCTCTGGACACTACCATATCTGTGCAATAACTTTTTCTCTTTTTCTTCTTAAATCTGTTATCACAGAGTGTTACCATAATTTCTAATTGGCCCAGCCCTGGCCAGTGACACACCTGGTACTTTCTCTGCTGGACAAGGAGGAAGCTTCTGACAGCTTCTCACAGAAGCCACCTTTGTAGCCCTCCCTTACCAAAGCTTGGCAATGAAAACCCAATATGCCAATTCATGTCTCTTAGTTTGAAAACTTACTGCCTTGTCAGAAATACTCACCTAGCCTCTAATGGCATCTGTGGGCATTGGGGTCCCAGATCATTCAAACTGTCAAGAGAAGAAAAGGTGAAACACAGTTTTATTTGCATTTGTGCGTAGTAGAAGGATGTGGTGGGGTCCCTGGAAACTCATGTAAATGCTTATATTGTGTAAAAACTGATGAAAGTGGAGACATCTCCCTTTAATTATGTTATATTCTTTTATTACTTTCTTTTGTTTAAAGCAGAAAGCAGTTTAGACAGAAAACATATGGTTTCTTTACTACCTGAAGAAATACACCATCTGGAAATCTCTCAGGGTTCTGAGAAACTACCTTACATTCATAATTTTGGTAATAAACCAATTTCATTTCCTTTAGTGGATAACCAGCAGTAACATGACAGTCTTCCAGTTAAAGTTCCAATTAAGTCTTAATATGGGTTTGCTACTTAAGCAGTTAACAAGTAACATTGCTAAGTAACCATTGCTAATATGTTCTCCTGTGCACTGGGCCATATTTTTGTTTACCTACTTGTTTGACTTTCTCAAGCTGTGAAAGTTTCATGCCTCTAAGCTTTAAAGATCTTAAATAACAGATACATGAAATAGTAATCAGTTCAAGATTAGAATTTGCATTTAGATGTTCGTATGTAGGTGTCTTGGTGTGCAATAAATATCTAAGCTCTTATTTCAGTCACTGTTAAGATAATCAATGTAATCAATAGAACCTAGACAATGATTTGAACATAAACTGAAATTCTAGAACTAGAAATTCTACTTAAAGAAAAGGAAAAATTTCTATGAGGATAATCAAACACTGCAGCAGGTAGGTTGTGGAGTCCCCATCTAAAAGTTCAAAATCCAGCTGGTTATGGACCTGAACACCCTGTACTATGTGACCCACATCAGCACAGGTTGGACTAGACAATTTCCAGAGGTCCCTAAGCTCTTCTGAAATTTTTTGATTTTCTAAGTAGCCTTCTCAGAAAGCATCACTCTCTTCTCCTTGTTTTTGAATTCACAGTGGGAGAAAGAAGGGAGTACTGGAGGAATGAACCAGGCGCCTTGTGATACAGGGATTTATATAGGGTTATGGAGGTTTTATTCTTCTGCTGGTAACACTTAGTGCAGTTATTTTTCAAGCACCATATTTCCAAGAGTGGGCCTAAAATAGTCACATAAGGACCTTACACTCCAGTCCCATCCTGTCATGTCACCATCTGTACACTTGTCATGACACCATCACACAGCTCAGGGAGCAGTTGTTATTCACTCTGCTACACTGTTGAACATGACCATGTTTCAGACACTGACTGCCTTTATGCTGTGAAATATGCATGCTTACACTTGAGGGACACCTGGAAAAAACAGGACTATGGAGAAGGGTGCAAGTTACATGAATTATATAGTGCACATACCATATATAGCACAGTTCTGCTCTGAAATAAATGAGAAACACTTCTGGCAGTAGGCACCACAATGGCTTCAGACAACCCTTTACTAAAGATAGGACAAAAGGGTAGAAAGCCAGAGGAGTTTTTTTAGAAAGGAGATAAAATTCCAGTCAAATTTGGAATCAAGGCAACTATAAATAAAGAGGTGAAAGTGTCTCAGAGGAAAATTTGAAAATATCTCACAATCTGTAAGGAATTGAAATACCTCTAATCTATCTATTTTGGAGTTTGAGGTCCTTTTGTTAACACTTTTTTTTTTATTTATTTTTCATGATTGTTTACCTTGTTTTACGTGGAATTGTTTTTGATGGGTAAAAGTGTTTATCTTGGGGTAATCTGTAGTTTTGATCTGCATCGAGACAGCTCTGTACTGAACACTCCCAGCTTTTAATACTGCCTATTAAAATAATTTTATCTGAAACAAAAATAGACATAATTTAAGAATCTCTAACTGACATTTCACAGGGAAATGTCTACTAGCTTCTGGAAGAGCTGTGAAAGTGCAGAGCGTGCAATTAATCTGCCTCTTTCATTGTTGTATTCTGCAGCAGCAAGTGAACAAAAGCAGTTCTCTTATTACCATCTTGAACACTGCCAGTGTTAATATCTCAGAAGAGGAGAAAGGTGTTTTCTTTTCAGGTCTAATTTTAAAATCTTAACAGGTTGAAGTTGCTTCAGAGGATTGCATTGCTTGCTTGTTTCTTAAAGGAGAGAAGTCAGAAGTTAAGTCTTTAAAACAGATCTCTGAACTCCCAATCTTTTGCTAAAAGGGTAGGAAGAAAAAAAAAAGGTATGTTACAGAGTACATTTATGTCAGAATTTTAGGTCAGAGCAGTATAGTATTTTTGAAAGAAATCTCCTGATAGCATTCATTTATAATGTTAGAATTTATATCTTCAAATAATCTTTGAGCTAATAAATTAGACCTATTTATAATAAGACTTACCTAGAAGAATCACTCTGGACTTACATCTACATCAAACAACTATCAGGCATTTAGTGCACTGTGCTAGAGAGGAGCTAGTCTGAAATAAAATCTAATCAATACTGACTCTTCAGAGAACTTTGGAACTGTTCTGACTGCTCTACACTACTCACTAGGGTAGATATTGCCCATTCTAGAAAAGAGGCATTTATATGTGGCACAGTCCCATTTCTACCTACACAATGTTCTGCCACATGCAGGTATGTTAATGACAGCTGGAGTACCACTTGACATTTGTGGTGAGATTTTCTGGGATTTTGCTGGGTTTTCTGGGGAAAAAAAGAGCATCTGCCAGTAAGATTCTGCAAAGGCAGAACAAAAGTACATTTAGGAGAGAAAGCTGCAAATGTGACGAGATTAGCTTTTAAGTTATGTGTCATAAAGACTTAGATATGATTGATCAGAACAGATTGTCATTAGTATAAAATTTTCATTACTTTCAGTATAAAAAGGACTGAGAAATTAATGATTTTGTGAAGTTTTGTGGTGGATGCAGTCCCCTAATCCAGCCAGCAGTTCTGTAGTGCAGGCTTCAAAGTCAGTATAGGTCTGAGTCATAGCCGGGCCAGGGAAAACATGCATCAATGCCCACTGGATCACAATGCTCTAGGAAACCTCCAAAGGAGAAGTGTGGTCCAATGGGCATTGATGCACGTGAGCTGGGAACACCAGCCATGTACTTTTTCAAGATTTATTTATCAAGAAACACAGAAAGTTGTGGGTACCAGGAGTATTGTGCACACCTTCCCAGTGTATGTAATTTGACTGTTAGCCAACAACTTTATTCCATAAATATGACAAAGTGAGCCTTCTTTGAGCCCGTCCTGCCAGGCAATGTGGCTGATTTGGTAACGATGTCCTCTTGAGGTGGGACACCTCTCAAACTTGCTTCTCAAGGCAGGAAGACCTTCTACTAATGACAGTTTTCTTTGGATGAGTCTAATTTGTGTTCTCTCTTAATTGCATCTGGACTGCATACCAGTGACTCTTCCCTTGAGCACCGATGCCTCTCAAGTTTTGAGATTCCTTACTTGAAAATCCTTTCTAGGAAATCCTTCTTTACCCAGGACAGGCAGACCACTCAATCACAGTAGATCCTTGATAAATAACTGGTGGAATGCTGAATTAATACTAATTAAATCCATATACCTGATTTTGTTAGGTGTAAAGTGTTGTTCAAGTCTGAGATAAAGATTGGATCTAGCCACACCCAAGCTCCATCAGCAGCTTTGAAAGCAAGAGGGCCCACTCTAAACCTCATCGCTCAGGTGGTTGTCTTATCACTCAGGTTCCCTCTTATCCTTGCGCATCTCTGACCTCGCTCTCCATGGCATATAATTCTAGCTTTATATCTAATTTTTTTTCCTTTGTATGTTTCTTCCTTGTAAGCAACTAACAAATTGTTGATGAGCTGCTGGAGATGACCCTGACCCAGCCATGGGCACTCCCAGCCCAGAAAGCCACACGTGTCCTGGGCTGCATCCAAAGCCCCGCGGGCAGCAGGGCCAGGGAGGGGATTCTGTCCCTCTGCTCTGCTCTGCTGAGACCCCACCTGGAGTTCTGGGTCCAGCTCTGGGGTCCCCAGCATAAGAAGGACAAAGCCCTGGTGGAACGAGATAAGGACAGGGCCACAAAGACAATCAGAGGGATGGAGCACCTCTCCAATGAAGACAAGCCAAGAGAGCTGGGGTTGTTAACCTGGAGAAAACAAGGTTCTGGGGAGACCTCAGAGCACCTTCCTGCATCTCTGATTTTTTTGAGATTCACTATTCTGATGTTTAATTGAGGTAAGGAGAGAAGGAAAGAGGAAAAAGAAGAAAGGAAGGTTATTTCCTGGATTAAATTTGCCTAGTTACAATGCCCATCTAGCGGATATCATTATCCCCCTTTTTTTTCTTTTTTCATTTTTTTAATTACATAATGGTCTGTTATTGGAGATGTTCTTGGATTTTATGTCTGTTGAAAGACCAAAACAAAATTTCTGAGCAATTATTTTTTTTTATTGAGGAGTCTAATTTCCTTTCTGTTGCAACCATTCAGAACTTGGGGGTTTTTTTGAAAACCAACACAAATTGGAAGATATAATTATTAATATACAATAATGCTTGCATTTAAATTCTGAAACTCTTGAAAGTCTAAACAAGTCTAAATCTGCTATTAAGAGTCTTTTCCAGATAAACACGATTGCTGTCCAGGAGAATTTATTTTTAAAAATAAACAAATCTATAAGTCAATAAATCAAAAAAAATTCATTTTCTCCACACTATTTTCTGAACTTTGGCCAAAATTTGGACTGAAACATCAGGAGGTCACATCATTCTGACCATAGACTTTTTTTCTCTTAGCTATGGTATAACACAGTAGCTGAGATACAATTAGTTATCCACAAAAAAATTAATCCTTTTCAGAGCCATTTTTTTTTCTTAAACACAATTGAAAATGTTTGTTATTTATATATTCTGTTTATGCAGGTTTGGCTTTGTAGTCAGCTGTCTTAAAATAGCCAATATAGACAAAACCCTTTTTCTTTTAATTTGATTACTTATACCTATATGTATACTTTTTAAACAATACAATTTTTCTCACAATACACACCTGGAACTTTTGGGCCTAATTTTTTACCTTTTCTCTTACTCAATTTTAAGGGCTATTGTCTTAGAAAATCTAAATAATCTACCAAAATAAAAACTATGATGTGAGGGAGGAAGGTAGGTGAAAAAGACAAGGGGATAAAAAAAGAAAAGCATAAGGCTTACATTAACTTGATACTAGTATCAAAAAAAAGGGACAAGAAGGTTTACTCTCGTGATAAGCTTTCATCTGCTCAAAAGTGGGAGTATGTGAAACAGAACTGCTATTAATGAAATCATAAATGCAAAAGACATTTATAAAAAAACACCAGTGTCAGTTAAAATATTAAAATCATTTACACCAAGAATAATTCTACAGAAAAAAATGGAAAAAAACCCAATGTAAACAACTGTTTCTGTAAAGGTAAGTGGACTAAATGACAGGAAGATAAATGTAAAGAAGACTATGAGAGGAAAAGGTCTATGAAAACACAAATATAAAAATAAAACAACATGTACAACTAAAATAATATTTATAAGATGCAAAAATTCTATTACCTATCTTTATATTTTGTGAGCTGGTGCTTCAGCTGAGCATGGCACTGTCAGAAGAGATGCAAACACTCCTTAACGAGACAATCGGTGTGATTGTTTTGGGGACAAATTGCAAAATTTTCTCTTAAATACATTTTGATATGAAGACAGATGATATCTGAAGAGGGGTAGTTCTCATTTGGGGTTTGGGACAATTGCAACCTCTTGGCCAAAAACTATTCCAGCCACAAGACCCAGTCCTAACCATTTGTAAGACTTCTGTACCTGTCAGGGAATCAAGTGCTGTACTGACACCTGATAATATATGATCCATAATATTATGTATAGCTTTTTAAAATATGGGGAGATATGTGTGAGACAGGCTTTTGACCAAGGTAGACTTTTGGCCTGATGGAGGTAGAACTAATTTTATATTATACTTAAAGTTATGTATTATATTTTACATAATAACTGTTTTGTTCTTGCTGACAGAAAGCTTTAAAAGAATTAATCTAGGCATGGGAATCCATCTGGAGAATTAAGTGTTACATTTGGGTTGAATTTGAATTTCATTTTCCTTTCATTAATTCATCTTTCTTCAATGCATAAGACCAAAAGCCAGGACAGAAGCTTCTCTGAAATACAACTTTTCCTGTTGTGATACTTGCATTAAGCTTTCCTTGAAGAGTTGTAAAGAGGCCACCACACTTCTGCAAAAATAAATTCCTGAATTATAGCTCTTGGTTTCTCTAGCTTTTCTTACTTATAATACTGCAATACTGCAAAAAAATGTAAAAGGGGTTTAGACAAATGTTTGATATAGAAAAGTCAAACATGAAACCCCGTGACATTTCCCAAGGTTTGTTAGACAACAGTGCCTGAGACATGCCTTCCCAAGTGTAACTTTGTGTAATTTTATCCTCTGACAAAACATCAAAAACATGTAGATTATTAGCAGATTAATTGTATCCATTTTTCCCCACCTATAATAATATATATGCCTTTGAGAACTCTTCTTCCCTGTGTGGTGAAAACTTAGATATAAGAGTTTCTGTCTATTCTCTTTATTCTGCCCGTATCAGTAAAGTCTAAGGTCACAGCACAGTGATCAATGTTGAATTAAGGGTAACTACCAGCAATTTCAAGAGGCAAAAATTTAAGAATGGATCCCAAAATCATTAAGGACTGGATGAATTGAGTAGGGTGAATAGACAAAAATACTAATTTAAAGCAGGAAATGGTAGATTGCAAAAGCTCAAATAAAATGTTTTCAAGGGGAAGTAATGTAGTTTATATTGAAGTTTGAATATTAATTTTGGTTTCTTAACTACATGTTAATTTATTAAAATTAAATAAATAAAATGCACTATAAAAGTTCTAAAACAATCCATCCATAATGCACTGCATGTGCTGATAGCCTTTGAATAAGACTGCTGAAGAGAGATATGGTGGGAAAGTTTCCATCCAGTTTTACTTGGAGCACTTCTTATTTTCTGTAAATGAATCAGGAAAAGAGAAAATTATTCAAATATATATTCTGACAACAGTATCCTGAGAATTTTGAGTATGTTCTTTCAGAATGATAATGCACAGAATATAATAATAACGTAAATATTTGCCCCAAAAATCCAACTGTAAGTATTGCCAATATGAGACAGGGTGTAGGGATATATTGACATATGAAAAAAGCAGATGAAATTTGAATTTCCAAATAAGCTAGAAAACAGTAAATGATACATGAATATTCATAAATATGAAAATCTGTACACTAAAATACTATTTGTTCTAGACATTCAGTGAATTATTTTGAATAACAAAAAACAATAATTCATGGAAGCCCTGATGTATCTGCTAGTAACTCACATGACCAAAACAACCAGTAAATTCCATCAGTGATTCACAATGAATGTACTCATTGGGCTATTTATTAGCTTGTTGAACTCTGCAGGTACATAATGTGGCTGTGAATAAATATGCATGTGTTTGTGTAACTGCTTATTCTGCTTTCGTCTTCTACTTAACTTTTACCATATTAAACCATTAGCCAGTGAACTTTTTCCTCTCTTTGCAGAATTTATGCTTCTGCTTGAGTTGTTGTCTTTTTCTCTAGCTGTTTTTGGACAGCACCACACATCCATCATTGTATGTCTTAGTTCTGTTTGATTGCCCCAACTTCATGGTTTTTCATATAGCTTTCATGCAACTAGTGTATAGGAGAATTAGGATTCTACTTATGCCAGAAATTGTTTACTCTCAGCTTTCATGCAACTAGTGTATAGGAGAATTAGGATTCTACTTATGCCAGAAATTGTTTACTCTCTGAGGAGACAATGGTGCCTAGGAAATGTCAGGTCCTGTCATGGTCTACTAGGCACAGAGAATTCAATGTGCAGAGGTGTTTTTACAGTTGTCCAGCAAAGCCGCCTAATCATCTTGGCTTTTTTTTTTTTTAACTTGAGCACAACATAGAAAGAATCTCTGGGTAGAGATGTGAACAAGAAATACTACTAAGTAATAGAAGAAGAAATTTTAGATACCCTTTATATCTAATAAAAATTGGCTATAAATGTCAATGAAACTGTTATAGCCTGCTCAAGAGAATCCTCATAAAACTGCTAATTCCTTCTTGCTGTCTGGGGTCTGAATGATCTTAGCAGCCTCCTCAGGGAAGCTGGTGTTTCTAGTATGCCTTTTTTGGAGGAAAAGTTCCATAGCAGCTCTGCAACATTAAAGTGACAAACACCCTGTGAATTGCCTTGAAGTTAGGTGGCAATAAGTGAACTAAAAGCAGACATATTTAACATTTCTTGATAAGAATATTACAGTGTTTCTGCTCTTGACTCTAGCATCTTCCTCAGTCCCCAGCTGATTATTGGAAATGCAGATTTTCTATATCACTAGCAGAAGTACAACTGCAAAAAGTAGTTTTCCCCTTCTTGTGATCTTGAAAATCCACGTTTTGTAACACCTTTTTCCTTTATCATAATGTAATTCTCATGTCCACTAAATAAGCCTTTATTTAACTTGCTCTCTCTACTATTCTATGTTTTTCTTTGGTACTTGTTCCATGTAGAATGCATGGAGAATGCTTCACATGGACATGGTCATGGGCTTGGTATCCACCCTGTTAGCAGAAGATCAGGAGCCTATATCCACATGCAGCATGACACAGAGCACATTCCCACTGAGGATGGGGTTCATTGGCTTCAGCTTGGTAGCCACACAGATTTGAGTTTCAGACTAAATTTGGATCTTGGACTGTCAGCTTCAAGGATAAGCAGAATGCCCTCAATCTACCTTCATCTTTAAAACACAAAAAAAACTCTCCATAATATTCAGTGTTGTCTGCCTAAAACTAGGTCTTCTCAGCAATTTTACATTACTTAAAAAGCATGACATTTTTATACCAGAACAAATTAATTAATATTCTGCTCTGCCTTTTCCATCATGAACCTGGTGGGCTTTATAAAGCAGAGAATTCTACATCTGAGAAGAAAATGAGATATTAGACTGCTGCCTTCTCCTTGAAGATGGTGACTTTTCATTGTTTCATAATAGTAGAATAAGTCTGAAGTTGATGAATTAGTGGAAAAGACCATGTGGTCTAAAAGTCAGAAGTGAACTATAAATGGATTTACTATGTCATGCTTTTGCATCCATATACAAAGAACAACATATTACATAGAACATCTATATCTTAATCTTAGCAATACAATAAATAAGACAAAGAAAACATCAACACAGATGTGATTCATCAAATGCCACAACATGTTCCAAGCCTGTCCACTACTGCTTCTACCCAGAGCAATAACAAAGCACTTGCCATCAGAAAAGTGTCAGTTTTATTTATATTGATCCCAAAATTACCTTTTGCGCTGTTTGCTCTTCAAACTGAGTATATGTGTCAGTCAGAAAGAGGAAAACAAACCCTCACAGAGCTGGCATATTTCCAATATTGCATGTGAAACGTGGGAGTGAGAGACAAAGACAGTAGTAGGATAAATTTAAAGGCAAGAAAAATACACAGTGGCATAAATCTTTCCACAAAGCCTCTATGAAGTTGTTAATGTCCTCAGTAGAATTCCTGCTCTGCTTTATGACATTTGCAGATGTTATGACTATGAAATATGTCCTCCAAAGGTGTATCAAGAATGCAGGAAACAGTGTTAGCCTTTCAGAGAGCAGTATTCTTGCACCACAAATCAGAAATAACCCGGTGTCCCCTCCGGGTGCCATGGCATGGAGTGCTACATGTGATGTTGTCAGGGATTTACTTTTTCCCCCCAAGAAAATCTCCGAAGATGAATCTCTCTGATGCTGCGGCCTGTAAACCTTCCATTGAAAATTCTATAACACAGCCATCAACTTACAGCCATCAACACACTTCTCCTAGGTTCCAGGTAGGTATATTTATCTTAGCTTTTGCTCCTGAGTCTTGCAAAAAAGTATCTTCTGAGGAGTGGCATGATTTCACCTGAGCTGAAAACAAATGAAACAGATACTATGCATCAAATTCAGTTTAGTTCATGTGAACATTTCATAATATTTTATTTCATATGTCCCATTGAATTTTATTCATTTAATTAGACATTAAATTTTGTATGCACTAAAGTCCATATAAACTTTCCAGATTAAAAAAAAAAACAACAGAAACTAAAATTATTGTTAATAATTTTCTGAAGGTCTAATACTTAACTGTGGTGCAAAAGATGATGTCAAGCACAGGACAATGAGCTGAATTGAAAAAGAAAGGAAAACGTTATAATTCTATAAATTTATGCAAATCACTGATGCACTCACATTTTGAAAACCTCATGGTGCTCCAGTTATCTCATATAAAAAGAAACATAGTGCCACTGATAGGCTGAAAGACATGTAAAACGTGTCTACAAAAATATAAAACTGTTTGAGACACTTCGTCAGACAAGAGATGACTGAGATATAACAGAGATCTGTAAAAACATAAGTATTATGGAATGGGTAATTGTATTTTGGTTTTGATGACATGGAAATGAGAGAACATCAAATGAATTTGTAAAAGAAAATTTTCTCAAATACGCAAAGGAAATACCTTTGTCATTCAATACTTAAATGGATTGTTGAACCTGTGGCTACAGCATGTTTTAGTTGCCAAGAGTATAAGTGGCTTCAAAAATTGATTAGGCAAGGTAATGGAGGAAAACTCCACCAAGGACTGCTAAACATGGGGGTCTCATTACAGCCTCTGGCTTTAGTTCAGGAGGTCCATGAACCAGAGAGAGCCAGAAGCTGCAAGAACAGAAGCAAGGAAATTACCACTCTGTGCATATCCTGCTCTTAATATTAATTCCCTGAACATCTGCTGCTGAACACCACTGAAAGGTGAGCTCCTGGTATGACTCAGGGCTGTTGATCTCAGAGGGGCAGTGGGTGGTGAAGGCAGAGAGAGGGTGTGGGTTTTCAGGCCTTTGTAGATACTACAGGTCAACATTTTTAGTGGCATTTACTGTGCAGAATTAAAAACTAATTAAAAAAACAACCCTGATAAAATACAGCATGCTGACCCAAATCCTTCTTAATTCAAACTGTTTAAAAAGCAGTTGTGTGACAGTTCTATTTTGTTCTAAGCAGGGAAACTTCAAAGAAAAGTGACAAAAGTCATATCAGAATGGAGATTACCTGTAATTCCTTCAAAGAAAGGAAGGAATGGAGCTGGTTCTCTTATTCCTGGGATAAAGTCTCTAAGCAGGGAACAACAGTGGTACAAGTGTCACGTGTGGTGTGAGCAAGGCTTGCTACAAGAAATGTGGAATGAATAACACTGACAGATCCACAGCCAGATCATGGACCTCAGGGGGACAATTGAAGAAGAAGCCAGGCCTGCTCAGATGCCAAATTTCACTTTCCTGGAAAATGTCACTGTTGACAGCAGTCCTTTACATGCTTGAAGTGCCTCCAAGGTTAGGCACTGGTGTGAATCGAACCACATTTTTGAATGTGCAGGTGAAGAATGTACAGCTAAAATAAAGCCACCAGATGAATGTAGGACAGAAGCTGGGTGACAGCAATGCCTTACCTCACTCCCTCAGTTTTCCCCCTCAAACACCATCTAAAAGTTGTCTGAAATCAGATGCCTTAATTTTGAGCTCAGAGGCTTTAATTAGAATTTTGATGTTGCTTCTGTCTTTGCGAAAGCAGCCTCTAGCAATCATTGAAATAATGCCCCTCCTCCTAACCCAGCAAAAGAGTTGCTTAGTGTAAAAAAACAAAAAAAGGAACTGAAAAGCATTGCACTTCATGCTTAAGATAGATTCAAGAATTATTACAAATTTCCTGACCTTTCAAGCTGTAGTCTTTTTGTATCCAGAGTGGAAGCTATTTTTGTATCACTACAAACATAGAGTAGGGCAGTGGCTCTCAGTCTCTAGTGTATCAGGATGACACTTTGAAGATGTGATTTCTGCCCATCAGGTCATATCCCCATGTAGTGGATAATATTACTTGATATTCTATAAACTCATCTTTAAACCTTCACATCCTACAACAGTGAAGTTCCAACTGCACCATCACTATTCATTTGGCAGTTGCTTCTTAAAAACTAAGGTACATAAACAAGTAATATCCTCCAAAGATCTTCCTCAACTGGCCAAGAAATATGGGTCCTGAGAGAAAATATCTCAGCCTAACAAATCAGACACTGTGAAATGTCACAGCATTAGCACTATAGTCCATGACGATAGCTTTGTTATAGATAATGATTACCTTTCTTGGAAGCTTTCCAGCACGCTTGTGTAACAGGGATTCAAATCTACCATACATGTATCTTTGTTAAATAGGTGGAGATTCACTGCAATAATTTAAACCAGGTGTGAATTAAGACATTTTATTTCAGTGTAGTTGTTCCTAACCTACACAGGAATTAAAAAAGAAAAAAGTAGCTCACAATCTAAGTTATAGATTCATAATTCTAAAAAAATGAAACAGATCCACAGATGTCATAAAATTTTTGTGGATTATAACTGATAACAGCTGCCTAGAATTATAGATATTTGTTACATTTCCAAACATCTAATATATAGATGAGATACAGAAAAAATAAGTATAGATACATGATCTCTCTATTAAATAGGGTAATTTCTCTCATAGCATGTTCCCAAATGGTTATTATGTCTAAAATTCAATGCTAATATTTACATTAGATACATTTCAGATAACTATATAAAAAGAAAATTATATTTCTTAGATTTTCTGGCAACTTAGTGTATGCTTTGTCTGATTTTTCATTTCTACCAATCAAAGACACAAAGTTTTATCTCTGTCCTACAGAGACAAGAAATTTGCTGTGGGAGCTGCATTGATACTCTCAGCTTCTTCATGTCACCACTCAAATATATCAAATGCAATGACCTTTTCACAAGAGAAGAGTTTTCTGTCTGCAGACCAACCCTCTTAAAATAGTAAATGTTCTTCTGTATTATAGAAATGTGTTGTAGGATTAAGTGGACCAGCCTCTATTCCCCAATTCTTTTTTTGTTTTTGATATCTAATCATCCTTCTGCTGCACACTTCTAACAAATTGCACTTGAGAATTTCTAGGTGTGTCCATATAATCTGCTGGAATACAGTTAAAAATGGAACTAAAGCATGACATAGTAAATGTAGTTTTATGATTGGAGTTGGCTGACAAGAGAGAGAGGAAGTGTGCCCAGACCCTCCTTTTCTCCAGACTAAACATCCTAGCACCCTCAGCTGTTCCTCTTAAGACTTGTGCTCCAGACCCTTCACCAGCTTCAATACTTTTTTTTGAAGATGCTTCAGACCCTCAGTGTTTTTCTTATAGTGAATAGCCCAAAAGTGAAGATGTGGAGTGCCCATCCCAGGAGGTATTAAAAGACAGGCTCTACAGAATATGGCTTAGTAGTGGATTTGGCAGTGCTGAACTCCATGACCTTAAAGGTCTTTTCCAATCTTAATGGCTCTGTGATGCTATATACATATGCAAACCATTCCCAGTGAAAGTTTTGAGGGAACTGAAACAGCAGTTTCAGTTAAAATATATTAAAAATATTCCAGAAGTACATGTGTATGTATGTACATATATATATGTGTGTGTGGGTGTACATATTTCCTGCATCTGGTATTACACACACAAACCTTGGAGACAAAAACACTGAGACACAGGCCCAATCTGAAATGCCCTTTCTTATGCCTTTAGGATATTCTGAAGATTTGATTTGCAAGGATATAAAAAAACTAAATAACAATATGTCACAGTGTTATAATGTGGAAGTTGAAACACTGATTTAGCTGAAATGTTTCCACATCAATGTAAATGTGAAAGTGAGAATGGAATTTGTACAACAAAGCAAATTTCTTTTACTGGTCATGCTGCATATGAAAGGGAGTTGTTATTGAATACATGTACTTATCTCATGAAAAGACAGCAAGTAATCTCAAATACAAATGGAAATGTGACTATGAATAGACAATTTACACATACAGAGACAGTTTGAAGATAATAAAAGAGAGTTCTTGACCATTGAAAAAGAGATTTTCAGTAACTTACTACTTGCTCTGCAAGTATATGATGAACAATACCTGCAGTTCCCGGTCCCTAGATATCCAAACTTGAGCCCATTGTGGAATATTGTTTCCTGCATGCTGCTATTACCCAGGGTTCCTTTTACTGGAAAAGAAATAATGGATGCAGAATATGAACGTGACAATACCCACATGCTGGTTCTGTCTGGGATAGAGTTCATTTTCTTCACAGTCACTAATATGGGGCTATGTGGAGAGCCTGGTTTAAGCATGGCTTAAAGAAAGAGGCCATGAAGGTATTCAGCTGAGGGAAATATAGAAGCCTGCTGTGAAGCAGCCTTTCCCAGGCTTGATTCTGTAAATAATTAGATTCTCAGCCACCTTTTATATAAACAACAAGATTCTCAGGCCGTTCTGTCCTTGGCTGCTACTGGGAACAGACGGTCAGTCTGGGAATAGATATGAAGGTTTTGAGAACCTTTCATATTATGGTGGGAACACTGATCTTGGTTTCAGTAAACTAACTTCAGGTATTGTAAACAAAAGGAGGAGCTGAAGTTTTCTCTACAGCCTGTCAGGAGCTCAGATTTTGCAATATGCATGAACTTAATGAACACGGTTATAAAAAGTGACTGATTGAGTGAATAAATGGAGTCAGATGCTAAATCAACAAAGGTGGTCGCTCCCTCACTTCAACAGGGCTAAATTTTGGATCTCTGCTTGAGGCAGTGTTGCTAATTCAGGGATGTTTTAGTGGCTGCTGAGCAGGGCTTGCACAGCATCAAGGTCTTTTCTGCTCCTCGCCCCACACCACCTTTGAGGAGGCTGGGGAGCACAGGGAGTGGGGGTGAGATACAGCCAGGACAGCTGCAGGGGTTAAAGGGATATTGCATACCACAGGTCAGCATGGTCAGCGATAAAATGACATGGGAGGTGGCAGGGAGACACGGCTTGGAGACTGGTTGGGCATTAGTCAGTTGGTGGGGAGAAATTTGCATCGCTTGTCTTTCTTGGGGTTTATTTTTCTTTTTTATTGTCTTCCCATCACCTCAATTTCAGAAATACCATTGCTGTAGTATCTATTTTAAATTATTCTGTCCTATGGTTTAATCTTTGACATAGAGGACTGTGTCACAGTTCCATTAGATCAATTGCCTTAATGAGCTGGGTTTGGGATATCCAGCTACAGGCTATACTGGAGATGAAAAATAGAACAATTTCATGTTTTTTTCTTTTTTTTTTAAGGAAGACATATTTCTTTTGAGGTTTTTATATGCTTATTTGGCTTTTCCTAATGTGTCCTTCAAAATAATATTTTAATGCATTTGTTGAATTAATACTCTGTTTTCCATACTTTATGCAATAAAGGCTTATTTATATCAGTTAACTATGCAAAACATTTCATGCAAAATATCCTAATTAAAAGCTGCTTTTTTATTTCTTGATCCCAGTGGGATATTCTAGTTGGAAGCATGTATCCTAGAGACTGTGATGCCAAATTATCTTTTCCATTGTAGGCGAACAATTAAATGGAGCCTAAAAGACATAAGAGAATTTTTCTCAGATACCTTAGAGTGTGCTGCCAATATTTCCAATCTAGTACAGATGTAGTGGGCAGTATTTTCTTTGCACAGATGAGGTAAAAAATAAAAGACAGTGGCAACCTGTTTATTTGGCCACAATCTTATCTACATGATTTATGACCTTGATAAACATTTGAATTGGAAACATCTGAGGACTGGACTGTCATTGATTCAGAGCATGTGTTTCTCATTTTTCTGTGACTTTTTAAATACAAAATAAGACTTCCTATACAACTAATTGAAAGCATAATTGACAAATGAAGGGACTAGCCTATGTTTACATTCCAATTATTGAGACAAAAAAATTCTACACTTACTGCTGAAAACAGACAATCAAACAATTGAATGAAAATCAAAAATGCTTGAAAAAAATTCCTTGTCTAAATGTTGGGATTTTCAAATTTCATTTTCTTTGTTTAACTTTAAGCTGTGAGCAATTTTCCTTTCTCATTTCAATAATCTGGCATTTTACAAAAAACCAAAGTTGAGTGCACCAAACCAAACTATATATAGTTAATTATCTTGCACTGAAGGAATGTTTGTTTTCTAAACCAGTAATTTTTTGGATAGAATTTTGTATTTCCCTGCTGAAAGTAAAAATGTTCTTTTCAATTCTCCATAGCAAAGTTTAATTGGTAGAAATTTACCTGGGAGTTTAGAATGTCATCTCACTATATAATGGTCATCCATATCTTTACTAGAAGGAGTAAAACACATGTGTGACAGTGTGATGATCAGTAAAACAATAATTTTATCTCTGTCTTGTAAAAATTTCTGTTGTAGGGATTGTCAACATTTAGTATACTATCAGTTCTCTGAATAATTTGGCTCAGTGTTGCCCTGCTCCTATACTGATTTTGCTTTTCAGAATGCCCAACATAAATCTCCAAGTCAGATTTTGTGACCTTTGTCTATTTTTCTATTGTTTGCTACAAAGAAAAATAATTTGATTTTATATTTTTTATAACTGTCGTTCAAGTGTCAGTTAAAAAGATTTATTTCAGACATCTCTTAGGTCACCTCTTCATCACCTCTATACCAGATTAATGAAGCTCAGTTTCTCGAGCCTCTTTTTATTTCTCCCTAGTGCAAAGTTTCTGGAATTTCTACTCTCGATTTGTGCACCAACAAGTTTTCCACATTTGTGTTGAAAAAGAGGGCTAATACTGGCTGCAGTAGATCAGTTTTGGCCTGAGCAGTGTCAGCAACTGGTGAATCATAAATTCTCTCCATATAGTAGCATATTTCTTCTAATGTAGCCAAATATATTAGAACTATATTGATATTTCCAATGGAATTTCACTGTAGAGCTGGATTTTGTTGTGGCTTAACCCCAGCTAAGCGCCACACACTCATTCACTCACTCTCCCCCACCACTGGGACAGGAAACACAATTAGCAAGGTAAAAGTGAGAAAGCTCATGGGCTGAGATAAAGACAGTTTAATTGGTTAAGCAAAAGCTGTGCACACAAGCAAATCAAAACAAGCAGTTAATGCACCACTTGCTATCAGCAGGCAGGTGTACAGCCATATCCAGGACAGTTTCCTCTAATGTGACAGTGACTTGGGATGACAGACATGATCATATGAGAGGTCCTGTGCTTTTTTCTTCTTCCCCCAGCTTTATATTCTGATAATGATGCTGCATGGTACAGAATATTCCTGCGATCAGCTGGGGTCAGCTGTCCCAGCTCCTTGTGCATCCCCACTCTCCTCTCTGGTGGGGTGGGGTCAGAATAGAAAAGGCCTTGGATCTGTGTAAGCTCTGCTCAGCAGTGGCCAAAACATCCCTGTGTTATCAAGTCTGTTTCCAGCACAATTCCAAAACATAACCCCATACTTGTTACTGTGAAGAAAATTCACCCTATCCTGGCCCAAACTGGCACAAATCTATATGATCCCCTGAAGCCTTTAATGATGGCTCTTCCCTGCCAGTAGTCTATCCTATACCTCAGAATTACTACACTCCAGGTGCAGAACTTGGCACTGCTGCTTGATGAACTTCTTAAGGTTTCTGTCAAGTTTCTGTCCCTGGAGCTGTTAATTGAAACTTTCATCAGAGGGTGAAAGCCAGATTAGAAATGTATGTGCTTTCCCCTTTGAATACAGCTGACCAGAAAATCTTCCATCTACTTACCACTTCCTCAACTTCCAAATGAGGGGATGGAGGAAAAGTTCAAGGCTTTAGTAAATTCAATTATATACACATCCCTCAGTAAATGTATTATGCACCACTTTTACCTGGACTTGTAGCTAGTAATTTCATTTTAGCCATTCACATTGGACAAGCATGAATCCATTTTTGAATCCATTTTGAATCCATTTTGATTATTCCTGATGGATGCTTTCTCCTTCATGCTTTTGGAACTGAACTCAAAGAGAAATTGTCTTAATATTCTTTCCAGGGATGATGATAATCCTGAATTTGAAGATCTCATTTCTAGTATTCCTACAGAGTGGGAGTCTCCTTTTCTAGTCACAATTTTTTCTCCCTTTTGTTCAGGTTGATGATAGCTCTTCCTAATATGACCTTTTCTTCTTTGAGTGAGCCACCATAGCTGAGATGGCAACACCATCTTCCTCATGAGGTTTTAGTATGATGAATGCATCTGCTCCAGAAGGAAACAGGTCAGAAGTCTTCTAGCACAATAGAAGTTTGCCTAGTAGAACAAAATTTCACCCTGTTTGATAGGAGAAAACTGAATAAGGGGTATGGCACTAGAGAAAGTTGTCCTGATGCTCAGCATATAGGTTGTAATGGAAAGCAACTTTGTTGGCTAGAAAGGAGAACAGAGGCATGCTATTTATAACAAGTTTCAACATCTGAGTTGCTTAATAGAATTGGTTTTGGGCAATAAATTATCTGCATGTTTAAATTATAATAATGATGTAATTATGGTAATATGCTAATAATTGCTAATGTAAGCGTGATGTTAATGAAAAGAGTGATTTGTGTAGGTAATAAGAATTAGACACTCTAATGTATTGATCTCAATGTGTAAAAGAAAATCTTTGAGAATGAGTATGTAAAGCAGACAAAATGAGGCATATTTAAAGGAGTGATTCTTCAGAATTTTCCCCAGGGCGGTTTTATTAATGCCAGACCACCTGCTTCTACTAGGCCATGTGAAAAGGAAAGAAGATAACAAGCTGAAACCCTACTGGAAAACAGACACTTTAATTTTAGTGATAAAAGAATGTTCATTCAGATCCCTACTTCTGATGAATTAAATCTCTGATTGCCTTCAATAATCTTAGACTGACTGTTAAGACAAAAGCATAGTGAGATTATTTGGTACTCATCAAACTAATTTTAAAGGAAAATTAAAATTCTTTCTTTACTACCAGCATCTATGAAAGATCTACTCACATAACACTGAAATTGAAATAGATTTTATTTTTTCAGCACCACTTCTTCCATGACCGATGATAGATAAATCAGCATATCTACTTTTATATCAGAAAACACACATTTAGGTTTCTAAAAGCTTCTAAGCAATCAACATCGACACTGAGTAGTTAGTTCAGGTACATAATAAATTTACAGTCTTTATTAGTCTATACATAACTATATAATTGCCTACACACTAATTGAAACATGGACTGGAAATAATCCTCTCAACTGGTGCAATATCCACCAAGATATAAGGGTTTTCTTTTGTCTTTTAAACCATATGGACATATATAAAAACAGAAGGCAATAAAAGAAAGGAGAGAAAGAGTTTTTTAGGAATAATGAGCAAAACAACTGCACGGAGATGTAAGTTTCAAACCCCTGTTTCCAATCAAGAAACAGGAAGAACCTTCTATACAGAATAAACTGAGCAGAAACCAGGTAGGTACAAACTCTTTTCTGCACTTTTGCTTCTCCTGTCTTGGTTTGATGTCTTTTCAAGAAACAGAAGGGTTGGAATGTCTCTTAAAAGAAAAAGACATCTGTCGGCATTAACACAAAATTTTAGCTAGGAACTCTGATGCAAGCATAAACATTTACATTTGATCTGATATTGTAGTTATTTTAATTGACTGTGCTATATTGATCATGACATGCTTTAATATTTTCATAAGTTTTATACTTCCTGAATTCTGATACTTTAAGATGGTTTAAGGTGAAATATGAAATATGCCTGATACAGACCATCTCTAGATACCATGGCTGCTTGCTGTGGCTCTGTTGTGGCATGGCATAAAAAAAAAAAAAAAAATAGATTTGGAAGGCATAATTCATGGGTTCTAAATCTAATTTAATTTTGCCAATCAAATATATCATGTCTGAATTTTGCCTAGGGCAAAATTCATGCTAATAAACCTGTGTGTAAAATCTTGTTTTGTCTCATTAGCAGCCTGCTTTTTTTCTAGACAAAAATGAAAATTTTATCTAAATTTTATTTATAATAATATAATGATAATGGTACAGTATAAGAAAAGCAGAAACATTTTATCTTGAAAATACCTTTAATCTCATTTTTAATGATTTAGTAAGTTTATGTATAAATTATGCAAAAATAGCTTTTAACGGTGAAATTAAACCGAATGAAACTTCAAAAATGTTGCAAAGAACTTATCAACATTTTTATATGTGAAAAAAAATCAGTTCAATTTCTTTCAAAACTGATTCTTTCTTCCAATTTACCCTTGTTTAAAAATAATTAATTGGAAAATTCCTAATCTACTCTCGCTTTTCATCTTTGACCCAAGCAGTCAGTCAACATTTTATACTTTTGGTTAATATGAAAAAAATAAATCAGAGGAATCAAAAAAAGGTTTTTGGTTACAAGTGCATCACACTATGAGCAAAATTCTTGTACACAAAATTTACTCCCATATCCACAGCTGTAAAAGCCAACCTGGCTGCTGAATGGAACTGCAGTCAAAATACCACTGTGCATCATAATGGCAAGAGAATGAGATATGTTGATCATTAAACTTGTCTGAAATGGTGCCAGATGATTTTAACTGCATGACTTTGTTTGGCACAGAATGTATACTAATAATTTTAATGGTTACCATTTTATAATTTAAAAAAATTTTCAGTTCATTTTTTAAAATTAATTTCATAAATGAAGTGCTGATTTTATTCACAGAAAGGATGTTTTATTTTGAAAACGTTTTGCAAAGAGTTTTATTTTAATTCATTTTTTTCTTTTTGCTTAAGCTAGCTTTCCAGTTATACTTACATGGCAAGAGAGATTATCAAAGAGAAACTACATGCAGTGTGCCTTGATCCTTATCCTCTGATGGTTTCATCATTAAGTTTTATATGACAAGCAGATACTCCTTGATTTTCTCTCTGTTGAGGCTTTCCAAGCATACTGAAATTGTAGCATATTTTTGAGCACTAACATTAAATCTAAACTGGACAAAACACTAAAGAAAATATGGTTAAAAATCTTTTGTAAAGTATTCTGAGATCAGTAGATAAAAACAATGTAAAATCTCCCCTATTTTTGTAATGAGGAAGGATTTTGATATGACTGCTAATATCTTTTTATTCTAACCCCAGATTCTGAATATTTTATAGGTACTGTTCCTGTCTCTGTTGCCAGAAATTCACTGCAATTCTTACCAAAAGAGAGCTGAGCTGAAAGACAAAGCAGATGGGTGCTGTGTGCTCCCTTGTTCAGGCACCCAGAGCTGGAGCTGTACGAGAATCCCCCTGCCTGGTGATATTCACACAGTTCTGGCCACCCAAGGTGAGCATTCACCAGCCATTGGTGTTACAGAAACCCATGAAAACAACGTCTTTGTCATGCAACTATCACAAGTTTCACGCCTTGTTAGAGCAGCACATTAGGGAACCAGAAGACAGAGCAAGAGAGAACCTTAGGAATTGATAATTTGTGAAGCATCTCAACACATCTTCAGCAATACTTTTCCATAGGAATGCCTCGGTGGTGAGGGACACGATGCGGGACACATCCTGCCCCTCCCCTCAAACTATTTACTTTGGTGAGACAAAAGCACTGGTAGTTGATTATGAAGAGAAATGAGACTGGAATATATTAGCCAAGGTTCTTCATCACACAACAAAAGCAACTGTACATAAATCATGTCAGGTTTGATTTATCATGTCTGCATTTTCTAAAAGTTTGTGACTTTCATGGCTACATAGTCAAAACTCACTGAGATAATTTAGACAATTTACATTAACTTTTATTTTTATTATGGCAATAAATTTGCATTTTTACTGAGAGGAAGTGTCAGTTTTTCGGCTGTTTGAAGGGCCTGGAAAGGCCCGGAGTGGCCTTGGGACAGCCCGCGTATCGAAGGACGAGAAGAGGCTTCAGTTCTTCTTTCGGTTTTTATGTTTATTAATTGTTTATCTAAAAGATGTTCTTTCAGCCCGACAGAGATCTGCTCAGCAGTCAGCCATGAGCACACTGTGCTGCCCTCCTCGCAGCCACCTATCTTTATACCCATTGTTACGTGTACAATATTTATCATTTTTCCCCAATACCATTTATTCTTATTACCCGGTGCACTTTCAGTAATAACCAATCCAAAAGTGCCACCATCACCATAGAAGATGGAGGAGAAGAAGAAGAAGAAGAAGGACAGGACACACCCCAATTCCTCCATCTTACTTCTCTAAACCCCCCTGTTCCAGGACTCCCGGGCCCCCCAAGGGTGGTCTCAGTGGCCCAGCACCTCAGGACTGAGATCCTGAGATCCGACATCTCCCCCTTCTGTTTGCACCAAGAAAACCTCTTTTACAATCCTATTAAAACATAAAACCTTACCCTTAAAATTCTTCTCCAAATGGGAGAAATGTCAAAGAAATCTACTCTTAAAATTCCTCTCCAAATGGGAGAGATGTCAAAATCCTACCCTTAAAATTCCTCTCCAAATGGGAGAGATGTCAAAGAAATCTACCAGCTGATCAATCCATGATCCTTTGTCAGTTTTCTTTGTAATAGGTAAATTTACCCCATTGCCTATTGCAACGAATGAAAAGGATGATGCACATAAGCATCATGAAACTCATGACCTCACTTTTGTGCAAAACCCTTGCTATGTTTTTCATTCAAGACCCCAAAGAGAAAACCCCCCAGAGTCTTTCGTTCTGAGTCGTCCTTTGCAGTCTGAGTCCCAACTTTTGTCTGAGTATTCGTTTCTTCTTATATATTGTTGAGAAAAATCGCTGCATAGTTGCAGACTCGTTACGAGATGATACTGTGGCTCCGCCGAACCAATCCGGCATGTCATGCACTTCGGTCATTCCCCCACGAGGTGGCGCTGTCACCGGGCTCCGTGGCTGGGATGACGTCATGAACACAACTGCCTCTCGTTCGGCTGACTGTCGCTGTTTGCAAGCTCACTTGAGACCGGGGCTACCTGGCTTTTGATTCAACTGACAATAGGGTTAGAACACACACGCCTCCCCAGGAGGGAAGAGGCTTGGACTCCGAGGGTTTTAACCAAAGGCACCAAATCTGGAGAGGGCCCCTCCTCGCCCGAGACGTTACCGTGGGTCTGGCCCGCCCCCGCCCGCGCTCTATTCTCCGTGCATGCGTGCTTTCCGAGCCGCCCCCTGTCTCTCCCGAGGTAATTTCTCCCTCTCCCTTTTTGTTCCACCTCTGAAATTTCCCCCCCTCGGTCTGCCCCTGACTCTGTCTCCTCCTCCTCTGACGCTGTGTGTGCAGCCTTCCCTCGTCAGTCTGTGCAGCCCGCCTCCCGCCGGCACCCGCGCCCGCCGCGATTCGGGCCGATCTGCGCACCGGGTTTTTGCGTCACAACCGTGCGCCTCCTACATCTCCGCATGACAGCTTTCTGGGGCTGTGCAAATCCCCCGATTTCGCTGCTTGGGTCAGACGCCCCAGCGTTGGTTTGTGGCTTTCCCCCCGGGATTTCGCGATTTTCGCCCGCCGCGTGCGCTTCCGCATCCCTGCCGGCCGGGACCGCTGCCGCCCCCGGCCCTGAACTAAGCAAAGCCGCGCGAAAACACGTGTCCCTTGTTTTTTCTTCACCCGCGCTCCCCGCCTGCTCCGCCGCAGCCTGGCTTCCGCGAGAAAGCGCCCCCCCCGATCCCTTCTTCCCCCCCTGCTCCCCCCTTTCTGCTCCTGAGTCCTCCATGCTCTCTGGAGTTTCCGGACGCTTTCTGGGTTTTCTGGGGTTTCTGGGTTTTGGGACCGGGTATTTTAATAATATTTTTTGCTCTTTTTCTCCAAGAGCCTTTTCTTCCTGGCCTTTTAAGGCCAGAGCTAATTTTTTCCCGGAGTCGTGCTCCTCCCCCTCCTTTGAGGGTCCCCCAGATATCTGCTGCATCTATTGGTTTTCCTGGCATTTCGTTTGCATAGAAATACCTTCCAGCATTATTCTTGCAGGAGACAACAGCTTCAACGCTGTCTCATCCTTTTTAGTAGCTAAGAAATATAAATGTCTGTTTATCTCCTGCCAAAACCCCACTTCGAATAGCAGGCACGTTTCTGCCAGTGGGTAGTTTAGCCTTGCCCATAGCAATAATTGTTTTAATTCTTTCTTTGGAATTCCCTCTGTGTATGTTTGTGTCACGCCTTGTAAGGCGGACAAAATTTCCCGTTGTTCCTGGGAAAGTGTGCCCCCCATGTTCTTATTTCTGGGCTTTCTTACCAAATCTTTTGTCAGAGCAGTCCGGAGGTCTCGGTCTCTGTCCAGCAGATCACGAGAGGTGGTCCCAGGGCGCCTTTCTGGGTCCGGTCTGGGCTGTTCTGCTACGAATTGTCTTCGGCAGAAACTGAGAGATGAAATTCTCAGTGACTGCTGTTTTTTCAGACTCTGTCGGCTTTTTGTTTTTCTTCTTCTCTCTTTTTTTCTTCTTTTCAGGCTTCTTTCCTCAGGAGTTATCAGTGCTCTCCTGGGACCTCGTCTAAGGTCGGAGCTGTTCCCTTCGGTCTTCTGGTCTTCAGGGCTTTGAGGCTGTCCCCCCCCAAAAGGTTTTGTGGTGGGGGTGCCCACCCAGGGAACGCCAGTTGTCGGTTTTTTCGGCTGTTTGAAGGGCCTGGAAAGGCCCGGAGTGGCCTTGGGACAGCCCGCGTATCGAAGGACGAGAAGAGGCTTCAGTTCTTCTTTCGGTTTTTATGTTTATTAATTGTTTATCTAAAAGATGTTCTTTCAGCCCGACAGAGATCTGCTCAGCAGTCAGCCATGAGCACACTGTGCTGCCCTCCTCGCAGCCACCTATCTTTATACCCATTGTTACGTGTACAATATTTATCATTTTTCCCCAATACCATTTATTCTTATTACCCGGTGCACTTTCAGTAATAACCAATCCAAAAGTGCCACCATCACCATAGAAGATGGAGGAGAAGAAGAAGAAGAAGAAGGACAGGACACACCCCAATTCCTCCATCTTACTTCTCTAAACCCCCCTGTTCCAGGACTCCCGGGCCCCCCAAGGGTGGTCTCGGTGGCCCAGCACCTCAGGACTGAGATCCTGAGATCCGACAAGGAAGAAGGATAAGGAAATACAGGAATCAGCCAAAGAAAAGAAAGAAGGGTAAGGAAATGTAAGAATTAACCACCTCTGCTCACAACTCTGACTTAAACCCAGTCAGAATGTTAAAGGCATAGTAATGCTTCAAAATGTTTCAAGTCTAGGCTCTTTTGTCAGGATGACAAAAATCAAGATTGGCACTGTTATAAATGATCGAATTGTGAGCCAAATTTATAAGAAAATTTAGTGAAGATTCATTAATTTGTCTGCGAGACTGAAGTTCGGTCTTCGAAACCACCACAGCCGAAGAGTCAGCGTGGAGCCCGGGATTGGCGCCAGGTGGACACGGATCTGACCTCCGAGTGCCAGAGTCTCCCCGTTCACGCTCGAGGCTTTGTGCAGTGAGTTTTTATACAGTTTATTCTGCCCAAGGCAAAGATGACCGAATTCTCTTTGTGTCTTTTCACATGCATGGCAGTTGCTTTCCATGTGCAGAGGTGGACAAAGGCCCTGTCCAGGTGTCTCGTTGTTGTCAATTCGCTCCGGAGAAGCCATGTATTCACATGTATCAGGGTGGTGCCGTTGGTTATCTCAACAGATGCAATCGGCAGGTCGATAATCGCTTTTGGGTGGTCCCGACAACTCGGGGAAGCCAGCGATTATCGATTGTTGTCCTGGAAGCCTCGATTCTAACGTTAAAGCGTCAATGTTCATCTTACCGTGCGTCTGGGAACTAGTTGTGTCTGAATAAGACAGCTGCTCCTGGCGAGGATAGTCAAAAGACATGGTTTGGATTTTACAATATTTTATACATTAATAGCATGAATTATCACTACTATATACTACAGCACCATGGTCTAAATAGCCCAGTCACATTTAACTTTTAAGAAACACACAAGCAAAGCACTGAAGAAGCACTTAATGAAAATATTTTCAGATGAGTATTCCAAAACTAATAAATACCAGAATTAAGGTTTCAAATGTAACCCTGATTTGACACTCTATATTTATGCATTATGAGAACAGCCTCTGCATGACCACATTGCATTTTGCTATTCTCCAGCTCCAGATTAGAGCAACTAGACACAGAAGAGATGAAAAGCCCACACTGCATGACTTTGTCCAGAATCACAGCGGAACACTGTGATGAAGTCCAGTTTCTTTGAGGAGAATCCAGCAGTCACAATTATTGAATCCTCTTACATATAGCTCCTGCTTTATTAGCTGTTTATCTTCATTTACTGGAAAAAAAATGCATGAGTATCCTACAGTTGACAGTCTCTTTCATTATAAAACTTGATTGGCAGTCTGTGAACTGAATGAGGAGAGAATGCTAAGAAAAAAATTGCATGTGCTAATGTAATTATACATGGTAATTCTTACATCTAAGACAGACTAATTAAGGCTGTATAGGCAACCTTAATTCTGACATTTTTTTAACTTCTGAGTAATTGACCTTGCAATCGCAGCCCTCCACATGTATCAATTATAATTAGCTTTTAAAAACATGAAAAACAGGCACTGTTGCTGAGGCAGAAAAAAAAAAGAAAAAAGCAGAAGAAATTTTCCCCTCTGGAGCTAAGCTGTGCTTTTTTGAGAGTCAAATCTTTCAGAACAACAATTCAGAAGGCTGCAAGATGACCTACGTACTCCAGGCAGGCCTGGCACCATTAGTAACCCCTACACGGGGCAGTTACTAGAAACTGGAATACACATCAGCACTGAGAGTTTTCAACAGCGTATTTGCTGTTGAAGGGTGGTGGCTAAGGATGCCTGTCAGCAATTCAGGCTTGTTGCCATCGCTGCTGCCACCAGGCTCTCTTGCCCTTGCTTTGTCTCTGTAGTCCTCTGTTTCTGCCTTTCTTATCCAAGCTCCTTCCTCTGCTATTGTCTTATTTTGTTTGCCTGGGCCTTGGTCCTTGCACCTCCTCTTCTGAGCTGTAGATTAGCTGTTTGTTTCTGCTCCAGCTGGCTGTACTCAGCCTGCCTTCTCTCAGACCTCATCTCAATTGTAAAATGAACCATGAAACTCCCTGAGGATTCCACTATAGTGCTATCTTGGGGTAAGCTTTGTGTGTATTTTGGCACTGGTCTACTTTCATACAGAGCCTGGAAGACAGAACCACAATGTCCCCTGTTTAAAACATGAGAATCTTGCTTGTCTGTCAAGTAGTCAAAATATATCTTTTATTATAGTGTTTTTAATATGACTCTGCAACATTATCTCTCCAATCTCATTGTGAGAACCTTTTAACTCATGTTTTCTTTATTTTTAAATAATTCAGAAACTCAAGATATAAAACTTCAGTTTTTATTTTGGAGCATGGAAAGCCTACAATGTAATTATTATAATGTAGAATTATGTAGGAAAAAAGTTAACTGAGCAATGCTTTGGAATCACTATTGTTATGAATAAGAAGCTTGACTAGGCCAATATTCAAGCAGCAATCAATTTATTATGTAATGTGGTGAAGTATGAGCAATACAGCTCTGGGTACAGTGGGGGAAGTTTTCCCTCCAACTGCACACTGATAATTGATGGTTACAGGTATTTATAGGGGTTCCCATCAGTTTTTTCAGCAGTTTCTATTTACAATATTTTACACATCAGCAATTTTAATTCCAAATTATTACATCACAATTCTATACACTACTGTGATTTTAATTTCTCAGGATGTATCTCAAAGGAGTATCCCCAGATGGTGACGGTCCAGTTTCTGAAAGAAGAAAGATGAATCCCATCTGGTGGGGTCCAGCTCCCCAGATAAGTGCCCACCTTTTAATTGCAGAGACTCTAAATCTCATAACAGTGATGTCCAGCTCCCCTTTGGTCGAAACCATAAACCCTTGAGGTGATGTTCATCTTCCTTTCTTAAGCTGTTTTTCTCTGCTTCAATAAGGCATGAGATAAGCATATTACCTTTGTATATACTCCAAAGCTATAGTTTCAAGGATATAAGTAATATTCCAAAATTATACTTCAAATGTTATTATTGCAGAGCTCTTTTATGGATTAAATGCAAGCAATAAGTAACATCTTTAACACTTTAATTCCAACGCTCCTAAATCAACCAGGGTTAATTGCAGACAAAAGATAGGTTCAAAGGCCTTTTTCCATGCTTTATTTTCCTCAGTTATTATTAGAATTCGCAACTATCCCATTGTCAATGTCCACACATTTTGCATTCACAAGTACACATGTCGCCTGTTAGTACCTGACACGAAACACAGCTTTGCATCTCAAATCTACCCCTCTTCCACAGGCAGCAATAAGCAGAATGTTATTAGAATAATAATGATAACTGACTTGTGATTAGTAGTCAAAAATTTAACTCACCTAGTTTGAAAGGTTGAGAAGTAGAAATATTTCCTCTGCAATATTTTTAAATAAATAAAATGTCATATTGAGTAGATGAGTTCTTACTGACAGTTGCAAATATTGTTTTAGTTCAATCTCTGCTTAACCTGTTGTCAGAACCAAACTTACATAGTTTTTTAAAATAATTAAAACAAGTCCAATCCTAAGCAATTACAGCAATAAAACATAATCTACTTTGTCCAAACTTAGTTTGGAAGTAAAAAATGAAACAAAGTCACCATTCTGGAGCCCTGGCACAGGTGTATTTTGATGTTATAATGTTAGAGGGAAAAAAAAAAAAACTCCACAAGGAACTATGACATTCTCAAATGATACAGCCAAGACTTCCTTAATATACAGTATCAGAGTTCTTCACCAGATCGTGCCTGGGGAGAACACCATCTTAGAATTAATGAATATAAACAAGCAATAAATGAATTTAGAGTTAGCATTTTCTCACCATTAAAACAATGAGATGCTGGTGCATTTGCAAAGGTAATGTATTTATACAGGGTGTGCAGCAGGCTCCCTCTCCCCAGGGCATGTATTTATATCTGAGCTCTGTGTCCTGGGCTCCCCTTAGCAGTGAGGAAGAAACTACTTTAGGGCACAGAACCAAACCTCCAAAAATGAGCCATATCTAATTAACAGGACCAAGTGTGTCATCTATGCTATAATTTTCACTGAGCTTTAATGTCATAAAGGGATTTTTCCAGATGTCTTTTTATTTCCCAAGAGACTGTTCATGTTTTCACTGAGTCTATTTATAACAGTTTGGGGTTTGGTGGGGAAGGGGGGTTGTTTGTATTTCTGTGTGTGTTTGTTTGTTTGTTTTGGGGTTTTTTGTTTGTTGTGTTTTGTTTTGCTTTTGATTTTGAGGGGTGTTTTGCATTTATCAGGGAAAGGGACTGGAATACTCCTTCATATCAAATTCTGTTTATTCATGGGAAATAAGAAAAATCATCTGATAAACTTGATACTCAGTTATTCTTTTTAGAACATGTTTATTTATAGTTTGAAGAGCTAACTTAAATCAATGGAAAGTAAAGACTATGACTCATTTAAAATCTGAACAAGCTTAAAAAAATAAGTAAAAAACTGAAATGTGGATATTCTTCAATCTATTGTATTTACTGTCAAAAAGAGAGCAAAATAGAAGGAAGTGAGTAGGCAGAAAGCATGGACTTAAAACATTATTTTAAAGTATTGAAAATTTGCCATGGCACGCTGTTCTCATTATATTTTTCAATGTGTTATAGCTATTCTAGGGTTTTCTATTTGTTTTCCCAACATAAATCTCATTTATGTATGACATTGAAAGGTGTGTATCACAGGTTTGCTTCTTTTGTTCATACTGTATAGAGCAGCAGCTAAAGTAGTATCAGAAGGCAAAGATCTACAGAATTAACAGGATTTAAATAAAGCTATGAAGTAGTAGATAAAAAGAACATTGATGAGAGTGAGAAAAAGAAATCAGTTTATTTCCAGCTGATCACTATTGGTGAATTAGATAAAAAAGAGAGTTAACTGATGGAAATAAAACCGAGTCACATTGTATTGGATTAACCTTGCCAAAAGCTAAACTTTCATTCAGCAGTTCTATTCAGTCCCCTTTCCCTCATGGTGGGCTGCTATGAGGGAAGTTAATTCCATCCCAGCCAGACCCAACAAAAATCTCCACAGAAAATATTTTAAACTCATGTTTGACAAAATACTATTTTTAATTGAAAGATTTCCCAGACAAAATGGGAAATTCTACTTGTGGAGAGCTTTAATGTAGAGAGCTTTATTAATAGTTGGTTAGCTGAGAAAGGCCATGCTGACATATTGCCACTGGTCAAGCTGAGAAATCAGCAGTCAGCAAGCTGAAAGGAGATGTCAGCAGCTTGCAATCAGTGGCCTTGCTGCAACATGGAGAAAGGGAGTAGAGATTAGTCCTGAATATCTCCTAAGAATATGTAGAAAGTATCAAAAGTAGAACCATAGGAATGTAAAAGTAGGTGTAACTGCTGATATGTAACTAACCAATCCTGAGCTCAACTTTTGCAATATGCATGAAGTTAATTACGAACTGTATTTAACCCGCTGTGTTGATCAATAAAATTGGGCCTGTGATGATCAACCTGATGTCCTGGTCTCCTTCCGTCGACATCTACTTCCATTGGACTCTTGTTTTTTCTGATTCTTGCTTTAAGTCGGCAAGAATTCTAGGTATCTTCACATCAATTAATTACAACCTTTGATTTTGCAAATGACCATTACATAAAAACAACAATTATATTTAACTACATAGAAATTAAGGCCCACATAACATATTAACTAATGATAAGTATAAACTGTTTCTTAACACACAGAATTTTCAGTGGTGGATTTTAGCAGATAATAAAGCAACATTTAAGATGCAGCTTCTGTAAGGAAAAATAAAGAATAATTCTTACAAGAAATAGACTAATTTAGTTAATTTTACAAATTTACTTATTAAATATCAATTCCTGCTCCCTAAATTCATTGCAATACTGCAAGAGAAACTGGAGATGAAATTTTCCTTGGAGCAAGTTTAAGTACATGCACAAGAAGTAATGGAGCACGTAGATTCAGAAAGACACAAATAACTTGCTGCAGTGTAGAGCATTGGAATACCCTGGCAGGCTGTCTTATTTATGGAAAAAGATCTCAATAGCTAGAGGACATGTCAGAAGGTATGCCCCCATCGAAAGGAGAAGCTGTAAATAAAGCTTTCATTCAGTGTACATACCTTCTTTAAATCTTCTGTCTTTTTAGTACACTCTCAAGTCTGAGCCTACCAGCCATTTAATGGTAATTTATAAATTATTTCTATGCTGACAGTAATGACAGAAACCTTAAGATCCTCAGTGTGTGAGATGGCAAAAGAAAAGTCAAGTTTTAAGTACAGTTTCCCTCTTAGCTAGGCTGTTCCTTTGTTGTACTTATAAGCAAATGATAACAAATGGTTCACTAACTTGGTAATAATTTAGAGCCCCCAGATCTACCTGTATGAGTCAAGAATCCGCTCATCAGCTCCACTGTGGAAATGAAACACATCTGTGTCAACAAATCTGCATGTCTAGATCAAATGGGTGAATAGGAGACTCACTTGGTTCTGGGGGCTGCATAATATACAAGAGAATAGGAAGAGCACACTAAGCCAGACCAAGGGTCTGTTTGCTGGATGGTCTTTGACCATAGGAAGTGACAGCTGAAAGGACAGAGCCTGTGATAACCGGGCAAGCCTTTAAGATACAGGCTTATCCTGTGTTTCTTCCACTCTGTCCTCCCAGCTTTCAGCACTGTCTAGGGATTTCTAGAGCCAGAGATATTTTTGTTTGCTAAAGTCTCAACGTGTATCTCTTCCACAACTTTGTCAAATTGCTTTTTGAACTGATTTGCACTTTTGACACCTGGAATACTGCTTGGCAGAGTTTCCACAGAGTATGTGTTCAGGTAAAAATATATTTCTTGTTCGCTTGTTTCAACCTGCTCAGTGAGGATGTCTTTTCATGATCCCTAGTTTTTATACTGTTAGAAATAAGGAGTGTTTTCTACCCTCATATCCCGTGGGACTTGAAGACCCAGCTAAGCTCAGACCTACAGGATTCATATATCTCTGAAGTAAAATTTAAGTTGCTATATCATTCTGTTACAATGAATCTATTTATTTCACAAAAGACCAGGCTCAGTTTCAGGAAAATTATATTTACTGTTTGTCCAAGCTACTCTCAGAAGAAAGAAATTTATACAATGATTTTTATACTGACAGTTTCAAATTTTTTTGTTAGTATTACCTGTCAGATACTTAGACAGAATCAGTTTAAGGATATTCATTCTTTAACTAATCATAAATAATAATAAAACTTTCCAATATTAGCCTTCAAAAAATATTTCATGCATTTTCAAGAAATAATAGCACCATTCACAAGCACTGAGTGCAATGTTTCATAAGTGTGATGTAAGGCATTGCAAATTCCAGTTCCAGATAAAAATGCATTGCTTTTTTTCCTATAAATATGTACTTGTGCTATGGCAAGCTATCCCAAGAAATTTTATACATAACCCCTTGAAAATTGCAGAGAACAGACAGAGCTGTCTGATGGTATTCAGCATGACCAGGGAAGTTGAAATGATCATGACATTAAGTAATCTTGCTTAATATTCCTTTTAGATTCTCTGCTTAACTCTGGCTTGTCCACAAATTCTAACTATTCTAGTCATTTGCAGTGAAGCATAAAATTGTTTTCTGTATTTCGAATCAGATTATAAAACAAATCCAGAAGCCTAGGAAATGTCTAAATTTCCTCAATGTATCTCCATTTTAGGGCAAAGGGCCACTATTTCAACTCTCCTCTCCTCACTTCTCTGTCTTTTGCCACTAAACAACCACTAGGTTTCACATTATGTATAAATACATTGAATGGCTGAATAATATAAAAGTTCCAGATGTTAAGTTTTAAAGATGAAAGACAGGAAAGGGTTGGTAAATTAATTGCCAGCATCTACTGACAGATGCTCCAACTTCATAAAGGGTTCTTTTACAGAAAAAAAAAAATTAAAAAATAGTGTTTTGTCTCTATCAATTCTATCATGATTGACTTAATGATACAAAGTGATCAAAATTATTTTCATTAAAAGCCTATCAAAATCCTGTGTTGGCTAAAGCTGTCCTGTTGTTTAGACTTAGATCTGTCAGACTCCTAGTATCAGCACACATTCCAACTTATTTTTCAATGGTCATTGTATAGTTTCTCATTGCTCTTCCTTCTGAGGTATTGCTTGAATCTGAAATATCATCAGCTTTATCCATCTCCACTACTTCCATGAGATTTTGCCTTGTTCTCAATGGCTTTAGAAAGGGGTATTAAGAGTGGTATATTAAAAACAAGGAGAAGGAAGACAAGAATGTGAAGTGACACTTGGGAACTCACTGTCCCAGGGAAGTATCAAGGATCTGATCATCCACCCACCATGTACTTCACTGCTCTTGTAAATTTGGAATACTTAAGGCTCAACTTTCAAAAAAAAGTAAAAAGTCATATATAATGATATATTTCAAGATCTAAAACTTTCAAGGAATAGCACTAAATATCCACAGAAGCTATAATAAAATCATTAGAGATGACAGCCATGGAAGAATGAAAGTCCCATTGCAGGAATTCTTGTGGAAACAAGTGCTTTGTAAAATGGCCCATTTCAAATACTGTCATGTTCCCTTGCAGTGCAAACTGTATCAAATTTGAGTGAAATTGATTATGAAATACCATAGATCGTGGATTATAGAAATACATAACTTCCCACACAATGCATTAAATGAAAGAAATTCTAAGGAAGTAACCTCTGTATTTACACTAGTTTGATGCACACTTTATTGCCTGCATCTGGTGGAATAAATAAAGATTCTTTCTTTTGGATGGAGACTCCCATTTAAATCTATAGTATTGTGAATCAGAGATACTTGGCTGAAAGGCAGAAACAGGCATACAGCATGAAAAGGTAATTTTAGTCACTTAGGTTTAGAGTTGAATGTCGGAATTGGAAAACAATTAGAATAAACTTCTAGATTTATTCTGCATGTGAAATTGCTGACATAACTTGCTATTGCAATTTCTATCTTTGTTGAATGCCAGCAAGATATGTGCATATGTTGGGAACTAAGAAGGCTGGCCTGAATATTACAGAGGAGCTAATGAATATAATCTCTGAGATCCTTCTTGTACTTGGCAAATGAGATGGTATTTTTATCACAAAATCTGCTACAAATTGTCAGCACTGTAGTAAAACTTCTATTCGCACCTTTTTCTATGAGCATGTGAGGAAATAGTATCAAGCTGCACAATCTAATAAATTCATAAAAACTTTCTAACAACTCAATATTCATTTTTTAACAATCTGAATCCATGCTAGTATATACAATTTTGATATTCAACTCAAACCTGTCCTTGAAATTGCTGGTGCCAGACCCAGGAAGTATCCTCTCTGCAAATGCACAGCTCTATTTTTCTTATACTTTAAATTGCTACTGAGTAAAAACTTTTTTTCTCTTTATTAAACTGAAAGCTTCAAATTGTGTTCTTCTATACATTTGCTGTTTTCAGACACTAGAATAAAATAAATTGTTGCCATGTTAAGCACAACATTTTCTTAGTGAAGGTCAGTCATGACATTTAGATGAAAATGTCTTCATATCTACCATGTAGATACAACAAAACATGGTTGTAATTTTATTTTCTTGTGGTTTCTAATTTTTCTCAAAGGACATTTGGATGATTCTGAAAATAAGAAAAGCAATGGCACTTTGCTGCAAGATCACATTGTCTAAGAAGTGATTCAAAAAGGTGTTTGAAGGAAGAAGGGGATTAGTGTAATTGCCATGCATTGCATCCTTCTTTATGTAATGTTCTACAATGCTGTAAAGAGAACCAGGAAGACCTACTTTTATTTTGAGATGAAGAAAAAGTATTGTCAGACATCCTAACCTTCCAAATCCCAACTTTGCAAATCACACTGGTGTCAGTAGGAGTCAAGCGACAAAATCCAACTGAACCATAGCACAGTGCTCTGAAGCACTCGCTGATCCTTTTGCTCCAAGCTATGACTAAAGGAGGATATTGGTTGTTTTTGGGAGTCCAGATTATGCTAGTGCTTCATACTGGACTCCACAAGAGTCTCAGATGAAAAACACATTTTATTGCTGAAATTGGATCACATATGGCTTACATATATGTTGTAGTGTGTTCTGTTAGTTTATTTAATTACTCCCCTATTTTCTGTATCACTCCCCCATTTTCTGTAATGGTTCTGCCCTCACCAGTTCTTCCTGGCGTGGTATTGTCTGTCGTTTGGTTACCTTGGTTACTCCCGCTACAGTTTATGTCAATCCTCTCTGTTATATAATTTCCCCTCCCCTATGTTTCCTTATATGTGAATTTGTTCTTCTCCCTGGGCCCAGTCAATCACTCCCCACTCCTCCCAAGCTTCCAGAATCTTCTTCTACCTGGGAGTTATGATTGGCTGTGTCTCCGGGGCCCCTCCCTTATAATGTAACTATTGGTTTCTCCCCAGTGCCTATTATGTTAAGTCCACTCCCCTACCTTCCTCTATTGGTCCTTTGTAAACCTCTCCCTGAGATCACTCCTCCCTTTATAACCCTGTTGCACCCTTTGTTTGATGCCACTCACTGGCGGACACGCTAGGTTCAACATCTGGGTGTTTGTCACTCCTTGGTTGACATGTTGGGTTCTACAATAAATCTGACAAGTCCCCAGTGAGTGTCTGGACTCTTTACTCTCCTCAGTCAGCAGTGATTCCGTCCGCTGTGAGCACAGCCTGAAGCCTTCTGATGCCGAGGGGTGCTCACACATTTGCAGTTGGGTGTTGGCCGCCCGACCTTGAGGCCACACCATGCTGCACATATATGCACTTATTTTCAAAGCAGCTGTAAGTCTGGTTATGTATTTCTAAAAGAAAACCACAATTTGTCATCTGACTTCAATTGAATTTTTTATCACATATGAATTTTAAAAAATCAATTATCTGTTTTGGGTTTTTTTGTGAAGACTTTTTGTTTTGGCTGTTAAACCATTTTTTGATCCAGTATGAAACCAGTTCAGATCACCAGATATCTTTTTCTCCAGTAATAAAATAAAGCAAATAACCTGAAAGTATGAACTAAAACATGGCCTCAAATTCCTCCCAAATAACAACACAGTAATTATTAATTTAAAAAAATAAAAATTATTAAATTTTCATGTTATTGTAAATCCCAGAAAACATTAATAATTGCGTAGATGATTTAATATAAAAAACAGGAGTTAATTATTGTTTTTAGTATTGTGCACGGATTACTACATTAATAATTTATACAACAAATTAACCATAATTACATGATTTGCAACAACTGAAAATGTGTGTTAACAGATGGCAGATGTGGTTTACTGTGAAAAGCAATATTAAAAATCTTTGGGTTTACCTCCTATTTTGTTTTCTAGCCTAACATTGTAGAGAACCTCTTCCAAAATTTTGACCTGTTAACACAAATTGCAGCAAGGTCCTAGCTGGCCATTTTCCCTCAATCCTGATGGTAGTCTTCTCTGACAAATTGAAGAGTTGGAAAATTAAGAGGTGCTCAGTCTGTCAGAAAGACAATAGAATGTGTCTGCATTTCTGATTGCAGTTCAATTGAAAATAGGTAGGGGAATAAATACTTTATAAAGACCCACTCTCCTGCTGGAAACAGGAAGCTGGAATGAGATGTTGAGGTGTGACCTGTTCCTGAAGGCCTCCTTTCCAGCTGCCATTGACCAGTGTAGTGCCCAGCTTAAGGTCTCTATGAGGATACATTTGCATCTGAGGCTCTCAGCATCCTGTAGTGCAGCGCTGTGGCTGAGGTCCATCTCTTAGTCAGGAACCAGAGGAAGAAAAGAAGTTTCACAAGGTTCTCTGAAGCTTGACAAGTTGCTTACTTGTTGCAGCAATGGCACAGGAAAGGGTGAAAGCCTTTCACATGAAATACACTGGAAAATACAAGGGGACTCATGCTTGCAATGTAAATGTTTTTTCTTAATGCTTGTCATGAGCAGACTAAAACTGAAAGGGTTAATTTTATCAGTGTGAGTGAAGGTCAGACTTTCACTGCTTGACTTCCAAAGACAACTGCAGTTGATGTCTGTGGTGGAAGTCCAGAGATGAATTAAAGGTAATGTTTCGTCCACTTTAGCAGCATTTCTCTGTAATGGGAAATTATTGCCCTTATTTGTTTTGCACCTACCATAAAGACCATAGAAATTTTACTGCTATCTAGTCAAAGAAAGAAAATAACAGAGTTTTAGCTAAAGCATAATTATGAACTGCCCAACATACACAATAGCTCTGCTAGAGTTGATTGTGACCTGTAAGGAGCTACTCTTAACCTACTGT
This sequence comes from Zonotrichia leucophrys gambelii, assembly GCF_028769735.1. NCBI lineage: Eukaryota > Metazoa > Chordata > Aves > Passeriformes > Passerellidae > Zonotrichia > Zonotrichia leucophrys. The sequence continues at coordinate 78,166,329 of NC_088169.1, forward strand.
ACTATGTGTAAAAGTGAAATATTCTGTCTTTCTGAGTAACCTGAGTGCCCAAAGACTAATTTGCAAACGGAATCACTTCTTAATTGGAGACCTGGTGTCAATCAGAATCTCTCAGTATTTTGAATGCCTCCAGATAAATAGAAGTTTTCAGTCTCACAGTTTTTGCCTCAGGCTTCCAATTCCTTTTTAGATGTAAGTATGAGGTTCTGTGGATTTTAAGCAAGATTTTTAATACTGGAAAACATTTAAGTATACATGCATCTTTAAAATTTTATTTGATTAATTTAAAATTGATTTATAAGTCTTAAAACACAGAATAATGATTATCTTTTGCAATACAAATAAAACAAGTCATCAGATATATAGCCATAAATCAGATAAAAATAATGATAAAATGGGAGTAAAGAATCTAAAGGAAAATCAATCTTCATTTTTACTATAAACTATTCAAGGAAATCTCATAAAGACATACATGGTAGAGTCTTGGTCTTCCGAAATTTATTAGCTAAATGTTATCTCTGCTTATCTATCTTCTTTCTGTTGTAAATGTCTATTTTTATTGATGGTTTCTAAATTACTGGATGGACATTCAACAATTTTTTTACCAGCAATCATGAAGAAGAGATTTTCTGTAATTATAAAATTTTCTTAATGACCTGTAAGTGTTTTTGTGGGCGTGATCCAGAAAAGTAAATTATATAATTTCCACACAGATTTAAAATAAGAGCAGAGAGGAAAGAGATGTGAATCAAGATTGTAATAAATACGGCACATGGAACAGCTGCAAGTCACTTGAAAGTTTTCTGAAGTTGTTAAACTCTAGAGCCAAGGAGGTTGACCTAGGCTGGCTGTCAAAGCCCCCACCCAGTGACTTCTCACTCCCCCTTCTCAGTGGGACATGGGAAGAAACTATGATGGAAAAGCTTAGGAGCTGAGATAAAAACAGTTCATTTGTAATTTTTTGTTTATTGTTATGTGCTAATATGAGGAAAGTTAACTCCACCACACCCAGAACCAGTGTATAAATACATCTTAAGTAATCAATTACATTATATAATTCATTCCAAAAACAGCATAAGGAAGGCAATAATTTATTTTAGCCTAGTATAATGAATGATTCACAAAGAATTTTTAAAGAACATTTTCAATGCTAATATAAGAAGAGCTAGTTCAGGATTTCAAAGTAGTGTAGGCAGTTAAGTTTTCCACTGCAAGGATGAAGATCAGATCAATAAACCCTGGAGAGGCAGTGTCCTTTGGCTGTTGTTGATGGATGGTACAGAGCTGGTCAGATGTGGCAGCCCAAGAGCCAAGATTGTTGATGCTGGGAGGCCCGTCAGGTCCCCACGGCCCTGGATGCCCAGACCTTCACCCAGCAGTGAGAGAGGCAGCACATGCACCCCTCTTGCAGTGTGGCATAGGCAGAGTCGGCAGCTGCCACTACCTCCTTTCCTGAAGTGGTTTACAATCAAAGAATCACTGAGTTTGGAAAAGACTTTTAAGATCATTGAGTCCAATTGTAAAAAACAAAACCTAAACAAAAAAGAAAAACATACTCACATGGAAAAAACTCAAACTAGCAGAAATCCAAACCCACATGTTACCACATTCCTTCTAGAACTGGACTCAAATCTACACCTTCAAATGTTTAGGACACAAGGATTGAGGCAAACACCACATCTAGGATAGTGACAGAGTTGCATTACATAATTCTCTATACACATTTATGAAGCTCCATTACGAAGCTGTTCAGAAGGAACATTACAGTAGGCTCTTCTTCACCAGTGATAAGTAATTTACATGCAATTTCTACATGAATTTTTTTAATGGCCGTTTCATTACCTGTTTCCTTGCATGTGGACTTGAGTGCTTTAACTCTCCTTTAGGCAATTATATATTTATTTGACTTATAGAGGCACAAATCTTCTGGAGAACTTGAGAGAAAAGGTGTTAAAGGTGTTTCAGGAATTTTAGTCCCACCTTGCTACTGACCCATGGTAGATAATATATCTTATGTCTCCTGATGTTCGGAATTTAGCTGCTAAGGACTGGAAAAGTACAAAACTGTGGCTAATTCCAAGTCCTGCACCTGCACAGATAGCAGTGTCCTTGGGCCTAGCTGTGGTAGGATAACAAACAGTGAAAGAGACATGAGAAAAGAGAGATGTAACCCCTAAGGAATGAGGAAGAGTTGATAGTATAGTTTAACCAATAGATTGCTTAGCTTACAGAATATTCATAAGTTTATTACTCGCTGTATAAGGGTCTGATGCTCTCTTCAATAAACGGAACTTGCTTATCACTCATATTGAGTGTCTGAGTCTCCCCTCACTGACAAATGGCTCGACCCCGCAAAGGCCTCATTCTGTGACAGCCTGACATTAAGATGAACATAAAATTGACCATTTTCATCATAGGACTCCCTCAATGCCTGAAACAAAATATTTTTAGGAGTATTTTTCGGAGAATTCAACATTTTCTTCCTTTTTTTCCCTTGATTTTCTAGAGGTTTCACTGACAGCAAATATGGTTTCCTGAATACTGCCCAGATGTTGGGGCAAACTGTTGACAGCTCACTAAGAAAGTTTGGCATTTTTGAGTAAGCCTGGATCCAGCAGTGGGAGCCAAAATGAGGCCATAGCACCTTCTGCTGTGATAAAGAAATGACAGCTTGAATGTGTCATTTCAGAAAGAGCTGTTAGTTTTGTCATTTCACACTTTGGTCTAGTTAAAATTAAAACAATAGAATTAAAGTATTTGATTTCCTTGTATTTCTTTGTATTCTTTCTTCAGGTACACAATATTTTCAATATGAATTTTTTCCGAAGAATTGACATATAGCTAAATAGTGAAATAGTGCAAAGTAAGCAACACTAAATTAAATAATTCAGAAATTCAGGAAGCTGAAACACCAAATAAAAAAAATGCAAAATCTCAAACTTACCCCATCATGCTGAAGAAAGACAGATAGATAATAGCTTTGTTCTACTTTCTTTCACTTTTTTTTTCAAGTAGCTTTTATTGTGTCAAAAATGACGTGTAAATGACTGAAGTACAGTTAAATAGAGCAAATATTTCTCAGATCTAATGTAACATGAAATGTGGGATTTAGATCATCTAGCTGTAACCACCAAAAAGGGAAAAAACTTAATCTTCGAATTTATCTAGTTACCTAGATAATTTCCACAGTAAAAAAAAGAAACAGGCATCATCTATGAGCAGCTTACACAAATTATGTTGGATGGCTAGGGCATAGAAAAGATGGATCAATGACTAACCTAGCTCTTGAGAGAAGTGAATAAGTGAGATGAATCTCATCACTTCTCTGAAACACTGGTCTTCTTTTTGCCTTTTTTTAAAGTTGGCATATATTTTGATAGACTCTTCATCGCAGTACCGATTCCTGATATCAGACCAATAAACAAGCTGTTACCTCTAAATTCTCTATTCAATATAGTCCAGTCTGTGATTCCACCATTACAAGATGAGCATGTGTATGTACATCAGTATCAATCACAGCACAATGGGTCTTCAAATTGCTTTAATATTTCACAGAAACAGAACAAGCTGCACAAGTGGTTCAGCTCAGTGGATGACTGAGCACGAGGCTTAATGGAATCAATTTAAAACACATTCTTAAAATATTAAATCAAAATGGCAGTTTCACATTCCTGCCTTTAAATTAACAGCTCATAATCATTTGTTCATAAGCAACTCCATTTTAATCCTCTTCATTTATAGATACTACAAAATTATCTAAGGTAAAAATAATGTTCATGAGATTTTTGCCTATTTGTATTATAGTTTTATAATCATTTTAATATATTCTTTCATTAGTCTTTGCTTGAGTAACACTACCCAGGAAAACTAATTTTAGCCTCAGAAAAAGATAATGAAGTTTTGAAGTTTGATTCTGAAGCTAGGTCATCAAATGCAAAACTTTGATTTTCCCCATTGTGAGTTTTTTGGTGATATTAAAAAACCCCACTGAAATTAAAATGTTATTTACTGGAATACACCACATTTCATGACTTAATTAAATTTAAATTAAATTTAAAATTGGAAACTTGCAAATTATTTATCAGGTATGCAAATATATGTTTGTGATAGTGAATGTTTGGTTTAAAAGTACCAAATGAAAGCATATAAAGCACAAGGTTTTAAAAATTTGTAGTCCTTTAGCCATACTATGACTTGTCAGGGTTGTCTCATAACTCTTTCATAACCTCTGCATAAGAAATCAAAGAGCTCAGTGTTGCTCCTGAGAACAAGTGTACATCATGACAGGAACTGATAGTACATGTGCATGCAATCTCAGAAAGAAAGTTATTAGAGAGATGTTAAAGAAACTATTTGCACTCTCAGATGTTAGATGTCTGTCTTAGGTAGCTAAAAGTTTTCTTGGCAGCCAAGAATGTTGTTTCTTGAGACAACCAATGAAGCTGCTACCCTGTCCTGCCCACTCTAACTAATTACTGCCCAGATTTCTGAGTTTTTTGTCAACCAGCTCCTGATTGCAGGCTAAATTCAGTTAGGTTTTTTCCCTCCGAAAATTGCACCATAAACTCTTGTTAGGAAGGATTTGATTAATGTCCATTTCAGATGTCCCTGCAGCAAGGGCAGAACACAGATGGAGGCTGGCCACTGATCTGAGTTAAGCCGTCAATCAGCCGCTGTAGTTTATAGCAGGATGTCCTGAGGAAAGGTGGTATCAGTGGTATCTTACTGTAAGAAGCTGAGAGGTTCAGAAATTGATTAATGAGCAGGTCCAGAGTCCATCAAGTGAGAGCAAGATAGAGAGGTGGGTGTACCATTCTAAGGCAGCCTTTCACCACTCATCCATCAGAGACCTGTGTTAACAGATGAGTCGCTTCAGTTTCCTCTTCAGTCAGTGGAGAAAAAGGCTTCTCCTAGGGTGAGCTAAAGCTAGAAACTAACTCAGCTGCATGAAAGTGGAACTCGTTTCTTTCCTTTGACAGCAGGACTCAGAAGTTACTGTATTTAAACACTGAAGTTAGACCTTGTGAGTAGTCCTTCAGAAAAAAATAAAATCATCTTTTGAAATCTCAGAGAAATATATTGAAGGGAAGACATTTTCACAAATTACTTAAAAGTGGCTACACCCTAAACTCTACAAATACAGTGAACAATGCATTGCAGTGAGTACAGACCTCAGTTTTTTCCTGACAAACATCAAAGAGTAATGAGGAAAAGATGTAGAGACTGGTGATTTCACCTTACTTCTTTTCCACTTCATAACCTAGGAAGAACCAGGCGAAACACTGACTGACAATGCTGGAAAATATTTATTTGCTAGTTCTTCTTTATATTGGCAGTATATAGTGGTCTTTTGAGCTCTGTACTCCATTCAGGTCATTCAGAAACAACACAATAAAAAAGTGTTCTGACTCTTAACAGGTAAGCCGTTTACTGATGCTGAATTTCCATGCCTGTCTGTTTCCACTGTGTTTGAGCATATAGAATGGGCAGCATTTAAGGGATTTTTATCTATGGATATAGGTAGCATGAGATAGAAAGCGTTAATGCTGAATAATAGGACAGAAGACATATTTTTTTCTTTTTTTCCTGCAAGGGTCTATGCATGCTGAGTAAAGAAAAATGCACCTGAAGGTTACACAAAGATCAAAGCAAGCCTAGCAAGTTAGTAAACACTTGAAACACCTTCTCTCAACAGGGTATATTAACCTTTAGTGAGCTCTCACCTACTGCAGTAGAACACTTGCACTCTTCAGGCTAGTTTGGTATCTCTGTGTCAAATTGCAAGGTTGCTTTACACCCAGAACTACATTTCTAACTTGGAATAACCATAATTTTAGGTTATGTAATTTTGCAAGAAATAATATACTAAAGCTATTTACACTGATCACTTGTGGTATAAACACAGCGCTGTTTTTAAACAGGAATCCATCAGAGAGAACCTTCTAGTGCTATAGATACAGATATGGGTGCTGATACAGCATGGGATCCTGGTAGGAAAACAAAGAACTGCCCTGTGTAAGAAATAGGCATGCTAAGAATATTGATTTATGATGGACCCTGATGATTAGTGTTTCAGAGACTTTTCCCGCAAAGGATATTCCTTCTAAACTTATATTGTACTAGTTGTAGTGAATCTCAAACCCAGTCATGGGAGGTTTGATGGTAGGTGACTGCCTTGGCCACAGTGATCATGAAATGGTAAAATTTAAAATTTTCAGTGAAATCACAGAATTGGTGAGGTGGGAAGGGATCACAGTCCAACCTCCCTGCTCAAGCAGGGTCATCCTAGAGCATATGGCAGAGAATGTGTCTAGACTATGAAGAATATCTCCAATGAGAGAGACTCCTGATGTCTATTGGCAATCTGTTGCAGTTTGCTGCTGCTAATAAGAAAAAAAAGGGCAGCAGAGTTGTTAGCCTAGACTTCAGAAGAGCAAGCCTTAAGCTGTTCAAGAAGCTATTTAGCAAAGTACTCCAGGAATCTGCTTTTGAAGGCTTAGGATTTCAAGAGGACTGGTAAGTATTTGAGAACCACATTATAGACCAACAGGAGCAACAATTCCACTGTGTCATAGGTCAAGCAAGCAGGGTAGAAGACCAGCTTAACTGAATATGAAATTCCTTGTTGAGATCAAGAGGAAAAAAAATGCATCATCTCTGGAAGTAAAGTCAAGCTTTCCAAAAAGAAGAGCTCTGTTTTGTAGATGCAGGAAGAAGATACAAAAGATCAAAGCTCAATTAGAGTGAAATTGGCCATTGTTGTGTCATACCAGAGTTTCCAGAGTGCATTAGTAGCAAGTGAGATCTAAAGGAAGCATTGGGATGGTCGTTTATGAAGAGGGTGATCTGACTAATAGAGATGAAGAGAAAAGCTGATGGCTACTTAGTACTTTTTTGAAAAATATGGACATCTCACCACTCAGATTAGTCAATGATTAAAATATCAGACTCTTTAGGCTACTTCTGTGTAAGTGTTTATTGGACCTTCTGTCTCATTTCAGAGTCTACAGAATTATTTTTGATAAGGTGCATCTGCATACACCACTACAAGCACATGTGTGTGGGAGGAATCTCATTCTACTGGGCTAAAATCAGGGGAAAAAATAAAAAGCTGCCACTTAATCCTTAAAATATATTTGAACATATTAAGCATTTAAATTTAACAGTTATAAATGCACAGAAATAGATTTCAAAGAGGATGTCTGTGATAAGGATGTGATTTGATATCATGTTCTCTTGCTTGCAATTAGTTACAAAGTTATCTTGTGTGTAAGTCACCACCAAACAGTTGTTTTATTAATATTTTTATATTTTCAATAGCAACATTAATATTAGTTAAAGTTTATTCAGACCCTAAATGAAAAATAATATAAAGTAAATGCCAGCACAAAATATCTCAAAATAGGTGCTTTCTTTCCTACCTTTTAAAGAAAATTAGTTAGGAAAATAACCAATCCTATTGGAGTAATAAAACCCAAATCAAAAAAATTTGTCTGTTCATGAGTTTTCTGCTAGATTCCTATTGCATTTCATTTCAGTACCACAAAACCAAGTATCAGCAGATAAAAGGTTTTTGACCAGAAAAAAATAATTAGAGAATCAAAATTTACTTCTTTCTGTATTAGCTTAACAATTCCATTAATGCACAAAGGACTTCAAAAAGAATGGACTGAAAAAATTACTAATATGCTTAACAAAAATTTACTGCAAAGAGTATACTGACACCATTGCATTCCTTTATTTTTTCCATTCTTTAACTCAGAGTTTGATCTTGCAGCTATAAATTAACTAGGTTGTATCTAGCACAGGAAATACCTGAAGCAGAATGAGAGCTGCTATATAGAGTCATAAAGAAATAATATTTATTCCTGCTAAAGAGTCCAAGAAGAAAAAAAAAGAACAGCAAACCAAACCTAACCAATAAAAAGCCCTGAATAGAATAAGGCTTACATGAAGCAGTTCTTTTCCTCATAGAGCTCCCAAATTTGCATAATTACTGTTCAGTGACTTTTCCAAGCCAGAGGTTACATCCTTAGCATCATGTTTAGCAGCCACTAAAGACCTATTCTTTGTGCACAGGTTCAGTCCCTTTTTTAATTCAGTTGTATTTTAGCCTTCATAACATCTTGTGGCAATAAATTACATGCTCTAATTGTGCTCTATGCAGAAAATAATTAAATTCCTTCTCTGCACCTTTCCAACATCTCCTAGATTTGGGGAGTGTAAGGCATGGACTGGATGCAAGACAAGCCAGGAGAATAAAGGAAGAAATCCCTCCTAGGAAAATAATAAAAACTAGTAATTCTATGATTTTTTTAGTGCAATGAGAGGGGTAAGAGGCACTGCATATATTTCTATAGCTGAGCAACAAAAATACTTTCAATGGCTTTCTACAGACCTTGCTTCAGAGACTTGTGCAAAGCTATTACAAATTTCTTGGGCCACACTTGTTTTTATTGAACAAAAAAGAAGCGCTTTAGGATTTGGAGGTATCCTGAAAATCTTTCTTCATTAAAGCAAAGATCTCATCTTTTTCAGAAAAACAGCTCTCTCTCCATTGTCCAAAGCACATTTTGGAACTTTAAACAGATGTTTTAAAACTGCAGCTTGGTATCTTGGTTCCAGACATTTCACAATTACAAGAACTTCTACAGTGTATTGCATTCGTATCTTACAGATATTCTAAGAACTGGGGAATTAAGGAGATCAGTAAACAGATGCAGGGTAACAACTTGCTTTTTCCAATCTGTTTACACAATTACCGACATAACTGCAAGGGAAGTGCCAGAATAAGAAAAGGTAGCTAGACAACAGAAATTCCTGGAGCTATCAGGCCTGGCAGCTGAAAGCAAGTGAAAGCATACCCCAACCATCCCATCCTACATCTGCTCACTTGCTATGGAAATAAGACAGCAGTAACCGATTTATGCATCTCAAGGCCAGAACAGTGTCAAGTGGCTGACATGATTTCTGCTAAAATGCCAGCAGCCCTTGCTCTTCAGCTGCAGAGAATATTAATGAGCCTCAACCACAATCTGGTCCAGGACTGCTTCCTACAAGGTGTTACAGAGAAAAATCCATGTCTCACGTCTCACAGGCACCCTCCATATGGAAATTCCCTTCAGTTTTGTTTCATGATATAAAAAAGGTAGAGGATTTAAACTTTATTAACATCGTGGGTTTAGTGATCAGCTGAAATGCCAATATTTACCACAGAATAATTGTCTCCATTACACATGGTATGCCAAAAGAAGCTTTTGTAATGCAAGGCAGATATATCTCTATAGGACACATTTCAACTGTTGATAATTAGATTTATATATTTCTATTTTTCTACAGGGCATGATTAAGAACACCAATCAAAGCTTAATGCACTACACTAGCAGGTAGCATGGATTTAATGACCTTTTTATTATTTGAACTGAAACATCATTTTTTCTATATATGTTGTGTCTATGAAATTTTGGAAAAGAAAATAAAGGTGTATTGAAATATTTCCGATTTAACGACTAGCCTAGAAAAAAATTCAATTATGTCTCTAACAAATTCTTGATTTAGCAATAAGCCAAAAAAGATAAATTTTCCAAACCTTAAAGTTTCTTTTAGAAAAGTTAATTTCTCAGCTAGTCATTTATTTCTCTCCAGTAGTCATCCCCCATAGACAAACATGGCATTTCAGTGAAGTTACTTGTACTTTGTCTTTGGCCCCTTTTGTTATGCTTGTGGTTGCCAGACACATTATTTAGACAGTATCTTGTTTTATTTTTACCTTGCCATTAAGAGAAGTTGAAAGTCCACATTACTGCTAGTCTACTGGATACTGATCCTGCTCTAGTAGGCTGAACTTTGGTGTGCTTTGAAAGAAGGACCAATAATGACAATTAAAAACATGAAACTAACATTTGGATGCACATTGCTGGTAACTGCTTGAATTTCAATGCTCTTAATGAAATAGATTTACGATGTTGAGTGAAACATAGATAGAGTTTTGGAAAGTTGTCTCTTTATATGTCACAAACAGTGCTGTAAAACATCTGAAAGTTTCATTAAATGATCCCCTAAAAAAAGAGGTCACTTTAAAAAACCAAAATCAAATGAGAAAATTGATCTACAATAGTTGTGTTTTCTTTTTCTCAATTCTGTATTCTATCCAAAACTCAGCTGATTACTGGATTTTTTCTCTTTGAAAGATCATGGTGTTTCAGGCAGTCTATTTAGTGGAAAATCTTTGGCATGTTTCCCTTTGAGATTATTTATAATACCCACAGCTATAGGAATATCAGGCATTTGACTAGAGCAATAGATTCTTGTGTGATGAATAGCAGCTTCAGAAAAGCTGTTCTTTATATTTTGGTTGTAACAAATCCTGGAGAAGTTGGAATGTTGTTGTTTTCATCCTACTAGGTAGTATTATGTTGATACCTCTGAGAGAGTGTATCTGCTGGACGATGTTCATGAAGAAGTCAGAGAAACGTGGAGAGACAGCAGGCTGAAAGTACTGAACCTCGCTGGAAGGAGCCAGGGAAGAATGATGAGGATGTGAATGCATTGTGTGAAATTTCTAGACCAAGGGAGTTCTTCAGGTGTTCTGTGAACTCTGAAGAACTCTCATCAAACTACTCACCTGGCCCCAGCCTTTGCTGACGGATAAAGTTGTAAATCTGAGCCTTCCTCTACAGGGGAAAAACTTTCAAATCCCACTCTCCTTTCTGGATGATAATTCTAAAAATCAAACTAATAGGTAGTATTAGGCAACAGTAATAGTGGGCGTGAGTCATTTATAAACAAATGATCAAGGCAGATTCATTGAGTTGTTTCCTTCTGGAAGTCACCATCTCATGTGCTTAGATGCATACCTAATTCTGATATATGCACACATATTATGGGACAAACCCAAGGTTTCAGACTTTTTTTTGAGTATGAGCTGTTGAAAGCAGTATAGGTCTCTTGATCAGCAGGCTGGTTATTATTAAAGCTGTAATTCTTTCTTTTTGTTGTATGAAGTCAAAAGGACCCAGCATGGATTTGTAATATCTGGGAAGTAGAATTGCAGAAAGAAGAATTATGCTTGGACACATCATTTTCACAGTCAAAACAGTTAATTCATGCTAAACTTCTGTATTTCTCTCCTACTGATGCAGAACATTTTAACAGAAGCAAACCTATAGTCATGGTATAAATTCATACAGTGAAAGAGATTGACTTGTAACAGATGCATTTAAATTTCACTCAGTATTTGTGAATTTCAGCTTGCAAGCCAATTGTGCTGCTTCCCATTCTTTACTCTTGTTCGGGACTTGTTGGGTTTTGGCTTTTTGTTTTTGAATGTTTCTTTGGTAATATGAATTATATGCAAAGGTTATAACTCCTTGAATTGTTGCTTGACCTTACTACATGTACACACAAACAGCATTCATAAACTGTGTCAGATTAACAGAAAGGTAATAAAGAAAAGCAATTATCAGTGTAAACAAAAACCTTCTGCCTTGCTTTTGATGTTAGCTCATGCCAGAGTCAATAAACCTAAGCCCTCTGGACCAGATATTTACCTGCAACTTTAACTAAGTAATTTAAATTACCTTGAAGGGAAAGCTGAGCAACATCGTAATTTAGCCCTTTGCAGACTATCAAAAATTATTTCCTTCCAATGCACCTATTATCTGGCAAGTGCATGATTTTTTACAGAAGTACTAGGAGATTTTTACTGGGGTAATTTTTTTTTTTTTTATTTCTGCTAGCACGTTCCCTTGAAGAGCATGGAAAAACGGGAGTATGGGAGTATACTCCCATATATGGGAGGCCTAGAGTCCTTATCCAGCTCTTAAGGAGGTACAAGTTACTGTTACATTTTCTAATTAGAAAACTAGAAGCTTTTTAAAATAGAGGAAACATGAAATCAATATGTGTTTCTAAAGTATTCAGCGTAAGTGACCAGCACAAGGGCCATGAAGGTATATTTGAGGTATGCTCAAGACACCATGATTCACTTCACAATACTTATTCTAGAACCGCATTCAATATGCTGCACAGAGATGTGCAGGCAATAAAACCCAAATTTTCTGTTTCCGACTGCTGCCCTTGTAAAGCATATTTCATTTGTATTAGGAGACATATATCTTTTCTATATATAGCTGCAGACCAAGAGAAGATGTGCATATATTTGAAATATGTTCACATTATTGATTTCTGGTGTTTCCAGATTACTTCATCAAAAAGAGTATATTAAATGTATTCCATGTGTAAATATTGTAACAAAATCACATTACTTAATTCTGATAATTTAATAATTAATTCCTTCCATTCCATTTCTTTCTGCCATTAGCATTGTTTTGGTTTTGAGCAGTCAGTTTTAATGGGAAAAACAGAAAACCTGTTTCATCTGCTTTAAAAACGTCTTCAGGATAGTAGTCAGAAGAAAGAACAAAACTTTAACCATCCATTCAGAAACTGTGCTATCACAGAAGCTGCTATGCTTTGCTGTTTGCTCTGTTCAAACCAGGACAGCAATAGAACCACTGCTATTCCCCTTGGCACTCAGAACTGTGTGCGATTTTACCTGCAGTTCCTCTTATCCACCAAACCTAGACACCTGTGGGCTCACCAACCACCCAATTTCTATGAAAAGAAATCCTTACTCATGCTTCTATGTCCTTCCACTCAGCAGGTGCAAGTAGCCAGAGGAACTGATCCTTGAGGAGGGAAATAAAGCCCCCTTCACATCAGATCATCTTCAGCAGATCATACCTGGTGCTCTGGTGGGTTTATGAGTGGTGCACTGAGAGCAATTAGTTCCTGAATGAGGATAACAACAGGCAATTACCCTTTTTAACAGCTGCTAAGTGGTGTTAATTGCTGGCTATATACCACAAGCTGAGCAATTTTGTGCAAACTGTACAAACAGAACAAAACAAACAGATGATGTAGGGAGAAAAATGGGTCTGAAAGAACCTCTATTAATCCCAAACAGACATACAGCTGGAGAGATCATATTCATTGCTGGTGTGAATTATTTGTAACAAGCAGTTTGTCAAATCCAGCCTGTTACTCTATTGTCTGTGAATAGAAAGCAATTTTTATTAGTTTCTTCATTATTCACAGTCATTTAATGAATGGTTTGTATGAAAACATATTTTGCCTAAGGTTTGGTTTCTCCAACATGGCTAGTTTGTGATAAATTCCTTTTTATGGAACAATGCCTTGATTTCTGTTAAATAGAGTAAAGAATAAGATATTTTCAGAATTTAGCCTTAAATTTTAAGTTAACAATAAGCAAATTATCTCTAAAAATGGGAAGAAAATATCCCTAAATGAACTTATTATTTCATTTCTTCTTCTTCATGATTTCTTTCCTTCTCAATAAAATGTTGAAAATAACAGGAAAAGTCTTACAGATGTTTCCATGGTTTTTTAGATGCTCTTTTGGTTTTCAGATCTCTATTGCTAAGAGCATTCACTAATCACAGTGCAGTACATGACCAGTAAAGCTGGCCACTGTGTACATTGTATTGCTTAACAGCAGGTTTTAGATATTACATGACAGACAAAAGCTGACTTATTTGGAAAGCATAGCTGCCAATTATAAAAATAGCCTACATGCTGTGAAGATGTTGATAAGTTATGAAAGTAATCATAGAAGAAAAAAAAAATAGAGTTCTGTAAGTCCCTCTCCAGGTTTTTACTGGGATGGAATTAATTTTCTTTTTAGTACATTGCTGTGTTTTAGATTCAGTAGGAAAATAATAGAGTGATAACAGAGTGATATTTTGGTGGTTGCTTAGTCATGCTTGTCCTGTCAAGGACTTTTCAGTGTCTTGTGGTCTGCCGGTAAGGAACTGCATAAGAAGCTCTGAAAGCATGGCTGAGACAGGGGACCCAAAGTAGCCAAGTTGCATCCCACACTGCAGAAGATCATATATATATATATATATATATATATATATATATATATATAACTGGGGGGAGTTACCTTGCAGGGGTCAGTCGTGGGGTCAGTCGTGACGTGGAGACAGGCTGAACTGGTGGTAAGAATTGTATTGTGATCACTTGTTTCTCTCAGCTCTCTTTCTCTCCCTCCTTTTTATTACATTTACTATTTATTATTATTATCATTCTCATCATCATCCTTCTCCTCATCAATGTCATCATGTGTGGTATTTTTGCTTTGTGTCAATCATTAAGCTGTTCTTTTCTCAACCCATGAGTTTTACTCTTCTGATTTTCCTCCCCATTCTGCTGTGAAGGAGGTGCAGCGAGCAAACAGCTTCTTGGTACTTACTTGCCTGCTTGGGTTAAGCCAGTCCCAAAAAATCACTAGAATAATATATTCACAGCTGAAAAATGAGATTCTGCAAACAAATTATGAATGTGTATTTGAAATTATTCTTTGTGATGAACTACACAGAAACAAGAAAAGCAGGTATCAATAAATAAAAGATAACATTAAAGTAGTGGAATTGTTGATCTGTCTAACATAAATGCTCCATGCTGGTTACTTTTCCAACTGTGAATCAAGAAAAAGAACCCAGTACCAAGCATGCAGCAGACTGAAGGACCAGGATTGTCATCTGGTTTCTGTTGCTTTGGTTCCTCCTCAGCTAAATCATCTGGTGAATTTCTCTTGCTCTTTTTCGCTTTATGTTAGAAAGGATATTATTTTCCCTAAAGTTTATGTTGGTCTTCTATGCATAAATACTTGTCCCTATATGCCCATCACCATTATAAGCAATGAAAAAATTCTTTTTTATCAATAAGACCTTTTTCAGTGGACTCCCATGGAACAAAGGCAGGGTCCTATTTTTCAGAAAGCCTGTGAAAGTAATTAAACTCTTACTTAGCTGAGGGATTGAATGCCAAATGTCATCAAAATGCTTAAAACCTATGCTTCCTTTTTCTTCTCTTCCTACAGAGCTTTTGAAGGACAGGAGAGTGCTAGCATGCAATAAACATAGCTTATCTCTAAGACATGGCACTCAGGTGACAACATTAGATTTTTGGGTGTTTTGAGTGAAAGTTTTCTTGAACTCTGAAAAATGTAATTTTAGACTACATTTTATCTTCATACAATATGATTATTTGTATGGAATTTGACTTCACAAAGTAAATTAGAAGTCTTCTGAATTCAATGATTTTCTTATTATCAATTGGAAAGTAATTTCTATAGCAACATTTTAAAGGTTATTTAAACACTGAGGAAGGATTTGGGGGAGAGGGGGAGGGGAAATGTTTTTTTTTTTTTTCCCTTGCCATTTATTCTTGCTTAACATCCCTAAGGAAGAAAGTAATAAAAAAAAAAGAGAGAAGAGAAAGAACAGAAGGTCTGATGTTGGCAAAACGGCCATTGACCAAGAAGAATAAGGATTATGACTCTGGGATTTTATCTGTATATTATAATAGATTTACAAGATAAACTGCTAAAACTTCTTAGCTTCCATGCCCTGGAGAATCTTGTTATATGTTAGTCCTTTCTTTAAATAATGTAGGTTGTAGTTTAAGTTTACAGTCTGTGCAAATATATGCAAACAGATAGAGAAGAGGTGCATAAACCTAGTCTTAGTTTTAAGAAGGCTATATTTTATATATGTCAATAAATGCTTGTATGCTCTAAAATCATTTCAGGGAATACAGAACCAAGTAAGATCCTTAGCTTGACATGTAGCACTTGGTTTGGGCAAAATAATTAATTCTGTGGTATATAGATGCTACAGAGGTTCCAAATGCAGAAGCCTGCTGGGAGAAGGTTGCAGCAGCTCCATGCTGACCATAGGTCAGACCAAGAGCTGTCCCCCAGTCTCTCCAGTTGCTGGCATATGGATGTGCAAACCCTCAAGGCCACAGTCCCGCCTTAGCTGCCAGTACAGACACCCTTGCATGCACACACACACACAAAAGGATCACTCAGCACATCCCCAGATCCTACTGTCTCTCCAGCAGATGGCCTGGACTCCAGATCCCCTAGGCTGGCACCTTCATTTGCCAGCTCCTGCTATGGTCACAGCCTCAGAGGCACACGTCCTGCCCCTGTCCCAGCCCACATCACCTACTCTCTCTATTCCCTGGAAGAACCCTCACCAACTGCCATTGCCATGCTCATTCCTGTCGCTGGCACCATGGACACAGGGACTGCTCTGACTCCTGGTCCCAGCCCCAGGGCTACCTCTGAGCCCCACACACACTTTTGCATGCTGGATGGAGACCCCCATTCAGGAAAATGGCTTAGGAAGTGAGGTTTAGTGAGAAGCTAAGATGCACAGTAATGATCAGGAACAGGGCATACCCAAGCAGATGCACTAACCAGTGCCTGTTTGCACATAACTGGCTTATCTTTCTACTTTTACCTCTATTTTCCCACTTCTTCCCCAAGATACCTTGATTCCTTCTTTTCCCCACCCTTGGTTCGTCCCTAAAACATCCCATGGTCAATCCTATGCAATGCAAGTGCCCTTCCCCTGTACTCTGTACCCAGCTCCATTTCGTTGATCTTGCTGCAGAAGGTGGGTAATAAAATAAATAAATAAAGAGGCAGGGGCCGATGTACATCATGGAGTCAGCAACAGCACACTGTGTACAAAACTACATGTCAATGAAGGGAGCAAAGAGGAGAAGCAGTCACTGCTCTTTTAAGATAATATGGAACTAGTACAAAGATTGTTTTCTTCCAGCCTCACTAGATTGATGTTCCCAGATACACCCCTCACCTTGCAGTGCCTGGGAGTGCCTGATGAAATACAATTACAAGTTTATGCATGTAATATATACTATCTCCCCTCTCATAGATAATTATGAATTGGTGCTGCTGAGTCTCTGAAATCCTCCCCTGCATGTCAAGATGACTATTTCTTCTGTGTTTCTTTATTCATCCCCTGGCACAGTTGCAGTAGAGAGTGTGGACAGGCAATATGAGTAAAAAATATGTACTTCAGAGGAATGCTGCAAGGCTTTCTTGCAATCTTTCCTGCCTTACAAACTTTTACTGTAATTTCTTCAACTTCTGAATGTTACAATAGGACAGATAAAGTAAGAAGATCTCAAAAGTGAAGATGGATATTTTGACATTTTCTGGTAAATCCTGAAGCATGGAGGTGAGATGAACTGGGAGAAAGGAACTGACTAACCCACAAAAAATCAAATCCACCCTCATACTCCTTCAGAGTTATAAATCAGAATACTTTTACCTTGATATAGCTGACACATCAGTAGAAAGTAGGCAACTATTTATTTTTCCTCTCAATTTCTGTATTAGTTTTTAGTGGATAAAACTGTAACAATTAACATAATGAGCAGTGGCACCTTAAATTTTGAGGTAGCACTCTATGTAATAAACAGACTTCACAGTTTGAACTTCATGCATGTCATTGGAGAAGTCCATCTGTGGTTTCATGTCAAGACTGAAGTAAAATGGAATGCAAAGGATCATGTGGAATGTAAACTTCTCCGAGTACACAATGGGATTTGGGATGTGGGTTGAATCTTCCCAGTAGGAGTGTTACAAACAAGGCTGCAAACAGATTTATTTGTTAGCACATCAAATTTGTCTCCACTGTCTAAAAAAATAGCACTCTCTTTCCTGGTACTGTTAATGTGCTGATAGAGTAGAGTTTTCTTAGAAATCCCTTTATAGTTACATCTCTTTTCTCATCAAGGCCTATAGTCCCACATGAATGCTTCCCTTAATACTTCTTAGTATTTTTTTATGTTAGCATTTTATGAACTTTCCTGTTGGGTTTGAGGACAGCAAAGATACCTTGATTTAGCTGAGATAATCTACTGATGCGTCCCCTAGGCCAGAATCTGAAATGAATAATTTGAATGAAATAATTTGAAATTTTCTTTTAGAATCTATCAGCTCTTCTGAAATGATTTTCCCCCCATCTTTACATGCACGCACACACACATATTTATAAATACTTTTCTTCCTTACCATCTCTGAGAGTTATTTTCCTTAGAATCCCTTGCTCTTACTTTGCTGTTTTGTTAAGAATAATATCATAGTATTATCACTCACACCTTCATTTGAGTCACTTCTTCCCATTTTAATATACTTGGTACAGAAGAGCTTGCCTGTCTAATTTATGTCTCTATCTTCTGTTTCAATAACTTCTAAACTAATTCAAAAATCTTCCTGAGCCATCCATTTTCCTTTTCCCTGCTCTCAACAGGCCCCTTGATAGCTAAATATTCCCCTTATTACTAATTAAGATACTTCACTTATTCTTCTATTAGTTACAAAAAGATTTCTCTCTGGAGTTTTACTCATTGTATGCATTTGGTGGCTTAGAGTAATCCCCAATCACAGTAGTTTCCTTTTCTTTCGTTTTGACATTAGGCACAGATTTTCAATCAGTCTATTCTCATGTAGCATCTAAACCAATATTTACACCTTTGATGTAAAACACATTTCCTGCATTTTTCCCATGCTTGCCTCCCTGAACAAACTGTATAATTCTGTGTCTGTGTCAGATGTGCAGCATATCCCAACAGTCTCTGTGATGACAGCTAAGTCATCATTTTGATCATGAATTAAGTCTTGAAGTATCTCCTTCTATCTGTGCTTTGATAGTTTACCGACAACTAAGAGAGTGTCATTATTCTTCCTATAATTCTCTTTTGAATTAAATACTTGTCCTCTCCTTCCCAATAAATATTGAGCTTAAATTCAGCAAATTATATTCATTCCTTCAGATTTTAGTTCATTCCATTATAAAAGAGATAAGTTTAGCTCTTCTAAGTGGGACAATATGTAATAAATTCACCGAAACTGGAGTTGTACCAGCATTAAATCTTTGGAATTGAGAAGAAAATTATACCAGCAATCCTTCCTGATTTGAAAAGATGTCTTCTGATGATTTTTAAGAATTATTATTACATTATTATTTATGTTATTATGCATATCACTATAGAGAAAACCACAGTAGGTCTGAGCCCATACTGTAGTGAAGACATTAAGGTTTCCCTTTGGAAACAATAACAAATTGTGTCAGTTTTCTTGGTCTAAGCAATTTCCTTGAAGAGTATAATTAATTTGTAAGAAAACCCCAGCCAACAGTAAAGATTGCAGAATAAAATAGCAAATCAGAAACTTGTTGAAAAATAACACTTGCCATAAAAATGATAACAATACCATGCAAAGAAATTGAAAAGCAACATGTAAATAAATTACTGTGGCACTGTTCTTGCTACTATAGTTAATGTTATGTCAGCATTTTCATTATAAGATCCATTTTTCAAAGTTTATGAGTCATCTATAAAATTTAAAAAAAATCTTTCTAAGGATAAAACTGGAAGATCATGCTCTAGAAGGAGTTTTGATTACAATAGTGTAGAGGAAAAACACCAATTACTCTTCATAAAATGTCTTGAGTTGAAAAACAAGGTAACAGTTTAAAAATATAATCTAAATTTTTTGGGCTGAAATTTTAGTTGGAAATGCAGCTATAAAATTAGCTTTCATTCCCTGTCATTCAGTTATTTACTTAAAGAAAATGGGACTCAAGCCAAAGTGTTTAAGTAGAGTGTCTGTATAGTGTCTTTAAATGAGAGAAACCATGTTGTCATTTTAAATTTTACTACCTGCTCCACATATTCCACTCTAAAGAAAAATATTTTGAACCTAAACTCATTAGGAAGAAGTAACAATATATCTGTAGCTGATTCATTGATGCAAGTTTATATTGCTGCAAGAATAACACACCGAAAGCTTTTAAGCCAAGGTTTAGCAAAATCTTTCCCTTGCAGGTATTAAGAGAAAATATGCTTTGTTAATAAAATAATTTCTAACAACTTATTTAGAACATATTTTCTCTAATTAATGGAGTAATGAGTAATAATATGGGCTATGAATGGTATGATGACATACCATTAAAAGAATGTACCTTATATGCTTTATCTGTAGTTTCTCAGCAGTTTTCTATTGCTGTTGAGCCCAGACTGCTGAATTGAAAGCATCCTTGATCTAATCTGACTAAATAAAACATTCTTATGGGTTTTTTTGAAGACTTGAGGTAGTGTTTGAGAGCATTAACATTGAGATAAAGTTGAGGGATTCTGGACAGCATAAAAAGGCAAATCCAGCAGAGTCACACTTCTACGGTTCAGCCTTAAGAAGAGATGACTGAGAGGAGACCTCAGGAATGCCTTCTAGTACCTGAAGGGAGGGTGCCTATAGAATGGAGCCAAACTCTTTTCAGTGATGCCAAGCAATAGGACAAGAGGCAATGAACAGAAACTGATGCACAGGAAGTTCCACCTGAACATGAAGAAGAGTTTTTTACAGTGTGGGTGACCATGCAGATAGCCCAGAGAGGTTGTGGAGTGTCCCTCTCTGGAGATACTCAAGAACCATCTGAATACAGCCTGTGACATGAGTTCTAGCGTGGCCCTGCTTGAGCAGGAAGGTTGGACCAGATAAACCCAGTGTGGTCCCTTCCCACCTTACCCATTCTGTGATTCTGTAATTCTGTTACTTCTGTGAAGAACCCTGACATGAACAACAGCTTAATACCATTTTGAGGGCAAATAGTTGAAATTACTAAAAAAATTATTCCAGACATATTTTGCTTATGAGTAGAGGCCTAGGAATCTGTATAAAATCTTCATTGAAAGTCCATATTCTCCCCAATGGACATTTATAATGCATCAAAGGCACATTTTTAACAAAATGGTACTTCTTTGGAGAGAAGGGAGGGTTTGCAGCGCAGATGCTTTATTATGCTTTTAAGGTTGTTCTATGGGCTATCAGACACTTCTGTGCCCACACTCTAGGTACCAGAGATATTTCTGGATATTGGATGCATGTGAGTACAAATCAAGGAACTCCAGTTTAATTGTCTATATGGTTGTATTTACATATACAGATACAACCTCAGATACTAGAAACCCTACTTCCCCGGCTGAGGCATTTCTAAGTATCTTTTCCTTCAAAAGCTCTTCCTTTCTTGTACATATCACCAAAAGAGAACCACAGAACAGTTGATGTGAAAAGGCAGCTCCAGAATCAGAGCTCCTATGCCCCACTCAGAGCAGGATCACCTAGAGCTGGCTGCCCAGGGCCAGGTCAGTTGGGTTTTACACATCTCCTAGAAAGGAGATTCCTCAGCCCCTCCGGAAAACCAGTTCATTGGGCACCACTGAGAACTCTGGCTTCACTTCTGTATTCCCTCATCATCAATTTATACACATTGACTCAATCCTTCTCAGCCTTCACTTCTGCAGTTTGAACAGCCTGAGCTCTGTCAGCCTCTTCTTACAAAAGCGATGCTCCAAGGCCTTCATCAGCTTTTGATCCTTCATTGAACTTGCTCCAGCAAGTTCATGTCTCTCTTGTAGTAGGCATTTAGGTCTATGAGTTCACCAGACATCAAATTCATCTAGTTCTATTCAATATCACTAGTGAGGAACTGAAAGCTATTCAATTTACCCAAACAGAGATACCCACAGCAGGATTCAGTTGTCTAAACACAGATTTGTACTATTTCAAAATGGTCTGGAGTATTCCCCATGCCCTCCAGCTGCCAAGCACCAGATCATATTTCCCATTTTGTGTGAATATCTTGGAAATTTTCTGTTTTACTAGAAGCCATGGATAATCTAGGTTTAGACATTGATGTTATAATAAACCTTGGACAGAAAAACACCTTTCATTTTCTATATATTATAACTTCATATATAACTTTGTTATATAATGTTATCCAAAAAAGCTAAGGTTCCCCTTGGAGTCGTCAGAGTTTTGGCCACAGGCAGTTAAAGGAAGAGATTATCTCCCTCCATTTAACCAGCTGAATTAAAGTGAAATGGTATGAATATATCCTAACCCCCTCTTATCACTTACTCCTTCTCACAGACTTAGACAGCCAAGTCCAGAACCACAAACAAATAGAGGAACAACAAAAGTAAGGTGCAATCCTAAAACACCTAAAAATTAAAACCAGGAAGTGAAGAGCTGATTATGGGTCATTTTTTCTGTCCTCCAAATTTCCCAATAAATAACACTCTTTAGTCGTGTTACGTTATTACTATCTCCCAATGATTTTGTTTACAATGCCTCTCATTATTACCCACTCTCTCAATGTGCACTTTAAAAATATGAATCACATTAGTGTGATTGCATTTGCATTAAACACATGGTTAGTTTTTTAAAAGTACAAATGCTTGTAATTTTATGACACACCCGCATGAATTATAAAATGATGCATAATAGAACTTTGCTTGATTTCATAATTACCTGTTGTTATCCTGGGCTAATTAAATATTCAGCCCTGCATGCTAATCCTAAAAGTCTCCCTGGCATTCTCTCTTCCCTTTTCTTGAATTTTTTAGCATATTCCATTGAGTTACAACTTGTTTCATGGAATATGTAGAAAAAAAAAATGTTCAACAGCTACGGATATATGCAAATCTTCAAACAACCATACTCAAAGTTAAAAGTGGAAATTTCAATATGTACCTATTATTTCTGGCAGGCATATAGTACACTGCTTTGATCATATTCCTTTACTAAGCTTCCTCATCTGTTTGAAATAGAGCCTCTTAGAGCTAGCTATTTCCCCCTCTTTATTTTCTCAGAAAGTTACCTTGTATTTTATACAGTTTAATCATCTAAGTCAGCTCATTTCACCTCCCTTGCTCTGCTGCTGATAAAAAAGTCACTATGGGACAGGAAGAAGCTCATTTGGCTATAAACTTCTGGTGTAGACGTGCCATGTGATATTCAACCAGAAAGGCAAGAGGTTTAGCTTGGGTCTTCTGTCAGATAAAAGCTGTACTCTGATGTCCCAGATATGGTAGGGAAAACTAAGAGTAGCCAATACTTGCATTTAAGCTATTGAATCAACCTTAGATGTTTGAATTTGTAGCTGGCTAGAGATAGGTAAGAAATGCTATGAAGTGGTCCACTGTGCTTCTTTTAGTAATAATTACAGGTAGGTCTTTCTCCAAAATGATAACTTAACCTCCTGAACAAGAACTTGCAACATATGGAATCAGAAAACTGAAATTTTAGTTGCAGTTCTTTGTTTTATAATTTGTTTAAGCTTAAAACAAGTGAAAGATTAAAAAAAAAAAAAAACAAGCAAACAAAAAAACCCACTAAAGCCACTGTTCCGGCATTAAACAGGAATTAAAAAAAAAAAAAACAAACAACCCAAGAAAATGCAAAAGAAACAAAATCCAAAACATAAACCTCCCAAAAATACCCCACAATTGAACCCAAAAACCCCATACACCAAAACCCATCAAAATTAAAACCAAAATAGCCCCCAAACATCTTCTGTAGAAAATTTAGGACTTGTGCAGGCTGGATTTTGCATTCATGATGTAAGGGTTGTTCCCTTAGCATCTGCTAAGTATGTCTTAAAACAAAGTTACTTTGAGGAAGTACATGAAACGTAATATCTTTACTTCTTTACCTACTTTGATCTCCTGCACATCACAAGGTTACTGCAGGTACACTTAACCTAAATTTAAATTCTTGATTTTAAACTGCTGCAGTAGTAGTGCTTTCTGCACATTTTGTGTGTGTCTTAATACTGCTTAAATAAAAGGGGTGTCAATCATCATGCTTTTAGATTCTTGTATTTCTCAGTTAATAATGATGATCTTTGAGCTTGGTCCTGCAAGTAATCATTTGTGTGAATAAAATTAGGTATATAGATTTGCATTTGCAGGATTACTGGCAATGTAAGCTTTGGCATTGTTAGGTTGCTATGCAAATTCTTAGCAATTCTCTCTTTGATTTCTTCCATTTTTATCCCCTTCCATTTCCCCCACACCTTCTTAGACAGGTGAACTTATAGTCAATTTCTGTGAAGGTTTAGTGCTTTGCAAATCTAAACCCTGAGGTAGGTTTAGATATGCTTAGATATGTTTGTGTCAAACTCTTTGAATCTTTAAGACTTCATTGCAGCTAATCTTATCACAGAAACCATGCTGGAAATAAAAGTGTTAGCCCCAGTTATACAAACCTTTGATGGGAGCTGTTTTCCAACACACTCGCATTGGAAAAGACAACAGCACCATCACTAAGATGCATGTGTATGAACCCAGTCACATCTTTCATGAATTATGCAAATAGGGTTTTTTGATTAAACATTTAAAGTAATCCATTCCCTCCCATATGTTTATCCTTTTATTAACTGTAAATAGCTGAGCCATTTTCCTTTCCATCATTATTGTTAGTTTGCTCCTGCTGTCCACTCCACATGAGCTTTCCCTTAGCATAACTCCCTTGCAGAAAATGCACCAGCATACAGAAATCAGAATAATAATAACAGAGACGAAACAAAATAAAAAAACCCTTCCATTTTACTGAGGCCATTTAAAGATCCACAATCAGTAGCACACAAAGCACTTTGGCATGGTTTATTCTGTGTCTTTTGTTGCCAGATTCCAGACATACTTTACAGTAATGGAAGCCTTATTTCCTCTGATAACCACAGAAATCTATCAGAATATTTCTTCTTCTTGAATGTTTTTTTCTCCTGGTTTTGCTGCATTAAAATAAATTAAATAAATTTAGATCAGTTTTGGCTCAACTCTCTAACTACTCTGTCAAAGTCTTTTAGAGCAAACCTCAGATACAGTTGTTATTGTCCTCTGTGGCAACAGTCATTGCAAACATCATTAAGGATGTGAGGTCTCTCCCTTAATTAAGAACTAAAAGGTTTCATTTCCTAAAACAAAAGCATGTGGCAGGTTTTATTGATCTGGTCTGTGTCGCCAACTGAACACATTAGCAGGGGTTATTGATTACTCTAGCGGTAATTAGCTCTGTTCCTTGTCAGGTAAAGCACACATTCTTAAAATCTTTCCTAAAGAGGCCTATATGTCCATTCACATTCACCAAGTTATACAATGAAGGGGGTTTTTAAAGTCTTTATTGTCTATGTATCATTTTTAAAATTTAACAGCAATCATTAGAAAGGTCATTTTCCAGTCATTATCTTGCTATAATTCTTTCTGAATGTCACTGATGCACTTAGGAATGAATTCAAAAACAAAAGAAGCACATCATTGTTGTTTGTTTTTGGTTTTGGGTTTTATTTTTCTTATAAGCACATATGGCTATTACTGTTTTTAAAAACTCTCTGCAAAAGAACTGCCATTATATGTTAATATGAAACTGTGGTAAATAATTCCCTAACTGAATGCATAGGATCTCTCCCCAGTTTTGAAAGAATGATTTCAGAGTGACAACTGTCCTAGTTAATTCCTTAATAACATTTAGTTCATTCTTGTTTCTGGTATTAAAAAAAGAAGGTAACTATATTCAGTAGCACTTTGGAGAAAGACTTGGTAAGTAAAAAGGGGCATAATAGTGTCTGGTTTTCTTCAGACAACTGGAAGTCCTGGCCCTCATGGGTGACTGAAACCAGCCTAATATCTACAGAGGGAAAACACAGAAGAGCTTAAGCAATGTGGGAGGTTTCTGGACTGCATTGTTCCTGGTGCAGGAGGTTGAGAAGTAGATGAAGGGAGCTGCTTTCCTGGATCTCACAATTACAGCAAACAATGAACTGGTCTGGAATGTGAAGGCTGGGGGAATTCTTGACTCCAGAGAGATGGTGTCATTTGTGATCCTGAAAAGAGGAAACAAAGTATAGGGAGTCTGGGAGAGCTGATTGATTTCCAAGGGTCATTTTATCCAAGCTTGTGTATGGCCCATCCCAATAAGTGGACTATTAAGTAAAGGTGACAAGTAGTCTGCCTGTGGAACGTGGATTGAGTCTCGTGTTTATTAACTACAGTCAAATATGGGAAAAAAAGAAGAAAAAAGAATATGAGAGTTGGAAGCAAAATAACTTGTCCTCTCCAAGGACAAGTTTGTGGTTAAAAGATCCAAAACTCATTTGGAGTTATATCTGTCAAGGTTTCAACAAGAATATCAGCAGCAAAAGGAAGACCAGAACTATTGAGCTGATGCTGAAGAGTGCAGGGAACAAATCTTCTACATCTGGTACAAAAGGAAAACCAATTGCATGCATTGAGGTTTCATGTTATATAAATCATAGGTATCATATTGAATGCCTGAATAGCCAGGTAAACTTCTGCAAAGAAATCATTAGCTCAGCAGATTACTGTTGTTGTTCATGTTCACTTCAGATTTTGACCCCCATTTTGTCTCCTGTCATATCCTCATGAACAAATGGATTAAGTCTCATCTAGATAAGTTGGTAGTGAGACAAAAAGAAAAATAGTTCAGCTTCCAGGATCAAAGAGTGGTGATCAGTTGCATCCACTCCAGCTGGAGGCCAATCACTAGCAGTGTGTGCCAGAGTTTCAAATCAGGGCCAATTCTGTTCAACTCCAACAGGCTTGCAGATGTTACAAAAAAACACCTACAGATAGTTGGGAGCTTGGTAGGGTTTTTTATGGTGGAGGTTTTTTTGGCAGAAAAAAAAAAGTTGGCATTTTAATGATGATTCTTGATGATTGTAAATTTGGAAGCATTGTTAACACACCAAAAGATCAAAATATATTTTACAGAGGAAAACCTGATACAGAAAACCAGTGAAATAGTGAAATATGATCATTTAAGACAATTTTCATGCACATATGTCTTGAATTTTCTTGATTTAGACAGGTGAGAAGGCTAGCTATTGTTAGTTAATTCTACAATTCGTTGAAAAGGACAGGCACCTCTAGACTGAGATACAGAATCCCAAGGGAATGAATAATTTGCTAGGGGAGCATTCTGGTGACTATAAATACCATTCAAAGAGTGGGTCTAGTTGAAACTAGGCCTGTTTTACAAGATGAATAAAATACATTTTGGCTATAAAGTGGAAGCTCATCAGCTGAACTTTGCAAAATTTACTGGTACAGTTATGTTTCATCTGTTTCAGTAATTAAATGCAGTTAGCCCTGTATATCACCTCTAAACAGCTGCAGCAGTCCTGATGTCTGCTGAAATTGTGAATTCTTTCCTCTTTTTTTTTTTTTTTTTTTGCTTGGCATCCTAATATTCATATTAAACATGCCCTACTTAGCAATGTAAATACACAATAATTTTTTTTTCCCCAGTGAAAAGCTGATCACATTTTCTTGGTGAGTTTTAATAGGTTCTTTGCAAATCTGACCGTAATGGGAAGTCTTCCAGCATTAGTTTTATCTCAACAAAAATCCACAGATTCAATTTATTGAAGCAAGGAAAGGTCCAGAGAATCTTTGTAACTCCCCATATCCCACATCCATTCAAGGACCAGAACACAATATGTGCCCTAGAAACAGCTGTGTGAGTGTCAGTAATTTAAGAATGTCACTGTGATTAAGATGCTTTGATACATAAGGATAATTCTAACTTATCTGGAATTTGAGTGAGACAGATATAGAAAGGAGTGCTAAATTTTTACTAAATTGGAGAATAATGGTGAACCACCATTGTGACAAAGTCAATATAAAGTTAGATTCCTGACTATACCAGTAATGTCATTTTTTTTAAACTATACTAGAAATGAACCACCAATCACAGTCAATATTTTATCTGGAATATTCAATATATATCTACATTGCCTGCTGTAAGAGAGTCAGGAACAAGTTTGGAAAACTTGTTATAAACAAGTCAGACTTAGTTCTCCACACTGTTTAACTGTCAGCTGACTCTCCATATTTTTCCTGAAACACTTCCACAAGTTTTCCACAAGCCATCTCTATTCCAGTTCAGGGAATAATGCCACACAGATTCTCTCTCCCTAAGGCAGTGTGTATACAGTTGCATAATGTCTGTCTGATACAATTCTCATTAGTCTTAAAATATTATCCAAACTTGTATCGTACCTTTGAGTACTCACTATGCCATATGCCGGTGCACAGAAGCCATAGTCTCATTTTCATGCTATAAAACTTCTCCCTATCAAATTGCAATATAATCCTTGCATTATTTCAGGCACCTTGAAATGATTCTCACTAGCACTACTGCAACACGTGCCAGTAATTTTGCATTTTATATTTTAGGGACACTGCCTGAATCTGAAGGTGCCAAGGGCTACTGTACTTCTGTAGATGCAGCCAGCCCGCGAGAGAGGAGCTGTCCCTGGCATAACATACACATGAACCAAAGAGTTCTGCCTGGCATCTGGTCTAGGGGCTGCTCCTTAATTTCATTTATTCATCAGAATAGACACAGGCTCCAGGAACATTAAATCAGATCAATAATAAAAAACAAGCAAACAAACAACCTACAAAAACTCTAAAAAAATTCCACCAAACCAAGACCAACAAATGAAAAACAATCTCTCCCCAAAACACAAACAAAACAACAAAAACAAATGAAACAAATTAAAAAAAACCTAAAAAACCCAAATAGTTGAAACGAACCAGCCAAAGGCAAAAACCAACAGCCCATAAATAAGGAGATGAGGGAATTTGACTTACTGCTTTACGAGACAAGAAAAAATGTGTTTAAAGACATTAATTCCCAAAAAGCACATAAATATTGCCTATAAACATAGCTGTGGAGCAAGTTCTAGAGAATCAGGATTATTTTTTTAATTGATTCAGTATTTTCCAACCTTTTCCAGTTCGTAGACATCTAACATTTCTTTAGGAGTCCTTGACATACTGAGGAAAATCACATAGGTGCTATTCTGTACATGGAATGTAAACAGACTTCCTCTTTTCTCTGATGCTTCTTCCAATCTCTTTCAGAGTAGTCCCCAGATACACACTGATTTGTGGACACAGGGGTAAAATCCCTGAATCCTTTGTTGATAGAAAAACTGAGTGATACGGAGGCCAAGTTGGGATGGGAAACAGGAAAATGTTGCTATTTATGTGAGCACTGATGTTCTGGATCTGAACATGAAGAGTGAGCTGAAATGTAATACTATAAAGACTGTTGTGAAAAAAAATATTTCACACAGACATTGTAATACCCAGGAAATTAATTGATGAGAGCATTATTGTCTCTATGGTACAAAGAAACTATTGAGTAAACTATGTTGCTCTGATAAAGTCAAATAGTCTAAAAGTTCAGAAAAAAGGTAATATTTTTTGTATACTATAAAAAGTCCTGTAAAATATAGTTTAAAATGATTTCTCAGACCATAATTATAATTTTAAAACTTTATTGTCAAATATAATCCTAGATCACTCATGACATGCTGAGATGCTTCTGATCTAATTGGGATTAAAAAAGAATATATTCTATAAATAAAGTGAAAAATTCTTTGTCACAGAAGAAAATGAAAAACCTATGACTCATTCTAATTAAAATAGCAGCTTATGAACTCATATTCCTCAAATAAATGAGAAATAAGTGAGACATTCACTTTGCATACTACTACACTTTTAGGATTGTTTATTTCTTTTGTAAGGAGAAATACAAGATATTACTGTGCACCGTTAAAGTTACAGTTCAGTTCACCTAAGCATTACAGACTTTAACTCTTCATTTTTACTCTTTTGTTTAGGGGTGGTGAATAGTCCTCACAGGCCCTTTGACAGAGGGCAGAGCTTTAGTATTCTCTGCTCCAGTCTGCTTTACTGGAGCCCCACCACAGTCTGAGCAATCTCAGGAAACACCACAGTCTAGACTCAAAAAATTATCAATAGGAGGATGTTGCACAAGAAGGAAACCATAATTAACAGTACTAAGTGAAATTCAACTTTTAAAGACAAAAAAAATTCAAGACCTTAGTCTCAAAATAGGAAGGAGGAGGCAAATTCAAAAACATTTTGCAGGATGCAAATTATTTTCAAGAACCTAATTATGGTATTTTAATTAAAATTAAAAAGTCTGTGCATTCCCCAAATGCCAATTCCCTGTAAAAATTAGGATGGGATTCATTAAGCCTAATTTTAGTCTTCATCTGAGTCATTTTATGTTCCTTCAGCAGCTGATAGAATTGAGCAATACTAGGGAGCTGTTTCTTTGATTAGTTCTGAATATCTACACCAGAATGAGAGCCTAAAATTTGTTGCTTTCACTGCTCTCGTTACTGTCCTATTCCTCTCAACCCAGCCCTCTGTGTTTGGCTATAAAACAAACCTAGAGGGAGCATTTACTGTAGTCACACTCACCACATGGATCTAAAGGTGCCTAACAAGGGTACAACTGCTTTTCACAAGCCTGTTCAATACAAAACTGTATTTTTCTCCATAGGAGTGGGGCACAACCGCCACTGCAATATGGAAGCACCAGGTTCGTGCTGTGCACAGGGAGCCTTATCCTCAGATATGAGGCTGTGACAGTGGACTCAGTCCCCACAAATGATAGGAAACATGGTTTATTGTTTTGCTATACGATAATAAAATCAAGTCAGTTTTACAAAATTTGATAGTTCTTTTTAGGTAATTTGTTTTCCTAACACAGATACTAAATTAATAAACATTCTTTTAAATACCTGCTGTATTCAGTGAAGTACAAATACTTGTGTATGTAAAATTTTCTTTATAATTTGTAATTTTGTGTTGCATTCGCCTTCCCAGACAGGAGCTGAGCATCCACAGTAACAACCAAGCAGATTAATAGCATCACACTCAGTGACAAAAATTGGGTGGAGGACTACTCGTCTTCCAAAGTCCTCATTTACCATTGTACCTCAGGATGTGCAATTTTTCCCTATATAATGCAATGCAATGCAATTCATAATATCCCAATACCAATTCTCAAAATTTCTGTAAACATAATAAAAAAAAACAAACTCATAAAGAAATAAATGAAATAATATGATGGATTCAACATATTTTCTAGAAAACAATATAAAGTCTATCTATCTGAAAGGCTACCTACACTAGTGAAGTAAAATTCTAATGCTTGTCAGATAGCAAATATACAAACACTTACTAATTTTATTACCTGTATCCTTTTCTCTGTAGATAAGCAAGAGGCATCATTCCATTCCTTTACATGGATGTCAGATTAAGGCTCATTTGTCAATTACATGTCTCAGCATATGAAATGCAACACTAATCCATACAATACTGTGTGTTTCTGAAAAGCATGGACAGAATACCTAGATGTGGTCACTTACTCTTTTTTGCTTGAGTGTCTATTTCAGTAATCAGGGAAATACATCTCTTCATAAAGCATTGAAAGCATTGAAAGCCCTTATTGAACTAGACTCATTATTTAAATTACACAGTAGCTTAGCAAAAAGGAAAGAAAGAAAAACATAATTTATTACGAAGGGCAGGGAGTTATTCTTGTGAGTTTAAGTGCAGAATTTGGGAACAACTTAAGCACAGTCACACTCTGCAGCTGTCCCTGCGGTTTCTCCCTCTGAAACACAGGGCCTGCCCTGCTCCAACCTCTGTGTTCCTCATGGTGTCACGAAGGGTCCCCTGTCCTCTGGGGGTGCATGTTGCGTTGTCATTTTCGGCTGTTAACCGAAAGGTTGGTGGTTCGGGCCCACCCAGGGACGCCAAATGTCCTGTCTCGGCTGTTCAAATAGCCTGGTAAGGCTCTGGATGGCCTTGGGGCAGCCCGCACTCCAAAGGACAAAAGGAGTCTTCAGGTTTTTCAGTTCTTCAATGTTGTTTATTAATTCTTATCTACAATATTTTCTCCCGGCCCAGCAGAGGTCCGCACAGCAAGCCAGCCATGAGTACACTGACCTCCCTCGGGGCGGCCGCTTATTTTTATACCAAAAACTACATGTAAGATATTTACCTTTTCCTCCCAATACCTTTCACCCTTATTGACAAGTGCACATTCAGTAAGAACCAATCTCAAAGTGCCACCATCACCATCGAAGATGGATGACACGAAGAAGAAGAAGAAGAAGAAGGACAAGACACGCCCTAATTCCTCCATCTTGTCTCCTAGAACCTCCCTGTACCGAGATTTTAAAACCTGTGCTTTCACTCTATAATTAATCTATCCCTTCACCACTTATCCCCGTGTGATCCTCCCATCCTCATACAGGTGTTGCGTCCCGTGCAGGATCAAAGTCTAGCCACCAAGCACTTCTGGCAACGTTCCAGGGCTTCCAAGCCCCCCAAGGGTTGTCTCGGCAACTCTGGACATCAGGAGTGATGTGCTGAGTTCCCACAGGTGCAGGAAAGGTGAACTCTCCCTCAGGTGTTTATGCGCAGATCAGCAGCCAGCAAAGGAACCTCTCAGGCAGATAGCCCCTAAATCAGGCCTGAATTTATATCAGGTGAGATCCCTACTAATACTGCTTGGTTTAGACTTCAGCATCCTGAGAGGTAAGACAGGCTGTAAAAACTTCGGCAAAAGAAAAGTTTCACCATTGATGACACACATCTTAAATAGCTAACCCTATAATTTGTACAGCTATCTGTAGCAGGAACATGTCGCCCATTAGCTTCTGTTTTCTGATAAGAGCTGCATGCTGATTGAGAACAGAAAGGATCGTTTGTTTCAAGGATAAGTATTTTCAAACCAATGAAAATAAACTTGTGCCTGGAAAAGGATGCTTTTAAAATCATAATCTGCTAGAATTCTTTAAGATTTCACTTCTCTATCTGGAAATAAACTTGTGCCTGGAAAAGGATGCTTTTAAAATCATAATCTGCTAGAATTCTTTAAGATTTCACTTCTCTATCTGGCCAAGAATTTACATAAAACTTTTTGAAAGTTTGTGGGCTTTGATGTCCTTACAAGAAGTTCTGTAAGAAAATAAATTAATAAATAAACACTGCAACACATGCCTTTGGAGACCTTGAATCTACGTGCCCCAACTCCCTCTCTATATGATGAACATGACATTAACATTTTACTTTTCTGAGCTCTACTTAAAACACATAAAATGAAGGCTGTTTCCACCTCTTGTATTCAATCAATATCAATAAAGCTGACTGAAACTTGGGTGTGCTGGCTTTGCAAAAATTGATTTTTTCTCTCATGTGATTTAATTTTTTTTTTAATGAGTAAAAAGTAAGAAAATAGGAGAACAAGAGCCCCATTCTTGGTAATACTTTGTTCTAGAATTTTAGAAGAAAAACGTAAATAACAAGAGGTAAAAGAATACGAAAATTTTGTTCTTTTTTCTGATTCAGTTTCATTATGAAAATTAATTTTTATTGGCAATACTCAAGCTCATAAATGTATTTTTTGTTTCATGAGCAGGGTCTGTTCATATAAAGAATAAAAGTACATGTTATAGGATATGATACAATATGCAGTATGATATTTAGCAGCAGTCTCGTTAATTTAACTTCATGGCTAATTTTCTATAGAATTATGCTGATCTGTGGTTGCAGTTTTTCGTGATAGATACAATTTGCTCTTAAGAACAACTGTGATTTCTTTTGAAGAAGAAGAAGTAGATGATTGATCTTTGAGTGCTTTCACTTCACGTAACAGTGAACATTGAACAGATTTTCCCACAGGACATGCAGTTGTGAGGTTGCAGCTATGCCACAGAGCTCTGCTGGAATGCCCTGCAGTTAGCAGCTGGCAGCCTCCCTCTCCAGCACCGGGCTGGCACCACGCTGCAGGACCTCAGACACAATTCAGCCGCACCAGCACAGGCTGTACCACCCTCAGAAGAGTCCCCTCCCTTTGCCCCTGTGGGATGCTTACCCATGAGAACTCAGCCTCAACAGAGACCATCACAGTCCCTCACTGGCATGCAGCATAATGACAGCAAAGGCTGGCCTCTGAAACCAAACATTTTCTTACTCTTCAAAAAACTCCCAGAGATGCTTAACTACTTTATTGGTTTTGTTGTTTTTTTTTTTTTTTTAATAAGAAAGGAAATTAAACCACACTTTATTAATCTCTTCCTAAATTTGCGGCACTGATATGCATAAAAGAAAGTTTTGGCACTTAAAAATGAAAGGAAATCTTTAGTTGTTGTGCACTGAGCCCAGCTAGCAGCTCAACACCCCACAGCCCTCCCTGTGCTCACTCCACTCTGCACCAGTACTGAGGAGGAGAACAGGAAAAACAGAAGTGATCAAACTCATGAGTCAAGACAAAGACAACTCAATAAACAAGAAAAAGGCAGATCAAAACCTCCCGAAACCTGTGCAGTCTGGAGCAATGGACCCAGTACACTAAATTTTGCAAGTCAGCCACTGTGTAGGGCACAGTGACTTTTTCAATTGAATGTCTCATATCCCTTCTGTAGACCAAATTCCACCACTTTTTGAAATAATATAATTAATCAACATACACTACCTTAAAAATTCATTTATTATCATCAGAAACCGAGAGGATACAATTTCTGAAGGATTAACCTTCCAAAGTGTTGCCAAAGAGTGATACTAGGCTGTTTTCAACATCAGAAAGTTTTGATTCATCAGGTATCAACTAGCTGTAAGAATTTCTATAAGTATTAAGTTGATGCACATCTCTGGATGCCAGAAATTCACTCTTGTGATGCAAAATCCCATTCTCCTTTCTACAAATGATATATGAGTTACAGGGCTGAAGAAGGCTTCACCAGGACAACTGTGCGTGGAAAATGAAGAGGGCGGTAGAAAGTCCTTAAGATCATAAGTACTTGATGCAAGTTATTGGGAAAGTCTCTTCTAATTTCTTTTTATCCTTGGGACCTCAGGGATCAAAGATCAGCAGTTAAGTAAAATACAGTCCCAGTAAAATCAATTTAAAGATTTCTGAGCATTTGTCATTCAAAAATGCCATTTCATCAACATCAATGTTTCTAAAGTGGAATGTCAGCTTTGACAAAATTAGGTCTGAAAACACAGCTGAGACAATAGAACATTTCAGCAATTTTGGAACATAAGGTTTATATCTTTTTAGGTATCATTTTGAAATCTTCTCTATTTGAAATCACGTTTCATTATATAACATGAACCAAACTAGCACAGACTTCTTTATGAAATGACATTCTGACACTGACAGCGATTCAACTCCATCTCCTTAACTCCCTGCCTCCCAATAAATAACTTGATGAGTTTTGTTCTTTGTCGTTACATATTTTTCTAAACATGTGAAGATCCACTGTGGAAAAGAAATTCTGAACTTCAACAAGCTTAAGACATTGATGTCATATGGACAAGGCTTTCACAGACGTTTGGATACATTGCCCTATAGATCCCTTACCTTGTCTCTCTCTGTGTTCCAAACACATCTGGGAAAGATGGCTCTGCAGCAGTGAAGGATTTGGTCTCTTACAATTTTGCCCTTTGCACTTCAATCAGAATCATGTTTTTTTTATGGAAGACTTCACCTGTCAGATGTTTACAAAAACCAAGAAAAAGAAAAGTGAAGCCATATACAGAGTTTCACTCAAAAAGTTAAAACCTTAATAGAAGCGAGGAAAAAAAGAGACAGACATTAAGTATCTTCCCCTTGAATTTTCATTTTGTTTGTTTTTCAAGGAAGAAGAGCAAAATCCCAGGGTAGAACTCTGATCACTAAGCTACAGAACAAGGAATACTATTCGTGTTTTCATTTAAAGGAGATAAATACTGCCTTTTCTGAGACAATAGAGAAACTCTCCTATGCTTCCCACTTAAGAAACATTTTAGAGAAAAGGATTGCTTTTGTTTTTTTCCCAGAGGTTTTGGGGTAATAAAAGCTTAGTTTTATTTTTTCTCAGAATTGCAGTATTTGTCTAACCTGCAGGTTTCTTGTTTCACGCTGAGATGGAAACATCTCATTTTCCTGTGAGAGAATAAAAATCTGCTGATATTATTTATCTCTCAAGCAGAATGAGAGCATAGAAATCTCACAGGCATACTCTCTTTGAATATCCTACCTAACTTCATATAGGACCTTGGATATAGATCCACATGAATATTTTTTTTTAATTCTTTTTAATCCTGTTTTTCAAATATAGATCTGAGGCTGGTTTTGGTTTGGTTGTTGGGAGTTTTTTTTGGTAGGTTGGGGGATTTGGTTGGTTTTTTGTTTGGTTGGTTGGTTTGGTTTGTTATTAATTGTAAGCCTTTACAATTTTGCAGCCATGTGGATACTGCTCTTCCCACAACCAGCGGCACTTTCAGGAAACACCGCCCAGGTGTTTCCATCCATTCCTCCCAAGCAGTGCTAACTTCCCACTGCAGCTGTGGATGTGACCCTAACTCTGCTGCATTAGCAGAGTCAGGCTAAGTCTTTTGCAAAAGCCTTTGAAAACTACTTAAATATAGTAAATGAAGTGATGGGACGTTAGCTAATAAACCTCAGGTGTGACTCTGAGAACCTCTGAGGAGCAAAATCAGTGACTCAGCAGAATTTGCACTAATTTATAGCCACCAAAAGGGCATACAAAAACAATGGTCTGATAATTAGTTGTGGATTCCCTGCGATATGCAGCAGGAGTAGCCAATGTTTCAAAATAATTAATGTGAAATGAGGGAAAGAACACCTGATCCACAGCAAAACATATTATTTACCATTTTCTGTTGCAGCCTGCCCTTGTGAGTACGGCAATACTGGCTCTTCTTTCACATCTTGACAACATGTTCCTACCATCCCCAGAGGCACTGGCCCCTTGAAAACACACAAACACGTGGCTTTGTTGGTGTTGCAAATTACCAAGCACAGGCAGAGACCTCTCCCACCAGTGAAACCAAAACCTCAAGAATGTCAGCTCAAAGAATTCTCTGGACTTTTTAATGGGTGGTGGGGCTTCCTCTGCTGCACCAACACAATAAAACCCAGTCATTCACCAGGGTCCTTACCATCTAAACACAAAAAAGCAGAGTCAGCCTCTCTGGAGAAGGGAACAGTTCTATTAGGTGTTGGTGTATAGCAAATGTTGTGCATTTTAATTCACTAGTAATTTAATATGCATTGGTCTACACTAATGCGGCAGCAATCTGGATTTGGGCCTCAGGCTACTGATGCAACAGTGTTAATAAAGAGCAAATCACTACACTAATTATGATTAATACTTTATTTCAATGCAGCAATCTACTTCATCATTTTTAGCAAAGTGTTATTTTTTTTAATTTAAACAAAGCACATTGCCAACAAGCTAAATGTGTCAAATTGAACAGTTTAGTCTTCTAGTATATATAACCTCAAGTGTATTTTTGCATCTGTTATATATTCAGTGGGCGAGGGAATGTTGTGCTTTTTACAAACAGCTTTTCATAAATTTGAGCTAAACTGACACACAACTACAATGTCACAACTGGAAGGAGTTTCTAGTAACGTTATCACTAGGTGGTGAAAAACTCTTCAATAGGGCTGCCTGGGATTATCTCTTTAAATCCTTGAAATAATGGGATTTGATGACACTTTATCAATGGGATTAAGGCTCTCCTTTTCTTAGTCCCCCCCCTTGGCTGATTTCCCATAATAAGTACATTTCAAAGCCATGCCACCTCACCTGATGTTCCTCAGGAACAGCTTTAGTGTCACTGGCATCAGAACCTGGAGCTTGTTTCACTGCTACACACTACAGAGCTGATGCTCTGCATCGGCTCCTCAGACCTAAGGAGAGTGGGCTGGTCCAGTAAAGTAAGGAAAAGACTGGATGATTGTTTAGATTCAAAATAAGCTTTGACTAATGAAAAATACAAAGATTAATTAGCTAAATCCAAGTGGTACTACCATACCTGGATTTGGAAAAATGCCAAAGTCAAAATAATTCCCAAACTTTCTGAGTAGTCAATTTAAATAAATGATACCCACCAATTTTTTTGTGCAACCACACTACTGCTATCAGCAAACACAATGTCAGAAGGTATTATCCAAACCCAAACCAGTTAAAAGATTACTCAGTGACACATTAAAAGTTTTAATAGGAAGTGGACAAAAATATTTTGCTGGCAATACACAGTAACAAAAAAACCCCAAACACCTATGAAATGTAAAACTGCGGCCAAATCCAAGTTCTTTGCCATGTGTACACATAGAACTGTCATGTGTATAGAGATCTAATATATAGACCAATATGTATATGTCTGTATATGGGCCCATGAAAAGAAAATCCTAACACCAGTGTTTCAAAACAAACAACATGTATTCTCATTGGTGTCTTCTTTTTTTGCTTGGGACAAATATGTGATAAAAAACTAAGTTAATTGTTAAAACATTATTTGTTTCTTGAATGAAATAACTGTAGAAAAGCACACATCTAAACCATACATATAATTAAATTCCTGTTCATAATCAAATTCAAAAAGTCCTTACTGATTCACTCAAGGTTTCCCATAAATTTCCCATTGGAAATTTTGAAAGGACCCCCTCTGCAATCTGGGCAATTCTCTTAGAAATTGGTCTTTATCTTGATCACACTAAAATTGTAGGCAAATATAAGCAATCCTACCAATATCATATCTACCAAAAATCAATAGTCAGCTCTAAATTTTTATAAAGTTAAACTTTTCTCTTATGAGTTCTGTTGACTGCTTGTGGTCTGGAGATCTGTTTTTTCTCATTATAAGTAAAGGAGGTCTGCTCAAAATGTTCAATGGGCTTCAGACAGTGATACTATTTGAAGGATTTTTTGTCTGCTACCTATCCAAATACAGGTGGCGTTATTTGAAATGCCATCCAAGATCTCCCTGACCCTCAGAGGCCATTCCATCAAGGCACAAGGCTATTCTAGGTCCTGAGTCACATTTGCAGATGTCCTAGGTGTACCATAGTATTCCAGATGAAAAGAGATGCCTAGAGTGAGGGAAATGCTTGTGGGGGGTAGGGATAGATTGCCCACATCTAATGCATAGTGCACTACTGCACTCACTACAATTAGGAGTTTATTCCCACCTCTATGCTGCTTCCTTGTGTCAATTCAAGGCAGCTGTGATTAAAGAAGAGTATTCTTACATGAGCCATTCTGTATGCCTCCCATTTCAGTAATTATGTTTATTTCTTGATCTCAAGATGCGATTTACTTAACTGTAAATAAAAATAAATTTCCCTAAGTCCCTTATAGTCCATTTCCATAACACTTTTTTTGATTTTGTTTCCAAACTGTGATTGTTTAATTTGAAAGATCATAGCATTTGCAACTAGATTAAGATGAGCATTTGTAGTAATCTTCCCAGCTTGCCACTTTGCTACTATTGAAAAATTAAGTTTCCTTCAGGCCACCTGGCTTTAGGTGCTTGTAGAATAGATTTTTTTCAATAGGCCAATTTCAAAGTGAAGGATAAGTCTCCTTTGACAACAGAGCTCCTGGATTTATACAAAAAATCTACTTTTCCTCTTTTGAGACAAGAGATGTTAAGAGAATGAGAGGCTAATACAGGAACAAATTCAAAGCACAGAGTAACTACACACAGGGAATGCCTAAAGGCTCTAAAGCTAGAAACAAGACCATTTCTTTTCCCTTTTTTAAAGGATAACTTTCTCAGTTCTTGAGACAGATATTTCCTGCAGCTTTCCAAACAGCTAGAGGTATATGTCTAAAGGTTTAGTTTTACCAGCATGAGAAAATCTACAATAATGCCCCTGAGATATTGGACATTTTAAAAGAAAGAGCAAAACTGTGGAAAGGGAAGTTACCTGAGTTTGACACATACAGATTCTCATGTGACCCATGTGATTTTTTTTGAACATGAAAAATACACATATTCTGCCAAAAAATTAGGAAACAGTTAATTTAAAATAATTTATAATATCTCAGTAACATGTATTACTCTACTATTGTTCTAATATCACAGTATTGTTACACTATTTTGTATTTTTATAGTTTTACATTGATGCATAGACCAAATGTATCCTCATTGAACAAAGAATCAGCAATATCTGCATACAATAAGGAGATTTCTTAAGTCAACGAAATTAAGAAATTTGAAATACCTGAAATCTCCTGAAAATTAAATATATTCCTTTGGTTTTTTTAATTTTGTCTCTACCATAAGGACAATTTTAATAAAGAGCATGTGTACTGGCATACACAGAAGACCAGAGAGGCATGAGAAATCATATGTGGAAGAGAAAAATCACTGCTTAATTTACTTGTCCATACAGGTAATGCTAGAATGCCAGGAAGCACAAGGCACGCAGTGCTCTATCTGCAGCATTGTTCAGTTTGCCTCCTGAAATTCAATCTGAGTGCAATCAATCTTGATCTGTAAAAAGAAAAGATCCATGGAGCACTGACCTAATTGGTTTCTCAATATCTCATTTCAACTTTTTTCTTTTTTTTTTTCTTTGCTGGTTTCTTGAATTGAACTTTGTTAATCTCAAGTGCTTGCTATGTAAGAAAATAAAGCTTCCAAAATAACACAGTTATTTTTCTAAAAACACAAAGCTTAAAAATATTAAATTTTGTCTTTTCTTCCTTTTTTGTTTTTCTCCCTCTCACTGACTGGATCCATATTTTGCATATATCCACACTGTCTGGGGAGTTTTGGAAACAAAAATGTTGGCAGATTACCTGTTTACCTGTTTACCTTTTTTTAAGAAAGACGACATTTTCCAGTAATCACCTGATTCTGATAGTTTTAGAGATAATTATTATTTTATATCCTAAATGACTCCTCACAATAAAATAATGAAAAAAGTCAGCAGTAAATGCAATTTTCAGATCTTTTAAGAGAAGTACTCGTGTATGGCTAGAGGATACCTGCCTGGGTAGATATTCAGAATTTAATCTGGCTTCACAAATAACAGGACCAGCTGATTTGATCACTGCTTAACTTGATCTTCTGTTTAATTTGATTAGAGCATTAGAGACCAATATGTTTTCAGCTTAAAATAATTCAAGAAGTGTTTGTTTTTTCACAGTACAGCAGGACAAGGTTATAAGAATTAAAGAAACCACATTTGCAGGAAGTTAGAAATTTAGTAAGTAGGCTATTTTGGGAAGCTCTATTAAACTCCATCACAGAGAAAGGACAGTTGGAAATCTGAGACATCTCTAATGTGTACAAGGCTACACAGTTCCCATCAAAGAAATCTGAGTGATTTCACTGTGCAGATGGTAAATTTATCAGGTGCATCAACTTTGCTCTGTGA
Organism: Zonotrichia leucophrys gambelii; assembly: GCF_028769735.1. Taxonomy (NCBI): domain Eukaryota; kingdom Metazoa; phylum Chordata; class Aves; order Passeriformes; family Passerellidae; genus Zonotrichia; species Zonotrichia leucophrys. Next base: position 78,207,118 of record NC_088169.1, read on the forward strand.
CTGAAGGAATGAAAAGCAGAATGGAAAGAAAATATTCCCCTGAGAAAGATAGAGAGCAAGATCCAGACTACAAGCACTCTGCATTCACGTCAATAGGCAGTATTTCAGACTACACTAAGAATACAGAGTGTCTCAAGTTTCAGTGGTTTTGCCTGTTTTCAACTGCCCTGTGGACACTCATCTTCAGCTTTGCGTATTGGGAAGTCCTCTGCATCTGCTCTCCTGGACAAAAGAACATTTCCATCCTCACAGTCATGGAAGTCACTTACTCCACATCCCTGCTCAAAGAAGGGTCATCTAGGGCAACCTTTACTGCAAGGGCTCAATGCTATGTTGTGGCCACTGCGGCGCAAACAGGACCTCCCAGTCCCCTTCTCCAAGCTGCCTCCAGTCAGCCCCCAGCCTGTACTTAACCTGGTGTTATGACTCCACAGGGGGAGGAGGTGGGATTACCCTACATTGAACTTCATTGGGTTTCATTTGTTCCATTTCTCCAGTCTGTGTCAAGGATGATCTGGACGGCAGCTCTTCCATCTCATGCAGCAACTACATTCCCCAGCTTTATGTTGTCTGTGAACTTATTTGAGGGTATGCTGTGACTCATCACCCATCGTTCATGAAGGTGTTCAAGGGCATTTCTCCCAGTATCATCTCCTGCCATATACAAGACTTGCATCCAGCTGTGCCACTGATCCCAACCTCTCGAGCCCAGTGGTTCAGACACTTTTCTAATCCATCTCACCATCCTTATAGATTGCATGCTTATCAGATTGTCTAGGAGAATGTCATGGATGGAAGAGTGGAAAGCTTTGCTTAAACCAAGATAAACAGGAATTACTGGTCTTACTTCATTCATCTTGCCAGTCACATCATAGAAGGTTATTGGATTGCTCAGGCATAATCCTTTCTTTCAAAATCCAGCCTGACTATTCTCATTCTTTTTGCCCTGCTTAATATGCTTAGAAAATCTTTTCAGGAGAATTTACACCATCACCTTTCCAGATATTAATATGAAACTGAGCAGTCTGTAGCTTTTTTGATCCTAATTTCTCTTTACCCTCCTCGATTTTATTGCTGCCCAGAGCAGCAAAGTCCATAAGCATCTAAAGGAGTTGTTCTACTGTCAGTGTCACCAAAGAGGGTGGCCAAATCAGATCTTAGCAGAACTACAAAGGAAAGGAAACAATTCTGGGAGGAAGTGTGTGTTGAATGATAGAAATCATAATGTTAATATGTTCAGATACTATACTACAGGACTAGGTAATCCCCTTTATATTCATTACAGAGTTACCACTTTCAGAGGTGATAAGTAATTTAAAAGCTTGAGGATGCCGTGTATTTTGGTATTAAAAAGAATAGAAATTCTTGATGCATTCATCTTGATTAATATATGCAATAAATAATGCAATAAATTCTATTGCATTCTAAAAATTCTACTACCCCTTTTCAAAATTGAGAAAATATTCTTTTATCTGATATTAATAAGGATTTTGAGGAGGCTTTCTTACAGGCATATTGTGACTGCAGCTTCATGTACACTACAAATAAATGTAACAATGTTCTGGATAAACATGTCATGTATGACTTGCAGAAAAAACCTTTCAAAGCTGGTCTTATAAAAGAAAAAACAAAGAAGACAGATTTCTGGGCAAAATGGATGGAATTGGAGCAAAGAAGCAATAACTGAGAGAAGAAGTATTAGAAGTATTGTGTGGTGTAATGAAGAAAAGATATGTGGCATGAAAATGTTTTCCATTGTGTTTTGTACAAGGCTCATCCATAGGATTATTTTGCCACTATGTCAATAGCCTTATGCATGAATCTGTGTTTGAGGATCCAGCAAAAATCAATCTCTGACACCTTCAAGAAACCTATCAAATCATGTGTATAGAAAAGCACTTTGAAGTCTGCAAATGATAAATGCTAGTTACTTCTAGTTGTTGTGTAAGTAGTGATGTTATTGTAAAGTGAGAATGGTGTGCTTAAATCCTCATATGTCATCTTTTATTTGCCTTTCCATTTCCAACATTTTTTTCAAATGGTAGTGAAAATTAATAAAGTGTTCTGTATCTGGTCTGTGAAAAAAAGCCTAGTTTCCTTATGTAATATTACTTAAAACACTTTTTTTCCCCAGTTATACGAAAATTTATTACTTTGTTACTCTTTACAAAGGCAATTCTATCACTCTCTCTTAGTGTTTGTCCAGAGGATTGAGTAGTTTTACAATCTCTATTTAAACCCTGCCTTTGTGATGCTTGACAAATTACTCAAAATTGTTCTCCACCATAATTTTCACTTTTACATATGTGGGACGTATTGCCTACTGCCTTATTGAAATCTGGGGACCAAAAAGTGGAGTGGGAGACACTCAGTTGCAGTAATAAGAATATCATCATCTTAGTTCTTTAGACCAAAATAAGCCAGGACAGGGTAGAGTCTTACTTTGGGGATAACATCATCCATCTGCACCAAAACTTGTTAACTTTCTTAAAATCTTTTCTGAAGAAAATTTACCCCAGCCAAAACCATCACATTGATAATATTTTCCTTGTGCACCAAGTGCTCTGAGCCTGTCCTCAGAGCTTGCAGGAGCAGCAATTATGTGCTTGAATAGGAAGTACAGGGGAGAATTGGCAGTACATTGTGCCTGCACAGTGGTGCTCAGCTGGAGAGTTTTGATTTCTATTGAAGTTCTAGGAGGACTGTGGAGATCTTCAGGCCCTTCAGATAGCTGTTAAGCAAGTTGGCTCTTCCTGCAGGTATTATTCCCTCTCAGTGAATGGGCTAAAGACACTGACCTGCCTTGGGCAATTCTTTTCTGTAGTACATAAGATGCTGAGTGGCTGAGCTGTGACTACTGAGAGAGGGAATTTATCATCTTCAGTGTGGTGCCATGCAAACAAAGCAATATTACTTTCAGGCCTGAAGGAGTCTGCATGTAGCCTCTCTGCATGTAACATGAGTTGGCTGTGCCCAACTGTTCCTACATCTTTTATATGCAGGTGGAAGGCTCTGGTTCAGGAAAAGATATTTAATTCTTGGCAGATCAGCATCTACTGCCACAATAAGAACCTTTGAGCATACACTGTCAGCCTTGTGTACTACACTAATCATACATTCTAGCAAGTGTGAATGCTACTTCATACAAAACTCCTGCAATCTACAGACTAAAAGTATGTATGTGTTATGAGCCAATTTCATACTCTGTTCATTAAGAAAGTCATCACCATGGTAACATATACATCACAAGTTACTATCACAATCTCTAAAATTTTCAAGCGCATAGCAACAAGAACATAATGCTGGAGCATCTCCCTTTATTAGTGCTTGGAAGTTGTGCATAAGATTTACTAAGAACCTTATAAGTATTAGAGAGAAGAAATGGGTCTTTTACACCCGACTGACATAAAGAAAAATCATGTTATTATTTGTAACTTAATGATCTTGAGTCAAATTTTGCCAAAGATTAACTTGTTCTCATGTTTTCCATCTTGCCTTTATATTTCTTCTTCATCTTTTTATGTTAGCTATTCTTTGAAAAATCATTTGTAGTATGAATATCCTGGGGAGGAAACACTGTATGCAACTTACACTAAGTAATAATCTACATATGGGAAAGTTGTAGACAATAATGTGGTCTTTCAAGGGACATGGAGTCACTTGTTCTAGCCCTATATTTTAAACCTCTGCAGAAAGCTCAATTTCCAGATTAAATTTCTCCAGTGACATAATTCATATCACAGTAACTTTATCTAGTTCTATCACAAGGAAAATTAGGCAAAGACATATGCTGTTAGAGCTGTAGTAAATGAGAGGAAGGACCTCAACCAGAAAAAGGTGACTCAAAGTCATAACCAGGGAATTTTTCCGAGAAGATTGATGAGAGCAGAAAGGTAAAGTTAAACGAAAAGTGAATAGTTTATGCATCAGCTTTCTTCTGTGTGGCTCCAGCAACCAAGACATGGCAAACTCTGTGGGCTTCCATACTAATGGAACTGATCTGCTGCTTATAAATTAGGGGGAATGACTATCTCTGACTTTCCCTGTGCTTTTCCTGAAAAAATAGAAGATCTGGTTAACAATTTGATATGCACATTCACACATGCACAAACTTTCCTCTCCTCAGTGACTGAACATGATAATGCTTTATTTTTGATTTTTATCTTAGTACTTCAGCCCACTAAAGTTGAGAAGTTATTTTGATGTCATAATCATACATTTTTTCCCCCTTCAAATTATCCCTTGCTTTATTTCAGAACTTCAAACTTGAAGATCATTAAAAACTTCAGAAACACAAGGGAACAATGCTACTATGAAAATGTTTGAATAACTAGTCACAGGGATATTTAAAGACAGTGGAAAATGTCAAGACTGTAAATTTAACTTTGACTCTAGTAGGAGGTTCAGAAAATGTTAAGGCATAACTTGAACAAGAGGGCAAGTTCCTGACAACCACAGCTTTCATGCCAAATCAAAATTAAGCATCCATTGTGTGAACATGTTTAATTTGACAGGACATGATGTTGTTTTTCATTAAAATGATACTTCACCAATAATTTCCACTGTCAATTAAATGAGAAAAAAAATATATAGTTACAGAATGCACTGTAGGCTGCAATCATACCTTCTAATATTTTCATTTGACTCATGGCTTATATATAGATTTTTTTTTTTTTTTTGGTGGTGGGGGAGGTTAAAGGGATGGTTTCTGTGAGAAGCTGCCAGAAATTTTCCTCATGTCTGGTGAAATCAATTTCAGCTGGCTCCAGGATAGTCCTGCCGCTGTCCAGGGCTCAACATATCAAGAACAGTGCTAAAGCCTCTGGAATAACATATTTAAGAAACAGAGGAAAAAAACTGGAAGACCAAATGCATCTGTAGAGAGGAGTGAGAATGTGTGAGAGTGACTGGTTTGTTCTCAGCTGGACACCAGGTGCCTACCAAAGGCACTCTGTCACTGTCCTCAGCTGGACAGGGGAGAGAAAATATAACAGGCTTGTGGGTTGAGCGAAGATGTTTCATAGGAAGGAAACGTTTCACCAATTAGTGTTTTGGGTAAAAAAAACCCAACAAATTGGGGAACTTAATTGAATTCATTAACAGTCAGATAGGTAGGTAATATGTCGGTATCTACAATATAATTGTTATAATTTGATCTAAACATCTTTCACTGGGGTACCCAGTTATTCTTCTTTTTTCTCTTCAAAAAATTGAAGACATGGATCCTCCCTCTTTTAGGATGGCTACAGAAGTTGCCAAATAATCTTTTGCCAAATAATTCTGGGAGTTCTGTTGCATATACACTGCAAGAAGGTAAAAAAATGCAAATCTTCAACCATAGGCTAAATAAGAGTTTAATCCTTCAGGTCATTATATCATAAAATATTTTTTTTGTTGGTTCCCTTTGAAAGCTTCCATGCATCACTCAGTACCCTGAACACCTTACACAGACCTCTGGGTCCTGCTGCTGCAGAACCTGTTTGTAGGTTTAATGGTGTGTACAGCCATGCAAACAGTCTGCATGGCAGTAGGTGTGCTTGGTGGAGTCCTTCATGGTCACAGTACCAGAATGTGCCATCCTGCCCCTGGTGGCACACCACTGTTAAGTGCTATGGACAAGAATCACTGAAAGAGCAGCAGAGCACAAGCGACTACACTTGTGACGTGAAGTAAGAGCAGTGCGTTGATCTGATTTTCCTTGGGGTCTGATCCCTACTCCCAGAGGAATCCTTGAAGCTTTCAGATCCTTGCTAGCAGTACATGTGAAGAAACACTTCTCTTCAACAATTTTCTTGGAGCCGAGAGGTGAGAATGTGACTTGTCCTCAGTTGCTCCTCTTCAGTGTTGCAAGTGGTTTTTTTCCCCATTTCTGTACAAGGAGTGGATGACTTTTGGACACTAACAGAGCCTGGGTGGTAAGAGCTGTAGCTTCTTAGCATAAAGATTTAGGTGTATGATAGTGTACAGAAAATAACCCAGGCGGTGAAAGACAACACCAGCACTTAGTAACATTGATATCAGCTATACAGAATTGCTGATCCAGGTGTATACTGCTGGATCAGTGTAGTGCTCACTATTCAATCTGGTATATGAGAAAGCAAAGGGGATCAAGTTTCATGCACTTTTAAGATCTTGATAAAAGTATCCTTTTAAAGTTTTAAGGGGGAGAAAATTATTTTTTCATCCTAAGTTGTTGGTACGTAAGCATTACATGCTGTGTGTAAGCTGCCATCTCTATTTGAAACACTTTGAAGGAAATCTATGTTCCAGACTTCACCAGGAGTGTTTATAGAAGTCTACACCTGTCATTATCCTAAACAAATTGGATAAATCTTCGGCAAACTCTATACACTGGTAACCGAAAAACCTAGAGAAGCCAGTTAGTATTTTTCCATGTATACAGTGTGTTGATAAGTTCACTATGAGAGTTTTCAAGCTCTGGTGTCAAACTGAATTCTTTGATTCCCCTATGCTGTTTAATTTGTATTGGTATTACACAGGAGGCATTCAGCTTCTACCTGTGTGGGGCAAAGGCCTGCCACCCATTGTTTTGCTGAAAAAAAACCCCTTTTCTGCAATGAAATGTATTGTCTTTATTTAGAATTGAAGTTCTGAGGTAGTAAAGAAGCATTGTATTACTCAGAGAAAGCATTAGAGTTGGTAGTTGGCTTTTAAGTCTGGTGTAGTGTGTACATTGGGATAGTTATGTATTGTCATCCAGGTAATTAATAATGCATCAGCTTAACTGTAAAGTTCTGTACATAAATGACTGCAACTGAAGTATAAATAACTGCATCATATAACTATAATCCATGTAAAATGAATTTGTAGGACTATCAAATAAAATTTTATTAAAAAGCAGTACAAGAAATGGGACTAAACTCCCTGCTATAAGAACTACTACTAATTACTTAGATACATAACAATTACCCAAACTACAATAACTGTGTAATTACATAACAGTTAGAGTTACAGTGTTATAAAGTGTGATTGCTGCTTATCTTATTGTAACTCATATTATAGCATTTAACTTGAAACAACTTCTAAAAAAGAAGATTAATTTTAATATTTATGGACTTAAAACCTATTGAAATAGATGGGAAAGTCTTTTATTTCAATAAGTTTTAGAATGGGATGGATAGATAAAACTATAATGTGAGGAATAATAATAACGGTCTTTGAAGAAAATGTGTGCTGCTTCTTATATTCATACCTAATAAAGAAAGAGAGATAAAGAGACAGAAAGATCTGGGGCAATCATCACTTTCTGAGACAAGTGAGAATTAAGACCTAGTCCAGGCACAGATCCAGGTATCTTTTCCTTCCATCTTGCTTTCTCCACTAGACTAAGACTATGGTTCTTCCACATCGAGAGGATTCTTGCCTTTTTTTTTTCTTTTTTCTTGTTTTTCTTTTTTGTTTGTGTTGGGGTTTCTGTTTCATTGAGTTGTTCTTTTCACGGATTTTCTGGGGTTTTTTTGGCTGTAATGCCAGATACCTTCATGATATCTGAGCTGAATTCATTGGAGTTAAGTTTTCTCACTCAGTCATGTTTTATTCCTGTTTGTTTCACTAGCTATCTATTATAAATAGACAGCATAAAACAATTACACTGGGCTTTTGGAAGAAGGAAATTATTCACTACAACTATCTACTTCTTGTGGTATAAAGAAATTCTACTAGGAGGATCTGAGAAGTGTCATATCTTTTGTGTACCGCTAAAAGCAGTACAGAAAGTCCTAATCTGCCTGTCCTTGATCTAAATGCAGTGTGTGATTATACAGACAGTTCTTTGGCATCCCACTGTTCAGCATTCTGCAGACAAAACACTTGAAATTTCCTCTGCTTCCAGGGGTTACTGGGATTCCCTTGGTGCACAAGTTGCTTACCTTAGGGACTGAACAAAGAGTGCTGAACACCAGAGGAAGGAAGCACTGAAAGATCTTTCCCATAGGAGCAACAGTCTTCAGTGCAGTAGGTAAGGTATCTTCATTTTCATCATCACCTTCTTTCCCCCAGTTTTTGCTGGTGAATGCAATTTGAAAAAACAATTGGAGAATTTAATCTCATAAATTCAGAAATTAAATATTCCAGCATTTCCAAGACAAAATATTCTGCTTTTGGCTTGCCTGCTCTTCATCTAACCTTTTCATCTCCTGACAAACTTTGGTGACAAAAGTTAGACAGAAGTTCCAACTTTGCAGATGTTTTTAATTATAGAGGAGCCAAGAGATCAGTGGGATTTTATTACTCAAAACAAATATCTGGTACTCTACAACCTGTTGGACACAACAAACAGAAGAGAAAGTCCTGTTGTTGTGTCATATATTCTCCTGAGAGAAGATAAATCTTCACATGTGTCTGCTGGCCATTGACAGATGGCTTTATTTGTTTTTCATGTCTGAGCATTCTCACAGCTCTGAGCTGCCTTTCCTTCTCCCCTTTCCTACTAGATCCTCCTTGCAGCACCGGAATTAGAACAGAATGCAAATCTTTTCCTTACACATCCGAGCTCAATCCGCTGCATTTAAAATGCCAGTTAACTGGGTTTGGCGTTGCACAGGGAACAAGGGAAGAGTAATAGACATTTTTCCCATTCTTCCCTTCTTGCAAGGAAGCACTGACCTCCGGAAGAAGCACAGGAACTTAGGAGAACTCATCACAAAAGCAACCAATAATGCTCTTTAAATATTTAAGATAAATCCTCCCTACTTTATCCATGTAAACTATCCAAAATAATAAACAGTGCCAGCTTGTGATGACTTAGGAACAATTTATTTTCACCTATTAGTAACCTTGCCATGTTTATGAACATTTTGGATTAGAAATGGCAAGAAGATCAGGTAGTTATAAAGTATGCTCAAAGTTGTCACAAGTCTATCACACACTGTCACAAAATAGAAATAGGATGAAAAGATGATGCCAGTTATAATGAAACTAATTGTTATCTTTGAAATTACTAGTGAATCTAATAACAATATTATAATGATTACTACCTTAGAAGAAACTACAGAAGCTTTTCCAATTTCTTAGTTTAAAACCCCTGCCAAAGATCAATGAAAACATATGCTAACATTTAGCAATTAATTATTGATAATTCAATTTAACTCACTCTCTGTGCTGTTTACTGAAATTAAAGTCATTTAGTAATCAATAATCATCCTTATGAAACCAGGGTAATACTTAGCTAACAATAGTGCAGATCAGTAAATTAGCTCATCTAATAGAACCTAATATTTTAATTCAGCACTCTAAGAAATAGTGGCCATTAATTTCACTGAACCAGCCATGAGGAACATGGATCCTTTGCACAATTTCCATCATGAAAATTTAAAAAAAGAAAATCCCAGTGATGATGGACTTCTTCATTGCAAGTTTTCAACTGTGTGGGAAAACATAAATGTTCCTGTTTCCTTGAATACAGATGGACTTAATAAATAAAACAATCTTGCCTTGCTAGCAGTACAAAGCAGTTCCTTAAACACTGCTTCTTGCAAAAGCACTCTCTCTGCCTCAGCCCGGATTCATGCTATGACCATTTATTTAGTTGTCTTGTATTTTCTTGCTGTTCCTACTCCATATGCCATTTCTGTCACCTCTTTCTCCTAAGCACACAAATCTATTGAGCAGCACTCTCTCCTGACAGTCAACACTTCTAACAATTCATTTTCTGACATCAGAGTATCTATGCGATCTAGGTGCTATGGTCATGTATCTCACTAGTCTTAAAAATGTCAAGTTCCATTCTTCCACCTAGTCCCAAAGCCCTTAATCACATAAGATACTCTTCTTTTTAATTAGAGTACATACTCCACAGCTTCAGTGATGTTTTCAAGCATTCCTGGCATAGTAGGGTAACATTTCACTATGCAGTAAGTTTTCATTACTGCTCTCTAACCAATCATATATATAATAATGTATATAATCATATATATAATAATAGTATATAAAAATATGCAGATGTAGTTTGCACATTTTGATTTCTAATGTAATTTTTGTAATCCTTACATTTTTCTTCAAGGTTTTAGGACCGCAAACAGATTAATAAATTGCTAACTGGGACCAATATTAACTTAGCTGGACAGGATGTAAGGAACTCCTGTGTATGACACAAGAAGATGCTGGATATGACAGACAACAGTAAAAGAAGCTGATAAAGATTAAGGATAACTCCTGGATAGATGGCCAGATTTAACAGGTGGCTAAAGGGAATGTATAAGAGGAATGACCAAACTTCACAAATAATGGATGGAGAAATAATGTACTGCAGAACTTTTTGCAGAACAAATAACTTCCATTTCTTATGCAGACAGGGAAAATCTAGTGAAGAGAGCAGGCCAGTGATAAACTGTTGTAAGGCATAGTACTCTGTGTGGTGGGCTGTTCCTGGCTGGAACAGGGGCCTGCCAGCTGCCTGCCATAGCAGCTCTATCATTTCCCTCCTCAGCTGGGCTTGGAAGGGAAAATGAATGGCTCATGGGTTCAGATAAGGACAGAGAGAGATCACACAGAAACTACTGTAATGAAAAAAAATAAACCAAAAACAAACAGTCTCAGGTTTGGGAAATAATTTATTTCAAATCAAATCAGATTAGTGTAATAAGAAATTAAAACAAATTCTTAAAACACGCTTCCATCACCCCTCCAATCTTCCAGGGCTCAACTTCATATTTCTCTATGTCATCCTGTGCAGCAGCAAAAGGAAGCAGGGTATGTTGTCTGTAGACTGTTCATCAAATAATGTCTCTGACACCCCCTCCCTCCTGGGGAAGGACTCCTCATACTCTTCCCCTGCTCCAGTGTGGGGTCCACAGTCCTTCAATGAGAGTCCTTCCCATGAGCTGCAGTTCTTCACAAACTGCTCCCATTTGTGTCCCAGCCAAGGGTATGTCCTACAGGAACATAGAATCACAGGATATCCTGAGTCAGAAGAAACCCATCAGGATCATAGAATCCAGCTCCTGGTTCTGCACAGAACACCCCAAGAGTCACATCATGTGCCTGAGAGTGTTGTCCAAGTACTTCTTGAACTGTTTCAGGCTGATGCTGTGACCACTTCCCTGGGGAGCTTGTTCCAGTGTCCAACCACCCTCTGGGTGAAGATTCTTTTTCTAACATCAAACCTAAAACACCCTGAAATATAATATCTAACCTAAACCTCCCCAGCACGGATCCCTTTTGTGGGGTCACAAGTCCTGACAGCAAAATTTCTCCAGCATGGGTTCCTGTGGCCACAGGTCCTGCCAGGAGCTTACTCCAGCACGATCATCCCATGGAGTTACAGCCTCCTTCAGGAAGCTACCCGCTCCAGCATGAGTTTATCCAGGGACCACACATTGGTCTCTGCATCCCCATGCACCTCCACGGGTTACAGGGGCGCAGCTCCCTCACCATGGGCTGCACCAGGGGCTGCAGGGGGATCTCACCTCCGGTGCTTGGAGCACCTCCTACCCCTCCTTCTGCACTGCCCTTGGTGTCTGCAGGGATGTTCCTCTCACATGTCCTTATCCCTCTCCCTGGCTGCTGTACGTCAGCTTTTATTTTTCCTCTTCTTAAAGGTGTTATCTCAGAGGCACTACCACCACATCTGATGGGCTTGACCAGTAGTTGGTCTATCTTGGATCCAGCTGGCATTGGCCCTGTCAGACACAGAGGAAGCTTCTGGCAGCTTTTCACAGAAGCCACCCCAGTAAGTGACTCTAATTTAACATTACTCCTCCTTCAAAGAAAATTTAACAATTCTCATTCATCACATCTGTGGTTATAATGATGTATCAAGTTATCATAAATATATCTTTGCCATTAAAGACTGTTGATTGGTTTTTAAATTATATTTTCCATGGCATATTTTGTAGATTTTAAGGAATTTATTTCAATTTTTATGAAATCGTCATCTAAGAGAAGGAAAGTAGAAGGACATTGATGATGAGTCACAGTCTTCCTAGTTATTTACAACTATGGGTGAACAAAAATCTTATTTCAGTAAATGCCAAAGAAAGTGCCATGGAAGTCTGACTCATGCTTGTAATGGAAATTTAAAATCAAGGTGCTGGAGCAGAAACCATTATAACAAAGTGCCAGAAATGCTAACATTAAGAATGATTAGCATTTTTTTTTTCAGATTAAAAACATACACTAGTATGTATGATAACAATCTAGATAATTAATTGCCACAACATTTTCATTTACTTTATCTCAAAATTTGCAACAAATACAATTATGAAGTCATCCCAGAAACGTTTTATTCAGAGCTACATACAACCAGCAGGAATCATGGAGTTTTGACTATTCATGCATTATAGGATAGGCATTCATCATCCATCTAAGTCTTTACTTGTGTCATTGAACCTTTGTGCATTGAAATATTCCTGTCGAATCTGAGGAAAGTGGTAACCATAACAAGGTCTCTAAACAAGATGAATCTTGTTTATTGTTTAGAAAAGCAGAGTAAATTGAGAGCAATGTCTTTCTCCATGAGAGAGCTTGAGTGCTGTTGAAAGGAGGATTGGAAAACAAGCATGACAACACTAAGAGCTGCGCTCACGAAAGGGTTTGCATCATACAAGTTTAATATTTAGTTGTCCTGTGTTCATACCTTAGCTGATAAGCATCAAAGGCTAGATTACTCCCACAAATAAGCAAAAAAATAATAGCTTTCCAGAGATTCCTTTTTAACTGCACTTTTAGAAAACAGAGGAGAAGGAAGGGAAGGTTAGTTTGGTCTGGGTTTTCTGACTGGAAAGTTTCTGATAAATGCCTCGAACAAGTCACTCTACAAGGTGTTCAAACTCTTTTGATGTATTCTTAAAACACCTTCCTTGCCAGAGCATAGTCTCCTCCTCTTTTAACTTGAATGGTCTGTGTACAAAACCGCATTGTGATTCATGGCCCACATGGAGTCCCTATCCTGTTTTTCCACATTCCATTTCTAATTTTCCTGTAGAACTAAATGCAAAACCTTATCTCGCAATAATGTGACTTAAGTCTTGATCTCATAAGAATCTGTGGACTGCTGCCCTTCAACCCAAATAGCTACAAATGGTATTGTTTCACTGAATCAATGGAATTTATTTCACCTATGGATTTTATCTATCCATGAGGTGCTAAACATTATAAATATCTAGATCTATCTTTCCAGCCTCAAAGGAGTTATTCAAAACCTCCAAGCCAAATCTTAAAAGAGTAAATGTATGAAAGAAGAAATACCTTTAAAATGAAGGGTTTAAAATACTGATTGTTTTAAGGACTGTGTAACTTCAATCAATATTCTCCAGAAGAAAACTAAGCTTACACACTCAAGGTGAGACTTAGCTAAGTGAACTACTACTAAGAAACCTGCTGCTTAATTTTCAATAGCAAGGTGTTGAGCCAGGAAATGAAACTAAAAAAGGATATTGTCAAGGCAGCTTAATAAAGGAAATTTATCATTCTAAGTCAATTCAGAAGACTTGCCCACTTAATAATGATATTCTAAAATATTTTGTGAGACAAATATTCATTTAAATAAAAATAATTTGCAGACAGTCAATATCAACAAAGAAACAAAAACTAATAATGAGAACACAGTCAGGCCAAGGAAGATATCAACAAGGTGGATAACCTGAGTAGCAATGTACTTTGCATTGTGTAATGGGAATGTAATATTCATTGTTTTGTATTTGTGCTTAAAGCTCAGGGAGGGAGTTGGGAGAAAAAAGGGCAATGAGAGTCAGAAATATGGAAAGTAAAATAATTGGACTTATTTAGCTGATAATAAAGAGCATTGAATCAGGTATGGCACAGATTTCACCTATTAAAAAAGCTACTGTAGAGGGACAGGAATGATTTGTTCTCCATCTCCAGAGAAGATTGGAGAAAAAGTAATGGGCTTAAACTGCAATGAGGAAGATTGGATAGATTTATGAAAAAACTACATAAAAGTGAGGACAGTAAAGTACAGCATCAGACCACTGCAGCTATGCAGTCCATATCACTGGAGATCTCTAAGATCACTTTAGAAGCACATCTGCAAAGAATGACAGACACTGCAGATCTTGCTTTGGGACACAGTGGTAGATGTAGATGTAGATGACCTCAACCCACTTGCAGTCTGAGTGGGTCTGTGAGATACATAGTACAGCAAATAATCACCACCTGTAAAGTTCAGGAATGTCCAGGGGATGCTGCATTGAAAAGGGACACTGTTCTGGTTTAAGAGCTAGTGGTATTCCGTGGCTTATATGTTAACAATCACCAGGAATACATTTGAGAAACAGAAATGGGGAAAGGTCTAATGTTCCCAATTCCCACTGTAGTTGGTAACAACAGTACTGTTGATCTCAAGGTAAAAAAGATTAGGAACAAGAAAAGAGTAATACATCATGGAATTAAAGCTGTAAATTATTAATTTAAAATGCTTCCAGGGCCTCCTGAAACACAGTCTGAAAATACACCAAGTCTTATTCTTTTCATAGTGACAGACTACAAGAATGAATTCTCTGAGTGCAGTGCTGGAGCTTTAGTGAATATAATATACAAAGCTCCACTTGAGGGAAAATCCTTATCTTACTTACATATTTTGAAAATGCCACTGAAAATCTAAGATAAATAGATATCTAGAACACCCAGTTGAAGGAGTAATATTTTCCTGTCATCTGATCTCAGTGTTTCCAGTTCCCACTTTATCTGTGTTATTTGACCTGCATTTACAATCTTCAATCTCTCTTTGAACCATAATCCTTGCTAGCCTGCTGGGCCCTGCCCCTTAGGTGTAAATGTTACTGTCAAAGTGGCCATGTGTAGAGAAATACAGGTGTTTACCAAAGAATCTCATTTTTGAAACAAAGACTGAGAAATATGCGCTGAAACAATTATAAACAGGTGAAAGAAAGCAGGGAGAGAAATCAATACATGATGGTGAGCTGGATTTTTGTCTTATGGCACACTTCACTTTGCTGGAGAAATTCAAGTGTCTAGAGCCATTTGCAGTCCTAGACTGGTCTAATACCAGAAGAGACTCTGCCCTTCACAAAAGCCACCTGGGAACAAGCACACTGGGGAAACCTGTGTGCTCTAGTCTGGGAAAGGGATAGCCAACCCAGGGACCGCAGCAAGCATGAACTAGACTAGAGAAAACTTTTCTCTCTTCTTGGTTGTGCAGTCTGACTGATAAACCAACCAAATTGGGTATTAGCGGTTCTAGAAAATAGGGAAGGACAGACTCCAATGCAGAATGAAAGAATTTATTAAAATCAGCCAAAAATGTCCAAATGCAACTATATTGATCTGAGCCCCAGCTTTTTATAAGTGTAAATACATAGAAATTGGCAGCCAGCCACTGCCATCAGTTAAAACAAGAAGCAAATCTATTTCCTGTTTTAATCACCTAAATTTTTCACAGATCATATAATTTACTATTCCATTGTTCTAGGTCTATTTATGTTAGTTTATCTAAAGCATGTCTACCAGACAGGTATATAGTTTTG
This sequence comes from Zonotrichia leucophrys gambelii, assembly GCF_028769735.1. Lineage (NCBI taxonomy): Eukaryota > Metazoa > Chordata > Aves > Passeriformes > Passerellidae > Zonotrichia > Zonotrichia leucophrys. Next base: position 78,222,582 of record NC_088169.1, read on the forward strand.
TTTGAAGACAAAAGAAAGAAATCCATCACTTTCAGTTTTTTGTCATCTACATCCCTGAAAATGCCTGATTATGGCATAGTTAAAAATCTGTGTTGTTTTTCTCATTTGAATTGTTCTAGCTTTAAGTTCCAATGGTTTTCATTTTTCCAGTATGTTTTTTCCAAAAGATTGAAAAGCCAATTAGTATATGCTATTTTCCTCCACTCAAGATCTTTACACACCTTAATTAAGTCACTGTTCAATCTGCTTTTGATAAGTTATGCATATTGATTTCTCACTGGAAAGCATTTTCTTTTCTCATCAAAAGATTTTGCAGCTCTCTCTTCAATCAGATTTTCCTTGTGACAAAAAAAAATGGCAAGTCCAGTGAAAACCAGCAAGAAGAAATTTCAGCTCTAAAACCTTATAACAAAGTTTCCTCGGGGTTCTTCATTCACCATCTTGGAATGTTTAGTCACCTATTTGCCATTTTCCATTTATTTCCATCTGGTTTGGATCAAACAGTGCTCTGAAACAACATGTCAAATGCTGATGATTAATATTAATCATTGGTCAGAGTAGTATGTGGTAATATATCACTTAATTCTCTAATGTCACAAGTATTTGATCTGCTATTAGAGGGCTAATGTTTAATATCATTACTGACAAATCTGCATGAGTTGGGCAACTGAATTGTATTTTGGTATAAGACAAAATATTTTTTTCGACGTCTTCCTTCTCTATAAGTCCTCTGAGTTAATAAAGGAAATTTGCTCCAAAACCTGCGTGACAATGCCATAGGATGATCAATTTTACTTCTAAGAAGATTAAAAGGGATATTTTTGTTATTTCACTGTGGGTACCTTATTTAACCTGTTTAAATTTCTAATGAATGTGATTCAGTGTACGAACTTAACTTTTGTATCAGAGATTGAGGCTTTCTGGGAAAGGAAACTGTAAACTAGGAAATATTCTAAGTATTATTTAATATGCCTACTCTTTGTCTGCTCACACTATCACTCATGGAAAGCAGAAAATAGGAGAACAGCGTAAAAAAGGAATGACCTATGATTCTCCAAAAAAAAATATTATCACATCATCCAAACTTTCTATAATTAGAAATCATAATATATTATCTTTTTACATTTGAACCCATCAAGATAATTTTTCAGGGAACTTAAAAAGGAATTTTAAAATTTTTGCAATTTTGCCTGCAACTCTGAACTCCAGTTTACCCTCTGTGATTCAATATAATGAAAAAACTGGTAGACAGAATGGAGCTATTCAGTATTAGCAGAAAAAAAAAAAGCCACATTATAGGAGAAAATTATGCTGCTGGGAAACAAAAAAGACTTGCTTCTCAACTCTACAAGATTAGGGGCCTCTGGGCACTAAAATTACATCAGTAGAGCAATTTTGCAGAGGTAAATTGAAGGTTTGCATTAAAAACCCATCTTAACATAATGAACAACCAGTAAAATACTCTCCTCTTGGGGACATGGTCCATGGACAAGGAGCCAAGGACATCCCAGACCTCTGCCTTGCCCTCATTCAGTGTGCCAAGCAGGGTCCTGTTGGTGCCACAGTGCCATAAGGAGTCAGCTGCTGCTGGTCCCAGAAAGGCAGAGATGGAGGTAAACAAACTGATGGAAACTAGAAGGCTACAAGGCACCATTGTCTAGAAACCAGAATTATACCAGACCACCGCTCATATATATGTGGGCATTGCATTTATTCTTTGAGAACCTTTTATTCTTCCAGAGAATATGTAATATCTGGTTGCTCCATAAATGCTGAGAATCACGCTGCATGAAGTAAACATCATTTCAGTCAGTAGAAACAAATAATAAAACGTTTGAGGAATCTTATTACAGTGGTGTCAGAACAGACACCATTTCGACTGTGGCACACATGACATGGGTTAAGACTGAACATCTGCATGTGTCATATCTGATATTACAGTAACTCGAAGAATCCCTCAAGCATAATCAGAACAAATCTCTTGTCATTCAGATGACTGCTAAAAATATATTCTAGAAGCATTAAAGAGAAATTGCAAATTTAGCTATAAAATAATACTGACCGACTTAGTAAGTAAAAATTTGTGCACAAATTTTCCAAAGCACTGAAATTAAACAGCAAATTCTTTTGTAATACATTCTCATGCCTACATTTCAGAAAAATAACAACGGAAGTACTAAAAAAATCAATAATCTTAACTGCAACACACAGTGTAGCCTTCAGCACTGACCTGTTAGCTCATCTTAAGCACGTGCTAAAAATAAAAACCTTTAAATACTGTCCTAAATCAATGTGCTCTTTTAAATGGAATTTTCCAAAACCCAGTAACGGACGTACTATGGTCAATGTACATGGGGCACTTTATTACTCATTTCCATGTATGTTTGTATGTATTCCTCAGTGAGTTATTACTTTGTTCTTTTGTTATTTTTTTACGTATAGTATAGGACTGGAAAGAATTCTCCTAGGACATCTATGCAGACCTAAGCTCATACAAATGGACACACCATATATTGACCCATGCTATGAAAAACCTGCCTTCTTACTGGAAGACTATTCCAGAATATCTACCTTCTTTTAGACCAAATTTGCTGTATGCATCCACAAAGAATGTTCAGATTGTATTATATTGATTGCCTTTCTTTTCAGGGATTCAGTTTAGTCTCCTGTATCCCATGAAATTTCTCATCAGGTTGGTAAATGAATAATGTAGGTACTACTCATGCATCATTAGGAGCCCTTTTCAGTAGCTCAAGGCAATAATTAGAAAGAAACACAGGAAGAAATTCATTTATTCTCAAGCATGATGAGTCAGATATGAGGATATACATTACATATTTACATTTTCTTTTAGGATACATGATTGTTGTAAAAAATACATAAGAGTCAGTCATTTCAGTTTTAATTAGGATCAGGCAAAGTGTAATTCTCAACCCAGAGGTTATGCTATCCTTCATCAAACACTGGTTTCGTGCAGCTGTGTGATCTTTACTCAGTTTTACCAAGGAAATTGTGACAAGCTGTGACAAGAGCACATGAGCTAAATCCATGCACTATGAGAAAAGCAAAACTACAGATAAAAATCCAGTAGTTGAGATTCTAACAGTTAACACCTTGATTTCCCTATAAGGAAAAGGGGTTGAGAGGTAGGAAGGTGTCGACAGATTCTCTAGGATGGCAGCTTCAAAACATCAGGGGTCAGACCTTTCCACGGACTAACAAGGACAAATTCTTGCTGCCTGATTAATAGCTGAGTGCACTGGTGTCTCTCCAGGCATGTGAGTGTAAACTGGTCCCTCTGGCCTGCTGGACCTGGCTGCCTCTTTGAATTAACTAGTAAGTTAAAAGTCAACATGCCTTCTGAATCCGTCCTCCTGCAGATTCTCTGTGCATTCCACAAATGTCACCTGATTTACATAACCCAGAAAGGAAGAATTGCCAAGAGGCGTCACTGCTGCAGCTGGTCCAAGCTTTACTGGGTCAGCACCACAGGCTAGCCACAGCTTGTCTTTATCTCACCTACCTTCTACTGAGTAGAGAGCATCTCGTCATTTCTTGGGGTTTGAATAGTACATTCTCAGTGTCCATAATAGTGATATATAATGTAATAACAGATGGGAAGAACTGAAGCCTTTTTCTTTTCCTTTTGAAGCAAATAGGCAAATATTTAGGTAAGAAGTGAGACTTCAGTCAGGAACCTAAATTTCTCCTTTATTTCACCACTTTTTCCTGTGGACTATTTCTCACTTTACAGCTTCCATAAACCTAGTGAACATTAGTACTTTACAAGCAGAGAACAAGATGTGATGCCTGAAGTTCTGAGTTTGCCCATTTTTTGTTCCTAATGCCTTGAACAATTTCTCAATATGGTGTGTCAGCATTCTCCTAAAAGAGATAGAACAGGAAAAGACTGGGTTTTAATTCTAAACATGATCCTATTGAACACATCACAGTAGATGACCACAGACATTATTGGCAAAAAACTTATTTGTTAGAGCTTAATCTCTGATTAACAGCTTTCCCTGGCTCAATTTTGAATTCATGTGGGGTCATTCTGCTGAGATGAAAAGTGCATTTAAAGCTCTTTCTCATTCTTTTCTGAGCAAAGCATGACCTAGATACCAAGCCTATTACAGCCTAATAGAAATAGCTTGACAATCACCAAACTCATTTAACTGTGAACATTTTCTCTTTATGTTTTCAGCTTTTTGAGACCTGTTGACAAGGCTCAAGGTGGAATGCTGCATGCAAAATCAAGGTATTTACAAAAGATTAATAATAAAAATTTCTTGAATTTTCACTTTTTGACCTTAGAGAAATATGCTGTACAATCCCTATGCTGCATTTTACTCAAGGGTCATAAAGACTTACCATGAATCAAATTTTGCAGGATATTTTTGATATAGGGATATATTATATGCCCCATTTTATGGATGTGCAAATAGTCATAGGAAAGTAATATGATTTTTCAAGTGCCACAGTGCCACGCAGGATTTCTCACATCTGATATTATCTGCCTGTGGGTCAAGTCTAGCCAGATTGTCTCTGTGACCTTTACTGCTTTAGGAAAAGGAAGACACATTTGTCCAGAGAATGATGCATCTCACCTCTCTTCCACCTTACTTTATTCCATCTTTCTACCTTAAACATTTATCTTAGGCTGACAGAGATCACCTTGTGGATGAAGCCACTCCTTTCCATTTGCTACACAGGGAACTTTGGTGACTAGCTCAGACTTGACAGCTTTTAGACAGATAAAGTTAGACAGCTATATTGTAAGTATTAGGGGATATGGAGACCACCTTTAGTGATAAATAGAATCTGGATTCATCAGTTTTTTTTCCTGTCTTGATTTGCAAGATCTGGATTGAATACACGACAGGTCTGTGGCACTTACTACCTTTTACAGTGTGTTATCTTCCTTGTTTATGCAAAGACAAGGACTAACAGCAACAGCAAAACCAAACTAATTATCCATTACTGCAAATTATTATAGGATTTCTTCAGCCAAATTGAAAGTTATGCTGGTTTACACTTCTCGAGCATCTTGTCCTTTTAGAATAACTATCAACTAACAAGGGAGTCAATACAAACAATTTTCTTGTGTAAAGCTTCTTCAGTACTGTGGCCCTTTAAATGTTAAGCTCCCTGGGCCTGAAGCAGTTATGCATGTGTGCATAAGACTGAAAATACACCACAAAAACTTTCAGGATCTCTCTATCTATTTCTAGTTTGGGGTTGGGTCTGGGTTCGGTGTTGTTTTTTGTTGGGTTTTTTGATCGAGTAGTAATATTAGTAGGTGCCTGCAGTGAATTGATTGTATCTCTGAGCTCCACAAAAGAAAGGAGCACAAATAATGATAAAAATTTTGGGGGAAAACAACATTAGACTTTAAACACTATCATTTTTTCATTTATACATCAGAGCCTAACATAATGTAAAGACAGAGACTCATCCATGTTTAACCCTTAGTGCCTAATTCCTCTTCAGGAGACAGATCACTAAGGAAATTATTTAGAATAATTTGCAGAGAATGCAAACATTAACCAGAGATTGAATTCTCAAAAAGGGATGAAGTCTTACAGGGGTCAAAAACTCCAAAAATAGTCACAGAATTGCTGAAATTAAAGAGAAGGTTATTTCTGTGGCTTAGGAGTGTGGACCCTTCTACTGAGAGTAACACTGTGATACTCAAGAAAATTAGGTATAAATGATGGAAATGCTCCTGCAGTTCACAGAAGCAAATCATGAGTGACTTTTCTGTCTGTTAGAAATAACCTGGGACTTAAAAATTACTTGACTGGTTTGACCTCTCTGACACTGTGACCAAGAGAAGCTGAGAATAATTTTGGAAAACTTTCAGCTATTCTTTAGCTTTGGGAAACTTCAGCAAGTGGTTAGATAGTAAGAAATAAACACAAACCTACTCAGTGCCCACTATCCATTTCCTACTTGCAAGATCCCCAAAAGGCTGGTGGCAAAATAACTATTTCCTGGGGCAAGGTAGAAAAAAAGAATAAATGGCACATGGCTAATACTGGCATTAGTTCTGGTTCTAGAGTAAATAGAGATATACTGGCTTTACTCTAGAGGCATTTCTCAATTGCAATCAAGAGTTTAACTCTGCAGTGACTGTAAAACTGAGAATAGTAATGGCAATAGCTTTTGTCAAGGCACTGTAGTCTCTGTAGTGTCTCTGATTTTCTCGGCAAATGTAACAGAGAGAAAAATATCAGCGTCCCCTTTTGTGATTTTCATTAAATATTCCTTTAATGAAAAAGCAAAAGATCATGAGAGACCTGTTTGGCAAAGTGTTGGTAGCAGTAGAAGTATTTTCTTCTAATATATAAAATGAATACTTTTCAAGGGCCTTTCAAAGTATGGATTTTTCTCGCTAACATGTACTTTAGTGTCAGGGCCTCTATCATACTCTCAAGGTCAGTTTCTCTCATTTATTTGCTGTTTTCTTCTCAGAACCAGACAAGATATTTGTTTTACCAGATGGACAGATAAGGGGTGAGGCCTGTTTTCATCCATGGCCAGAGACTCTACTACCTTTTCTCCCTTGCTTTGCTTGCCATGAGGTGACAGACACTGTTAGAGCACACACTGTGCATCCTGTGACTAATTATACCAGCATCATAATGCCTTGTAGTAACAATTGGTGAAGTTCCAATAAAAGAATATGCAGCCAAATTTTACACTACAAACTCAGTCTAAAAAGAAGGGTTCTTAGGTAATACTGTCCAGGTAGTCAACCAGATATGTACACAAGGAGTATTTAAGCATTAAAATGTTACATCCTTCCGGAAGTTAAAATTACAATAAATGAGCCAATTTTTGATCACCTTTTTTCCACTATTCCCTTGTGAGCGTTCTGTCACCAAGAGTGTCAGTATCGACTGTAGATAAATCTGGAGCTTCCTCCTCCTCAAGACAGAAAGTGTTATAGAAACAATTCTATCTCAAAATTATCTGCTCTATTTCATATTAGATGAAGAACTCACTGGTAACACAAGAAGAATTGCAAAGCATGCTACACATTTAGGCTAGTACTGTAATAGCGAGATGATATATTTGTAGAGATTTTCTTTTGTGGAAGTCATCTTCTGTTAAGTGTGTTAAATTAAACTTTTAGATTGGTTGTTATTAAAAAATTCTTCTTTGAGAGGGCTTTGGGGTATTTGGAAGTGGTTGTGTCACCAAGGCTGGAGGTATTTTAAAAAAGTATTTTTGTAGCATTTAAGGATATTATTTAAGGATGTAGTTGATTAGGCTTGATGATCATAAACTTTTTTCCCAACCTAAATGATTTTATGACTTCACACCAAGCAGTGTCATCCAGCATCCAAAAACCCTTCGCCCATATACCCCTTTTGCACCAGCCATGACCAACAATAGCACTATGTACCCTTTGTCATTGACTTCCAAAGTACTTCTAGATATGCTCATGTGTGCATTTGAGTGTACCACCTTTAGAGCAGAATCCTAACTTTCATCCTAACTTTAGTTATTTACTTTTTGTCATGGTTTAACCCCAGTTAATTCCATACCGCCCCTCCTACTCCTCCCCACAGCGGTATGGGAACAGAAACAGAAGGTTAAAAGAAAAATCATAGGCTTAGATGAAGACAGCCTAATAGGTAAAGCAAAAGCCACATGCACAAGCAAAGAAAAACAAGGAATTAATTTGCTGCTTCCCATGGGCACACAGGTGTTGAGCCATCCCTACTACAGCAGGGCATCATGTGTAATGGCGACTTGGGTAGACACACCATCACTCCAAATGAACTGTGAACATCCCCTCTTCTTCCCCAAATTTATACGCTGATTATGGTGACATAAGGTCTGGGATATTCCTTTGCTCAGCTGGGGTCAGCTGTACTGGCTGTGCTCCCCATTGTATGCTAACTTCTCACATGTAAAGTATTGTCTTCAACACAAAGGAAATATTACAGGAGATGAAGGGCATTAAAATGGTAACAACACTCAGGAAGGGACTATATTCACAGAAAAAAATTTCTTGATTCTCCATCACTCATCCCAAACCATCTTCTCAGCTTGAAACTGCCATTAATTGATTTTGTAAATTTTTTGTATAAAAATAAATGATATGTAGATTTTCAAACATCCAATTGTAGTGACATAAATGGAGAGGTTGATTTCAAATATGTATATGGAGAATGAAGGAATTAAATGCTCTTTTTTCTACTTAGTACTCACTTCCTGGAATTTGAATTTGAATTGCCTCTAGTAAAAAAAAATAACCCACCAAACTAAAAAAAAATCTTTGTTTATATCAGTAACTCTCCAGTGAGTGTGGAATACATGCAATTATGTGTACAAAGCTACGTGATGATATAAAGAATATATGTTCTGCAGATGAGTAAACAGACTTGATTAACTGCTTCATTAGAGCTCAAGAAAGAACATTTACAGCTGAATGAGGAAATTCCATTATACTACAAAAATATTTTGGGTTCGTCCATATAAAACCTATCTCAGAAAATAAAGCATGTGAATATAACTTTTTGGTTGCGCTGTTTCGAGCTTGTTACCTTCCCATCTCATAATAGGCAATAACTCGGCTGATGTGAAAAGAACCTGTTTGCCTAAAGAGTCGTAAAATAATTTGAAGACTTGCAACAGCAACACTATTTAAAGGTATTGTTTGATTGGTACTCTACAAATAGATTGAAAAACATGTATATTCTTCATATTTCAATCAAAACCTGGGAGAACATTTCTAATCTTAGCTTAAGCTATATTTAACTCCTCCTAATAACGTTTACTAAAGTGATGCAAAAAATACAGTTTTCTGCAAGAATTGCATTTATTCTGATTTTTTAAATTTGTTATGAAAATTCAAATTAAAAAAAAATCTGTGCTATTTTATTATACGATTTCATTGCAATAAAGAGAAGGTTCACTAATTAAACCAGTGGGATTCACTGCAAATGCTGCTAGGATTTATTGCATTTTTACAAGTCTGTAAAACAGTACAAAGCTCATGCCAGGAACTGAATCCTAAAACAAGATGGCCAGATAGACAGTAACTCCTAAAGTAAAAGCCCAGGGTTAGCTATTTTCTGTTTTGCAGGATTTGTGCAGGCTGCTCTTATATAATTCTAATTTCTCCATAAATATGTTCTTCAGAATCAAGTCAGAAGCATTAGAGAAATCTGTACAGAATAAATGAATCGTACTTGCTTTATCTACCAAGCATACTTCTCCAAAGATTTTCCTCTAAGTTTTTCCAGATTAATTATACTGGTTCTTTAACCCTTTAATGCATATGAGATTTATCACAGTTTCTCTGTGAACTAACATTATGATGGTGAACCTGTAACTGAGAAAAGTTGACAAATTTAGCCTCTTTAAAGCAAATTCCAAAACATTGGAGCTTTTACAGAATTTCAAAGCTTATTGAAAAATTAACATCAACAACTCAGAGAAATCCTTAGCCATATCCTTTAAATTATTAGTCATAAATTACATGAGTACCCCTTCATTGCTTTCATCATCTCTCCATGTAACATTATTCAGATTCCTTTGTTCTTCGAAAAGAACAATATATTTTTTGAACATCCAGTTATTTACTGATAATTCTATATACAATATTGAGAACATTTTTTTTCAATAATTAAACCTTGTTCTACTGGGATCTCTATGAAAGTATGTCCTCATGTTATTATTGTTTCTAATAGACATAAGTTAGCACTGTGTAGTGTGCTTTTCCATATACTTGTTTTATGACTCCTATCATATAAGAAATATATAAGAAGTTTTTGGTTTTCTGTGGCACATGACTGCTCTCTTTTACATAATTTCTAACCAGTGTGACCTTCTTTCTCCAGTGACTGTAGCTTTTCTGGTACTCACCAAAGCATTCTTAAATAACTCCTTGCTATTCCTCATATATTTCATTATTTATTTATTTCTCCCAGCTTTTGCTTTCTGCCTACACTTGTACTTAGCCTGCACTTTTTATAGGTGTTTGGAAAGACTGTTGCCTGTAACTATTTCTGGATAAACACAATGAACTAAACTAATACATTAGAAAGTGTTCCAAATACCCGTGAAGAGCTATAAGTATGCTACAATAGAAGGCTTCAATATCATAAAATCAAAGACTCCTTTTCTGCCTTTCTTTTCAAACCTTGCAATTCCTACACAACTATATTAAAAATATATAGAGATAACAAGGGTATTTGATAGCTTTCTTGAGTGCCTGTGAGTACCTTCTCTATGTTTTTAGCCATACTCATAGCACTGTTTTTGTACACTGTTAGTGTTAAGAACTTCTACCTTGTTGCAACTCCTCATAAATTATCATATGCTCCTACCACATCCTGCTGCAGCTGGGAAACAGGAAAAGTGCACATGTATTATCACTTAGAAGTATAGTTGAATACTTTAGTAGGAACTAAATAGATCTTTCAAAACTTCAATCAGTATTGAGCCTTGCATAAATGAAAGATATTCAAGTATTTTTTCAGACCTCATCTCTCTCTAGGATGTTTTTTTAAATGTAAGTACAAAATAAGCTTCTCTGGAGAAGATCTTTTTCCTTCTTTTGTGTTCTCTGGATAAGAGAAGGCTGAGGTCCTGGTTCAGCACCTTATCAGTTAAAATGTTTTCTTTTACTTCATACAACACAATATTGCATGTGCCAAATCTGTTTCAAATGCACAGGTTTAAAAGTAAGAGAATCAACAGCATAACTACATTCATGATCTACTCATTATTCTTGCAGTCAGCACTACTATTTTACTTTTGCCCTTGGCCTCTTAATCCATTCCACTAATTAGTTTTTTTACCCTCTAAACCCCTATAGTATGTGCCTGCTGTGTGCATGCTCTGGCCTTTAATCACCAAACCCTTCGTCTTCCACACAGATGTTTACTACAATGTCCTCCTTTTATCTTGGCTTATATGTTGACTTTTTATCAGTGGATTTGTCCTAATAATCTTGTTCCATTGTTTTTTTAAAACAAGGCCTGCTTGGTTTTCCCTTTTTTTTAAGAAAAGCATTTGATGCCACAATGATGTATGAAAGGTGTTGAATCCTAAATCAGATCATCCAAAGCCCTTATGGTTATCCATTGAGGTTCAAGAAAAGGCTCTATCTAATGCTTTGAGTGAGGGGCAATACAGAGCAGATAGCTAATGACTCAAGCTGAGGATAAAATTCTGCATTAGGTTCTCTGAAATGACCCTTCCTCAGGGAGAATTATTGTTTTGAAAATTAGCTAAAAGCACAAATCCAGGAATGTTGCGCTTCTCTACAAGACAACTCAGTAGTTTGTAGAAATTCTGTCTTACAGCTAGTCATGCCTACAGGCTACAAGAAATTTAGTTTATTTATGCCCTTATCTCTGCTCTCCTTGGAGCTCAGCTGTGATGGGGTTCACACAGCTATGGGGTGTGAGAGACATGTTCTCTTTGTTTTTATAGGTTTTATTCCTACCATTTTTCTTATCATGTGAAATACCAGATTGTAAATTCTTTGAGCCATACTAATATCTTGTTTTGGTTTTACTGTGAAGCTTCCTGGATAGATCAGAACTAGGGAAGTGGTTAAAGTTTGTTTAACATTCTCTCATGGCACTTACCTAGACACAACTCTCTTTCAGGACAGACTTTGCTTAGCTGAATCCCACAGGCTAAATCACAGACTGTTTGCCCTGCCTTGTCTCAGGATAGAGAAAACACTACAAATGCTATAAAGGCAGAAAAAAGGAGGAATATAAATGGATCAATTTTCTCACACTTTGTAACCTCCTTTTTGTGCCAGATAGCTTTGTAATCATTTATCCATCAACTAGTAGTACCTAAACAATGGTTTTAAACAAAACATGGGGAGGAAAGAAGGCCTGCAGGTTTCGTTATTTGACAGAGTATTATAAAAAATTAAAATAATTAAATAAAATAATAGCAATTAAAACCCCCAATCTAACTTCTGGATATTATTTATTTCCCATTTGGTACCTTCTGGAACATTACCCTCCATCAATTCCACCAATATATAGGTTTCAAACATGTTGTGACTCCTAAATAAGCTTAATAGCTGTTGTACCTGGCCTTCCTTAATGATTAATAAAGATCAGATGAACCTATCTCTATTTTATGGTGAACAAGACAACTAATCTGTTAATTTAATAAAACATGGTTTCATTGAGTCACACTCATGAATCTCAATGTGTAATGTTGCCTGGAATCAGTTATAGGTACACGATTTAGCATTTCCCCTCACTGAACTTCAGATATCTAGGACCAACTTTACTTAGTAAAAGGCTCAAGTGAAGGCCATTCTGTTCAACTTGATATCTCCTAAAGAATTTAAAGAAATCATTTGGAAACAGCTCATTCTTTTTGAATGAGCATTAAAAATTATCCTGGTATGCATAAATGACTTTTAAATAACTAAGGGTATCTGGGCTGAAATCTTTAGTTCACATGCCATTAACTTAAGTCATTAAGTAACACAAATTAAATAATTCAGAAGGATGTATTTCATTTAAGATAGTAAATGATCTTTCCATATCCAGGCTCAAACCCCATTTCTCTCGTCTCATTGAAGGTTGGAGCTGCTTGTAGTCAACTAGACCCCAAATGTAATTGAGCCCATCCAGCCAGCAGATCCCATAGAGATAGACAAAGAAATCCTTCTCTAATGAAGATAAATCCAGTGTCAGGCAGGATTCTGCTAGCACAGAAGTGATTCTCTGATTGACTCCGCTGTAAGGATGTAGGATTTATAGGAAGTGGATAGAGATGAATTTACTTCTAGTTGAAAAAGATTGGCAGGTTTACTGCAAGTTATGATCCTATTTGAGGAAAGCAAAGCCTAAGGATTGGCCTTTCTAAAGGACAGGGTCACAGCTGTATGATCTGTGAAAATCACTTGAAGAATTACCCAGGCTTCACTCTGATATGTGAAAACAGGCTTAAATTTAAATCAGACTAAGCTAATTAAGAGTATGCTTACTTATTTCCCTTCTTATTTTTCCTAGTAAATCACTTCATAAAGTTTTTATTTCAGTAGGCAAAATCACTTTCATTTTTACTGTAAAGTTTTTTCTGCTTTTCATAATGATTTGAGGAGGGATGTCAAACAATAGGTATCCCAAGATAATGGCATGATCTTTTAGGGCTCATCTATTGCCAAGCAATGGCACTTCACAAATAATCTAAAGTCCTCAAGGGTTTGCAGAGTGCTCCCTTGCAGAGCTGCAAGAGCACTCTCAAAGCGTCTTATTGCCAGAACGCATTTGACAGACAACACACAGTAAAGCAAGAGCCTCCAATCCACTGGCACTCTCAGGATTCATCCTTGGAAAAAGTGGCAAACCTGTTTGCGCTAGATTCACGGGGTGATTTTAGGCTCAGCACTTCACTGTCCAACTTGCAGGCAATTTGTCAAAGAGACATTGTAAACTCAAGGCATTAAAGTGATATCTCTATTGAGACAGAAGAGGAATCCAAAATAAATCTAAGCTTATAAAAAAAGAATGTCTGCAAAGTAAGTTAGCTAAAGCAGATCAGAGAAAAGAGGTCTCTGACTCACAAAGATTGGAATGAACATATGGTTCAAGATTTTTTTAGTGAAACCATCCAAACAGGTACTCACACCCAACTCTTCCTTCCCTTTCTGACCATTCGCCTGGAATCTGATATGCATGAAAGATACAGGGAAAGTTTGGATTGGATATTGAAAAAGATTTCTTCACTGGAAAGGTTGTCAAACACTGAAAGAGGATGCCCAAGGAAGTGGTGGAGTGACCATCCCTGGAAGGGTTCAAAAGATGTGTAGATGTGGCAGCTGGGGACATGGTGGACTTGGCAGTGCTGGGTTAACCATTGGACTCAATGACCTTAAAGGCGTTCTCCAATGTAAATTGTCCTGTGAGTCTATGAAGTAAGAGAAGTCTCTTCTTCATCTAAAAGGCCATGTTCGATCTAGACTTAGTGAGTATAATATTTCCCTGACAGAAAATAATATTTAAAAAAAGCAATTTCCTGTTTTTCATTAGATAATTTTAAATTTGTACAAAAAAATATTTTTTATGTAGTGATAAATCTCAACCTGAAAGTTCCTCTCTTGCATAATTCTTCAGGATCAGTTTTGGTTTAAAGTGCCTTGCTAACTGAGCAGTCCATAAATTTACTGACAGTGTGGGACTGCAGAATAGTGGATATGATTTAAATTGTTAAAAATAAATGCTTCTTCTTAAACTGTTTAGAAATCCTGTGAAGATCTACTGTTGTAATTAGGGACCAAACTAAGGGACCAAAACTTGTATTGGCTTTATAAACTGTACTAGTTTAAGCAATCCTTTGAAAATTCTGTATGCAACAGGTTTCAGAATTTCTTGTCAAGGAATAAAGATGTTTTATTTTAGAGATTATCCTCAAAGAAACAGGACTAAAATTTGACAAATATCCATTTCTCATTGAGTTTTCAGACAGATAGAGATTAAAAATAATAGTGTGAGAGTCTGACAACTAACATTCTTGTAATCACTTAACAGGACAATTCTGTTGTCTTATCTGTAATGCTTCCACATCTCTTCCTACTTTTCTGTGGCAGTCCTTTCCTTGGACAAGAATTTTAAGGAGGCATTAAGAAGAAAGTGGGGTTCTTAATGAATGAAATAAGAGGATGCAGTTATACAGAATGTTTTAAATATTGAATTCTCTGTTCTATGCCTCCCAAGACTTCCACCACCTCAAAATAACCACTCCAAAAAAAACCCAAAAAAAGAGAAAAGAACTCTGAACTGTTATAAAATAAACTAAATCTATGTAATAAAAAAAATTAGGCATAAAATTTGAGAAAATGTATTGGAAAACAATCACTATTAATCACTATTGCTAACATTCTTGTAGATGAGGTGATATGCAATTTTCTCAGGTAAATTTGCATCCTGAAGTTCTTTAAAAACAACAGAAAATTTGGTATTGGCTGCAAGATCCTACAGATGCTAGTTATCAGCAACTTAAAATAATGTACTGGGGAGCACCAGGGGAAATATGAGAATATATTTAAAAAACATTTATTTTCTAAAATGGTAAGAAAATAGTTATGCTAAGAACTGGCAGCAAAAAACGTATGTTATTAACTGAAACATAGCAAACTAAAGGGTATAACAGTTTCTGTATGTCTTAAGAATTAATTTATAAAGCATTATAAATAAATAAAAATAGTGATACATTATATTAAAAGCACAGAACAAAAATATGTTAATATATATATATATATAGGTTTTTCTTTTGAAAATATCATACAGACCATACTGTGATGTAGTAGACAGAATTAAAGCAAAAGTTTGAGTTGCAAATGATGGTTTTGATACTAATACTCTTAATTTCAAATGGCAAATTATCTTCTCCTCACATGGTTATGTTTAAATTCCCAAAATAGAATCAAATACTAGTACCTGAATAATTTTTCTAAATTTAATTTTGGTAAAATTAAAGGAATTAGCAGGTACTACCTGCATCTCTTTGCCTCTCTTTCAAATTTGTTCCTACAATTTCATAATTTTAAAAGGAAAGGGTATTTCAAAATTAAGCAAAACTTGCATTGAAAAAGATCAAAACTAAATTGTTAAATACATTCCAAACATGTCTTTTCAGCCCCAGCGTTTTTCCCAATGTAGGTTTTTTTCCATCCTACAAAAAAACAACATAAAGTTTTTGAAAACTTGACATTGCTAAAGAGAAAATTACCACCTCTGGGCATTTTATAATGCTGTTTACAAGCTGCTTTTACCTCCACAGCACATTAAGAAGAATTACAGATTATTTTTTTTTTAACCCTCAGAACGAGTTCTGGAAACTAGTGAATTGATATGAAACTTGATAGATTCCATGGCTGCTAAGATGAAACAGCACAGAGTGACAGGCACTGTCACCACATCTACCTACATCTCCCAACTCACCGGGCAGATGAGCTGAGTGCAGCACTACAGCATCCTGACACACTCGAGCAGCACATCATTAGTGTTATTTATTTGCACTGCTTTAACACTCGGCACAGAACATGGATCAAAACAAGACAGCCCCTGTCTCAGAGAGCTCACAATCTAAATATAGAAGCTGAAACAAAAGATGAGTGTAGACAGACAAGGAACAAAGAGAAAGCAGTGAGACGTGGCTGATCTTGCCATGTCAGGAGACTTATGCTTTTACTTTGCTTTGTTTTCAAAGAACTCCTTGGAGTAATAAAGTGAAGGAGGAATTTGGAAAAGGATAAAAGAAACATTTTTCAGTTGTTTACAGAGACATCCTCCCAACAGACAGCAGGATTTAAAACACAGAGTTTCTTGTACAAAAGTCAAATAAGATGGTATCACAGATTTAGTAGGTGTAGAAATGACCTTTTGAAATACCAAGGCGTCAGTTGAATTATTTTGTTTGAATCAACTGATTTAAAGAAGGAAAAATAGGACAATATATAATGACTCCCCAAATATTTTTTGAGTTACATTTGTGGAATTATTTGAAAATTTTTTTCTTCCAAGGCTTTTAGGATTTAGGAAAACCAAAGTAAATGGAAAAGAAAATAAAAGGAAAAATAATAGGAATAGGGAAAAAATAGGAAATAATAGAAAATAGAAAGTAGGAAATAGAAAATAGATATAAAAGGAGAAGGAGAAGGAGAAGGAGAAGGAGAAGGAGAAGGAGAAGGAGAAGGAGAAGGAGAAGGAGAAGGAGAAAAAAAAGGAAAAAGTTAAGAGAGATTAATATGAACTAAAAGAGCTTAAGTGATGACAAAGAGCATACCAGTGTTTAATGCATTAAAATATTTCTTCTGAGCACTAGTGACTGTGTGTGATGTGATCTTGTCTTGGGAGCAGACTGGCTTAGCCCTCTATCATTTGAGAGCACTGGAGGACAGATCTTTGTTTCCTTTCCTCCACACAATGCTTGGCTCTGCTCAGGCACTCCAGCATGTCTTTAAATCAATAGCCAAATTGTTCAGTGCAAGACTACAGGGAGGTCATAACCTGGAATCACACTATCAAAGGCAGGGGATTTTCTATGATATAAAACTGTTGTTAGATAAGAAAGGAGCTATGAAAATGTACTTCAAAGAAAACATAAAGTTTATTTGAGGCAACCTAACTACTGAACTACATTTCCTTTCTATTTTATACGTGTGACTCTTTCGCTTCCATGGCATTCCTTACTTCTAAAGAATGTACTAGCTCTAGGGATTGAAAATCAGATGGTTTGTTTTATTTTGCTCTTAATAGCAGCTCTTTTTTTTTTTTTTTTGGATCTCTGATAAATACATATTAGGCTATATTTTGTTTTAATTCTCAGTAAGCACTCTGGCCTAAATTTGTTAAATAGTATAAGTTTTTGAAGTAAATATTTTACTAAAATTACCTGAATCATACTTTTTTGCAATTTTCCTTATTGTTTTTCTGAGAGGCTATATACATCTAGTAGAAATTCTTTGATTTCACAGAAACATTAAAAGTAGCAGACTGATGTTGCCACTTAAATCCAATATCATGTCTCCCGTAGTAGC
Source organism: Zonotrichia leucophrys gambelii (assembly GCF_028769735.1). Taxonomy (NCBI): domain Eukaryota; kingdom Metazoa; phylum Chordata; class Aves; order Passeriformes; family Passerellidae; genus Zonotrichia; species Zonotrichia leucophrys. The sequence goes on from NC_088169.1 coordinate 78,240,127, forward strand.
CCAAAACCACAATGCCAGAGATAAGTGCAAGGCAAGCCAAATGGAAAGTGGTTAAAGTTCATGCCTCCTTACATTTTGATTAAATCTTTCATGCTTATAAGTGTTTCTGTTTTTCTAATGCATCAAACAGTTCAATGACACTAAATGGTCTCCTTATGGACACTTCCACTATCTCAACAGAATGTAGGTGAATGTCTGGGGGTAGAGCTGGCACAAAGCCCTACACAAAGGTTTTGTGTTGCTTCTTGGCAAATATCTTATTGAAATGAAGGTTAATCCGTAGCAGAAGTTGCCTATCTGCTAAGCTGAGTTTCTTTCATTCATGTAAAAATTAAAGAAAAAAGAAGGTACCTACAGAAAACTGCTGAATTTAAAGTCAGCTAGAGAGAAGAAAACCAAACCAAAACAAAACAGAAACCCCACAGCACAAGTAATCAAATAGCTTTACCTTAGTAATAAGTGGATGAAATACATGGATTTTTGAATATTATGTTGATAAACCTCAGGTCTAGCAGTTTCATAACTGGGGCCAAAGGCAGAGGTATGTTCTGCGTGATATCTTTACCTAAAAAACATCATAGTTCATCTGAACATTATTGGCATTAAATGGCTGTCCTTTCGTAGCTGTTGTATTGTCAAAAGATGAGATTAATACATGGACAAAATTAATTTTTCAGGTTCTTTACTTTAAATATTTCCATTAAAATATTCCTAATAGCTGAGTAATAGTTGCATGTGCATGTAACTTGGTGATTTGCTTAGTTGTCCTTGTTTCATCCTCATTGTTTTCTCTCTTGCAGATGCTATGGAGGAGTAATAGCATCTGTTCCTCCAAGTCAGTGTGAGACTGAAACTATTAAAAAGCCACCACCACTGAATTGGAAAAGATTCTGCATGACAGTTACAAGCTTTTCCTTACAAGGAAATATACTCTTCACTCAATGGATCTAGAAGATAGACTGATGATATTAAGCAATTTATAAAGCCACAATCATATTTATTGGGAACTAGTGGGTGTGCTTTTCTGTGAATACAACTGGATCTTTCACGTCCAACAAAAATTCTTAAACTTACTTGTACCTGAGAGAGTGCAGTGTACAGGAAAAGTTCTTTTTATGGGTTAACCATAACTCTATTCCATAAAAGAGTTGAATACTGTAATAATCATGGAGTGAACACTACAAAGAAGGAAGGGAAATCTGTGTCCTCCAAGTGCCTTCCCAACTTAAAATTTTTCTGTTTACTGTAGTTTGTTGTTCATTCACATCTGGGCTACCAGGCATGTATGTGAGCACAAAAGGCAGCTTCTATTAGAAATAAAACATAATTTTTATTAGCTCTTCTGATCTGAATAAGTGTGAATGGATATTTTTGCTGTCCTCATAACACTCATTAGGACAAAATTATAGTAAAAGGAGATTACCATCAGCTTTCAATACAGTTACAAAAATTCTGAATTAAGGTAAATTCAGTAAAGAATATCTGTAATACAAAATATGTCTAAATTGGCTTTTGAAACCAGGTAGTACTTATTTAAATGGACCTTTGAGAATATGAATGTTATACCTGAATCAAGGCTGCACTTGTGAAAAGGAAAAGCTTTGATTTCTTTTAAGTTTGGTCTACATAATAGACAACACAAATATTCCACCCATGGGTAGTGAGGAGTTAACTGTTTCTATAATTGCATTGTCTGCTATTTGCTCCAGGTGGGAGAACAGATTCGTCTCACTGAGAGATGCACACAGGCACAGACACAGATCTTCACACACTGTTTTCAGCACACGGCACTGAATTATATTTATAACTACACAGTTTGAGACACACAACCGTTTCGTTTCTCAAAGCGCATCTAACTTTGCATAATTAGCATTAGAGAATGAAGAGACAAAGGGGTTTTTTTGCATGTGGTCAGTCCCAATACAGCTATCTCTAAAAGAGATGAATAATCCATAATTTATTGTCCCCAAGTCTAACACACACATCCCACAGAAGGTGGCACACGAACAATGGACAAAATGTCAGTCCTAGCCCCAGATGAACTCAATGTCAATGTCTTCACTGACATTAATGGCAGAAGCTGCCATTCTAAAACAGCATGGGTTTATGTTGAGGCAAATTAAATGACTGGAATAGATCTTCACCTGAAACAAATTAGCCTAGCTCCCACTGAGGACATGGTCCATCACCCCTACAGCGCACAGACAGTCCAGCAATCTAAGTGTAGTGACTATCATCTTATTTCCTTGTGGATTTACATTTAGCTGTTGCCATGAGAATTTGATATAGTAGCACGTGCCTGGGGGTTATAGGACATGTTACTGTAGCAACCAAAATAATATTTTTTTCATACCTTAGTAGTAATTTCCAGTGAGATCAAAAGGTGATGGTGAAAGTCAAAGAAATCTGTCCAACAGTATGTCAGAGAAATATATCACATTTATGTCAAGGGTTTTGCACGAAGTAGCATGTACTAGTTTTCCATTATAGCAGCAGAATCTGCACAAGTTCTAATGATCAAAAACATTGATTTATTCCTGTCACAAACCTTCAGTCCCCCCGGCTTCTAATTAAATCCATCTTACATTCAGGTCTAGTGTGTAACCCTTCTGCTGTACACAAGATAAAACCTCATGCCTACAGCCTCTATCATTATTCTGACAAAACATTACCCTCAAACAAAGGATCCAAGAGTGGTCCATGGGGACAGGAACAATATCTAAATCCAAAGAGATAGGACAGAGGGAGGGTGGCGCCATCTCAGCATTAAGGTTTTATTATTTCTTAAGGAAATTTTTTTAGGACTGAAAATAAAACTCTGAGTGCTACATCAGCTTTGGTGTACAGTTGTAAGATTAATTCTTGAATAAGAAAAAACCAAAATATATGCAGCTAATGAGCTGGACATAAAATTTACTAGGCTACTTACACAAATTATGACACATAAACTTAAGATAGAGATCTGCATTCTGATAAGTCTGAAATATTTCACTGTCCATATTTAAGATTTTATTTCTACCCTTCAAAATACTGAGGACCTAGGTGTCTCTGGTTTCAAGAGGATAAATGAAAGGCTATACAAACCATTTACTGTCTTGTGTATAAATGCTCTGTCCCCTGAAGCAAAATAAATAATTATTTTTTTAATAAAACAAAACCAATATAACAAGATTTTATTGTAATTTTTCACAGCTGAGATCCTTAAATTAAAAATTTTTAAAATTATATTTTTCAATATAAGATATTCAAGTGTCTTGAATATTCAATATCTTGAATTTTCAATATCTTGAAAATTCAAGATATTCATAGTTTTCTTTCATAATATTCACATTCACACATTGGTGTGTGCTGGCAGCAATGTGACAATTTATAATCCTAACACTTTTGTATCTTAAATGATAACACTGTGATCTTTCATATTTTTTCAGATGTTGTTTTTCTGCTTCAGCTTGCCTGAAACACAAAATCTACTGAACATTCAGATGGATACATGAGGAAAACGCCACAATGTCAATAAAATATTAAACCTCAAATTAGAGATTATTTTGCTATTATTTAAAAGTAAAAGGGAAAAATCATAAACATGCCTCACTTCAAGGGAATTTCAGCTTTGGGTTTTCAGTGATTAGTTATAGCTTTTCATTCATCTTCAGGTAACCCTAAAACATTCAACTATTCAGCTCATAATATAAGTTAAGGAGTGTTTCAGGTGGAAAGTATTTAATAAAAGTACAAATTCCATTCTGCAAATAATTAACCATGTTTAAATAAAATCACATATGTGCATATATAAACATTGAAAACATAGTTTCCAATTTCTAGCCTTTGTAACCAAATTAATAAAACTCTGTCATTGCTGAAATGGAAGTGCTTAATGCCAATTAACATTATATTTTTTTGGAACTACTAGTCCAAGAGCAGAGGTAATTCAGTTTGTATTACTTCTCTTTAGGCTAAGGAGAGGAGAAGGAGCCTCTATTTTTATTAATCTATATTTTATGTAACTGTGTTTCTAAATCAGTTAACACAATGGTGTTTCAATATAAATTTTTTATGAAAAATAATAACTAAGGACCATGCAGCAGATTGAAAACTAAACAAGAGTCAGTACACCTGGTATTTTTCATTTTGCATATTTTTGCTGACTTATCATTACTCTCAGGAGAAAGAAAAAGCTTTTATGAAACAGATTTTTAAAATATATCCAAGTAAAACAAGGAGTACATAAAACTCAGCTCTAAATTTTTTCAGGTAAATTAAAAGATTTAAAGATCAGAGCAACCTGAATTATGTATACAAATACATAATTTTAGCCCTGGATATGGTGCATGCTTTTAATGTCAAGATTTGTGGGTTTTTTTCATTTTTCTTTCATATTTAATGAACATGAAATTCACTGTTTTTATAATTCAACAAATACCATCATTTTTCTAATAGAACAATCAAAAATGTATTCATTCATCCATGCTGGATTTTACTAATAGGCTTTCTTTTTATTTTTTTCCCATTTGCTTTATTTATACTATGTATGGTTGACTATTAGCCAGTCATTGTCACTCAGTTTTGAATTATGTACTCAAATAGCAATACTGCATAAAGTGGCAAATTTTGATTTTGATTTTGATACAATGTTATTAAAAGCACATAATGCACCAGGAATTCTTCATTAGTTTTCTACTCTGCTTGTCTAATCAATATGTTTTGCTTTAGAAAGATCAACACCTGACTTTCTGTTTCTCTGAAATTCTGAATTTCTTTTGTGAAAGAGATGATCCTGTGTGGTGATGGGTGCTAGGGAGATCAATATTCCCTGGGCAGTAAAACAAAATCATTACACAGAAGAACCACAGCTTACTACATGAGTGGAGCCAAATACTTTGGTTGATAAAGTATCTACTGTGTTAAATTAAGAGACCAATTCAAAGGTGATTTAATCAGCTGGAAAACCAGGGTTGCCCTTTCCTTATAAATGATGTCCAGTCATCAGGTACTATCTGTAAACTTTTATTAATCTCAATTCATTAACCAATTTATCATAAGCCATATTGTCCCAGTTCATTCCTAAATAGCACATGTCACTAAGAACTATAAACTTGCATTAACAAACTAAAAGAGGACACATTAATCCTCTTATACATTCTATCATATTTTATCATCCAATACTTGAGTGTGGGGACCTCTTTCCATATATTTTGGCCATTTCATTTATTAGATGCAATATCTTTAGAGCAGGACAATCTTATTATAAGGCTTTATATTACCTAAGTCATGGCTGCTATGTTTCATTTAGGAGTTAACAGACTTTGTGAAACAATTAATAAAATGCAAATCCCACTCAGTTTCTTTGTTAAATTATATCTTTTTCCTGGTGAAAAACAAGGTAACTCCACTCATATCAATAGAGTGGAGCTACTTTATATGATTCAAGAATTTGGCTTAGATATCTGCTTGCTGCAATTTATTGTTTAACAATTTAAAGTCAGGCTACCCTTGTGCAGTAAATTAAGAACACCATGTAGTTCTGCACTCGTGCAGGGAGACAACTTTTGCCACTCATTAAACACTTCCCTTAGAGCAATTTCTGGACCTGCTCATGTTTTTCTCATTATTAGACTTGCTCTATAAGAAAAATTCTCCTCTCTACTTCAAGAGTGCTTTTGCTATTAAGACTTAGCCTGAGTGTACCTATTCTGCAATCATGCCATTGCCATAGTCAGAAAATTCCCTTGTAAAATCTTATACAGGGCTTCTCACGCAAGAAATCAAGGAAAAGACATGAAACCTGGGGTTACCTAGGAATTATCTCTACTAAAATGCATTGTCAGGACTACAGTGCCCTCCTGAACTTGTGACTGTGCACCTTCATATGTTCCCAGTTACATACCACGTCCTCTAGTTCCTAGGATTGCTCCAAACAAAAAGCAATTGACATTGCTGGTGAGATCTGGTAAAATGTCAGTTCTTTATTTAGAGTCACAGAAATACAGAAAGCCAGACAGAAAATTATTTAATAATTGGGCTACTTCATCTTTGTTTGACATGGATTTGATGGAGGCAGTTGATCTCAAATCTTCAAAGCTATTTAGTCCGCCGTCAAACTCCATAGGAAGTCTACATCCAAATAGCTTTGAACTGTTAGCCTTTTTAGTGTCCTGGCTGCATTTCCCAGTACACCAGGATCTTCTTGCCCCAGTCTTCCTTTTCCATTAGGGACAAGGGAGGATGAGAAACATGGACCATTCCTGCAAATACCCATGACTAGACAGAACTGCATCACGCTCTACTATTCAGTTGTCTGCTATGTGCCTCATTTGCTTCTCATTATAAATTTTATATTAAAAAAGTATGTAAAGACTTACATAAAAAAGTATGTAAAGTCACTTTCTCAAAGTGGTGGTAAGAGTGGAGATGAGAATCAGAGTCTGCACAAGAAATTAGGTACCCGTTAAAGCAATTTTGTCTCTTGTATAAAAATGTACTCACCAGCATGACTGCAGGACAGCTCTACAGCCACAAAGCACACTGCTCTTCATTTATGGGGTCACAAAAGCAGTGTTATGAATATTCCAACATTACTTTCTATGTTCTCCCCAAACCACTTAAAAACATTCATCCACTGTCCAGACACAATACAAGCAAAAGTCCAGGGGAGAAAAATTTGTTGTGTGGAAATTTAGAGGAGCACAGATAACCAGGCACAAAATGAATGGACTTCTGCTTCTTTACTGGGTAAACAGCAGATTGTGGTACTGCTGTTGTTTAAGGATAAAAATGTTATTTTCCAATCCTACGCAAAAGATGTTTTGTTTCTCCTCAATCTCTATAATAAGAATTAAAGAAGAATAAGGCCATCTCTCAGTGTACCACACTCATTTCCTTTGCATGGCAAATATGTTCTATTCATTATCTATAACCAAATAGTATATAGAGGTTCCACCAGAGATCAGGACCCCATTGTGCTGGATACTGTACAATAGCATAGGGGAGAGATACCTTTAAAATTTAATAGTTTCAATAGACATGAGCAAATACAGGACTTAATAAAATTAGACTGAGTAGCTTAGTTGTGGTCACAGAGTAGTATGTGGTAGTTTGAAGATCCCAATTCATTTCAGCAGGAAAGTTCAGCTTAAAAGTCTGTACCCAGTTAGCCAAGGGAAGGTGGTTCACCTGTTCCTACCTGAAGGGCCCTTAGGAAGGAGAGCAGGTTATATCAGGCAACCCACTGCCATACCTCTTCTTTCTGGAACTCCTCAGCTGTGGACAAAGAGAGGACAGAGATTAACACCTTAGGACAGATGTTATCTGGACAAATACCTCTCTGCAAGGTACCTTTGAATATGAAGTATAGGATGGCTGAGCCTCCTAAGGCAGATGGCAGAATGCATCAGTTGCAGTGAAGATGCAGATAATTAATCCAGGAAGATGGGGAGCATGTTTCTCAGTGTGGACCACTCTGAAGGGATGGTAGACATTGCAGAGGGGTTAAATGGCACATGACAAACCCATGGGGTTCAATACCACTGAAAGAAGACAAAGACTGCATATAAAAGTTTACTTTGAAAATGTGTGATATTTGCTGATATATCTCCATACTTCATTTGTGTTTTCATTAATTCACTTTTCTTATTTATCTGTAATACTAGTTTTGACACCAGTTCTTTTTCTATCATTGTTTTACTGAGATACAACCATTGCTTCATTTGCCTGTGCTCAGACCCCAGCATCCATGCCTACAAATCTAAAGCTGGACCTGGAGAGTAACAGAGTAAATCCAGCTCCATTGTGTACCAGCCTCAGAAGTAGTAATTAGCTACATAAGCTAATCCTTTGAGTGTTGCTGGAGTTTTCTTTTCATGATTACTGGGAGATAAAGCCTTTAGACAGATCATCAAAAGTCTTATGAATATCAATTCCAGAAGAGAATTTGAACAAATAATTAAATTAAGTCTCATATATATTTTATAGATGCACGCTAGCTATGTCCGCATTTTGTTGTATGAACCACTGACAAATGCAGAACAAACAATTTCATTCAATTGCCATTTATTCTGTCATCCATTTTCCTTTGCTGGCAAAAAGTCTTTCCTCTCACTTCTGCATTTATTTATACTATTTCACGGAGTGATATAGTGAAGAAACAAGCATTTGCTTGAATATTTCTTCCCTCATACGAAAAATATGAGGGACCCTAGGGGATCAGGTTTTAAAAAACAAGAGTGTATTTCCTACAGTAACATCAACAAACAAAATTTTTTCCAGAAACAAGTTATTTGAATCCCCAAATATAATATTTCTCTTTGATTCGCTGCTCTATCTTGCCTACAGTTAGCATAAGAATTACTTCAGCTGAACAAAACTACTTACAGAGAATATACATGCAGTTACATTGAACCTGACTTAAAGAACAGTTTGGTTTCTGGCAGGACACTGAAGGAGCTAAGCCTTTCTTTTAATTTTGATATAGGAAATTCAGTAGCAAAGCTGAATCTGGTATTGTTCTTAATCTGTTGACTCCAAATGAGAGACATTGAACCCAGCAGTGATATTTATAAACCTCCCCTAACAGTCCTCTGCCCTGAACTCATGCAGAAGTTCACACTAACATGAAAAATATCTCCATATATCTACTTATGGGAAGTTTGGCCTTGCTTTCTCCAGTACACAGAGCCCTGTTTTTATTATTTCAGGGTTGAAAACATGGAACAAAATTCTTACACTTGTCTTCTAGTGCCTGTAACAGATTTGTTTCAACACTGCATAACTTCCACTTTACATGCAGCCTCTATCAAATTCATAAAATGCCATAAAACTCGGAATGATAACTTTTTTATCTATTTGAAAAAAAAAGATAATTAATTTTTTAGAGATTATATGCACAATTTTATTTGTGGGTTTAATGTATTAGTAACAGATCTTGTGCTAAACTTCTTAATCACTTTTTCATGAGGCATGATTTTAAAATATTGTTTGACTATAATGAATGTTCATTTCCTTACAAACACCATATGAAAATATGACACATGATATGCTTTCTAAAAAGAACAAGTTATTTCTGGTGTTGCAGTTCAGAAATACTGATACAAACCATCTGATCTTCTAAGTATGATAACTGCATAACACTTTTTCAGGACAGTCAAACTATTTAGAAAGTCTGCCTTTTTAGAATGACCCTCCATGAACCTCAGAATGTGACAGATTTCCCAAGTGAACCATAAACCAAACTATATATACTTATATGTAACATATATAAGTGGATTATCACTTTCAAATATAAGAACATGGTAGATAACAAAAAAAAATCCTTAATGTAAGACATGAAATTCCAGCTCAGGATAAACTTATACAAAGAAAAAAAAAAGGAATTGAGCACAAGGACCACCAAATTCATTAAAAAAAAATCACTTGTGAAATTAGCTTCCCTTTTCATTATAATTAAAGGAATATAATACATGACAGTGTGTGTCGTCCCCCCTCACCCCCTTCTGAGTAGCTGAAATATTTCAGTTAAATAATTTTGCAGTGAAAATAACATTGCAGTATGGTCATATTGCAGTGAAAACATAGTATAATTTTGTAAATTCCCATTTTGGACCATTTTCACAGAGAATTAGATATTCTACTTAATGGAAACCTCAATACTACTTTACTTGTACTGGCTCATTTGGATTTATAGCAAATTTCATCCTTAAGGGAGTTTGGTCCCTTTCTGTAAATACTTAAACCATTCACACACTGGAAAGATATTCCACACAATTAGCTTAGGTTACATATATAGGTGTTATCATTAGGTTAACCTATGTATAGTCGTTGATTAGGGTGAATTTTTTCACATAAGTCTGTAGGACAAAGCAGTTTTTTGACAAAATGCTACCAAACAACAAAAGACCAAAAATACCCAGAAAAAAGTTTTTGTTGGTTATCTGCGCTAAAAGAAATTTCACACCTCAACACCACCACCTACCCCCAAAACACAAACCCTAAGAGAGAAAATGTGATGCTGATATTTGTGAGCTCAGCAGGAGAGTGCAGTAGCTGGTGTTCCAGTGCACTCAGTAGCCCCAAAGAGATGATGGATTTACAATTTGATGTGGTGAGAGGCTGGAACGCATAAGAGTGTAAAGTGACACACTACCGGGTTTGCATGGCCTGGGTTTGGAAGTGAGGGGGTTGCTGAAGGGGTGGCTTCTGGCAGAAGGTGCTGGAAGCTTCCTCAGTGTCTGGCTGAGCTGATGGCTCCAAAGCCAGCTCCTTGGTGGCTCCAAGAATGGACCAATTAGAAATGGTGGTAACACCTCTGTGATAACACATTTAAGAAAAAACTAAAAACAAGGTTGTTCCATAGTTTTAATTGTGACCAGAAAAGAGCGGAGTGAGAACATGTGAGAAGAACAAGTCTGCAGACACTAAGATCAGTGAAGGAGGTGGAGAAGGGTCTTCAGGCACCAGAGCTGAGATTCATCTCCGGCCCCTGGTTCAGACCATGGTGAAGCAGCTGTGGCCCTGCAGGTCTCAGAGATTCATGGGGATGCAGAGATCCACCTGCAGCCCATGGAGGAGCCTGTGCTGGAATGGGTGGATGCCTGAGAGGATGCTGTGACCCCAGGGGAGACCCACAAAGAGAGAGGCCAGTGCTGGAGCAGCTTGTCCTTGAGGGACTGTACCTATGGACAAGTGTTTGCAGTTTGCAGGGAGCTGGTGCTCATGAGATGCAGCCACACTGCAGAAGTTTGCAGAGAACTATTTCCTGTGAGAGGGACCCCACCATGCAGCAGAGGAAGGACTCCTCTCCATGAGCAGCAGAAGAAAACCTCGGATGATGGGCTGACCATAAACCCCTTTCCCTGTCTCCTTGCACCACTGGACAGGGAGGTAGAGGTGGGAAGGAGGAAAGGGTGGGGGGAAGGTGTTTTAAGGGTTTATTTTACTTCTCATTATCTTGCTCTGATTTTTTTAGTAATAAATTCACTTCGTCTCTCCAAGTTGAGCCTGTTCTGCCCATGATGGTATTTGATAATTGGTCTCTCTCCGGTCCTTATCTCAACTCAGGAGCTCTTCATTAAAATTTTCTCTCCTCTGCCCATTTTGCCGAGAGAAATGAGAGAGCAGCTTTGGTGGGTGTCTGGCCAGCCTTAACACATTATACCCACTGTTGAACATACTTTGTCCTCCATGCTTCTTTTTATTCTACTAAGCAGTAAGCTGTATGGTTCTGAAAAATATATGATGTATTTATTTACAAGAATCAACTAAAAAAACAACAAATACAAGAGATAAAACTAGAACAGACTTTTTAAAATACTACTTTTAATATATATTTCTAGAACTATATTTTCCAGTTAAAGGAAATGAACTATTCGTTATAAAACGTACTTATGAAAGAAATGGGTATTTCTCATTTTTTTCAGTTCAGCGTGAAAACACATTTTGACATGTCAGTGTCTTTTACACAATCTAAAACCTATGTTCTAGAAATACAGTAGATGTTCCCATGGGTCACAGTTTCAATTTTTTTTCTATAACTACCTAAGTGTGTTGTTGTCATTTATATCAAGAATAACTTTTATTACCTTCTGATTGAGATTAATATGTAACCAGGATTCAAATTAACTGTGAATTTTTAGCATGTAAATGTAATTTCTAAAATAAAAGTATTGACATTGAAACTACAAAAAAAGAACACAAAGACTGATTTTAAGGTATAAAATCTCTCAAGTACATTTCATCTCAAGTTCAATTTCTATTTGTTTAACCAAAAATTGCTAGGGAAAAGTATAATCACTTTAAATTATTTGAGCTGGCATGATTTCTACTAGATGCACATGCATATTCATCTAGTGTAAACATTGGAAAATGAATGATCTTTATTCTAATAAATGTTAATGATTTCATACAATCACCTTTATCTTAATGTAGTTCTCTCCATTACCAGTGATGGGATTCACACCAGCTGACCTATAATAAAAGACAGTTGCCTTAGACACCAAAGCAATGTTCTCATAGAACAGCACAGCACATTTTTAAATTAAAAACATTTCAAGGGAGTGATCAGTATCACTTTGACAATACCATTAAATTCATTACCAAGCATGAAGAATAATGAAGCATGACAGCCATAAAAGGTGTAATGAAAACACTCAGTTAATAAGAAGAACGGATTTACCCAATTGGAGCTTTCCAGTCATGGGTTTGGGTTATTTTTTTTTAACATTTACCTTCCATTTGTTTAGTTGAGGCTGCTTTTTCTGCCAGACATGCTCCCTTTTGGCACAAAAATTACCACATCAACATGATTACTAAGATTTCTAACATGGCAGATAAATGGCAGTTAAAGAATTGT